>NC_072447.2:46838750-48235000 GCF_028878055.3 Symphalangus syndactylus
GTGTCATCAATACATCCATGCAACTATCCATTCAGCCATTCTTTTAGCTATCCATTTATCATACTCATCTGCCTGTCTAATGAGATTCAACGTATACACTATCTATGCATCTACTTTCTTATATACTTTCACAAGATGTGTTCAATTAGTAAAGATTCAAAATTTAGCTCTACCACTCACTGGTTTTATACATTTGGATAAGAAACTTAATTTCTTCATTTCTTCATACCCTCATTGGTAAAATGAGGCAAAAGCTTTTCAAAGAAGTTAAGTCCAAGTAAGGCATTTAGAGCAATGCCTGGCAAAAAGTATGTTTTCAGCAAATTTCGAGTTATAATGTGTATACACATGTATACATACAATGTGAACTTCAAAATTAATTTCAGTAATGCATGCAGTCATTTATCCAATTATTTATTCTGTAACTATTTATTGGACACTTGCCATAAGTCGAGGATTATGCTAGACACTGCAGTTGTAATAGTGAGCAAAAATAAAAACACAAACCTAGACCCTGATTTTATGGTGCCTATAGTCCAATGGTAGAGATACATCTGCCTAACAGTCCATAGGATGAAAAATACTGGAGCTACTGTAAAAAATGCTGCAATGAACATCCTTACACATTTGTCATAGATATGTATGAGTATTATTATATATCTAATTCTTAAATGTGAAACCTCAGGATCAAATATATGTAAAATTCCCTATTTTGAAAGATAATACTAAAATGTCTGATTAAAGTATTACAAGTTGTGTTTCCACCAAAAGAAACACGGGGCCTATTTACACGAACCCTCATAATAAGATATTTGTACTGTGCATTTATTAGTTAAGTTTAATTTTATTTTGATGGGCTATTTCTAATTTTCCCAAGTGAATGTCCTGAACATAATATGTAGCCACTTTTAAAATACTGTATTTTGTATATTCATTGTAGGAGTGTTATCATACTGAGGTTATTAATTTTATATTAATAGTATCAATTCTGGAGTCCATCATAGGTTTTATTACTGTTTAATGGTCTTTCACCATGGAAAATATCTTAATTTTGTGTTGGCAAATATGTCAGTATTTTACAATCTCTGGGTTTTATATCACCTTAATATTATTGTAATATTCTTCTACATGTTAATAAAGTACTTAAATGTTTATTCACATTAAATCATTCTCTGAAAGTTCTCTTAGTATTTGTTGTGCCTTGGGTTTCCACAGTTGAAGGCTTTATTAGCTAACCTATTCTGTCCCTAGAGATATGAAATGTCACCCTAATTGTATACTAAATTTACCGAAATAAAAGGGAATGTTGTCAAAATATCTATTCCACACCATTAAACTATTTCTCTATCATGTCATACTTTGTTAAGTATGTTATAAAATCTACTAAAGCAAGCCACCTATTTAAAAATAATTTCTTAACTATACTCACGCATTTACATTTAAGCAAATTTTAGAATTATCTAGAAAACTGAATCTCTCTTCCCATTCATGTGATTTATGTTCAGTGTGCTCACCCTGAACATAAACACCCTTTCTTCTCTGCTTATTCTCTAAGTGGCTTACCCTTTCACACCGCATCGCCTGTGATCATTAGCTAGCTATATTCCAGTTGCATTAAGCCAGTGGGAAATACCAGCTAGAGATTGAAAGATAAGGAAAAGAGAAACCTGGGGAAATTTCTCTATCATTTCCCTGCTTCAGAGCTGCATAATGTAGTATCTGAGTCCTACCAACAACTATATTCCCTCCATTGGTGTAGCTTTCACTCAACTCCGTTCCCCCTTTCCTTTCAGCTACTACATAGTAGGAATAGTAGGAATAGTAAATACTTCCTACTATTGCTCCTCTCTAGATTATTTGTCACCTATTTGTTAATATATACTTCTGTAACTTTTAAAATAAAATTATCTTCATTTTACCATCTGAGGTAAATTCTATTTATTGCTAGGGTTCTGTTATATCCTCTAAAATAATACAGATACAGATACACAGAGTCGCATACATCCATATGCATGTGGGCATGTGAGTGTATAAGTGTACACATGCTCCTCGACTAAAATCACAAGGTTACATTCCAATAAACCCATTGTCCATTGAAAATATAGTGAGTCAAAATTGCATTTAATACACTGAACCTGTCAAGTATTATAGCTTAGCCTAGCATTCCTTAAACATGCTCAGAACACTTACATTAGCCTATAGTTTGGCAAAACCATCTAACACAAACCCTATTCTATAAAAACTAAAGTACTGAGTATGTCGTGTAATGCACTGTGCACAGTAGTGACGGTGAAAAACGGCATGATTAAATGGGTACTCAAAATACGGTTTCTACTGAATGCACACTGCTTTCACACCATCATAAAGTCGAAAAATCATTAGTCAAACCATCTTAAGTCAGGGACCATCTAGATCTTGACTGAAGTACCTTCAGGAACTTTAGATTTAACGGGTACAAGTGCAATTTTGTTACACGGATATATTGTATAGTGATGCAGTCTGGGCTTTTAGTGTACCCATCACACAAATAGTCTACATTGTACCTAACAGGTAATTTTTCATCTCTCACCCCCTTCCCACCCTCCCATCTTTTGGAGTCTCCAATGTTGGGTATTCAATTCTGTATGTCCATGTGTACCCATTGTTTAGTTACCACGTATAGAAAATACATTATTTGATTTTGTTTCTGACTTATTTCACTTAGGATGATAGCCTCCAGTTTCATCCATGTTGCTGCAAAAGACATAATTTTATTCTTTTGTGGCTCAGTAGTATTCCATGGTATATACATACCGCATTATCTTTATCTACGCATGGACACAATTTGATTCCACGATTTTGCTATTATGCATAGTGCTCCAGTGAACATGCAAGTGTGACTGAAGTTACTTTTAATGTACAAAGTAACTTAGGGAGAACTAGCACTTTCATCATATGTGACTTCCTCATATCTTTATTTATGTACTTATATACAACTTTAAACTTCATATAAAAAAAAGTTTATACTTTCTTGTGTGGTTTACTTCTAAGAAAACTATATAGATTTTGGAACTTCTCTTTTTTAAAAATAATTTTATTGTGTGTTTTAAGGTATAGACATGATGCTAGAAAATACATATGTAAATTGTTACCGTAATGAAACCATCATGAAACAAATTAACATATCCATCATCTCACATAATCACTCCCCCATCCTCTGGCCAAGAAAAGCTATAATATACTCATTTATTAAAAATTCTGAATACAACACTCTATTAACTATAATCCTCATGTTTTTTATTAGATCTTTCAACTTGTTTATCCCACATATTTGTTACTTTATAGACTTTGACCTACATCTCCCCATTTCCTCCTTCGACCCCAAACCTAGTAACCACTGTTTTATTCTCTCTATATACTTGTACCCAATGGAATATTACTTGGCCTTTAAAAAGGAGATCTTGGGCCAGGTGTGGTGGCTCACGCCTGTAATCCCAGCACTTTGGGAGGCCAAGGCAGGAGGATCACAAGGTCAAGAGATTGAGACCATTCTGGCCAACATGGTAAAAGCCCATCACTACTAAAAGTACAAAAATTAGTTTGGCTTGGTGGTGTGCGCCTGTAGTCCGAGCTATTCAGGAGGCTGAGGCAGGACAATCTCTTAAACCCAGGAGGTGGAGGTTGCAGTGAGCCGAGATTGTGCAACTGCACACCAGCCTGGTGACAGAGATTCTATCAAAAAAAAAAAAAAGAAAAAGGAGATTTTGACCACACGTAGTGGCTTATGCCTGTAATCCTAGCACTTAGGGACTTAGGGAGGCCATGGCAGGCAGATAGGCAGATCACCTGAGGTCAGGAGTTTGCGACTCTCGCCAACATGGTGAAAACCCATCTGTACTAAAAATGCAAAAATTAGCTGGGCGTGGTGGTGGGCGCCTGTAAATCCCAGTTACTTGGGAGGCTGAGGTAGCAGAATCACTTGAACCGGGGAGGTGGAGGTTGCAGTGAGCCACTGCACTCCAGCTTATATGGCAGAGTGAGACTTCATCTCAAAACAAACACAAAAAAAGGAGACCTTGTTATTTGCCAGAGGACACATGGATCCAAAGAACATTAGGCTAAGTAAAATAAACAAGACACAAAAAGAAAACTATTGCATGATCTCATTTGTTTGTGGAAACTGAAAAAAAAATTGTAAATATGCTGAATATCATTTTATTACCACTCAACATTTCCTAATTTTGAGATCATTTTACATACTCAGAAAATCATATTATTTTCAAATAATTTATCTTGTGCTTTCCAATATATATCTCATGTAACTTTCTCTCGTCATATATTGGCTAGGTTCTCCAGAAAAATACTAAACAGTGACAATACAGAGGAGGAATATTCTTGTCACATTTATTGTTTAAGTAAGTGTCCTTCTGGCATATTGATACGATTTGGATTTGTTTCCTTGCCGAAATCTCATGTTGAGTTGTATTCCCCAGTGTTGGAGGAGGGGCCTGGTGGGAGATGATACGATCATGAGGGTGAATTTCCCACTGCTGTTCTCATGATAGTGAGTTCTCATGAGATCTCGTTGTTTAAAAGTGTGTAGTACTGCCCCCTGCCTTCTCCTCCTTCTCTGGCCATGTAAGGTATAAGATGTGCCTGCTTCCCCCTTTGCCTTCCGCCAGAAGGTGGAAATTTCCTGAGGTATCCCAAGCCATACTTCCTGTACAGCCTGAAGAACTTTAAGTTAAGTAAACCTCTTATCTTTACAAATTACTCAATCTCAGGTAGTTCACAGCAATAAGGGAATGGACTAACACAGAAAATTGGTATGGAGAGGTAGGGCACTGCTACAAAGATACATGAAAATGTGGAACTAACTTTGGAAGAGAGTAAGAGGCAGAGGTTGGAACAGTGTGGAGGGCTCCGAAGACAGGGAGATGAGAGAAAGTTTGGAACTTCCTAGAGACTTGAACTGCTTTGACCAAAATGCTGATATTGATATGGACAATGAGGTCCAGGCTGAGGCGATCTCAGATTAAGATGAGGAACTTATTAGGAACTGCAATAAAGGTCACTCTTGCAATGCTTTCACAAAAAGAGATTGGCAGCATTGTGCCCCTGCTCTAGGTATGTGTGGAACTTTTAACATGAGACTGATGATTTAGGGTATATGGTAGAACAAATTTCTAACCAGCAAAACATTTAAGATGTGACCTGGCTTCTTCTAACAGTATATGGTCATATGTATGAGCAAAGAGATTATCTGAAACTGGAACTTATATTTAAAAGGGAAGCAGAGCATAAAAGTTTAGAAAATTTGCAGCCTGACCATGTGGTAGAAAATAAAAGCCTATTTTCTCGGGGTGGTGGGAGAAATTCAAGCTGTCTACAGAAACTTGCGTAAGTAAAAAGGAACTCAATGTTAATAACCAAGACAAAAGGAAAAACGCCCAAAGGCATTTCAGAACCCTTTGCAGCAGCCCCACCTATCACAGGTCTGGAGGTCTAGGAAGGAAAAATGATTTTGCAGGCCGTGCCTAGGGCCTCACTGCTCTGCACAACCTCAAGACACTGCTCCCAATGTCCCAAACAATCCAGGTCCATCTGTGGCTAAAAAGGCCCACATACGTCTTGGGCTGTTGCTTCAGAGGGTGCAAGCCATAAACATTGGTGGCTTCCATGTGGTGTTAATCCTGCAACTGTGCAGAGTGTGACAGTAGAGGCTTGAGAGCATCCACCTACATTTCAGAGAATGTGTGGAAACGCCTGCATATCCAGGTAGAAGTCTGCTGCAGCAGGGGAGCCCGAATAGAGAACCTCTACTAGGGCAGTGCAGAAGGGAAATGTGGGGTTAGAGCTCTCAAACAGAGTCCCCACTGGGGCACTGCCTACTTGAGCTTTGAGAAGACGGCCACTGTCCTCCAGAGCTTATAATGGTCTATCCAGTAACAGCACCATACACCCGGAAAAGCCCCAGACACTCAATGCCAGCCCATGAAAACAACTGAGGGTGCAGTACACCCTGCCGAGCCACAGGGAGGGAGATGCCCAAGGCCTTGGGAGCCTGTTCCTTGCATCAACGTGGCTTGGATGTGAAATATGGAGTCAAAGGAAATTATTTTGGAGCTTTAAGATTTAATGACTACCCTACTGGGTTTTGGACTTGCATGGGGCCTGTAACCCCTTTCTTCTGACCGATGTAACTCTTTTGGAACAAAAGTATTGAGCCAATGCCTGTACCCTCCTTGTATCTTGGAAGTAACTAACTCATTTTGATTTTACAGGCTCATAGGTTGAAGGGACTTGCCTTGTCTCAGATAAGACTTTGGACTGTGGACTTTTGAGCTAATGCTGGAATGAGTTAAGACTTTGGGGAACTGTTGGAAAAGCATGATTGTATTTTGAAATGTGAGAACAATATGAGATTTGGGAGGGGTTGGGGCAGAATGATAGTTCGGCACTGTGTCCCTGCCAAAATCTCATGTTGAATTGTGATCCCCAATATTGAATGAGGGGCCTGGTGGGAAGTGACTGAATCATGGGGGCAGATTTCCCTCTTACTCTTCCAATGATAGTAAGTTCTCATGATATCTGGTTGTTTGAAAGCATGTAGCATCTCAGCCTGCTCTCTCTTCCTCCTTCTCTGGCCATGTAAGCCGTGCCTGCTTCCCCTTCACCTTCCACAATGATTTCCTGAGACCTCCCCCAGCCATGCTTCCCATACAGCCTGTGGAACTAGAAGTCAATTAAACCTCTTTTCTTTATAAATTACCCAGTCACAGGTAGTTGTTTATAGCAATGTGAGAACGGACTAATACACATATAAGTTAAGGACATTTTGTTTTATTCCCAGATTAGTAAGAACCATTCTCAGGACTTGGTAATGTATTTAAGCAAATATCACTGGATATATTATTTTTGCTTTTACTGATAGGACTGACTAGTTCTGGTTTCCTAAGGAAAGGAAGAACAAACATTAAATATTACCTGTTCATTTTGCACTTTTTTATTATTAATATAAATATGTCACATAAAAACATCAATTAAGTGAAAGCCCTGAATTTCATCACTTTAAAAGATTTTCCTTATTTCTCTTTAAAATATATGGCAAATATGGATGGAAGTACACCTTTAGAAAATAATTTTGCCAGCTCAAACTTTTTATTCCAATGTAGACTCAAGTGTGAATAGTTAATAACCTTCCATATTTAAAACACTTCATTATATAAATAATCTGTAATTGGTGCCTCTTTATATCGGGGAAGAGGCTATATTCTTGGTAGCATAATAGTCTGATTCAATTACCTACATATACAGTTACTCAACTAGAGAAGGTAGACAAAAAGGTGATTCACAAACACTAAACATAACTGGACATAGTTGGAAATAGTATGAATCACCCACGCATTCTGTCATGATTATCATAGCAGTGTTCCTCAAAGTATATCTCAACTGATCAACCGTTGCATCCACATAATCTGATGAATTGAAAATAATAATTAATCTAAGATTGGTTGGGACATGTGTGAGAAAAGAAAATAGTTTGAATTAGAAAGTTTTACAAAGGTTCAGATAATCTTAATGGAGCTAAGCTTCTAGAGGTTTACATGAACCAAATAAAAATTAGCACTGAGCTTTCATATTCCTTTTCAATATCTCATTATCAATTTGTTTCTCTGTGTGAGTGGAGGGTGATGAAGAATTAAGTAGATGAAATTTTCAGTAAAGTATACATATGTTGCCAAGAAATCAGAGGCAAATAATTCTATAACTTTAGGTCACTGTATTAAATAAGAGAAAAGAGAAACCTTAGTACTGCAAAGTTTAAACTGATTATGTTAATATGCATTTCCCTCCAGATACTAAAGTAAAATAATGGAATAATCAAATTTTATTCTGGTGGAATTATTTTGGATTTTGTACAGATGCAAATGATGCTTTGAGCATATTAAATGTAGACTTACTTTTGTGTTCTTATTTAAGCTATTTTCACTGCTTGGAATGCCTGGTACTTTTTTTTTCATTTATTTAGCTAAATAAGTGTACATTTACTGTTATCAGTCAGTCAATATCCAGATGCTTGGTGTGCAGTTATTTCCCTGAACATCTCGAGAGCTCGGTACACAATGCCCTTTTCCAACCTCTGAACGTTTATCACCAGGTAGATTCTATCATATAATACGTTGTCATCCTAGCTTATATGTGCACACACATACTATATAACCTGATCCATTAGAATTCATTCATTCATATATATATATACACACACACACACGTTTTAATATTAAATTAAACATATTAAGTAAATAAAATACACAAGGTACTTACAAGTAAAGCAAACAAGACAACATTACTAGCATTTCTTTGACTGTTTCTATCTGACAGAGCCACTCAACAGTCATAACACCTATTGTATGAGTCAAACCATACCTTACAAAAGAGTTTTGTCTACCAAAATTCTTTATTGTTGTTACCTTTTCTAATGTTTTTCAGAATGGGAGGGGAAACAATATGAACTCCTAGAAGACAATGCATTTTCACGGTCTAATACCAAGACTGGCTCAATTTGCACCCATTAAATGCCTGTGAAAAAAAATTGACCAAAATTGGTCACAGATGGAACACATCTCATTGCTCGTCTTAGATAACTTCTATTACTTACATTTTCTTTTACAATCATTTTTTACTTAGCTCACATCCAAATGAGCAAATTTCATTCATTTAGAAATGTTATTCGATTCACATTGTTTGCCCCCATGGGGATTTTTTTAATGCCTTTTTAGAAACTACTTAAATAGGTCCTAAATTTATTATCATGGTCAATGCGTGCTGAATAAACAAATTGAGAAAATCATTTTTACAACTGTCAATTCTACATTAAAAATGATGTTAAAATCTGGTTATACATCTCAAGATCTGACATATTTTAGATAAAAATTAGAAAGGGTTAAGTAGCTGAGGTGATAGACATTTTAGCTGAATCAAATCTTTCTCATAATGTAAACATGTATCAAAACATTACATTTTACCCCATTATCTGCTATTTGTAATTTTTTTAAACAAGGGTTAGCTGTATATCGAAACTCTAAATTTATTAATCCCACATAACTGCAAGTTTCCATGTACAAGTTGACTTATTTCCTCACCCTCACTACTCCTGGTAATCATCATTTTACTGTCTATATATTCAACTTACATGTTTTTCTTCAGATTTCAGATGTTAGATCACGTAGCATATTTTTTTCTGTGTCTTGCTTATTTCACTTAGTATAATTTCCTTCAGGTTCACCTATGCTGTTACAAATGGCACTATCTTTGGTGAGGCTGAATAGTATTGTGTGTGTGTGTGTGTGTGTGTCACAATTTCTTTATCTGTCAGTGGACACTCAGGTTATTTTCATATCTTGGCTATTATGAATCATAACACGATGAACATGAGAATAAGGCTATCTCTACAAGGTTCTGATTTCATTTTCTGTGGCTCTATACCCAGGAGTGGGATTGTTGGGTCATATAATAGTTCTAACTTTTTAAGGAAACACTTCCAGACTATTTTCCATAATGTCTGCTCTAATTTACACCGACACCAGCAGTATGCCAGGGTTCCCTTTTCTCCTTGCCTTTACCGGTACTTGTTATCTCATCTTTTTGATAATATTCATCCTAACAGGTATGAAGTAATACCTTATTATCGTTTTGATTTGCATTTCCCTAATAGTGATGTTGAGCACGTTTTAATTTCCCTGTTGGCCGTTTGCACATCTTCTTTAAAAAAAAAAACTGTTCCAGTTCTTCGCCAATTTTTTAATTGGGTTATTTGGTTTGTCGCTATTGAATTGTGCAAGTTTCTTAAATATTTTCGATATTAAACCCTTATCAGGTATTTGTTTTGCAAATATCTACTCCTAATCTGTAAGCTATGTTTTTCTTTTGCTTTGCAGAAGCTTTTTAGATTAATGTAGTTCCACTAGTTTATTTTTTTGTTTTCTTGCCTGAAATTTTGATATGATATTCAAAAAATCATTTCAAAGGCTAATGTCAAAGAGCTTTTTCTGTTTTCTTCTAGGAGTCTTACGATTTTGGTCTTATATTTAAGTCTTTAGTCCGTTTTCACTTAACTTTTGTGTACAGTATAAGACATGGGTACAATTTTTTACAACATCATTTATTGAAGAGACTGTCCTTTCCCCATGTATCTTCTTGGTGGTCCTGTCCAAAATTAGTTGATTATATAGGCTTAGGTTTATTTGTGGGATCTCTGTTCTGTTCCATCAGTTTATTTGTCTGTTTTTATGTCAATACAATACTCTTTTTAATACTGTAGCTTTATGATATAATTTCAAATCCAAAGAGTGGTATTTCCAACTTTTGTTTTCCTCAAGATTGTTTTGGCTATTTGGGATTATATGTGATTTCATGTAAGTTTTATAAAGCTTTTTTATTTCGGTGAAAAAATGCAATTTAGATTTTCACAGGGATTGCATTAAATTTGTATAGTCAAGCTTCTATTTCCATGGATGCAACTGTGCACCAGAAATAATCAAAAATAGAACAAAAAAAACTCACTACAACAATAAAAAATATTAATACAAGAAAAAAATATACAATGTAACAATTATTTCCATAGCATTTACATTATATTATGTGTTATAATAAGTAATCGATAGATGTTTTAAAGTATATAGGGGGACGTGCATAGGTATATGGGAATACTATGCCATTTTGTATAAGGGATTTAAGCATCTTTGGATTTTGGTATCCACTACCATCCTGGAACCCATGTCCCGTGGATACCAAGAGACAGCTGTATATCCCTTTGGGTAGTATGGAAATTTTAACAATATTACTTCTTCCAGTCTACAAACATGGGATATTTTCCCATATATCTACCTTTTAATTTGTTCATCAATGTTTTATAGTTTTGGTTGTACACATTTTTTACTTTCTTATTTAAATTGAGTCTTAAATATTTTATTCTATGTTATCATAAATTGAATCTTTTAAATTTCTTTTTTGGTTAGATCTCTTCTGCATAAAAAATGCATGGCCGGGCGCGGTGGCTCACGCTTGTAATCCCAGCACTTTGGGAGGCCTAGGCGGGCAGATCACGAGGTCAGGAGATCGAGACCCCAAGGAAACCCCGTCTCTACTAAAAATACAAAAAATTAGCCGGGCGTGGTGGGGGGTGACTGTAGTCCCAGCTACTAGAAGAGACTGAGGCAGGAGAATGGCGTGAACCCGGGAGGCGGAGCTTGCAGTGAGCCGAGATCGCGCCACTGCACTCCAGCCTGGGCGACAGAGCGAGACTCCGTCTCAAAAAAAAAAAAATGCAACTAATTTTATGTTGATCTTGTGTTCCACTTCTTACTGAACTCATTTATTAGTTCTAACAGTTTTCTTGTGGAGTCTTTAATGGTTTCTACATATATGAACATGCCATTTGCAAATAGGAATAATTTTACTTCTTCCTTTCAGATGTGGAAGCCTTTTATTCATTCATTTTGTCTCACTGCTTCTGTTAGTATTTTCGGTACTATGACGAATAGAAGTGGTTAGAGTGGGCATCCTTGCTTTGGAGGAAATCTGAGGGGAAAAGCTTTCAGTACAACCACCCCACAACCAACGTTGATCATAATATTAGCTATAGGCTTTTCATAAATAGCGTTGATGTTGAGGAAATTTCCTTCCATACCTATTTTCCGAAGTTATAATAATAAAAGGATGTTTAGCTTCATCAAATGCTTTTTCTGCATCTATTGAGATAATCATGTGGTTTTTTTTAATCTTTCTGTTAACGCAGTATGTCGCATTGATTGTGTATGTTAAACGAACCTTGCGTCCTAAGGCTAATCCCACCTGGTCATGGTTTATAATCCGATGTGTTGATTAATTTGTCTGGCTAATATTTTATTGAGGATTTTTACATCTATATTCCTCCGAGATATTGGCACATATATATTTTCTTCTCTTGTGGTGTCTGTTTGACTTTAGTATTTAGGGTGATGCTGAAGTCATAAAACGGCCTTGGAAGCATTTCCTCTTCTATTATTTAGAAGATTTTAAGAACAAATGGTATAAATTATCCTTTAAATGTTTGGAAGAAATGAGGAGAAGTAGGTCAAAGGACATAAACTTGAAGTTATACTGGATTAATAAGTCTAGATAACTGCTTAGTATGATGACTACTGTTAATGATATTGTATTTTACACTGAACAGTTGCTAAGAAAAGAGACGTTAGGTATTCTTACCATACCAAAAAAGTTACTATGGAAGACAATGGATAAGATAATTTGGTTGAATTCAGTAATCATTTCATTATGTCTATGTATATCGTAACATCTTGTACCCCTTAAATCAGGGGTGTGTGATCTTTTGGCTTCCTTAGGCTCCATTTGAAGAATAATCACCTTAGGCAACACCTAAAATACACTAACACCAACAGTAGCTAATCACCTAAAAAAAAAACCTGCAAAAAAATCTCATAATGTTTTAAGAAAGTTGGTGGATTAACGTTGGGCTGCATTCAAAGCTGTCCTGGGCCACATGTAGCCCATGGGCTGTGGGTTGGACAAGCTTGCCTTAAGTACATCCAGTAAAAGAATGAAAACTAAAACTAAAATAATGAGCACATATTACTGTATTTAAAATGATGACAAGTAGATTCAACAGTTGACAAGTCAAATATAATACATTTAAATGATGCAATTCTACTTCGTGAGGAAATCCTTTGAAAAAATTGGTCCAACTGGAATGTATAAATATACAATAAAGAATTGTGCATTGAAAAACAAAAGTAATAATAAACTCTAAATTAAATCAGACTTTTTTGCTGAAACTAAGTGAGGTTAATAAAATAGGTGAAGTTAACCTAATTTATAAGGCTGTTATGGCCCAAATGCTTCAAATAAATTTCTGTTCAGTTCTTATCATTTTCATAAAGTTGATTTATGAGGAACTACGGAAATCTAGAGCAGTCTACTAAAGTCTGCTCTTTATATGCTTATTTTACACAAAATGGTTATTGACCATATGTATTTTGTCTAGGTCCTTAACCAGAAGAGCTGTTAACATAATTGATTTACAATTCAGTTAGGAAGAAAACGTGCTAAATTTAATTTTACTCTGAAACAATAAGTCAACCCAATGTGAAGTATATCACATCCCATAAAATGAACAGTGAACCAACTGTAAAGTTGAACCATGTAGCTCACGTATCCCATGGCATTTAAAATCTTCATACAGTCATTAAATAAGTCTCAAGATCCAAAAGATTTACATAAGCACAACTGAATAACTTTATTAGCTCTTCTCTTGTGGGTTTATAATGACGAACTAAAAATACTAACCTGTTATAAACTTACATCGATAATCTTTCAGCTCTTTATCTAATCATATTATAAATTTACAATGTTACTGAGATTAAAAAATGTTTATCATATGTTAATTATTAGCATGATCTTTAGCATTTTCAAACAATGGAAAAAAAGAGAGCTATCAAAACCAGAGTTATGTTCTTGGCATCAGAAAGCTCTAGTAAACATCAAATAAACTTTAACATCTTAGTGCATAAATAATACAGCATCAAGTATAACACCTTAGTCAGAGATAGTACTCAAAAATTGTTGCGGTTTGGTTGTATCTGTGTAATACAATAGATGAAACTATAGGATCCTAATCCTTGCTTTAGAATCTAGACATTTTTTTCTTGGCCATTTCTGCAATAACACTTAAAATAAAGGTACCTCCATTTCTGGTAAAGACTCTACTATATAAGGTTGTTCTAGAAATTTCAATATACTTAGATTGACAGTATGGCTTGAGAGAGGGATCCCACTTTTAAGCATTCTCTCCCTCTCACATCATGTATCATAGTCACTTATTAAATTATATCTTTAATATTAATGTTAAACCATACACAAATATATATATGTACACATAGGTATACATATGTATATGCATGCATGTGTTTATATATGTGCTATGATTCTAAAAAATACTTGACATCTTTAATGACCACCTATAAAGATACACATGGGCTGAAAATAAATGGATTGAAAAAGATATTCCATGCCAATGGAAACCAAAAAAGAGCAGGAGTGGCTGTACTTTTTTCAAACAAAACAAATTTCAAGACAAAAACAAAGAGTCAAAAAAGGTCATTACATAATGACAAAGGGGTCAATTCAGCAAAAGGATACAACAATTGCAAATATTTAGGCACCCAACACTGAAGCACCCAGATAAATAAAGCAAATATTATTAGGGCTAAAGAGAGACAGAGATCTCAACTCAAAGGCTGAGAAGGGTAGTAGGGGGTGGAGGTAAGCTGGGGTTGGTTAATGGGTACAAAAATTCCTTAGAAAGAATAAAACTTAGTATTTGAGAGCACATCAAGTTGACTACACTCAATAATTTAACTGTACATTTTACAATAACTCAGTATCACTGGATTGTTTATAACACAAAGGATAAATGCTCCATGTGATTACTTACTGCATGCCTTTATCAAAGTATCTCATGTAGTCTCTCTCTCTCTCTCTCTATATATATATATATATATACACACACACACAAACTATGTACCCACAAAAATAAAAAAATTCTCCTAGAATATATGCAATTTCTAATAGATATATCTATTAATCTAAATGTTTTGAACATTCTCACATACTTTTGTCGAATATATATGTTACAAATTTATTACAGCTAAAGAATCTACGCAATCTTACCATTCTATGGAGCGAATGACACTACCATAAACTATTTATGACACGGTGGGGTTAGCAAATCAACCCATGAACAAATCTCCATTTTCTTTATTGATCATATTATTAGTTCGATAGGTAAGTTCATATTCACAATGTAGCTTATCAATGTCTCCCATAATAAATTCACAGACAAAATTTTGAACCTGTACTAAAATATAGTATTTTAAAAACACACACGTAGCAGAACACCGTATCCAAAAAGTGATGGAAAATGGATTTCTGTCAGTGTAAAGTTATATCTAGTTGATGGTCATGTGACTCTCATTTGGACTGCTTCCACCAAATATACCTTGCCAATTATCTTGGATCTTAAAGGCATGAAAACACAGCTACTATAATAAAAGATTTTGCTCTCCTGGAAAGAGCAGCTTTTACTCTTCGTAATAAAATTCAGCTATGGATGTCTTAGCTATAATAATATTGAAACCAGTAAGATAAAATTTAACATATCAACTTTAAGTCTGAAATTAATATTGGAAAGAGCAGTTATAAGTACTGCATGGGTTTATAAATTATTTGTGGGAAGTTTTTTATTATTTGTGTATGACTGACATGATAATTATACATATTTATGAGGTCCAACACAATGTTTCTAACACAAACACATTGGATGTGCTAATTACTCAGAATTATTTATCACATATTCAAAGAAATTGTAAATATATAAGATGTTGGATTCAGATCTAATTTGAGAATCAAGGCAATTCAAATTCTAGGCCTAACGCTTACTAGATGTAGGAGCTATGATTACCATGATGGTAAAGGATACCAAAAGTGAGCCAAATAATAAAGGCTGTGGGTATTCATCTTGGAGATGGTAGATTCATAAAGAACTTTTCAAATAGTTAAAGGCAGTCATGGTTTCTCTAGGTTAAAGTAAAATCAATGTGTGAATGCTACAAAGATACTGATTCTTGTTTAATGTGACAAATTTTAGTTCATAATATCATTTTTAATAATTATAATAGACTAGCAAAAAAAAGATCTGCTTCAGAAACACTTCCAACTGGTACAAAAATTCAGTTAGTGTGGCCGGGCGCGGTGGCTCACGCTTGTAATCCCAGCACTTTGGGAGGCCGAGGCGGGCGGATCACGAGGTCAGGAGATCGAGACCACAGTGAAACTCCGTCTCTACTAAAAATACAAAAAATTAGCCGGGCGTGGTGGCAGGCGCCTGTAGTCCCAGCTACTCGGAGAGGCTGAGGCAGGAGAATGGCGAGAACCCAGGAGGCGGAGCTTGCAGTGAGCCGAGATTGCGCCATTGTACCCCAGCCTGGGCGATAGAGCGAGACTCCGCCTCAAAAAAAAAAAATAAAATAAAATAAAAAATAAAAAAAAATAAAAAATAAAAAAAAATTCAGTTAGTGAATGCATGGATATCTCCAATCTGCACTAGAGAAGGTAATCTGCCCAGCTTGATATATCGGCTTAGATTACACATTGTGTCTTATGTTCGCACACAGTATTTCATTTGCTCCTCAAAAAATACGAAAGTAGGTGGAACAAGAACTATATAGAGATGAATTCATTGAGACTTGTATAAAAACGGTTTCCCAAGACCAGTGAGTTTATAACAGAGAACTCCAAATTCTGATTAATGTTCAAGCAATTGGCTAGACCACCTTGCAAGTTCATTTACTAGAGTCCTATAGAGACCTCTATAATCACATTAATTAATTTTTCTATATCAGGCCTCCGCTTACATTGATATTATTGGTCCCTTCAGTGAATAATGAAATACTTGACTTTCCTATGATGCAATTTTAGAACCAGTATTTCCTTAGGACAACATCTGGAAACATAACTTTCGTAATTTAGGATACATATTATTGCCTCATAACAAAAAATGCGTTAAAAGTATTTGTTGATGATTTTCTCTTAAAGGTTTCTATGATGTATATATACACACATATATATGTATATACACACATACACACACTTACATATTAGCCTTTAAAGTACATTCCAATTCACTTATTTACCAAATTATTCCGCTGTAAAAGATTACTAGAATATGTACTACACAGAACTCCGATCACTCGGATCATACTTTTGTTTTTAACTAATTTTTTTTTGTAATTTAATCTCCATAGTTTATAAAGGGCATTACTGCTTGTCAGGAAAAAATAATGGGCTTGTATTTCTCAGCTGTGTGTAAATTACATGCATTTCATATTTTTTAGGCAAGGCCTCTATCAATCAATATTTTCAGAAAATGACAGTCCTCAGTTAGGCAGGGATTGTTACTGAAGCTGTTAAATGTTTACTCTTCACTGGAGACTGACAAATAGCATATGACATAGACTACTCATGCTCTTATACTGCTTGTACTAAAACTTGTCTAGAAATACAAAATACAAAAATGTGATTTTCATGTAAAACTGCTTTCAAATTTCTTGTTAGGAAGCTTGCCAGACACACCGGAGGAACATTTTGTGAAGCAAGTCAGTATTACATGCATAAGAAAATGAAGTAGAGATTTCAAAAAAAACTACAACCGAATGTTGTAATATATGCAAAATATAATATCTTTAAATTATCACCATGTTAGGTCTATATTCAAATGTCTTTTCATAAACGGAGTCCAGGCACTCTGTGTAGTTTATCAAGAGCAGGTTTAACAGCAGTAGTTTCCCCAAAGCAGGCTAAAGTCATTTAATCCATGGCTGCTTCTTATACAGAGCTGGTTTATTTGAGCTTAGAGAGCAGTAGACCACATAAATGTCATGTTAATATTCTAAAGTGAGTTAAATTGTGTTAGCAACAAAGCTTGTCTTATCAGACGTTTCACCTTGGCCTATGAGAAAATGTGATAGTTATGGTACTAATTGATATTAATCAGTAAGGCAGATATCTTTGTGAATATAATGCATACAAAATAGTATTTTCTTGCTCTTCTTCCTATATTTTTTTTTGAAATCTCTTGGCTTCAGTGAGAACTTCCTGTTGGAATTATTTATTCTTATCTTTCCTTAATCGTTTAATTTTCTTCTTTCCTCAGTTCTTAAACTGAAGAAGTCCTGACATTGGCCATAGCCAATTAAACACTGTTAGTCTTTCCATCTTGCCATGCCAAACTGAAATACTTTTACCTATCCACTCATTCAGTAGATATTTACTGAGTGTCTACCATTTTCCAAGCACTACAAAAGGTGCTTAGGGCACAACTATTCACAAAGTCATCAGCAGGTACTTTTTTAACAGAGCTTAGAGTAGAGCAAACGGGCAACACATGTCAGCAAGTAAGTTCAATACAGGTTGAACATCCCTAATACGAAAATTTGAAATCTGAAATGCTACAAAATCTGAAATTTTTTGAGTACCAACATCATCATTTTTAAAGGAAATCCTTATGGAATCATTTCAGATTTCAGATTTTCAGATTATGGTTGCTCAACCCATATGTATAATACAGATATTCCAAACTGAAAATATCCAAAATCCAAAACACTTCTGGTCCCAAGCATTTTGGATAAGGGATACTCAAACTATATTTTGCGGCAAATTTTATTATAAGGAAAGCTAACATTGCCAAATATTTAATCTTGTGGCACAAAGTTAACCATTAATGTGGCACTTCAGCTTTGGAAACATTTTATGTTAATGAATATTCTGGCTGATTTTTCTATGTATGTATATTCTGCCTCTTTTCAAACACTGATTCATGGTAGCATGGCAAGCTGAGTGATTCTCCAAGAGGAGTATTACATGCTTCAATGTCTTATCTTAACCACACCCCCAATCTATCTTTAACATTTCTACATTTCATATATCATCTCAGGAGATTCCCCCCTTGTAAGTTTCTATTAAAAAGAAATATGCCAAATTTAATAGAGGATCATAGATGAAGAAGTATATATTTGTATATTTATGTCTCATAAGGAGCTTTTTATACTATGAAATTCAGAAAACTACATGTTCTGGTTATTTCTTTAATAATTAAATATGTGTGTTATTCTCTTCACTTTCCTATCAAAGTAAAATAAGTTGTCTCAGCAGGGCATTCAACGTATCTTAACCATTCACCATAGTATTGACTATGTAATAAACAATTTTCTAAATATAATAGCAAAACTAAAGGATATGTAATAGCACAGCCTCTGCTCTATATGACCATGGTCCAGGAGGTATACTTAGCAGTTCGTTATATATTTATAACTGAGTTAGTCATATTTTTGGCTTTGGGAAACTGCAGTAATCAGATCCCCCCTGTTAAAATGTAATGTGGGCCAGGCACAATGGTTCACATTTCTAAACTCAGCATTTTGGGAGGCTGAGGCAGGAGGATCACTTCAGGCCAGGAGTTTGAGACCAACTTCGGCAACAAAGCAAGACCCTGTCTCTACAAAATAACAATAAAAAATTTTTTAAATGTACCTGAGCATGCTGTTGTGCACCTGCAATTCTAGTTACTCAGAAGGCTGAGGTAGAAGGATCACTTGAGTCAGGAGTTGGAGGCCTGTGGTCAGCTATGATTGTGCTAGTGCACTCCAGGCTGGACAACAGAGAACTATCTTGTCTCTTAAAATAAATAAAATGTAATGTTGCTTTAAGTAAATGCAGAGATATGTGATCCAATCCATGAGATTTAAACTACGTCAGGTAACACCAAAGTAGGACACAAAAACATTTTGAATGTTTATGAAAAAGAGTACTTCAATAGGAACTAGACTTAGAGAGCCATAGGATAGAAGAGTGGCTTCCTAGACAATAGGAATGAGGTTGAATCACATTTTGGAAATAGTAAGATGTTTCCCCTAGGAATAAGCTTAAAGTATTAACAGATAAGACTAGAAGAAAGGACAGGACTAGAAAGTCTGAAAAATATTGATAACTACTGAGTTTGGAATCTTTAATATAGATAGTGGGAGCGACTAAATATTTTGAATAGTGAAGTTACATGACGAAATTGGTATTTTATTAAGAGTGTGGAGGCTATGTATTGAATAGATTCAAACCTCAAAGAGATAAGAGATAAAGAAAATTTTCAGCCATGAACAGAAAAAGAGTAGAAATAGAGCCCATCCGTGGGAAAATTAAAACTTGAAATATTGGATCAGAAATTTGATTTGATATAACTGGAATTTTAGGAAAATTAAAGCATTACTAGGAGATTCAAAAAAGGCTTCATATAGAGTTGATACCATATAAATTGGGTCTATAGAAGCAAAAGCCTAGAGACATACAGGAAGCTGTAATTAAGGTAATGAGACTAGAGCTCAAGTAAAATATGGGTAAAACTGATGAATAAACCTGATTAAGCCAAAAATCACAGAGGGTTTCCAGTGACTTGGTTAGAAGTTTGAACACTTTCTAGGCATCCAATAATGTGGTTGGATGGGCACAGGAATAAAGCTGAGTTTGGTTTTGGATGATGGACTTTACCTAAGATGGGTCTTGTTGCTTTTAAAATCATCACTCCCTTATAAAGAAAAAAAACATCTATGCAGACATTCTAAAATAATATTAAGACACTGGGATTTGACATCAGTCCTGGATTCATTCAAATCCAGTCTCTACATGCTACTAGTTATCTGTATAATATGGGTAAATTCTTTTCTCTCCTCAACAGTTTGCTTCTACATTTTAATGTACATGTGAAGTTGCTAGCCCTTAATAAAGCAATCGTAAGGCTTAAATAAGAAACTGCAGGTAAAGTAGCTGGCACATAATTAACTCATATTAAATATTAGCTATTTTCACAAACTGATCAGGTTTCTTTTCTTGGACTGCCGGTAACACAGTAGAACTGGTAATGTAGATTTTAAAGTTAATTGAATGGAGGTAAAACTAGGAGACTGAAAACTTCTGCAGACAAGTGAACATGTAGAAGAACAGAATTGGAAAACGTCCATAATAACAGAAGGAAAGCGTCAGCAGAGCAGGTAAGATATACGATATAGATGATATGGATATATTACAAATGGAATATCATACTAGGAAGCTGTCCCAAATTCATAGAAATGAATCTTTCAAAAGGAGGGGTGTGAAATTCACTCTGAAATTCAATTAGAATATAATTAGTGACTGTTGAGAATACAGTTTTGATAGAATAAATGAGGCAGAAGACAGCTTTTAAGGGATTAAGGAGAAAATGGATAATAAGCAAAGTAACTTTAGGCATAGAGAATAACTTCAGGATGTTTTGCAATTATAATGGTTATAATGGCTCAAGACTTGCCAAGTCCTGCACTAAATGTTTCAAATCAACTAATTCATTTAATTCTTGTAACAGTCCTATGGTATGAATACATTTCGCACTTTCATATTGTAGATGAGGAAAACGCTCAGAAATCTTAAGAAATTTGCACAAGGTTACACAGCTTTGCACAAAGTTACACAGTTAAAAAGTGGCAAGGTTAGTTTTGACCCAGGCAGTCCAGCTCCAGAACCTGTGCTGTACTCCCTACTGTTCACATGGCTTCTGAGACAAGAGTAGTGATTTAAATTTAGAACACATGGCCAAGTCGTTTACCCTAATGGGGCAAAATCAGGAATAAAAAATTAAGTGTTTTAGCATTCATTTTGTGTAAATTTCTATGAGTGTACTTGAAAACAGTTTATGAAACTGAAAAAAAAACAAGTATAAGATTACCATAATACAAAGTATGTGATCACTTTGGAAAGGTGAGTACTACTATGGAAAAGGTATAGGCAATACTTCTAGTTAGAACGATTTGGAAAAGGTTTGTAGGAAAGATATTTTAATTAAATTCAGCCAGAGGAAAAGAAAGAATACAGCAATTTCGGGAAATTATTAACAGACCAGTGGTTGGAGATTGAGATAAATTTGGAAACTTGAGAAGTATGTGGTTGAAATGTGACTATGGACAGTCTTAAGTATCACTGTTGAAGTGTTTTCCATTGTGGAATCGTAAGAGAAGAGGTTTTATAATTTAGGGCAGCAGTTCTGACAGTGTGGTTCTCAGACATCAGAATCAACACCAACTGGGAATTTGTGAGAAGTGCAACTGCTCTGGCTGGACTCCAGACCTACAGGATGAGAAACTCAAGGGGTGGATCCCAACACTCCATGTTTTAACAAACCTCTAGGTTATTCTGATGCATGTTCAAGTTTGAGAACCCTTGTTTTAAGGGATGTGGTTGCCGTTAAGTCTATTCACCAAAGTTCCATTCTTTTATTCCAGGCTCCTGATAGTATCTTTTTTTTTTTTTTTCTGAGACGGAGTCTCGCTCTGTCACCCAGGCTGGAGTGCAGTGGCGCGATCTCGGCTCACTGCAAGCTCCGCCTCCCGGGTTCACGCCATTCTCCTATCTCAGCCTCCGGAGTAGCTGGGACTACAAGCGCCCGCCACCGCTCCCGGATAATTTTTTAAATTTTTAGTAGAGACGGGGTTTCACCGTGGTCTCAATCTCCTGACCTCGTTATCCACCCGCCTCGGCCTCCCAAAGTGCTAGGATTACAGGCGTGAGCCACTGCGCCAGGCCTTCCTGATAGTTTCTTTTACTCTGCCTGCTTGTACTTTGATATGGCCATGTGGCTTACTTCATCAAATGAAATGTGAGCAGAAGTGATGTGTGCCATTTCCAAGCAGAAGCTTTATGGGTTATCGTGTGTTTTCACATGTTCTCTTGTGTTCTCAAAGTTTAAGTTGAGATGACCCTTCTCTCGGTCCAGGTCCTTCAGGTGAGTACAATGAGTTGAGACACCTACCAATCTATAATGACATGAAGTTTGGCGGGAAGAAAACTCTATTGTTTTGAGTCGCTGAGATATCAGGATTATTCTTATAGATGCACAATGTAGTGTATCCTGATTTATAGGGGGCATGGCATAGAGAAGGGATCCATTTCATGGTAAAGAGAACATGTTTATCAACAGATTTATGATATCAATGGAAGAGGAAAACATGGGAATCAATATTTCTTAAGCCTCAGAAAAAAGGAACATATATTGTTACATAAATAAGAGAAGGAGAAAGACCAGAGATAAGGATAAATTAATGACTACCAACATATTAACAATATTGATCTTTGGGTGTAAGAATTTTACATGAATATTTACTATATTATTATGTAAGCATTATATAATCATAAAATAGAAATATTATAAAAGCATAAAGTTTATGGCACAAAATTTGCCTCGAATCTCGTCTTTTGGAGGGCATAAAATCATGGAAGACTTTTTAATTAGATTATTTTGTGTATTTAGTACCTCTTGATCTCTATCCATGTATAGGAGACAGTTTTAAGTACTTCCCATGCATTATTTCTATGATCTTTCTCATTGACTTGCTGAGTAAAATTTATTATCCCAAGGTTAACACTGAATTCCCAAGTGTTTACATAGCATGCCCTATATCATACAGTAAGTAAATATATACTCATGGATTCAAATCAAGTTGTTTATGACTCTAAAACTTTTCATTATAGCATGCTGTTGTATGAGGATTTATCTGAGCCTGTACATTCTCACATATAGGAAGGTGTATGTGTATATTTGTGTAAACATGTTAGTATATTTGGTAACCTTTAAAAGATAAGTGACTCTTGTATGTGCACAGAAGGAGGCTGGTGATTTATGCTCAATGTCCTAGCGTAATAGAATCTGTAAGAATCATAGAATCAATAGAATCTGTAATAATCATAATAACGAAAGAAAAATCTGATGACTGGACATAGCTAATCACACGGATATTGCCACTAAATTTACTTCCAGTTTACAATAAAGTGATGCGATAAAGAATCGTGACTCTTTTAGAGGGCGACAGCACTGACATTTCTAGGTCAAAAGTTTTCATGAGATAATGAATGGAGTACCTAAATGTGTACAATTAGCCTCCAGATTTTCACACATCTGCAATGTATTTTTTCAAACCTTTGTCACTCACTCCTTGTCAATTACAATTCTAAACATACTAAAGCTTTTCTCCCCCTTTTTAAACAGAAAATCCTATAACTTTAGGAGCCAGACTTGGCACATATATTGTTTTCGTTAAGGTGATATCCATGAGTCCATAAGACGATCAACAACTTTATCTGTCTTCTAGATTGTACAAACAGAACTAATAGCTGTTTTATGATAGAGTTTGGCTGAACGAGCAGGACTTCTAGGCATATAAAAGGACTTCAGAGAGGTCCGGGAATTTTCTGGTATCATGTGCAAATTGTTTTGTGTTTGTACAAATGTGCATGAGAGGGTACAAAGCTTTTGTCATATCTCTAATTGGTATAATACCAACAAAATATTTGGTTGCATACTCCTGTGAATAAACTAAAAACATTGAGTTGTATACTTTAAACAGATGATTGTATGGCATATAAATTATATCTCAATAAAGCTGTTCTATTTTAAAAATGACTAGCCTAGAAGCTTTTAAATAAACTTGTTAAGCAAAAGTTGAAGCCACTTCATGTTTATGTTACTATTAGGTTGGTGCAAAAGTAATTGCGTTTTTTTGCCATTGAAACTAATGGCAAAAACCGTGATTACTTTTGCACCAACTTAATATATTTTTAGAACGTGTGTTCCATGTAAAATGGTCCAACTCTTGACTCAATCCCAACTAATGACCTGTTCAGTGCTCTTGACTATGGTGCCGTGCACTTGGCTATGGTCATGCCATTATGACAACCTGGTTACATAGCTACCACACATTCCCTTTGGTAACAGATAAGACACCATTCTGATATTGTCACTGCCATCTTCTGGCTTGTATCACTCTACAATAATGACACAATCCAACTAATATGTCTTTTATTTTTAGGAGGAAAGAATGATGTGTTTATTAAGTCCTAAAATAAAGCCAATGTTTTTATTAAATATTTCGTGCCCACTGGGATGTGAATGCCAATAGGATAAAATACATCAGAGAAGCCTAAGGATTCCATAAGAACAAAGAATCAGCCAAGTAATCATGTGCCACAGATAGACTCAGCTGGTGGAAGTGAAAATATTATAGGTCAAGATGTCTCATAGGTAAGAGGAAAAATGCGAGGTAGACAAGACCGGGAGTTAATAGTGTAAGTTTAAGCTACTGGGCAAAGCCAAAGCATGAAATATTCAGAAGGGATACACAGACACCCAAGCAAAAGCTCATCAAGGACAATCACAAGGGTTTAGAAGAGAGTAAATGGAACAAAAGAATCAGCAACGAGACCTAAGCACTGAGAAAATATGAAGTAAATTATGAAGATACAAGGCAACACAGACACTGGGAAGTAGGTATAAGGAAAAAGGCTGGGGCCAAGAATCAAGGCTTTGAGCCTGCTTCCCATTTGTGTGATATTTGACAAATAAGTACTCTTTTCTAGATTTTCATGTTCTCTTCTGTAAAATTGGTACATGAATAATTTATTTAATCCTCACTACAATCCTACAATGTAGATACTATTATGATCCCCATTTTCCAGATGAAGAAACTAAGGCCAAGAGAGGATAAGTAAGCTGCCAGAGATCACACTGCTAGTAAATGGCAAAATGGAGATTCAAACGCCATTAGGCTGATGCTGATGATACCCGTCTCTTCCTCTGAGTCCTTTGCATTTCAATGCACATTGTTCCAACTTCCACACCTGCCAGCTCCTGTATCTCTTTGCCTACTGGAGTCTGTTCTTCCAGAGTGCATGCAATAGATCAAAAATGCTAGGGAGTCAATGCACAGCCCCTCCCAGGATCTGTCAACAGATGACCAGCAGGAGTTGGTGTATAAATACCTTAGCATTCTCATCTCTTCAAAGGATAAGTCTGAGGTGTGTGTTCCACATAATTTTCTGCAAGTCCCCAGTCAGATTGAGCCCTAGTTGTCCACCACAGTTTTAACTCTTGAAATGCAGTCTTTATTGACTTTCCTTCCTTGTCTCACTTTATCATTTTCCTACTCATATTCCCTAGCATCTCCTCCCAAATAAACTAGAAGGGGGAAGTATTCTGAAAATCATAAAGACAGAGTAAATTTAAACTGCTATTATTTTATTATCATTATTAGTAACATCGATATCTAAGCCAAAATCAAAAAAGAAAGGACCCTTATTTGTATTCTTTCTGGTTAAGATTGTAACCATGAGTGTTAGAATGTTGTTGGCACTGAACTCATAATTGCAGTCTCCAAGAATTTCTGAATGCCAAGAAAAGTGACCATGGAAGGAAAGCAGAGTGTTTTTAACTCTGTTGAATGTGTTCAGTGGGTGAGGAATGGGAGGAAGTTCTATTTTACTCTCAGTAGAACATTAAAAATTGCTTCCTCTGTAAAGCGTTCTGTGGTTCCCCCAAGATAAGGGCAGGTCTGTCTGTGATAAACTGCCATAGCACTCATTATTTATACAACTAAATAAAATAGTATTGAGTGATGGGTGGTTAGTCTCTCCAATGTAGCTCTTTTTCAGTGAGAATAGACATTGTGTTTCTTCTGGGGCCTCACACAGTTCCCTATATATTTTACATAATAAAATACATACCTAATATATTCAGTGCCTAATAAATATATAGGCACTATGCTCGGCACAGGGCAGGGTGTGGTGATTTAGCTAGACTATTTACTCTGTCCTCATAAACACACAAAACGGATTTAAGGAACACATATTCATCTTTAAACCCTCTCTCACCAGGTTGTAAGCACGCTCAGGGCTATTCAGTTACCCTCTACTTACAAGCTATTTCTGAATCATTTCTGAAACCATCTTCTAGGAAGGATAACCATTCTTACAATTTTTTGCCATTCCTCCAACGTTGCTCTTTTGAATATTATCAAGACTTCCAACTTGCCAAATCTAATAAACTATTTTAACCCACATCTTAATGTTTTCAGTGGAATTTAGTACTTAATTACTCCTCTCATGATCAACCTCCCACCTCTCTGTCACATCCTTTTTGGTCTTCCTAGTGTTGTGTGATCTTGGTGTCTTCTTCTCATAAGGCATATTCTCCCATGGTTTCAACTGTTAAATATGCTAATGATTAAAAACTCTGCACCCATCTACCCAAACTTCCTTTTTAAGGTTAAGATTCATATACATGGTGGCCTAGTAGACATTTTACCATAAGCACATAAAATTATACCTAAGAAAAATGAAATCCATCTTCTTTACTCCCCCTCCAAACCTCGTTATTTAAACTGGACTTCTATTCACTTCTGTAAGACATTATCATACAGAACACCTTAGCATACTTCACCTCCCTAACCTGTCATATCTAGTCATTCCTTAAGTCCTATCAATGAATCTTCTCCATCCCAATCAATCCTCTTCATCTGCTTTGTCAATACTCCAGGGTCAGGATATAAACAGTTTATATCTGGACTAATATTACCAGTCTCCAAAAAGATACAATTTTTCTCAAATACGTATGATTTTAGAAGAGATTACCATCAGGATCATTGGCTCATTATCTTCAGGGCAGTGATGTGAGATGGGAGAGTTCTTAAAGGACTGTGTTATACATGTGATTATGAGTCAAGTTTTCCAGACCATTGTGGACACATTACACTTCGCCATTTCACGCAGCTATGATACCTACACAACAACTGTAAAGATGTGAGTTTGAGATGTAGATTGTTATTGTAGACTAACAATCACTCCTTGCTAAGTTTGTTTCAAAATGGACTTAAGGGGGTGATCTCAGTTGTTTTTCGCAAGAAAAAAGTAATTGGCAAGAAAGCCAGAGAAAGAGAAAGAAGAAATGTTTGTTCAGCCCATGAATGAGTAACCTTACAACGCTTTTTATAACTTCAAACATTCACCCCCATAAAAAACTCTCTATAAAACTATTGTCATGATGATCAACCAGCATTTTAAAGTTGAAACATATATATCCAAGTTTCTGATCTTGTTCTTTATCAACACAGCACTCACAGAACTCACGAAATCCCTACAGCCTCCTTAGCTTCCATCTTTCTCTTGTCTTTTGAAATGCCTTAAAGCACAAAAACATATTTTCAGGCAAAGGTAAAAATAATTGTAGGAATGATGGTTTCACAGACAGGGAGTCTTCAATGACAGTTAAGTTCCTATAGTGAGACACTGTAATGAGTTCAAAGTGTTTACAGCTTCAACACTGCTTGTCAAACACTCCCTTCAATGAAATGAATTCTTGGCTACAAGCCACAAATGTGCTTTGAGAAATAAAAAGCATGTGAATATACTGGTGTTTCTACTGGTCCAGCTGAGATAGTTGCTTTTTTATTCTTAATAAAAGTTTTCTCAAGATAGTCATAATTTCAAAAACCTGCTTATAGTAATGAATCATGGTTATTTACAAAGTAGTTTCACTATGATCACAATTTGTGTAAGTAATGCAGTCATACAGTCGAAGACTTTCAGGGATGTTTTCTGTTTAAGCTAATAAGCTGCATAATTCTGTATTTTCCTTAATAAAAATGTTTCAGGAAAAAGACAGCAAACAGCTAGATTTAAGAGTAAAAATAAAGAATAAAGCCAGTAGGAAACACAAACTTGTAAACTTTTTAAATTGTTAAATATCTTTGTGGAATTAACTACCATTTTCACCAAATCTGCAAATCATATTCCAACAAGTTGAACAAATAAGCCATAATTCTTAGAATTAAGTCTCTTTATCATTCTACAGGTAATAACATGACTTGGTCCTGCTCTCTGGGTAATGGAGTGAAATGTTACTGGCATACTCCCATGTTTAGGCAGAGTTGCAAATAGCCCCAAAGAATTCCATTCCTAACCTGGGCTATGTTACTCAAAGACATTCTATCTGGAGTCAAGCTTTCATACAAGAATCATAGACATATTTCAGGGGATCCATGAACACTGCAAAGTCTATGGAAACTACGTTCACGTTTTGTATTTTTCAAGAAAATCTACACCATCCAGCAGAATCTCAAACAGATCCTTAATTTTACAATGAGTTAAGAAGCAGTGGTCTAGGGCAGGCTATGGTTCTAAAAGAGTGGATCCAGACCAGCATCAGCATCACCTGGGAACTTTTTAGAAATACCGAATTTCAGGTCTCTCCCAGACTTACTTGGTTAATATCTCTGGGAGTAAGACCCAGAAATCTGTGTTTTCTTTTTAATTTTTAATTGACACATAATTATGCATATTAAGGAGGTACAGAGTGATATTTTGCTATATGAATATAATATGTAATGATCAAATCAGGCTAATTATCATATCAATTACCTCAAATATTTGTCATTTCTTTGTGTTGGGAAGTTTCAAAATCCTCTCTTCTAGCCATTTAAACATGCACAATAAATTACTGTTAACTGAAGTTACCTTACAGTGCTTTAGAACGCTAGTACATATCCATGCTATTTAGCTTATAATTGTGTATCTGTTAACTAGCTTCTCCCTTTCCTCCCTGTTACCCTCCCTGGCTTCTACTAACCACTATTCTACTGCCTACTTCTATGAAATCAAACTTTGTAGCTCTAACATATGAAAACATGTTATATTTATCTTTTGTTGACCAACTTATTTCACTTAACAGTACCCAGGCTCATCCATGTTACCACAAATTACAGGATTTCATTCTTTTTATGGCTGAATAATATTCCACTGTGTTTATATGCCATCTTTTTAAATTCATTTATCTGTTAATGGACACTTAGATTGATTCCGTATCTCAGCAATCTGTTTTAACAAGCCCTCCACAAAATTCTGGTGTGCACTCAAGTTTGAGAACCTCTAATTTGTGCAACAATTTTCAAATGGATTTTTTAAAATGTCTCCTCAAATTCTGATTCAGTTATGTTTGGGGAATATATTTTAAATCTTCCCAGGCAATTCTGATGATTAACCTGTTTGGGACAGCTACTCCAGAGCAAAGCTACGGAAACTTTAGTTGGAGAATGAGTACCATCAGCCTCACCTGGGAGACAGTTGTAGCTGCAGAATCTTGCCCACACCCTTAGACATAATCAAGTCTGAGAGTGAGACCCAGGGATCTGTGTTTTGGTGGGTTTATTTATTTACTTACTTACTGTATTTGAAACAAGATCTCACTCTGTTGCCCAGGCTGGAGTGCAGTGGCATGATCGTGCGCTCACTGTAGCATCAACCTCCTGTGTTTAAGCGATCCTAATCCTCCCGCCTCAGCCTCCTGAGTAGTTGGAACTACAGCTTTGCACTACCACGCCTGGTTAATTTTTATTTTTTAAAAATATTTTTCGCTATGTTTCTTAGTCTGGTCTGGAACTCCTGGGCTCAAGGGATCTGCCTGTCTTGGCCTCCCAAAGTGCTGGGACTACAGGTGCGAGCCAACACGCCTGAGAGGAATCTGTTTTAACCACCACCTCCTAATGACTCTGATTCAAGCCACAATATGAGAGCAAAGCACAGCCACCGAAAAAAATCAGAAAAGTTGACTATTCATGTGACACAAAGGCATACAGCTATGCATTCTGTATGTGAGCTTTGAATAACTTTTAATAATAGTAAAAAAAAAGCCAGAATAGCTTTTAATAATGGTAGAAGCTACTATTTATTTGGTACTTACTATATGACAAGCACAATGGTAAGTAATACACGTGTTTCCCATTTATCCTTAAAGAAAAACTGTAGGCCAGGTGCGGTGGCTCACACCTGTAATCCCAGCACTTTGGGAGGCTGAGACAGGCAGATCACCTAAGGTGGGCAGATCACCTGAGGACAGAAGTACAAGACAGCATGGCCAACATGGCAAAACACCGTTTCTACTAAAAATACACAAATTAGCCAGGTGTGGTGGCAGACACCTGTAGTCCCAAATACTCGGGGAGGCTGAGGCAGGAGAATTGCTTGAACCCAGGAGACAGCAGTAGCAGTGAGCCAAGATCATGCCACTGAACTCCAGACTGGGTGACAGAGCAAGACTCCATCTCAAAAAGAAAAAAAAAAAAGAAAGAAAGAAAGAAAAAGAAAACTGTGAGGGTGGGGCAATTAATCCTGTTATACAGATAAGAAAAGTGAGGAGCAAAAAGTTTAATTTACATAAAGTACCAGAGCCAGCTGCAGTATGAATCCAGTTTGAAAGTTTGTGATTTTAATAATTACAGCTACATAACTTGAGAAAATATATTTTGAAATGAGTCTTAGGGCTAGGTAAACCCATGCATTGTGTGTATTATTAAAGGGAAATTAAGAATGATGTCTCAAACCATGAGTGATGGTATTAGGTAAGTCAGTAAGTATATCGACATGCAAATTAAAATAGATTATCAATACATAGAGATTGACTAAGTATAATATGGCAACAAAATTATTCCAGAATTGCCCTCTCAAAGTAACAAGAGCTTATACATGTGAACAAATTTTACACATTCTATGATGTAAAAAGACTGTGAAATCAGTCATTGCAGAAAACCAGGCAGCAAGTCACTTCCTTACAATTGTTCACAGTTCTCTGATTAGTTACTTTGCCTGAAGCATAAAACATAAGCACATTCTTCCTCACCTCTATGGGTACTAACTGGACTGTTTAATGTGATGGAGTAATTAACAGAACCTTTTCTCCCATTGGGGACCTACATGGCATGTGCCCGATTAGGTCTTAGATACATCTAGAACCCAAAAACTAGAAGCCAATGTGGGGAGGAAATGGAACTCATTATTTTATGTGCAATGGCACAATTTCCGCCCGACCACATTTACTAGACCGATTAGTAAATGTAAGCCAAAATCGAAGGTGTGATTGAATCACTATAATATCCATCCCTTGAGAACTGTGACTCAGAAGATGAGAAAAGAGAAAACAAATGTCCAACATCTTGATTGTCACTGACATTTGTGAAATTATCATTTGACAAACCATGAAATAATTTGGCAGAAATCCAATACAACAAATGAGTCATTTAATTAAATACACTTCTGTCTCCCCAGCTAAATGGTATGCAATGATAAGATCACCATTCTAATACTTATCTAGAAAATAGATGTCTAAAATTCTTCCCTTTATGACTTTTTAACAGCCAAACCTGAGTACAATAATGATATTATCTAAAATTTATATGGTCAACATTCAATTGCTCAGAAGGTTATTAAACAGTTTGTAAATTATCCTGTTTTCTTCCCCTGCTCTCTGCTCCTAAGAATTATGATTCTTATTAGCATTTTCCTAAGGAAATAGAAAGAATGAATGGAAATGAAATGGAAATGGTCAGTATTTCAATTTCTTAACACGTTTGGACAGTATTTGAGGATCCTGGCTAAAGCCAAGCTTTACTGAAGGCTTTTAGGGTTCCCAGTTCCTATAATCTCTTTAAGGCTCTCATAACTGAGGTAGACACCAAGGCAGAAATACGTAAAATTATCATGTCTGTAAACAACAAAAAAATGACACACGATTAAAATCCAAAAAACTCATTATTGAATCAATAGTGAGAATTTCTGTGGCTAACACCACACGTAGCAAACAAGATTTGACACTAGGCATTAGGAATTACAGCTGTTATTTGAACCAATGAATCAAGATTTGTTCATATTAAGACATAGGTAGTTACATACAGTTCACTGATCTTTTTTGAAATGTGATTGTGAGCCATTTCCATTAGATGAAAAAACAGAGGACTTGCCTTATTTGTCACTTTTACCCGCAAAACCTGGTACATTTCTACATATATAGAACACACTCTTAAGTGTTTATTGACTTAGTTGTGATTTACAACATTACGAATAATCAGAGATTTTTCCCTACTAAAGGAAAATCAGGTATATTGCTACATTTATGTTAATCATAAATTCTACGAAAACTAGCATAGCATTAGAGTTAGAAAATTCAATCATGTCTATCATTTTCAACTTCTATCCATCCTTCAGAAAGCTACAGTTTCTTCAGATTAAAATGTAAATTTAAAAATTCTGACAAAAGTGAGAAAAACTTCCCATGTTTCATATGAAGGTATGCGAAATTTGGTTCACATTTGGAAAGAAGAGAAATCCACTTATTTTAGAAGTAAATCAAGAAATGTGTAAAATATCAAGTATGAATTTCAAATATGATATTAAATACAATAATTTATAACAGATTGCTATAAATCAGATACCTGTATTGTATTTCTTCCCTGTGTCAGGTTTTCGAAACCACAAAGTAGTACATATAACAGCGACAGGAAGCAGAGACAAACGCCTAGGCAGATAGGGGTGGGTACCCAGTGAAACCCCACCTCCAAGCTGAAGACAGTTAAAAGCCCGAAAGCCAAACTAAAAATCAAATCCTTGCAGCGGATTGAGAACTTGTCCTCCTGTTTGGCGTGCTTTCCTCTGATTGATCTCCACCCTTCACTTATTTTACGTATACCTACTGATATGGTTTGGCTGTGCCCTCACTTAAATCTCATCTTGAATTCCCACATGTTGTGGGAAGGACCCAGTGGGAGGTAATTGGATCATGAGGTCAAGTATTTCCCGTGCTGTTCTCATGATAGTGAGTAAGTTTCACAATATCTCATGGCTTTGTAAGGGGGAGTTTCCCTATACAAACTCTCTCTTTTTCTGCTGCCACCCATGTAAGACGTGACTTGCTCTTCCTTGCCTTCCAGCATGATTGTGAGGCTTCCCCAGCCACATGGAAGTCTAAGTCCATTAAACTCTTTTTCCTGTACAAATTACCCATTCTCTGGCATGTCTTTATCAGCAGTATAAAAACAAACTAATACAGTGAATTGGTACCAGTAGAGTGGGGTGCTGCTGAAAAGATACTTGAAAATGTGGAAGCAACTTTGGAACTGGGTAACAGGCAGAGGTTGCAACAGTTTGAGGGCTAAGAAGACAGGAAAATGTGGGAATGTTTGGGACTTCCTAGAGACTTGAATGGCTTTGACCAAGATGCTGATAATGATGTAGAAAATGAAACCCAAGCTGAGGTGGTCTCAGATAGAAATGAGCAACTTGTTGGGAGCCGGTACAAAGGTGACTCTTGTTATGTTTTAGCAAAGCGACTGGGAGCATTTTGCTCTTGCCCTAGAGATATAGGGAACTTTGAACTTGAGAGGGGTGACTTAGCATATCTGATGGAAGAAATTTCTAAGCAGCAAAGCATTCATGAGGTGACTTGGGTCCTTTTAAAGCATTCAGTTTTAAAAGGGAAACACAGCATAAAAGTTTGGAAAAATTACAGCCTGACAATGTGATAAAAAAGAAAATCCCATTTTGAGAAGAAATTCAGGCCCACTGCAGAAATTTGTATAAGTAACGAGGAGCTGAATGTTAATCACCAAGACAATGAGAAAAGTGTCTCCAGGGCATGTCAGAGACCTTTGTGGCAGCCCCTCCCATCACAGGCCTGGAGTTTAGGAGGAAAAAATGATTTTGTGGCCTGGGCCCAGGGTCCCTCTATGGTGTGCAGTCTAGAGACTTGGTGCCTTGCACCCCAGCCACTCCAGCTGTGACTATAAGGGGCCAAGGTACAGCTTGGGCTGTTGCTTCAGAGGGTGGAAGCCCAAGCCTTGGCAGCTTCCACATCGTGTTGAGCCTGCAGGTATACCGAAGTGAGGAACTGTTGTTTGGGAACCTCTGCCTGGATTTCAGAGGATGTATGGAAAAACCTGGATGCCCAGGCAGAAGTTTGCTGCAAGGGCAGGGCCCTCGTGGAGAACCTCTGCTAGGACAGTGCAGAAGAAAAATGTGGGGTTGGAGCCCCCACACAGAGACCCTACTAGAGCACTGCCTAGTAGAGCCGTGAGAAGAGGGCCACTGTCCTCCAGACCCCAGAATGGTAGATCCACTGGCAGCTTGCACCACACGCCCAGGAAAGCCACAATCAACATCAGTTCATGAAAGCATCCGGGAGGGAGGCTGTACCCTAAAAAGCCGCAGGGTCAGAGCTGCCCAAGACCATGAGAACCCCTCTCTTGCATCAGCATGACCTGGCTGTGAGATATGCAGTCAAAGGAGATCATTTTGGAGCTTTAAGATTTGACGGCCCTGCTGGATTCCAGACTTGAATGGGCCCTGAAGCCCCTTTGCTTTGGACAATGTCTCCTATTTGGAATGGTTGTATTTACCCAATGCCTGTAACTCCACTGTATCTAGGAAGTAACTAATCTGCTTTTGATTTTATGGGCTCATAGGCAGAATGAAATTGCCTTCTCTTGGATGACACTTTGGACTGTGGACTTTTGAGTTAATGTGGGAATGAGTTAAGACTTTGGTGGACTGTTGGGAAGGCATGATTGGTTTTGAAATGTGAGAATATGAGATTTGGGAGGCGCCGGGGATGGAATGATATGGTTTGGCTGTGTCCCCATCCGAATCTCACCTTGAATTCCCACATGTTGTGGGAGGAACCCTGTGGGAGGTAATTGAATCATGGGGACAGATCTTTCCCATGCTGTTCTCGTGGTAGTGAATAAGTCTCAAGAGATCTGATGGCTTTGTAATTGGAGTTTCCCTACACAAGCTTTCTTTGCCCTCTGCCATTCCTGTAAGATGTGACTTACTCCTCCTTGCCTTCTGCCATGATTGTGAGGCTTCCCCATCCACATAGAATTTCAAGTCTATTAAACCCTTTTCCCTGTATAAATTACCCGGTCTCAGGTATCTCTTTATCAGCAGCAAGAAAATGGACTAATACACCAGCACTGACTTCTCCCTGCCTAGAACACCATTCCATCCCCACCTGTATTTTCCTCCCTCATGCCTTTACCCTCTTCCTTCTCCACAACAAGCTAGTATCCAAACTTCCATTTAAATATTACTTCTTTCAAAAAGACTTCATTCCTTATTCCTCCAGATACAGATTCCCTGATTTTCTATTTTTATAGCACTCTGAATTTTTAATAGTATACATCAAAAATAAAATTAAACTGTTAATTATACAATCATAATTATGCTGGTATTCCTCAAAAGACAATATATTCCAAGACATAAGCCTTTTCTTATGTCTTCAATAAATTCACTCAGGCCTAACAAAACACTTTGCCCATAGTAGGTGTTTAATGAACAGTTATGGAATTTATAGTTCTTCCAGATGTGGTCCGACTTTGCATTGAGTCTACCTTAGAAATGTGTTTTTCATACTCATAAAAATTTTCTATTTGACCACCACAAACCCTATGCACTGCCACTCATCGTAAGCCACACAGGGAGTATACGCCAACCAAGCTTGAGTACAAACTCTTCCCTCAGCTGCGGATGTTCTACAGCATTTAATTGCCTTTCTTAAAATCTGACACAACTAAAGACTCTTGATGCTTTGTCAGCACAAAGGAGTGTGAAACCATTACTTCCTCTAAATACTATACTATACATTATATCATATTTCTGTTAATTTAGCATTTTTAGAATATTTATAATACAGTGTTAATTCTCCTTTTCTGTACTTGACTCTACATGCTAATATGTTCTTGAGGGAAAGAACCGAGCCATATTGACCTTTATATAACCTAGTAAGTTGAGCACATGGTTGGTGTTACATAACAAGCCACTGAAAATAAAGAAAGAAAGCAATTAAGAAGGTACTTAACCCTGCTCAATTCTATTTTGTGAGTTTTGACCCTGTGATTTAGCCTATCATGAAAAATTCTCATCTTCATTTTGACCCCCCTCCCAGATGTGTGCCATCTGCAAAATTGAAAATTACTCCTTTGCTGATGTTATGTAAGGTATTGATTAATTACTCAGCAGCACAAAACCTGTGGTAGCTTACTAATTATGATAAAACAATATTTCGAGTTGCTGATCACTTAGTATCTACCAAGCACCTTTTTAAATACTTTTACATGTATTTTATGTAACTATATACATACATGTTAAACTTAAATATTTTATTTTCAAAACAATCTTATCAGATGGATAAAATTATTGCCATTTCACAGATGAGGAAACTGAAACACAGTATAACTGACTTTCTGAAGGCCACACAGCTTTAAAGTAATACAGCTAGGATTCAAACCCAAGCAGTGCATCTCAAGATCTCAGATTTTTACCACTCTGCCCTTCTGACTAAAATGTGTATTCTATATACAGAGCTCACTCTCACAAGTCAATATGTTTATTAATTCCTCTGCCAAGTCTGTCATATAGATCACTTATCAAGATCTTATCCTGATACCATAGAGCCTTAGCCACTGTTTTACTCAAACAGAAAAAACCATTAAAAAAAAAAAAAATAGGTCCCACAGTAAAAATATTATGTCTTCAACCTGATGGGACCATCACAACCAGTCTCAAAACTTCTTTTCTGAACAACAAGCTACTAATTTAGATGAATGAGTCAATAACAAACTTATTGCAAATTTAAACACACAGAAATTTTCAAGGCAAATCTGTAAAATATGAGGTCAATATCTAATTTATACTCAATAACATTTATACTGTTAAGTTATAGAAATGACGCAATATACAAGACACATAACTATACATAACACTCTAGCCATCAAATCATTGTGCAGATGGCTCCCACTATCATTGTGATTTCTGTGCATCTTTCCCCATAGTGTTTGCCCAGCTATAATCTGATGTTTCATTTTACCTTCAGTTCTCTGTACATTACAGCTTCTCTGCCTGCAACATCCTTTCCATCTGGCTCCTTTAAATGTCAGGTAAGTTACCACTGCCCCTTCAAAGACTTTCCTGACAGTGTGAGTTTTGGTTCAATGCATGACCTGACTATAAAACACTATTTCCCACATCATGTATGTCTTTACCTACTCATCAGAGTGCTGAAGAATTGCCCATGTATCTGCTTGTCTCCCATGATAAGGACAGTGTCTTTTACCTTTATAACATAATGAGGAGAGCTCAATAATGAAAGCTCAATTATTTTTTTGTATGGGTGAATGAGCATTTAGCTCTAAGTAAATACAGTAAATTTACTTACAGTACCAATTTCAAAGCAATTCTGTCCTCTAAAAATATTGTCTTCAAACAACGAAAAAAAAACACAAAAAATGGAACATGAGTAAAATCTTAAAGGAAGATATGAAAGTGAGCACATAATGCTTCTAAAGTTAAAATATATGTTTCTATAAATTCATATAACTGTATTCTAAATCTTTTTGGTAAGAATCTCTGAAATGTATTCTGAATTCTAACAGAGGAAAAGTTCCCTGTGGGCAGGTAATGTGTTTATTCAAACTAAGAGCAGCCCAACACAGGAATATGTATGTGCTCTTTGAGGAGTAATACATGTTTTATAACTCAATGATATTTTCATATTCTTGAGTTCTTAATTACAAATATTTTCAAATAATATTCAATTATTTGCTTGCCAGGCATAAAATATAAGTTAAATAGCAATAAAAATATCTATCGTTTGAATTTAATAACATGTTTTTTTCCTTAGCACTATATTTTCTAAATAGTATTATCTACTAAATTAAACTTTTCCTAAATTGGGAAGTGATCAAGAAAATAGTTGTGTATTAGAAGGCAGAGTAAGTGAAAACAAGTTGGTTACACAAGGAAACAGGGTATGGGTTTCACTTGTGCTATATTAACCGCTCCACTGGAGCAAACTAATTAATTTTTCTTCATTACACTGTAATCAGCAAGCTTAATCTAGGGCAAAGAAGAATACAATTCTTATTGCAAATATTAAGGTCTTGCTACCTGTCATTCAGTGGCAGTAACTACAGAAAGTCTATTCACTAATTAATGTGCTATGGCTATTGGCTTTGTTTTGTTATTGAATACATTTATTTTAAGCAGCACTAAGCACATAAATTAAATCTTAGTAACATTTTCATATAAGTAACTATCATTAAAATGCATTTGTTCCACAGAAGAAAGAATTATCTCACTATTCCGTCTCAACAAGAAATTCGGTCCTAAACAGAAAAAGTTTAAAAATACGTTATAAACATTAACCAGGACTTTTCATAGAAGAAATAAAGCTGAGAACATCTTATTTCAGCAGCTTCAATACTTGTTTTCTGATTGAATCATAAATTTCATTACTTTATACTTGCTTCTACAATGACAAATTACACAAAGCTAAACGTGAATGTCTAGTAGGCCAGAAAAATGTGTAGTTGAATATGGTTTTTTATGACAATAAAATCACTAAAAACCAAAAGCATTCAGAGAGTGTAAGAGAACAAACACATCTCTTCAAATGTTTAAGTAACCCTATGGGCAACTTGATATGATGCCAATATTATATGTCTTATGCATCTAGTTTATAAAAGTCGTCAGAAAAAAAATACAAGATTAATCTCCTTGTGGATCAATTTGGGAAACAAACGAATAAAACCACCGATCTATAGATACATAGAGGGACATTCCAAGGACAATCGCTACTTCAACCTTTAATCTTCTGGATAACTGGTGGAAGCCTTGACAGGAAGAACTCCAAGCTACTTATTAAAAAGTTAAGAGGATGTTCTTACAGATACAATCAAGTATATATCAAACCATACGCTGTCACTTGCCCCATCTACAATTTCCCAACTTTAGAGATAGAATTAAGTGATGCAAAACAGCTTAAGAGAGGATCTGATGGAAAGCAAAGTGCCCTATATCCCTCCACAGCTCATCACTGGTTTGAAATCAGGCCATAAGTTCATGGTGACATGAAACTCTCTTCAGGGCCAAATTAGTCTTCGTCAGCAAAAAATTCCCTACAGTTCAGGGTTTAACTCTTAGAAAAAGAATGGAGCTAATATCTTTAATTTCGAATTTACTTAAGATGACAAATACAAATTTTATATATATTTATAGTGTACAATATATCTTGATAGGTGTATACATTAAAGAATGGCTAAATCAATTGAACTGATATATCCATTACCTCACATGCTTTTTTTTTATGGTGAGAGCATTGAAAGTCTATTCTTTTTGCAATTTTGAAGCATACATTTCTATTAACTATAGTCAAGTTATATACACACAACAGTTCTCTTGAATTTACTTCCTCAACCTAACTGAAATTTGTTTAACCCCATTCTTAACAAGTTATATGACTCAGGGATGTAATAGAAAATGTTGAGACATACACATTCTATCTAGTTTTAGCCCAACTTTCAAGGCTCTCCAGAATTTCCTCTACTTTGACTTTATAATTTTTCTTTCGATTCTGATATGGTTTGGTTGTTTCTTCACCCAAATCTTGAATTGTAGCTCCCATAATTCCCACCATGTTATGGGAGGGACCTGGTAGGAGGTAACTGAATCATGGGGGCAGGTCTTTCCCATGCTGTTCTCGTGATAATGAATACGTCTCACGAGATCTGATGGTTTTTATAAAGGAAAGTTCCCCGGAACATGCTTTCTCTTCTTGCCCATCTCCATGGAAGATGTGACTTTACTTCTCATTTGCCTTTCACCATGATTGTGAGGCCTCGCCAGCCATGTGGAACTGTGAGTCAATTAAACCTCTTTCCTTTATAAATTACCTAGTCTTTGGTATGCCTTTATTAGCAACATGAGAACAGACTAATACAGATTCCTTTATAGGTTTATTTAGAACAGTAGATGCCTGTTTGTATTTTGCACTGTATCCCATCAACCCATCTCTGATTTTTGCTGCAGTTCCTGTTTCTGCTGCTAGAGGGTTAACACCCTTTCACTTCCTAGCTCTAGCAACAGAAGGAGGAGGAGGAGGAGGACAGGAGTAGGAGGGAGAAAGATAAATTCTCCTTCAAAGGGACATTTCTGAGGACAGTTCTATAAGGTTCTATAATGTCTATAAGGCAAGGTTGAGGTACAGTTACCTATTATGGTAATCAGCTCAACAATGTTAGCTTTATTAGCTTTTCCTTCTTCCTTGTCTCACTTTTCTAGATCCCGCATATTCCTGAGATTTCTTACTAATTGCTTTGATCATCAGTCAATCATGGCTTTCTGTCAGGCTTTGCTTTGGGAGAAAACTCAAACTGACACTCTTGACTATCGCTGTCACCTAAACTGAACTCTTAGAGGGCAGTGGTGATACATTTTAATTCTTTAGCTTTACAGGCCAGAGAGGGATGATGATGCAGACTTCTCAAGCTCACGCAGCTCTAGACGACAGAGACTGCATTTAAATTCAGGTCTTTCTCCTCCTTGCATGTTGCTACATGCCATTTTGGTACCTCTCTACAGGCTTGCCTTCCATGACCTTTCAAAGTTCAGGATACTCCTACTAATCCAAATGAATACAGTAGTCATGTTTTATTCCATCGACTTGATAAAATAATGGGTCACAGCATAGCACTTGATCCACTGTCATTTAATGACCAAGACCCTTGAGTTCCTGTAATTATGTAACAAGCCCCTTAAGTGTCAGTGGTCATAAACGCAAGAATCTCAGACTTGAGAATCAGACAAACTCCCCATTTACTCTTACTGCAATTTGCCCTCACACAGGTATTCTCAAGATTAGGAGATAACAAAGTGTAAAAGTTTAGCACAGTGCCTGAAACACAGTATGTGTTCAATAAAGGGTGGCAATTATTTTCACCTGGAACAAAACTACCACAAGTACAGGCCACGTGCTCCGCAGTCCCTGCCTGTCTCCCAAAGCCAGAACAATGAGCCCAAATAAGTGTCCACAAACAAAAGACATGAAAAATGAAAAAAAAAAAAAAAAAAAAAAAAAAGATACAATGCCCTCTTTTACGTAACCTGTATGTTTTTCCTATGCCCATCCCTCTTCTCTATTTCGAAACATGATCTTATATTGTTTTGCAACCGGGAATACTCATTTTATCTTATCCAATTCTAACTATCTTTTAAGTTTCAGCTCACCTTCTACTTCTGGATGTTTCCTATTTTCCATCACAGCCCTTGTTGATTTCTCTCATATATTTCTACAGCATTCCTACACTATAAAGTGAAATTTACTACTTCACAAATAATTTTACTTCAGGCCTATTGCTCTATTTTGGTCAGTACTGACTCCCAAGTTACACTGAAAGTTGCTAGAAGGCAAGGATCATTTCTAACTTTTCTCTGGGGTTCTCTGGCACAATACTAAACTTATCAGACACTGAATGCTTAATCCTGTAGACGAAATGTGGAAGTAACAAAGAAAGGACTCAAGAAAAATCTAATTTACTGTTCTCTTTCTCATTCCCCCTTTCTTAGATGCATTTCTATATTCAATGTTCATTCTGATTTCCATGTAGCACTTTCCCCACTTTCTTTCCTAGCTTAATCCTTTCACTGCTGAGCAATATGCGACACACCTGGCAACATGGGAGAGACAAGTTAGTTACTGCAAAATTGTTTGCTTGTTCTCTTAATGCCTTACCTCAATTTCTCTATGGAAATAAGGCTATCATATCCAATCAGAAGAACTAAGCTAAATGGATTCATCATTTCACAAAAACTGATTCTTTAGCAATTTTCTTATTGTTTTATATATTTTTGGTTACATATATAATGCTACCTGAGAAATTCAGATATGCAAAGTTTAAAACTCCTTTTTTAAAGTTTCAGAGAGCTGTAACTACAGACGAGATAAGCTTTAGCTTGAAGAATTTCATACTGCCTACTGGATCTTATGTTTAAGGCAGATGCAGGTTTTTCTGGGGAAAAAAAAAAGACCCAGGCAGGCCCATGTGATAAATTTCTTCAGGCTTCTAACAATTTTCCACTCAGAAAGTAGTCCTTCAGGAAATTATTAACTGTAAAATAAGGTAGAGGATACAAAAGAATTCTGAAGCAGAAAAATACATGGAATTAGAAGCAAAGATGCTGAATAAATCTGCATTGAAAACTGGAAAGTTCATATTTTGTGTTTATATTACACTTTTGACTCTTTTAATTATTTTTCTTAAATGTCACAAAAATCCCCCCAACTATTACTATTTCACTGCTATGTATGTGGAAATGTACATACCCAATTACTAGGTAACTTACTCAAGGATCAATTGGATAATAAAAGAAACATTACTGTAACGCAGGACTTGTATTTATAATACTTTCTATTAAAAAGAGGAGACATAAATATGGGAAATGGAATCACTATGCCAGAGTATTTAACAGGATTATACAATTGTCATGTTTGTTAGTACCTCAGGATAAATGTTAGGCAGAAAGCCTTCTGTATCTCTCTTCACCTTCCAGGGCAAATATCTGCCCTACTTTGTTGCCACAGAGAATAAATTTTCCATGACTGCAATCTGTATTGAAAATAGAACAGAAATGGAAAGGTCCAGAATTTAAGGGAACTGTATCTCTCTCCCAGTCTACTGTATGTCCCTTGAGATAAGACACATTTGTTTCCCCAGTGCCAGAGACTTTAGTATTCAGTAAATGCTTGGTGAATGAATTGATGAAAATAACTTATGAATTGTGTTTGCAGGAGGGAAGAACAGAGTGATATAAACATATTCAGGTGTACTTGCAAGGGATGGGAAACTGAATACTTCATATATTGATGTTGCATATAGGCATCATTATGATCATTTGGAAATTAGTCAAAATGTCTTTAAATGCATACCTTTTGATCTAGCTATCCGGGGTTCCTACATAAATGCACACTTGATAGTTTTTGGCACCTCAAATAATGACATGATTTTCTATACCTTGAATATACCTTCCTCTTATTCCTTCTTCATAGGTGCTTCTGCCTTGCTATTTCACCTGGAATGCCATTCTTCCCTATTTCCACCTATCAAGGCCTTTCTCTAAAATGTAGCCCAAATGTACTCTCTGGGCATTATTTCTCTCAAGTGATTGCAATGCCTTTTTATTTGAACTCTTTGGACTACACTTATGTTATCAACTCATGTCAAAGATGTTTACAAGTGTCATTTCTTCCTGTGACTTTAATGATGTTGTCTCCCTTTTTTTGCAGCGACTATTTAATTTTATCTCTTACCATAAACCCACCTGGCCTATCCAGGGATTACTTCAAGAAACACAGCTACTGTATGGCACATTCTACACTAAATCCCCAGTATATAATCTGCTCATTTAGTGATAAATCGGTGATGCTCTTCACAAGAGCTTGAAGAGAGACACTCAGAAGTCTTAGAATTGTGTGCTTCTAGAGTAGAAAGAATTTCCACAATCATATAGCCTGAGGATTTTAATCATTACTATTTTAACAGCTTTTGGAGTAGATAGACTCAGTCCCCAGAAAAATGGCCAATGTAAACTTATACACACACATACACAATGATGACGATTATCTTTAAATGTAGACTTCCATATGGAATCAAAGTCAGATGCCATCAATGACTGGAGTGGCAGACTGAACAGTAATGTGCCCACTTTCAAGGAGGAGAGTAGCACTCCTCAGTACTACCAGGATGGTGCCATTGCAGAATGTTGCCCCAGAGCTGCTAGATCTACAGAAACCCAAATCTGTAGTAAGGTGTAGATCAAACAAAACATATCTCTGGGTTCCTTCCAGACTTTACGTTAACAGTTTATAACGTCTTCTGAACTATCTGTTCACATACTTAAGCCCGAGTCCTCAGGCTGGGCATGGTGGCTCATGCCTGTAATCCCAGCACTTTGGGAGGCCAAGATGGGCAGATCACAAGGTAAGGAGATTGAGACCATTCTGGCTAACACGGTGAAACCCAGTCTCTACTAAAAATACAAAAAATTAGCCAGGCATGGTGGCACGCGCCTGTAATCCCAGCTACTCGGGAGGCTGAGACAGGAGAATCACTTGAACCTAGGAGGCAGAGGTTGCAGTGAGCCCAGATTGTACCACTGCACTCTAGTCTACATGACAGAGCAACACTCTGTCTCAAAAAAAGAAAAAAATAATAAAAAAAAACAAAAAACTCTGAGTCCTGACTAGCTCTCCTGCAAGAGAGATTGTTACTGGGTTAAGCAATCAGGAGAAATGAAACTCTATCAACCTATAGTTACCTATTAACAAATAAGATGGCATACCTCTGTACTATTGCTATTCATTTATTTATCCATTCCACAAATATTTTCCACCTACCATCTCTTAGGCATTCTCCTAGCTACTGGCTATACAGTACTGAAGCCAATGGACAAAGTCCTTGACACCCAACATTCTAGTAGGGGAAGCAGAGAAGAAAAAAGTTAGATAATCAAACAAGGTAATTTCAGATAAAGATGATTTTTAAAGCAAGAAGTGTGAATAGGATACAGAATGGTTGGGAGGGCTCATCAGGAGAGCTCTATTTACATATGGTAGACTGCAAAGGATTCTTCTGAAGATGAGACCTTTCAGCTCAGACTGAATGTCAGGAAGTTGTCAGCTATATAGAGGAGGAGGAGAAGTATGTTCTTGCTAATAGAAAACAAAAGTGAAGAGACACAGGCAGGAACAAGTTTGACTGTAGCCTGGTGAAGTAAGGGAACCAGTGTGAAGTGAGATCAAGAAGCAAGCAGGGGACAGATCACACAGGGTCTTGCTGGCTGCTTTCAGACTCCAGACATTTTTCTAAGTACAATGAAGAGTCTTCAGAAGGTGTTAAATAGGGAACACATGACCTAATTAATGTAGTAATAACTTTGTATAATGCGGAGAACTGAGAGACTGCTTAGGAAGTTACTGCAACTTTAGGAGGCCATGGAATATGATGGAGTGTCAATGGTGCTTCCTTTGAATAAAAGAAGCTTTTATTTTTCAATTAAAATGTAACATAATTAGTTTCAGTAAAAATGTCTCACTTGACCTTATTTCTCTTGCATTAATGGGGTCATTTATATGATATGTCAGAAGTGCTACCTCTGTACACAAGGAACAGCTTTTTTCAATTAAAACGTAGCTTAATTGACTTGAACCAGAAATGACTCCTGACATCTTTGTATTAATAGGACCATTTATATAATGATCATGCTAATTAATCTTCTTCATTCAAAAGTATTGTTTATTCAGAATTATTTAATACAATCGTTATACTTTTAAATCATTTTAATGTTATTAAATATCTCAGGATCTTGAAGTCTATTAGATTGTTATGCTGACTTAAAGAGTGCAAAAATATTTGTAATTATGTTGTAGTTTAAAGCAGTGATTAAATATAATTTGCCTGTGACCCTGTAGGCCAAAATAAGGTATCACAATAAACAGTAGATAGTTTCAGAGACGAAAATAGTGTTTGTCTGCTTTAGTATATTCATATGTGAGGATGAATATTGGCACTTGTCAGCCTATGATAAATTACTACTAGACTAATACTTGTCAGTACAGTAATAACTGATCATGCTCTAAACACCACTGAGAGAAAGGTGATGAATAACCTACAAAGTAAAAATTTTCACAATCACATTAATGACTCTAGTTCAAAGCACAGTAATGGTCTACCAGCCTTATTGTCCAATCTATATTTCAAGTAACTACCTTGATATTTTTCAGAATCAATTTTATGTCAAATTCTAATTAACATAGAAAAAAGCAATAGCGATAAAAACGTCTCTATTGACTCTTTCCAAAAGCAATCATGCTCTCCAAACTCCTGCCTCATTTACAATTACTATAGCAAAGCAAAATACTAAGAGTACTGTGTGCAAATAAAAAACATTTGTTGATTAACTGTTAAAAAAGACCCCAAATTAAAAACAGCCTAAATAATGAGTACTGCCTGTACACAGCAACAGTATTCTATGGATTTATAAAATTATCAATCTTCCTAAATTGATAATGAAAATCTTTAAAATGAATAAAATGTTACTAATATATTTCACAGTATGCATTGAATGGGCTACATAATTCCATTTGGGTTTGAGTTTGTTTTTTTTTTTTTTCCAACTAAATGGTTAAAAATTCTGTAACTATTTTAGAGAAGAATCTGGGAAATATATACTCATAGGCAATAGGCATACAATTGACAACTGAGCACAACTACATTAATTTAAATTTACACTATAAAACTCAATCATCCAACACTCATGAATCCAAATATTTTCTAAAACTTTACAGGAAAGCTTATATGATGTTTTTCTCATGGTAAAATATATATAACATAAAACATATAATTGTAATCATTTATAAGCATACAATTTAGCAGCATTGAGTACATTTACCCTGTTGTGCCACCATCCCCACCATCTGCCTCCAAAAATTATCATCTTCCACTAAAAAAACTTCATATCCATTAAATAACTCCCCATACCCTCTCTCCCCGAGATTCTAGAGGCCACCATTCTACTTTGTCTATGAATTTTACTACTCTAGATAGCTCATACAAATAGAATCATGTTATCCTTTTGTATCTGGCTTTTTCCCTAGCATAATATTCATCAAGATTCATCCATGCTATAATGTGTGTCAGAACTTTCTTTTTAAGGCTGAATAATACTCTATTGCATACATTTACCACATTTTCTTTATCCATTCATCCTCAGATGGACATTTGAGTTGCTCCATCTTTTGCTACTATGAATAATGCTGCTATAAACATGGGTGTACAAATATATTTTGAAGGTCCTTTTTTCAATTCTTTTGAGTATATTCCCAGAAGTGGAATTGCTAGATCAAATGGTAATTCTACGTTCAATATTTTGAGAAACCAACATATTTCTTTCCACAGTGACTGTAAGATTTATACATTCCCTCCAGCAGTTCACAAGTGTTCAAATTTTTCCACATCCTTAACCATATTTATTTTCTGGGGTTTTTTTGTGTGTGTATTTTAAAATAATCATCATCCTAATGGGTGTGAAGTGCTATCTCATTTGGGATTTATCTGCATTTCCCTAATGATCAGCGATAGATTATCTATTCATGATCTTACAGGCCAAACTTTAGAGAAATTTCTGATCAACTCATTTTTTAATTTTTTCTGTTGAATTTTACGATGATACAATTTACTGTGTCCCCACTCAAATCTCATGTTGAATTGTAATCCCCAATGTTGGAGTTGGTGTCTGGTGGGAGGTGATTGGATCACTGGGGCAAATTTCTGATGAATGGTTTAGTACTGTCTGCTTGGTACTATTCTCATGATAGTGAGTTCTCATGAAATCTGGTGGTTTAAAAGTGTATGGCATCTCCCTCCACCCCTCTTGCTCCTGTTCTGACCATATGACCTGTGTGGTCACCCTTCCCTTTCTGCTTTATGTTTCCTGAGGCCTGCCCAGAAGCTGAGCAGATGTCAGCATCATGCTTCCTGTACAGCTTACAGAAATGTGAGCCAATTAAACCTCTTTTCTTTATCATTTACCCAGTTTCAGGTATTTCTTTAGAGCAATGCAAGAATGACTAACATATAGAAGTTCTTGGCACAGTCTGGATATTAATTCCCTATTGAATATATGATTTGCAAACATTTTCTCCAATTCCATAAGTTGCCTTTTAACTCTGTTGGTGTTCATTCATGCACATAAGTTTTTAATGTTGATGCATTTCAATTTACCTAATTTTTCTGTTGTAGCCTGAGCTTTTAGTGTCAGATCCAAGATATTTAATTGCCCAATCTAATGTTTATGTTTTCTTCCAAATGTCTACGCGTTCTTCTAAAAGTTCTGTAGTTTTGGCTACGTCTAGTTCCTGATCCATTTTGACTTAATTTTTGTGTATTTTATAAGAGTCCAACTTCATTTATTTTAAATGTAGATATTCAGTTTCTCAGCAACATTTGTGGCTTCATTAAAAAATCATTAAAAAACCTTGGCAAACTTATGGAAAATTATTTGATAATATATAGTAGAGTTTACTTCAGGGCTATTATATTCTATTGTTCTACATTCGCTTTTTTTATGCCAATACCACACTGTTTTGATTATGGTAGCTTTGTAGTAAGTTTTCAAATCAGGAAGTATGACCCTTCAACTTCGTTCTTTTTTCAAGATCGTTTCAACTATTCTTGGATCCATGAGATTACATGGGAATTTTTGATAGAGTTTTCTATTTCTGCAGAAAAACTAATTGGGATTTTCTTACAGATGGCATTGAATGTGTAGTTTGTTTTGAGTAATTTGGATACCTCAACAACAATATTGAGTGCTTCATTTCCTAAACCTGGGGTTCCTTTTCATTTATTTGTAAAAATAAATGTTTAATTTCTTTCAGGATTGTTTTGTAGTTGTCAGTGTGTAAGTCTTCCACCTTCTTGGTTAATTCCTAAGTATTTTACTCTTTTTGATACTATTTTAAATAAAATTGTTTCCTTAATCTCCTTTTTCGACTGCATCACTGTTAGTGTATAAAACATAACTTATTTCTGTATATTGATTTTATTTACTGCAATTGTGCTTAATTTATTTGTTCTAGCAGGTTTTTTGTGTGGAAATATCGAGAATTTTCTACATATAAGATCATATCATCTGAGAAGCTTATAGAATTTTTGCATACATTCTTTCAATGCTGATTTTTCTGATGAAAATTTGAAATGCATTGCACAGCATGAATATAGTTAATAGAGTATTGCTCATTTCAAAAGTAAGAGAGTACAGTTCAAATGTTCTCTCCACAAGAGTCTTTGAGGTGATAGATATGTTAACTAGCTTGATTTAATTACTCCACATTGTATTCATAAATTATAACATCACTTTGTATGCCATACATTTATACAATTATATATTGTCAATTTACGATAAAAAAGAAGGCATATAAAATTTGCATTCTCTTAAAGTCTTTAATGCTTGCCAACACCATTTCTCTGATTCAATTCAAGCTGTCCAATGCCGCATTAATACATACCATTAAACAAAACTACTCCGCATTATAGGCATAGTAATAGGATTAAATTTACCTGGCTTCCAACCAAAAGCACCACCACTAACATTAAAATAAAATATTCTCATCATGAATTAGTAATTTCATATTAACGGAAGCTAAAGGCACCTAGTATTTTTTGAGGCTCATTTGCATATGGGTATATACTCAGATTTCTTTTCCAAAAAAGTAGCCATTTAAAGGGAACCCTGGTGTACAATTTAGAAAACAGATGTAGAAAAATCATGAAATATCTAACTTAGCTTTTACAAAATTTTCCTATGCTATTTCCTTTATATTTTCTTTAGTCCATCTCCATTTATGAATTTAGTTATTCAGGAAAAAAAAACCCACAAAGTGATTCTCCATGTTATAGAAGATCATATTCCAAAATTGACCAAAAGGCTTCATTTGTTAAGACTCTAAGTTCTATATGTGCCATTAAACATAATTACTTTTGTCTAGGCTTATAGTCCCAATTCTGATGTTTATATCCAATTTAGAGTATCAGACTATTTCTTCTCTCCTCTCTTTTAGAGGCAGTCTGAAGTCTTTCAACAAGAAAATTTTGTAATGAGGTGGGTTTTTTTCCACCTAGTGTTTGATCAGGAACAAAGCATCTAATTACTTGGAGCCCATTTTCTCATCTGGAATATTAAACTAATGCTATTTTGTCAATAGGATTTTTGTAAGGATTATAACTAGTCTATAAAACATTATGCAAGTATTTGATTCTATTGTCACAAGAACCGATGCTTTCAAAAATACATTAATTCAGACCTCAACACAAATTAGATATATAAGCATTTATGTGATATTACCTGAAGTTCATCTACGCATATACACACCCTACTATGTGTCTATAAATCTCTGTTTGGGAGGAAGGTGCAAAACACCATACTAAAGAATCAATTATTTTCATAACGGCTTAACTATTGATAAGAGATATAGATATAACATTGAGTGTTTCACAGGAGTTACATGCAAAAATAACTTTATTCAATTTCCAACAATGTTTCAACAACTAAAAATATTCTGTCAAAGTCAATTTATATAACAGTGAGATTAAAGTAAAACTAAGAAACGTCAGTGGATACCAATAGAATATGACAGTTTATTAATTTTAGTTATAACACAATAGAAAAATATGTTAAAAAATGAAAATACTATCTTGCAAACACTGTCTACTATGGCAGACACTAAGAAAACTTATTTCATAACAAGACTGCAATTAGATTTCCTTCAGATGCTGTCTTTAGAAATTGGGGAATAAAGCTATTCATCCCTGGATGTGTTTTTTGGAGATATGTCAATATCGTTAACAATGAAAAACAAAATTGCTTTATACCGTTAGATATTTCTGATACAATCTTTGCCCACTCGTGGGTTTCATAAAGTTTTGTGCCAATTTTGTCACCAAGTGTATCTGATCTCACACAAATTGAACACTTTACAGCAAAGCATTGTGTGTATTATTTAATTCCCCATTCATATGTCATGAAGGGAACCAGCATGGTTATCACAATAAATTTATTTAAATCAAGAAAATTCAATGTCAGAATGTATTATATTTTTTTTTCTATGGTATACTTAAGGTTCCATTAAATTTACTGACATTCTTTCATTTTAGAAATTATAATCCCACTGGGACCACAATTTTCTTAATATAGAACTGAATCTAATACATATTTTCCTCTTATTGACTTGAGGTAATTAAGCTCCCCATTTAAAAGACCACCAGATAGTTTTATTTATGAAGCTGATAGTTCCTAACTATGGCAGAGACAGGTTGTCAAACAACCATGTCCTTTCTCCAGCTTTTAAAGTATAGATTTTTCACTTAGAAGCAGCCACTCTGCCAGCCACTACATTATCCTTGTAGATAGGCATGGCTATATACATGTTTTATGAGCACAGATCCCTTTCCTGTGGCAAGTGAAGGGAGCACATATGCATCACCTCTACCACAAGGCTTCTAAGAAGTCACTGTGGCTTTTCTATATTCGCTTCCCCTCTTCAATGGCTATATGAAGAAACAAAAAAAAAAGAAAAAACATCATCTGTAAAGAAGGTAGAGCCACAACAAAAGCAGAAAAATAAAAATAGAAAAATATTAGTCACTGTAATTAGTCCATTTTCACACTGCTGATAAATACCTGTCAAGACTGGACAATTTACAAAAGAAAGAGGTTTAATGCACTTACAGTTCCACGTGGCTGGGGAGGCCTCACAATCATGGCAGAATGCGAAAGGCATGTCTCACGTGGTGGCAGACGAGAAGATAACTTGTGCAGGTAATCTCCCCCTTATGATGCCATCAGATCTCATGAGACTTACCACTATTCATGAAAACAGCACGGCAAAGACCTGGCCCCATGATTCAACTACCTCCCACTGGGCCCCTCCCAGAACACATGGGAATTCAAGATGCAATTTGGGTGGGGACACAGCCAGTCCATATCAGTCACCAATAAGGAACACCTACATTGGACTTATACCTGGGCTACATATAAACTATTGTTTTAAGCTCCTATTTTGGCACTTACGTGTTAAAGCAGCAGGGTTGTTTAGCTAATACAATGACACGAGATCACACTTTGTTTCTGATGATTTAAATAAGAATTAATAGAATTGAGTTGCACCAGGCCATCAAGTATAATCATGCCCTTGGAAAGATATAAGAGCAGATGAATAGTTGTTCTGTGTCACCTCAAATTCTGTGGTACTACAGCTTACAGCCAAGTGATATATTCTAGTTTTATTAGTAAATTGAATAAACAATTGAATAAACATTACTATCCAGTAAAAACTGGAAAAAAAAAAAACAGGAGGCTTATAATAAATATGACATTTTATATTTGAAATATAAACCAGCTTCATGGAATAGTCATCTTTAAGTTCTAGGACAGTGGCAAAGTTTTTAAAAACTTGAACACATAGTGATCACCAATAAACCCTTACTTAATAAAGACTATCCATGCAATACTAAGGTAAGTGACTTCTGTAAGATAAAAACATGGAGGAAACCCTTCTGTGGTTCAGGAACATGTATTCCCAAGGTCGGTATAACTGAAGGTTAGTTTAATAATGGGTACAGAACACATTGTGGGAAGCAATAAAAGGCAGGCATAGAAAGCCGGATTTTATTTAGAAAGAACATGGGATTGTATTAACAAGAGAATGACATGCTTAGACCTGTCATCTTCAAACACTAATTGTGGTGGCATGTGAACAATGATTTAAAGTAGGAAGAAATTAGAGACTGGAAGACAAGCTAAGAGAGGGAACTGTAATTATCTGGGCAGCGGTTTTGGGGGATCATCCAGTAGAGAATGTAGAATTTAAAGTAAATTCCACTAGTATTGCTATTTGGAATAGAAAACTACATTTACAATGATTTGATACAATATACATTAATATCAAAAGTATAATAAGACCTTAGATATAAAACGTTTACTTGTTCTTGGAGTTCCTTTTCTATGCTTGATGATCAATTGATGTATTAATTTGTTTTTCTAACCTAAATGTATTTGAGGGAGCTAATTTTGAAAGCAATATAAATATATCGATTACTTTATGAGTTGCATAAAATTAAATACATTAGTACAATACCAAAGGTACATTTGGAGAGAGTATACAGATTCTATTATTAATTTAATCATTCATTTATGTTTTTCATTAAACATTTAAGTTCCTACTGTTTTAGGCCAAGGAGATAGAGCAGTGAATAAAATGTACAAAGTCCTTAACTTATGAAGCTTAAATTCTAGGACTAGAAATAAAAATAAGGACAAATAAATATACTACACAAAATCAGGTCATGGCAAGTCCTATAAAGAAAAATAGAGCAAGGTAAAGAGAGGGAACGAAGGGCATGGAGAGGTTGGCTCTATTTAAGAGAGGATTTAGAGAGGGAAAGCCTTTCAACTACAGGAACATTTAAAAATAGAGTTGAATGAAATAAGCAGTTGAATCCTGTGATGACTCTCTGGAGAAAACACATTTCCATATCAAAGGATCAGCAAGTGCAAAGGCCCTGAGGCAGGACCTCTCTGGCACTTGACTCCCAATGAGCCTGGATCTGACTAGAAGTGAAGGCATGGAGAGCCTAAGATTAGCTCATGCAATATTAATTTTGATTACAAAGTTACTGTAAATTGAATTAGCTTTATCTCCAGTGAAACACTTTTCAGAGACCACAGACAAATCTTTTGGACTACATCTAACCATTTTTTGGAAGGATCAATATTTCTGTAATTTTGAAGCACGTGAAAATTAAGATGAGTCTATTCTCATTTAGTGATCACGCCAGCTTTAGAAAGACTGAAATTGATTAAGTAAATGAAAGTTTGTCACACTTAAGGTTTAACTGCTACAGATGAAAACAGAAGCCACTACAAGCCTAGCAATCTAAGTAGATTTCTAAAGTTTTAGCAAGTGAAAACATAAATGTCATCTCATCATTGACAAATTCCCTAATCCCATTTTGTTAATACATACATACACACACACACACACACACACACACTCTCCACCCCTACTCCTTCTGTGCCCCAATATGGCTTTTTTCAAACTACTATTATATCAAGGGCTGTGATTATGTCTTTGCAATATTTTCAATGTCTCACCCCTGAAAGATGCATAACAACAGTTGGTTAAATATAACTAAATAGCATTCCCTGTGACCACTTTCCAAAATATACGAGTTTCTGTATCACTTTTCCTATTTCAGTGGTTGACTATTTTAATGCTAGAGCCAGAGACACAGTAATCCAAGTGACATGCTCAAACTAAAAGCACTAATCAAGAATGAGAGGATTTTATCTTTGAGGTTTATACATTATTCTTCTCAAGGATGGGCTCAACCTCTAAATATCTTACATTTTAAATGAAACCATTCTAAGTCAAATGGATAAGAATACCAGTGTATTTATATAGAGTACTAGGAGGTCCTAACTAAGCCAGTGATTTTGATACTCTGACTATGTCATAGCCAATTCAAGGAGTAATAGAAGGAAACACCTGAAACCGTTCCAGAAGAAGATAGAACTAGAAGAATGGGCTGTCAATGCCTAACTGATGAGGGCATTGGTTGGCCATTCATAATTTGAAATGGTAAATCACTAGCTATTTCCTAAAGCAGATACTGCTGTAAAAGTTTCTGATTTCTCCCTGAGGTCATTTAAATAGCTCTTTGCTTCATTTTTGAATGCCATTATTAGTTGATATATTCTACTATATGCACTTACATCCCACAAGATGAATCTCCTTTTGATGGCCTATTGGCCCAACTACTAATATAAGTCATTTTTAGTAGAATTCTACATCTCCCTTTCCTAACCTTTTCTTTCTGCGTTTACAAGGGGAAACAGCAATTTAATTAAAATAAACATCATTTAAAAATCAGCAATAGAATGAGTTACAATAGCTAGTCTTTACTCTGTACTATACGAAGTATTTAACATACATTAACCCATTTATTATTAAGCACATTTCACAAATGAGGAAACTGAGGAACTAATTGCTTGTGTAAAGTTTTTAAGATTACACATCTGGTAGGTAGCAGAACTAGGATTCAAAGACAGTGCAGCTCAAGAGCCTATGCTCTTCACTCTTACATAGAGGTAGATGTTTTAAAGGGACAAAAATATTCTGAGTTGATAATTTCTCCCTATGTAAGTGAACTAACATATCACTCCCTAATCAATCCCTGTATCCTAAAGAGTTAATATAGGCTGTAATATAGGATGATCTAAGAACTCAGACAGAACAGAGTCTCCTATATCAAGCAAGAGTCCCCTATGATTAAGCATAATTACCCGTGATGGATAACATAAAATCGTTTGGGGAAAATAAACATCATGTTTATAACATATCCAAATTGTTTAAGCTGAAGTAGATTTACAGAAACTCGGGCAAACTCATGTGGTCCAAGATAACACCACAGACTGTCTCAGCAACTCATCTGGTAAACTAATTCTGACCAATCTGTCCAGGACATACTTAGAACCAACCAGCTCAGTGCTTGAAACTCTAAGTATCCTTCCCTCATGCTCCTCTTTGGAGAGGCTTTGACTATTCCCCGAAGGTGGTCTCACCCTTTCTCTGTAAATTTAACAAGCTCAGCTTTGGGGGATCAACACCTTTGACTGGAGGACATTACAGGTGTTTCTATGATATTCATTCATAAACTAAAACTAGAGCTGACTGAAAGCCTGGTATTTATACCTAGAGAGAGAAATGTCCAATTATTAGATGAGGTTCATTTTCTTTAATTATTTTAGTTATTATGACTACAAAATAATTGTACATTTGGGGTGCATGTGATATTTTGATACACGAATACAATATGTAATGATAAATCAGGGTAATTAGGGCATCCATCACCTCAAGCATTTATCATTTATGTTAGATAAATTCCAATTTAACTCTTATTTTGAAATATAAATTGTTAACTATAATCACTCTAGGGTGCTACCCAAACACTAGATCTTATTCCTTCTATCTAACCAAATTTTTTTTTTTTTTACCTATTTACCACTCCCTCCTTATCCTGTCCTCCACACTTACCCTTCACAGCATCTGGTAACCATCATCCCACTCTCTATCTCCATGAGTTCAATTTGGTTTAGCTCCCACATATGAGTGAGGACTTGCAATATTTGAGTTTCTGTGCCTGGTTGATTTCACTTAACAATGTCCTCCAGTTTTGTTTTCTATTATTTTTCTTTCTCTCTCTCTCTCCTTTTATAAAGCTCCTCTGGAGTGGTGTTTCTTAGTTTTCAATACTAGATTTTCCGAACATGTTGATTTGATCTATTCTTACAACCTATCCATATTCTGTCTGACCTATATTTTTATTTATACTTTAATTCCATTTGAATTTCTGCTCTGGGCTTTAGTTTACACTTGCAATGTGTGATATCTGATATCTGGCCCATCCTGGAACAGAAGAAATATATCATTACCAATGGAAAAACACATTAAATGGCTAGGAACATAGGAAAGTCAGTTTAAGATAAATGGGCCCCTAGAAAGTTAAACTCGCACAACAGTATGTACATTATATAAAGATGTTAAGATTAGGGATGTCTGAAATTCCTTAGGAGAAATGGCCCGCTAAAGGGCAAGGGATCCAAGATTGTAATATAAGATAGTTATTCAATTTTACTAAAAATAAGTTAAAATATTTTTAATAACGTAATCAACATTTACCAAGTCCCCCTTCTTGCAATTAATGGGACTAAGACCAGAGGGAAAGAAACAATTCATAAGATGCAACTTCTCCATTAAAGCTGTTTAAGTCCACAGTCAATTACACCACAACACTGATTCCAAGAGCATCTTAAGTTAATCTGGATTTATTCTTTCTAGGTAGTTCTTTCACTTAGTCTACTTATGTATTAGTCCATTTTCACACTGCCATAAAGAATACCTGAGACTGGGTAATTTATAAAGAAAGAGGTTTAACTGACTCACAGTTCCGCTTGGCTGGGGAAGCCTCAGGCAACTTACAATCGTGGTGAAAGGCAAAGGGGAAGCAAGCACTCTCTTCACTAGGTGGCAGGAGGGGGCAGGGAACTGCCAAACACTTTTAAACCATCAGATCTTGTGAGAAATACCATGAGTACAGCATAGGGGAACCGCCCATCCCCCACCTCCCAAATGATCCAATATCTCACCAGTTCCCTCCCTTGACACATGGGGATTACAATTTGAGATAAAATTTGGGTGGGGACACATAGCCAAACCGTATCTTTCTGCTCCCGGCCCCTCCCAAACCTCATGTCCTCACATTTCAACACACAATCATGCCTTCCCAACAGTCTCGCAAAGTCTTAACTCATTTCAGCATTAACTCAAAAGTCCAAGTCCAAAGTTTCATCTGAGACAAGGCAAGTTCTCTCTGCCTACAAGCCTGTAAAACCGAAAGCAAGCAAGTTACTTCCAAGGTACAATGCGGGTATAAGTATTGGGTAAATGTTTCCATTCTAAAAGGGGGAAACTGGCCAAAACAAAGTAGACACAGGTCCCATGCAAGTCTGAAATGCAGCCAGGCAATCATTAAATCTTAAAGCTCCCAAATCAGCCTTGACTCCATGTCTCATATCCAGGGCAGGCTGAGGCAAGGGGTGGGCTCCCATGACCTTGGACAGCTCCACCCCTGTGGCTCTGCAGGGCACAGCCCCCATGGCTTTCACAGTACCTGCAGCACTGTGAGTGCCTCCAGCTTTTCTAAGTGCCTGGTGCAAGTTGTCGGTAGATCTACCATTCTGGGGTCTAGATGGTGGCCCTCTTCTCATGGCTCCACTAGGCAGTGCCCCAGTGAGGACTCTGTGATGGGGGGAAGGGCTCCAACCACACATTTCCCCTCTGCATTGCCCTAGTAGAGGTTCTCCATGAGGACTCTGCCCCTGCAGCAGACTTCTATCTGAACATCCAGGTGTTTCCATACATCCTCTAGACATCTAGGCAGAGGTTCCCAAACCTCAATTCTTGCCTTCTGCACACCTGTCAGCCCAACTCTACATGGAAGCTGCCAAGGCTTGGGGCTTGCACCCTCTAAAGCAATGGTACGAGATGTACCTTGGCCCCTTTTAGCCAAGGCTGGAGCTGAAGCAGCTAGGACACAGGAAGCCAGGTCCCAAGGCTGCACAGAGCAGTGGGGCCTTGGGCCTGGCCCACCAAACCATATTTCCCTTCTAGGCCTCTGGGCCTGTGATGGAAGGGGCTGGCACAAAGGTCTCTGACATGCCCTGGAGACGTTTCCCCCATTATATTGGCTATTAACATCCTGCTCCTCTTTACTTATGCAAATTTCTGCAGCAGGCTTGACTTACTCCCTAGAAAATGGGTTTTTCTTTTCTGCCACATGGTCAGGCTGCAAATTTTCCAAGCTTTTATGCTCTACTCTCCTTTTAAATGAAAGTTCCCGTTTCAGATAATCTGTGAATGCATACAACCGTATGTTTTCAGAAAAAGTCAAGTCACATCTTGAATGCCTTCCTGCTTACAAATTTCTTCTGCCAGATACCCTAAATCATCTCTCAAGTTCAAAGTTCTACAGATCTCTAGGGAAGGGGCAAAATGCCACCAATCTCTTTGCTAAAGCATAGCAAGAGTCACCTTTACTCCAGTTCCCAAGAAGTTCCTCATCTCCATCTGAGACTATCTCAGCCTGGACTTCATTGTCCCTATCAGTATCAGCATTGTGGTCAAAGCCATTCAATAAGTCTCTGGGAAAATCCAAACTTTCCCTCATCTTCCTGTCTTCTTCTGACCCCTCCAAATTGTTCCAACCTCTGCCAGTTACCCAGTTCCAAAGTCACTTCTATATTCTCAAGTATCTTTATAGCAATGCCCCACTATCTGGGTACCAATTTTCTCTTTTAGTCTGTTTTCACACTGCTATAAAGAGCACCTGTGGTTGGGTAATTTATAAGGAAAAGAGGGTTAATAGACTCAGTTCTACACGGGTGGGGAGGCCCCAGGAAACTCATAATCATGATGGAAAGTGAAGGGGAAGCAAGTACTTTCTTCACAGGGCAGTAGGGTCGGGGGGAAGGCTGTCAAATACTTTTAAACCATCAGATCTCATGAGCATTCACACTCACTATCACAAGAACGGCATGGGGAAAACTGCCTCCCTGGTCCAATCACTTCCCATCAGGTCCCTCCCTCTACATGTGGGGATTACAATTTGAGATGAGACTTGGGTAGGGGACACAGAGCCAAATTATATCAACTTCTTAATGCAGAATAAATTGTTTCAAATACAATGAGGAATTTTTCCCTAAGTTTTTCTATTTGTGACACCTCAAAACTAAACCACTGATGTTCTCAAATGCTTAATTAACTAAACAAAGTAAATAAACTCATCTAACCAAAAATATGCTTGTGCAAGAAAGCTGATGTTTTATGGTTACAAAAAGTCAAAATAGTATGAAATTAGGAAAACATATTGCATTTTATGCACTGATAAAATGAAGCTAAATGGGTCATAAAAAAGTATATCCAGTTTTATAGGGTGAGAGGCATATACAGCAGCATAAATTTGTCTTTGTTTTTACAGTAATTAAGAGTAGCGACACGCCCCACAATTATCTGAGTAATTAGATTTTCTCAATTAAAAACGAGTGCTCATAAGATTAGCTGGATTTCTAGGTCACTTTATTTTGCAGCATTATCAATTTATCCAGGTCAGAATCTTCCACCTAGGGATACAGACTGGACTGGAAGTTCCTAGTTTTTAAGTTTGATTTCTGGTGGTGGCAGGGGTGGGGGGGGTGGGAATCCTACCAAGCTAGGAAATTAACGGGAGGATGCACTTGAAATAACTAGGATAGTACTTAATGTGTTGTTAAATAATAACAGCAGTTATTTTGTAAAAACACATTTTAAGTAAGTATGGAATATCTCAGAAAACTTAACCTCAAAGAGAAAATTTAAAGATTGTTTATGGTAAGAATTCAATATCATTTTCCATGTATTCTTCTTACTATTATTATTTCAGTCATTGGGGAAAATTATGCTTCCTTCAGATGGGGTGATTAGAATAAACAAGAATAAGACCTGTGAATTCAGGACTTAGCAAAGCAGTTTTCCAAAAGAAATTGGTATTTTTTAAACTTTTAACAGATTACTCCTTTCTACTGAGCAAATCTTTACCTTTCCAATTGGTATTTAGACATGTAAATTTAAAACAAAGACATTCTTCTGCAAGGAAATTTCAGATGCTTCCATAAGCATTTGAAACACCCCAACTGTTTTGCATACTTAAGTAAAGAGCTATCATAAGGATGGGAACAGTTACTGTGTGAAGATTTTAGAAATCCTCTTAAGTATGCAAGTATACATTCTTATGACCTGTGCATATCGTTGCTCAATTTTGGATGTCCAGCAGTGTGCACACGTCCATGTGTGCATGCACATAATTATACACACATGCACATGAGCACATTCATTTAACCATACGAGGAGCAATCCCAGCAAGAATTCTAAAAAACTGATACACGACTGAATATTACTGGAAAAGACACTGTAGGTGAGACCTGGGCTTGATATGGTTCAACATAGATTTGACAGTTGATGCTATTAAAAATAAATAATACAGAATATATGGGACATACTATTGTGTGTTGATGTAATTGTCATATGACTCTGCCAGGTAAAAAGTGTAGAGGATAATATTCCCTGAAAACAGTAGGGATTTCTACTGCCAAACATCTTTTAAAATGTCAGATCTTCGCAAAAAAAAATATGGATTTTGGTCCAGGGTGAGGGAAAAAGTTTTTCCCTTGGTGCCTTCTGTGATTCAAGTCCCGAACCCTATAGAAATGAGCACTGCTGGACTTCTACCATTGAGGACAGTTTGTCAGGCCCAAAAGCTGAACAAGCAAGTACAACAGACCAGCTAAGAAATTGAACAGAAAAAAAACTACAGACCATGTAGTAGTATTCAATTACTTTTGTAACATATTCCCAAAAACTTAATGGCTTAAAACAAATGTTTTATCTTACAGTTGAGTAGGTTAGACGTCTGACATGAGTCTCATTAGACTAAACTCAAGCAACAGCAGGGCTTTGTTCCTTTCTGGAAATTCTAGGAGAGATCATGTTTCTTTCCTTTTTCTAGCTTTTACAGACCTCCAATATTCCTTAACCCCTGGTCCTCCTCCATTCTTCAAATTGAACAACAGTAGGTATAGTCTTTCTCAAATTATATCACTCAGCCCTCCTCTTGTGCCTCTTTCATTTTTAAGCATTCAGGTGACTGCATAGTGTACACTCAGATAACCCAGGTTCATCTCTCTATTTTAAGGTCAGCTAATTAACAACCTTAATTCCCCTGTGTCATGTAATATATTCACAGGTTCTAGGGATTTGGACATGAATATCTTTGGGGAGCCATCATCCAACTACCAAAAACGAGTTTAAATATGTAGGTTTAAACAAAAAAGTCATATCGTACTGAGTATCCAGATTTCACTTTGTTTCCGATATACTCTAATTCTGGTATTCCCAAGTATTAAATATCTTGGGCACAAATTATTTTTGTAAACTGGTACCTGTAGTAAATTTGAACAAATTAAGCTGATTATTTAAGTGAATTGTTGATATATGAATTATTTCATCATTACACTGATAGGTGGCACAGTAGCTCACACAATTCCAAGAGATTTAGTTTCAAATGAAAGTCGTCCTATTCATCCCTTTTATGATTGATTTTACTCCACACACAAAGAGTCTTCACTGGATGGGAACTGAGAACAATGTTGATCGGACACACAATGACACATAATATTTATATTAATATGCTAGCACATTTTTTCTATTTTTTGATAGCTGCCAATTAGTCTTCTGTTGCATATTCCCTTTTTCATGGGGTTTTTTAAATGTTTAATAAATCATCTACATATTTAAGTAATTTTTAGCACAACATTTAGACATTTTTAAAGTTATCTTTTGAAACAAAATTATTTTTAGATTTTATAGATGTTCCCCCTTCCTGTGTCCATGTGTTCTCATTGTTCAATTCCCACCTATAAGTGAGAAACGGTGTTTGGTTTTTTTGTCCTTGCGATAGTTTGCTGAGAATGATGGTTTCTAGCTTCAAACATGTCCCTACAAAGGACATGAACTCATTGTTTTTTATGGCTGCATATGGCCTGTTGTGGGGTGGGGGGAGGGGCGAGGGATAGCATTAGGAGATATACCTAACGTTAAATGATGAGTTAATGGGTGCAGCACACCAACATGGCACATGGATACATATGTAACAAACCTGCACGTCGTGTACATGTACCCTAAAACTTAAAGTATAATAAAAAATTTAAAAAATAGATTTTATAGATTACTATTCAAGAAATTCTTGGGAAAATATTTAAATTATAACAATCCCAATTTAAATTATAGTTTAATTATGTGGTCGTTTTATATTTTAACTTGTCATGTATCGTCTCCCTTACAAGCCTGATATAAATTTTACATATAAATCATGATCTGTGCATCCATATAGTTCTCCCCTCATAGTACACACACTTACCCAAAATGTAGTGTGTATTGCTTTAGCATACTCAATAAAATCCATTGAGACAAAATATGTCTTCTGTTTCTAATTGTAACAGTCAATTTTTACCATGTAAATTACCAAGAGGATTTTTCTAAAATTATATGATGAATGTAGCAATTACACAATCTATCTCTCTACAACTTTTGTACCATACATGGAATTCTCAACTAGAAGCCAGTATTCTCATGCCCAACAGAACTATTTAGTTCATTTTATGAGATGTGCTATTAAGTTTTAGATAAAGTTTGAAATTTTATAACAGCTTATTCTGTAAGAATGCATATAATTATCAATTATCTTGGGAATAAATTGTTTTACATATTTCTGAGAACCTTCTGCAGCTTCTTGTATATCAAACCACAGGTCTATGTTTTAGCATAGTTAGTATTTTTTAAAATTACCTTCACCACTGTTACTTTATTTAGATAAAGATAATCAGGAAGGCCTTTCTCCAGCTTAAATAGACAACAAAGTAACCAGTAAGATGAAGGAAAATATTAGGTAAAATCTCTTTAATTTTAAGATCAGTAAAAGTAAAATCAATAAAACAACTTCAATACTTGGATATTGACCGTTTTGTTGCTTGTTATCAATTCCTCGGATGAATCAGTTAATTTAATCTATCAGCTTGATAACTTAACTGATCAGAACTTTAAAATCCTAACTGGTCTTCACACATATTAATGACCCTCACACTTTCATGTAATATGCTAATGTAAAAGCCGTGTCTTCAACAAACATTTGTTATACATTAAAAAACAGGCTCTCGCACTTTTGGAAGCCGAGGCAGGCTGATCATGAGGTCAGGAGATCGAGACCATCTTGGCTAACACAGTGAAACCCCATCTCTACTAAAAGTACAAAAAATTAGCAGGGCATGATGGCGAGCGCCTGTAGTCCCAGCTACTTGAGATGCTGAGGCAGGAGAATGGCGTGAACCCGGGAGGCGGAGCTTGCAGTGAGCCGAGATCGCGCCACGGCACTCCAGCCTGGACCACAGAGCAAGACTCCATATCCAAAAAAAAAAAAAAAAAAAAAAAAAAAAAAGGCACTCTTTTATGCTCTGGGAATTCAGCTGTGAATAATAAAGGTCCCAGCACATGAGGAAGTCACCACCAAAAACAGAATTGAACAAGTCTACAACTACCTACAGCACTGTGATATGCCAGCAGCACTATGGTGGGAACAAACGCCACTGGAACATTAAGTGACAATTTTTTGAGGGTTAGGAATTTTACATTGGATTAAATATCACTGCTACAATCAAAGTGAAACATGAGAAGGACTCACACTGTTTACTCCGTTAATAGTGTACTACATAGTATTGAATAAAAAAATCAACTCAACAGATCTGAAAAACAGAAGACATTGTACCTTTAAACTAGTGATGTTATTTTCTTGCATTCTCATATATAACTCAGTATACCGGGAACATTGTAGATTCTGAATAAGTATTATCTAATTAAGTGAATAAATTCTCCCTTGCCTCTATTTACTCCAGTAATCCCTCTTCCCTTGCTGATGCTCATGAATATGTCAGCCTCTCTCCTGCAACCAAATTTCTGCTCCGTACCTATTATATTCGTCTTATTCCATCTCTCCATGTATTGATAAGATGGGCACATGAGTACATGCACACATATACATCCACATAATAAGGCAAAGTAGCTTACTTTACCTATCTCAGAGACAAAACTAGATTAAATATAAGGAAGAATACTCACTAAAGATTTTAAGATATGGATAAAGAACATTTGAGTCACCTTTGAGAGACATAAATTACATGTTCACTCCACTTTCTCTCTTTTCCCCAAATATATGCTATTCTCCTCAAACTAAGATAGCAAGATATCTCAATTGATATCTTAATACACTCAGTATTCATGTAGGCTCCCAGGTAACAAAAAAATTATTATTGTTGCTTGTCTAATCGTAGTTGCATTTAAGTATGAAATAGTAACATGGTAATTTTTTAGAATAAAAACCAATTTTCAATATAATCTAATGAAAATTATGAAAAATGTTCATTTCCAAAGATAAATTAAAGACATATAATTTCACAGATCATGCTCTCCCTTAACATTAAAAAGGTTCTTTTCTCATCTATGTATTAAATATTATCATTAAAAATCACTAGAATATCAAAAAAACAGCCAACAGACTTGGTGTGTATAGTACGTGATAAACATAAGCACAAAACAAAACAAAAAGCAAAGAATAGTTTGAATATGTATGTAATAACAGAGACACATGCTATTCTGACGAGGGTTAAATCAACAAAGGACATAATCTTTCTGGGGCTCAGCTGTGAAGTGCAGAGTGGAAGAACAACATCCCAGGGAGTTGGAACAGCAAGTGCTAAGGCCTTAAACTATGCAAATATCATGTTAGATGATTGTATGTAAAAGAGAATTAAGTTAAATCCAGAAGGAAATTAGGGCTAGTCACTGTCAAGTTCTTCCTGCAGTCACAGAAAAAGATGAGAATGACTTGAACTATGGTGGTGGTTGTACATGTGAAGAGGTATGAATGATTCAGTGATACGCAGGGGGCCCTCCATATCTGCGGGTTCTGTATCCGCAAATTCAAATAATCTCTGGTTTGATACCACAATAGGGTGAATATAGTCAATAATTGTTCTCTGTATTTCCTGAATCTGAATATTGGCCTGCCTTGCTAGATTGAGGAAGTTCTCCTGGATAATATCTTGCAGAGTGTTTTCCAACTTGGTTCCATTCTCCCCATCATTTTCAGGTACACCAATCAGATATAGGTTTGGTCTTTTCACATAGTCCCAAATTTCTTGGAGGCTTTGTTCATTTCTTTTTATTCTTTTTTCTCTAAACTTCCCTTCTCACTTCATTTCATCTTCCATCACTGATACCCTTTCTTCCAGTTGATCACATCTGCTACTGAGGCTTCTGCAATCTTCGCGTAGTTCTTGAAACTTGGCTTTCAGCTCCATCAGCTCCTTTAAGCCCTTCTCTCCATTGGTTATTCTAGTTATCCATTCTTCTAATTTTTTTTCAAAGTTTTTAACTTCTTTGCTATTGTTTTGAATTTCCTCCCGTAGCTCAGTGTAGTTTGATCCTCTGAAGACTTCTTCTCTCAACTCATCAAAGTCATCCTCCATCCAGCATTGTTCCGTTGCTGGTGAGGAACTGTGTTCCTTTGGAGGAGGAGAGGTGCTCTGCTTTTTAGAGTTTCCAGTTTTTCTGCTCTGTTTTTTCCCCATCTTTGTGGTTTTATCTACTTTTGGTCTTTGATGATGGTGATGTACAGATGGGTTTTTGGTGTGGATGTCCTTTCTGTTTGTTAGTATTCCTTCTACCAGACAGGACCCTCAGCTGCAGGTCTGTTGGAGTTTACTAGAGGTCCACTCCAGACCCTGTTTGGCTGGGTGTCAGCAGCGGTGGCTATAGAAGAGCAGATTTTCGTGAGACCACAAATTCAGCTGTCTGATAGTTCCTCTGGAAGTGTTGTCTCAGAGTAGTACCTGGCCGAGTGTCAGTCTGTCCCTACTGGGGGGGTGCCTCCCAGTTAGGCTGCTCAGGGGTGAGGGACCGACTTTAGGAGGCAGTCTGTCCGTTCTCAGATCTCCAGCTGCGTGCTGGGAGAACCACTACTCTCTTCAAAGCTGTCAGTCAGACAGGGCCATTTAATTCTGAGGAGGTTCCTGCTGACTTTTTGTCTGTGCCCTGCCCCCAAAGGTAGAACCTACAGAGGCAGGCAGGCCTCCTTCAGCTGTGGTGGGCTCCACCCAGTTCGAGCTTCCTGGCTGCTTTGTTTACCTAAGGAAGCCTGGGCAATTGCGGGCGCCCCTCCCGCAGCCTTGCTGCCGCCTTGCAGCTTGATCTCAGACTGCTGTGCTAGCAATCAGCAAGACTCCGTGGGCATAGGACCCTGCAAGCCAGGTGCGGGACACAATCTCCTAGTGTGCCATTTTCCAGGCCCGTTGGAAAAGCGCAGTATTAGGATGGGACTGACCCAATATTCCAGGTGCCGTCTGTTACCCCTTTCTTTGACTCGGAAAGGAAACTCCCTGACCCCTTGCGCTTCCCGAGTGAGGCAATGCCTCGCCCTGCTTCGGCTCGCGCACAGTGCGCTTCACCGACTGTCCTGCACCCACTGTTTGGCATTCCCTAGTGAGATGAAACTGGTACCTCAAGCAGAAATGCAGAAATCACCCGTCTTCTGTGTTGCTCAGGCTGGGAGCTGGAGACTGGAGCTGTTCCTATTCGGCTATCTTGGCTCCACCCCCAGAAAGATTTCTTTCAACGATAAGAACATTCCTTCAAGCACTACCTTTGCTATGTTCTTCACTAGTCTATGTTAAGATTAATGTTAAGAAGGCTAGGTAAGGAGTATTATTATTTCTATTATATTGATTTTGCTGAAAATATACATTTCTGTTTATGATTAATGCAAAGATCATTTAATGGAAATTTTATATAAGACATCTTGCTACAACTAGCTTTAGCAGTTTTACTTAGGTTATAACAATTTAAAAATTTATCTTGTAGTCCCTTAATATTCCATATTTTTTTTCAACATTTTCGTATTTCACATGCAGTTTGTGGGTGAAAGCAAAATTTGAGATATAATAGAGAAAAAAATACATAAAAGTATTTTTTAGTTTTATCCAGGAGCTTATGTCTCATTTTTGTATCATTGTTCTATTTTGCAATGGGTGAAATTTGTCTTTCTCTTCAGCCTTTTAAAACCTAGTTACTTCACCAGGTTTTTTCCAAATACTCAAATGCCCAATCGTTATTTTTCTATACTAGTCTTTCCCCACTTCCGGCTGTCTCTTTTCAGATTCCTTTTGATTAACAACTACAACAATATCATAGTCTGCTATTATACTTTAACTACAGTGAGGTGAATTTATTTTATTAAGGGCTTCACCATGTACTCTTGCCTCTTGAGTAGGAATAGGAGTGTGTGTGTGTGTGGGTGTGTGTGTATTCCAATTATTAATAAAAAAGTTTAAAAATCACTTTTCCAAGATATTCACTTCCCCAACTAATTCTATACAGAAAAACTTAGATATTAAAGCCTGGGTAAAATGCATCTTTTTACCTAGACCTTCTCAGATAATAGCTCTTTATTAATCCACATATGACTCAAGGTGGGATTTCAATCTAGTAAGAGATGTTCACATCACAACCTGACTGAGGAAATATTTGAGATAGTGAGATGTTTTCATGCTTTGCCATCTCTAATTTTAGAGTTAACTGAGAAAGAGTAGAGGGGAATATTTTCGTAACTGGTTAGTGTTTCCCTTTGATAACTTTAGTGTGGCTTGGATAGAATGTCATACTTGCAAGATTTGTAAACATCCTTCTACTTTGATTAATTATTTAATGATTCTCTGAAGGAAACATCATAGTAAAAAGAATCCAGTATCCCTCTCAGTCTGGCTCTAGTTTATAAAACTTTTCCATTTATTTTCAAAACATTTGGAATCAACTGACTGATGTGCATCCAATTAAAAACAAACCCAATTAGCCCCGTAAAAAATGAGTAACCTTTTAGTTAATGCAAAGAAAATATTCATGGAAGAAGAGAGGAATATTCTGCGATAAGATTATATTCTGTAGTAGTTACAAGTAGGGAATCTTAACTCCAACGCACTAGCTGAGTGATGTGGGCAATTTACATAAACTCTTCAGTTGCAAATGACCAAAATAATAGTCTCTACCTCCTAGAGTTTTTGTGGAAATAAAACGAAATTATACAATGTCAAGCAATGTGCCCAGCACTTAATGTTTAATAAATATCACACCAGATTACATCAATATTACTATGTATGTATTACTCCCAGCTTCAGAAGTTGAGAGTTTTTCTGAGAGTCTGGGAACCAATTCAACCATTTTACGATGTCATATGACATAATGACTACAAGAGAAAACCTAGTTGTACTTTTGCAAGTGTCCTAACTAATGTCTTACAAATACTATGACAATTATAAAGTATTATCATGAGCCAGCCTTCAGGACACTTGCTAGAAATCTACCATGTAACCATGAAAACTGTGAATCAATCTCTCTCCTCTCGTTTGTGTGTGTGTTTGTGTGTGTGTGTGTGTGTGTGTGTGTGTGTGAGAGAGAGAGAGAGAGAGAGAGAGAGAGAGAGAGAAAGACAGAAAGAGAGAAAGACAGAGAGAAAGACAGAAAGAAACACTGAGGAATTTAAGATATAGTTCAAATCTTTTATGAAAACTAGATTACACTCTGGAGCTCAAGGATATCAAAGATTACCACCCAGTACACCAGCTGTGAGACAGCAGTATCCCTCAGACAAGAAAACTGGAAGGAGTGGGAAGGTCACAGGAAGATCAGGAACAGTTCAAATGGGAAATGACAGTAGTTCCCCCTTATCCATGGGGGATATGTTCCAAGACCTACAGCAGATATCTGAAACCACAAATCGACCCTATATATACTGTTTATCCTATACGTATACATACCTATGATAAAATTTAACTTATAAATTAGGCACAGAAAAAGACTAATAACTAATAAAATAGAAAAATTATAGCAATATACAGTAATGAAAGTTATGTGAATGTGGACTCTCACCTCTCCCTGTCCCCCCTCCCCCCATCATCTAATTGTACTGTACTCATCTATTCAAGGACCACGGTTGACCATGGGTAGCAGAAACTGTAATGAATAAGGGAGGACTCCTGTATTTAATTTGGGGAGAGTCAGCATTTATTCTAGAGGCAGGCAAAATAATTATAAAGATCACTTTTCCCTACAGGAGTATAAAGGGACCATTTAATTTTTACGACATTCCAGGTATTTGACATAACTTTAGCTACTGTTTCTGGGCTCATATTACAGGGCAAACACATACAGGTTTTACTTATTCCTTGAAGTAACAGTGGGAGGTAAATATTTTTACTTTACACCTGAGCAATACTGAGCGCCTCAATAATTTTCCAGTGACATAAAACTAATAAAAGCAAAAATCAGATTTTAACCCAAAACTAGTTGGCTCCGTGTAGAAAAAGTTAAATCAACCCTAGGTTAATCTGACGCTGCCTAGGAAAATGAACATAGAAACTTATTTTCTTAGAATTAAGATAATTGTAGAATTTCTTGTCACTCTTGTTTGCTAGGTAGGACTACTATTAAATTAACTGGGGAGTGGGGCAGAGAGGTTAATATATAGGCTTTTGTCCTATGTGACTACAACGGTATTAAATATTGGTGGGAAATTAATGCTGTGATTTCTTCATGTCAAGTAAACCACACTGATTTTGGCTGTTGTCCTACCAGCTATATGGAGCACATTTGGGTGAGAGGCATGTGAAGCTCTGTATGTTGGTTCCTTCTGGGCCATCCAATGATACAAAGATTTTATGACAGTGTATCTCCTGCCTTGTATCCTTCTGTACAGCTAAGTAAATGTCATAGATTAAATTCTATTGCATCTGTGAGTATAATTGCCAATTTTATCTCCTTACAACTACAGTTAACAGTGCAGGCTCCAAAGTTCATTATGTCCTGTTAGTAAAAGTTCCATATTTCGCTAAAATACAAACTGTTTAGCAAAACTAACCCTAGATAAATGGTAAGTAAATTCAACCTACTTATGGCATTTAATAACAGAGATCATAAAATTAAGCCATTTGCTTATTTCAACTGGATTTATGGGATCAGACTTCTATTTTGAAAACTATTATTTTGCCATCATTTTAATTGTTTTCCCGTATTAGCCCTTAGTTATTATTAAAAGTTCTTCTAGAATAGTTCTTCATCAGCTGTGCCAATGAAAGACATTTTTATTGGCTGAAAAAGGCATCATCAAACCTCAGATAGGAGAACACAGTGATGTCAATTAGTAACAAGATGAGAGAGGCAGGCAAAAGAAGAAATAAATTAAAGAACAAATAGTCAGGGATCACCTCTGCAAACAGCTCCTCTCACCTGGGCAACCCTTGGTGGAAACTGTTTGAGTCAGAGTACCATTCTATCACAAACATGTCCGTGAAGCAATAAACAGAAGAAGGAATGAAGAGAGAGAACTGTGCAGACAGGAGATAAGGCAAGTTTCTTAATCCTAAAGAGAATGTTTTGACGGCCAGTCTTATGTGACAGCTAGTCTATTTTTACTTTATCTGTGGATGAACAATTTCTCATTAACAGAACTGTTAGCAATAAGCAATACTCCAGTAATTGAAGATGTGAACAGCAGGCTTAGTCATTTTTTAAGGAAGAAAATGCTAGAAGTCTAAACAAACGCTGGGACAACAGATTCTGGATGTTATCCTTTAAAAGGGCATATCTCACAGAAATAATTGTTCCATTGTAGTTGTTTCTACCTTAGCTGCAGGATACTCTCACTTACTGAGCTTCTAAAAATTGCTGATGTCACAGCCCATCCTCAGTGAAATAAAATACTAGTTTCAATCCCAGTGTTGCCATAAAGCTTCCCCAACTGATTTTATTGGACACTCTTGTGAGAAATAACACGGACTTTTTAAAAAGAGATAATCCTGGATTTGATTATAGCTCAGTTATCTATTGGCTGTGTGATCTTGATTTTTAATAAAGCTCTCTAAGCCTCAGTTTTTCCATTTATAAAAGAAGGATAAACTTTCCTGGAATTGTTGTGTACAAGACAGAAGATAAAGTATGGAAATTATCTAGAACATGACTGCCCTACTTAAACATTTGCGCTCTTCTACCAAAAGGAACTTTGCAAATTTGAGTTTATATCACTGATGATAAATTAGAAAAATCTTTGTAGGGCAAAAATGTGCTTTGATTTGAAGCAAAAGTTTATTCAGCAATATTAGTATCTCACAAGAATGGTATTACAGGATATTCCAAAAAGTAGAAACACTGGTTTCAACCACCTTATTAAATTGTAATAATATATAAAATTCCTAATAATTTAATAGTTGTAACGGTTTTCTCACTTTTCAACTGGATATCATATGATCCACTAATCCCGCACGACTGCCATAAGACAAAAAATCTGGCGCTTTGGAATGGCTGAATTGATGGATCCGTTACTCACCTCTTCCATGGAGAGGAACCAAAGTACCAAGTAGATAATCATACTCTGACTACATTAACTAAGAGAGAACACTGAAATTCAACAGAGAAGCAATGAAAAGCACTAAAAGGAAAAAGAAGGAAATGAGGCCCTCTATCCAGCTGAGATTGGCTAGGAGTCTGGAGAGTCTCCCTAATATGGGGAGAGAATTAGAGATACACAGGGGTCCACATTCTTGTACAAGACTTCTACAATCTAGCCAAGGGAGAGCCCTTCAACCCATATGGGCCCCCCAAACTAACACACAGCTGTATAGCTACTGTGCAAAGGCATTACTTCACAGAAGAAGCCCATGCTGGGTCCCACAAACTCTAGAGTCCTAAGCAGCTGCAACATGGCCTGGTTTTGAGAGGCCAGCCCCCACCAGTCTATGTCCTGACCTAGGACTAAAAATCTTCCCTATCTCCACATTCCTGGAGTCTCAATGATATTTCCCACCCATGGCTGCAACTGCTGGGGCCAAGGCAGGAACCACTGGCAGCAACCCTCCACTCCCCAACAGAGGGATGGCCACACAACTTCATGCACACTGAAGACAAATTCCACTGCCTGCAAATGCTGTCACTGTGAACTGCTGTGGAGTTGAGACACAAGGGATGCACAGGCTACCCAGCAAACTGCTTATGGCTGTTCCCAAGGAAAGCAACTTTACCCTCTCTCCAGTAGCAGGGCCACAGTGTAGCCAACAATGCCTTCCACCTGAGCCTTGTACAAGGGACCTAGGGAGCACCTTGCCCCTCGACTACAATAACCAGTGGTTGCATGCACCACCAGGAGTCCCGAGGACAGGTCTTCCCAGCCCTGCTCTTCCAAATCCCCCAGAACATGAAAATTTGTATAGAGACCTGGGGCTCTCCCAGCCCAGTTTACCACCATTGGCACCTGACTAGTCTTCCTGGGGCCTGAATTTGGGCCCACTCAACCTTCCACTACCACCAAAGCTGGCGTCAACCTACATGCACCATCTGCAGGCCTAGGAACTGGCTTCCCCAATCTGCTGCATCCACCACCAACACCAGCATGGATTGCTTGCATTCCAGAGGGTTGGCCCCCTCCCACTATTGCCATTACCCACACCATGCTTGCTGCCCCTGGGCTGGGAACCTGTGTACCCACCCAGCCCACCTATGCCTTTCTTGGCAACCAAGCAAGCCACCTGTAAAGCCAAAGGGTTGGCCTGTCTGGACACACTAACCTCAATGCCAATGTACACGGCTCTGAGGCCTGAGGACAGGCACGCTCAACCCACCGCTGCCACCACTGGGGCCTAAAGACTGGCCCACTTGGTGTCCCAGTCACCAGCAAAACTTCACCACAGCTTCTGAGGAAGTTACAGACACCATTCATACTGTTTACATCCAAAGAAATCATACAGAAACTATACTACTATATACATTCAGAATAAAAGGCAAAGACTCAAGAGTAGACTAGATAAAACACAAGAATCTCAGAACATGAAAACAGCTATTTTAAGATAACCTACTCAAACCAAAAATAACAAAAAATTTTTAAAAAATGAGCAAAGCCTATGTGACATATACAGCACCACAAAGCCACAAAATCCTTGCATTTTGTATGTCCTAGAAGGTAAAGGAAAAACGAAAGGTTTAGAAAGACTATTTAACAAAATAATAGATGAAATCTTCCCAAGGCTAGCAAGAGATTTAGACATCCAGATACAGGATGCTGAAAGATCTCAAAAAGGATACAATTCAAAAACGTCTTCTCCATGACACATTATAGCCAAACTCTCAAAAGCCAAAGACAAAAAGAGAATTCCAAAAACAGCAAGAGAAAAGCACCTAGTCACTTATAAAGAAACCTCCATCAGATTAACAGTGAATTTCTCAGAAGAAACCTTACAGGCAAGAAAAGAATGGGATGTTATATTAAACATGCTGAAAGAAAACAACCGCCAGCCAAGGATACTCTACCCAGCCAAGTTATCCTTCACAAATCAAGGAGAAATAAAATAGTTCCTAGACAAGTGAAAGCTGTGGAAATTTATCACCACGATACTGGCCTTACAAGAAAGGTTTAAGGGGGTCCTATAACTGGAAGTCAAAGAATGACAACTACCATCATGAAAACACATAAAAATATAAAAACAACTAGTAGAGCAAACACACAAAAAAATGAAGAAAAATTACTCAAATGTTACCACTACAGAATACCATCACACTATAATGATAATCAGAGTGGAAAAAAAATGAACAAAAAATATTCAAAACAACCATACATCAATTAATGAAATCAAAGGAATAAGCCCTCACATATCAGTAGTAATGTTGAATGTAAATTGAACATTCCACATAAAAGATATAAACTGGCTGAATGGATTAAAAAATATATAACCCGGCCGGGCACGGTGGCTCAAGCCTGTAATCCCAGCACTTTGGGAGGCCGAGGCGGGCAGATCACGAGGTCAGGAGATCGAGACCATGGTGAAACCCCGTCTCTACTAAAAATACAAAAAATTAGCCGGGCGTGGTGGCGGGCGCCTGTAGTCCCAGCTACTCGGAGAGGCTGAGGCAGGAGAATGGCGTGAACCCGGGAGGCGGAGCTTGCAGTGAGCCGAGATCGCGCCACTGCACTCCAGCCTGGGGGACAGAGAAAGACTCCGTCTCAAAAAAAAAAAAAAAAAAAAAAAAAAAAATATATATATATATATATATAACCCAAAAATATGCTGCCTAAAATAAACTCATTTCACCTGTAAAGACACATATAGATTTGAAGTAAAGGGATGGAAAAGGATATTTTATGCAAACCGAAGCCAAAGGTGAGCAGCAGTAGCTATGCTTACATAAAACAGACTTTCAGTCAAAAACAGTAAAAAGAAACAATAAGGTCATTATATAACGATAAAGGGATAAGTTTAGAAGGAGTATGTAACAATTCTAAATATACATACACCCAACACGAGAGCTCCCAGATACATAAAGCAAGTATTAGATCTAAAGAGAGAGCTAGATGCCAATACAGTAATATCTGAGGACTTCAACACCCCACTCTCAGCATTAGATCATTTAGACAAAAAATTAACAAAGAAACATTGGCTTGAAACTGCTCCTTAGACCAAACAGACCTAACAGACACTTATAGGAAATTCATTCAACAGTCATACAAATTTTTTTTCTCATAAGCACACAGAACATTCTCCAGGATAGACCATATGTTATGACAGAATATGTCTTAACAAATGTATAAAAAATCAAAATCATGTCAAATATCTTTTCAAAACACAAGGCAATAACAAAAAGAGAAACTTTGGAACCTGTACAAAAACATGGAAATTGAGTAACATACTCCTGAATGACCTTTGCGTCAAGGAAGAAAATTGAGGAAATGTTTTCAAAAAATTATTGAAAGAAATGAATATCAAAATATAATAAAACCTATGGGATATGGCAAAAGCAATGCTAAGAGGGATGTATATAGCAAAAATGATCACATCAAAAATGTTGAAATATTTCACACAATCTAACAATGTACTTCAAGGAGCTAGTCAAAGAAAAAAAAAAAAAAACTAAACCCAGAATTAGTAGAAGGATGAACATCCTAAAAATCAGAGCAAAACTCAAGGAAATAGAAAGTAAAAAATACAAAGTATCAATGAAATGAAAAGTTCGATTTTTGAAAAGATGAAAATAAAGCACTTGCTAGACTAACCAAGAAGAAAAAAAGACTCAAAATCATAAATGAAGACAGAGACATTACAACTGACACCATAGAAATAGAAAGTTCAGAGACTATAATGAACAACTATTAACTAATAAACTAAAAATCTAGAGGAAATGTATAAATTCCCGGACACATACAACCAACCATGGTTGAATCAAGAAGAAATAGAAAATCTGAACAGAACTGTAATTAGTAATAAGCTTGAATCGGTAATCTTAAAAAGTTTCCCAACAAAGACAGTCCAGGACCAGATGCCTTTATTGCTGAATTCAGCCAAACTTTACCGATTCTCCTGCAAGTGTTCCAAAAAAAATTGAAGAGGAAGGAATTCGCTCTATCTCATTCTATGAAGCCAGCATTACTCTGAAGCCAAACCGAGACAATTATGCAACAAAAACTACACGCCAACATCCCTGATGAACACTGACATAGAAATTCTCTACAAAATGCTAGCAATCCAATAGAACATAAAAAATTTAATATTATCAAGTGGAATTTATCCCAATGATACAAGGATACATCATACGCAAATCAATAAATATGATATATTACATCAACAGAATGAAAAACAGAAAACATGATGCTTTCAATAGACACAAAAGAACATTTCATAAAATTTAACATCCCTTCATGATAAAAACTCTCAACAAATTAGGCATACGAAAAAAATTAACATAATAAAGACCATATATAACAAATCCACAAGTACTATCAAACTGAATGGGGAAAAGCTGAAAAACTTCTCCCTATAAAACTGGAAAGGCCGGGCGGAGTGGCTCACGCCTGTAATTCCAGAACTTTGGGAGGCACAGGTGGGTGGATCACGAGGTCAGGAGAGCAAGATCATCCTGGCTAACATGGTGAAACCCCGCCTCTATTAAAAATACAAAAAATAAGCCGGGAATGGTGGCAGACGCCTGTGGTCCCAGCTGCTCGGGAGGCTGAGGCAGAAGAATGGCGTGAACCCCGGAGGCTGAGCTTGCAGTAAGCGGAGACTGGGCCACTGTACTCCAACCTGGGCAACAGAGCAAGACTCCATCTCAAAAAAAAAAAAAAAAATGAGTAAGACAAGGATGCCCACTTTCACCACTCTCATCCAACATAGTACTAGAGGTCCTAGCCAGAGCAATCAAGTAAAAGAAAGAAATACAAGGCATCCCAACAGAAGAAATCGTTGTCCAGTTATTGCTCTTTGCTAATAACTTATAGCTAGAAGAAGGTAAACCCTCACCAGAAAGCTCTCAGATATTATAAATAAATTTAGTAAAGTTGCAGGATACAAAAATCAACATACACAATTCAGTAGCATTTCTATATACCAACAATGAACTGGCTGAGAAAGAAATCAAGAAGACAAACCTATTTACAATGGCTGGAAATAATACCTAGGAGTAAGTTTAACCCTGGAGGGAAAGGTCCGAATAAAATACAAAACACTGACGAAACAAATTGAAGAGTACACCAACAAATGTAAAGTCATCCCATGTTTATGGGTCAGAAGAATTAACGTTATTAACATGATCATTCTACTCAAAGCATTCTACATTGAATAATGCAGTCCCTATCAGAATACAGAAATGGGAAAAAAAAAAAAAAAGCGATGGTAAAATTTGTATGAGACCAGCAAAGACCCTGAATAGCCAAAGCAATCCTGAGCAAAAAGACCAAAGATTTATGGATCACACTACTTGACAAAACAGCAAGGTGTTGGTGTAAAAACAGACATACAGAACAATGGAATAGATTAGAGAACTCAGAATTAAATCCACGTATTTACACCCAACTTATTTTTGACAAAAGCACCAAGAACATGCATTGGGGGAAGGACACCCTCCTAAAATGGTGCTGAGAATTGGATTGTCAGATGCAGAAGTATGAAACTGGATCACTGTCCCTCACCATATTAGAAAAATCAGCTCAAGATGGATTAAGGATTTAAAGGCAAGACCTACAACTGAAACTACATGAAGTAAACATAGGGAAAACAAGGCCGGATCTTGGTCTAGGCAAAGATTTTATGGTTACAACCTTAAAAGCACAGGCAACAAAAACAAATAGATAATTGGGACTGTAGTAAATGAAAGAGCTTCTGTACAACAAAGGAAGCATTCAATAGAGTGAAGAGACAACCTGCTGAATGGGAGAACAGATTTGTAAACTATTCAGACAAGAGACTAATATCTAGGAAATATGAGGATCTCAAACAATTTAACAGTAAAAAAAAATCACATTAAAAATGGACAAAGGACATTAATAGGTATTTCTCAAAAGAAGACAAATGACCAATAGGTATATGAAAAAATGTTCAACATCACTAATCATTAGGGAAATGCAAATCAACACATGATGAGCTATCATCTTGTCCCAGTTAGAATGGCTATTATTAAAAAGACAAGAAAACAACAGACGTTGACGAGGTACAACGAAAAGGGAACTCTTAATACATTGTTGTAGTTCAGAATGTAAGTCAGTATAGCCACTATTGAAAACAGTATGGAGAAGATTTCTCAAAAAACTAAAAATAGAAATACAGTATGTGTCAGCAATGCCACTAATAAGTATTTATCTAAAGGGAAAGCAATCATATACTTTTCTAACTATCAGGAAAAGTATATGCATGGCATACCTGTACTTGCATGTTTATTGACGCACTATTTATAATAGCAACTTAAGTGTTCACTAGTGAACAAATGGATAAAGAAAATGTGGTACATATATACAGTGGAATACTCTTCATCCATAAAAAAGAATTATATCGTCTGCACCAATATGAATGAAACTGCAGGTTATTAAGTGAAACAAACCAGGCAAAGATAAATAGATTTTACATTTTCTTACTCATATATGGCTATAAAAAAGTTGTTCTCATGGCAATAGAGAGTATAGTAAGATACCAGAGGCTAGGAAGGGCAGGAAGGGAATATAAAAAGGGGTTATTTAATGGGAACAAACATATAGTTGGAAGGTATATATTCTAATGTTCAACAGTAGAAAGGGGTGACTAGGGTTAGCAACAATATGGTGTATATTTCAAAGTAGATGAGAGAACTTGAAATGTTCACAGCACATGAAAATGATAAATACTCAAAGTAATGAATACCCCAAATACACTGACTTGACCATTACACATTCAGCGCATTTAACAAAATATCACATGTACATATATGTAAAATGTTATGCATCAATAAAAATAAAAGTTTTAAAAAGAGAATAAATCTAAGAGGATAGCTTATTACTTTAAAATAAAATGACAAGACAACTGTAAAGCTTCTGGTTTCCCTCTGCAAGGAATAAATCCTATTGTATGAGAATTAAATTTCCCTGTTATAAGACTTAAATGACATCAACCAAGACTTTAGTTCATCATTATTTAACCCAAATATTGTTGTAAAATAGTATATTTTCATCTTATACTTCATGTTCCTGCTGTAAAATGTCACATGCATTTTATGTATAGAAATTATTTATTTGGAAAGCATATGTACCACCCTAATATCTATTTTCCTGGTACCCAGTTTTAAGGTTTTGGGATATGCATTTGCAGGTTCTGTGTTTTTTGGTTTTTTTTTTTTTGCGGGTAGCGGGGACAGGGTCTCAGCTCTGTTGCCTAGGCTGGAGAGTAGTGGCACAATCATAGCTCACTGCAGCCTTGAACTCCTGGCCTAAAACAATTCTTCTGCCTTGGCCTCCAAATGTGCTGGGATTACAAGTGTCAGCCATCATACCCAGCCCTGTGAAATCAGTTATATTTATAAAACACAGTTAACTCCATTTTGAAGACAGTGAAATAAGTTTTCCAACTATCAGCAAAATATACGTCACATTCAAACATTATAACTGACTTAAAATCACATAGAAAATTTTAAACTACTTATGCCATTTTATTCTCATTTACCATCATTAGAATAGTCAAAATGCTTTTGCCAAGGCAATATTCTGTGACAACAAACACAGGTATCAACTATAGAACACTTTTCTGAATCAAACCTAATATCTCATATATTCTTACATAGCTGAAATTTAATAAAATTAACAAATATCAACAGATATTTTTAATATATTTTCTTTAGTCTCATGAACTCATTGTGATGATATAACGAGGAAAACCATCCACAAAGTGTCTCTTATATATCATTTAGCATTAGAACATGGCTGCATTTCTCATTATTGAAATAATTTATTAATGTCTTGTCAATCATTCAAAAATCACTTAATGTCACTGTATAGGAAAAGGATGTTGTATTTCCCACGTAATTAAAAAAAAAAGTTGTGAAAATAATCCTGGTAAGGTAATTGAAAAGAGATTCTCAGTTATCTAGGTAAGAATTATATTTAAATGTTTCTGAACAAATTAGGCATAGAACCTAATACATAACACACATCTTTAATCACATGATTATACTTCATTATTTAAATTCCCCAACTGAGTGAGAAACTCTTACTTAACTAAAGCATACTTTAACAAATCAGCTCCTAGGTGAGATAGAAATTATAAATTGGCTATTTTCCATAAAGTTAAAATGGTGACAAATCATAGAAGAATGTGAAAGATTAGTAGAAAATACCAAAATTTGTTATAAAGGGTAAATTCCAGCCAGGCTCGCGCACACACAAATATCATATTTAATGTTTTTCAAGTCTCTGTTATCTAAGTAGGTGAATTTGGGACAGTTACATGCAATTATTTGTCATCCAAACAACTGAAATGGATAAGGAGAACAAAAATTGCTTTCATTTATTAGTAATTGGTTCCAACTGCCCAGAAAAGACTCAGTTTTTTATGGTATCTGAACTGAGAAAGATGTAGGAGATAGAACATCAAGAGAACACACAGCAATACTCTCATGCCTCTTTCTAACTTTTAGGCCACTGGGAAATACGTGTTAACATTTATGTCTTAATTTTTGTTATGAAGAGCAATTTCAAGATTCTCCACCAGGGAAAAGGAAATTGCTACAGTAATATCTCAATGTTAATATAATCATCTGTATCATACCTATTTGGTATATATTACTTTGTCATCAAAAAGGCAATGGCCATTTTTCATTCATGTAAGCGCCAGTGAAATATTTTCTTAAATACAGAAGAAATACATTTTCAACTGCAGAGAGTTTGACTCTAAAGTGTCTGAAATATTTACACTAAGAATTTCTAGTTGAAATACCATATATAGAGAATGAACACCTATATATTGCAATCACATTAGATTTTCTGAAAACAAGGTACTCTGTAATGAGTTCTAGACAAAAATCAATCTAAATGATATAAAATTAGTGTTTATGGTTCACAAAAACATTTTATTTAAATTAACTCTAATCCTCCTGAGAATTAACCGTCTCAGTTTTAACCTGTGTAAACTACTTATTAACATTTCTCGCCATTATTGTATCAAAATGTGATGATTACAGCAGAGGCAGAAAAAAGTTAAAACAGCCCTTGTTCAGCCAATTGATATCAAACCCAACATAAGAGGCCTTAAAGATATTCTTCTCTTTTATAGCAAATTCTATGTATCTTTCCATGATTATTTTTGTAGGTTAAAATCCTGAATGCATACAAAGTCAACTATGAAACCATTCACTCCAGGAGTAAAACTTTCCAACAGGCAGAGCTAATTCTTGGAAAAGAAGTCTATAAAAACAACTGAAGAGTGATGCAGGGATTAGCCAAGCAGAAAATAGAATCCGTGTAACCATTCTCAGGAAGTCAAAATAAAGTGGATTAAAAAGAAACTCTAACGGGTTTGTAAATGTCATTTTGAGGATACAAAAATTTCTCTCGAGTACTAGTGTCCTTTCTTTTTTGGTCAAATTTGACTGTCATTATTCATTTTTGTTTTAAAGTTACCCTGGTAAATAAGTAAGAACATTTCCATATCATATTTCATATCCTAAATGGAAATGGCTTTCTACACTAATATTCAAAAGACATCTAGAACAGGTGCAATGTTTTATCCCTGATTTTTTTTATTCCTTTAAAGAGAACATCCTCACTTTGTTATTCACAGGGGAAAGCTGACAAAGCACTCTCTTAATATAGGGAGGTGTTTTTTTTTTTTTTTTTTTTTTTTTTTTTTTTTTTTTTTTTTTTTGGACTGACAAACAAATCAATCTGTTTAAAACTCAGAGAAACAATGTATATGAAACCCACAACCAATGCATGTAGAATGTACTATCTTATAGAGAAATCATAACCGGAAGTGAATTGTCTGATTCACAAAAGGATATTTTTAAGGAGATATACCTATTATCTATGAGCATAAACATACATACTTTATTAAGTTTACGCTAGATGTACTTATTTTTGCATATGTTGGCATCTGAACACACTAGAAACAGCTCCTGAAATCGCTTATGCTAATGCCTATTGCTACTCACTTTAAAAGGCAATTCCACTTAAAACTAAACCTCAGGCCTCAAAACACCAGTTAAGGCCAAACAAAGCATATAAAATCCTATATATGAAATCCTACAAGGTTTCATTGACTTCCTAATTTATAAAGCAATTCTATCAACAAAGCTTATGTTTAAAATTGTCAAGGCATTATTTGGCAGGTATTTCTTAAACCAAATATAGCTTCAATCCTCCAATAATAAAATTCTCCCCAAATGTTTCATTAATTCTCCTAAGGGGCATAACCCAGATTTAAAATGAAATTTCTTTGGAGAATAGCCGACATCATGCATAAGCTAAAAAACCAATATCTGGTTAAATAAAAATATGAACATCACAAAAGTAATTACTATACAGGCATGAATCACGAATTTTGCCTGGTAAATCTGTTTAAGAGAGTGTTGTAAGTCTGAGACGTCAAGAGATGGTGTTCTGTCTTTAAGTCAGTAAATAAAAATTCTTATGATTTAGTTATTTTTTTTCTTTGAATCATCATTGAGATTATCTCCTGAAAAATGCTGAGCAAAAGTGTATAAATGTGTACTTGGGGGTTTCCTAACACAATGGCAAGAATTGACATATTTTAAAAATATAAGACTTATGCTGAATCCTCATCTTATTTGCAGCCATAAATAAATTTTAAGAAACTTTTTATTATTATACGTTAAGTTTTGGGATACATGTGCAGAACGTGCAGGTTACATAGGTCTACATGTGCCATGGTGGTTTGCTGTACCCATCAATCCGTCATTTATGTTAGGTATTTCCCCAATGCTATCACTCCCCTAGCCCCCCAGCCCCCAAAAGGCCCCAGTGTGTGATGCTCCACTGCATCCGTATGTTCTCATTGTTCAGCTCCCATTTATGAGAACATGCTGTGTTTGATTTTCTGTTCCTATGTTAGTTTGCTGAGAATTATGTTTTCAGCTTCAACCACATCCCTGCAAAGGACATGAACCCATCCTTTTTTGTTGCTGCATAGTATTCCGTGGCATATATGTACCACATTTTCTTTATCCAGTGTATCATTGATGGACTTTTGGGTTGGTTACAAGTCTTTGCTATTGTGAACAGTGCTGTAATAAGCATAGAATAATTTATAATCCTTTGAGTATATACCCAGTGATGGGATTGCTTGGTCAAATGGTATTTCTGGTCCTAGATCCTTGAGCAAACCCCACACTGTCTTTCACAATGTTTGAACTAATTTACACTCCCACCAATAGTGTAAAAGCATTCCTGTTTCTCCATATTCTCTCCAGCATCTGTTGTTTCCTGACTTTTTAATGATCGCCATTCTAACTAGCATGAGATGGTATAACATTGTGGTTTTGATTTTCATTTCTCTAATTACCAGTGATGATGAGCTTTTATTTCATATATTTGTTGGCCACATAAATGTCTTGGGAAGGGTCTGTTCATATCCTTTGCCTACATTATGATGGGGTTACTTTCCTGTAAATTTGTTTCTTGTAGATTCTGGATATTAGCCCTTTGTCAGATGGATAGATTGCAAAAATTTTCTCCCATCCTATAGGCTGCCTGTTCACTCTGACGATAGTTTCTTTTGCTGTGCAGAAGCTCTTTAGTAAGATCCCGTTTGTCAATTTTGGCTTTTCTTGCCATTGCTTTTGGTGTTTTAGTCATGAAGTCTTAGCACATGCCTATGTCCTGAATGGTATTGCATAGGTTTTCTTCTAGGGTTTTTATGGTTTTAGGTATTATGTTTAAGTATTTAATCCATATTGAGTTAACTTTTGTATAAGGGGTAAGAAAGGGGTCCAGTTTCAGTTTTCTGCATATGGCTAGCCAGTTTTCCCAACATCATTTATTAAATAGGGAATCCTTTCCCCATTGCTTGTTTTGGCAGGTTTGTCAAAGATCAGATGGTTGAAGATGTGTGGTGTTATTTCTGAGGCCTCTGTTATGTTCCATTTGTCTATATATCTGTTCTGGTACCAGTATCATGCTGTTTTGGTTACTGTAGCCTTGTAGTGTAGTTTCAAGTAAGGTAGCAAGATGCCTCCAGCTCTGTTATTTTTGCTTAGGATGGTACTGGCAATGCAGGCTCTTTAGTTCCATATAAAATTTAAAGTAGTTTTTTTTCTAATTCTGTGAAGAAAGTCAACTGTAGCTTAATGGGGTAATATTGGATCCATAAATTACTTTGGGCAGTATGGCCATTTTCATGATATTGATTCTTCCTATCCATAAGTGTGGAATGTTTTTTCATTTGTTTGTGTCCTCTCTTACTTCCTTGAGCAGTGGTTTGTAATTCTCCTGGAAGAGGTCCTTCACATCCCTTGTAAGTTGTATTACTAGGTATTTTATTCTCCTTGCAGCAATTGTAAATGGGAGTTCACTCATGATTTGACTGTTTGTCTATTATTGGTGTATAGGAATGCTTGTTATTTTTCAACATAGATTTTGTATCCTGAGACTTTGTTGACATTGCCTATCAGCTTAAGGAGATTTTGGGCTGAGACAATAGGGTTTTCTAAATATACAAACATGTCATCTGCAAAGAGAATTTGATTTCTCTCTTCCTATTTGAATACCCTTTCTCTTGCCTGATTGCCCTGGCCAGAACTTCCAATACTATGTTGAATAGGAGTGATGAGAGAGGGCATTTTTGTCTTGTGCCAGTTTTTAAAGGGAGTGCTACCAGCTTTTGCCCATTCAATATTATATTGGCTGTGGGTATGTCATAAATAGCTCTTATTGAGATATATTCCATCAATATCTAGTTTATTGAGAATTTTCAGCATGAAGCAGTGTTGAATTTTATCAAAGGCCTTTTCTGCATCTATTAAGATAATCATGTGGTTTTTGTCATTGGTTCTGTTTATATGGATTATGTTTATTGATTTCTGTATGTTGAACTAATCTTGCATACCATGGACGAAGGCGATTTGATCATAGTGGATAAACTTTTTGATGTGCTGCTGGATTCGGTTTGCCAGTATTTTATTGAGACTTTTCACATTGATGTTCAATCAGGGATAATGACCTGAAATTTTTTTTGTTTTGTCTCTGCCAGGTATTGGCATCAGGATGATGCTGGCCTCATGAGTTAGGGAGGAGTCCTTATTTTTCTATTGTTTGGAATAGTTTCAAGAAGGAATGGTACCAGCTCCTCTTTGTACCTCTGGTAGAATTCGGCTGTGAATCCATCTGGTCCTGGGCTTTTCTCGATTTGTAGGCTATTAATTACTGCCTCAATTTCAGAACTTGTTATTGTTCTATTCAGGGATTTGACTTCTTCCTGATTTAGTCTTGGGAGAGTGTATCTGTTCAGGAATTTTTCCATTTCTTCTGGATTTTCCAGTTTATTTGCATGGAGGTGTTTACAGTATTCTCTGATGGTAGTCTGTATTTCTGTGGTATCAATGGAGATATACCCCCTTTATCATTTTTTACTGTGTCTATCTGATTCTTCTCTCTTTTCTTTTTTAGTCTGGCTAGCCATCTATTTTGTTAATCTTTTCAAAAGAACAGCTCCTGGATTGAGTATTTTTTTAAGGGGTTTTCGTGCCTCTAACTCCTTCAGTTCTGCTCTTAGTTATTTGTCTTCTGATAGCTTTCAAATTTGTTTGCTCTTGCTGCTCTAGTTCATTTAATTGTGATGTTAGGATGTCGATTTTAGATCTTTCCCGCTTTCTCCTGTGGGCATTTAGTGCTATAAATTTCCCTCTAAACACTTCTTTAGCTGTGTCCCAGAGATTCTGGTACGTTGTGTGTTTGTTCTCATTGGTTTCAAAGAACTTATTTCTGCCTTAATTTCATTATTTACCCAGTAGTCACTCAGGAGCACAGTTGTTCAGTTTCCAAGTAGTTGTGTGCCGCTGAGTTTCTTAATCCTGCGTTCTAATTAGATTGCACTCTCTGAGAGGCTGTTATGATTTTCATTCTTTTGCATTGACTGAGGAATATTTTACTTCCAATTATATGGTCAATTTTAGAATAAGTGCAATGTGGTGCTGAGAAGAATGTATATTCTCTTGATTTGGGGTGGAGAGTTCTATAGATGTCTATTAGGTCCGCTTGGTCCAGAGCTGAGCTCAAGTACTGAATATCCTTGTTAATTTTCTGTCTCGTTGATCTGTCTAATATTGACAGTGGGGTGTTAAAGTCTCCCACTATTATAGTGTGGGAGTCTAATACCCCAGTGGTACCTGGAACGCCAGCGAGACAGAACCATTCACTCCCCTGGAAAGGGGGCTGAAACCAGGGAGCCAAGTGGTCAAGCTCAGCAGATCCAACCCCCACGGAGCCCAGCAAGCTAAGATCCAGTGGCTTGTAATTCTCACTGCCAGCACAGCAGTCCGAAGTTGAACTGAGGCTCCAGCTTGGTGGAGGGAGGGGCGTCCACCATTACTGAGGCTTGAGTAAGCAGTTTTCCCCTCACAGTGTAAAAAAAGTCTCTGGGAAGTTCAAACGGGGCAGAGCCCACTGTAGCTCAGCAAAGCCACTGTAGCCAGACTGCCTCTCTAGATTCCTCCTCTCTGGGCAGGGCATCTCTGAAAGAAATGCAACAGCACCAGTCGGGGCTTATAGATAAAACTCCTATCTCCCTGGGACAGAGCACCTGGGGGAAGGGGCAGCTGTGGGCACAGCATCAGCAGACTAAACGTTCTTGCCTGCTGGCTCTCAAGAGAACAGATCTCCCAGCACAGCACTGGAGCTCTGCTAAGGCACACATTGCCTTCTCAAGTGGGGCCCTGACCCCCGTGCCTCCTGACTAGGAGATGCCTCCCAGCAGGAGTTGATAGACACGTCATACAGGACAGCTCAGGCTGGCATCTGGCAGGTGCCCCTCTGGGACGAAGCTTCCAGAGGAAGCAACAGGCAGCAATCTTTGCTGTTCTGCAGTGTCTGCTGGTGATACCCAGGCAAATAGGGTCTGGAGTGGACCTCCAGCAAACTCCAGCAAACCTGCAGCAGAGGGGCCTGTTTGAAGGAAAACTGAAACAGAAAGGAATAGCATCAACATCAACAAAAAGGACATCCACTCAGAAACCCCATCTGAAGGTCACCAATATCAAACCAAAGGTAGATAAATCCACAAAGATGAGGAAAAACCAGCACAAAAAGGCTGAAAATTCCAACAACCAGAACACCTCTTCTCCTCCAAAGGATCACAACTCCTCACCAGCAAGAGAACAAAACTGGACAGAGAATGAGTATGACGAATTGACATAAGTAGGCTTCAGAAGGTGGGTAATAAACTCCTCCAAGCTAAAGGAGCATGTTCTAACCCAATGCAAGGAAGCTAAGAATCTTGAAAAAAGGTTAGAGGAGTTGCTAACCACAATAACCAGTTTAGACAAGACCATAAATGACCTGATGGAACTGAAAAACACAGCACGAGAACTTCATGAAGCATACACAAGTATCAATAGCTCAATCAATCCAGCAGAAGATATCAGAGATTGAAGATCAACTTAATGAAATAAAGGGTGAAGAGAAGATTAGAGAAAAAAGAATGAAAAGGAATGAACAAAGCCTCAGCGAAATATGGGACTATGTGAAAAGACCAAACCTACATTTGATTAGTATACCTGGGAAAACATTCTTCAGGATATTATCCCGGCGAGCTTTCCCCACCTAGCAAGACAGCCCACCATTCAAATTTAGGAAATACAGAGAACACCCAAAAAGATACTACTCAAAAAGAGCAACCCCAAGACACTTAATCGTTAGATTCACCAAGGTTGAAATGAAGGAAAAAATGTTAAGGACAGCCAAAGAGAAAGGTTGGCTTACCCACAAAGGGAAGCCCATCAGACTAACAGCAGATGATTCTGCAGAAGCCCTACAAAGCCAGAAGAGAGTAGGGGCCAATATTCAACATTCTTAAAATAATTTTTAACTCAGAATTTCATAGCCAGTCAAACTAAGCTTCATAAGCAAAGGAGAAATAGAATCCTTTACAGACAAGCAAATGCTGAGAGATTTTGTCACCACCAGCCCTGTCTTACAAGAGCTCCTTCAGGAATCACTAAATATGGCAAGGACAAACCAGTACCAGTCACTGCAAAAGCATACCAAATTGTAAAGACCATCGACACCATGAAGAAACTGCATCAACTAACAAGCAAAATAACCAGCTAGCATCATAATGACAGGATCAAATTTACACATAACAATATTAACCTTAAATGTAAATGGGCTAAATGCCCCAATTAAAAGACACAGACTGGCAAATTGGATGAAGAGTCAAGACCAAATGGTGTGCTGTATTCAGGAGAGCAATCTCACATGCAAAGACACACATAGGCTCAAAATAAAGGGACAGAGGAATATTTACCAAGCGAATGGAAAGCAAAAGAAATAAAAGCAGGGGATGCAATTCTATTCTCTGATAAAACAGACTTTAAACCAACAAAGATGAAAAAAGAAAAAGACAAAGAAGGGCATTACATAATGGTAAAGGGATCAATGCATAAAAAGACCTAACTATCGTAAGTATATATGCACCAAATACAGGAGCACCCAGATTCATAAAGCAAGTTCTTAGAGACCTACATAGAGACTTAGACTCCCACACAATAATAGCGGGAGACTTTAACACCCCACTGTCAACATTACACAGATCAACAAGACAGAAAATTAACAAGGATGTTCAGGAGTTGAACTTAGCTCTGGACCAAGTGGACTTCATAGACATCTACAGAACTCTCCACCCCAAATCAACAGAATATACATTCTTCTCAACACCACATCACACTTTTTCTAAAATTGATCACATAATTAGAAGTAAAACATTCCTCAGCAAATGAGAAAGAATGAAAATCATAACAAACAGCCTCTCAGACCACAGTGCAATCAAATTACAACTCAGGATTAAGAAATTCACTCAAAACCGCACAACTACATGGAAACTGAACAATCTGCTTCTGAATAACTACTGGGTAAATAACAAAATTCAGACAGAAACAAAGAAGTTTTTTGAAACCAATGAGAACGAAGATACAATGTACCAGAATCTCTGGGACACAGCTAAAGCAGTATTTAGAGGGAAATTTATAGCATTAAATGCCCACAGGAGAAAGCGGGAAAGATCTAAAATCAACACCCTAACATCACAATTAAAAGAACTAGAGAAGCCAGAGCAAACAAATCAAAAGCTAGCAGAAGCCAAGAAATAACTAAGATCAGAGCAGAACTGAAGGAGACAGAGACATGAAAAAAATCAATGAATCCAGCAGCTGTTTTTTTGAAGAGATTAACAATAGAGCACTAGACAGACTAACAAAGAAAAAAAGAGAGAAGAATCAAATAGACACAATAAAAAATGATAAAGGGGATATCACCACTGAGCCCACAGAAATACGAACTACCGCCAGGGAATACTATAAACACCTCTATGCGAATAAACAGGAAAACTGTTTAAGCAATAGGATGCTCTTTGAATTGGAAGAGTCCATATACAGAAAGGCTTTACAGATCTGAGACTTTATTGGCAAAACGAGACCATAAGCAGTGGCTGGATCTTCATTAATCATCCCGTATTTCATATTACGTTTTGTTGATTTTAAACTGTTGAAGATTGATACAGTAAAATAGTGACCTTACAGGCTATATGATGTACCTTTCTACATATACTTCCCAGTTAGGAGAGCATATGGAGTTAGGTATACCAGACTCTTTTAGCTATAAAATACACTATTCATGTACCTGCCTTTTTCTGATTACAGGCTCATCAATCTACTTTTTAAAATTGTTTTTATTCATTTAAATTTTTTGTTAGTAGTGTATATACATAAGTGTATATATTAACCTATTTTCTGATTATGATGTGGATGCCCATTTAGGCACTCCTATTCCATAAGTTCAAAGGAGCGCTAGAGGTCAAAAGCCATTTTGTCATTTAATAAGAAAAAATATCTATTTTAAATCTTCTGTTTTATGAAAGGATAGGACACACACAACAATAACTAGAGAATACACCCCAATAATGGGAACTGATCATATGTGATTCAATAAAAAACAAAAACATATTAACAGACTTATCTTTCAAATTCATACACTATAGCTCTTTATCCTCAGGGGTTGAAGTCCATATTTTCATTATGTCTGCCCATTCTACCTCACTGAACTAAGAGAAAACATACAAATGTGTACTAGGAGTCAATAGTAAAGTAACCCTCCCCTATACTGCATACTAAGGACGTAGGATTAATAGTTTCTCCCTTAGAGCTAAAAACAGGGGCAGAAGGGATACTATCATGTATAGATGCAATAAAAAGGGGTTACAGTATTCAGTGTTCAGCCATGCATTATCCAAAGGAGAAGAAACATTTTCAAATCAACTTAATCTGATCCCAACTTCATAAACTAACATTTGTGTTGTAATTTGCTTTCCTAAGTACATTTGCTTATCAAGAGCAATATATTTGTCAATTGTGAGTATTCTGCTGCTTGTTATATCTCATTTAAAATTACTGAATTTCCATTTTTATTTATATATCCCTTTTAAAACTTAAGTTAACTCCTCCCACCCCAACATGGATCTGCTAGATGATCTGAGGCAATCAGGCCTCTGCGTCTGCAAAACTGAGGACTACATTCTGGTTGATAATAAATTCACTGGCAAAAGGCTGTCTTCTGGGTCAATTTTGAGCTTTTCTTGATGGGACTTACCATCCATATTGAAAGATCTCCTGTTTTGGAATTGACGAAATCGATTCAATATTCCCAAAAACATTTAATTATCAGCTTCTATTGTAGAACTGCTTCGACCCAAATATCATCTTCAATCCCACTGACTTCACTTTTCCAACTTCTGATTTTAGAGTTTAGTAAAGCCTTGAGAATTCAGAACAGAGGCTACCATTTCAAAATTGGCATGGCAAAAAGTGTACTTTATAGGCTAGGAGTAGAGGAGAGGTCACAGTGTTATTATCCCTGTAATCTCTATGTCTGGAAGGTATGACTATGTAGCACCAGAGAAGAGTCAAAGTTATTTAAGTGTAATAAAATAAAAATATAAATACACTTCTATCAACTAAAGAAGCAGAAAATGAGTAACCATCCAACAGAGGATTTCCCCAGAGTGAAAAATTACAACAGAAGTAGCGGCAGGAATAGATTTCCTGATTTAAATAAGTAAACCATGTTGCCTTTTATAGAGTATATGAATGAAATTGGCAAGAGTAGCTAATTAATTATAGCTGATTACGCTATCAAATCTCTTGGTAGCATAAGCAAAACATTAACTTTTTATAATTATTTGGAGTCAATGCACTCCAAATGCAGTATGCTCCATCCATAGGGCATATACATTTTAAAGGCTTTTTTCCTCAAAGTCTTCACTGCAATTTTAGATACTGGTATTTTGAGAACTAGAATTAAATAAGACAATTCATAATATAGTGCAAGAAGGCTGAACATTTTAAATGTATCTACAGTATTAGAAAACTTAAGATATGTAGTTTTGTATTTTGTGTAGAAATGACAAGTCTCAGATGAAAACACTGAACTCTACTATACTAAAAGCAGTGGTCGTCCAGAAATTTACCAACCTTCAGGATCGAGTAGTTTCTCTATGCCTAATTGATATCTGGCGATGTTGAATGCATGTTCCAGTCGTTGTGTGGCTGACTGCTGGCAAACCACACTATTCCAGTCAAATAGGTCTGGCCTAAAACACATACACATACACAAAGACAAATATAAATCAACCTAGAAATGTTCCATGAGATTTACTTCCAGGCTTAATTTTCATTGACAACCCATGCCCATAGTCCTTAAGTCTTGAGTGTAATTCATTAACCCTTCAAAACATTTCTATTTAAACAAGTCACAATTTTAATGGAAAATCTCATTGGGTGTGGTGGCTCATGCCTGTAATCTCAACACTTTGAGAGACAGAGGCGGGCAGATCCTTTGAGCCCAGAAGTTCGAGACTAGCCTAGATAATTTGATGAAACCTTCTTTCTTCAAAAAACAAAAACAAAAAAAAAAAAAAAGAAAAGAAAAGAAAAGAAAAACTAACGGGGTGTGTGTGTCATATGCCTACAGTTCCAACTACTCAGGAGGCTGAGGTGGGAGGATCACCTGAGCCCAGGGAGGTTGAGGGTGCAGTGAACCATAATTGTGCCACTGTACTCTAGCCTGGACAACAGAGTGAGACCCTGTATCAGAAAACAATGCTCAGGTTGTATACTTTAAATACATACAACTTTTATTTGTCAATTATACATCAATAAAGATGGGGGAAAAAAGAAAATCCTGAAGACGACAAATAATCTATGCTAGCTTATCCAAGCAACAAAAATTTATCTATCTCATCCAGTCTCGTGGATTTCAATACTAGCCATTTACTGGTAATGCTCAGTTTTATATCTCTAATCCAGACCTCTTCCCTCAACTTCAAATTATACATTCTTCTGCATACTCATTATCTCCAATTTAGTAATCACAAGCTTCAAGTGTCCTGAACTGAGCTTCTGATATTTATCCTCATCACACTCCCCCAAACCTACCTACTTTTCTTGCTGTTTTCCCTTCCTCAATAATGAACAACATGTTTAAAATTGGAGTTGCTCAGATGAAAACCCTTGGAGTCATCCTTAATGACTATTTTACTCTCACACAACATTTAATTCAAAATGTATTCAGAATTTGACTGCTTCTGACTATCCTCACTGCCATCACTTTAGTCCAAAATCCATTTTATCTTGCATGAATTATCACAATAGCCTCATAACTGTTCCCTCTTCTCTCACCCTTGGCCTGGGTTAATCAGTGCACAGCAGAGTTGCCAGAGTGATCTGTTAACATGTTTCATCATATCGGTCTTCTCAAATCTCTGGTTTAGGGGAAGTAAAAATTACATATTTCCTGTGATCTACGAAGTCCAACAGGGTCCAGGTCCCTATTAACTCTCTGAATTTATTTCTTGTCTCTTTCCTCATACTCCATAAACAGGATCCATAGTTTCCTGCACTTGGATTTGGAATTCGCTTTTCAAAGACATCAACATGGCTCACTCCTTTACTTCCATTGGGTCTTTACTCGAAAATCTCATCACTGATAAGTTCTTCCCTGACCAAGCCCTATCTAAAATTGCATGCTGGCCAGGCGCCTTGGCTCACACCTGTAAACCGAGCACTTTGAGAGGCTGAGGCTGAAGGATTTGCTTGAGGCCAGGAGTTAGAGACCAACCTGAAACACATAATGAGACCTGGTCTCTACAACTTTAAAAAAAAAAAAAATTAGCCAAGTGTGCTGGCATGCCCCTGTGGTCCCAGCTACTCAGGATGCTGAGGTTGGAGAATCACTTGAGCCTGGGTGGCTACAGTGAGCCATGATTGTACCACTGCACTCCAGCCTGGGTGACAGAGCAAGACCCAGTCTCCTAAATACATAAATGAAAGAAAATTGCATGCCTCAAATCAAACTCACATATACTTATTTTCTTTCTCCTTATCTGCTTTATACTTTTCTCATTAACACTTACTATTTAACGTATTATATAATTTAATTACTTTTGTCTCTCTATCTTTCTCTTCCACTAGAATGTACAATCTTTTATTGCCTGTTTCGTTCACTGCTGGATACCCAGCCTGACACATAATAAAGGCTCAACAAACATCAACTACACGAGAGAATGGATGAGCACATACAACATACATACCACGTTACTTGATAATAGAGAAAATGCAAAGGAGTGTAAAGAGGAAGTTCTTGTCTTATAAGGATTTTAAATTTAATGAGCAAGAAAAATAAAGAAGCCATATGAATTAATTAAACTCTAAATGTGAAAAAACACAGACAATAAGAAAATGTTTTATAAAATCTGAAGACGTCAAGAAAGTTTTCTGAGGCTGAAAGGCAGATTAAATAGACGTTTGGACTTCCATGAAAAAAAAGTATTGATAATACAATTCTAAGTTGTGTGAGTATTAGAGAATTAAAGTTCTTAGGGAAGGAAAAAAGCAAAACATGCTCACATAATCAAGACCTCACAGGCCTGGCTCCATTGGAAGATTCTAAGTATCAAGTGGTAGCAGATAGGTTTAAGAGAAATAAACTGGCAGAGTTTGCATAAGGTGTTGGCTGTTAATGAATTATAATTTATCCCAACAGCACTGGAAATCATTAGTAAAGTGGTTCTTCACCTATTCAGAATCACAGACACCTTTGAAAATCTGTTGAGAGCTATGAAACTTCTACTCCTACAAAAAAAACTCTCCATATCTGTGAACAGAATCTACATACAGTTTTAGGATATTTGAATCTATTAATGGACTCGTGTTTAAGAGCTCATGCTATGCAAAAAAAAAAAAAAAGTTACAAAGGTAGGTTAGCTGTTATCTTCTAAAATCGTTAATTCAAAATTCGCCAGGCGCAGTGGCTCCCGCCTGTAATCCCAGCACTTTGGGAGGCCCAGACGGGCGGATCACCTGAGGCCAGGATTTCGAGAACAGCCTGGACAACACGGTAAAACCCCGACTCTACTAAAAATACAAAAATTAGCAGGGCGTGGTGGCCCGGGCCTGTAGTCCCAGCTACTCAGGAGGCTGAGGCAATAGAACCTCTTAAACCTGGGAAGTGGAGGTTGCAGTGAGCCAAGGTTGGCCCACTACACTCTAGCCTGTACAACAGAGCGAGACTCTGCCTCAAAAAAATATATAAAAATATACAGATTTGTTTCTTAATTGCTTCTACTCTAGTTAATACACCAGAATTTTTACAATTATTTGGAAATCGAATCCTTCCATATTTTCCAAAATACCCCTAAAAGCTAACAAGCTTACGGAAACTAACATATTTACAAATTGGATAATGCGTTTGTTACGAAAAATATATAAAAAATTAAAAAATTGTAGACTATTTAGGGGACTTTTCAGTTCACTATGCGCGATCTGCCTTATCTTCTTTTCTGCAGGCAATGGGAGTAGAAAAAGAACATAGGTGGGAACATATGAGAAACTAGTTTTCTCATCTATGGCATAGTATAAAAGGTTAAAATGAGTATGATGAGAAAAAAAAGAGCATTGCTTATGTATTCGTGCTGTTTTGCCTTGTCTTACCTTCCCCTTTTCCTTGACCACTAACTAACCACCTGAGTGTGTGGATAGCTTATCAAAGTCATATGATTTATTTGAGCTTTGGCATTCTCATTCAAAAAGAAGCATTGCACCGAATAGCCTTTGAGGTCACATCTAGCATTAAAAATGAATTGAGTTCTTTTATACTATTAAAATTAACGTTTTAAATATCTATGACATTCAAATGCATAAAAATCGTAAAACTAACCAACCATGGAGGAAACCCACACAGCATTTAATGTTAACCTGGACCATAATTTATTAACTTGCAACCAAGGATCACCAGATTTTTAATAAAATCAACACCATCATTAGGATAGTGTAAATTTAAATCCTAGCTCTACCACATATTAGCCAAATAGTTTTAGGTAAATTACATAACCTCTCTATGACTCGGTTTATCTATTTGTGAGATGGGTAAAATGACAGCATCTACGTGATGGAACTTGATTGAATATTTTACCTAGAATGGTGTCTACAAAATAATAATTGTTTAAAAACACTCGTTTCTATTACTTTGCTGTAATGTTAATTACATTTACATAAGAAGAGTGATGTATTTTCAATTTACAGACTCAAGCCAAAAACACCTATCTTTACAGAACTGATATAAATGTTATAAATACTACTGATGCAAACACAATGTAATTCGAAATGGGAGGTGGAGAAGAGGCGAGAGTAAGGATGTGTTATGATTTTCTCATTTTTCATATTGGTGAAAAGTTCCTTTCTAAACTTGGTAAAAATTTATAATGAGGTATACTCATACCATTTAATGTAATAAAAGCAAAAATTACAAGAATAAAATGATTTTAAGTAATAAAATTAGGAAATACCCGGGAATGAAAGGTATATGGTTGGGCTTCATACTATGGAGTAAATACCTATACTGTTAGAAATAAGTTTGTAAAGAAGTAGAAACATTATCACACATATTATTATAACCATCAGGAACCAAAGTACAAGTAGCTGACAGTGACTGCGTCTAAGAATTCAAATGTGTTAAGTAAGGTTGGGGTCATGAAGACACATTGTGTTTCTGTTTTCCCTTTGCTCCTGATTCTAGTGTCCATTTTCTTCTAATTTACTGTGGTAATACACTAAAATAAGGATTTAGGAAGACAATTGTAACTTTATAGTTATTGTAATTTTACCTGCATCTTTTGTACATATTTCTAATCAATTATCATTGGTTTTAACACAAAAAGTAGAAATCTGGCTTCCTTTGAAGGGTATTGTAGTGGACTTTGCGTTTTATCACACAACTTTTAACTGCCATGACCCTTAGTCAATCCTTATGCTCTATATTAACTACATGTCTTTGTTCTGTATAGTTGAGCCACTCAATTATTGAAATCAGGGCACCTCATGACATTCCTAATTGTGCCAATGACAATCGCTTTGGAACAGAAAGTTCAACCATTTTTTTCTTTAGATAAAGAATATGAACATCTGCCAAATAGAAAAAGAAGGGGGAGATGATTCATGAAAGAGCATTAAACCTTGAAGAACCTCTTGAAAAGTAAGCATGTAATGGATAAAGAGAGTGTTATTGATGATTCATCCAATATGACAGGAGAGAGTATATAAATGAGGCTATTTTGACAGAGAAAGAGTGGGTCAGGGACAGATAAAGCAGGGCAATATGGGTATGTTTACTGTATTACCTACAAATGTATTCAGAAATCATGGAATAGAATATTAACAAATACAGAGTGTGAACATGCCTGCAGGATTGAAGTCTTCCACCAGAAGGGAAAAATGTTAGAGAGCCAACAAGGACCATATAACCTGATCCTTGATATTTTTATTCATCTGCAAATGTGTACATGAACAGCAAAATCAATATTTTCAGGCCCTTAGTGTGAAGCATGTGGGCTGCATAAACGAGCATTGACTTAAAACACAGACTGAATGTCTCTATCCCTTCTCATCTAACTGTATTGAGGCTGTGGAAAATTTTTCTTCTGTCATACAAAAAACAATGTGTTAACATTGCTTAATGTGACGTTTGAAGGCATGTCTGGCACTTTTCTAAAATCAGGTTGCTGAATAATTCACCTGGAAACCCAGTCTGGATGGGGTTAATTAAATCCAGCTGGAGCAAGACACCTGACAAAGATGCTTATTTGAAGTGTGTTTGCTCTTGGACTGAGCTTTACCATAGAGAAAATTCATATTCTGAGCTTTTCTAGAAGCAGGATTGGCATAGGAAAATGGTAGAGTGGTCAAAAAAAAAAAAAAAAATCAAAGTTAGAAAACATATCTTGCACTGAAAATTAGGCAAGATGCAATCCAGTGACATTTTAAAACAGTTAATTAGGCAATGCATTTAGCCCTGGGTTGGGTAAATGAAATGAGTAACAGGAAGACCAAAACAGAGTAACTGTAGTCCCTGTCTCTCAAATACACACACACAAGCATATATATACATACATGTATACATGTATACGTGTATGTGTATACACACACACGTATATATGTATATATATACACATACACATATATATGTATATATATACACATACACGTATATATATGTATATATACACATACACGTATATACATATATACACATATATACATATATACAGAGTATAAATGGTATAGTATATATGGTATAGTATATATATTATATCTATAAGTATGTGTACATATACATTTCCTACACTGCTTTGCTTTTTTTTCTTGAACTGTTATTCATTTACTGAACTTTACAAAAGAAAAGCAAAAAAAAAAAAACTTGTTTTTCATCTTAAGAAATACAATGTTGAATGGAATATAGTTAAGGACTTTGGTTCACTGTATTACAGTGAGTTCTTTTTATTAAGATCCACAAAAGATCTCTCTCTTACTTTATAGAAATTTATTTGCTGTTCCAGAGCAACCGTTTCTTTTGGTATTCTGAACACTGTGTCGTAGAATTAATTGTGTTCTGCTCTTTGTCTTGGTTTCTAAAATGCTCTGAGCGTCTTATGACCCTGAACTAGAACAAAGTATACAGGGCTTTATGGTGTTTGATATCTAAGTGTGTATCTGATAAAACAGATGTTTCTTTCTCCACACTACTTATCTGATGATGGTAATTAATTTAACTACGACTACTCACATGAGATCTAGAACCATTTTTAGCTGTACAGTTTAGGCTTATACAAACACATTATCTGCATAAAAAGACCAACCCCATTCTCAGCAAAGTTAGAATACAACCTGGATTTACTGGGAGTCCCAGTGTCAAACATATTGATACTCTCCCTCCACCATAACCAATGTCATGCTCCACTAATGTTAATATTTCAACAACTAAATTATATGTATCACATAAAACACAGGAAAATATTCTTAATTAGTTCATTCCGATGGAATGTTAGATCAATGTGGTCAGTGTACATAACATGTTGTAAAGTAGGACATGATCTGGAACCATACTGGGGAAAAGTAAGTCATCAGAGTCTAAATCACCACTTTTACAAGTTATTTAACGTCTCAGTAATCTTACCTATGACTGTGGATGAGAGCATTCAAAGCCAGGCCATCAGACCAGCTGGTGGTGAAGTTGATTACATTAACCTGTGGATAATTACGAGTTGATTGTCGGACCCAGCTCAGGAGAATCTTTTCACTGTTGGTTTGCTGCAATCCAGCCATGATGTTTTTCATTACATTTTTGACCTACATGTGGAAATAAATTTTCATAAGAAAATGCATTCCTTGAGCAAGAACCGTGCAAACTTAAATATCAATGTCCTTGATCTTCAGTAATAAATAATAGAAATTTTAGGGCCAATTAGTAATGAGACATAATAGATTCTACCAGAAGTTAAGTCTATTCTAAAAGGCTAGGAGTCTATTCTGATTCATTGGTGTCTATGCCATACCATTTACTGAATGTATTCATTATTACTCCTGGATTCTGCCATATTAGACTGAACATTTACTGTTTATAAAATTGCTCACCTTCTAGCTTTCAATGAACAAGCTAGAGAAGACAGTGTATAAAACATTAGACTTATTGTTAACCAAGGACTTAAGATATAAAAGTGCTTTTTGGATAAGAGGAATAGTATAGATAATTGTTTTTTAAAGTATATGTTCAAATTTTGACTTTGCTATTAATTGTGGTAATTGGACAAGCTGCTTACCCTTTTCTAGGCCTCATTTCTGTATATCTTACATGCAAGGTTAGTGTAAGATCAAAGTACAAAATATGGTCAAATAAAACCCCTGATTTCATACCATCGTTTAACGCAAGTTATGTTTATTGGCTGAACTGAAAAGACGACAGAAATGTTTGCCTACCTAAAATGAAGAACAACAACAACAAAGGAAGGAAATATTTATCCCTAAGAGCTGTACATGTGTAGCCTAGGTTCTATTTTCATTAATTGGTTTCCATGTATTTGATTCTCTCATAGGCTTCATGCATGTGCAGATGTTATTCAACAGATTATCAAGTTTAATTCTTCTGAGTCATCTGATGCAGAAATCCATTCTAAGCATTTTTTCTAAGTTGCATGAATGCAGTGACACTTCATAGAAAAAACTGTCTACATCTTTTATTAAACAATTATTATTTATGAAAGACTGCTTTTTAAATATAAGCCCCTTATGAGATGCTGGAAGAAGACATCTATGTAAAAGTGATTAGTCTGTACCACTAAGCACTTTCCTTCTGGGAAGGTTAAGGTTCATATACTGTCAACATTTGATCAGATGATGAATATTTATTGTGCATTCTAAATACGACAATTTTACTTTTTCATCCATATAGAAGTTAACAAGTGCCTTTGGGGTAAATGCATATTTTAACATCTCCAATGTTAGTCATCTTTTTATTAAAAAGTAAATGCAAATTTTAGGATATACTACTAAATCTCATTTTAACATACTTTTAAAAGATTTGAGATGATGCTTTGTAAACACAGTAATGATTTGGAGATCTGAAATCTTTGCATATATCTGTCACAATCCCTTGATAAGTAAATCTATTATTCAGGAGTGGATTATCCAGTTTTCCTAATTCCTTCTTGACCTACTTATTCAGTCAGTTACTCAGTGAATACAGGTCAAATAATTATGTAATTTGTCTCATATTCTAAAATTATAAATTGCTCAACCTTTATGTACAGTGACTACAGGAGGTGTATTTTGTGTCCTGTGCTAAATTAGGGTTGGAATCAGCAGATAGTGGCTTAATGGTGGTAACGGATTTGCAATAATCAAGCAATCCTCCAATGATGAATGTGATTCATTTGTGAAATGCTTGGCCAGTCTGCCCTCTATGTGCATAATGTTAAAGGACAACAAAGTATTCAATCCGAAACTCCTTTATAGCATCATTATGTCACTAATTCAGCTTATCAGCCTCAGCCTCGCTCTTATTGCTTCTACTGAGGTGCACATGTTGCTCAGAAAAAAAATAATAAAGGGCAATGTATGATAATCATGTCTCCTTTTCCTACATAAAAGGCAGTTATCAAAAAATCATTGAGCTGGTCCCAAAGGTGAGCCTGTAAACAGAAAACTGTCCCATCCTCAGGTCTGTCTCTAAAAGAGGCTCAATTTAAACAGATGTATTTGTGTGTGTGTGTGTGCATACAACGATCATCAATTTTTCAAAGGAAAAAAGTTGAACTGTCTTTGAGCAGTGATTTTTAAAAATGACTGGGAGTTAAATGGGCCAAGAAGGCATGATGGACATGGAGATGAACCACCAAGATTGACCTTCAAGGAAGGGCTTGTTGCTCCAGCTGTGGTCAGGCAGCTTCTACTTGTTAGTTCTCACAGGTACCACCTGAGTTGTAGAGTCCTGCCAGCCAATGTCGCACCCTTTCCAGGGCAACCCACATCTATTGACTGATGAAGGGGCGTAGTATAAACACTCAGCCATTTTAACCCCACTTGAGACAACTCTGAAGGGTCATCCTAGCTGCAAGTTGTCTACGGCGTTTGAATAAGGGTATCATAGGGTCTACGTCACAGCTCTAGTTCTTCCTCTTTCCACACTCCTGTCACCTCTGCCCTTCTACAGGTGTTTTTTCTACCCATGGCATGGCTTAATAAACATTCTGCGTGCCAAACTCAACTCTGAAGTCTGCTCCCCAGAACACAGACTGTGATTAAAAGAAGTTGCAGCAGAGGAATAGAAGTGAAGAGAGTAGGAATAATCTTATACGATAAGGATAGTTTGTGTGAAGCTCTGCAGAAGAGCAGAACAAGAACTGTCTTGCACAGAAGTGACTTGGTAGGCAGGAATTTACAGGGATGGCTTTCAGCAGTGCAAACGTCATCATTCTCCTGTAATTGCAAATTGTATCAATAATATAAACATTCTAAAGTGAATTAGCGTTGCCATTAAGTACATCCCTTGAATTGTCCAGTAAAAGAATGGACCTGACCACTGTTAGCAAGATTTGTTTTTTATAACCAGCTGGTTGCCAGAGCCAAGTTTAGCACTCTGAAAAAAATGGATTGCACTTAAGAAGAAAAAGATGCCAAACACACGTTATATGCTTTCCAATTTTGTTCAAAGCTGCCTATGCTGCAAAATATGCGTTACTGTTTTAGGCTAGCAATTTAATTTGAGATGGACACTGGAAAAACAGTAATAGGAAAACAGGGTTTGCATTCCTGAGTTTTCACAAGTTCAATGAGAAGTCCTCCATGACACTATTAATAACATAGTATGTGGCATTAGAAAAAGGGGTCAACATCGTTCTATCTCTAAATGCTGCTCTTTATCTGATAGATCTAGAATATACCTTACGTTGATCAGAATGTCCTTTAATCTTTGCTGAAATTCAAGGGCTTCTACCATTTAATAGGAAGGAAAATATGTAATGTTGGTTAAAAAAAACATATTTTTAGCTTCACTGGATTATTATGAAGAACAGTGAGGAAGATAATTTTTCAAAGTGTGCTTAATAGTTTTAAAACAGGGCAGTGTGATATAAGAGAGAGATGAGATAAGTAAGCAGAGACTGGGAAGAGTCTACAGTCTTGCAGTCTCAAGGATATGGTGATTCAAGGATATGGTGATTCAAGGGCATAAATGGAAAACAACAGGCTATAAGGGAGGTCTCAGACAAAGATTTAAAAAGCATTCCTTCTGATATTCCTCATTGCAAAAGCGCCTCCACATGCTAATAATAAAAAATGGGCTGGGCAGCGTGGCTCACGCCTGTAATCCCAACACTTTAGAAGGCCGAGACAGACGGATCACGAGGTCAGGAGATCAAGACCATCCTGGCTAACACGGTGAAACCCCATCTCTACTAAACAAAATACAAAAGATTAGCCGAGCGTGGTGGCGGGCGCCTGTAGTCCCAGCTACTCGAGAGGCTGAGGCAGGAGAATGGCGTGAACCCAGGGGGCGGAGCTTGCAGTGAGCCGAGATCGCGCCACTGCACTCCACCCTGGGTGACAGAGCAAGACTCCGTCTCAAAAATAAATAAATAAATAAAAATAATAATAATAATAAATGAACAACTTGCAAGCAAGTGAAGAAATTATCAGACATAATAGTCTTGAAAGCTTATCTTGGACTAGTTCAGATGGAGTTGGAAAGGGCTTCAGGATATTTTTAAAAATGGTAAGATCATCTAAGAAATAGTATAAACAATAAATACAATTCAGAGTGCCTTTTGGAGCTCTGTGCATGCTTGAGTTCTTCTGCTGGCTTTGTCAAAACTTACATCTGTCTTAAGCAAAGTGGGATCTGCAAACTGGATTCAATCTAGGAATTATCTGTTACTATGCCATAAAATAAAGTCAACAATTGAGAGTGCATCAAGAAACTTATGCAGCGATTTTACGGAGTACCAATTATGTCTATTGCATTTAATAACAAAGGAGGGAGCTTGGGTGTTGGCCTTCTTATTTTTGTAACGCTTTGGTTTTATTCTATCTTACATACAATGGATTGGGGAAAAGTGTTCCTTCCTCAAGATATTTTGAGAAGTACTGAGCAACAAATGAAAAGCAGTTTGGGGAGAGATGGGGTATGTTGCTTCCTGGTTCTGTTTGACACCCATCACTACGTGGAACGGGCTGAAAATCGGAGAACTTGGGCTCACTTAAGGCTCCTATGAGCAATTCTTTGTTGCCAGCACATATTAATTCCCGCTCTTTCTCTTCCCCTCTCCCCGCTTACTGTTGTGAAATAGCATTAAGCCTGTTTAGAGAATTTGGAATAAAAATATATGGGGGCCAATTGGGAGAGCAATATGGCTGCTGAATTGAATAGTTACACTTTGTGTCTACTAACTATTTGACTCTGAGCAAGAGCAATCTACAATTCAAGTTAAAATACAAGCCGGGCGCAGTGGCTCATGCCTGCAATCCCAGCACTTTGGGAGGCCGAGGCGAGCGGATCACGAGGTCAGGAGATCGAGACCATCCTGGCTAACACAGTGAAACCCTGTCTCTACTAAATATACAAAAAAAATTTAGCCGGGCATGGTAGCGAGTGCCTGTAGTCCCAGCTACTCGGGAGGCTGACGCAGGAGAATGGCGGGAACCCGGAAGGCGGAGCTTGCAGTGAGCCGAGATCGTGCCACTGCACTCCAGCCTGGACGACAGAGCAAGACTTTGCCTCAAAAAAAAAAAAAAAAAAAAAAAAATTAAATTAAAGTTTACCAAATGAAGCCATGATATCTGCTACAATAGGGCTGGATCTGAACTATTACCCTCAGTCAAAGAAGCCAGACACAAAAGAACAGCTATTATATTGATGTAAAATATGCAAAAAGGCAAACATGTATGGACAGAAATAGATTGACAACTGCCTAGGGCTGGAGTGGGAGTAAAAAATCACCGTAAATGGAGAAGAAACTTTTTAGGGTGGTGGAAAAGTGCCAAAATTAGATTGCTATGATGGCTATGTAACTCTGTAAATATCCTACAAATTTTAATGAACTTGGTAGGGGGGAATTATTCATCCCTCAAAATAGTTTGAGAGGCTACCAAGAATCAGAACTAAACCAGATTGATGCAAATTGAATTTTACACTTAGAATTAGTACATTGATTGGTATAACAATTACATTTCAAAAAAGCCGATTTATAAAAAAGCAATCCCGACCAGTAAAAATAGCAGTCATTTCTCAGCCTCCAAATTTTTTAAATGAGTGGAAAACTTTAAGCAATCAATACAAGTCATACGATACAACTCAAATAAAAGTGGTATACTACACTGAGTGCCTTGCAGATATTCTCCCACTTAATCTTGCATGATAAGAAATACATACACGTTTATTTTTATTTTTACTCTTTTGATAGTGAGGGGACTATGGCCCAAAACAGGGGTGGCAATATACCAAATGCCGCTAAGATGGTAACTGTGGAAGTTTAAATTCAAGTTCATGTTGGTATACATATATACATACATATTTATATATATGTGTAAATGAGTTAATATTATATATATATACACGCAATGAGTGGATATTAGTGGATATAAGTTCAGGTATGATTACGTATATATACTATGATTACGTATTATATTATGTATATATACAATGAGTGGATAATATTCGTGGATATAAGTTCATGTTGGTCATATATACATATATAATGTGTGGATATGAGTGTGTATATATATACACATATATAATGTGTGGATATGAGTGTGTATATATATACACACGCACATATTGTATATATGCGTGTATATATAGACTGTCATTATATATATATATATATGAATATATACTATATATATATACACACATATATACAATATATATATACACACACATGGGTGTGTGTCTGTATCTTTTCCACAAATCCTTCAACCCATTTTGCAGAGGTCAAACAGACAGAAGACCCTATGCTCAGGTGACTTAAAAATAATTTCCAAATCACATTATGGAGTTTGTATGTATAACACATTTATTGATAGAGATACCCATATTCTACTAATCTTTCATTGGCAATAATTTATGTTGAGAATACCCAAGACGGAGAAAGCTTCATTCCTTTGGTAGGGATTAAAATAAAAAATATCTTTCTTTTTACAAAGCTATGTAAATTAACTTATAGATAAGTTATAGAACATACATTTGTGAAAAAAAATTACTCACCTAGATTGGGACTTTGTATTTTTACCTTATATCTACTCAATGAAATAAAATTTTGAAAAATATTCCTGTAAATGTACCAGAACCTATTTTATACCGTGATGATCCTTAACATTTCAGATGACATGGTTGTGTCAATTTAAAAAGCAGCACTATGGAGAAGGGTTTGTTATTGTTAGAAACACATGTTTGTTTCACACGTCAAGGGTAAAAATTAAAAAAACAAGATTAATGTTACCCAAAAGAAAACCATTCATCAGGATTCTTACCTGCCAGTGGAGGATTATATTCCAAATCAAACCAAGAGTCAGTTTATGATTTCCATCTACGATGTCAGTACTTCCAATATTCACTAAATCAACCTGTTAGGGAGAGGGGTAAAACATTTGAACGTAAGAGACCAAATGCCTAGTTGCAATAATAATAATAAAAACGTGAAGGTAATTGCATTTAGCAATTTTCAGACACTTAGCACTAAAGCTTTTTAAAAATAATCTAAAAATTAAACAAAATTCATTTGTAAAATCACTTTCCATAACAAACAAGCACCCCAAATATATTTACTTTCAGCACATGAATAGATTACTGCAGATTGAAGAGGCCAACTGGAGTATCTCAAAATAAAATGTCATAAAGGATGTTTAAAATTAAGATATGCGGCTGGGCGCGGTGGCTCACTCCTGTAATCCCAGCAGTTTGGGAGGCCGAGGCAGGTGGATCATGAGGTCAGGAGATCGAGACCACGGTGAAACCCCGTCTCTACTAAAAATACAAAAAATTAGCTGGGCACGGTGGCGGGCGCCTGTAGTCCCAGCTACTCGGGAGGCTGAGGCAGGATAATGGCGTGAACCCAGGAGGCAGAGCTTGTAGTGAGCCGTGATCGCGCCACTGCACTCCAGCCTGGGCGACAGAGAGACTGCGTCTCAAAAAAATAAATAAATAAAAAATTAAAAAATAAAATTAAATTAAATTATGCTTTCTAGTATAGAATTACAACTCAGAAAAATTCACCAGTACTTCCACCTAGCTCCAAGGAGTGCCACTATAATTAAGGCTGACTGCATTTTAGTAAAATGCCTCTGTTTTAGAATGAATGTTAGGTCTCTAATAAACAATGGAGCAAATTGCCAGCTCTCTTATCTCTGTCTAGGACTGTGTTTGGAAATGAAAATCTGGCAGGGTTTTATTTGCCTTAAGACAAATCTCTATGTCTCCTGTCCGTCACAATCCTCACATGTTTAGGTGGAGTAAGGTTAAACACAAGCACCTGAAAAGTAAGCATCTGAAAAGATGTTCAATGTTTTTAGCCAATAGAGGAATGCAAATTATAACCACAATAATCTGTCACTGTACATTTATCATAATGTTTAAAATTAAAAAACAGTGCCATAAAATGCTGGTGAGGGTGTGGAGAAACTGGATGACTCGACCCCTGCTAGTGGAAATTCAAATGATATAGCCACTTTGGAAAACAGTCTGGCAGTTTCTCACAGAACTGAACATGTACTTATTATACAATCTGGTAATTGGGCTCTTGAGCATTTATCTCAAGGAAATGAAAACACATGTGTACACAAAAACCTGCACATAAGTGTTCATACTACATTTATTTGTAACAGCCCCAAACTGGGAACCCAGATGCCCTCAGGGGTAGATAAACAAACCATACTACAGCCACACCATGGAATAACGCTCATCAATGAAAAGGAACAAACTATTGATACATGCAGCAAATTTGATTAATTTCATGGGCATTATGCTAAGTGGGGAAAAAGTCATTCTCAAAGGGTAGCATACTATATGAGTCCGTATTTATGAGAGTCTTGAAAAGACAAAGTTGCAGAAATAGAGAACAGAATAGCAGTTGGCAAAGGTCAGGAACGGGGGTAAGATGTAGGGTAGCTGAATGTTCTTATAAAAGGGCAATATGAAGGACCCTTGTAATGGTGGAACTGTTCTGCATATTGACTCTGATGGTGGATTTACAAACCTACACACGTAATAATGTTGCATAGAACTAAATACACACCATATGCATGCACACATACACATAAATATGAGTAAAGCTGGGAAAATCTGAATACTATTGGTGGGTTATATGAATGTTGACATCTTGGTCATGATATCATACTTTAGTTTTACAAAATGTTACTACATCGAAGGGGAGATTAATCAGTCAAGAATAAGAAAGCATCATCATCTGCATCATCATCCGGGGATTCCTCATATGGCAGTAGAGGAGAGAAATTCCTCCATAAGGAAAAGCCACTATAAATTTATCTATTGATTCATTGATGCACTAACTCAACAAGTACCTTTTGGTTATCTGCCAGGCAATGAGGTACTAAGAGCATGTAAAAGGAAAAACCTTCTGCTTTCATGAAACTTCATTCTAGTGGTAGTGACAATGAGATGATATACCACTGAAGATTCAAGCAGTTAAGCAGAGAATATGCGATTTTTAGGAAACAGACTCACTCATACTGCGGGAAGCACTGCTGGTAGATACGTTTTGGCTTGCCATAGATCTGACTCTGGGGAGACTTAGATCAAGTAATAGGCACTTAGATTCCAGTAACCCCTTATCCACTGTCATAAGACTTGTCACTGTGTAAGCAGGAAGATAGTTCCTCCATTTCCTTATCCTCATAAAAGGTCTCATAAGGTCCAGTCCACCGTATTCGGGTACTGGGCTCAGACCTGATAAAGGAAAGTAAGGTACTATCACCCTAATGTCAAGAAGTTCACAACAGAAGATCACATAATAAAAAAGTATCTACCATTAGGCTCTAGCAATTCTACCTCTACGTTTATAACCAAAATAATTAAATCATACTGATTAAGACATTTGTAGACCAATTATCATTTCAGATTAAGATATTTGTAGACCAATTATCATAGTAGCATTGTTCACAATAGACAAAATGTGAGAACACCCAAATGTCCATCTACAGATAAATGGATAAACAAAATGTGGTATGTACATACAACGGAATATTTTCAGCCTTAAAAAGGAATGAATTTCTGATACGAACTACAACATAAATAAACCTTGAAAACATATAAGTGAAACAAGCAAGACAGAAAATGACAAATATTGTATGATTCTACTTATATGAGGTACCTAAAATAGTCAAATTCATAGGGAAAAGGAAAGTTATTAAAGGCTAGGGGAGGGGAAAATGGGGAGTAATCATTTAATCAGTATGAATTCAACTTGGGATGATGAAATCATTCTAGAGATGGATAGCGGTGATGATTACCCAACAACGGAAATATACTTAAAGCCACTGAATTATACACTAAAAAAATAGAAAAAATAATACCTGAAACCCTATTTAGGGCAATGTACCTGAATAGACATTTCTCAAAAGAAGACAAACCAATGGACAGCACACAAATGAAATAAGGCTGAACATCACTAATCATCAGAGAAATGCAAATTAAAACTACAATGAAATATTACATCACACAGAATGGCTATTATCAAAAGGACAAAAGATAAGTTGTGGCAAAGATGTGGAGAAAAAGGAATCTTTGCACAATGTTGGTGGAAATGTAAATTATTGTAGTCATTATAAAGAACAATATGGAGGTTTCTCAAAAAATTACAAATAAAACTACCATATGATTCAGGAATTCTACTGCTGGGTATATATTCCAAAGGAAACAAATCAATATGTCAAATAACTGCACTTCAATGTACATTGTAGTGCTACTCAAAATACCCAAGATAGGAAATCAACTTAAGTGTCCATCAGTAGAAGAAAGAATAAAGAAAACGCAGGTATACACAACTACACACACTGGAATACTACTCAGCCTTAAAAAGCAGAAAATCCTGTCATTTGCAATGACATTAATGAATCTAGAGTACGTTACGTCAAATGACATAAACCAGGCACAGAAAGACAAACATTACATCATGTCACTTGTACATGAAATTTTAAAATGTTGAGCTCATAGAATTGAGAGTAAAATGATGGTTAGCAGGGGACAGAGCTTGGAGGAGGAGGGTTGGGCAGATGTTGGTCAAATGATACTAAATTACATTTAACAGGAATAAATTCAAGAGATCTATTGTATTAACATGCTGACTTTGGTTAACAATATTGTATTTTGAAAATTGCTAAAAGAATAGATTTTAAGTGTCCTCGACCCCAAATGATAAACATGTAAGTTAATGTATATGTTAATTAGCTTGAAGCATTCCACAACGTCTAGGTATTTTAGAAGACCATATGGTACATAATATATACATTTTTTTTGCTAATTAAAAAATAAAAAATAGTTATATGGTAAATTTTACATTATTTGTATTTTACCACAATAAAAAGTCATAGGTGCGCGCACGCACGCGCACACACACACAGCAGCAGCAGCCACAGATAATACCTAAATAAATGTTCATGGTTTTTTTTCCAATAAAATTTATCTATATCCACAGGAAAAACAATTAGATAGGCAACTGTGTCTCACAGAAGCCGGTAAGAAAAAGGAAGTAACATTGTGACAAGGTAAGCAAAAGACATAAGATATATTCGTGTATTCAGTATTGATTAAATCTGTAAAGAAAAAATAGACTGGAAAGAAGAAAAGTGTCAGGTGGAAAAAGCATGCTAGAAAGAGTTCAGATCACTAAGGGGTAATAGCTGATTAGGAATTAGAGATATTGTATTCAGGGACAATACGGCAAACAGCTACTCTTTTTAACTTTTATATTAGGTTCAGGGGTACATGTGCAGGTTTGTTATATAGGTAAACTGTGTGTTACGGGGATTTCATGTACACATTATTTCATCGCCCAGGTAATAAGTATGGTGCCTGCAGGTAATAAGTATGGTGATGGTGCCTGATAGGTAGTTTTTCTGATCCTCTCCCACCTCCCACCTTTTACTGTTGAGTAAGGCTCCAGTGTCTGTTGTTCCCCACTTTATATCCATGTGTTCTTGGTATTAACTGCCACTTTTTTTTTTTTTTTTTTTTTTTTTTTTTTTTTTTTTTTGAGATGGAGTTTCGCTCGTTGCCCAGGTTGGAGTGCAATAGTCTGATCTCGGCTCACCGCAACCTCTGCCTCCCGGGATTCAGGTGATTCTCCTGCCTCAGCCTCCCGAGTAGCTGGGATTACAGGCACCTGCAACCACGCCTGGCTAATTTTGCATTTTTAGTAGAGACGGGGTTTCTCCATGTTGGTCAGGCTGGTCTCGAACCCCTGACCTCAGGTGATCCACTTGCCTCAGCCTCCCAAAGTACTAGGTTACAGGTATGAGCCGCCGTGCCCAGCCTAACTCCCACTTACAAGTGAGATCATGTGGTATTTGGTTTTCTGTTCCTGCATTAGGTTGCTAAGGATAATGGCTCCAGCTGCATCCATGTTGCTGCAATCTCATTCTTTTTTTTTTATCTGGGTTGTATTCCATGCTGTATACGGACCATATTTTCTTAATCAGTCTACTGTTGATGGACATATAGGTTGATTCCCCGTCTTTGCTATTGTGAATAGTGCTGCAATAAACATATATGTGCATGTGTCTTCATCGTAGAACAACTTATATTCCTTTGGGTATATACCAAATAATGAGGTTGCTGGGTTGAATGGTATTTCTGTTTTAAGTTCTTTGAGGAATCACCACACTGCTTTCCACAATGGCAAAACTAATTGACAATTCCCACCAGCAGTCACCACACCAGGCCAATAACATATCCATACATTTTCAGATACTGATGCTTCTACTGTTATTATAACAACTCGCAGGATGTATCTACTGGATCAGAGTGTGTGTGTACACACACACACACACACACACACACACACATACACACACACTCTCTGATCTAGTAGATACATCTATACATACATATATATATATACACACATATACACATCGTTTCAGGGAGATATAGATATATCTATACATGTATATGTGTATCTATACATATACACATATATATCTAGATATCTATACATATATACATATGTATACATTTATACATATACACATACACACACATATATACACATATATATGTAATTTTAGGTGTTTCCACCTGCCTTCCTAGAAACAATTTAGAATTACATATTTTAACCAGAATGTATAAAAGTAGGCTCTTCTCTCAGCAGCAAATTTTTGTTTTGTTTTAGTTTCTTTTAGTTTTCTTTGTATGATCAAATACATCACACTTTGTTACCTTTTGTTTCCATGATTCCTTGTGCATTTGAATATATTTTTGTATGACTGACCTATTACAATTCCACGTGTGAATTGTCTGTTAATATGTTTTGCTCATTTATTTCTATATGGTAGTTTTCCTTCTTGAATTTTAAGAGCTCTTGGTAAATAAGAGCTAACATTTATAAAATGCTTACCACTTGCAAAATGTGATTATATTTATTATAATTCAACATGATTTTGTATTTCATTCAAACGTAAAACTGTCTTACAAATTTATGATTTTTGCTTTTTGACTGTTAAGTACAAAGGTTAACCTGACATCACAAAAGGAATTGTGGAGTTTTTTTCTTTTCACATGCTTTGGAATAGCTTAAAGTATATAAATTATTCTTTAAGGGTTAGGTTAAATTCATATGTAAAGAATCCTACAACACTTTTCAACAGTACAGCTTTAATAACCTACTAAATGATTTCTGAAGTAATTAGTCTAATTTTCCACTTATTCTTATCTCAATTTTAGTGATTTGTATTGTACTAGAAAATCAAGTTTTCCAGAATTTTGCAAAATTGTTATAAAATTGCTTTTAGCTTCCTAATTTCTTCTGTATCTACTATCAGGCATCTTTTCTCATTTATCTTGTCTAGTTTTTATTCTAAGTTTTCATTGTTATGACTGGAATAAGTTTACCTCTTTTATCAATCTTTTCAAGAGCCCACTTTTGAATGGATTAATCTTATTCAATTTTCTATGTTGAATACAATTTTTATTTTTGTTTCTATTTTTATAATTTCTTAAGATACATACTTCTTTTATTTCCATCTTTTAAAAATCTTATGGCTATACAGTTCTCTCTGAATACAGATTTCACTGTGCCTACCATCATTAGAGTATGTATGAGTTATATAAATTTTACCAAGAGTTCATGAACATTTTACATTTATGTGCATGTTACCAAGAGGGAAACAGTATCAAAGATAAATGAAACTTCCAAAAGGTCTGATTTAAAACTATGTCTAAAGGTATTTCATTAATTACATCTAGTGAATTCTCCACAAAAAGCTTTAAGAGGCTCTCTCTCCAAGTTAATAAACATTTCACACCATGATACAGACAAGGATTATTATTTATTTTGGTTGTGTTTTGTCTCTTGCTGTACATGTCTTCTTCAAACTACCAAGGAGTATAAGAAACGCTAATTAATAACCATGAAGACTCTAGAGATGAGGGAGGTATTTGTCATGCCTGAAAGGGTATTGTTCATGGCATTTATATTACTCTTGAATGCCTCACTTTGACAATCTGGTCTGTTTTGGCCATGATTTCTCATAAGCTTGTTGCTGTTATAATGCTGTATTTCTTACTATTAGCTATAAGTCATAATGTTTTTCTGAATTCAGTACTATTTACTCTTAAATAATCATCACCATGCCATACAGTAACTTCTCTTTTACATATTTTTTCTAATACACATTCTAGAATTTTGTCTTTCAAGAATTATCAGTCTAATTGCTAAATAACTGAATGGTAAAAGCAAGTATTAAAACCTTTTAAAATGTGTGTGAAGTGAATGATTACATCTGTCTACTAAGCAAAACAGAAAACATTAGTATGACATGTATGTTAATGTACGAGCCTACTGTGTGTATCGGTGTTGTGACAAGCACTCTATGGCTGGAAATTAAATATTAGGGTCACTATGGTTACCCAAAGTTCTGGTTTCCTGTTTTGCAGAATGAAAGCATCTGATACAAATGAATAGGTGTGATATTCTGTGTGAAAATGTAATAACATGCCTTGAATTTTTGCAAAAATAAGTTAACCTACGCAGGACAATTGGCTTTTGTAGTTCCCGTCAACAGGCCTAAGATTTTACTCATAAAGTAACATGGGATGCTGCTTCAGAGTTTTACACTGTTATCTTTCGAAGTTGCTTAATTCAAATGTAATTTTGGAGGATAGAAAATCTCCATCGTTTGCTTTGACATAATGGAAACTTATAGTGACTCCAGGAGAATATTAAAATGTGAACTCTTTAGAAACATCTCAAGTTACAATAAGCAGTCTGTAAGAATTGCACATAGAAAACCTAATACATTGAATTATTCTTTAGTATGACGTCTCCTGCTGTCTATTTTAAAGGCATAGGACAAGAATTTAAGGGGGTCCCTCCTCTATCTCCACACTAGCACTTACAATATATAATTTTGTATAACAATATACATTTAGTACTTCTAAGATTAATATACAATCATTTCAGGGAGCATTTACTTCCAGGTACTCTACCTCCTAAATGAGTTTACTAATCACTGGGCTATGAGGAATAATTCTCGTCATTTGCTTATTCAAGAGAGGCAAAAAACCTTGCTGTTATGTTTTATCCCAGTTTCTTTCAGGAACATGGATGTAATTTCTACCATCGTCGATATTTTATTCAAGCTAAGATTAGATATCTCATGGTAGTTTACAGTAAAAGGATTTATACTTATTATATTGATATATTCAAAATTTAAGAATACTTAAGAAAACCTTAAGATTAAGGTAAACCTGAAATATGATGGTTTTCTGAAAGATTACTGACGGGAAGAAGTTGGTGTTATTTTTGATCTGCTTTACAGAAAGAAGAATAGCAGACTAGGGTTCATCAAACAGAAAATAGTAAATAAGATGTCAGAACGTGGGGCGTGTAACTTGAAAATTTCAATAACCAAGTCAAATAATGAAAATGGAAGTTCTTAGGGCAGAGCAGAAGCAGAGAGAGAAGGGAAAATGATGAATAAAACTAAGAGTTATATTCCTGTAAGATATGTACGTGTGTGTGTGTGTGTGTGTGTGTGTGTGTGTGTGTGTGTGTGGTGTGGTTTGTGTATGAGAGAAAAAAGAGAGGTGACAAAGTTCTGACAAAGCTTTAATGAATTTTTTCATGCCATTTTATTTTTGTTAGATGCAGAGAGAGATGGATGTTTAGAGTTTTGCGTATCATTTAAGCCTTTGCGGTTTTAACTTGGAAGTTGCAGAAAGTTATATCTCATTCGCAGAGGAACCATCATCTTTATAATATATGCTATCTGCGTCTTCTTGCCTTTTTAGACAACCAGGTCAAGGACATTTCAGAGCTACAGGCTGTAATGAACACACATCCTGCCTCATTCAGCCAATTGAAATTAGACTAAAGCAGGTGGTTTCTTCACATTTGTTTCAAAGGAAGTGGTTCTCCCAGATCATTTCAGAGTTTGATATTTGTCCTAAGGAGAAGTCCCTTTTGTTCCCTCATATGCAGTATAAAATATGATCATTTTTAAAATTACCTAAGGGAGGTGGATAAGGGTAAGCCACCTTTTCACTCAGTCTTGGTGATTTTAACTAGATATGAAATGGTACAAACTATTATAAAATAATTTCACAAAAACAAAAAGATTATGAAAGAAACCATTAAATATCCTTAAAGTTTGAGTTGATTTCCTTAAACAGAATCTGAAACAATAACTAAAGGGGAAATTCCACGCATTGAAATTTATTATGTAAATATCCTTCCTGACACTGAAACCTCAAGCATGTACTTCCACCATCTATTTGGTTCTTTCATAATTCATTTCTTTCTCGTAAAATATACATAAACCGAGATGTTCCTTCCAACATTCTAAACAGAATTTCCTTTTTAAACATGTTAAATGTCTTTGATGTCTGCCATCATGTAGCCAAGCTGAAGACTTCTCCATATTCAAGAGAAACTTCTCAAGTATTTATATAATCCTTCTAAATATAATGCATTTTAAAAAGATAAAAACTACAGGAAAGGCAAAGTAGTTTCATTGCCCTGCAGCATGTGCTTTTATACCACGTTTAAGATTTATGCTGTTTAAAATTTCCAGACTTACGGGCATAAATCATATCTATTTTCTTCCATTGAGAGATCCATGTATTGAATCTTTTTATTATTAAATCATAAATAGGTCAATATATACAACCTAAAGGGTGGGCCATATTGCCACTGTGGACCTGGCTTTCCAATGACAGTTTTTTAATCCTTTCGGTATCTCCATATTTCAAGGATTATTTTGGTTCAGATATAGAAATTTACGTTAGATAATAATTTTTGAAGCACATTTTGACCTCAACTATATTACAAGATTTAATTCTGGGTACTCACTACAAAGATGCTATCTCTACCTTCAGTGATTAAGTTTTACATGTTTAGTCATTCTTTAACTATTTTTGACCACTCACTATATGCCACGCATAGAATGTTTAGAGATAAATCTAAAAATAGACCGTTTCAACAAATTGCTTATGGACAAGTGAAATGTTAAATTTCCTCTATATTTTGGATATGTTTATGATCACTCTGATACATCGCAGGAGAATTCTTTTTAATGGAGTCATGTTTTCATTTATTTATATACTGCTTCTTTCACAATAAAGAATTGAAGCAGTTCATACAAGTATCTTATAATCCTAAGAAAATATGAACATTTAATGGCATGAAAGACATTAAAACAAACATATCAAAATAAAAGTTTTGATATAGGTAGTCTGGTTTAACGTATTAATAAAATGCAAACTACACTTTTTGGGAAAGTAGCTCTATAAACTCAACAAAATTCCTTATATAGAATATATATAAGAGGGCATTGCTTGAGTAAATGGACACTGTCCTCAATACTTTCATAATTTAGAATGAAAGATATATATACTTTCAGTATATTATTTAATTTGAATTTTTATAACTATGTATCTTTTATCTGGCAATATAGAATGTCACTTTAACAACAAAATCAACCCATATAGCCCCAACTTTCTAAGCTCAAGTCAGGTATACTAATTTCAAGGAAAAAAAAGCAATAGCTACAATAAAAATCTTAAAAGATACCTCAGTGACATAATAAGAAATATTTTTAAACAATAGTATTTATAGTCATATAATTATTATCCCAGCTGACCTCCATATGTGAACATAACTGGCTATCTCAATTTTAAGTTGAATATACAAGAAATGTATAAATACTATTTTCCCTTAAAGCAAGAGGTATACTAAGGGGGATAGGAAGATAAACAACTCACCCAGAAAATTATTTTAAATGAGAACACGCTGCAATTTAAGAGTAGTTATATTACATTGCATCTGGATGTGAGTTTAATGAATACGAGATTATGTTTGTATATTTGTATCTTCCATAACAAGTATTTTGAAAGAACATTTACCATTAATGCATTTCGCAGATGATAAAGTGAATAAAAGTCATAGAATCATTTGGCAAAGACCCTATAGTTGATAAGTTACAGAGTTAACAAGATCTACCCTCTTCTGCAAACTTGAGAATTAATTCATATAAAGTGCAGATATTTTACAGGCCTATTGTGTGGACTGACAATTTTGTGTAAGAAATACTTATCTAACAAATTAAATTTGGAATTTATACTTAAATACTAGATTTTATGAGTAATAAATGGAAGTAGTTTATAGTCAAATATAATATATTCTGACACGCTCCAAAATATGTATTACATGGCTATTTAAGTTTCTGAATATTTAAAGGACACACAAAATACTAGTTTTAAAGAACATTTCAGAATCCTCTTTATCTAACATTATATGCCAGCATGTGAACAGTACATCATTTTTCAGATCAGTGACATTTGACAACCATTCAATCTAATTCAGTGACAATTTTTCAATGCTGGGATTAAGTGAATATTTGAACATAGCTGTCATCTGAATTTCCACCCCAGGCTTTTTAAATACTCACCATAGATTTGTAATTTAACGTATAGCAATGACTCTATTTGCTTTGTAGTATCTCACAGTGTAGATTTGAAGTTACTTGGTAAAAACTTACCACCTTGTGATAGACAATTGATGAGCTGGTACAATGAAAATAATTATTAGATCTACAACCGTGTCCGTTAATATTAAATTATATTAAGTCAGCAAAGTCTTGGTAATGTTCCTAGGGTATATTTCAACACTCTACCTTTTGTATGAATCTTTATAAAAGCCATTAGAATTCATAAAATGTAAGCATGGAAATCTTTAAGAGGGAAGACGAGGACACAGGCTTGGAGAAAGGAAGACAGATCATAATACATCTAGGGGCGGGGGGCGGTGTAGTTTAAAGCACCACAGTTAAATCTCTAACAAATTTTTAATTTCTAAGTTCCTTTACCAGACAAAAAATTAATCATTAAACTAGACACAAAATTATTAAAAGTGCAAATATCTAATACAGAATACTCACTGATTAAAACTTAGTTATATCCAAGGAAAATATATTAATAAACAAGTTTAAATTACCCATTAAATATCTTTGAGAGAACAGAGTAAGTGTAGAATTGAATTTAAAATGCCTAACGAAAGGTACTACTTACAAACAAAAGTGGGACAGAGCAAAGAAATAATAGCTGTATAAGAGATGTTTCTTTTGCTGTGCAGAAGCTCTTTAGTTTAATGAGATCCCATTTGTCGATTTTGGCTTTTGTTGCCATTGCTTTTGGTGTTTTAGACATGAAGTCCTTGCCCACGCCTATGTCCTGAATGGTATTGCCTAGGTTTTCTTGTAGGATTTTCATGGTTTTAGGTCTAACATGTAAGTCTTTAATCCATCTTGAATTAATTTTTGTATAAGGTGTAAGGAAGGGATCCAGTTGCAGCTTTCTACATATGGCTAGCCAGTTTTCCCAGCACCATTTATTAAATAGGGAATCCTTTCCCCATTGCTTGTTTTTGTCAGGTTTGTCAAAGATCAGATAGTTGTAGACATGCGGCATCATTTCTAAGGGCTCTGTTCTGTTCCATTGATCTATGTCTCTGTTGTGGTACCAGTACCATGCTGTTTTGGTTACTGTAGCCTTGTAGTATAGTTTGAAGTCAGGTAGCATGATGCCTCCAGCTTTGTTCTTTTGGCTTAGGATTGACTTGGCGATGCGGGCTCTTTTTTGATTCCATATGAACTTTAAAGTAGTTTTTTCCAATTCTGTGAAGAAAGTCATTGGTAGCTTGATGGGGATGGCATTGAATCTATAAATTACCTTGGGCAGTATGGCCATTTTCACGATATTGATTTTTCCAACCCATGAGCATGGAATATTCTTCCATTTGTTTGTATCTTCTTTTATTTCATTGAGCAGTGGTTTGTAGTTCTCCTTGAAGAGGTCCTTCACATCCCTTGTAAGTTGGATTCCTAGGTATTTTATTCTCTTTGAAGCAATTGTGAATGGGAGTTCACTCATGATTTGGCTCTCTGTTTGTTATTGGTGTACAAGAATGCTTGTGATTTTTGTACATTAATTTTGTATCCTGAGACTTTGCTGAATTGCTTATCAGCTTAAGGAGATTTTGTGCTGAGACAATGGGGTTTTCTAAGTATACAATCATGTCATCTGCAAACAGGGCTAAAGAGCTTCTGCACAGCAAAAGAAACTATCATCAGAGTGAACAGGCAACCTACAGAATGGGCAAAAATTTTTGCAACCTACTCATCTGTCAAAGGGCTAATATCCAGAATCTACAATGAACTCAAACAAATTTACAAGAAAAAAACAAACAACCCCATCAAAAAGTGGGGAAAGGACATGAACAGACACTTCTCAAAAGAAGACATTTATGCAGCCAAAAAACACATGAAGAAATGCTCATCATCACTGGCCATCAGAGAAATGCAAATCAAAACCACAGTGAGATACCATCTCACACCAGTTAGAATGGCCATCATTAAAAAAGCAGGAAACAACAGGTGCTGGAGAGGATGTGGAGAAATAGGAACACTTTTACACTGTTGGTGGGACTGTAAACTAGTTCAACCATTGTGGAAAGTCAGTGTGGTGATTCCTCAGGGATCTAGAACTAGAAATACCATTTGACCCAGCCATCCCATTACTGGGTATATACCCAAAGGACTATAAATCATGCTGCTATAAAGACACATGCACACGTATGTTTATTGCGGCACTATTCACAATAGCAAAGAGTTGGAACCAACCCAAATGTCCAACAACGATAGACTGGATTAAGAAAATGTGGCACATATACACCATGGAACACTATGCAGCCATAAAAAAGGATGAGTTCGTGTCCTTTGTAGGGACATGGATGAAACTGGAAATCATTCTCAGTAAACTATCACAAGGACAAAAAACCAAACACCGCATGTTCTCACTCATAGGTGGGAATTGAACAATGAGAACTCATGGACACAGGAAGGGGAACATCACACTCCGGGGACTGTTGTGGGGTGGGGGGAGGGGGGAGGGACAGCATTAGGAGATACACCTGATGCTAAATGACGAGTTAATGGGTGCAGGAAATCAACATGGCACATGGATACATATGTAACAAACCTGCACATTGTGCACATGTACCCTAAAACCCTAAAGTATAATAAAAAAAAAAAAAAAAAGAGAGATGTTTCATCTTAGCTGGGATTTGCTCTACCTTCAAAAACTTGTAAATAAAAAGAAGCTATGGATACGTTTTTACCTAGAGCTGATGTGGAGACAAGAATAAGCACTTAGTAGCATAGTCTCCGGTTTCTGAGGATTTTGTATTTTGTTTGCTTTTTAGAATCACAACCAACTATTACAAATGAGCTTTGCTCTCAGCAAATACCGCAATAAAGGTATCACTGCACTTACACGTACTTTCTTCTCAGTAAGTGGGTTTCCAAAATACATTGTTGACAGCAGGGATAACTTCAGGCTAAAACAGCCACCACAAAGAACGCACATCGGAACACAAACGTAGTGTCTGAGCTCTACAGATATAAGCCGAGTGGCATTCAAGTGAGGATAACAAGTAAAACGCCAGGACACGGAAAGGAAAGGAAACTGAAGAACAAGGTTAAATTGAGGAACTAGATTAGAACTACAGAATATGCCAGAACTAGTGATTTATGGCAGAGGGACAGGCTAAAATGGAGGAGACCCTAAGGAAAAAAGAAAAGACAAAATGACCTTGATCTAATGATCCAGAAATTACCAAAAAGTATCATTTTTAAAAGACACTTCTAATATTCCTTTAAAAATGAGCAGGCTAATTTCTTGAGGGATTTTTTAAACCAGGGTTTCTTTTGATAGGTTTATAGAATTAGGAGGCTGTTCATATGATTTTCTATTAGCAATTATCAATTTCTTGGTGTGTGGACAAACTTATCACTGGTATTCAAAAAAAAAAATTTTTTTTTGGAGACAGAGTCTTGCTCGATCCCCCAGACTAGAGTGCAAGAGAATGATCTCGGCGCACCGCAAACTCCACCTCCCGGGTTCAAGTGATTCTCATGCCTCAGCCTCCCCAGTAGCTGGAATTACAGGCGCCGGCGACCATACCCATCTATTTTTTTTTTATTTTTACTAGAGACAGGGTTTTGCCATGTTGGCCAGGATGGTCTGGAACTCCTGACCTCAGGTGATCTGCCCGCCTCAGCCTCCCAAAGTGCTGGGATTACAGGTGTGAGCCACCACGCTCGGCCTCAACTTCATTTTTTATAATAAACATATATGTATTTCTGTGTAAAACCCGTTCTTGGCTTCTACAGCTCATTAATATTTCCCTTCCATTTTTAAACTGCATACATTTGTTTTTCTCCCTCCTTGTCCGGATCACATTCATAAGATATTAATCTATTTCATATTGTAAGGAACTAGCTTTGTATTTTATCTAGTGTTTCTTCTATATCTTTAGTTCCCACTTTCCTTAAAGCATTTTTATAACATTTTTAGTTGAAAGCTTGATTCAATTTCTTTTTTTTTTTTTTAATGAAGATGAAATCAAAGACAAAAATTCAACCTCTCAGTAGAGCCTGAGCCATTTCTCATGGGTTTTCATATGGAATGCTTTTTCCTTCACAAATGTAGTTTTATACTCTTGGTTTCTTATTTAACAAACCTTAATCAAATTAAATTTATAAGTATATTATTAGTTTCTACTGTTATTAAATAGCATGAATTTTGAAAGTGTATTTAATGACATTTTCACTGCATTCAAATATATTATCCATTTATAATTTGTGTATGTGGCAGGAAAATTTTTTTACTATTTTCCTATGCCTTTAATAAGTTTACGATGAAGGGCAGATATCAGAAGTGACTCTTAGCGTGTCTTTCTTTTCTGGCTCTGGTTTTCCCCAGAGGAGTAGGAAGGAGTCCTTAGTCCCCAAATTAGCCAGAAACCACTTCTACTCTCTGTCATCAAATAGAAGTGGTATGGCCTCAAAGGTGATTGGCTCCCTGATGCATCCAACAACACTGGGCCCTACCCAACATCAGAGTTCTCGGCATGCAGATTCTCAAGTCCTCATTTCGCACAGAAACAAAACAAGACACCTGAATGCCGATTATACTGTTTTCCACTCCTACTTCACTAACCCACCAAATTTCTTCACCGCTTCTTCGTATGTGATGACTACATCACCTGGAATGTCTTAACCTTGGACTTCTGGTTAGACTAAACTAAGGAGCAGCACTGGCAGGACATTGGAGGATTCTAAGGAGTGGCTAAGATATCACTTCTCTCAACTTCACCAGGCAATGATTTGAAAATAACTGCATTCTTTAGATACCTAGGGGCTCGGTTCACCGTTGTGTCCAGTGGCCCTCTCCCAAAGTGAGGGATTTTATCAAATTAAAAGCCCTCTCCCCTTGACTGCTTAGGTTTAGATATAGTAAAGGTTACTAACTCACGCGAATCCCTGCATTCTTCACACCATTGTTTCTTCCTTTAATCCTGCCCAGGTTTCTATAAATATTCCCCTCATTACACTCTCCAACTTTTTGTGTACGCCACGTGTTTAATATCAGGACAGTTAATACACTTGACTTCACAAGATACCTTAAAATTGTATAGTGAATATATCAGTGGATACCCCAATGAACTGAAGATGAAAATGCTTTTCCCCTGTGAAAGACACCATGTAGATCTACTGAACTCTGGCCATTCCCAAGGTTTAGGGAAGAACATTCCCAATAATGACAGACATACAATTTTCTGAATGCCTTGTTGAGAGTTCAGATTTGAATTTAGTTAATGTAACTGAAATTTGTAAACTATTGCTTTTCCTGCACATCAAACTTTATAGGGACATTTATTGATAATGCTCACATTTTATAGAAATATCTACTATGGAATGTCAAGATACAGAAAATCACTATTAAATCCACAGTTATTTGTACTCTCAATCTTTTGCTGTTAAATATATTGTAAACTTGACAGTGGTAAATTAATGGCTCTAAAAATGTATTTCCATACATTTTTCTTTATGGATTTAGCAGCATTTCTACTATGCGATACATTTTCGTTATTGACTATAACTTTCTTGAATAAAATGACACTAAGTTTGTTAGTATTCTGTAACTGATGTTTCATGTTTTTGTATTTTTTTATTATACTTTAAGTTCCGGGGTACATGTGCAGGTTTGTTACATAGTTATACACCTGAGATAGTGGTTTGCTGTATCCGTCAACCCGTCACCTACATTAGGTATTTCACCTAATTCTACCCCTCCCCTAGATCCCTCTGACAGGCCATGGTGTGTCATGTTCCCCTCCCTGTGTCCATGTGTTCTCATTGATCAGCTCCTACTTATGAGTCAGAACATGCGGTGTTTGGTTTTCTGTTCTTGTTTTAGTTTGCTGAGAATGATGGTTTCCAGCTTCATCCATGTTCCTGCAAAGGACATGAACTCATTCTTTTTTTATGGCTGCATAGTATTCCATGGTGTATACGTACCACATGTTCTTAATCCAGTCTATCACTGATGGACATTTGGCCAACACACATATGAAAAAATGCTTATCACTTGTCATTAGAAAAATGCAAATCAGAACCGCAATGAGATACCATTTCACACCAGTTAGAATTGCAATCATTAAAAAGTCAGCAAAAGATGCTGGAGAGAATATAGAGAAATAGGAATGCTTTTACACTGTTGGTATGAATGTAAATTAGCTCAACCATTGTGGAAGACAGCGTGGCGATTCCTCAAAGATCTAGAACTAGAAATACCATTTGACCCAGCAATCCTGTTAACTGGGTATATACCCAAAGGATTATAAATCATTCTACTATAAAGACACACGCACACATCTGTTGATTGCGGCACTATTCACAACAGCAAAGACTTGGAACTACTACTGATTTTTAAAATAACCTGATATATGACCCATTTAATTTCTAGTAGCGTTTTGAATTTTTAATCATTGTCATCTCATTGAGACTTGAGTCCAAATGCCAACAATGACTCACCATGCTTTGTTCTTCCCACCCCCACGTTACTACCTCTCTACTCCCCTTCTCTGCTATGTTTCCTTTATCTCTACACTCAGTCTACTCCACCTGCTAAGCCCTCATTCCAAATGCTTTTTCACCTCAAGGTCTTTATTACTCTGCCTAACCCATCTTCGTATAGACAATTTCAAAGCTCACTCCCTTTCTCCAGGTCTCTGCTCATGTAGGAACTGAACCAAAAGGTCTTCTCAGACCTCTTATTCTATTTATCTCTTTTTTATTCACTTAACTGTCACTAAGTATATATGCTTCATATTGCCTACCATGTGGCTGTAATCTCTATGACAGAAAGGGTTATGTTTACTCTGATACCAATCAATCATCTTATATAACTGTGAATTTTAAAAGGAAATTTTTAACAGATAGGACTTTTTCAATATGAGTATTTATATCCTGCACAGACTCATAGATAGAGAACACACCCAAGCTCATCTTTAGAAAAAAAATCCTGCTTGAGCATGTTGATTTATTCTTCCTAATAATCAGACTAAAGTTGTACTTACAGATGTTTTCCATTTTTCTTTCTACTTATTACAAAATGGAGAATTAGAAGATAATGCTTTTTTTTGAGACAGTCTCAATCTGTGGCCAGGCTGGAGTGTAGTGGCACGATCTCGGCTCACTGCAACCTCTGCTCCCAGGTTCAAGTCATTCTCCTGCCTCAGCCTCACAAGTAGCTGGGACTACAGGTGCACACCACCACTCCCAGCTAATTTTTGTGTTTTTAGTAGAGACGGGGTTTTACCATGTTGGCCAGGATGGTCTCAATTTCTTGACCTCATGATCCACCCGCCTCAGCCACCCAAAGTGCTGGGATTACAGGCATGAACCACCGCGCCCAGCCTGCATTTACTTTTGAATATCCATATGTTATTGTTCAGCCACAGGCTAAGGTAAAGGTACCTTTGTTCCACATTTGGTTTCTGCATGAGAATGTCTTGAGGTTTTGTCCTCTAACGCATAGGCCAGCATCTTATGCAGCTCCCCATTAAAACCCTACCTTAGACGAAAGCACTGTTAACATCTGCTTTTGAACAACTCCTTCTCCAATTTAAGCCACTATTTTGAGGCGTTTTCCATACTAAAAACATTAAGAGGTTCTATATTTTCTGTAAGAGATGTGGCCATCCCTGAAGAGATTCATATGACATCATATTCTAATTTTATATTCACTTATATTCATTTAATAATTTCATTAGAAAACATGGGGTCTATGACCAGATTGATATATGTGGCCCTTGTTTGGAGTTTTGGAGGTTGAAAGATCAGGTTTACTTTCCCCTCATAAGTTCCTCTTTTAATTGAAGTGTAATATGCATATAGAAAGTTATACATAAGTGTACAACTTGAGTTTTCTTACAGTAAATACACATGTGTAACAGCTATCAGGTCAAAACATGGAACAGTGAGCACCTCAGAAGATTCTCTTATGTATTATTTTACTGACATGCAAAAGTTAACCACTCTCTTCAATTTTAAACCCATGGTAACATTTTGTCCGTTTTTGAAATTTAATTGAAAGAAATCATAGTAGGTATACTTCGTCTCACTCATTTCACTCAAATATATTTTAACAACTTCATCTTGTATATTCTGCATAGCTATCATGTGGTCATTTTCATTGCTCTGTAATATCACATCATGAGAATATATCAGTCACTCCCAGTTTGGGCTATCATCACAAATAAAACTGCTAAGAACACTCATACATATGTGTTTTTCACAAACTGGGAAATGTATTTCTGTAACTCACATGTCTACAATAGAACTGCTAGCTGGTAAGAAATGTGCATTTTCACATTTAGTAGATCATACCCAACTCTTTAATTAGTTGTCTGAATTATATTTCCACAAGTTACTTGTGAGGCTTCCAGGTGATCCGTGTCCTCATCAACATCTGACATTAGTAGTCTAGTTCAGTCATTTCAGTAATTTTGTACTCGTATCTCATTACAGTTTTAATTTAAATTTCACCAATTACTGCTGAGGTTAAACATTTCTTAAATATGATTCTTGAATTTGTGAACACCTTTTGTGTTCCTGTTCAATTTTAGTCTCTCCTTCTATAAAACCTAAAATTTTTTAAAAAATCAAGAAAAACAGAAGACTGGGATACTCTATATTGTAAATGTGTCAATTATTCTGTATAGATTTAACTCAATGTTAATCATACTTCAATTGAATGTACATAGAAATGGAAAAGATTACAAAACAAATACAAAAATAGAAAGGGCCAATAAACAATAAAATCTTGAACAAAGTGGAAGAACCTAGTTCACCAGATACTAGGCTGTATTATAAAGCTACATTACTCCACATGACATGGTATTTGTGGGTGGAGAGAGAGACAGAACAATGGAAGTGAACTGAAGTGCAAAAACAGACCTACTTATGGAGGGTGGAGCCAAGATGGCCTAATAGGAACAGCTCCAGTCTACAGCTCCCAGCAGGAGCAATGCAGAAGACAGGTGATTTCTGGATTTCCGTCTGAGGTACCAGGTTCCTCTCACTAGGGAGTGCCAGACAGTGGGTGCAGGACAGTGGGTGCAGTGCACCATGCGTGAGCCAAAGCAGGTTGAGGCACTGCCTCACTCGGGAAGCAAAAGGGGTCATCGAGTTCCCTTTCCTAGTCAAAGAAAGCGGTGACAGATGGCACCTGGAAAATCGGGTCACTCCCACCCTAATACTGTGCTTTTCCAACAGGTTTAAAAAATGGCAGACCAGGAGATTATATCCCACACCTGGCTCGGAGGATCCTATGCCCACAGAGTCTCACTGATTGCTAACATAGCAGTCTGAGATCAAACTCCAAGTCGGCAGCCAGGCTGTGGGAGGGGCGCCTACCATTGCCCAGGCTTGATTAGGTCAACAAAGCAGCTGGGAAGCTCAAACTCGGTGGAGCCCACCACAGCTCAAGGAGGCCTGCCTGCCTCCGTAGGTTCCACCTCTGAGGCCAGGGCACAGACAAACAAAAAGACAGGAGTAACCTCTGCAGACTTAAATGTTCCTGTATGACAACTTTGAAGAGAGTAGTGGTTCTCCCAGCACGCAGCTGGAGATCTGAGAACGAGCAGACTGCCTCCTCAAGTCGGTCCCTGACTCCCGAGCAGCCTAACTGGGAGGCACCCCCCAGTAGGGGCAGACTGACACCTCACACAGCCAGGTACTCCTCTGAGACAAAACTCCCAGAGGAACGATCAGGCAGCAGCATTTGCTGTTCACCAATATCCACTGTTCAGTAGCCACCACTGTTCTGCAGCCACTGCTGCCGATACCCGGGCAAACTGCGTCTGGAGTGGACCTCTAGCAAACTCCAACAGACCTGCAGCTGAGGGTCCTGTCTGCTAGAAGGAAAACAAACAAACAGAAAGGACATCCACACCAAAAACCCATCTACACGTCACCATCATCAAAGACCAAAAGTAGATAAAACCACAAAGATGGGGAAAAAACAGAGCAGAAAAACTGGAAACTCTAAAAAGCAGAGCACCTCTCCTCCTCCAAAGGAATGCAGTTCCTCAACAGCAATGGAACAAAGCTGGATGGAGAATGACTTTGACTAGTTGAGAGAAGGAGGCTTCAGATGATCAAACTACTCCGAGCTACAGGAGGAAATTCAAACCAATGGTAAAGAAGTTAAAAACTTTGAAAAAAAAATAAGACGAATGGATAACTAGAATAATCAATGCAGAGAAGTCCTTAAAGGAGCTGATGCAGCTGAAAGCCAAGGCTCAAGAATGACATGAAGAATGCAGAAGCCTCAGGAGCTGATGCGATCAACTGGAAAAAAGGGTATCACTGACGGAAGACGAAATGAATGAAAAGAAGCGAGAAGGGAAGTTTAGAGAAAAAAGAATAAAAAGAAACTAACAAAGCCTTCAAGAAATATGGGACTATGTGAAAAGACCAATCTACATCTCATTGGTGTACCTGAAAGTGACGGGGAGAATGGAACCAAGTTGGAAAACACTCTGCAAGGTATTATCCAGGAGAACTTCCCCAATCTAGCAAGGCAGGCCAACATTCAGATTCAGGAAATACAGAGAACGCCACCAAGATACTCCTTGAGAAGAGCAACTCCAAGACACATAATTGTCAGATTCACCAAAGTTGAAATGAAGGAAAAAATGTTAAGGGCAGCCAGAGAGAAAGGTCGGGTTACCCACAAAGGGAAGCCCATCAGACTAACAGCGGATCTCTCAGCAGAAACTCTACAAGCCAGAAGAGAGTGGGGGCCGATATTCAACATTCTTAAAGAAAACAATTTTGAACCCAGAATTTCATATCCAGCCAAACTAAGCTTCATAAGTGAATGAGAAATAAAATACTTTACAGACAATCAAACAATGAGTGATTTTGTCACCACCAGGCCTGCCCTAAAAGAGCTCCTGAAGGAAGCACTAAACATGGAAAGGAACAACTGGTACCAGCCACTGCAAAAACATGCCAAAATGTAAAGACCATCAAGGCTAGGAAAAAACTGTATCAACTAATGAGCAAAATAACCAGCTGACATCATAATGACAGGATCAAATTCATACATGACAATATTAACTTTAAATGAAAATGGTCTAAATGCTCCAATTAAAAGACACAGACTGACAAATTGGATAAAGAGTCAAGACCCAACAGTGTGCTGTATTCAGGAAACCCATCTCACATGCAGAGACACACATAGACTCAAAATAAAGGGATAGAGGAAGATCTACCAAGCAAACGGAAAAAAAAAAAAAAAGGGCAGGGGTTGCAATCCTAGTCTCTGATAAAACAGACTTCCACAAAGATCAAAAGAGACAAAGAAGGCCATTACATAATGGTAAAGGGATCAATTCAACAAGAAGAGCTAACTATCCTAAATATATATGCACCCAACACAGGAGCATCCGCATTCATAAAGCAAGCCCTGAGTGACGTACAAAGAGACTCAGACTCCCACACAATAATAACGGGAGACTTTAACACCCCACTGTCAACATTAGACAGATCAATGAGACAGAAAGTTAACAAGGATACCCAGGAATTGAACTCAGCTCTGCACCAAGTGGACCTAATAGACATCTACAGAACTCTCCACCCCAAATCAACAGAATGTACATTTTTTTCAGCACCACACCACACCTATTCCAAAATTGAATACATAGTTGGAAGTAAAGCACTCCTCAGCAAATGTAAAAGAACAGAAATTATAACAGTCTCTCAGACCACAGTGCAATCAAACTACAACTCAGAATTAAGAAACTCATTCAAAACCACTCAACTACATGGAAACAGAACAACCTGCTCCTGAATGACTACTAGGTACATAACGAACTGAAGGCAGAAATAAAGATGTTCTTTGAAACCAAGGAGAACAAAGACACAACATACCAGAATCTCTGGGACACATTCAAAGCAGTGTGTAGGGGGAAATTTATAACACTAAATGCCCACAAGAGAAAGCAGGAAAGATCTAAAATTGACACCCTAACACCACAATTAAAAGAACTAGAAAAGCAAGAGCAAACACATTCAAAAGCTAGCAGAAGGCTAGAAATAACTAAAATGAGAGCAGAACTGAAGGAAATAAAGACATAAACAACCCTTCAAAAAATTAATGAATCCAGGAGCTGGTTTTTTGAAAAGATCAACAAAATTGATAGACCTCTAGCAAGACTAACAAAGAAGAAGAGAGAAGAATCAAATAGATGCAATAAAAAATCATAAAGGGGATATCAACCACCAATCCCACAGAAATACAAACTACCATCAGAGAATACTACAAACACCTGTACGCAAATAAACTAGAAAATCTAGAAGAAATGGATGAATTCCTCGACACATACACCCTCCCAAGACTAAACTAGGAAGAAGTTAAATCACTGAATAGACCAATAACAGGCTCTGAAATTGTGGCAATAATCAATAGCTTACCAACCAAAAAAAGTCCAGGACCTGATGGATTCACAGCTGAATTCTACCAGAGGTACAAGGAGGAACTGATACCACTCCTTCTGAAATTATTCCAATCAGTAGAAAAAGAGGGAATCCTCCCTAACTCATTTTATGAGGCCAGCATCATCCTCATACCAAAGCCGGGCAGAGACACAACCAAAAAAGAGAGTTTCAGACCAATATCCTTGATGAACACTGATGCAAAAATCCTCAATAAAATACTGGCAAACCGAATCCAGCAGCACATCAAAAAACTTATCCACCATGATCGAGTGGGCTTCATCCCTGGGATGCAAGGCTGGTTCAACATACACAAATCAATAAACGTAATCCAGCATATAAACAGAACCAAAGACAAAAACCACATGATTATCTCAATAGATGCAGAAAAGGCCTTTGAGAAAATTCAACAACGCTTCAGGCTAAAAACTCTCAATAAATTAGGTATTGATGGGACGTATCTCAAAAATAATAAGAGCTAGCTATGACAAACCGAAAGCCAGTATCATAGTGAATGGGCAAAAACTGGAAGCATTCCCTTTGGAAACGGGCACAAGACAGGGATGCCCTCTCTCACCACTCCTATTCAACATAGTGTTGGAAGCTCTGGCCAGTGCAATTAGGCAGGGGAAGGAAATAAAAGGTATTCAACTAGGAAAAGAAGAAGTCAAATTGTCCCTGTTTGCAGATGACATGATTGTATATCTAGAAAACCCCATTGTCTCAGCCCAAAACCTCCTTAATCTAATAGGCAAATTCAGCAAAGTCTCAGGATACAAAATCAATGTGCAAAAATGGGAAGCATTCTTATACACCAATAACAAACAGAGAACCAAATCATGAGTGAACTCCCATTCACAATTGCTCCAAAGAGAATAAAATACCTAGGAATCCAACTTACAAGGGATGTGAAGGACCTCTTCAAAGAGAACTACAAACCACTGCTCAATGAAATAAAAGAGGATACAAACAAATGGAAGAACATTCCATGCTCATGGGTTGGAAGAATCAATATCGTGAAAATGGCCATACTGCCCAAGGTAATTTATAGATTCAATGCCATCCCCATCAAGCTACTAATGACTTTCTTCACAGAATTGGAAAAAACTACTTTAAAGTTCATATGGAACTAAAAAAGAGCCCGCATCGCCAAGTCAATCCTAAGCCAAAAGAACAAAGCTGGAGGCATCATGCTACCTGACTTCAAACTATACTACAAGGCTACAGTAACCAAAACAGCATGGTACTGGTACCAAAACATAGATATAGATCAATGGAACAGAACAGAGCCCTCAGAAATAATGCTACATATCTACAACCATCTGATCTTTGACAAACCTGACAAAAAAACAAGCAATGGGGAAATGATTCCCTATTTAATAAATGGTGCTGGGAAAACTGGCTAGCCATATGTAGAAAGCTGAAACCGGATCCCTTCCTTACACCTTATACAAAAATTAATTCAAGATGGATTAAAGACTTAAATGTTAGACCTAAAACCATGAAAACCCTAGAAGAAAACCTAGGCAATACCATTCAGGACACAGGCATGGGCAAGAACTTCATGTCTAAAACAGCAAAAGCAATGGCAACAAAAGCCAAAATTGACAAATGGGATCTAATTAAACTAAAGAGCTTCTGCACAGCAAAAGAAACTACCATCAGAGTGAACAGGCAACGAACAAAATGGGAGGAAATTTTCGGAACCTACTCATCTGACAAAGGGCTAATATCCAGAATCTACAATGAACTCAAACAAATTTACAAGAAAAAAACAACCCCATGAACAAGTGGGCAAAGGATATGAACAGACACTTCTCAAAAGACATTTATGCAACCAAAAAACACATGCAAAAATGCTCATCATCACTGGCCATCAGAGAAATGCAAATCAAAACCACAATGAGATACCATCTCACACCAGTTAGAATGGCCATCATTCAAAAGTCAGGAAACAACAGGTGCTGGAGAGGATGTGGAGACATATGAACACTTTTACACTGTTGGTGGGACTGGAAACTAGTTCAACCATTGTGGAAGTCAGTGTGGTGATTCATCAGGGATCTAGAACTAGAAATACCATTTGACCCAGCCATCCCATTATTGGGTATATACCCAAAGGATTATAAATCATGCTGCTATAAAGACACATGCACACGTATGTTTACTGAGGCATTATTCACAATAGCAAAGACTTGGAACCAACCCAAATATCCAACAACAACAGACTGGATTAAGAAAATGTGGCACATATACACCATGAAATACTATGCAGCCATAAAAAAAGGATGAGTTCATGTCCTTTGTAGGGATATGGATGAAACTGGAAACCATCATTCTCAGTAAACTATCGCAAGGACAAAAAACCAAACACCACATGTTCTCACTCATAGGTGGGAATAGAACAATGAGAACTCATGGACACAGGAAGGGGAATATCACCCTCCTGGGACAGTTGTGGGGTGGGGGGAGGGGGGAGGGATAGCATTAGGAGATATGCCTAATGCTAAATGCCAAGTTAATGGATGCAGCACATCAACATGGCACATGTATACATATGTAACAAACCTGCACATTGTGCACATGTACCCTAAAACTTAAAGTATAATAAAAGAATGATCCGTGACCAAAACAAAACCTGAAAAAAAAAAAATAGACCCACATATGTACTGACAAATTTTTATGACACACTTAGTACTGTGAAGCAATGAGGAAGCATTATTTTTAATAAATGGTGGGTCGATTAGATTTCAAATAAAATAAAAACTGAGTCTTAACCTATTCCTCATACCATATGCAATAATGAATTTCAGGTAAACCATAGATCCAAAATCAAATGGTAAAACAATAATGGTTCTATAGATAATAACCTAATATAATACTATAATGGTTTTGGGTAGGCCAGTATTTCTTCAACAGGTCATAAAAATATAAAGTTTTAAAGAATAAACCATATCCAAGGGGAGAACTTGTTTTTATTAACATTTACCACTTAAGTGAGTAAAAAGGTAATCCACAGAGAAGGAAAATACATTTGCAACTCAAAACAAAGGGCTCATATCCAGAATATAGCAATAACTCAATGTTGATCAAATCCAACTTAACTGTTCTCTTTTTGAAACATGCTTTGGAATCACGTATCATAAATATTTGCCTATCCCAAAGTCATATAAATTTCCTTCTATAATTATCTGTTTTACTGCCAGGATTTTTCTGTTTCTCTTGGGGTAGGCAGAGAGCCAGCAATGAGCAGGCAAGGGAGCCCCATAGAGAAAAGAAGTCCTGGAGATGCTGTTTCACTGAGTCACTGCTGGCCTGTTGACAGTCAGCAAAACGGACAATGAGTACACTGGCCACACTGATTATGTCTGGCCTTGTGGTTGGGCTCTTCTAGCCCCAAAGGGGACTTACCAGGCCCTCGCCAGAGATAACCATGCTAGGGATTTTCCCCACTGACAAGCATGCACACACTCCTCCAAAAACTTGCCCTTTTCTTTTCCTCATTATAATTGTGTAAAAAAAAAAAAAAAAAAAAAAAAAACCCACACACCCCTGAGTGGAGATTTTAGATGCCAATGGGATGTGGTATGTGTACTAGCAGGTACAACCCGAGCATGTGTGCCCAAACAACCTCCGAAAACATACTTGCAAGTAACACCACCCATACACCCTTTCATGATTTATCACGTAGGAGTCTCAATGTTCCCCAGCACTAGCTGCTGCTGGCTCTTTGTTCCCTTGTGTTCGTGTGTATTCAGTGTTTAGCTGCTACCTATTGAGAATATGTGTTATTTGGTTTTCTGTTTGTGTTAGTTTACTTAGGGTCATGACCTCCAGCTTCATCCATGTTGCTGCAAAGGACATGATCTAATTCTTTTCTGTGGCTGCATAGTATTGTATTCCATGCTGTATATGTACCGCATTTTTTTTTTTTTTTTTTTTTTTTTTTTTTTTTTTTTTTTTTGAGATGGATTCTTGCTCTACCTCCCAGGCTGGAGTGCAGTGGCACGATCTCCACTCACTGCAACCTCAGCCTCTGGTTTCAAGCAATTCTCCTACCTCAGCCTCCAGAGTAGCTGGGATTACAGGCACACACCAGCATACTCAGCTAATTTTTGTATTTTTAGTAGAGACAGGGTTTCACCATGGTGGCCAGGCTGGTCTCGAACTCCCGACCTCTGGTGATCCGCCAGCCTCGGCCTCCCACAGTGCTGGGATTACAGGCGTGAGCACAGCGCCCGGCCTGTACCACATTTTCTTTATCCAGTATTGACTTTTATAGGATATCCAAAAGTTTGTTTTTTTAAATGACATTTTCTTGGTAGGGACAGTCCAGCTACATCAAATAAATTAAATCTAATTCTATGTTCTGCTCTTTTCTTCACTGTTACATTTTGAAACAGAATATGGTATTTTGATATTTCAAAGACATTTTTCTTTGTGTAACTTTAATATTTTTAACAATTTTCATAATGTCGATGACACTGATATTTCCAAAGAGTCTACCGGACTAATAACAAGAAAATCAGTTCATAGATTATTCTGGCTGCAAAGTGAAAAATCTACAGTTAATTTCTTCGTAAGACAAACATCTCTGTAAAATAACTTTCATAGGTTGAAGGTGACAATGACCCTGAATTCATAAAATCGGCCAATTAATTGCTGCACAGTTTCCATCTCCATATCTTATGTAATGTCATCTCCCTGCCAGATAAGCTGAGCAACATTTGAGGGAGTACATATTATTAATCTATCCCTGCTTATGGTTATTTTAAGAGTAAGTGATCAACATACTCAGTGTACTTGAGTTTATCTTTGAAAGAGAGGGGTAATGTAATTAGGGAGCTACTAAGTGCCTGGTGAATGTATTCGTCGATTAGACAGATTTTAGGATGTTAATGAGAAAAAAGGACTGCCTCCAATACCATGACACGGGAAGAGCCACCAAGTGGTTCAGAGGAGATTAGAACTCCTCTGACGTGCCTGCTTGGTTTAGCGGTGATTGTTTACTTCTTCTAATACAACACACGTATTTTAATCCAGTTAAATCTAAACCAAAACAAGAAACAAATCTGCCATTCATATCCCAAGTAAAAATAGTGATGTTTCTGTCTAATTTATATGCTTGGAGACAGCGTTTAATAAGTGTTGGCTTGATTTAAACAAACATCATTATCAGGTTTGAACACATTTAGTACATAAATATCTGGTATAGTAAAATCCGTTTGTCACACAAAACACTGTCATAAGAAACAGTTCACCGGACACAGTGGCTCACACCTGTAATTCCAGCACTTTGGGAGGCTGAGGAAGGTGGATCACCTGAGGTCAGGAGTTTCAGACCAGCCTTGGCCAACACGGTGAAACCCTGCCTCTACTAAAAATACAAAAATTAACTGGCCATGGTGGCATGTGCCTGTAATCCCAGCTACTCGGGAGGCTGAGACAGGAGAATAGCTTAAACCCGGAAGGTAGAGGTTGCAGCGAGCTGAGATCACGCCACTGCACTCCAGCCTGGGACACAAGAGTGAGACTCCATCTCAAAAAAAAAAAAAAAAAAAAAAAAAAAAAAAGAAAAGAAAAGAAAAAAGAGAAAAGAAAAGCAAAGAAAAAAAAAGAAACCGAGTTCACTGCAGGACTTTGTCCACGGAACACAGCTGCATGAAGTAAAATCTGAAAACAGTGAGCAGCCTATCAGGTCCGGACTATGTCTTTCCCTTCCCTCTGTGGCAGCATGCATTTGCTTCCTGAATTATATTAGCCACAATCAGACACACACGAATTACAACATGTGCTCTCAGTAAGAACCGGTCTGATTTACAAGAGAATTTGAGATACTTTCTCTGCATTTGGGGCCAAAGCCCTCACTCAAACATGAAGCATGCTGTCTCACAGCATCCAGACCTTGTCCAGGGTACTACTTACATTATTGTTCTGCAAAACACGCAGTGCCTTGTTGACATTGTTCAGGGCATGAACTCTTGTGGATCCTCTTTCTTTGGGCTGAGAACAAAACAAAAGAGTGTTCACTGACCAGCAGAGAGACCGACAATCTATTAGAAATGAAACCATTTATAATTTCACTATTAAGCTTGAAAATTGTAAATCAACAGAGCCTGTGAGGCATTAATATATCTAAATACTTTGGGCTAATTGCCCTTGGCCTGAAACATTTTTAGCATAAACCAACCACTCTGTAAGAATGGAAACACTTTTTCTTTACAAAGCCTATTTTGGTATGATTGTTCCTTCATTCTATAGCTCAGTTGGGGATTACTGCATGACCACCCATGAGAGAAACATCCGCATGCATAAAAACATTTTCTAGTAAGATAGAAAAACAAGTTAATGCCCAAACTTTTTAGAAATATTTAAAGGAGATTTGACTCTAGCAAAATTATATAATGCCAAATAGGGTTAAAGGAAACCTTTTCTGTGAAGATTACCTTAATTGTCCTTGTCACTGAAGCTCTAAACCTCAATCATCTTTGGTTCTCTAATTTTATTCTCAATCCCAAAAGTTGTAGCTTATTGTGTAATTTTTCAACCAACATCTGCATAGTTCATTGCAATATACAAATTAAATCATTTATTAAGTTGTAGAGTTTTAGAAATTCTACCATTATGATACGTTGTATTTACTCTTATTTTCGTTTCTCTTACCTTACTACAAAAGCCCTTATTAGCTACTGCCCAGAGAAATATAACCTCATTCCCTGCTCTACTCACTCCCCATTTTTTTCCTCCTTCCTGCATACCCGTCAGCAATGATGTTCCTGAAGTAAGCCCACTGCCAATGCAAACCACTTGCAAAGTTCTCATATCAACATTTGGGTGATTATAGTTACCAGTTAAGGGCAAGAGCTACCAAGCTGACTGCCTGGGTTCAATTTTCAGCTCTGCCATTTTTGTGCTGTGTGACCTACGTAAAAACTTTAATCCCCCTGTATACCAGTTTTCTCATCTGTTAAAAATGGACTTAATAAAAATATTAGCAAGAGGCATACACAAATTACAACATGTGCTCTCAACAACAACTGCTCTGATTTACAAGAGAATTTGAGATACTTTCTTCTCTGCATTTGAGGCCAAAGCCCTCACTCAAACATGAAGCATGCTGTCTCACAGGATCCAGACCTTGTCCAGGGCACTACTTATTGTTCATATTGCTCAAACCATTGTACATATGGTTTCTGGGAGAATTCAGTGTATTGATATGCATAAAGCACTTAGATTGGTGCTTGTCACATAGTTGGTACAACATAAATATTATTGACTTCGTAGTGTGTGCCAAGTACTTTCAATTCACTACCTTTAATCCCCGCCTTGCAAGGCAGTTAGTTTCATCCCTATTGCACAGAAGTGAACCTCATGTTAAAACATCTAATATATAGATTACCATGTAACTAATAATTGATGGAGCCAGAACCCAAACTTTTGTCTGTAGAGCCCCAGTCTTGCAAATTTATTTCCTTCTTAACTACCTTGTGCATGCACCAAACAAATAATCTATATTTCTGTGTCTTTCATTTAACTCCTATACTTTCAAGCAAAGCTGCTGGTCTTTCTCAAGTAGTTCCTCATCCTAGAACTCCTTATCATTTGCACTGCCTGCTGAACAACCCAAATTAAACTAAAGCCATCTTACTCTCCAAGGTAACTTGCCTGATATCCTTTATAACACCGTATTGACATTTCGTTCCTTTGATTTCACAAAACATTAAGGCTAACCTTATGAACCAGAATCTCCATTTTTACCTCTTAGATTTTCCTCCAAGAATATCAGAATGATATTGGTTTTCATTCTGCTATTTTTCCCACTTTCCACCAAAAAGAGGAAGAGAGTAAGACCATAGAAAGACTTTAGAATTAAAAAAAAAAAACAAAAAAAAAAAAAAACAGCAACAGCCAGACATTTTGGGAGGCTGAGGCAGGTGGCTCACTTGAGGTCAGGAGTTCAAGACCAGCCTGGCCAACATGGTGAAACCCCATCTCTACTAAAAATACAAAACTTAGCCAGGCATGGTGGAACATGCCTGTAGTCCGAGCTACTTGGGATGCCGAGGCAGGAAAATTGCTTGAACCCAGGAGGCAGAGGTTGCAGTGAGCCAAGATCGTGTCACTGACTCCAGCCTGGGTGACAGAGTAAGATTCCGACAAAAAAAAATTAAACAGAAGAAAATCAGCAAATAACCAATCTTCTTGTTTATATATAGATTGACAGTATACAAGTTTAATGGTAATTACAGGACTTCCAAGTTTTGAAAATAATTACTCAAATCAGTCCTCTGCCTAGTAGTTAGACAAAAGCCATATATTTCCTTTCAGTCAGTTACATAATTATACAGTCATAAGATTTAGCAAAATTTTCCTTTGTATCATACTCAAACATTAAATGTACACATGTGCATACGTATTAGAACCAAACATAGTCTACTCTTTTAAAAAGCTACAGTTTCTGATCCTGAAGTGGGAACTTAAAATCTGCCTCTGTTAGAGTCTCCTTGGGGAGTATTTCTTATTTTATGATTGTAAGGCAAGTACCTTCCTTTTAACCCTGGGGATGTCCTGAGCCAATAATCCAAATGCAGATGCTTCTGAGTAGAATACTAAGATTTCTGTTCAGTAGCATACATGACTCCCATTAGGAGTAGAAGATGTATCTCTACAGAAACTATTAGAATTCAAGACAAGGTATAGCGAATGGGAGTTCTGGGATCGGGAGCATTCGTTAGAGGTGATTCTGCTTTATGAGAAAGGCAAAATCCTCAGACCAGTGCTAACAGATCTGTGATTAGGACAAACAATGGTGAATGGATTCTGTTAGTAGCAGTATCTGAAATTATGTAACCTACACTGCCATGTGTAAATGTTTGGTGATTTTTCCCGATCAATAGCTTACCTTATACTGGCCAATCTCATGGATACTTTGGTATTTTTCTCTTTAATGCTATTACTAATTAGGTTCATTTTGTCTTACCATCTATGTATGTATATGCATAAATGTAAATCATGTGGATTTTTTAATTTTGCCGAAATTAGTGATTTTTTTCTTTATATCAGATGGGTAGTGTGCCAACATCGTAAGTTTAGAGGAAGGCATATCTCGTATCTGAGTATAAACACCCAAATCATGCTTATGAATTACAAAAGGATCTGAAATTCATTATCTTAAACATTAGGTATGAAATTTGTTAACCCTGACAAAATTGCTTTGGGTGATAGATGGGTTGACTCAGCCAGGAAAATGACCAGAGAGGATTGCAGCACAGGATCAGTGATCATGCAGATACCTGGAAGTGAAGAGACAACAGCCTCGTAACAGAGGGCCAGGACAAGGTTAGTAAGCCATAATCTTTGAAAGATTTTTCACGAACATTTGGAAGACACTGGGACTTCTGCATTCGGTAACTGAAAGTAGGACTGACTTCAGAATACAGGAGAAACGATAATACACAGAGACACACTGATTTCTATAAATATATTACGTATCCATATATATGTAAATTGTTCGTAGTCAAAAGAGATGAATTATACACAAATGTATCTCTAACTAGTGAAATTAAGACCAAGTTTACACGACGACCTCAAATTGGCTCCAATCAGTTTAGCTATAAGGCAATAAATCTGAATTTTTTCCCCCTTGACTAAAGTTATTATTTCAATATGTCATAAAGTTGTTCTTATATATTAGTACAAGTTGAGACTTCTTGAAAAATGAATCAGTTTTAGTATTAATCTCACATAGCTGAAGATAAAAAATGAAAGCATAAGGTATGCCTCTTCTGTATAGGACTTCAGAATTTAATTGAGGAGGGATGTCAGTCATACATACACTGAAAACAAGACAAAAATGAGCGTTCTGTGGAATTTGAGAGGGAAAAATTAGCAAAGGTAATTTGGGGGAAGCTTTACTGAGGAGAAATCAAGGTTTCTGGGAGACTGTTGGGGTAGACAGAAGTACAGAAAGAAATACAGGCAAGTGAAACAATACAGGCAAAAACCCAGAGATATCTGACAATATATACTGAGAAAAGAGAGGCTTAGCGTTAAGCATTGTAAGAGGCAGTTTGGGGGAGATAGGATTTTTGCTAACTGACTTTGAACGACAGCTTCAGTTTGTAAAATATGACCAAATCTGTGTGTGTCTGTGCGTGTATCCGCATGTGCTGGGGAGTTGTAATGAAGGCAAAGCGATGAAGGCAATGATTTAGCAGAATTTGATAGGTAGAACAGTTATTTATGACTGAAGACTGGGGGCTTAAACTCTACTTTTTAGAATAGCAATCTAAGAAGATTATTTCTGTCAGGGGATTTCAATTTGAATTCTCCCACCCCAGTTTAAGACCTTGATCAACATGACTTAACTGTTCTGTAACCATGTATATCAATCATGTGTCTTCACAGGAATGCTCTGGTTAGACAAGATAATAGTTCAAGAGGAAGTGATATTCTCATCACATATGCTATCACGTATTATACTATAATGCCTGTACCTTATTATGCTATCCCATATTTATAAACTCATACAGGTTCATTGTAAAATAACTTCAAAATACACAGAAGTACAAAGATAATTTTACAATTCATTATGTATAAAAGCCTTCATTAACTTAATTGATTAGATACCAAGTAGTAAAATTGAGTAATATCTATTAATATAAATTATATTACTGAAATTTTTACTTTTCCTGCAGGCGGTAGACTATGCTAAATGAAAATCATACGAAGTTGCTTTACTAAGGAATAGGTATTGCTAGTTCAATTAGTACCTAGTAATTTTACTAGATCTCATAAAACTATGTTGTAAGTTTCTGGTCTGAAATTCTACTAAGTTTAAAGTTAACTTTCTTAAAAATAAGTCACATACCAGTTTTTGCCCTGTCAGGCCTTCGAGGAGGTCTAGGAGGCGCCTCCCATCCTGTAGGTCACTGAAGAGGTTCTCAATATGCTGCTTCCCAAACTGAAATTAAAAAAATATACTCAGTGTAACAAAGCACACTTCCAATGATACATTTTCACGATTATGCCTTTTGAAAACTAAAGCTATATTTAAGGATAATTAGTGTGCATAATTAACCTGCCAAAGATGATGGGTGAAGCAAGGAAAGTTCAAATGACAAAAAAAATTTAAAAATTTGATCATAGGTTAAGTCTATTTGAATTATTTTGAATAGCAAGAGTAAGAGAGTTATAGCCTAAATGATCTAATTAATTCACTTAAATGAATATAGATTCTATGAAGGAGAGAAAAAATAGAGGAATGATCAAGGTAGTTAGGGGTAGAGGGAAAAGTAAATACACAAAGAAGCAAAGACCACACACAATCTACCTGGGTGGGTACAGAAAGTTTAACCAATTCTTGGAATACACCAGTCAGAGTGGCTCGACATCCTTATCACTCAAAACATGCTTGCTGGGCATACACATTTTGCATGCTGTGACCTATTCTCATACTGGATAACTCAAATTTTAGGCATATCGGGTTTAATTAGGTTTGAAACAAGCCTGTGAGAGCTTTTCATCGATTTTACTCAGTTCTTTGCTCAGGAAATATAACAGTCAATAAATAATATTTAACATTTTTGAAGTAAATACTCATGAGAGACACTGTTAAATGAGTGGATTTCATAACCGTTGTGGCATTTCTGAGATTAGCAGTAACCTACTCATCTTACATGAGATACTTAGAGGTTAAGTATGTGGCTCTTTGTCATGAAACTAGAATGGGGTAAAGCCAAAATTGTGGCTCAGATCTGTCTAATTCTGGGTTCTTGTTCTTTCAATCTTATGTTGCTTCCTTGTCCTTTTATAACCTACTATTCGATTATCTTTCAAACATTTGTCTTTCTTTTGCCATACTTTACCAAATCGTTTTCTGCTTAAAACCCTACGATACCCTCATGAGGTAATTCCCAGCTTTTTCGTCACCTACCTGGAAATCCCTAATTTAATCGCCACAGACATATTGAGCATTAATAAACCTGAGCTAGGAACTGAATCATATGCTAGTACCTAAGACATAGGCCCAGACCCTATAGAACTTAAGAGCCCAGCAAAGAAAATATTCCTAAAAGGTACTATTACATAAAAGCATTAAAAAGGACTAAAGAACATTTAACAGTGGGAACTCTCACAAGCCTTGGGATCAACAAATACTTTCCAAAACATGTCAGGTGATCGGTCTAACATTAGCTTTTGGGTGACTGTGCTCTTTTCATGCACTCCTTGGATCACATATAAACTTTGAATTTCACACAAGTCAAGAAAATCCCTGGTTTCCAGGCAAAGGCATCCCTTAAACTTCCATGATTAAAAACATAGGATTTCGACTATTCCTACAACGAGGTAGCCATGTCAGTGACAAGACCTGTAAATGCCTGGGTACTTCAAGCAGGGAACAATGATCCCTGCAGCAGTCAAAGAGTCCCTGTGTGCCCAGCTTTGTGAATTCCAGCCACATATATACTTAGACAAAAATTAACTATGAGTTATTCTTCTGAAATTCTACTCAAATAGATCCATTTTAAAATTCCATGGCAAAAAGAACGCAACACAAAACCCTAACATGCTAGAAGTTTTAAAAAATAGCTTTACTAGGAGGGAGGCAGAACAAGACGGTCAAATGGAACCTTCCAGCAATCATCTTTCCCGCTACCGCTGCTACAGAAACACCAAATTGAACAGATATCCACACAAGCAAGCACCTACCTAAGAACTGAAAATTAAGTGGGTAATCACAGTACTTGATTTTAATATCATATCAAGGAAAGAAGCACTGAAGATGGTAGGAAAGACAGTTACAAATTGCCAACACGACCCCTCCCCCAACCCCTGGCAGAGGCCGTGTCGCATGTAGACCATCTGTGTGCTTGCAGGAGGGAGGGTGCAGGATTGTGAAATGTTGCATTGGAACCCAGTGCTGCCCTGTCACAGTGGGAGGAAACACAGGGCAGAATTCATCAAGTGCACATAGAGGGAACATTTAGACCAGCCCTATCCAGGGAGGTATCACCCATCTCAGCAGTTAGAACCTGAGTTCCAGCTAGTCTCACCACTGTGAGCTCAAGCACTTTGGGGTCCTAAATAAACTTCAAAGGGTGTCTAGGCTACAAAAACTGCAATTCCTGGGCAAGTCTTGGTGTCGTGCTGGACTCGAAGTCAGGGGACTTGGCGAGCACACAACCTAGTAAAACACCAGTGCTTGTACCACCCCATCCTCTAACCCCTAGCAGTGCAGCTGACAGCTTTGAGAGAGACTGCTTCTTCCACCTGAGGAGAGGATAGGGACAGTAAAGATGACATTGTCTTGCAACTTGGACACAAGCTCAACCACAGCAGGATAAGGTATCAGGCAGAGTCCTGAGACCCCCCCATTCCAGGCCCTAGCTCCTGAGTGACATTCTTAAATACACCCTGGGCCAGAAGGGAACTTGCTACCTTGAAGAGAAGAATCCAGTCCTGGTAGAATTCGTCACCCGCTGGACTACAGGGTCCCTGGGTCCTGAATAAGCAGCAGTAGTAGCCAGGCAGTATTCACCAATTCTTGGGTAAGACTCAGAGCCAAGCTGTCTTTGGGTATGGCCCAATACCTTCCCAAGCGTGGTGGCCATGGGGATATACTCCTTGTGCTTTTGGAAAGGACAGTCAATAGAGTGGACTTTGTCTTGTAGCTTGGGTACTAGCTCAACCACAGTCAGGTAGATCATCAAGTAAGCTCCTGGGGTCTCTGATTGCAGGCCTTGGCTGCTGGATGGCATATCTGGACTCACCTGGGGCCTGAGGAGAACCCATTGCACAGAAGGGAGAGACCCAGGCCTCGCAGCGTTTACTACTAGTTAACGAAAAAGCTCTTGGGCCTTGAGTGAACATCAGCGGTAGCCAGGCAGTACTCACCATGAGCCTGAGGCAGTGGTAGCCATGGGGAAAAATTTCTCTGTTTATGAAAAGGGAAAGGAAGAATGGGACAAACTTTGTATTGTGGCTTGGGTGCCAGCTCTGCCACAGTAGAAGAGAGCACCAAATAGATTCATAAAGATGCAACTTCAGGCCTTGGCTCCTAGATGGCAAGCATCAAAAGTCAAGGATAAAGACAGGATCCTAAAAGCAGCAAGAGAAAAAGATACATTCCAAAAAGCTGCAAAACAACTAGTAACGGACTTCTCACCAGAAAACTTACAGGCTGAGACAGTGTCATGCCATATTTAAAGTGCTGAAGGAAAAGACCCTTTATGCTAGGATAGTACATCCAGTGAAAATATCCTTCCAACAAGAAAGATAAAGACCTTCCAAGACAGAAACTGTGGGATTTCATCAACACCAGACCTGTTCTACATGAAACGCTAAAGAGAATTTATCAACTGGAAAGAAGAGGACCTTAACCAGCCAGAAAAACCATCTGAAGGCACAAAACTCAGTAAGTACAGACGAACACAAACTATTATAATACTGTAATTGTGGTGTATGAACTACTCACATCTTAAATAAAAAGTAAAAAAAGGAATCTTTTAGTTCCTTAACAAAAAATAACTATAAGATATAGACACTATAATGAGATATAAACAAACAGCAAAAAGATTAAAAGAGATGAAGTTAGAGTTTTTAATTAGTTTTCTCTTTGCTTTCTTGTTTATGCAACCAGTATTGTCTGTTAGAAATAACGGGTTATAGTGTTTGTAAACCTCATGGTAGCCTCAAATAAGAAGATATACTAAAATTCACAAAATATGAAAAGCAAGAAATAAAAGCATGCCACCAGAGAAAAATCGCCTTCACTAAAAAGAAAGACAGGATGGAAGAGAAAACCACAAAACAACCAGAAAACAAAATGGTGGGAATAAGTTCTTAATAAAACTGAACATAAATGAAATAAACTCTCCAATCAAAAGACAGTGACAGAAAAAAACAAAACAACAACAACAAACACCAAGACTCAATCTGTTGCCTACAAGAAACACGCTTCACCTACAAAGCCAGACTTAAAATTAAGGGATGTAAAAAGATATTCCATGTCAATAGCAACCAAAAAAGAACAGGAGTAGCTATTCTTACATCAAACAAAATATATTTCAAGACAAACTGTAAGAAGAGACAAAGATCAACATATAATAAAGCAATCATTTCAGCAATAAGATATACCAATTGTAAATATATACGTACCGAACACTGGAGCACCCAGATATATAAAGCAACATTATTAGACCCAAAGAGAGCTGGAAACCTCAATACCCCACTTTCAGCCTTGGACATAATCAGGAAAAAGTCAACTAGGAAACATTGAACTTAATGTGTACTACAGACCAAATGTACCTAATAAATATTTACAGAACATTTCAACCAACAGCTGCACAGTGTACATTCCTCTCATCACCACATGGAGGATTCTCAAGGATGGGCCATATGTTAGGCCACAAAACAAGTTTTAAATTTAAAAAATTGAAATATAAAGTATCTTATCTGACCACAGTTGAATGAATTGAGAAATCAGTAATGAAGAATTTTGGAAATTATACAAAACACAAGGGAATTAATCTATATTCTCTTGAATGATCAGTGGGTCAATGAAGAAATAAGGAAGTTATAAAATTTCTTGAAACAAAAATGTAAACACAACATACCAAAACTTATGGGATACAGATAAATCAGTACTAACAAAGTTTACAGCAATAAGCACCTGTATCAAAAAAAGATAAACAATACATCTTAAAGAACTAGAATAGCAAACCAAACTCAAAATTAGATTGAGTCATGAAGAAATGCAAAACCTGAACAGACCAATAAGAAGTAATGAGATCAAAGATGTAAAAAGTCTCCCAGTAAAGAAAAGCCCGAGACCTCATGGCTTCACTGCTGAATGTTACCAAACATTTAAACACCTAATAAACTATTGTGAAAAAGAGGAGGAGGAAGTACTTCTGAACTCATTCTATGAGGCCAGTACTAGCCTGACACGAAAACCAGACAGACATCCAGAAAACAAAACCACAGGCTATTATCTGACAAATACTGATACAAAAAATCCTCGACAAAATACTAGCAAACCAAATTCAATACAACATTAAAAAGGTCATTCATCATAACCAAGTGGTATTTATCCCAGGGATGCCAGGTTGGGTCACCATATGCAAAAAATCAATGTGATAGATCGTATCAACAGAATAAAGGACAAAAACCATATGATTTCAATAGATGCTGAAAAAGCATTTGATAAAAATTCAACATCCTTTCATGATAAAAACCCTCAAAATGTATGCTGCTTCTATACCCAGTTAACACAGTAAAAGCCACATATGAGAAACCCACAGCTAATTTCATAATGAATGGGGAAAAACCACAAGACTTTTCGCTAAGATCTGTAACAAGGATGCCCACTTTCACCACTGTTGTTTAACATTTTACTAGAAGTCCTAGCTAATCAAAGAAAGAAAGGCCATCCAGATTGAAAAGGAAGAATCAAATGATCCTTGTTTACAAAACTAGGAATCCCATTACCTGACTTCAAGTTATACTACAGTGCTATACTAACCAAAAATGCATGCTAATGGCATAAAAACAGACACATAGACCAATGGAACAGAATAGAGCCCAGAAACAACTCCACAGACCTAAAGTAAACTTATTTTTAACAAAGATGCCAAGAACATACACTGAAGAAAAGACAATCTCTTCAATAAATGGTGCTGAGAGAACTGGATATGGATATGCAAAAGAATGAAACTAGACCCTTATCTCTTGCCATATACAAAAATATCAAATCTAAGTGGAACAAAGACTTAAATCTAAGGCCTCAAACTATGAAACTACTACAAGAAATCATTGGGAGAAAATCTCCAAGACACTGGTCTAGTCAAGTATTTCTTGAGCAATACCCTACCAGGCACAAGCAATCAAAGCAAACATGCACAAATGGGACATCAAGTTAAAAAGCTTCTACACAGCAAGGAATATAATCAACAAAGTGAAGACACAACACACAGAGTGGGAGAGAATACTGGCCAACTACGCAGCTGACAAGGAATAACCAAGATCTATAAGGGGCTCAAACAACTCCATAAAAACATAATAATAATCTGATTGAAAGATGGGCAAAAATTTGAAGAGATTTCTCAAGAGATGACACAAATGTCAAAGAGGAATATGAAAAGGTTGTCACTATCATTGATCAGAGAAATGTAAATCAAAACTACAATGAGGTATCATCTCACCCCAGTTAAAATGGCTTATATCCAACAGACAGGCAACATCAATGCTGGTGCGGTTGTGTGGTAAAGGGAACCTTGGTACATCGTTGGTGGGGATGTAAAGTAGTAGAACCACTGGGAAAAACTGTTTGAGGTTCTTCAAAAAACTAAAAACAGCACTATCATATAATCCAGCAATCCTACTGCTGGGTATATACCCAAAAGAAAGGAAATCAGTTTGTCAAAGAAATATCTGCACCCTCTTGTTTATTGCAACACTATTCACAATAGCCAAGATTTGGAAGCAACCCAAGTATCCATTAACAAATGAATGGATAAGGAAAATGTGGTACATATACATAGTTGAGTACTACTCAGTCATAAAAAAAAAAAAAAAAATGAGACGCTGTCATTTGCAACAACATGGATGGAACTGGAATACATTGTATTAAGTGAAATAAGCCAGGCACGAAAACAAACTTTGCATGGGTTCACTCATATGCAGTAAATAAAAATTAAAGCAATTGAACTCATGGAGATGGAGAGTAGAATGATGTTTACCAGAGTCTAGTATGGGTAGTTGGGGGCAGGAGGAGTGGGAATGTTTAGTGGGTACAAAAATCTAGTTAAAATGAGTAAGATCTATTTGGCAAAACAACAGGCTGATTACAGTCAACAATTTACTGTACGTTTAAGAGTCTGAAGTGGAATGTTTGTGGCACAAAGAAAGGATACATTCTTGAGGTGACAGATACTTCATTTAACCTGATATGATTATAGTTTGCATGCCTGTATCAATATATCTATTTACCCCCTAAATATACTATGTATCCATAAAATATTTAATCTAAAAAAGAAACTTTCCTACACATAACATACACGTAAATCTTAAAACAGTGCCATTTTAATGAAACTTCAAGGAAAGCTCTCTAGTAGTAAGAAAATAAATTTACACTTTCTAATAGTGCTGTGAAGAATTTCATATCTAACCTGGAATAATTTGGCATTTTGAGTGTAATAATTTGTTTGTAATATTGAATGAAGGTATACAATACGATTATAATGATGTGTTTTTTTCCTCCTTTGGCCAAGAGCAAAATTTTACAGACTTATCTGAGCAAAGCATAACTTTTAAACTCATCGAAAAATAATCTTATGCACTGCAATGTGTCCATTGTTGAAGAAAATACAGTTAACTGACGGAGATACTTGTTTTTATCAAAAAAAAAAAAAAAAAAAAAATCCAGGGTAGAAAGATGAAGTCTGTCAGACCAAGAAGTATGTGCGTGATAAAATGCTGTTTATTCAAAAAGAGGAGCAGAGACTGGGAAAGGCGAGGAAAGTCTTGGAGTACAGAATAAAACATGAACCCCAAGGCCATCAGGATCATATAGCATCCAAGACACAAGGACTATGTTTGGGTTTGGAGACAAAGTCTAGCCAAAGGTCAAAAACGCAGACAGAATCTTTGTTGGCCAAACTTAAATACATAGACCAAGGTCTTTTATAATTCTTTTAAAACTGGAGTTAACCAAAATGGAGAGGGAGTAAAGGATTATAGGTCAGGCAGGGGCTTCCATGTGCACCTAGCTGGCGCACCTAGAGAGAGAAAGCAGTGAGATGATAGAGAAACAGTTCCTGCTATCATATTCTTTTTGAAACTCAGAGTCAATGATATATTAAAGTATCACAATTGAAATCCAATTTCTATTAGTCGTATTCACCATGTTCTCTAATAGAGTGCTTCTCAGAGTGTTCTACCAGAGCATCCTTCCAGGAAATGAAATTGAAGGAATTTACCCTGGAGTCTGGCAGTATAAATTACACAGTGCCTGTAGGTTCAAAATTTCTTTGAAAGCATATACTTCATGCTAAAAATTCCTAGAGATTTTGCCTTCTCCTCTTAATATATGCTTGTTTTAACATAAAACTATTTATTTTTTGAGACGGAGTCTCACTCTGTTGCCAGGCTGGAGTGCAGCGGCACAATCTTGGCTCACTGCAACCTCCGCCTCCCAGGTTCAAGTGATTCTCCTGCCTCAGCCTCCCAAGTAGCTGGGGCTACAGGCATGTGTCTTCACACCCAGCTCAGTTTTGTATTTTTAGTAGAGATGGGGTTTCACTATGTTGGCCAGGCTTGTCTCCATCTCTTGACCTTGTGATCAGCCTGCCTCAGCCTCCCAAAGTGCTGGGATTATAGGCATGAGCTATTGCACCTGGACTTATGTAAAAGTAATTTTAAGCACTTTTGAGTAAAAATCCCCCCCCACCTCCGTTCCCACGGCCTGAAGCGGTTTTTTTAGTGAAATGGGCTACATTTAGCCTGTAACTTTACAAACCTTTTGGTGCTCAGCTTTATTCTCCCTGTAGTATGAATACCCCAGGTAAAATCAAACATACTATTTCTCTTGGATGGTTCTAATTTTCCTGGCTGCAACTTACTCTATAGAAGTACACATACTACAGCAAAAGTAACCCAAGTTTCAGAAGCAGAAATAGCTAACTTCCGAACTCAGGTCTCTCACTCATTCTCTAGCTGTGTTATCTTGGGCAAGTGACTTAGCCTTTCTGAGGCACAATTTATTCACTATTAGAATGGGGATCAAATTATTACTCCAGAGCACTCCCGTGAGGTTCAACTACAACATATAGGAATGTTATACAGATTTGGCAAATAGTATGCACTAAATAAATATAGAATGATTTTTATGTTTCATTTTATCACTATTTGTCTGCATCTCTTTCTTTGACCAAATTCTAGGTGTAAAAATGTTTAACTCGGTCAGGTGCAGTGGCTCACACCTGTATTCCTAGCACTATGGGACGCTGAGGCGGGTGGATCACTTGAGGTCAGGAGTTCGAGACCAGCCTGGCCAACGTGGTGAAATCACATTTCTACTGAAAATACAAGAATTAGCTGGGCGTGGTGGCACACGCCTGTGATCCCAACTACTCAAGAGGCTGAGGCAGGAGAATCGCTAGAACCAGGAAGGTGGAGATTGCAGTGAGCCGAGATCATGCCACTGCACTACAGCCTTTGTGACGAAGCAAGATCACACACACACACACACACACACACACACACACACACACACACACAAAAGTTAAAGTCTTTTTGATAATATAAAAATATTATATCTATTAGAAAGTGGAGAGTACATGTAAAATGTTTTCTATTAGTTTGGCATCCCTGTGGGAGTGCAAGTCAATAGGGGAAGGCATTATTCCCTATACAATTACTAAAACTGGTGAATTCAGATGGTACAGAGGATGCACTTAGGAACTTGCTTTTTCCTCCCGTTTCTTGTTCTTTTGACTATTTTTAAGTATTCTTTTGTTGTTCTCCCCTTTCATCTTCAACATGTACCATGTCTTTGTCGCAGGTGGCATTTTATATCCTAAGAACAATATTTTTTCTTTAAAATTCAACCTTTACTGGCTTCCTTTTCAAGTGTATCAGAACTATTTTCTGAAGCACACAAAACATGAATTCCTCCTTGGGCCAGGAGACCCTGTAGCTCTGTCTTCAGTTCATTTTATGACTAAGATTTCCTTTATCAAGTGAACTTAGTGGATGTCTGATATTACTCAGTTTAATGTATCCGCTTATATATTGTCTTTGTTAACCCAAACTACAAGATGAAAGGACCTAAAAACAAGACAATAATCCTTCCAGATCCTTGTTAGTATGAAATAAAGAAATACAGAAGCACAGTGTTCAAAAAGAAACACAGGTAGGTTGACAAGTGGCATAAACAAAGTGAAACAAATCGAAGTCAAAGAAATCAAAGTAAAAAAATTTGAGAAAGGAAGAGAAATGCATTTGTGAAGGTGTTTGGTTTCTGACTCTTCAGAGTTGTATTGGTCTTTAAACCTGAAAATCCAAAGGGATCAATACGTTTCAGTAGAAAGTAAACACAGGGATAATTTAGCATGACCTTCTGATTACAAAAAGGTCAAGCCATGGACATATCTGTCGCTAAGAAAGTCAAGATACTTCTGCAATTACAAATCCCTAGACATTGGAAACACCAAAAAATATCGCAAATACCACAAAGAATTGCAAAACTGGGGGTTCAAAACTTACTGAAGAAAGCTGCTGACCAGCTCCCAGAAAAATAAGGCAACCCATTGACATGTAAATAGGAAGCTTTCAGAGCTGATTTTTTTTTGTTGTTTTCTTAAATATGGGTTGGAAAAAGTATTGTATAATAAAGCAGTATTCTGTTGCAGAATAATATACATAGAGGAAAGTACACGTCTTAAGTGTATAGCTCAATGAATTGTCACAAACCGAACATATATTGCCAGCATCGAGATTTAAGAAATAGAATATGATCAACACCCTAGGAGCTTCCTAACACCCCCTATGTGGAAGCCCCCTCAAGAATGGCCACTATGACGACTTGTGGCATCATAGGTTAGTTTTCTCTTGAAAGGAATCGCCTAAAAATCAAAAAATGCTGGTTTTGTGTTTCAAATTAGAATACTAATGACTGAAATACGTTAGATTTATGCAGAAGGAATTTAGAAAAAAGTCACACTGATGAAATATGCTTTGGAAAACACGGGGGAGGATGCCATGAATAAGATTGTTGACTGTACACCCAAAATGCCTTGGGTTCAACTCTCAGCTCTCCAGTGTGATCTTGGGCAAGTAACTTCTCCTATGCCTTACTCTTTTCATCTATAGAAAGAGAATGTATCATTACCTATGTTGTGGTGATATTGCAAAGATTTAAGTGAACTTAGTATGGCACTTTGTAAGATATATTCCGTGTTAGCTATCACACATTTATTCCAAACTTTCTAAGCCAAATAATCCATTATCTTCTGTAACTTTCCTTGTAATGTTGGTCTCAAAGTAACAGAAGGGACCAACCTCAAAATATGAGAATTAAAAGGGTTAATAAATGTAAGATGTCTGGTATGGTACCTAGCATAGAAAATGCTCAATAAAAACATTAAATAAATTACATTCCCTCCTGTTAAATGTTATCAGCTGGAGGTGGAGAATGACACTCTCCTTTGAAATTTATATGGCCATAGCAGGACTTTGGTAATCTGGGAAGAGTTTAATAAGCGACTGTTTATAAAAATGAGGGAAGGTATAATGAAACCGCTGGAACTAATAATAGAAAAGTGTTATTACTACTCTTACACTCGTAAAAAGGAAAAGGAGGAGAGTGGTTTCTAGTTACTACATAAAGAGAATTGAGGAGATCATCTGACAGGAGCTTTGATATTGGGTGATGGAATTTCTTTCCTCTCTCCCTCTCTTACCAAGGCTCTCATTTGCCAAATCCAGCTGGAAGCCAGAGGGCAAAGGAGCCTGTTGATGTAGTCCACAGACAACAGCCTCCGGAGGAAGGCAAAAGGGGAGAGTGGGGCCAAAGACATTCACCACTCTAGACATGGGAACAAATTTCCTTTGAGCCAAGGAAATCAATGCCAGGGATGTCCGCATCAGAAAATAAATGAAGGCCTGCGTGTTCCTTCCCGTGCCTCATATTTCTATCTCTGGTGATGTCATTATAAGGAATCGTAGGTATCACTGGAACACCATCATCTTCTTTAATAGTGATATCAAAATACTGGAATGTTTTGCGGACCTTAACAGATAAAATCAATATGTATTTATTCATTATTCCTTAGCATCAAATACTTGTAGAGACTTCTCTATAGCAAAAAAAAAAGCACTAAGATCTGGTTACGAACATAATCAAGAAAAAGCCAAGTTATTCCTCACAGCTAGCAAGTGTTCAAGAGCAAAGTTACAAAATACAATAGTTTTTATAATCTCTCCAGATATAAAATGTTATTTGTCATTTTATAAAGCATCTTAACTAGAACCCAATATGTATGTTATTCTATTAAGTACACTAGAAATGATTCAAATAGATGTGCATTCGAACTTTAAATAGGAAACCACACCATCGTTAATGGAAATCAAGTTATCTGTAAGTGAGATGTTATGAACCCAGAAGTATGCTTAACCAAAAGTCAGCACGATTCATTGTCTGATCAGGTCTATCCTTAACTAAGTTCTAAAGCTAGGTCTCAATTGTTTTATCTTTAAGTTAGATAGGTCAGTACTCATTCATTTTACCAGGTATTCTAAAGGAAATTAGTAAAATTATGGTAAATGCTTTTTTATATTTTTATGTATTAATGTAATTCATAAAGTTATTTTAAAATTTGTGGAATGATTACAATCCATGATTGTACTAATTATCTTATACCACCTTTAAATATCCCCTATAAAATTGAACATTCTGAAAGTTAAACCCAGTTTTTGTTGTTGTTGTTGAGACTGTCACCGTGGCTGGAGTACAGTGGCATGATCTTGACTCACTGGAAACTCCGCCTCCCAGGTTCAAGCGATTCTCCTGCCTCCGCCTCCCGAGTAGCTGGGATTACAGGCACGAGCACCATGCTTGGCTAATTTTTTATATTTTTAGTAGAGACGGGGTTTCACCTTGTTAGCCAGGCTGGTCTCGACCTCCTGACCTCGTGATCTGCCCGCCTCAGCCTCCCAAAGTGCTGAGATTTGCAGGCATGAGCCACCGCACCAGGCCTAAATCCAGTTTTTCTATTGATTCACATAGATATATGATTTGTATTTGAGATAGCCAGTGATGGAAATGAAGGCTAATTACAATCTATCAATGGTTGCTTTTCTGACAGAAGCAGTAGGGTACAAGGTTGGCAAGATGAAGCACTTTGTTTCAAAGCATGCAAATAACAGTGATTCTTCAAAAAAGAAACATATAGGCCAGGCGCGGTGGCTCATGCCTGTAACCCCAGTACTTTGGGAGGCTGAGGAGGGCAGATCACTTGAGGCCAGGAGTTTGAGACCAGCCTGGCCAATGTGGCGAAACTCCACCTTTACTAAAAATACAAAAATTAGCTGGGCATGGTGGCACGTGCCTAAACTCCCAGCTACTTGGGAGGCTAAGGTGGGAGAGAATCTGGGAGGCAGAGGTTGCAGTGAGCCAAGATTGCACCACTGCACTACAGCCTGGGTGGCAGAGTGAGACATCATCTTAAAAAAAAAAAAAAAAAAAATTGTGTTTATATACATACATACAACACACACACACACACAGTGACATAATGAAATGGCTCACTAGACAAACATCTATTAGTACTCAGTTGCAGGGAAATTGCAGAGGAGAAAAGTGATATTTAGGCTCAGATCTAGTAGAAGAAACATTTTGGACAAAGGACATCCAAAGATGACTTTAATTAATGAATGTAAAACATTTATTGCCATTCTTATAATTTCTCAATTACCCTACGGTGCAGTTGTGTATGGACGATATAGGGACAATATAGGTGACAAGACACAGCTTCTTCCTAATTATTCCCATCCTCCACCTACTGGGAAGTCATCCTTGGTGTATTCATTCTTTCTTCTTCCATGCCTGTAAGGGTCTGTCTACAGGAAGTTCCAAATCAAAGAAATTGGAAACACAGAAAAGATAAAAGTCACATAGGATACAATATTTAAAGAAGAGTTTCTGTCAAAAGTCACATAGGATAAAGTATTTAAAGGAGAGCATCTGTCACTGCTATACTTTACTTCCTTTTAGTGGTCCAACTTTATGCAATTTCCAATTCTGAAGCCAAATATCGTCAAATATTACAATTTTTATATGACTCTACCTCACGTATCAGAAAGATGCGAGTTACACACATCGACTGGTTACTTTATGTCAGCCCTAGTTCTGTGTACTTTTCCTGGGTTGTTTTAATGTTCACAGTCACCCCATTTTACAACTGACAAAACAGACGCAGAATGTAAGTAACTTGAGTAAGGTCACACAGCAAGTAAGTGCTAGATACTAATTTAGACTTAGGCAGTGTATCTACAGATCTCTAGATCATTCTTTACTTTGTAACTGCTATTTAAACTGGGCTTCCTTGACTATAATCACATTCAGGGCAAGGGTTAGATGAGTTTTACTTGTGCCTTTGCGTCATATGTTCTATAAAGATAGAAGAAAGAAAAGATATATTAAACTATCATTTCCAAAAGGTCAGATACAGTTGTATAGCCTGCCAATAAAATTGCTCCTAATTGTAGGTCTCATTAGTAATGGGAAGATAATAACACAGTGATAATTCTACATATATACCTTAGGAAAATTCTTCAAAGTCCTGAATTCCTATTGTTATATCATTTGACATTGGGGGTTTTCATTAACTCCTCAGGACTCCAGTGTGCTCAGCAGACTCAATTGCTAAATACTATTTTAGAGCCCACTGCAAGTTGTTCGAATGTATAATTCACTCTAATGTATTTGAAAAGTGTGGCTTTTTGTTGTTGTTGTTGTTGAGATGGAGTCCCGCTCTGTCACCCAGGCTGGAGTGTAGTGGCGCGATCTCGGCTCACTGCTAGCTCCGCCTCCCGGGTTCACGCCATTCTCCTGCCTCAGCCTCTCCGAGTAGCTGGGACTACAGGCGCCCGCCACCACGCCCGGCTAATTTTTTGTATTTTTAGTAGAGACGGGGTTTCACCATGGTCTCGATCTCCTGACCTCGTAATCCGCCCGCCTCGTCCTCCGAAAGTGCTGGGATTACAAGCGTAAGCCACCGCGCCCGGCCAACAAAAATGTGGCTTTTTATATTAATTAAAATAAGAAATATCATTCAACAAAAACTTAAGGCTATATAAATCAAAATATAAGAAATATAATCCTTGAAGTTGATGAGGATTAAATGAGATAGCAGCAAACAGAAGAAAAAGTTTAGGGCATTTAGTGTAGCCATTTCTTAAGATCCACTCAAACGTGCCAGTTACTTCAAAGTCTTCCAATTTGAGATTCAGTGTAGTTATAAGTTAAATAATATAGTATCTGGAAGCAAATAGGCCTTTATTTATTACAGTTCTGTAATTTAAATTTCACCAGTTGTGTGAACACTGATAAATTACATAGCACTTGGCTTATTTTCCTTATGTGTCAGACGAGGGGGATAGTCATGCAACTAAATGTAACCAGCATTGTGCATCATACTGTCCTAAGAAAAATGGGAAGACAAAGGATAAAAACATACTGCCAATGTTTTCACAGATTTTGTCATAGCCTAGGAAGGAAATACGCATTTAAGCGAATATAATTATAGCATGGTGTTATAATCCTATTAATAGTGATTTTTTGTTGTAAGTATGGTGCTGGCACAAATAAAAGAAATCTTCACTGGAGGGAATAACAGAGTGGAAATCCCTGAATAGAATATACAAGGTTGAACAGGTTATCAACAGGTAGAAGTGGAAAGGGAAGATAAAGTCAAGCAGAGGAAACTTCAGATGCTAAGGATCAGATGAAATAGATGCACCGTTCAAAGAACTATAAGCCACTTCTTGGAACGTAAGACAAGTAGACGGATGGAAGATCAGACTAGAGAGGTGCAAAACACCACATCCGAGTGTATTGACTTGATTAACCACCCAAAGCTGCTTAGGCAAATGTCTGGTTGTCTTTTGTTTTCACCCTTTCAAACATAGCTAATTTTGAGAAGCTCTTACCATGTTTTGCATTTTTTAATTCATATTTTGACTGACATTTTAACATAGTATTGTTTAGGAAACACCAATATTGGCACTGCTTACCAATTATTTGCATGCAAAAATATTTGGCAAGGAAGCCATACTGTCCAGGAGCAACTGCTCTAAATGGTAAGTTAACTACAAAATTGGGCCTAGTAGTTCATCCTTTCCTGAATCCATACCCTTTGCAATGTAGCATTGCTGCTCTTCTCATGAAAAGTTGGTATCTATTTCCCTGCTTCTTAAATCTGGGTTGGCATTTGACTCATTTTGACCAATAGAGTGCAATTGAAGTGCTGGCATTTCCTCTCCCAAATGTAGGTCTCAAAAGGGCTTGAACACTTTTGCTCTCTTGTTCATGCCTCTGCATTTACCATAAGAGCACACACCAGAGCTAGATGGCAGGAGGATGAGACAAGTGGAACCGAGTCAAGTTGCCCTAGTTATCCCAGGTGAGGTTTTCCCAGACTAGCAGACAGCCAGACATTTCGCAGAGCTGAGCTGAGATCAGCAAAGACCCCTAGCCAACCCCCCAGCTAACTAGAGACACACACGAGTAATCCTAGCAGTAACGTGAAGAACTTCCTGGCTAACATATGTATTTGAAATAGTATGTTGGTTGTTTTAACCTACTGAGTTTCAAGGTGGCTTATTACACAGCAATAGCTATTATGTGTCCACACATATGAATATTTGTTTCTACACAGGACAAAGATGTCTGAAAAATTAAGCCACGTTATAAAGATATTTATAAAATATTTTTAAAAGAGCCCTAGGAATTTTTATGAGAAATCTCAAGCTAGAAATTATTTTACTGCTGAAATTGAATATGGGCAAAAGTCAGTTTCTAGACATCCGACTCAAGTGCTATAGAAAAGAGCACAGTCATTATATTCCATACAGTTCCTCCAATGCAATCTTGCAAAAAAGAATTAACGAAGCCATAGTTTGGTCAGTTTCATAGAAATTTTTTAAATCCAGTGTCAACCTTAATATATACATATATACATACATACACACTTTTTTTTTTTTTTTCCCCCCAGACAGAGTTTCACTCTTTCGCCCAGGCTAGAGTACAGTGGTGCGGTCTCAGCTCACTGCAACCTCCGTCTCCCAGTTTCAAGCAATTCTCCTGCCTCAGCCTTCTGAGTAGCTGGGATTACAGGTGCATGCCACCACGCCCAGCTTATTTTTGTATTTTTTAGTAGAGACAGCGTTTCACCACATTGGCCAGGCCGGTCTCAAACTCCTGACTTCATGATCCGCCCGCCTCGGCCTCCCAAAGTGCTGGGATTATAGGCCTGAATGAACCACCATACCCGGCCAACTTTCAATTATTTCTAAAGCTACCTTTCCTAAGACTTACTGTTTAACTCTTCTGTTGTAACTATTATATTGTAAATGCAACTAAGGTTGTATTTCTTGCCCAATATGTTCATTTGACGTTCACTTGGAGAAGTTTAAAAAAAAAAAAAAAAAAGTGGACTTTATTTTTCTTCCATTTGCTAGATTTTTACTGTCATTTTAGATAAAAGTATGTTTATCTTGTTTTCTTCATTATAAGCTAAAATTTCCAGTGGTTTATTCAGACATTTCCAAAACAAAAATAGTAAATCAAAAATAGATCCCTGTGAACTAAAACTGTCACCTTTAGTTAGTGTTTCTAGAAAAATGCATTTTAAAATAAGTTGAATAAGAGCCAAAGGAAAGTAGAGTTGACAATTTTTTTCTTACAAAGCTCAAAGAAAAAATTTAAAATTGCCCTATTAGAAAATCTTAATAGGTACCTGTCATTTCAACAACAGGAAAAATTCGTTATAACTGCTTAAATATAAGTTTTTACCAAGAGCTTTGTTATTACATGACTTAACTATAAAAGGTACCTAATTCAGTGACTCATCCTTATCAGCAAACATTTGCTAATTGAAAACAATCCTGTATAAAATATTTTTATTTCAAGGAGATAGCAACTTGCCAAAAATATTGAACCAAAAGGAAATTAAGATTACCTTGGTTTAAAATATCATTATCAGGTTGAAAAGTGGAAACTATCAAATAATAACCAACTTTTTAAAAGATTGGTGCTCACTCACCTGGCTGAATGACCTACCTCTTTGCACCTTAAATTTAAATATGGCTCGGTCCACATTAACCTTCTCTTGAGTTTAGACTGTAATATCCAATATGGGAATTTAAGCAAAAACTTAAAGTTACATCAAAAATGGAAAAATATGGAATGAGGCCAAGATGGCCAACTAGAAACAGCTGCAGTCAGAGGCGCCCGCTGAGAAGAACCAAAACAGTGAGTGAATCCTGCACCAGCAACAGAGGTGTCCAGGTTCTCTCATTGGGACTGACTGGGCAGTTGGCATGAGAGCGCAAGGAAAAGCAGGGTGGTGCCATGGCCCACCTGGGAGCGAAACGCGGCAAGGGAAGCTCCCACTCCCAGCCAAGGGAGGTAGTGAGTGATTGTCCTACCCTTCGGAAATCGTACTTTTTCCACAGATCTGTGCAACCCGCCCATCAGGAGATCCCACTTGCAAGCCCATGCCAACAGGGCCTTCGGTCTCAAAGCACAGCTGTGCAGATTCTCAGAGGCCACTCGGCTGGAGACTCCCTAAGACTGCTGAGTTTCCGGCGGCGGGGGCGGCCATCATCAGTGCCGCTGCCTGTTACAGCAAATGACCAAGCTCTCCCGGGGAGGGGCGGCAGCTAAGAGAACTGAGCTGCTGTGGGGAGAGGCGGCAGCCATCACGGTGGCTACCGGCTTCCTAAGAGGACTGAGCTCCTGTGGGGAGGGCAGCAGCCATCACTGCAGCTCTAGTCCGCCATTTTTCCCCTTCAGGTTTGGAGGAGACTGGACAATTCGAACCCAGGAGGAATTCCCTGCAGTACAGCACACCGGCTATGGCAAATAATGGCCAGACTGCCTCATGAGGCCGGACTCTGACCCATCCCTCCTCACTGGGCAGGGCCTCCTTGCAGGAATTCCAGCAACTCCAGCCAGGGGTTTAGGGAAAGAACTGCGATTGCCCTGGACCTGAGCCCCTATGGGGAGGGGTGGCCATGGTCTCCGCAGATCAGCGGATTTAGTCTTTACGCTGGCTCTAAAGAATCCAGGAAGCCCAGACAAGTGGGATTCCCCCAGGACAGCAAACCCCTTCCACCAAGGGGCAGCCAGAGTGCTTCCTTAAGTGGGTCCTGGATCCCGTGCACCCTGACTGGGTGAGACCCACCTCAAACAGGGGTCGCCAGACACCTTATACAGGAAGGTTCCTGCTGGCATCTGGTCAGTGACATTCAGGGACAGAGATACTAGAGGAAGGGGCAGGCAGCCATCTTTGCTGTTCTGCAGCCTCCTTAGGTGATATTTCCAAGTGCAGAAGGGACCCAGGTGAATGGGGTCTGGAGTGAACCCCCAACAAACTGCAGCAGCCCTACAGAAGAGGGACCTGTTTAAAAAAAAAAAAAAAAAAAAAAAAGCATACAGAAAGCAACAACAACAACAGCATCAACAAAAAAATCCCAATGAAAACCCCATCCAAAGGTCAGCACCTCCAAGATTGAAACTAGACAAACTCATGAAGATGAGAATCAAAAAACAAAAACACCGAAAACTCAAAAAGCCAGAGTGGCTCTTCTCCTGCAAGTGATTGCAACACCTCTCCAGCAAGGGTACAGAAGTGGACAGAGGCTGAGACGGATGAACTGACAGAAGTAGGTTTCAGAAGGTGGGTAATAACGAACTTTGCTGAACTAAAGGAGCATGGTCTAACCCAATGCAAAGAAGTTATGAGCCATGATAAAACATTACAGGAGCTGTTAACCAGAATTATCAGTCTAGAGAGTAACATAAATGACCCAAGAACTTCACAACGTTACCGCAAGTATCAATAACCAAATAGATCAAGCAGAAGAATGAATGTCAGAGCTTGAAGACTATCTTGCTGAAATAACACCAGCAGACAAGATTAGAGAAAAAAGAATGCAAAGGAATGAATAGATGCAGAAAAGGCTTGATAAAATTCAACATCCTTTCATGTTAAAAACATTCAATAGATTAGGTATTGATGGAACATGTCTGTAAATAAGAGCCATTTATGACAAACCTACAGCCAGTATCATACTAGATGGGCAAGAACTGGAAGTATTCCCCTTGAAAACCAGCACAAGACAAGGATGCCCTCTCTTACCATTCCTATTCAACATTGTATTGGAATTTCTGGCCAGGGCAATCAGGCAAGAGAAAGAAATCAATGGTAAGTAGGAAGAGAGGAAGTCAAACTGTCTCTTTTGGGTATCTAGAAAACTCCATCGTCTCACCCCAAAAGCTCCTTAAGCTGGCAAGCAACTTCAGCAAAGTCTCAGGATATAAAAATCAATGTGTAAAAATCACAAGCATTCCTACAACAATAGACAGAGAGCCAAATCATGTATGAACTCCCATTTACGATGGCTACAAAGAGAATAAAGTAACTAGGAATACAGCTAACAGGCTAAGTGCAGGACCTCTTCAAGGAGAGCTACAAACCACTGCTCAATGAAATAAGAGGACAAACAAATGGAAAAATATTCCATGCTCATGGATAGAATCAATACTGTGAAAATGGCCGTACTGTGTAATTTATAGATTCAATGCTATTGCCATTTAACTACCATTGACATTATTCACAGAATTAGAAAAAAAGAAAACTGTTTAAAAATTCATACAGAAACAAAAAGGAGTCCATATAGCCAAGACAATCCTAAGCAAAAATAACAAAGCTAGAAGCCTAATGCTACCTGACTTCAAACTATACTACCCAAAACATCATGGTATTGGTAGAAAAACAGACACATAGACCAATGGAACAGAACCAAGATCTTGGAAATAAGATCACACATCTAATACACAACCAACTGATGTTTGACAAACCTGACAAAAACAAGCAATGGGGAAAGGATTCCCTATTTAATAAATGGTGCTGGGAAGACTGGCTAGCCATATTCAGAAAACAAACTGGACACCTTCCTTACACCTTATGCAAAAATTAACTCAAGATGGATTAAAGACTTAAACGCAAAACCCAATATCTATAAAAGCCCTGTAAGAAAATCTTAGCAATACCATTCAGGATATAGGCACAGGCAAAGACTTTGATTTCCTGACAAAAGCATCAGTCAATTGCAACAAAACTAAAAATTAACAACTGAGATAGAATTAAACTAAAGGGCTTCTGTACGACAAAAGAAACCATCATCAGAGTGAACAGGCAAACTACAGAATTTTTGCAACCTATTTACCACTAATAAAACATTCTTCCCCTGCATCCTTGCCGTAAGCTTCAATCTCAGCCTTGGATAGACCCACCCTCCTCCAACCTGCCATCTTTTCCCGTATTTTTTTTCTCTTCATCTTGGTCTATTTTTCCTCTCTACTTCACCAACAGTTCATCTCCCTATTCTTTCTTCAGTGTCTTCTGAAACCCTAGAATATTTTGAATGGTTATCTTTATGCCCTCAGTCTCAGCTATTCCATAACAAACTCTCCTTAGAATTTGATCTTCATGTTTATTTAACTGCAGTGGTAAACAGGCTTAAGGCTTGTCTCCTTCCCCGCCCTCCCCATACTTAAAGATAATGTGGGAGGTTTCTATTTTAACATATTAACTGATGCCTTCCTTCATTCTTGGAAGCTATGTATGTGTACTTCCTCAAGCGTGCTAATATAAAAATACAACCAAAGAGACATCAAGGGTCAAATATTGTGTTTCTCAGTAATTACCTGGAATCTATTGATAAGATTAGAGCCCTGCATTGAAAAATCCTCAGTATATTGAGCACCAATGACATTATCTCTCTCATAAATAAGAGCTGGGAAGATTGCGTAAGATACAAACAGTTTGACTCATTCCAAAGGAAATGTTTTTCAACATCCAGCTGTTTAACTGGAACAAGAACAGTATTGTAATGGCTTATGGTAAGACACAGTCATTGTTATGAGCTTCTGACAAAGCACTGTATCATTCTACTCCCACTCTAAGTTTCAGAAACCCTATATAGGTTTAGAAGAATTCCAGAGTTAAGATGTACCTTGCTTGCTAGAATATGGTTTGGGAGGTCAAATCCACTCAGTCACCCCCTCCTCCTCCTCATAACACTAGCACAGTAGGGTAGGCACGAATGAGTCAGGTATCAAAGCAGGCGAGACTGAAAGGATGCTTCTGGGCACTCCCGGCATGATTAAATTGGTATGAAAAGGACACAAGAGATGACATGAGATCCAAGGGCTTGACTGGATCCCAGTCATCTTTGGTGGCCATGGGGATAGAGACCAACAGACTGAATCATTACTTGTATCAGCAGACAACTTCAAGAGACGATGACTATAGACTTGTCATCCCCGATTTCTGGATGTGACTTAAGTCCCTTTAAAGGTTGGTAATGTCATCGTGACCAAATGCTACTGGAACATTTTAACTGATGCTCTGACCTCATAGCTTTTTGACCTGCTAAGCTGCAATGACGTTGATCAATTTGCATCCATGCTCACGGCCAGTTCATGCTTTCTCACCTCCCTTGAACCATCCTACCCCATGGATCACACACAGTGAATTACTCACTTAAAACTACAGTATACTATTCTTGAGACTTCTGTCCCCTTTTTAAAATTCAAATATCTACAATGTGACAGACATCACGAGGTTAGATTGAATACTGATTTAGTTTCTACATTTCTGGAGCTTACTGTCTCAAGAAGATGAACAACAAATAAGAGATGACAACATTTTACATGCTAAGGTAGAAATAAAGACAATTGAAAAAGAATTTTAAGGCTAAGCTATAGGAAATCCTTTCTGAAGAGATAAACTTCAAGGTATGATCTAAAAAATGAGATTTTTTTAAAAAGGGAAGAATAGAATTGCAGATAGAAGACATGAGATGCGCAAAGGGAAATAGGGGAAGTGGGTACTAAATGAAGTCAGTGGTCAAAGAGGGATAAGGGGTAAGCCACAGTAGAGATGTTAAACTAAATGTAATAGAGATGCTTTTACAGGCTTTGGGTAGAAGGAGAGATATGATCTAATTTGTGTTTTATAAACAACTCTATGGCTCCTGTCAGAAGACATGAAGGAAGGCAAGAGAAGCAATGGGAAGACTCCAGTGCCTCATCCATTCATTTTAAACTCTTAGTGGTGGCTAATCTTATTTAAACTAATCTTAGTGGTGGCTACCACCTCACCATCAGGTAAATCTCCTTCTCTCACTCACTGTTGATCATAATTGCTTTATCAATTGTTAGTCCTGATTTTACCCAGCCTCCCATTCTTGTAGTTCCCTTTTTCATTGCTATGCAATTCCTGAAGTGGTCATATAACCCAGCCCTGCAGGTCCTCAGGACACATGGCATTTCATCATGTACCCTTTCCTGCTTTGCTCCAATGTGATGGGAATAAGCCGCCCTCCTCCTTTCAAAAGCTGACCCCTAAATATGTGCTTTTGAGACAACTGGCTACCAACATCTCTAGGATTTTAATTCTCTTCCCTCCTAATTCACATACACACAGGCATCTAGATATGGCAGGCAGTAGGCATTAGAGTGAAAGAGTAGACATGGAAGCTAGACTTAGGCCTGTTTCTCAGACTTCAGTATAAATTAGAACCACCTGGATGAGCCCGTTATGACATGCATTGCCCAGTAATTCTGATGAAAGTGTACAGTGGACTACAATTTTGAGAAAATAATTCTAGGCTCAGCTTTACCACTGACTGAGGAGCCTTGAGTACATCAAGGCACATGTCTGAGCATTCATTTCTTATATGAAAATGAAGTAGGTTGCAGTGGTTATTCTCTAAGGATACTCTCATCACTCAGTCTCCTATTCTGTGTCTAGAATCTAAAATAAGGTTAGAAAAAAATGCAAACATAAAATGATAACATTGTAAAAGCTAAGAATAGTTACTAAAAATTAGCCAATACCCTTTGCTTCTCCAAAGTTGAATAAAAATTAAGTAACGACATGTTATGTATAATTGCCATCAAATAAAAGGAAAGGAACTTTATCTTAGCCTAAACTAAGAGAAAGATTTTCAATCTGAAGTCCACAGGGACAAGACCAAGTACAAGACAAGACATGGCCTGATTTCAGAGATTCCTCAACTTGGATAAGAAAAACCAAAAATCCTCACATCTTTATTTTCTATAAAGTCTAATACAAATTTATTATTTTATGATTTTAGTCAATTAAATGTAACAATACTTGAGATTTTGTCACAATCACATATTTTGTATCACACAACATCTCATGCAAAAATGTCTCAATACCATAACCAAAAAAGAGAATTTCAGACGAATATCCTTGATGAACATTGATGCAAAAGTCCTCAATAAAATACTGGCAAACTGAATCCAGCAGCACATCAAAAAGCTTATCCACCATAATCAAGTGGGCTTCATCCCTGGGATGCAAGGCTGGTTCAACATACGCAAATCAATAAATGTAATCCAGCATATAAACAGAACCAAAGACAAAAACCACATGATTATCTCAATAGATGCAGAAAAGGCCTTTGACAAAATTCAACAACCCTTCATGCTAAAAACTCTCAATAAATTAGGTATTGATGGGACGTATCTCAAAATAATAAGAGCTATCTATGACAAACCCACAGCCAATATCATACTGAATGGGCAAAAACTGGAATCATTCCCTCTGAAAACTGGCACAAGACAGGGATGCTCTCTCTCACCACTCCTATTCAACATAGTGCTGGAAGTTCTGGCCAGAGCAATCAGGCAGGAGAAGGAAATAAAGGGTATTCAATTAGGAAAAGAGGAAGTCAAATTGTCCCTGTTTGCAGATGACATGATTGTATATCTAGAAAACCCCATTGTCTCAGCCCAAAATCTCCTTAAGCTGATTAGCAACTTCAGCAAAGTCTCAGGATACAAAATCAATGTACAAAAATCACAAGCATTCTTGTACACCAATAACAGACAAACAGAGAGCCAAATCATGAGTGAACTCCCATTCACAATTGCTTCAAAGAGAATAAAATACCTAGGAATCCAACTTACAAGGGAAGTGAAGGACCTCTTCAAGGAGAACTACAAACCACTGCTCAATGAAATAAAAAAGGATACAAACAAATGGAAGAACATTCCATGCTCATGGGTTGGAAGAATCAATATCGTGAAAATGGCCATACTGCCCAAAGTAATTTATAGATTCAATGCCATCCCCATCAAGCTACCAATGACTTTCTTCACAGAATTGGAAAAAACTACTTTCAAGTTCATATGGAACCAAAAAAGAGCCCGCATCGCCAAGTCAATCCTAAGCCAAAAGAACAAAGCTGGAGGCATCACGCTACCTGACTTCAAACTATACTACAAGGCTACAGTAACCAAAACAGCATGGTACTGGTACCACAACAGAGACATAGATCAATGGAACAGAACAGAGCCCTCAGAAATGATGCTGCATATCTACAACTATCTGATCTTTGACAAACCTGACAAAAACAAGAAATGGGGAAAGGATTCCCTATTTAATAAATGGTGCTGGGAAAACTGGCTAGCCATATGTAGAAAGCTGAAACTGGATCCCTTCCTTACACCTTATACAAAAATTAATTCAAGATGGATTAAAGACTTACATGTTAGACCTAAAACCATTAAAATCCTACAAGAAAACCTAGGCAATACCATTCAGGACATAGGCGTGGGCAAGGACTTCATGTCTAAAACACCAAAAGCAATGGCAACAAAAGCCAAAATTGACAAATGGGATCTAATTCAACTCAAGAGCTTCTGCACAGCAAAAGAAACTACCATCAGAGTGAACAGGCAACCTACAGAATGGGAGAAAATTTTTGCAACCTACTCATCTGACAAAGGGCTAATATCCAGAATCTACAATGAACTCAAATTTACAAGAAAAAAACAAACAACCCCATCAAAAAGTGGGCAAAGGACATGAACAGACACTTCTCAAAAGAAGACATTTATGCAGCCAAAAAACACATGAAGAAATGCTCATCATCACTGGCCATCAGAGAAATGCAAATCAAAACCACAGTGAGATACCATCTCACACCAGTTAGAATGGCCATCATTAAAAAAGCAGGAAACAACAGGTGCTGGAGAGGATGTGGAGAAATAGGAACACTTTTACACTGTTGGTGGGACTGTAAACTAGTTCAACCATTGTGGAAGTCAGTGTGGTGATTCCTCAGGGATCTAGAACTAGAAATACCATTTGACCCAGCCATCCCATTACTGGGTATATACCCAAAGGACTATAAATCATGCTGCTATAAAGACACATGCACACGTATGTTTACTGCGGCACTATTCACAATAGCAAAGAGTTGGAACCAACCCAAATGTCCAACAACGATAGACTGGATTAAGAAAATGTGGCACATATACACCATGGAATACTATGCAGCCATAAAAAAACGATGAGTTCGTGTCCTTTGTAGGGACATGGATGAAACTGGAAAACATCATTCTCAGTAAACTATCCCAAGGACAAAAAACCAAACACCACATGTTCTCACTCATAGGTGGGAGTTGAACAACGAGAACTCATGGACACAGGAAGGGGAACATCACACTCCGGGGACTGTTGTGGGGTGGGGGGAGGGGGGAGGGACAGCATTAGGAGATATACCTAATGCTAAATGACGAGTTAATGGGTGCAGGAAATCAACATGGCACATGGATACATATGTAGCAAACCTGCACATTGTGCACATGTACCCTAAAACCTAAAGTATAATAATAAAAAAATAAAAAATAAAAGAAAAAAAAAGAATACATCCTATGAAAGACGTTGTAATGACATAAAAAGATTAATAAACTTGACAACATTTTAAAAAAAATGTCTCAATACATTGCTTACACTGATCACTATTTGGAAATAAATATGGCTGTTAAACTCTTCTACACCTTGTTAATGCATTAAAAATAATCACATCTATTAGCATAAATTTAATAATATGATCATTGTATTTCCATACAATTTTTTTATAACTGTTTTTTGTGTTGTTGTTTGAGTCAGAGTCTCGCTGTTGCCCAGACTGGAGTGCAGTAGCGCGATCTCTGCTCACCGCAACCTCTGCCAGATTTAAGGGATTCTCTCCTGCCTCAGCCTGGAATAATAGGCACGCACCACCACACTCGGCTAATTTTTCTATTTTTAGTAGAAATAGGGTTTCACAATGTTGGCCAGGCTGGTCTTGAACTCCTGGCCTCAGGTGATCCACCCGCCGACCTCGGCCTCCGAAAGTGCTGGGATTACAGGTGTGAGCCACAGCTCCCAGCCTTGTAACTATGTAGTTCATATTATGAACTATGTATTTTATATATTATCTTATTATGAACACACCTTTACAATGAAAGCCAAGTATATAAAGCCCAAAGTATTCTCAGATCTCCACAGGATTCAACAGACTGCTGAAGGGATCCATGGCACCTGAAGGGTTTAGAAACCACCTTGTATTTTTCTAGTCCTTCAGTGATGGCAATCTAATGGGCTTTTATATTAAGGATGCTAATTTGGATTTTGTAGGATTAACTCTGTTCCACGTAATTTTTCTTCAACTTCTTGATATTGCTTGGGAGGGTTTGTCAGACAATTGAAATGCAGTCCTTAAAAAGAAAAGAGCCATTTGTTGAATTTATGGCTGCTATGTGAAATACTTAAAGTGTTATATTAGTTTGTAAATGGAGAACAAGTGTTATTCAAAGCCCTTAACAGTGATAGCTTTCAAATTTGTTAGATGCATATACTGGGCAGGAGTTGTAATCTAAACTTGAAAGTGCAAGTACTTTAGTAAGTTTAAAAAAAAAAAAAAAAAAAAAAAAGCCTCCTTTTCTAGAGTAATTTTTTTTTTTCCACTGATACAATATAGAGAGTCAAGTGTGAAGATAATCCAGTCAGCCTGCATTCAAATCTTCATCTAGATCTGAGGAGAACAATTCTGAGTTTGATGTATTGAGTCTCTTTACTTACCAGCACTGTGATCTTGGAAAAGCTACCTAGTTTTCTTGACCCTTAGTTTGCCCATCTGATAAATGGGAATAATAATAGTCCATGTCTTACAAGGTTATTATATGGGGTAAATCATCCACATAAAGCAGAGTCTGGTATACAATAAGTAGTAAATAAATGTAGCTATTATATTTCATCTACTTATGAGTGGCACCTTCCCAAATTTTACAATGAATTTGAGGCCTGTACAATGAAAGCCAAGTATATAAAAAGCCTAAATATAACCCATGAGGATCAAGAACAAAAAGTAAGTACGTAAGTCTAAGTCTACATGGCTAATTCCTCACTGAAGTAAGTTACAGGAATTAGGCTCCCAACAAGCTCTGTACCTATTTCCAGGGAATCAAGGTGAATACAGTAGCTTATCACTTTTCTAGTGTAAGGAAGCATTTTTTAAGGTATGTTCCATGGATAAATATCCTGAGAAATGCTTTGAAATATATCTTCAGTATTCAAATAATTTTAGAATATGGTGCACGTTCAAGGCTTTGAGAACCCCTAGTATAAAGAAACCCTTTTAAGTAGTATAGCAAAAAAATGCTTAGTAATCTCAAAAAGATGTGACCATGAAACCGCTTTTCATATAGTTCCCATTATCCCAGAGACTTAATCATTTGAACATGACTTAAGAAATATTGATAGAAGGAATAGTTATCAGTATGACTAATTATCAATCCTTTTTCTACTGATCTTACCTATGAAATAAATGTATGACTAAGGTCTTTGCCAATGATTGACATCAATTAAGGTAGAATAAAATAAAACCTATGGCAGTTTTATAATAAAACAATTAGATGTACTTTAAGGCAAATAGATCTATAAGAACCTAACAAGTCCTTTGCGATGATCTGAATGCAACATCCCTTAGATCAGACTTTCTCAACATTTGTTTGCACATGAAACCTCTGAAGATGTTAGTCAAGTGCAGACTCATGTGAGGTCTAGGATAGCGCCTGAAAATCTGCATTTCTAACAAAACCTCAACTGGTGCTCCTAGATTGCAGACCACAGTTTGAGTTGCAAGGCCTTAGTCTATCCCTCACAGCAGCTGTCATAGCGAATTTTCACATTAATAACAATGAAAACCTTAACAGAAAGTGTCTGACACTTTCACAAAAGAACAGATAAGCTTTTCATGTCTTTTTCTTAAATCTTTGTTCACCCATTATTGAGGGTAGAACACTGCAACAAGTTCATTTTTACAGGGAGCTAAAGTAAGATTCCCCAAGGAAGTTTTCTGATATTCTCTATTGATACAAAGATTGAGCTTAGAAAATGTAGAAGAATGAATGGTCAGCATGAGCCTTGAACTCTGGCTACCATCAATTGTTTCCTGCCAAGATGCATCTCTTTTCTTTCCTGAAAACTGCAAGTTTTCTCTCTCGCCTGGCTTGTTTGTGCCAGGATCTTCTTTCTTCTGCCCTTCTCAGCTGGAGTCGCTGACACACTCTCCTCCTGTGAGATATGTATCACTCAATACCATGGTGGGAGGAGGAAATTTACAGCAGTTATGATGGACTAGAGATGGCCACAAAATTATTTGACACTTCTTTCATCAAGAGGCAGCATCTAATTCTCCCCTTAAAGCTCGACTTGTCTTAGCAACTTGTCTGACAAGTAGAATGCAACAAATATGATGTTATAGGTTTTCCAAGATTAGATCATCATTAGTAACCTTTAGCCTCTTTCTGGGTTTCTTAGAATACTCACTCTAGGAGCCCTAAGATGCCATGCATAAAAACTGACTACCCTGAAACCACCATGATGTAGAAGACATGTGCAAGTCCTCTGGTTGACATTCCCTGCTGAACTGAGCCTTTCAGCCATTCTCACAATGGCATTAAACATGAGGGAATCTGTCTTGAACCCTCCAGACCAGCACATCCACTAGCTGAATTCTGCCAAGTGATGTCAACTGACACCACACAGAGTAGAAAAATCAATAAGCTGAACACAGCTGAATTCCTGATTCACAAAATCAGATAAAAAGATAAAAGAAATGTTATTTTAAGCCACTGTATTTGGGATGTTTTGTTACATAGTAATAGAAAGACAGAAAAGTATCCTAAGCTCCCTCTGGAATGGGGGCTCTGCCTTGAATCACAGCCCTCTCGATTGAGACCTTGATACATGTCCCTCCTCATCGACTCGAACTCTTTCTGATTCCCTGATTTACTATTGCCTATGTTTCTATTTAACAGATTACCCTGTCTCCCAGCACTCAATCTCCTTTTAGTTACACCTGAATTTCCCCAGTTCCTGTCCTGCCTGGTCTGTATTTTCTCCTTTTCCTCTTAGGATACTTTCAACCTACTGTGAGAAACTCTATCCAAAGTGTTTCCATGATAATTCTCTGCTCTTTTCCCTTCTGTAGGGAGATGTTTTGGCTACCTCTACCAGTTTATCTACTTCTAATTTCACTTTAATCCAGTGCCAGGCCCAGTTGTAAGCACCAAAGAATAATTGAATGACTATTGGATACGTGAATTAGTGAGTGAATAAAAAAATACATCAATGCATTTATAGGTTATGGTCTACTACTCCACTGAAATTCTTGCTTTAAAATTAGTCAAAGCAACCAGAAAACCGAATGGTCTTTTCTCAGACCCCAAGTAAATTTCTATTAAATCACTGCCTTTGGTCAGTGTAGTCACCTACTTAAAAACTGTTTCCCTTCTTGCTACTTCTGGGACCAGACACTCCTTACAGTTTCCTCTGACTTCTCCTAACACTTCTTTGCTGGCTTCTCTTTATCTACACATATTTTAAATGTGAATTCTCCAAGACTTGGTTTTGGGTTCCTTTTTAACTTGTATAATATCCTTTTGCCGTATCATCTGCCCCCATGGCTTAAACTCCATATTGATAACCCCCAAACTATTTTCTTTAGTTGTGCTATCTTGCCTGTGATATTTTCTCACTGCTACACCTGTCAAACACACACTGATCTCCCTCCTCAGATCCAGACATATTTTCCGGAGATTATTGGATATCCCATCAATATATCAAAGACAATATATCCCAAATACAAATCACTTCCCCATCATAGTTTTGCTTATTTCTATTTCTAACCATATCCAATGATACCACCATCGTCTCAATTTTTCAGTCCTAAGACATAAGTTATTTTCACCTCATTCTTGTCACATCCATTAATTACATCAGTACTGATCCCTGTTGTCTCTAGATACAAAATGTCAGTTATAATAAACTCTAAAACGGTCTCACCTATAATTCTCAAATCTTGACAGTTATCCAGTTTAGTCTACGTAGTACAACTAGTTATTTTCCTAAACCGTTCTTAAAGTACTCCAGCCACAGTTGCCCCCGAGTGCTTTCTTATTCTGTAGATTGTATTTTTGTGTTCTAGCCTTAATATCCTTCCACTCCACCAACACCTTTCTTCAAGGTTCTGTTTTAATGAATTCTTCCTTGATTCCTATGTGCCTTGCCATTCCCTTTATGACCAACTCCAGAAAAAGTCCCTCCTGATCTTGCGGTCTCTCGGTCATTTGTTCATGTCCCTTATTTACATATTGCCATTATCTGACTTGAAGTTGTTGTAGGTTTCCTCACTACTTTATGAGCCCCTGGCTGAAAGATATATTTTTTAATCCCCTACTAAAACTAGCATTGTCTATTGCACATAGTGAATGTTCTATAAATGTTTCTTAAATTTGGAGTTGTTGAACAGTTTCAGTTTTCAGCTACATTCACTTTTTGACTGAGTTGTACCATAGGTGACACTAATCTGTGCCAAATGGGGCACATTTAAACTACTTACACTATTACTTTAATGTTTTCACTGAACGCAGGAATCTCTTTGTAGCCTCTAGGTACATTTAAACTTTAAGATAAAAATTATATTCTGTGAAATGATTCATAATCAATACCATTGCCAATTAAAATCAAATAATAGACACAGAAGTGCCTCAAAGCTTCAACTAAGATAGATACAAGGGAGTGCCAGTGGATAACAGTGTTATTTCATAATCACAGCCTCCCTTTTCCCTCTAGCAATTCTTCTGATGCAGAATCAGTCTTAAGAGGTTTCTGCAGCCAGATGTAAACAAAGAAGTATCATTACAAAACTCACTTGACTACACTTCTGACACCCTGGTTGGGGAAATGTGTATGGATTGATGTGTCTGACTGACAAGAACTCAAAATTTAAATGATCCCTTGTCCAAGAGCCCTGTGGTTACCATTTAGAATTCATCTGCACAAGTCATTAAGTATGCTATTTCGAAAACTAGTTTCTTCCAGAAAAATGTAAAGTCAAGAAGCAGGAATGCTAACATTTGAAAAAAGCTTCTTTAATAATGCTATAATTCTGAATTTTGTTTATATTAGAAAATATTTTTTCTTATACCTCTAGCTATAGTACAATTAGAGATGTTTTAAAAGTAATTATTCAGGTAAGTGCTTAATTGGGTCCACGTAATCTTGTCAAAGTTAGCCGTTTAGAGGTTATAGCAAAAAATTGTGTTTTATCCAGATCCACTAAGATTCCATTAACACTTCTGCGTGCCCATGTCCTTGGCTTTTGTCGTCTTTGCTTCTCAAAACTTCTGTATCTACATCTCTTTGGATGACTGTCTTCAGGATAGTAAAGCTGCTTTGACAAAAAAAAAAAAAAAAAAAAAACACAGAGATCCGGAAGTGCCTTGGTGTTTATGTTACCTTAGGGTAGTCTTAAGGCGATAACTGGGGACTACTGGAATACAAAAGCCCAGCTCCACTGTATCAAGTTGCAACAAGCTGAAGCATAGTTTAGGCCCAGGTTTTCCTGCAGAACCAGACTGAGGCTGGGACTTTGCCTGCAATTGCTCCTTGCATGATTTCTTCCCCATTCCTATTCTGCTTCTCTTGCTCACCTACTTGGCATCCCTGAGAACATTTCCTTAATAAACTACTTTCATGCAAATTCTCCTCTCCATATGGGCTTTACAAAAACCCAACCTGAAACATAAGCATTCCTCTAATGATAGTAATAAGGGCATCAGATTTCTATTTGAAAATACTAGGAATGGGCCGGGCACGGTGGCTCAAGCCTGTAATCCCAGCACTTTGGGAGGCCGAGACGGGCGGATCACGAGGTCAGGAGATCGAGACCATCCTGGCTAACACGGTGAAACCCCGCCTCTACTAAAAACACAAAAATTAGCTGGGTGTGGTGGTGGGCGCCTGTAGTCCCAGCTACTCCGGAGGCTGAGGCAGGAGAATGGCGTGAACCCGGGAGGCAGAGCTTGCAGTGACCCGAGACCGCTCCACTGCAATCCAGCCTGGGCGACAGAGCGAGACTCCGTCTCAAAAATAATAATAAGGTGTTAAACTGATTAATTGAATCTTTAACTTCAACAAAATGTTAGAGTTCAAATCCGTAGCTCTATGGAGGTTTTGATTACCGTTATAATCCATTAACACAATATGTTACTAAGATAGCATTTCAGAGCACAGTATGATTTTCTTGTAGCTATACTACAAAACAAGCATTGAGTATCTGTATTACTTTAGAGAATCTCTAATAAAGTTGTGAATTATAATGCCAATAGTTTGATTAGATAGAATCTTACTGGATTTTTAAATAATATCAAAATGTTCCATCTCTAATAATGAAAAGAGTGGTGAGGTGGGGCAGGATAAATCGTAATATTGGGGCCAGGTGCAGTGGCTCACGCCTGTAAGCCCAACACTTTGGGAGGCTGAGGCGGGTGGATCACGAAGTCAGGAGTTCAAGACCAGCCTGACCAAGATGGGGAAACCCCATCTCTATTAAAAATACAAAAATTAGCAGGCACAGTGGCAGGCACCTGTAATCCCAGCTACTGGGGAGGCTGAGGCAGGAGAATTGCTTGAACCCGGGAGGTGGAGGTTGCATTGAGCTGAGACAGCATCACTGCACTCTAGCCTAGGCGACAGACCAAGACAATGTCTAAAAAAAAAAAAAAAAAAAAAAAAAAATCTAATATTTATATTAATATAAACTCCTGAATCCCTCACGACATAATATCCATGTGCATCAAGCCTTTTAATTCCTGCATATGTTACAGTTGTTCTCCCTATGCCTCTCATAGCCAGAAGGAAAACTGAAAGTCTACTATCTTCCTTTTGTTAAAATTTGACAAGAAGGGGATTCAGGTAGAGATGGTATTCATTAATGCCAGTGACTGCGGCAGACTGTTCTTGGGCCTCTGGGAAGCCCGTGGTGATAAACAGCACTGGAGGAAGAAAGGGTCACCATTTACATATGGCACATGACCCTCATCACAGCTTGTGTTGCTTATTCACCAGTTTGACTTTGTGCTTGCCAAAAGGTTAGACAACCTCTGCTATGCCCTCCTCCATCCTACCAGCAAATTACCACTTTGTTCTCATTTTATGAAATTATTGAATAAAGATCACCATTAATATTTGTTTTTTAATACCACTTATGGAAAAGTGATGGTGGTTCATTTAAAAAATATTTATTGAATGAATGGCAGTTACTTTAAAGAGCCTCTACTGTATTTTAATTTCAAATAAACATATATGTGTCACGTATTTTTAAAAATATGATTGGAGAAGTTCAGTGTTTTTGTTTTGCTTTACTTTGGTAGGTTAATGCCTGATGTTCATAATCTTTTCCAGTTCAACAGGCTGGGCGAGTGGTATGGTACCATAAAAGGGACACTCAGCTGGAAATCAAGACCTTCAATCGCTACTTCCATTGCCTCTACCAAATAGCCGTGGCATCTTGTCATTTAATTCTGAGAGAGTTTCATTTCCACATCTTCAGAAAGACAGAACAATGCTAGATGTACTTGGATGTATTGCAACAGTGATTGCCTTTTAGACATTCCTCTTCTCCCATTTGAATAGACATTAGCCTCATGGGTGACCTCCACACCTGTACTCTCCCCATACACAATTCTGCATACAGCCACCGAACTGAACTTTCTAATACGCAAAACATAAAAAAAAAACTTCCTGGTTTTTTTGAACACATTCATCTCAATTGAGCAAGGTATCATCCATCCACATTCTATCCCCAGTCCATCTTTCCTGCATCCATTTCAATTTTTTGCCAATTGCCCATATCCCAAAACCTCCATTACGGTCATGTCAAACTACTTACTGGTTCCTGAACACAATTGGTTTGTGACTTCGTACTCCTCAGCTTTTTTTTTTTTTTTTTTTTTTTTTTTAATTAGCCAATAGACTGAAAGCTCCAACACGGCAAAAAAAGGGAAAAAAAAAAAAAAGTATTTTTCAGCTTAGTATTCTCAGCAACTAACTGATTGTCTGCCTATAAAAGATGTTTAATAAATGTTTGGAAGAGATGGACTTGAATGGCCTGTTGTACTCTTGTGGGTGTGAAAATCCCGTTAATTCTCTAGGCTCTAGTTGATATCAATTTCAACCCCAACACATCCCTAGCCAAGCAAAATTCATCTCTTCTTCCTTCTGCTCCCATAGCAAATTGTGCATACCCCCGTGGTAGGACATATTATATACTCTTGATATTGCTTTTGATTGCTTTTGAAATACCTATTTTCCCCATATATATGCCATCTCTCAACTACAGTGCCAGGTATATGGCAGAATCTCAAAACTGAGTTAAAAAGACTAAGATTTCTGGGCTGGGCGCAGTGGCTCACACCTGTAATCCCAGCAATTTAGACAGCTGAGGTGGGCAGACCACCAGAGGTCGGGAGCTCGAGACCAGCCTGACCAACATGGAGAAACCTCATCTCTAATACAAATACAAAATTAGCCAGGTGTGGTACCACATGCCTGTAATCCCAGCTACTCAGGAGGCTGGGGCAGGAGAATTACTTGAACCTGGAAGGCGGAGGTTGCGGTGAGCCGATATCGTGCCATTGCTCTCCAGCCTGGGCAACAAGAGCAAAATTCCGTCTCAAAAGAAAAAAACAAAAAAACAAAAAAACAAAAACACACACACACACACACACACACACACACACACACACTAAGATTTCTTTCAAACCTGTAATCTGATGACTGTATGCAAGTCTTTTAAAAAAGCTAAAAATCTCAGATTGATTGATTTATGAATACAAACAGGTATGAAGCAGAAACCATGAAGGCAACTGGCAAAACATACTAGAGTTAAGTACAGCTAGGAATTGTACATGCCAGTGCCAGTCTACATCTTTGAACTGTATGAAAGAGCCTATTGGACACTAAGTATCCATCAAATTCTTTCTCTTTGAAGCTAGTTCTAAAAACAATTGAAACAAAAGGAATTTTAGCTAACTTGCTTTACCTTGGCTACAGAATATTTTAAATCTAACATTCCAAATAGTTCTTCTGAAGTATTCTGAACTGGTTTCTTTCTGTAAAGACAATTATGATTTCTGAGTCTATTTATGAATAATTGTATACTTACACAATGTTAGGACAGTATTATCTTTAAAATGATTTGATGTTCAAGGTTCGTACTATTAATCTTGGAAAAGTAAAAAATATCTTCTATCAGAGGAAATCATTAACACTCTCAGAAATAAGTTAAATACGATACAATGGCAGTTCTACAACATCCAGATATTCAACAGTAGGCAGCAATTATTACTTGTTAGGCCATAATTCACATCTTTGAAAAATTCAAGAGGACAAACTAATTTTGCCAATGTGAAGGAGCTATAAGGAAAATTATGCTTTAATGGAAATATAAGATGTTTTCATTGCCTTACCTTAAGTATTGCTTTTTAATCCTTGAAATTCAGTGCAAATACTTAATAATTATTTTCCATATATCTTATTAGAAATATTAGCACTCATGCTGATTAGAGATTTTATCTTCCTCAGAGCCACACCAACACACCCTTCTACACCCTGCTTTGCAACGCTGAGGCAAAGACTCTGCAAACCGTACTTCTGGCTTTGCTGACTGACTCTTAGAATCTAAAGGTAGGGAGCAATAGAGGGAGACCGCAAGCCCGGAGGAGGGAGAAAGGATTTAGTCATTCACACTAGCTTCCCATGCACTTACTGTCCTTATTAGCAGTTCCCTAGACATGCTTCATGCCTGCAGCAGCACTTCTTTTTAGTAACAAGCTATTCAATTTAGCTTGTGTTTTGTTTTTCAAAAGCTTAGAGAATCAGCTTCATTGCACCCCTGCCGCATAAATACCAGCACCACCTGGCTGGCAGAGGTCCGGGCCTCAGTCCCAATGGGCCCTTCCTGCTATCCCAGAGAGGGTAGCACCAGCCACATAGTGGCCCCCTACTCAGACCTGAGCTCAGCTTTGTAGAGTCCTTCCTCAAGGGTTCTCAGTGTTAGTAATTCTAACCTTTTGTCTTCCCAGCCCTAGGAGTGGTAGCTACTTTGTGCACTTGCTACCTCTTTGTCAATTTTTCAATACCTGTATCACAATTCCTCATGTTACATTATTTTCTGCTGCAGTAACTTGAGTGGTTTGTTAACTGACCTTGGCTGACACATCATTCCAAACCCAAAACTTGTCAGTATGAAAATGGAAACACAGTAAGTTTTGGGTCTGTGTTTAATGGGTAAGAATGATTTCTCATTCTTCCAAAGACCACATACTATATTACACTATTGTTTTCTACTACTTTTATACAATAATGACTAGATATACTTAAGCACAAGGATATTTAATCTTCTGGACAGCCATATTTATATGTGCATTCTTTCTGTAGATGAAATCCAGTTGTATTAGAATCAAAAACTTTTTTAAAAATTCTAACCATAAACAGTTGAATCAAATCTAGCTCTGTAGTTACTTTTCAAAGTCAACATGAAAAGTAAAAAAAAAAAAAATTGTCAAAAATCCACCTGGAAAATTCCTATACCATCCATATTATACACATAATATGGATTAGGTTTTAAATACTGCATAGTCACCTCCTGCACACCAAAGTTTAGGAAGACATTGAGCTAAACTCAAAGAGCGAAAAGCCAGTGTGTATGCAGCTTTCTTAACATGCAATTCTTCCTGCCTCTAAGGTAAGCCCTAGATTGTTTTCTTTACCTGCAGGGCTTTCTTCAGTATGTCTTAATAGTAAAGATAATCCAGTACAGCACTTGTAATATGCTTGTGATCAAGAATAGATGGAAACAGGACGATGTAGTCCTAACTTAAGCATGTAAATTAATTGCATCTCATAACGTCAGCCTATCCACATTCTCAGTCATACAGATTAAAGAACCAAAAGGAACCCGAGGAAATAAGGAAGGGTAATTCTGCTTAGAAAGTTGCTCTCACATTTCACATACATGGTTGAAGTTTGACCTCAAAAACAGAAAAATCAATTTCAGGCACTGAATGGCAATTGTATAACTTATTTATTATATTTATAATACACTGAAATCTGAGTTTTCTATTACTTTCATTTCTTATTTGGACACTGGTAATTGCCTCTTTCTTATGCATTTTTAAAGTATACATCCTGTTGCTAGCTGGCACTATTCCAATATTTTTTCCCTTTAACTTTGGAATTTTCCTTTTAAAAAATTGTCATTCTGGAGTTAACATGCTACCAGCTTTTCACAAATTAAATTTGTTGTTAGAAAGTGGCTTCCATGGCCGGGTGCGGTGGCTCACACCTGTAATCCCAGCACTTTGGGAGGCCGAGCCGGGTGGATCATGAGGTCAGGAGTTCAGACCACCCTGGCTAACACGGTGAAACCCCGTCTCTCCTAAAAATACAAAAAATTAGCTGGGCGTGGTGGCAGGTGCCTGTAGTCCCACCTACTCGGGAGGCTGAGGCAGGAGAACGGCATGAGAACGGCACCAACCCAGGAGGGGAAGGTTGCAGTGAGCCGAGATCACTCCACTGCACTCCAGCCTGGGCGACACAGCAAGACTCCATTGGGTGGGTGGCAGGGGGGGGAAACAGCTTCCATTGTATCCAAAATTGAGGCTCTTAAAAATGTATCCCTTTTCATGATACTTCTAATATTAGTTTTCTGTAGATGTTCCATAGCAGGACTTGAAATAAACTCAATATATCTAACAAAGACAGAAATGGAAAGATAAGTACATAGGTTTTCTGGTTGTGATGTACTCTACCCCTTGCCTGTTTTTTCTTGACCAATACATACAATATTACTTAAACATGCCATCCTCGATATTCCCAATGTCCCCTATACTAAGACTAGTCTTGGCCCCAGACTGAAGGAACTTAAAGTCCCCACTACTTTAGATGTGCAAATTAAGACCAAGGCAAAATTGCTACTGGTCCAGCATCCTTTTGCTAAAGCTAGCCTGTTACCTTAAACTTTATAATTCAGCTTCACTCTTTGTACTCAATGTACTCTACAAGGGTTTCTACAACTGGCTCCTTGACTAAGGTCTTTGGAATTAACTTCCACAAAGAGGGCAGAGACCTTATCTGTCTTGTTCACTGCTGTAACTCCAACACTTGGTGGTTCTTCTGTGCGTAGCCACCTTTCTTTAGAGGTGATCAGAAGTTGGTTGAATGACTGAATGGATAAATGAAACTCAGCTTAATACCTTAATTGTAATCATTGTGTTTCTGTTCTAAAGCTCTTTGTTTCTTCAACAATGCTTCTCAAAGTAAAATTCTGAATGCAATGCCCATGGCTGGTTCTCTATTATCTGCTAATGGAATTCCTGATATAGAATACTTAACTCTGATCAATCATTCCTTACCTTCAGTCCTGATTTTGTGTTCTCTCACTTGCTAGAGGCTGCACTGACCTCCTGAGTTTCTCCCTCAGCAACTGTTCACCTGCCTGGATTTCTTCCTGTTCTTGGAATCTTCCTAAATACATATCCGTATCCTCTGGATCCTGACCATTCCTCTGCTATTGACACCCTGACTAGATCTATTCTCAGATGTAATAACCAGATAATTGGGAATAAAAGAGGTATTGCATTCTTAGTAAGGCAGGCATGGGAAGAAAGACAGGACATGAGATTCTTAGTACAGGAAATAGTAGGGTGACATAGGAAAGTAATTCATCGAAAAATATTTTCTTTAGTGGTTCAACCTATACAAACATACCATCCAGGGAATACAGCAGGTCCAGTGATAATTCCAGACATATTCAACATAATGATTTCCAATCAGGTAGTCAGGAAATAAGGGAAAGATACTGAGTGACAGTTAAGTGGCAGGGAAATATGTAATATAATTAACCAATCAATTTAACAACAATTGGTTAAAGCGATACCAACAGCTACTTTTATTGAGCCGTTACTATGGGCCAGGCACTTTATATACATCGTCTAACTTAATATTCACCAAAAAATTCAGAAAGGCAATATTGATCAATGTTTTGAAACTTTGAACAAGTTGCACAAAGTCCTAAACTAACAGCTGTTGCTAGAATTTGAACCAGGACCATGTGCTACAGTAACTTGCTCAAGTTTCTACTAAGCTATGCTCCACTCTACACAACTCTAAGTTTCATCAATACACTGGAACTCATTTCATATACTCGTTCTCCTTAGTCTATTACCATGAAATACACTAGGTTCAAACTTGCAATAAGAAATCATTAAGTGACTCATCACCTTACAATTCCAAGTACAGACAAGTGTGGAAATGATCCCACCAAACAAGGGGAAATTATCACTGTCGCCTTTACATCTTCTTCTCAGGATGTTAACTATCTCCAGCTTAATGACAAGCACAAATTCTTGTAGCTGTTCTTAAATTTCAGGCTGTTCTTTAGTTTTATAGTACACATTTAACTGTATTTATACCCATGCCTGAGAAACTGCTGTGTCTTAGAGAGTCATATAATGCTGAAGGTCAAAGAATATGCTCTTGCCAGATTTGTAGGGATCCTAGCACCACTCACACATATTCATTTATTAAAAATTATTTTTCTGATCATGATGCTAATCTGTTCAGAGTCATAGGCCCATAAAGACAATATTTTCTATGGGTTAAGATGTGCTATTCTCATTAACTGAACAAACCAGAATGAATTTAATCACAGCAGTCAAGGGAAGCTACTGCATCATTCCAAGACAAATTAGAGATATTGTACCCCTGTGGTGTAACCTTTGATTTCGATTAGAGGTTTCAGTCTGCTTCCTATGGCTAGACTCAAAATATTCAGCCTACTAAAGAGAATGAAAGGTAAGTTTATGACTTTGCATCTTGCAACTGCACCACTGATTGTCTTCAAAGCCTTAGGCTTTGCAGTTAACGACAAAAAAAAAAAAAAAAAAAAAAAAAACAAGTCAATCATATTTTCATAAATATTAAGCTTCCCAATTGTATATAAAGAAAACATGCAAGTTACTTTTTACAATGATTCAGGAGATAAACTACTGGTATAACTGATCATGTTATTACTAAATCTCATGAAAAATATATTAAGCTGGAACTATTAGCCTGCTTTTAAAAATGTGTATGAAAGTCAGTTATTAAAAGCTAGAAGATGTTGTTAAATAAATTTACAATGTGTTGAAATTTCCCTATTGGAGAATTATAAAACAAAAATAATGTTTTTCTGATGCATCACATAAAATGTAGAAGCAAAATTTGAGGGTTTAGAATAAAATATTTCAATATTTCTTAGAAAACATTAAATGCCTGTGCAGTCTCCGTAATTGTTTCCCTTGAGGAAAAAAAAAAAATTTTCCTTTCAGGTAGTATGCACACACAGTTTTACTCACCCCTTGTCTCTCCAAATCTAGACTCCAAATATATATTAGTCACAATAAAACTCATATTCTTATTCTGCATGACTAATTTGTAGTCAAACGGAATACAATTCGGTGGAAATTGAAGATAAATAAAAAGGTACCAATGACTGTATAGCAACATATCTAGATAAAAGTGTATCATATATAAAACATTCAATCCCACATGGCAGCTTTCCTAGAATATGAAAACATTTTATCATTATGGGTATTAGCTGATGAAATCAGTATTATTTTAAAAACATGCTAAGAATGTTATCTTCAAAATTTCATATCTCAAAAGCAGGATTTTGGTTATGCAAAGTGGTTTATAAAATAGAGATATTTATCCATACACAGTTTTATGTGACAATTTAGGTGTCCTTATAGCTTCTTGGTGTGCAATGTAAACTGGTAAAACAAAAATAATTTTGCTAAGTATTTCTGTGATACATATATGACAAAATGTTTATCATTAGTCATCAGGTAACTGCAAATTAAAACAATATGCTGTCACCCCACACCTGTCAGAATGGCTATTCTCAAAAAGACAAAGGATAACAAGTGTTGGTGAGAATATGGACAAGAGAGAAACTTTGGACACTTAATGGGAACATAAATAGGTACAGCCATTATAGAAAACAGCATGAAGTTCCTCAAAAAAATAAAAATAAAACTACCATACAATCCAGCAATCTCACTACTGGGTACATACCTAAGGAAATGACATCAGTATATGAAGTAGATATCTGCACACCCGTGTTTATTGTGGCAGTATTCACATTAGACAAGATATGGAATCAACCTAAGTAACCAACAGATGAACAGATTCAAAAATGTGGAATATACACACAATGGAACACTATTCAACTTTAATAAGAAAATCTTGTACTTGGGAACAATGTGGTTGAAACTGGAGGATTTTGGAGTTTACAAATTCTCAAGTCCAGGCATGGAAAATTAATTGGTGGGGGGGGGGGGGGGATGTGAAATATCGACACTATTTTCCCCATCTCTGAGCCTAGATACTGTCTTCCTGGACTGGATGGAGAAAGTAAAGAAGAAACAAGAGTGTGTTCCTGAAAGGAGGGGATGGTGAAAGAACCGCCACCACAACAGGTAAGTTTGGGGGTATCCAAGTGCAGAACTGGGTCCCATTCCAGAGTCCAGCCCAGTAACGCAACAAGACTCCAAAGTTGTATCAGACCCAGGCAGGAATCATGAGCGTGTGTCTTAGCAAATGGACATGAGCTAGCCTCCCAGTACCCAGGCACTTCAGCAGGATATAGGGTACAGTAGAATAATTTCCCACATGCCTCCAGCAAACACACTGCTCAAAGGGTTTTTGGAGGATGAAGAATGACAAGGGAACCACCATGTTTCTTGACCATACAGAGATATGAAAGGGCCTACAACTTGAGGCCAAGGAACAAGGTCCCTATGGGATGAATTGTACAAGAAATCGGGTAAGCCATACCCATCTTCAAATCCTGGCACTGTATCAGTGTCAGGCCTCTGAGCTTAAGCTAAGCCATCATATCCCATGACCTGCAGGTATACATCCAGATGGCCTGAAGCAACTGAAGATCCACAAAAGAGTGAAAATAGCCTTAACTAATGACATTCCACCATTGATTTGTTTCTGCCCCACCCTAGCTGATCAATGTACTTTGTAATCTCCCCCACCCTAAAGAAGGTTCTTTGTAATTCTCCCCACCCTTGAGAAGGTACTTTGTAAGATCCACCCCCTGCCCGCAAAACATTGCTCCTAACTCCACCTCCTATCCCAAAACCTGTAAGAACAAATGGTAATCCCACCACCCTGGGCTGACTCTTTTTAGACTCAGCCCCCCTGCACCCAGGTGAAATAAACAGCCTTGTTGCTCACACAAAGCCTGTTTGGTGGTCTCTTCACTGGGAGGGGCGTGACAATCAGGTCCCTTCCGGAAATTTAAGACAAAACTCCAGAGAAAGGTGGGGGGCATATCAGTCCTAAATTGGCTGAGATAAAATATGCAGGATCTACCGGAAAGTAGACTTTATATGTAAATTAAGTTCAGATTCAAGAAAAGGCAATTATTGAGATTCATTGCCATTGCATGTAGATCCTTATGTGGGGATTTCTAAGAATCATTGTCCAGCACGTAAACTGCAAAACAAACCGGTAACAAATCAGACAACAATTAAGAGCCAAGTCATCTTGAGACAAGAGCTCATGACTCAGAGAATCAGCCAGCAAATGTGAAATGGACATTCAGAAGTCAGTTTCTGAACTAGCAGTAGCCTGTTACGAGGCTGTTGAAGAGCCTTGTGGACTGCTTTATGTTCCGGGTAGTTCCATAGGTCCTGGCAGAAAAAGAAAGTAAAACTTCTGTTGAATGTAACCTTAGACTGAGTTTCTTAAAGGGCTCAAACTTTTCCCGGGGCAGGAAAGGCCACTCTATTCACAGGAGCTGTAGATATTAAGGCCTGTGGGGAGTCGGGAAGGGGGACTCATTATCTGGGAAAAGCCACACCCTTAATCAATCATAAACGGTGATGCCTGGGGCACAGTTGAGATTACACCTTGGAGGAACAATCTAGGTTTTTCCTATCCAACTCCAAAAGAAACACATTTCAGTGGCAACTGCTGAAAAACAAACAAGCAAACAAGTAGTACCAGCACCTTTTTGTTTCTTTGGTAAGAAGGCGAAACATCCCAGATTGTTTAAAACAAAACAAACAAACAAAAAAAACATTCGGGAAATCAGAACCTTTTTCATGATCTGGGGTTATGTTGTCCAGTAAGGTAGCCACTAGTTATATGTGGCTACTGAACGTTTGAAATGGGACTAGCATAACTGAGGAAGCTAAATTTTCATTTTGCTTTGTTTTTGCTTAAATTTTATTTAAATTGAAAACAAACAGTGTTTAATATTCTTCCAGTAACCACAACTTCGTTGGTTTGGGAGAACAAGTTTACTTTAGCCCATGAAAATCTGGCATCTGAATTCAGATGTGCTGTAAGTATAAAATATCCTCCAAAACTTAATGATTTAGTACATTCTTTTCACTAACCTAAAATGTCTCATCAACAGTCTTATATTGATTACATGTTGAAATATTTTAGCTAGAGTTAAATAAAACATTAATGTCACCTGTTTATTTTTACTTTTTAAAGTGGCTACTAGAAAAGTTTAAATTACATATATAGCTTATATTTCTATTGGACAGCACTAGCCTGGAGTACAATTCAAAAATAGGGCAAGAAATCAGAGCTACTTCTTCCACATCTGAGTTTTGCGAACATTTATTCCTGCTACATACACACCAGTCTGTGTATCTACACATAATGAAAAACAGACTTTTCTCAATCCCCTCCTATACAGAGAGGTAAGTGGATCATATAAATTAAGATGGCATAGCAACACCGGAATCATTAGGATTTAAACCTATAACTTCTGACAACAGTACAAGATGCAAAGTGATTTTTAAAAGTGATCTAAATTAAATTTTCTAGTTTTCCTTTTCTTTCCCTTTAATAGGTTTCATGAAAATCAAGAATTATAAGGCGGGGGAAGTAAGGCTGGAGAAGACAATCTAATAAAGCAATGTAGGACAAATGAGAAAAATCAGGCTTCCAGCTCCTACTCCAGCACTTTCCAACTGTCATGACCTTCATTGGTCTGTCTGTACCTCAATTCTCTGATCAGTAAAATTTGGATGAAATATGCTGGACTCAGGTTGAGACAAAATGAACACATAAGGAGAGTCTATCATCTGTAAGTCACTACATGATGTAACCATTAGTATTTTATTGTTAGCAAAGATTAATAGAAAACGGACACTCCAGGGCTGGACAGCATGAAGCCCTATCTAGTAGTTGCTGCCATCGTCTGATTTGAAGTTCCTCAAATCGTTCTTCCCCAGCCTAATCATTTTTTCTCTTCAGACCTGGAATCCTGCCATCCTCTCGAGTCATAGTTTGGGGGTTACTGCCTGCATATGAACAGTATAGCCATGTGACATAGAAATGAAGGCCACAGAACCATAATTCATCAGTTATTAAATGTGTTAGCTGACAACTTGGAAATCATAGAGCACTAAACTCCAAGTTACTTCCTGAAAAGCAGAGAGATGCTTCCGCGGTGAGGCCACAGAACTCACAGCTTTACATTTTACCCACAATTTGCACGTGATCCACATGATCTGGCCTCAGCTTTCCCTCAACCCCTTACAACAGTTACAATTTCATAGCCTTCTGTCAGTCACTAGATAAACACTTCCTTCCAGTACTGGCAACATTACTGCACATTCTTCTTTTAGGTTTTCAGCCCTGGCTACACATTAGCATCACCCGAGGAGCTTTCAAATCTATACCATTGTGAGCCTTACACCCAGAGATCTGGATTCAATGGCTCTGGGGTATGACCTAGAAAAAGGCACCTGGCTGGGCGCGGTGGCTAACGCCTGTAATCCCAGCACTTTGGGAGGCCGAGGCGGGCGGATCACGAGGTCAGGAAATCAAGACCATCCTGGCTAACACGGTGAAACTCCGTCTCTACTAAAAAAAATACAAAAAATTAGCCGGGCGTGGTGGCGGGCGCCTGTAGCCCCAGCTACTCAGGAGGCTGAAGCAGGAAAATGGCATGAACCCGGGAGGCGGAGCTTGCAGGGAGCCGAGATAGCGCCACTGCACTCCAGGCTGGGTGACAGGGCGAGATTCTGTCTAAAAAAAAAAAAAAAAACAAAAAAAAAAAAACAAAAAAAAAAAAAGAAAAAGGCACCTAAAGCCCCCCAGGTGATTTTAATATGCAGCCAGGGTTGACAATGATTAGGTCATTGCTTATCATGGATATAGGTTTTAGCAGTCCAGTTTCTAATGCCCCCCACCATGTTGATTTTGTTTTTTGTTTTTTTTGAGACAGAGTTCCACTCTTTTTGCCCAGGCTGGAGTGCAATGGTGCGATCTCAGCTCACTGCAACCTCTGCCTGCTGTGTTCAAGCGATTGTCATGCCTCAGCCTCCCAAATAGCTGGGATTACAGGCGCCTACCACCACACCCAACTATTTTTTTTGTATTTTTAGTAGAGATGGGCTTTCACCATGTTGGCCAGGATAGTCTTGATCTCTTAGACCTCGTGATCCACCCACCTCTGCCTCACAAAGTGCTGAGATTACAGGCGTGAACCACAGCGCCCAGCCTTTAATGCCCCCTTTCTTTCATAACATTATACCAAGTATTATTTGGCAAACTTCTCATCCCCTATACTGTGTTATTTATTGGCATTGTTTCCCAGCTCAGGCCTAGACGCTTGGTACATTCTGTCTCTCTGGCCACAATGATTGTGTAAGCAAGGCTGTAAACCAACTTAAAGGAATGGGAAGAGTTACAAACTTAAGTCTCTCATACATGATGAAGGATGATGACTTTGTCAGATATTTTCATGATTTTATGATATTTATCAGACATTTTCTCTTGGGAAGTTTATGTTAGAGCAAAAATCATGTATCATTAGGGAGTAGAGGTAATGCTAAAAGCAAGAAATGAGAGTAGTTAATTCATGAGAATGAATGACGGAATCCCATGACGTGATAGATCAGCAGCGACACTATGGTCTCAACAGTTCAATTATTCAAATTACACAGATTGTAGTTTTTTTTTTTTTTTTTTTTTTTTGGAGACGGAGTCTCACTCTGTCGCCCAGGCTGGAGTGCAGTGGCGCAATCTCGGCTCACTCCAAGCTCCACCTCCCCAGTTCACGCCATTCTCCTGCCTCAGCCTCCCGAGTAGCTGGGACTACAGGCGCCCGCCACCACGCCCGGCTAATTTTTTGTATTTTTAGTAGAGACGGGGATTCGCCATCTTAGCCAAGATGGTCTCGATCTCCTGACCTCGTGATCCACCGCCTTGGCCTCCCAAAGTGCTGGGATTGCGCCCAGCCCACTGATTGTAGTTTTCTAATGTGACATTTTTGTTTTGATTATTCAGTTGGCCAGACAACTGAGTAACCAAACGGTCTCGCCTACTTGTTTGTATATTCAGTTGTTCAGTTTCTTGACCTTTTTACCCCATGCATCCTTAACATAAGCCGAATTTATCTCTGTTCAATGTAACACAAAAGCCCGTATTTAGAGCCAGATTATACCATAGTTTCCAGCTGTGTCCTCTTAAATATATTACTCATTCTCTTATATCCTCCATTTCTTTCCCTTAAAAAATGAGACCACCACCTATTTCCTATACATGGTTGCAAACATATGTTTACAAGATGTAAATTACCTTGCACAGTATGCATCTCTCAGGATGTGAAAGTGACCGTCTTCCTCCTCAGTAATTTTGTCTTATCAAAGCCATTAAAAGCCCTCAGAGGTGATTAAATTTGCTTTGACAAACCGTGGAGTTATTAAGCAAAGTAGTAAACTGTGAACACACCTCAGTTTTTTCTCGAATATTGTAGTGGAGCTGGAAAATTTTTTTTTAGGTATTTCTTCCATATCCACAAAAAAGCAGCAAGCCCACTGAAACTCATCTCTTCGTGCTAGTAAATAATCTCCTACTTTTCTTACTGTACGTTGATTTATTGGTCCCCATTTTCTCATTCCTACTGAATAGAACAGCATATCTAGCCTACGGTGGGAAATGTGATATCCTTTGGTCACTGGGGTGTTAAGAAAACATGACAGGAGCAGAGCCTTGAGATGGGCTGGCATGTTTGGGCTTGCTATCTAGCGACAACCTATGAAAACATGCACTGGGTGGCCGGTGCCATTCCAGTGTGTGCCTCTGTATGTGACACATCCAAGATAATCTAAACCTAACCTGCCGCTGAAAGCCAAGCCTAGCAACTACCAGCCTGATGCAGAATCAAGTCTAGTTCAACTTAGGTCAGCCAAACCCCACAGGACCATGAGAATTAATGCTATTTAAAACCATTAAGTTGGAGGTAATGATTATTACTTGATATTATTGTTTTGGGAGCTGACCAATACATCTGCCCAAATAAACGTGTTTGTTCACATCATGACGTTGTACTGAACCCCTATTAACCTCAATAGAGAAGGCATCAGGTTCAAGAGACTGAAGAAGTAAACCCATAGCCAGCAAATGAGGCATTGGGTTTTATTAGGGGTTTACATACAGGGTAGGGAGTTCAGTAGTGGTGGGCTAGACAGGAGAAGTGCCTTACCTACAGAAATGATCCAGTGGTGGCAGACTGGACAAGATATCCAAGCAGCACCGTGGTAGTGACGGCAGCCGTGAGCTGAGCAGGCAAACCAACGCTGCTTGGAGGCAGCATGCAGTTTATATAGGATTTTCAGTTAACGCATTGCCCTTAATGACGTTCACCTGGCAACCTTCACCCAACCCAAAACTCAGGGCCTCAATCCGCTGTACGTATGGCCCGTGTTCCACGGGACGCGCTTGAGGCTCAGCTGTGCCTCATAGACAAGGAAGGGCTCTCTTGCTGGGCTACTCCCAGATTCCGTAGCTCGGAAAACACATTCAGGTGTGTCTGCAGTACAGGATCATTCTCAGGGTATGCGTAAATTATTGCAATCAGGTGCATTTACCATATACTTGATTACCTATCTTACTGGTTATGTTGTTGTTTTGTGTGTATGTGTGTGTATGCATGGGTGTTTTTACAGAGTCAGATGTCAACTGCAGGGACAATACAAGTGTCTTACTCATTTCAGCCTGCTGTAACAAAATACCATAGACTGGGCAGCTTAAACAACAGAAATTTATTTTCTCACAGTTCTGGAGGCTTTAAGTCCGAGGTGAGTGTTCCAGCATGGTCAAGTTCTGAAGAGGGCTCTCCTCGTGATATGTAAACAACAACCTTCTCCTGTGTCCTCACATGGCAAAGAAAGAGCAAGCTCTCTGGTGTCTTCTTTATACTGGCCACCAGATCAGAGCCCCACCTGCATATGCTTATCTTACCCTAATTAATTCCCAAAGGTTCCATCTCCAAATATCATTCCATTGGTGGTTGGAGCTCCAGCATATGAATTTGGGGAAAACACAAATATTCAGTCCATAACAACAAGTAAAGGACTACAGAATCTATTTTATACAGTAATATTTTCTTTTATGAGCTACATGAAAATGACAAAGCAAGTGGTTTAGTATTGTAATACCAAGACAAAGATTAAGAACTGAACTGAGCAAATACTTTATACTTCTGGTTCAGTTCATCGTAAGTGAATTACCCAAAAATATAAAAGGAGAGCTGTAGTTGTTCTAGAAAAATCTTCCTTCATGTAGGAGTGGGTTTGCGGGTTACTGTGCTAATCCACACCTGGAGTTTTGGGCGTCAAGGTTGATAAGAGTCAAGGGTTTGGGTTTTGGCTCTGGATTGTGGAAGATCGTTTTCTGAGAGCATTCTTGGGCACTATGTCCCATGGGACATAGTTTTCAACAGAGAGGAATAATCCAGGTGTATATAAGGCAATAAAAGAAACCCTGAGGCTTCCAGGCCTTAGCAAGAAGAATTGGAGTGGAAGTTTAAAAGCAGAACTGGAACAGTTTCTAACTGAGGGTGGTAGAGAGAATTCTGATATTTATATATTCAGCTGAGGTTGAGAGCTTTTAAGGATGCTGAGCTGGCTGCTGGCTTGGAGTGAACGTGTGTGTGTGTGTGTGTGTGTGTGTAGTGCAGTGTAAATAAGCAACACTGCTAGTCTTATAATCTTATAATTGTTCATGAGAGAAAATACAATCTAGAGGAAGAGATCATCTAGTTTACTGGGAACTAGTAATGCTTATCTTGCCGAGGTTTAAATGAATGATCATGGCTGTAATGACTTATAAGAAAATTAAATCTAAGAGCACAGCATCTGAGCAGAAACTATATACAGAGGTTTATGTACACAGCTGTGCGATGAGAAGAATTAGATGTGCTGTGCCCTGATGCTTTTGCAATAAAGAGTTCAAAAATATGTGGAGAACACCCTACTCCTTAGTACAACCCAGAGCAGTCTACTCTAGCCTGCTTAATTGGTATGCTATGAACAAATCCCTCTTGATTACACCCCTAGGGTATAATAGGAGGCAGGTTTTACTTTAACGCCTTTCATCATACAGAAAGTAAACTGCTTTATGGATAAAAATAGCCATGTACAGACTCACTATTGACACCAGCCACCCCTGGTGACTTCAGGGCTCATCAGCAATGCACAACTGTTTTAAAATAAAGCAAAGAGTCACACGTATAATTGGAATTACAGGAATAATGAGAAGCAAACAGAAAGAGGCCACGTTGCCTTGAGGGCTAATCTATAGATTAGAAAAAAATCGGGGCCCTAAAAGACACACTATTGAGGGGGTCTAGGGATAGAGCTATTTTTAAAGCAGTGCTAACAAAACAATTGGTGTCACATAACACTCCAGTAACTAAGATAATTCACTTGACTGCAAGACAAGCAAAATATAGGATGTTAAATGTACAACTATGTCTCAAGGTTATCCAAGTTAAAATTTGGAGCAACTAAACATGTCCCATTTTACAATGACAAAATGAACACTTAGTTTTCACTGTGTTTAAGAAAAGTGTCTTTGCCACATTAAATGCATGATCAGGAGATAGATTATTATCACAGCTGCAAGGAAAATATTTTTCAGATCCAAAGATTCAAGAACATTGTGGTACACAGAACTTGAATTGCTGTAAGATGAAAAGTTAAATGTCAGCAATTGAAACAACAAATATTCAGGATAAAGTGTTTATAGCCCTTTCTTTTGAGGGTTTTCACATTGAGGAAGTATGCTTTTTATCTTCTCCAGTGATACTTTAACATGGGCCATCAAGCACCTGAATAACAGCAATTACAAAAATATATTTTTTTCATTAACGACTGGGCATTTTATGCGTTTTTTTTATTTTGCATATTAACTATGCCCTTAAAATAGTGCTTGTTCTTCAGTCTACTTATTAGAAGTTCAAAACAAGGCTTTGGTTCAAATCTAGTTTCTGAGATAAATTTCTTAAATCATTGTAAAAAATATTAATGGTGACTAAAATTTTAATGTTTTTAGAAAACATCACAGATAATCAGAACAGGAATAAAAAGAACAAAGAGTAAAGGAAGGAGAAGGAAGGAAGAAGGAAAGGGGAAATGTAAGGAGGAGTAGAGAATGAAGAGGTGAAGGGAAAAGCTGTGATTTTTCTTTTCAGATAAAGCACAGGTGGAGAAAATCTATGACATTATGAGAGTCCTTCATTTAAAAACCACATAGTTTTAGGTAGGAGGGTTCTTATGGGTGGAATCTTTCATATTTGTTCAATCCAAATTATCCATTAATTGTTCTGTCTGATTTATTAGCTTTCATCAAATAGCTATCAGTTTCTATGCTTTAGCAACTTGAAATCATTTGCCAACTGTTGTGATATAATACAAGTCGAAAAAGTTGATATGCCCAAAGGCTTATCTGGATTTTGTATTCATTTTTTCCATTTCAAAGTTCAAAACAAGTCATTTCTTTTTCTTTATTCTCTGCAATCAATACAAAATGTGTGTTCATACTATTAAGAAGAGCATGACTGTTTAAAAGGCTTAGTTCAATGGATTAGTAGACAACCATTTTTCTAATTAGTCTTCCCCTCTGAACTTTTCTCCACTTTCCGCAGCAAATGGAAACGTAATGAGAATCTCATAGTATTCTGCCAAAATAAAGGGGATGTCAGGCAATAAAGCATATCCATGCTAAATATCATCACAAATCCCATATGTATTATTATCATTTTATTTTTAAGTGTTTTTTACCACCAAAAGCCAAGAATGAAATTGCTTTGAAGGTAATTGTTATATGGTTATGCTTTGGCTCTATATTTGAGCATCCACGTAAGTCTTTAATTAATAATTTGTGTTATGGACCATGTTCTGACAAGATGTTTTGCTAAGGAGATACGCTCCCTTCCCTTACTGCAACCCACAAGAGTAAATAAAGGCAAGACACCGGAGTTTTGGAAGTCAGATTGGGATTCTGAAGAAGTTCCTGGGCCCTGAGTATCATGGTACACAGTAGAAAGCCACTTCCTGCCTCTCTAATATCTAAAACAAAAGATTTGAACTGGTAGCCATTGCTCTAATTCAGGCCTGAGATACATTTGGCTAATTTGATACAGGACAGGTTAAGCTCCAAACTCAGGGCTTGGCCTGGGAGGATTCTTGGCTTTGCCTAGGAAGGAGTTCACAGGCGAGCCGGTGGCATTAAACAGCTATTTCTTAGTGAACATTACTGTGCTTTGTGGAGCAGGGACAACTCATAGGCGGTGCCTCCAAAGTTGGCAGGGTATGGGCTGCTGGCTACTGTATTTATATCCATTTATACCCACATTCAATTACATGTAAATTAAGAGGCAGATTAATGCAAATTGAGAGACAGGTTATTTAGAACTTTCTAGGAAAGGGGTGGAAACTTCTGGGTTATTGCCATGTCCTTTGTAAACTGTCATGGTGCTGGTGGGAGTGGCTTATGCTAATATGCAATGAGGGCTGCTGGGGATCACTTTTGTTGCCATCTGCTGGTTTCTGCTGTTTTTCTCACTTCCGTTGGTCGCTGCTTGCTGCTACCTGCCAGTTTCTTCACTTTATCCTCTCGGGACTGGGAAATAAGTCCTGCCCACCTCCTACCTCAGGCTTGCACAGAATTTTTAATTGGAAAACCTTTTTCCAGTTACCCACCAAATATACATGATTGCCTACTATATATCAGGCACTGTTCCAGGTGCTTGGAATTCACCAGTAGACAACATGCATACATTTAAAAAGTGCTCAACTTATGAGGCAAATATATAGTGCACGAGGATGTTTTACATACAATCCAGATTCTTAAGTTCCTCTGGAAAAATAAAATATCTGGCCAAAAATAGCTCTACATTCTGACATGGACACTGCTAGACTGAATTGATTAGCAGTTACCCATTTTAGACTGGGCACAGGCATGCCATTTGCCAGTATTCTTTCCAATTTACACAATGTCCATATGCATTTAGATCTTTGCTTCACCTATTTCCATTACCTTTCAGGTCCTTGTAGGTATTTTAATTGTGGACTCCATTCACTGTATTATTTCATTTTATTTCAGTTCAGTTTGTATCATTTTGAGTTCCTGTTTTTAATTTAGTATAATATCATAGAAAGTGTTTGTACTTCATTCTACGGCTGGGTGCGGTGGCTCACGCCTGCAATCACAGCACTTTGGGAGGCTGAGGTGGGCGGATCACGAGATCAAGAGATCGAGACCTTCCTGACCAACATGGTGAAACCCCGTCTCTACTAAAAATACAAAAATTAGCTGGTCGTGGTGGCACGTGCCTGTAGTCCCAGCTACTCAGGAGGCTAAGGCAGAAGAATCGCTTGAACCTGAACCTGGGAGGCAGAGATTGCAGTGAGCCGAGATCGCGCCACTGCACTCCAGCCTGGACAACAGAGGAAGACTCCATCTCAAAAAAAGAAAAGAGAGAGAAAGAAAGAAAGAAAGAGAGAGACAGAGAGAGAGAGAGAAAGAAAGGAAGGAAGGAAGGAAGGAAGGAAGGAAGGAAGGAAGGAAGGAGAAAGAAAGAAAGAAAGAAAGAAAGAAAGAAAGAAAGAAAGAAAGAAAGAAAGAAAGAAAGAAAGAAAGAAAGAAAAAGAAAGAAAAAGTGTTTGTACTTAATTCTAATGCAGAATGTTATGGATTCTTATATTGGTTCTAGTATAAATAAGCTAAATAAATTTAAACATGTTTTTAAAACTCTGTGTGGTCCAAATATATTCTCAGGAAAGAGTTTGACTTCTTTGTGGGTTTGAAATTGAGTTCAGTTGAAACTCACAATTAAGTTGAGCTGCTATAATTTCACTTTTATGGTTCTGTCTTCCTTATGCTATATATTTTTAAAAGAGGTTTTGTGGATTAATAAAAAGAAAGTTTGGGAACCATTGGGCTTTCTGATCTCTATGATCTCCTCCAAATTAAAACTTATGTGATTTAACAGTAATCAAAAGCAAATTGGTATTCCTATTTAACTTTTTATATACAAATCTTATTTCCTTAAAATTCCCTAAGTTGGAATAATATCTTAAAAGCTGTTCTTCCATAGTATCAATTAAGTGCATAATAAACTAAAAATATTTGCTGAAAATACATACACATCTGGTAAAATTGTGTTGGTAAGAATAGGAATAATAAATACAAAAATGAAAATTGGGAAGAGAGAATAGTGGTGCATTTGGGAAGGGTGGCATGTGGACGAGGGCTTCTAGAGTATTAGTAATATTCTATTCTATTTTTTTTTTAAGAGAAGGGCCCTCGCTCTGTTGCCCAGGCTGAAGTTTAGTAGCACTATCATAGCTCTCAGTCTAACCGTGAATTTCTGGGCCCAAGCCATTCACCTGCCTCAGCCTCCTGAGTAGCTAGGACTATAGGTGCATGCCACTATGCCCAGATAATTTTTTAATTTTTTCACAGACTTAATGTCTTGATATGTTGGTCAGGCTGGACTCAAACTCCTGGACACAAGCAATCCTATCACCTCAGCCTCCCAAAACTCTGGGATTACAAGCATGAGCCACCACACCCAGCCCCCTATTTCTTAAGTGAAGTGATTATGAGGAATAGTTCAATTCATTGTTGCTCTATATTCCTTACACATGTAAATCTTATATGCACATCTACTGCAAATGAAAAAAAGGAAATTTCGTTGAAATGAAGATCACATCGGAGGTCAAAATGTCACACCAAAAGGAAAGCAAAAAACTCAAAAGTAAAGATATTTTGTTAAAATTATGAAGTGTTAAAATTGTAAATGACATTTCATTTTTAAATGTTGTATTATTATTTATTAAGAATTATTCGAATAAGCCAAAATGATGAAAATGCTTGTTATATAGAGAAATCTAAAATGTAAGGCAGTGAAAGCAGCTACTCTTCCAATAACTCCAAAAGACGAAAGTATGTTTGGTATACTAAAAAAATCTAATCTGTAATGTAGTCAGTGGTATATTTTGAAAGAAAAGTAAAACTACAGTTTTGATTATTTATAAAAGAATGAATTATTTTATATTTAACATAATTAAGTCAGAGTTAAATAGTAGTAACATGTAATTTTTAAAATTGATAGAAAATGCATATTATACAAATGTGATAAACAGCATTTATACTGTGGAAAATTTGTATCAATGACAGAAGGTAATTTCCCTTCTTACTACAATTCTTTTTTAAAGGCAAAAGAATATAAAAGATGAACAAGTGTACATTCTGAAAAGGTTAATTTTCTTCTTTAAAAATTTTAACACTTTCAAAGTACCTGCATTCAACTTCTCTTCAAAATTATTACTTCTTAAACTACACTCTGCCAAGCAATTTGCTATTGAGAACTCTCAAAATACATTATTAAATACAATTTTCAAACATACCCAGTTTTTTGAAATACAAATTTTAACTTTGCTTTTGAAACTGACTGATGAGAAACTGCCTAACTTTGAAAAAATGTTCATTAAAAAATCCATATTCCACCTAGTCGTGTGCTAAATATCAGCATTATAAGCAGCTGTTTCAAAACCTAGTTTTATGTAACATGTGCCCTTTTTAAAATTTTTCATAAAATGTAGTATCTGTTGGTAGCACTACTGATAATATAGGAAAACGCTGAATTATGATCATACAGAAAATTATAAAATAGAAAAATAAACTTACAGTTTAGTATAGAGTGTCTGAACATGTGTACAGCAAAGGGATCAGTTGGGGATGGTGACTTATTCAGATATTTGTAATAACCTTTCATCTACTTTTATCTGTTTTATAGTTTCCTAGTAAATTGTAAGCAGTGATTACACCCTTAATCTTTGGCTTTATGGAAAACTATAAAATCACTCTTCAGTTTTATTATGACTGTATATGGATATTTTATTTACAAAAACATATGCTATTACATTTTGGCCAATCTTTGTATTAATTTTTGTAAGAATATATTGTGTAAGCATTTATAGGGTAATAATACATATCATACAAATGTTAAGAGTGCAATAGCAAAATAAAGAACCATAGCCAAAATAAATTCCTCATAAGCAAGCATCACACACATACACACACACACATACACACACACCCACACACACATGCGCGTGCAGAAACATGGATATTTTCTTTGCTGACTTAGAAAAAATTTTCAGGTAAAATGTCCTGAAGTAAAAATTTACAAAGTGTTTCTATAGTTCCAGCAGAAAGTGAGGTGCATTAGAAGAAAAATATTCATGATATATTTAGAAAGACACCAAATTTTGATAAAACAAGTGGTAACTCAGTTTAATTAACCAAATATATACCACCTGCAAAATATGTCATAGATACTGATAATTCAAAATAAGTATTCTCTAATTTGGAAATTAGCAACACACATTTTTCTGTATATATATGGACAGATATATTAATCCATCCCTGGCATAGGAGTATCCCAATGTACTAATTTGAACTCTTATAAAGCATTCAGTTCAATATAACTCATTAAATGGCCCTACAGCCCAAATAAGAAGCCATCTTTAGTATGCATGATACAAGCTTTCATTTCTGTAAAAAGAAATGGCAAAAGATTAGATTTGCAAAGCAAGATAAAAAGACACTTGTCATCTCCCAGATCTTCCAGGAAGCAGCATATATAGGAGAAAGAGAAAAAAGGTAAAGCATGACTGATATAGGAAAACAGCTTTACCTTATAAATCGTGTGGTGTCTATATACATGGGAAATTTTCTAAATTAAAAACAAGTCAAGAAACTATAAAGAAATTTGGCCAGGTGCGGTGGTTCACACCTGTAATCCCAGCACTTTGGGAGGCCAAGGTGGGTGAATCACCCGAGGTCAGGAGTTTGAGGCCAGCCTGGCCAACATGATGAAACCCCATCTCTACTAAAAATACAAAAATTAGCTGGGCTTGGTGGCTCATACCTGTAGTCCCAGCTACTCAGGAGGCTGAGGCAAGAGAATCCCTTGAACCCGGGAGGCGGAGGTTGCAGCCCAGGTTGCAGCCTAGCCTGGGCGACAGAGTGAGACTCAGTCTCAAAAAAAAAAAAAAAAAAAAAAAAAAAGAAACTAAAAAGAAATTTCCATTTATTATCAGCAACTAAAAGGATTAAGTGCAAAGATAATGTAACTAAGCATTTAGAGGGGAAGACTGGTATGTATAAGGGTACGGTATAAAAATCATAACTCTTCAGAAGAAACAAAGACTTTTGAATAACTGCAATAAAATGTATGTAGGTAGGGTGGGGAAGTGGGAGAAGAAGGGAATTATAGCAGAGGAGATGAGGTAGAGGAAGGCAAAAACCAAATTACAAAGGGCATTTTGGGCAATGCTGAGGAGTTTATTTTTATCATAAAAGCTGTAGGGAAACATTAAAGCATTGGTTTCCAAGCCTGGCTGAGCATTACAGTTACCCAGGGAGCGTTCTTAAAATGCTCACTCCTAGTCCCTAATACCCAGAGATTCTGATTTAATTTATCTTGGGTGGAGCCTGGTGATTTTCACATGTAGCCAAGGTTGCTAACAGCTGTGTTAATGGATTTTAAGTAAACTACACAATCAGATTTATGTTGTGGAATGAACACTAATCCTGGCAGTATTTAGACTGATTTTGGAATACACTAAACTGCACTGGATTTCTTATGATATTGTCAAATATAGGAAAGAAGATCTAAAGACCTTAACTGAAGCCAGGTAGTAAGGAGGATAAGGAGTGGGAGTGGCATTCATAGTTTTAATGCGACTGGAACACATGAGAGGCAAGATATCATAGTGATTATAAATATTGGCTCAAATTCAAATTCTAATCCTGCCACTTTGTTGTTCTGTGAGCTTAGACAAGTTACTTAACCACTATAAGTCTCTTTTTGCTCATATGTAAAATGGAAATAATACCTGAATCACAGAAATTTTCAACTGTCAAACCAGGTAAGGAAGTTAATAACAGATAACAATATCAAAGATATAGAAAATATTCAACAATGGACAGTCATGAAAATCTAGCTGTCTCAGCAGATGTGCTGGATGAATAAGAGGGAAAGGTGTAGCTTGGCTTCTAGAATCTATATGTAATCTTTTTTTATTAAAATATAAAATATATAGAGAAAATTTGTAAGTCATAAGTGACTCAATAAGTTTTCACAAATGTAATGCACCCATTTAACCAGTATCAGATCAAGAAGCCGAACATGATCTAAACTTCATACCCCTTTCAAGTCATGTCTCCTAGGGTATTTATTTGGCCCACTAAATGTTTAGAAATAGCAAGAGAAAGATTATAAGAGGTGTAGTAGAGAGGAAGATAGGTTTAATTTTGGATAAGCGGGGTCAAGAGCCTGTGGGTATTCAAATGGAAAATTCAAGAAGGTTTTGAGCAGAATAAAGGGTAAGTCATAGATACTGAACTGACAGACACTAGCATCAAAGCAGTAGTTGACATTAAAAATGGTTTTTTTCTTTTTTTTGGAGATGGAGTCTCGCTCTGTCACCCAGGCTGGAGTGCAATGGCCAATCTCTGCTCAATGAAACCTCCGCCTCCCGGACTCAAGCAATTCTCCTGCCTCAGCCTCCCCAGTAGCTGGGATTATAGGCATCCACCACCACGCCAGGCTAATTTTTGTATTTTTATTAGAGACAGGGTATCACCATGTTGGCCAGGTTGGTCTTGAACTCGTGACCTCAGGTAATCCACCTGCCTTGGCCTCCCAAAGTGCTGGGATTACAGGCATGAGCCACTGCGCTCAGCCCATAATGTTTTAATGGTGTATGATTCAAGTGATTAGGCATAATATGTTGCTTGTCTCATTGCTCAGAAAGTAAGAAAAATAAAAGAAAGAGACTCCACTCTTTTGCTAGGTTTAACATTGCGTTGTTGTATGTATATATTTATTTCTGTACACATCCCTATACTGGGACCATATGACCTTCCACGAAGAAACAATCTTATTTAAAATTGTTTTAAATAAATATGTAAAAAGTATTCTAAATTTTACATTATTTTGCTACAGAAATACAAGTTTTGTTACTGATTAGAGATGCAGCAACAGTTTGCTGTTCAACTACATTAGGAAACCTATGAGCATTTTTTAGACAATTTCATAGTAATAAGTAGGAAGTACATAAGACATATGATTCACTAATTTGGTGAGAACTTAATTGCTCACAGGAGAAAAATGCTAGACTAATCCCCTTAGCAAAGAATCTATGATTAAAAGATTCTAAAAAATAAATTGAACAATTTCCAGTTACCATAAAAAGACATGGTCGAGAAAAATGCAACTATTTGCTATTGATATTCAATAAATGTTTACTATATATATAAGTTGTGGCTGAGTCTTTCTTTCATTCTTTGGGTCTTAGCATCAACACCACCTCCCACAACACCACCTGCTCTAAATTAGGTTTCACTGGCCACTCTCTTGTCCCCTTGTCGATGAGAGCACTCAACATAATTTGAAAGTATACATTTGTTTGTTAGCCAGCTTATTGACTAGCTTCTCATTAATGGATTACTTTGTGAAAGTTTGGACCATATTCATTTGGTTCACTGTCATATTCCTGGCACCTAGAAGGGTTGTTGATGTATTGCAAAGATTCTCAATCTTGGTGCTACTGAGATTTTGCACACAAGATGATTCTTTATTATGGTGGGCTGACCTGAACATTATTACATGTTTAGCAACATCCCTGGTCTCTACCTACTAGACACCGATAGCAAACATCTCTTCTTTTAGTTATGCCACTAGGAATCTCTTCAGACATTGTGAAATATCCCCTGGACGGCAAAACCACCCAGAGTTGAGAATCACTGAATAATTTAATACATAAATGAACAAATGAGTGAGTGAATGAATGAATGAGTTAATGAATAACTGTCTGATTGCTCAGAAAACAGAAGTAGAAGCAGGAGCAAAGCACATTCCAGTCAGATAGTGATATGGTTTAAATTCATGTCCCCACCAAATCTCATGTTGAATTGTAATCCCTAATGTTAAAGGTGGGGCCTGGTGGCAGGTGATTGGATCACGGTGTTTCTCCTTAATGGTTTTAGCAACATCCCCTTGATGCTGTTCTCACGATAGTAAGCTATCACGAGATCTGGTTGTTTAAAAGTGTGCAGCACCTCCCCACTTGCTGTCTCTCTTGCCCTTGTTCCCACCGTCTGAGACACCTCGTTCCCCATCTGCCTTCTGCCATGATTAGGAGCTCCCTGAGGCCCCCCGCAGAAGCAGAATCTATTATGTTTCCTTAACAGCCTGCAGAACGGTGAACCAACTAAATCTCTTTTCTTTATAAATTATCCAGTGTCAGGTATTTCTTTACAGCAATGCCAGAATGGACTAATACAGAGGGAACAGTAAATAAGTAGACACTGAGGGGCTTGAAAGCTTATTACATTCAAGAACTAAGACAGAGCTAGCTTGCCTGGAGCTACAAGAGCAAAGCTGAATTGAAATGGGCGAGGGAGGCACGGTCCAGTTATGTAGGTCAAGGTAAAAGGTTTGGAATTTACTCTTGGTAGAATGAGAGGAGTTTTAAATGGAGAGGTGAGATGATTTAATTGACCTTTCTAAAAGGTTGCTCCAAATGCTGAAATTAGGATTTATAGATGGGGTCCGGACTATATGAGAGAGCAGTTAGGGTGCTATTTCAGTACTCCAGGAAGGAGCTGATGGTACACGGAAGTGTCGAGGTTGAGGGGGACTGTACTAATTTGTAGGCCAAGCCAAATCAATCGGCCAAGCAAAATGGATTCTATATAAATATTATGATCATGAACAATTTATTAGAATGACATTATATGCATAAGACATAGGTTTGGTTATTTTACATACATGTAGATGAAATTAAAGAACTAATTTCCTGAAAGTTTTTAAAAATCACTTACTCTATATATTTGTTGAATGACTATGACATCATCCAAATTCCAGAATAAAAACATTCTATAGTGTAAATTCATGAGAAAATACCCTATTGAGTATTATTGGCCTTATAATGCAAGCTTCACTTAACTTTACAATTTTGGAATAATTTTCTCACTGTGATGTTCATTTCATTGTGTGAAACAGGTTCAGTACGTTATTCATGAAACTACTTCAAAATGCTTTGTTTTAGATTAAAAAAATATTGGTATTCACATAACTGCTTTGCCAATGTGAGGTTTCATACGAAATTCATTGATTTTCTGAAAACTTATCATATTGCCTTTGTGTCAAATCTTTATTAACAAGCATTTTTAGAATAAAGTTTTATTCTTCTCTCATAATCTCCTTCCCTTCATATCTCACTATAGATTGTACTAAATATTGTATCTATGTTTCATGTACATACAGTTCTACAAGGAAATAAGAAATTCAAGTGGTTCATTGAATTAATCACTAATAGGAAAGAATTGATCAAAATTTGCTGTAATTTTCTTCCTTCAAAATCATCAGAATTCTGGTAAAGCTTTTTATTTCATAATTTGGACTCCACATATTGGTGACAATTCAGACACTGAGAGTGCAACACAAAGGAATTGGGTAACGAGATCACTAAGGGAATGTTTAGCCTAGTAAAGACAGTTTCTCAACATTCAAGAATAATTCAATTACATAAAAATTCATATAATAATATTTAAATGACAAAGTACTTTTGAATACTTATTAATGCACCCCCCTCAGAGATCTGAAATTTGCAAGACTATACAGCTTAATGTGAATTTGAATTTTCGTACTGATTTTAGCAAAATAAACTTAAGGTTCATAAGAACATAGACCCTAAAGAAATGACTAGCTCTTCATTCATTTATCTTGGTCGTAAATACTGTTAAACACAAAATCAGGTGCCCACAGCTCACAAATCTACACATGAGACATCTCTTTACATTCCTCCTGACCTACCTCAGCCCAAATTCCTCTCTACCTCATAGAATTTGATATTAACTTTCTGCTAACTTTTTGAAAGGAGAATAGTTCTGTTCTTACGAATCACCCTTGGCCCTTTGCAAGACCAAACATGCCAATAATTTAAAATGTGATGTAGGCTTTAATCAATAATAAAGTGTTCTATTAACTTATGATATATCACATACTTTATTTGATTCAGTGACATTAATATCATCATCAAACAGTATTATAATTTCTCATATTTATTCTCCTGTTCTACCATGCAACAGAGCACAGTTGCATATTATATTTTCCATGGGAAATATCAGCCATCATATGGCTTGTAGCCTCCAAATTTCTCCCCTACTTTTCAAAATCAAATGTCTACAATTTCAAAAAAACACTGAAAATATTTTTTTTTTTTTTTTTTTTTTTTTTTTTTTTTTTTTTTTTTTTTTTTTTTTTTGAGACGGAGTCTCGCTCTGTTGCCCAGGCTGGAGTGCAGTGGCGCGATCTCGGCTCACTGCAAGCTCCGGCTCCCGGGTTCACGCCATTCTCCTGCCTCAGCCTCCCGAGTAGCTGGGACTACAGGCGCCCGCCAACACACCCGGCTAATTTTTTGTATTTTTAGTAGAGACGGGGTTTCACCGTGTTAGCCAGGATGGTCTCGATCTCCTGACCTCGTGATCCGCCCGCCTCGGCCTCCCAAAGTGCTGGGATTACAGGCTTCAGCCACCGCGCCCGGCCTTGAAAATATTTTTAAAGTACATTTTGCACCAAACATTTTAACTTATGACTAATCAAATTTTACAACGTTTGAAAGTAAAATGGAAGTGCTAAAAGTCTGGGGGCAAAAACAACCTTTCTGCATTTTATGAGAGATCCTGTATCGTCATATTGGTGAATTTAAAATCATTTTCTTTCTTTCTTCTCATGAGACTTTAGATCTAAGCAGTCTGTCTCTAGCACTAACCAGAATCACTTCAATGGAACATTTTCATGGAACACAGCATTTGCTGTCAATCAATAAGATTATAATTACAAAATAATGATGCCTTACGGACCCATTCTAAAAATACTTTGACATCTGAATCTATGAAAGGGATCAAATACCAAAAAGAATCTTCCAGATTCACATGAATAAAGTTCCTGAGATAGTTGATATTTTAAAAATTCCGTGTCATGCCAATTACGTGAACCTATGCTGGTCAGATCACACCTGCAAATTTAGGATGTATTGTCATGGTATGTGAATTGACTACAAAAGGTATCAGGAGGTTGATATTTGCTACATGAGAGAAAGATGTGTTCAAGAAATCCTCACACCTTTGCATCTCACTAGGCAAATGGGTTAATTACATCTGAAATCATATTTTGATTAGGTTGATAGTCTGATGATTTAATTTAAGGTGGCCCTGGTACCATCTAACTGTTCTGTTTTTATTCCAAATAGGATATTGGCCCTTTCTAAAAAGGATTATGTAGTCTTGTCTATATGACCAAAAAAAAAAAAAAAAAGAGTAACCTGAGTATAACCGTGGTACTAAAAAAGAAAATCAGTATACATAGGTAGGATTTATCTGCCATAAAGAATAGTTCACTGCTATAATAATTTCTTACAAGAAACTCTGCTGGATAATCAACATTCTAGTCAAACTGCAGGGAATTCAATGTAGTTTAAACTCAATACGAATTAGGGAAACCACAAAATGAATAATATGTAGTTGTTCCATGGATGAGTTCACAATCTAGATGGTATTTCCGCAGGGGTAATGAGGAGTATCTCGCCACGTCAGAGGAGTGAGTATCCTTTTGCCTTCTTAAGTATAACACATATAGTTAATATAATATTTTCTTGAAGTAACAGTAGAGAGTCAAGCCTTGTAGGACAACAGATATTTTCTACCAAGTCTCAGCTTAGTCTGTTACTCAGTTTTCTTGCCATAGTTCTCTGCAACATGCTGAATCCACGGTTTTTGTTGAAATGCGTCCACAAAATTTATGCTATGAATGCAACAAAAAAGCAGTACACACATCCAGTAAGAAATTGAATTCAGTAAGTAGATAAGCTTGGCCAAATATTTGAAACTCAAAAACTAAATCATTAATTGTGCAACAGTAAAGAAAAAGTGGGAAACTGGAAATTAATGTAAAATATTCCAAAACATTCTTACTATTTATAACTAACAAAGCATATTTTACTGATGTCTGCAAGCCTTTTGTTCTTCACTCTTTCAATTGCCTAATCCTGCCATCCACCCCATATCTTTCTTTCATTTGGAATTTTGGTTTACAACACTCACTTGTAGACTCAGGCATGTAAGTTGTGTTTTAGTCTTATTCCTTTGCACAAAGACAAAATACGTAGACAGGACACATTGATCAGAAAACCAGAAATAATCTATTTCTAAAATTTCTAATCCCTGACATAAGTGTATCAAAATCACACAATAATTTAATAGAATGAGAATTGCACACACACACACGCAGAACAATAAAACCCAAGGTAAACCAAAGCACAACAAATGTCCTTCTGAACAAAAAGGTTTTCCAGACAGCTGAGAGCAACTCCTTTGGATGACAGAACACCTCAACTTCTGTATGAAAGGTTTACATGAAAATGATTATGTAGGACAGCTCTTTTTCCCTTCTTATGTATGCTATGTTCAACATAATATTTTCTTGATGATTTAGGGTTAGAATTATGATGTGAAGATATGACTGTGGAAGCACTGATCCCAGGTACATGTGGACGTACAGCCCTAGAATGCAATTTCTTTTTCTTTTTTTTTTTTTTTTGAGATAGAGTCTCACACTGTCGCCTGGGCTGGAGTGCAGTGGTGTGATCTGGGCTCACTGCAACCTCCGCCTCCCGATTTTCCTGCCAAGAGATTCTCCTGCCTCAGCCTCCTGAGTAGCTGGGATTCCAGGTGCCCAACACCATGCCTGGCTAATTTTTTTGTGTGTGCATTTTTAGTAGAGACGAGGTTTCACTATGTTGGCCAGGCTGGTCTCGAAATCCTGACCTCGTGATCCACCTGCTTCAGCCTCCCAAAGTGCTGGGATTATAGGCGTGAGCCAGTGTGCCCCCTAGAATGCAATTTCTTAGAAAGTTTCAAAATATCTTTTTACTGTTATAGTTTTTCAGGAATCTGAACACTTATTAGTAAAAGGAAATATGAAGTTGCTTTCTCTTAAGTAGTATCTTTCTTTCTCCACAAAGCCATGTCTTAGAGCTCTTTCCATTATGGGTATTAACACTAACCAGTAGGACCAGAATCTCAGACAACAGACACTATTGTGTCCACACAGAGCTAATGTTTATCCCTGTCTGCACTCTTCATCAACAGTTTGGAAAGGAAAAGCCACCCTCACTATTTCAGTATTTTAAGCTGACACATTTTACGAATTCCTTTATACTCTGAAAGTGGTTTGTATTTTTATTAGATAGGACTTCTCAAGGCATGATATAGCCTAAAATTTTCTAGAACCTCTGAATCCTTTATTGACACTTAAGGTCCTTGATAGTGCCTCCAAAATGATTGAACAATACTAAATCTTGTAAACAATTTCACACTATATTTGTAATATACCACAGTAATTGATCTTACGAATGATGATGAAACTGCTGGTGGGAAAGAGAGGTAAACACAAAAATGTATATCCTAACACTAAACCACTTTCAAAAGGCTGTGCTCCCAAGTTATCCTAGCCATCACATGTTCTGATTTCTTACTTTCACGTTAAACTCTGTATAGTATATTGTAGAACTTAATTCATATCTGCTCAATTAAATTAGTGAATACATAAAATAGAAAATTGAGGTAAATTGTGTACTACTTATACTAAGTCAAAGTACAGCTTTAAAGTAATATAAATTTAATAATGAGTTTTATTAAATAAAAATATTTTATTCTAGAATAACAATTGTCTGCATTTAAAACTTGCCAATGGAACTATGAAAAAATGCCCAAACTCATTTTTCATTAATGAAATTCAAAGTAAATCCACAGCTAGAAACAATTTTAAACTCAACAGAGTCGTCAAAAGTTAAAAGTTTGACATTGTCAAGTGTTAGAATTTGGAGCAAGCAGAATTTTTAAGTTCATGGGAATTTAAATTGGTGTAACCAATTTTAAAAATAAATTGGCATAATTTTGGAAACTTCGAAATACATCATGTCAGTTAGAATCTAAGCAGACACGAAAAGTCATTTGATATTTAAATCAGAAACCTTAAATTATAGAATTTAAACAAATGAGAGAAGAACAGAGTTGACAAACTGTGGAGGACAAAGTGACCCAGAGTTTAGCAACCACAGAAAGCCACTATTACCCTTAAAGTACAGGGAGAGGAAGGGAGAGGAGAGAAGAAGGGAGGGAGAGAAGGGGAGGGAGAGAGAGAGAGAGAGAGAAGGAGGAGGATGAGAGGAGGACGGGGAGGAGGAAGAGAAGGAATGGGGAGGAGGAGGAAAGAAGAAGGCAGGGTGCATGAATTCACTGAATGTTATGAAATTATTCATTGGAAGCTGGAGCTATAGTGGGCCTGTCTGGTTGGAGGTGGGACATCAAAGCATACGCAGCTGTTGCCAAAGATACCTCCTGAAACACAAAGAGAGGAAGAGAAGCACTCTTGTGTCTTCCCTGAGTTTCCAATCCTTCACCATCAGCCAGAGAGAGCTGGAAGTCACCTGGAAATGGAAGCCTGGCACACACAGTCTACAAAGGTCAGTCTCCCAGTGGTACACATTTGAGCGGTGTAAAGGAGCCAAAGAGTATACCAGAGGGCACACACATGGGCCCTGTGACCCAGCAATCCCATTCCTGCATGTATACAAGGAAACTTGTTTGTAATAGGAAAAGAATTAAAACTGGAGACGACCCAAGTATCCATCAACAGTAGTGAGTATAAATAAATTGTGGGTTATTTCTATGACAGAATATGACATAATGCTGCAGTCACAGACATGGATGAATCTTAGCAACATAATGCTGATTGAAAGAAACAGTCACAGAAGAATAAATGCAATATGATTCCAACTATATGAAGTTCAAAAGCATGCAGAGCAAGACTATTTCTCTTTTAGTAATACATATATATGTGGCAAGACTATAAAACAAAGCAAATTTCAGGACCATGGTTCTCTCTGGTGGTAGTAGGGGAAGCGATGGAATTGGAGACGGGTACATAGATGGCTTCAAGTTACTGTGGAAAATTCGAAGTAATAAACACATTTGCTTATCTTTATGATTGAAACTCTATATCAGAAAATCTTTTGTTCTTATGTAATAAGATATTTTTAAAAGACAGATACATGTTTAACTGATTGGGAAGTTAGTATAACAAGTTTGTTTTTGTTTTTGTTTTTTAATATGAAAAGGGTTCAGCTTGCTGGGTTTCTTGCACTAAAAGATGAGGGTTTAATAATCACAGCAGATCAGAGGCTTCAGTAGAGAGGAGATGGGATAGCTTATTGTGAAAAATGACTTTCCCCCTAGTTTAAAAGTGGCCCTGGTAAAATTTTTCTTGAAGCTTCTAGTTATATATATCATTGTCAGCCACTTTGCAACTTTGAAGAAACAGTTTTCCTGCTGAAGGGCTCCATTATAGTTAATATGTGTCTACATAATACAAAAAGTCATTTAAAAATTATTGCTTTAAGAAGTATTTATTGAGCTCCTGCTATGTACATAACGTCAAACTGTGAATTTAAAGTGGACTTGCATAATTTAATCAAAATTTATACTAAGGAAAACAGGCTATAGGGCTTTTCGATACTAAAATACCTGAAAAATGAAATACTGCAGTTATAATCCACATGATACCAGGTATGAAACATTCAGTAGCAGTGGGCTAGAGCTACAGGTTATCTTCTTGAGACACGTTGTCAAAGAAGATCATAGCACTAGATAATTGGGAAATCCAGTTGGAACTTTGTAGCAGACACTGCCCACTCTGTTGGTTTACCTCTGGCTTGATCAGCCCTATAATGGACAGTTGCAGGCATGCTAACAGCCCACCAGGTCAAGCACTCACTGCATCTCTGTGTTTCTGCCTCACGACTTTGTCCAAAGTTATAGAAACTCATTCATCCTACACACAGCAGGGGACCTGATGTCCCTGAGAAATAATTAATGAGGCACAGGAATCACAGATATATTCCCCCGCCTCTTATCCTTCAGAGGGACAATTATGAGTACATTCTACAGCATTCCTCAGAGGGTCTTCACAGGATTGAACAACAGTTTCCCACTGCAGTGGCCAGCTCAATAATACACTCACTATTTTTTTCCCCTGTTTTTCCTTACTTCTCCTGCCTCCCACTTGTGCTCCCTGTGATCAGCTACCAAATGAGCTAGTTGCTCTCTAGTCCTCGCCTCAGGCTTGGCTTTTAAAGAAATCCAAACTAAGACAAACTATGACAAATTACAATCCAAACGAGATTCTTTCCTCTCAGGGGGATGCTTAGTCCCCCCATCAAGCATCATTATCAAAATGAACACAGACTGCAGAGGAAGAAAATATTTGCCTTCGCTGAGCAAAGTCAGACTCACGACCCTCAGGTTAGAGAAACAGAGAAATGCAACTAACTCTGGGGTGAATAGGTACAGATTCAGAGTGGAAAGACTTTAAAACAGGAATAAAGTCCTAGAAATAAAAAAAGCTATCAGCTCGGTACAGACCAGATCTTGAGAGCGAGAGTACTAAGCGACTCACAGAAAAGGATTCGGGAGGGACCAGCACAGAGACTTTAGGCTCATAGTAACAAGCAACAGTTTGTTTTTGCTAAAGTTTATTACTAGGTGTGGACAAGCAAGAGATAAAAATCAGAATCTATGGGTATAGACTTTGGATTTCATGCCATGGCAAGGTAAAATCCATCTGCAACATGAAAAACAGAGAGGCATTTGCAAAAGGAAACGTGAGAAGAATGTTCCTAGCGGCACTGCCCAAAATAACACAATAAACAAAAAATCTTCGAGCAGCCCAAATGCCCTCTGGCAGGAAAATGGACAGTTAACCTGATTATATAGTAGTCAAAGAAACGACTGCTACCCAAAACAATCAAGATAACTTCTAGGGATGGGATGATACATGAGGAAAATATGAGTCCCAAATATCCTTTTAATAACATTTAAATATAAAAACAAACTGAAACAATTTGTGTCATACAGTAAAGTAAATATTTTTAATGTTCTCACGTATGTTCACCATAGCCCTATGGCATATTTACTATTATTGTCCCCATTTTCTTTTGGATGAGAAAACTGAGGCTCAGAGAACTTAAGTAACATTCCCAAGGTCAGATATCCAGTAATTAGTGTAGACAGAATTCAAATCCAGGTGGAAATGCTCTGAAACCCGCACTCTTAACTGCTACACTAAACTGGAACAAATATTGTTGAAACATATATATCTGATAAAACATTTAAAAATATTACAGGATTATAAATTCAGGCAATGTTTACTATCCCAAAGTTGGGGGGACATGGGAAGATGGCATGAGGAAGCTGTGCTTTATGTCATTGCCAATGTTCTAGTCCTTGGGTTGGTTGTTAAGTGGAAATAAGGATGAGGCCAGAGAACATGAGTGGCACGAATGCAAGATTACATCTTGTATTCTCTTAAAATTTTAATATTTTGCTCATTTGAATTATTTTGCATTGATTTTAATTGTTAAAATGAGGTAAAATATAATTTATCCTGATTTCTGAATTTTTAGGCTACTCCTTACATTTTGTGATTCAGACACAGCCATCTTTTCTGGGAGAGGAAGGGGAGGAGGTACACACAAGATTTGTCTTGAATGTAGGTTTCCCTATTTTCATAGATTGTATATTTGCTTCCTGTGGCTTGGTGTGAGGTCTGATGAATGTTAAGCGAAAGCTAAATCACCCACTCTCTCCTTAGCACCACCACTGAAGTCACTTCTTTCTGGCTATAAGTTCAAAAGTGGAAACTGAATGATGAGTTTTGAGCATCTACACTGTGTCATGGCATTAGTAATTGTTCCTCACTTGACTCCCTCAGTAGCTACGAAAGTAAGTCTTCTTATTCTCATTTCATGCAGTACGTATTCTTATTCCCATTCTGTGGAAGAATAATACTTAAAGTATTCTTATTCATGTATTAAAAAACTGAGGCTCAGAAACATTAAGAACATTGTCTAAAGGCAAATATTTCAAGTGCCATAAATTCTTAAACTTCATGCGTATTTTGTATGATTTTTCTTTCAACCTCTTTTGACTGGGCTACTCTGGGAGGTGGTCACAGCTATTGGGGCCAAATGAATTAAAATATATGAAAATGATTGATGAACTGTAAGGCGTCATATCAACATTAATATGGTGTAATTAATAATGTTAATAAAATCACTTCTACTTCTAGTATTCAGAATAGAGGTAAAGGTATATTTTGCCTATTTTAGAGTACCATATGAAATGAAATAAAATATTATTAAGAAGAAAAATTTACTCTTTTCCCATTGGGAAACTATCCATCAGAGTCAACAATCACTGTCTTCCTTCTCTCCAAAATAGAACATGCTGAGATTTATGCTATATTTTTGAACTATTTCTTTTAACACAATTAAAATGCTGAAATGCATTTGAAAAGATGTTTATATTCTGACGAAGGGTAACTAGAAATATTTTCTACTCTAAATTGAGTCAGGTGTGACACTGTAAACAGGGTAAGTAAAAATATAATACAAAATGTCAAAATTTACTACTTGATTCCAATGTCCAGAAAGGAATGAAAATATAAATCATATAAAACGCTAGCCAATTTAAGCAACTGTAATCCCTTTAGACCTCGTTAAATTTACTTTATCTCTGACAGTAGGTGATACCATAAATGAGTAAAAAAATATTTTAAATGTCAATATTTTGTCTCTCTGGATAATATATTTTATTGTTTTATATACCTTACTAAAACCCATAGAAACTTTTTAAAGATGTGATATTAGTGTTGATATCTATTGAAGATATAATTGGCTAAAGTTTAAAAAAGAGTAAAATATTTTTTCCAAGCACAGCCCAGTAGTATTGGACATATGATCTTTGTTTTTATTGTTGTCATAAGCATATAGAAAGACAGTTTAGCAAGTGTTCTGATGGGGTTTAAAAAGCATTTTTTCTAGTATATGGTAGTATAATAAGGAAATTATAGTTAAAAATAATTTATTGTATATTTCAAAATAGCTAGAAGAGAATAATTATAATGTTCCCATCACAAAGAAATGAAGGTTTGAGATGATGGATATCCCGATTACTCTGATTTGATCATTTATACATTATATACATGATTAAAATATTACATGTGATATACTTTGGCTCTGTGTCCCCACCCAAATCTAATGCCAAATAGTAATCCCCTTGTGTCAGGGGAGGGACCTGGTGGGAGATGACTGGATCATGGGAGCAGATTTCCCTCATGCTTTTCTTGTGACAGTGAGTGAGTTCTCACGAGATCTGATGGTTTAAAAGTGTGGCACTTCCCACCCCACATCCCCCAGCTCCTGCCACCGTGTAAGATGTGCCTTGCTTCCCCTTCACCTTCTGCCAAGATTGTCAGTTTCCTGAGGCTTCCCCAGTCATGTGGAACTTTGAGTCAATTAAACCTCTTTTCTTTATAAATCACCCAGTCTCGGGTAGTTCTTTATAGCTGTGTAAAAATGAACTAATACAACATGTAACACGAAAATATGTACAACTATGATATATCAAAAGCTACAAACTATTTTTGTTTGCTCATTTACTATTTATCTTAGATATTTTGGAACCACCACCACCACACATCACACACAAATTCACAAACATAACATGTTATAAAACATAGGAAATCAAATGAGAACATTCCCTAAGGCTATGCTTTTTCAACTGGTAGTCCGGGAAGAAACTGAGTTTCCAAATCTCCGCTCTATAATTTCTCTCTAACTCTATATTGTCACTTCTGGGGGAACAAAGAAGAAGGTAAAAATTGCATCTTCTGGCTGTATTCAGAAGAAGAAAAAATGGTTGGTGATATTTGTTGTATGGATTTCGTCTGATGGGTCTTCTACTTTACACTTAGATTTGCTGAATAAATCGTGCTCGTTTCCAGAAAGACAATATGGCTTTGTGGGAGTGCTGAAGGCACATCTTTGTCAGTTCCCACTATCGGAGACTCCCAGTACATCCTGTCATGCCAGGATTTGCTCTGCCTGACAAGAAGGAAGAAGCTTATGATAGCTTTCTGAATGACTCTGAAAAATGAAGCTGCTCTACAGGTATCATCACCAGACCACAGATAAACTCAATAACATTCATCTGCTAGAAAAAAAAAAAAGAAAAGAAAAGGCTTCACTTCCAGATCAGCCTTTGGTAGAGATAGGCAGTAGGGACTAGGCAGTCCCTAGTCACATTAAAATGAAGGTTCGACCTATTGTGCTGAAGTCTAAGACAAAGGTGCTTATTTCGATTTCCTATTTTATGGCTAAAATACATGTGACTGTAGGAATCCTCTGTTGGACATACACATACACACCAACTTATCTATTCTATTGTAAGGGTCTATATTATTGGTATGACTGTATATTAAATAATTTTATTATCTGAAAAATTTGAGTGCATTAAAGATAAAACTGACTCCTGAAATCTAAGTCCTATTTAATCAAAACTTGCTTCAAAACCTTCCCAAAGTTTCAACATGTATTATTTTTTCATGTGTGTGACAAGATCGCACTCTGTCACCCAGATGAAGTGCAGTGGTGTGATCTCAGTTCACTGCAACCTCTACCTCCCGCCTCAAGTGAATCCTCCCACCTCAGCCTCCCAAGTAGCTGGAATTACAGGTGCCCACCACCACACACAGCTAATTTTTGTGGTTTTTGCAGAGACGAGGTTTCACCATGTTGTCCAGGCTGGTCTCGAACTCCTGGGCTCAAGCGATCTGCCTGCCTTTGCCTCCCAAAGTGCTGAGATTACGGGCATGAGCCACTGCACCTGGTCAACATGTATTCTTAAAGAGATTTAAAATGCTTTCTTCATAGCATTAAAAATGTTTCACAATAATTTACTTGAGAACTCTATGGAAGCTTAATATATTTCCAGCACAAGATACACACAATGATACAATGTCCTGGCCCTTGAAGTACACATAACTGGAATGAGGAGAAAGACATTTGGAAAATAATTACCACACAGTATGATACCTGCTATCATACAGGTTCTTACAAGTGCTACAGAAGAATCAAAGGAAAGGCAGACTAATTACACCTCAGAGAATTAATGAAATGTATCACAGCAAAGATCAGATTTTGTCTGGGTCCCAAAGGAGGTTCAAAAGCTCGTAGGTTGAGAAAGTGGGAAACAGCATTCCAGGTCTAAGAGACTGCCTTAAAGTCTAAGTAGGACAGTCAAAGAGTGGAGGAAATAAGTAAAAATAGGAAAATGACAAAAAATAGAGAATCTTGTAGGCCAGGCTTAGGACTTCTAACTTAAGACAATGGAGATCATCAAAGACCCTTTAGATGACTAAGTCTGAGAGCAGTGTGTAAAAGGATTCCCTTGGAAAGATCAAAATCAGGAAGTCCAGATAGAATTGAGAAGACTATGGCAAACAGCGTTGGTTGATGAAAAGGCATTGTTGGTAGTAATGGGAGATTCCAGAGATACTATCCAACCTGTCTTATACTTTTTTGATCAGGTTGCATGTCTAAGAACATCCCTAGGAAGTATTACTTTTCACTGCGTTATTTTTTACTATTCAACTATAAAGTAAATGGCTGCATATAACTGTTGAGCCTTTCCTTGCACTCATGCCATAAATGTAAGAACATAAAGCTACGCCTTAAAGTTAATTTTTAACTCTTTTATTTTTGATGTTTTAATAGTATTCAGTCTATTCTACTGAATTCAGTCCCAATTTGTTGTATTTTATTTACTCTTTAAAGAAAATTTTTCAAATGACAATTGAAATAAAAGAAGATACCATTGTTCTGTAGATTATCTACACTCCAATTTCTATTTCCTAGGTTCCCAATTCTAACCATCTACTTTTCTATATTTTCTTCATCACCAAATACATGCAGACACAGGCAAGTGCAGGAGTTAATAATCATTGATAAATTACATTTTATATAGACTTCGATATTCAATTTCTCTGGAGATATATAACTATATATACCCTTCTTTCCCTCAGAGGGCTTTAAAGAAACTAAATCCCCAAAACTAAAAGCACCAACTCATGGTTTAAAGGGTAAGCTAAATCTCTCTGTAAAGGAAAGCCTAAATATGTTCCTTGCAAACATAACTGGTGATCAATAGCTGAAAGATTAAAGCAGTGCATATGCAAAAAGGAAGACTGAAACTTAATATTTTATTTATTGATGTCATTCTCAGATCTCAATTAATTTAATTTGATACATCAACCTCCATCCTCCAACACTAGATGGATAAAGATAATCACTATTATGTAATAGTCAATACGCCCAGGTGGCTTCTGGCATATATGATCTATTGAAATACATATATTATTGAATTTTAACTAAGAAACACAGTACGTAACCCAAGTATTATGTACATTTTTTTAACAATTCACTTCCTTGAAAGTTATGAGTTATTAATCATTTTTAATAAATTTCTCCCAACTTCACATTTATCTATCAATTATATCTGAACTTCAAATACACTCTGGATGCATTTGTCTCAGAGCAATGATGGTGTCTAAGCTCGCAGTTTCTGTGTCTGTGAAATTCATTTGCAGTAAATTGTGAATAAGTAAATGCAGTAAAAAGCCTAGGCTCCTTGAAGAGTCTACATTCTCCTCCCTCCCACCACTTTCTCTCTTCTTCTCTCCTACCCTCTCATCCTCCATCTGTCCCTTTCCCTATCCTTCTTATCACACATGGGAAAAACTCAATTGAATTAAATTCAGTCTACCGGCAGTATACAATTGAATTTTTGATAAACACACCAGAAATTAGATGTGTATGTTCATTTATTCCTTCCGCACCTATTTGTTGAACGTTTACTTCATGCCACACTATGGATCAAGCAGTGAAGATAAAACAGTAAACAAGACATGCAAGGAACTACTCTCATGGAACTTCCAATCTATTGTAGGGAAAAGCAAATAAATGACAAAATAACATAATCACCCGATATAATAATTGTTATTGAAGAAATAAACAAGATGTTAAGACAGAAAGTACCTAAAATAGAGAGTCCAGGGAAGGAGAGAGAACTAGTCTGGATTTCATAGTCAAAGAAGGGGTTTTTTTGGATATACAATTAAACAGATTTGAAGGATGAAAATTATTGCATCATGCAAAATAACAGCACAAGTTTGTCCAGGGAAGAGACTTTGCAAAGGCATTTTTTAATATGGTCAAGAATGTTGAAACTATTTTTCTTGATAGTGTAAATAAATGTATGAACTACTCAAACAATCAGCTATAGTGATAAATCAAATAAGTTGGTAGGTTTGAATATGCTGGATAACACTGTTTCTGATACCACATAGAGACTGGTTCCCATCTATCAACTGGTTATAAAACAATTTTAGAAGGAATATTATAACTTGCAAAGAAAATGAACTGAATTCCGAGAAAAAGTAACAAAAATTGCTCTTAAATATTTGAAAATATGTTCATCCTCATTCCTGAGTAGATAAGTGCAAACTAAAAGACACAGTTTCATAGTTTTTCACCCATCATATTAGCAAAGATCAAAAGTTTGATATATACTGCATTTTTGATGGTATGAGGAAATTGATGCTCTCATACCTTCCTGACAGATTTGAACTGATATACGTGGCCATGTGTATGAGTGTGCGCATGTGTGTACAGCAAGTATCTGAAAGAATACACAGAAAACCGCAATGACAGCATCCCCAGTAAGACAGAAGGAGGATAACTAGGACGCTAGCTAACATAATAGGAGAAACAATTTTCTTTATGCATTCTATTTTGTATACCTCTATGAATTTTGTACTATGTGCAACTAACTAGGTAATTGGAGCTTTAAGAGCACTTTGGAGGTCATTAACCCTAAAAATATTTTACATAGAAATAATTATAAACATCTTCATCCAACCATTTATTTATTTATCCATGCACCCATCCATCCATTCATCCATCCATCCATTTATCTATTCATCCATCTCATGTTTAATTTGTATAAATGTTTATTTATCCCATAGACTCTATGTATGTGTGGTACATATAAGGTTATATAAGAGATACAGTGTTAAATAAGGCAGTTTTTACTATCCCTAAATTTACAATGAAGGAGAAAAGCTATCCCATGATTACAGATATAAAGGGTTTGGTAGATGCATCACCAAGGCTTACGTGTAAGCAGGACAGGGTGCAGAGCTAAAAGGCTCCCCTTCAAAGGATTGCAACTTGAAAGGAATTCTGCAGATAAGTTTGAAAGCCCTGACATGATTTTTTTTTTACTGTTTCCTATTGCATATTCTTTTGTCCCTTTCAAGTATGAAAATTCTTATAATTTCCTTCAGTGTATAGTCTCTAAGTAATAAAAACAATTGTATTCTCAAAAGCTAACAAACAAGCAAGCAAGCAAAGTTCAGATATCACATTTGCAGTGATTTCATGAAAATTATGCTTTAAAGTATTTACTTAAAGGAGTCTTGAGAAAATATTTGGACCTATCCCTAAGCTGTAGGGAAGTGGTCACCAACCTTTTTCGCACCAGGGACTGGTTTCATGGAAGACAATTTTTTCACAGACTTGGGCTGGGGAGATGGTTTGGGGATGATTCAAGCACATTACATTTATCATTAGATTCTCATAAGGAGCACACAACCTAGATCCCTCGCATGCGCAGGTCACAATAGCATTCCCGCTCCTAGGAGAATCTAACGCTGCTGCTTATCTGACAGGAGGCAGAGCTCGGGAGTGCCCGGGGCTCACTTCCTGCTGTTCCCCCTGGTTCCTAACAGGTCACGGACTGATTGGTCTGGGACCCAGGGTTTGGGGATCACTGCTTTGGGGAGAGCAGCATAAAAAGGCAGCATTTCTGAAATTGTTCCAGATTTTTATTTTTCTGTCAGTAAAATGGTTGTAGTATTGGTATCTAAATCTTACACTGTATTGTAGAGTCTCAAAGTTACTCACTGAATGAATATTTTAAAAAATTTTCCCTTATTAAATTACAAAAGTAAAATAGGATTACTATGACATAATCTACATAAATACCGAATATGAGTTGATATATTTTTTCCTATATTTTAACAGAAATTCGTCTTGAAACATAGAATTCTATGTCTCCTATTTATAGACATTAACTGCTACATTTTGCATAACCACTTTTACCATTAAAAAGAGAACTGTACTTTGATGGCTACATATCACCTTTTCCTCATGTACAAAATACTAACGCTACTAACAAAAATAATTTTAACTGATCAAAATATGAAATGTAATTATCAAACCCCATTATAAGGATAAGGTTAAGATAAAGTAAAATCATCTTTGTCAGGGTTGGGCGCAGTGGCTCACACCTGTAATCTCAACAGTTTGGGTTGCCAAGGCAGGGGGAACACTGGAGGCCAGGAGTTCGAGACCAGCCTGGCCATTATAGCGAAACCCCATCTCTACTAAAAATACAAAAATTAGATGGGTATGGTGGCACACCCCTGTAATCCCAGCTACTCGGGAGGCTGAGGAGGGAGAATCGCTTAACTCGAGAGCCAGAGGTTGCAGTGAGCCAAGAGCGCGCCACTTCACTCCAGCCTGGGCAACAGAAGTGAGATCTTAAAAAAACCAAAAGGGTGGAGCCAAGATGGCCGAATAGGAAAAGCTCCGGTCTACAGCTCCCAGCCTGAGCGACACAGAAGACGGGTGATTTCTGCATTTCTGTTTGAGGTACCGGTTTCATCTCACTAGGGAGTGCCAAATAGTGGGTGCAGGACAGTCGGTGAAGCGCACTGTGCGCGAGCCGAAGCAGGGCGAGGCATTGCCTCACTCGGGAAGCGCAAGGGGTCAGGGAGTTCCCTTTCCTAGTCAAAGAAAGGGGTAACAGACGGCACCTGGAATATCGGGTCAGTCCCACCCTAATACTGCGCTTTTCCAACGGGCCTGGAAAACGGCACACTAGGAGATTGTGTCCCGCACCTGGCTCGGAGGGTCCTATGCCCACGGAGTCTCGCTGATTGCTAGCACAGCAGTCTGACATCAAACTGCAAGGTGGCAGTGAGGCTGGGGGAGGGGCGACCGCCATTGCCCAGGCTTGCTTAGGTAAACAAAGCAGCCAGGAAGCTCGAACTGGGTGGAGCCCACCACAGCTCAAGGAGGCCTGCCTGCCTCTGTAGGCTCCACCTCTGGGGGCAGGGCACAGACAAACAAAAATTCAGCAGGAACCTCCACAGACTTAAATGTCCCTGTCTGACTGACAGCTTTGAAGAGAGTAGTGGTTCTCCTAGCACGCAGCTGGAGATCTGAGAACAGACAGACTGCCTCCTAAAGTGGGTCCCTCACCCCTGAGCAGCCTAACTGGGAGGCACCCCCCAGTAGGGACAGACTGACACCTCACTCCACCGGGTACTCCTCTGAGACAAAACTTCCAGAGGAACTATCAGACAGCTGAATTTGTGGTCTTGCGAAAATCCGCTGTTCTATAGCCACCGCTGCTGACACCCAGCCAAACAGGGTCTGGAGTGGACCTCTAGTAAACTCCAACAGACCTGCAGCAGAGGGTCCTGGTCTGGTAGAAGGAAAACTAACAAACAGAAAGGACATCCACACCAAAAACCCAGCTGTACATCACCATCATCAAAGACCAAAAGTAGATAAAACCACAAAGATGGGGAAAAAACAGAGCAGAAAAACTGGAAACTCTAAAAAGCAGAGCACCTCTCCTCCTCCAAAGGAACGCAGTTCCTCACCAGCAACGGAACAAAGCTGGACGGAGGAGGACTTTGACGAGTTGAGAGAAGAAGGCTTCAGACGATCAAACTACTCCGAGCTATGGGAGGAAATTCAAAACAATAGCAAAGAAGTTAAAAACTTTGAAAAAAAATTAGACGAATGGATAACTAGAATAACCAATGGAGAGAAGGGCTTAAAGGAGCTGATGGAGCTGAAAGCCAAGTATCGAGAACTACGCGAAGATTGCAGAAGCCTCGGTAGCAGATGCGATCAACTGGAAGAAAGGGTATCGCTGATGGAAGATGAAATGAATGAAATGAAGTGAGAAAGGAAGTTTAGAGAAAAAAGAATGAAAAGAAATGAACAAAGCCTCCAAGAAATTTGGGACTATGTGAAAAGACCAAACCTACGTCTGATTGGTGTACCTGAAAATGATGGGGAGAATGGAACCAAGTTGGAAAACACTCTGCAAGATATTATCCAGGAGAACTTCCCCAATCTAGCAAGGCAGGCCAACATTCAGATTCAGGAAATACAGAGAATGCCACAAAGATACTCCTCGAGAAGAGCAACTCCAAGACACATAATTGTCAGATTCACCAAAGTTGAAATGAAGGAAAAAATGTTAAGGGCTGCCAGAGAGAAAGGTCGGGTTACCTACAAAGGGAAGCCCATCAGACTAACAGCAGATCTCTCGGCAGAAACTCTACAAGCCAGAAGAGAGTGGGGGCCGATATTCAACATTCTTAAAGAAAAGAATTTTCAACCCAGAATTTCATATCCAGCCAAACTAAGCTTCATAAGTGAAGGAGAAATAAAATACTTTACAGACGAGCAAACGCTGAGTGATTTTGTCACCACCAGGCCTGCCCTAAAAGAGCTCCTGAGGGAAGTGCTAAACATGGAAAGGAACAACCGGTACCAGCCACTGCAAAAACATGCCAAATTGTAAAGACCATCGAAGCTAGGAAGAAACTGCATCAACTAACGAGCAAAATAACCAACTAACATCATAATGACAGGATCAGATTCACACATAACAATATTAACTTTAAATATAAATGGGCTAAATGCTCCAATTAAAAGACACAGACTGGCAAACTGGATAAGGAGTCAGGACCCATCGGTGTGCTGTATTCAGGAAACCCATCTCACGTGCAGAGACACACATAGACTCAAAATAAAGGGATGGAGGAAGATCTATCAAGCAAATGCAAAACAAAAAAAGGCAGGGGTTGCAATCCTAGTCTCTGATAAAATAGACTTTAAACCAACAAAGATCAAAAGAGACAAAGAAGGCCATTACATAATGGTAAAGGGATAAATTCAACAAGAAGAGCTAACTATCCTAAATATATATGCACCCAACACAGGAGCACCCAGATTCATAAAGCAAGTCCTGAGTCACCTAAAAAGGGACTTAAACTCCCACACAATAATAATGGGAGATTGTAACACCCCACTGTCAACATTAGACAGATCAATGAGACAGAAAGTTAACAAGGATATCCAGGAATTGAACTCAGCTCTGCACAAAGGGGACCTAATAGACATCTACAGAACTCTCCACCCCAAATCAACAGAATATACATTTTTTTCAGCACCACACCACACCTATTCCAAAATTGACCACATAGTTGGAAGTAAAGCTCTCCTCAGCAAATGCAAAAGAACAGAAATTATAACAAACTGTCTCTCAGACCACAGTGCAATCAAACTAGAACTCAGGATCAAGAAACTCACTCAAAACCGCTCAACTACATGGAAACTGAACAACCTGCTTCTGAATGACTACTGGGTACATAACAAAATGAAGGCAGAAATAAAGATGTTCTTTGAAACCAAAGAGAACAAAGACACAGCATACCAGAATCTTTGGGACACATTCAAAGCAGTGTGTAGAGGGAAATTTATAGCACTAAATGCCCACAAGAGAAAGCAGGAAAGATCCAAAATTGACAAACTAACATCAAAATTAAAAGAACTAGAAAAGCAAGAGCAAACACATTCAAAAGCTAGCAGAAGGCTAGAAATAACTAAATTCAGAGCAGAACCGAAGGAAATAGAGACACAAAAAACCCTTCAAAAATTAGTGAATCCAGGAGCTAGTTTTTTGAAAAGATCAACAAAATTGATAGGCCGTTAGCAAGACTAATAAAGAAGAAAAGAGAGAAGAATCAAACAGATGCAATAAAAAATGAAAAAGGGGATATAACCACCGATCCCACAGAAATACAATCTACCATCAGAGAATACTACAAACACCTCTATGCAAATAAACTAGAAAATCTAGAAGAAATGGATAAATTCCTCGACAAATACACCCTCCCAAGACTAAACCAGGAAGAAGTTGAATCTCTGAATAGACCAATAACAGGTTCTGAAATTGTGGCAATAATCAATAGTTTACCAAACAAAAAGAGTCCAGGACCTGATGGACAGACACACAGCCGAATTCTACCAGAGGTACAAAGAGGAACTGGTACCATTCCTTCTGAAACTATTCCAATCAATAGAAAAAGAGGAAATCCTCCCTAACACATTTTATGAAGCCAGCATCGTCCTGATACCAAAGCCTGGCAGAGACATAACCAAAAAAGAGAATTTCAGACCAATATCCTTGATGAACATTGATGCAAAAATCCTCAATAAAATACTGGCAAACCAAATCCAGCAACACATTAAAAAGCTTATCCACCATGATCGAGTGGGCTTCATCCCTGGGATACAAGGCTCGTTCAACATACGCAAATCAATAAATGTAATCCAGCATATAAACAGAATCAAAGACAAAAACCACATGATTATCTCAATAGATGCAGAAAAGGCCTTTGACAAAATTCAACAACCCTTCATGCTAAAAACTCTCAATAAATTAGGTATTGATGGGACGTATCTCAAAATAATAACAGCTATCTATGACAAACCCACAGCCAATATCATACTGAATGGGCAAAAACTGTAAGCATTCCCTTAGAAAACGGGCACAAGACAGGGATGCCCTCTCTCACCACTCCTATTCAACATAGTGCTGGAAGTTCTGGCCAGTGCAATCAGGCAGGAGAAGGAAATAAAGGGTATTCAATTAGGAAAAGAGGAAGTCAAATTGTCCCTGTTTGCAGATGAAATGATTGTATATCTAGAAAACCCCATTGTCTCAGCCCAAAATCTCCTTAAGCTGATTAGCAACTTCAGCAAAGTCTCAGGATACAAAATCGATGTACAAAAATCACAAGCATTCTTGTACACCAATCACAGACAAACAGAGAGCCAAATCATGAGTGAACTCCCATTCACAATTGCTTCAAAGAGAATAAAATACCTAGGAATCCAACTTACAAGGGATGTGAAGGACCTCTTCAAGGAGAACTACAAACCACTGCTCAATGAAATAAAAGAGCATAAAAACAAATGTAAGAACATTCCATGCTCATGGGTTGGAAGAATCAATATCGTGAAAATGGCCATACTGCCCAAGGTAATTTATAGATTCAATGCCATCCCCATCAAGCTACCAATGACTTTCTTCACAGAATTGGAAAAAAACTACTTTAAAGTTCATATGGAACCAAAAAAGAGCCTGCATCGCCAAGTCAATCCTAAGCCAAAAGAACAAAGCTGGAGGCATCACGCTACCTGACTTCAAACTATACTACAAGGCTACAGTAACCAAAACAGCATGGTACTGGTACCAAAACAGAGACATAGATCAATGGAACAAAACAGAGTCCTCAGAAATGATGCTGCATATCTACAGCTATCTGATCTTTGACAAACCTGACAAAAACAAGCAATGGGGAAAGGTTTCCCTATTTAACAACTGGTGCTGGGAAAACTGGCTAGCCATATGTAGAAAGCTGAAACTGGATACCTTCCTTACACCTTATACACAAATTAATTCAAGATGGATTAAAGACTTAAATGTTAGACCTAAAACCATTAAAATCCTACAAGAAAACCTAGGCAATACCATTCAGGACATAGGCGTGGGCAAGGACTTCATGTCTAAAACACCAAAAGCAATGGCAACAAAAGCCAAAATTGACAAATGGGATCTAATTAAACTAAAGAGCTTCTGCACAGCAAAAGAAACTACCATCAGAGTGAACAGGCAACCTACAGAATGGGAGAAAATTTTCGCAACCTACTCATCTGACAAAGGGCTAATATCCAGAATCTACAATGAACTCAAACAAATTTACAAGAAAAAAACAAACAACCCCATCAAAAAGTGGGCGAAGGACATGAACAGACACTTCTCAAAAGAAGACATTTATGCAGCCAAAAGACACATGAAAAAATGCTCAGCATCACTGGCCATCAGAGAAATGCAAATCAAAACCACAGTGAAATACCATCTCAAACCAGTTAGAATGGCCATCATTAAAAAGTCAGGAAACAACAGGTGCTGGAGAGGATGTGGAGAAATAGGAACACTTTTACACTGTTGGTGGGACTGGAAACTAGTTCAACCATTGTGGAAGTCAGTGTGGCGATTCCTCAGGGATCTAGAACTAGAAATACCATTTGACCCAGCCCTCCCATTACTGGGTATAGACCCAAAGGACTATAAATCATGCTACTATAAAGACACATGCACACGTATGTTTATTCCGGCACTATTCACAATAGCAAAGAGTTGAATCCAACCCAAATGTCCAACAACGATAGATTAAGAAAATGTGGCACATATACACCATGGAATACTATGCAGCCATAATAAATGATGAGTTCATATCCTTTGTAGGGACATGAATGAAGCTGGAAACCATCATTCTCAGTAAAGTATCGAAAAGACAGAAAACCAAACACCACATGTTCTCACTCATAGGTGGGAACTGAACAATGAGAACTCATGGACACAGGAAGGGGAACATCATACTCCGGGGACTGTTGTGGGTTGGGGGGAGGGGGGAGTGACAGCATTAGGAGATATACCTAATGCTAAATGACGAGTTAATGGGTGCAGCAAAACAACATGGCACATGGATACATATGTAACAAACCTGCACATTGTGCACATGTACCCTAAAACCTAAAGTATAATAAGAAAAAATAAATAAATAAATAAATAAATAAAAAGATAGTTGGTTTTACCATGCTACAGAAAAAAAAAAAGAAGACAAAACAAAAACAAAAACAAAAAAAAATCAATTTTGTCTATGCTTTGCTATAGGTGTTAACAATAATTGCCTTTGGTCCTACATGGATGATTTTATTAATAGTGATTACATAAAAAAATGAAAAAGAAACTTTATGTGTAGTGGTGATGTAAAAAGACAGTTTTCATCACACGGATTTGTTATATTTTTAAAAAGGTAATTCTTCATAGGTTTTTCAGGGATTGTCTTGTTTTATTTGCTTAATTAAAAATAAATCAGGTAACGTCTCATTGTAAAATAAGAGTTTAAATTTTAATTAGGAAAAGATACCCAAGACAGAAATACATTCAAAATAAGATAGATTATCAATTTTAATTATAGAAAATGAAGCTTTCCAGAATTATGTTTAAATTTATAGATGCATTAAAAACTATCAAGTTTAAACATTTAAGTACCTGAATAATCTTAAGCAAGTATCAACTTTGGACTATGCTGGCATGAGGAGAGCGAGGAATTGCCAAGATAAAAATACAGAAATTATTAAGGAAGTCCTTGCTTTCTTTTGCTTACAGAAGATTCTATTGATATTGAAAAACAAACCAAAACAAACAAAAAAATCGCTCTGACATCTGGATTCAAAATGTCTCCATAAGTCCATGGATGCAAAGTGAGTCTCAAAAAAATAAAAAAGAAAAATGTTAGCTAGACCAGGCATGATGGCTCACACTTGTAATCCCAGCACTTTGGGAGGCTGAGGCGGGAGGACTGCTTGAGGCCCGGAGTTCTAGACCAACTTGGGAAACATAGCAAGACCCTGTCTCTACGAAAAATAAAAAGAAAATTAGCAGGGCGTGCTGTTCACTTGTCCCAGCTACTCTGGAGGTGCAGGTGGGAGAATCATCTGAGCCCAGGAATTCAAGGTTAGAGTGAGCTATGATCATGCCACTGCACTTCAGCCTGGGTGCCAGAGAGAGATCTTGTCTCTTAAAGATAAAAATAAAAAATAAATGTTAGCTAACCTAGTAGTTTTACCCGAGTTCCTTCAGTGGATTACAACGTATTTCAAACTACAGCCCCATTGAAGTTAATTTCTGTGTGATGGAATTTATTAGCTTTATGTTTTAAAATACACTGATTTCCTTCTCTGAAAGAGTGAGAAAAGTATTTTTTAGAAACAGTTTACATTACAAACTCTGATGAGTGGATGTGAATAGTTTGCCAATGAAATGTTTGTGGATACTTGGAAATTGGCTGGGACATGAATAAATTGCTCAACCCTATTACTGTACACACTGAAGTACTAAAAAATACAGATCAGCAGTAGAATCCTCATATCCCCAAAGAAAGAACATTATAAATATATGTGTAAATTTTTAGCATAAAACATGTTTAAAATAAAATATTCAGATGGAATATTAAGTATAACCTGAATATTAAGAACAGATACACTCGGAATTAATTTGGAGGGTTGGGGAAAAAGTAGAAGGCAGCTCTGTGGCCGATGGTTTTGGTAATAATATTTAGGGATTCCAGGAACATGATTTTCAATGTGACAGTCAACATTTTTCCAAATCACTAAGTAGGTTTTTCAAAAACTCTGGGTTGTTTTTTTTTTTTTAGAAAAATAATTGATGGACTCAATCTGAAAGTTATTTTGGCATACCATACACAAAGCCTATGCAGTTCTCAGAATGAGACCTGCTGGAATTAGTGTGACCACCTCAGTAGACACTAACGTTATACTGGCAATACTTTTAAGTTTAAAACCACAACATTGTGTTCTGGAAGACTTCTATTTTGAGTCTTTTCATTCTGATAGTATCCTCCAAGGAACTTTAAGGAATAGAACCCCTGATTTAGGAAACAAGATCTGAACGTTTGGGATGCATCAGTGAGTAGAAGCAATTCATGCACTTTCAGAAGTCATTAACTTTTGTGCTCCTCAAGTAACTGGACTGTATCTTGAATCCAGTAAATGAACTACACGAAACTGTCACTAAACTAAAGCAATTGATGAAACAGTAACGCGAATAAATATAATAGGCACTGCTAAAAAGGCTTTAAGAAAGGCTTTTCAACATTTTTGAGGGAAATAGTATGTAAAAGTGTAGTACATGATAACAACTAAAATTTGTTAAATTAATTGCGGGAGTTACTTTAATCACCACATGTCTACATAACAATCTAAACTACTAAACATTATAATCTTCAAGAAATGGCTACAACTATATAAAAGAGCATTGGTGAATGTATTAAGTTTGATAGTAAAAACAAAACAGACAAATTAAGCTGATTTGGCCATTGATTAACTTTTGGATATTGGGGGACATAAATATTTATGGCTTGTTTTCTACATCTTTAAATTCAGTATGGATCCAGCAATCCCATTACTGAGTATGTATGCCAAAGAAATGAAATCACTATATTGAAAAGATATCTGCACTCCCGTGTTCATTGCAGCATTGTTCACAATAGCCAAGATATGGATTCAACCTAAATGTCCATCAACAAATGAATGCATAATGAAAATGTGGTCACACACACACACACACACACAATAGAATATAATTGAGACATAAAAGAAGAAAATCTATCATTGTGACAACATGGATAATCCTGGAGGAACTTTTGCTAAGTGCAATAAGCCAGGCACAGAAAGCCAAATAGCATATGATCTCACTTATTATAGGTGGTATCTAAAAAGTTGGGCTCATAGAAGTAGTGGTTACCAGAGACTGGGAGGAGGGTGTGGGGCTTGCAGAGATATTGATCAAAGAATACAAAATTTCATTTAGACAGCAGAAATAAGTTTGAGAGATCTATTATACATGTTGACTCTACAGGTAGTTCATAACAATGTATTATACTCTTGAAAATTGCTGAGAGTAGATTTTAAGTATTCTTCACTTGGCTGGGTGCAGTGGCTCACACCTGTAATTCCAGCACTTTGGGAGGCCGAAGCGGGTGGATTGCCTGAGCTCAGGAGTTCGCGACCAGCCTGGGCAACATAGTGAAACCCTGTCTCTACTAAAACACACAAAACAATTAGCAGGACATGGCGGCGTGCAGCTGTAGTCCCAGCTACTCAGGAGGCTGAGGCAGGAGAATCGCTTGAACCCGTGAGGCAGAGGTGGCAGTGAGCCGAGATCAAGACACTGCACTCCTGCCTGGGTGATGGAGCGAGACTCCGTCTCAAAAAAAAAAAACGAAAAAAACTGTTCTTCCCACAAAAAAATAAGCATGTGAGGTAATAAATATGTCAATCTTCAAAACAACATGTTGAATGAAATAAATATAAACAATTTTAGCTATCCATTAAAATTAACTATTTAATTTAAATAAAATAAAATGGATTTGTTCACCCTAACACATTTACTAGGTTGTTATAAGATCTAAACATGTTATCATCTGCAAAAGTCTTGGGTTAATGTCTGGCATATATTAATTGCTTAGCAAATCGTAGCTGTAATCACTAAATAAATTTATTGACTTTTTTATTCCATAATACCCTTCACTAAATTATTTGCATCTCTACTTCGTCTACTGGGAAGGTCTGCCTGTGGAAGAAAAGTTTCCATCTTATCTAGCCTATCTCAAGTTCCCTTCTGTCCAAATCATTCCAGCGCACTCTGAATCTAACTTGTTTTGACAGAGTACTTACTTACTTGGCACATGATACGTTCTTAATATTTGCTTATTGCCTTATAGGATGAAAGTTATGAAGGAAATATAACTTGTTTACTGAGGGGTAGCAAGTTTCTTTCTTTCCTTCTTTCTTTCTTTTTCTTTTTTCTTTTTTTTTTTGACGGAATTTCGCTCTTGTTGCCCAGGCTGGAGTACGATGGCGAGATCTTGGCTCACCGCAACCTCCGCCTTTTAGTGGAGATGATGTTTCTCCATGTTGGTCAGGCTGGTCTTGAACTCCCGACCTCAGGTGAACCGCCGCCTCGGCCTCTCAAAGTGCTGGGATTACAGGCGTGAGCGACAGCGCCCGGCCGCAAGTCTTTCTTTTATCTTACTAAACACAGACAAATTATGGAGAAAAAGTCTGTTAAGCAAATGCATACTGTCTTGGATTATTTAAGTTTTCAGGTATTTAGGTTGATTTCCCAACTAGGATATCCCGGAAACAGATTTAATGTAAATCATCTTATCCCTTCAATCGTTAGATTCTATATTAATCTTTCTAAAAATTTGCTCTTATGTTCTTCTGGAACATTTATGTCCCTAATAGGGATGGTAAATCTGATAATCTGATATTCAAGGTAGCATGGTGCACACACAGATTATTCGATTTTGAAAAAAAATAGACATGTGTTTCCCTAACCGCTTGTAAAATGCAGCATGGGTACTGAAATATAAAATCATCTTACGTATTAGGCAGTTTCCATTTTCCCAAAAGAAAATATGCCTGTGAGCCCTCAAAAATGTTTTAGGCCAACATGTATACACAACATTTTAGGACTTTAGCAGATATATATAATCAATTCTATGCATGATTTTGATAAGAAATTGATGCCATTAATTTTCTATGATAAAAATATTAAATATTTATATTTCTTATTTATATCATATAAAACATTAGAAATATTAGAAATGCTGGCATGTATTTTACTCTCACATTTCATGAAATGATTTTATTCAATCTCTTTGCAAGCTACTTTGAGGCAATTTTTTTCTTTGTCATAAGAACCCCTTTTTTTAATGTCATCTAGAAGCTTTTTTCAGAACACATCAACTCCATTTCCAGCTACCTAAGTTGAGATAAATTACTTTGTGAATATGTATGCTATTCATCATAAAAATTTGACCTCACGCCACACTCTGCTTGCTAGTAAGAAAGCTGTTGTTTATATTTTTCCCCTTGTCTTTTAGTGTATATTTGTGAATTCAACAGCATGACTGCTTACTGTTTTGTATATGTGGATATGTAGGTATGTGTGACTTTTTAAATTATCATTAACAATGACACCTAGCAAGTAAAAAGATGAAGTCAGATACCTGGGAATAATCTACCATTCAATATTTGCCTTCAGTTTTTCAATCCGTTTCATCAGGTAACCTACTTATAGATGTAAAACTTGGCAATGATTTGTCTTCTAAACAGTATTATCTTATTCAAAGTAAAGCAATTGAGAATGCTTTCTAAAATAAGAGATTTTTAAAATATAATTGAGAAACTTTGAACAAATTCACATATAAGGAGACGTACCTGTTATAACACTGTTAACTTACATGGGGTTGGGGTAATTGCTTACAATCAGATATTCTCAGACATTACAAACTTTAGGTTGCAGTACTACAAATAAATGTAATGAAAATGGTGAATAAACATTTGCTTATTCATGGCTTCATTCTTTTGTTCACCAATTTCTTGTTCTGTTTAAACACATTCCAAAAACATTTATCCGTAACGTAAAGGAAGGTATGCATAGATATAATTTCAAACATTAGTCAATAGCATTCAGTGACTGAATGGATTTCAGGATGGAGAAAGGAATAAAAAAATAAGCGACTTCAGGGATTTCAGATTTAGGAGCCTGGAAGCAGTGGTGCTTATAATAGAAAGGGGAAACAGTCATGAAGAGCCGGTTTATGTGGGAGTAGATAATGAGTTCCATTTGGGATATTTAATTTTGAGACTGATGGGGGGACACTTAATTGGAGATGTTCTGTAGGTGTAATTATATTAAGAAGGGGAAAAATTCAATTAGAGCTCCACCAAATTATATCAGCTGTGTCCAAACCATATTGATTGCCTGTGTGTATAGCTGATGTGCAGTGTAGCAGAGCTGAATGCTACTAAGCTCCCCTTCAGTTCTACGTTTTTTCATTTGAAGAAGAATATGGAGGGTGGCATGCTGGAAAGAGGACATGACCAGCAGCTTTCCCTCTCTCTCTCTCCCTGTTCCTCTGGTTTCTCCTTTGTTTCCTCTACTGCAAATTGATAATACTGTGCCATGTTCAACTATTTGGCCATAGTTACTGAGGATATGAAAACCCATCACGCACAGATACTTTTCTTTTATATTATTATTATGCTTTAAGTTCTGGGATTCATGTGCAGAACGTGCAGGTTTGTTACATAGGTATGCACGTGCTATGGTGGATTGCTGCACCCATCAACCCATCATCTACATTAGGTATTTCTCCTAATGCTATCCTTCCCTTTGCCCCCTAACCCCTGACAGGCCCAGGTGTGTGATGTTCCCCTCCCTGTGTCCATGTGTTCTTGTTGTTCAACTTCCAGTTATAAGAGAGAACATTTGGTGTTTGGGTTTCTGTTCCTGTTTTAGTTTGCTGAGAATGATGGTTTCCAGCTTCATCCATGTCCCTGCAAAGGACATGAACTCACCCTTTTTTATGGCTGCATAGTATTCCATGGTGTATATGTGCCACATTTTCTTTACCCAGTCTATCATTGATGGGCATTTCAACTTACGATGAAGTTACATGCTGATATACCCATCATAGTTTGGAAATTTTGTAACTTGAAAATGCATTTGATACACCTAACATACTGTACATCATAGCTTAGCCTAGCCTATCCTATCTTAAACATGCTTAGAACACTTACGTTGGCCTACAGTTGGGAAAAAAATCATAAAACACAAAGCCTATTTTATAATAAAATGTTGAATATTTCATGTACTTTATTGAATACTGTACTGAAAGTGAAAACCAGAATAGTTGTATAGGTCGTCAAAGTATGGTTTCCACAGCATGAGTATCACTTTTGCACCATCCTAAAGTTGAAAAATCGTTAAGTTGAACCACTGTATGTCGGGGACCGTCTCTGTCCTTGAAAGTAGTCAGAAAACCAAAAAAGTAATAAAAATATATGATACGGTATTATTATTATTATTATTAGGTCTATTATTCTACTTAGAGAAAGAGGAACTTACACTAAGTATCTGGATTAAAAGAAGCTTTTGTTATTTATAAAACTAAAACGTTGTAGAAATTATTTCCCAACTAATCAAGATGCTTTTAAATGCCTTCACTATCTAATCATAACCTGCTTTTCTAGCCCTATTTTTGGTATTTCACCCAAGCATTCAAGATTTCAGAAATGTATAGCTACCCATTGTCCTTCCCAGAAACTATGAAATTACATTCCTTTAAGCTTTTGTATATGTTGGTCTCTCTCTCTCCTGGAATGCAACCCTTACTTCTCCATAACCCCAATTCTTCATTTGATAAATCTTTACATGCTTTGAGATTTATCTCAAATATTACCCCTTTCCTCCTACCCTAAGCAAAACCATTCATTTCTTTTGCATTGTATATATTTACTATTGCATACACAAAATGCAACATTCTCTATGACACACTATACTAGGTTGTGAACTCATCAAGTGCACTATTTTTTAATTTTTCCATTCTTTACACCTAACTCAAGTCTATGCATATATTTTTATATTATATCATTCATATATTATATATTATACATTTATTATATTATTTTATACTATATTAATACATATTAATTATTAATACTATATATTATTTCATATATTATATGTTAAATTATGCATTTTATCTTATTATATATTATATATATTCATATGATTCATATATTATATAGATTCATATGGGTTTGTTAAATTAATGGTGAAAGCCCCAGTTTTTGAGGAAATTGTATGTATTGCCTATCTTGGCAGTCAACTTTACTAATAAGCTGCTATAAAATAAATATGATTCGTTAAGAGTGTAAGTGGAATCCTAATAAGGAGATAACCCTAAATTTACTATAGTCAGGCATGTTTTGCAACAGAGAAACTGTATTCTGTAATTGCCAAGGGGAGAGTGCGTGGTTATTGTCGATAGTTGCATTATTTAGATCATTACATTGTATAAGTAATGTATGCTCATATTGATGTAAACGTTATGTAGGTAATGCATATTTACTACAAATAAATTGGAAAATAGAGTAACTATGTTATTCTGATTTGCTGAATCTTTTATTCACATGTAGGCTGAGGTATAAATCAACAGAATAAAAGTGTTTTTATGGCTAAGGTCAGTGAGAGATTCAAACAAACGTATAAGCATATAAGTATGCTTATATGCGTATGTATTCCTAGTCACACACATATACTCACATGCTAACATATCAATTGATTTAAAGTTAATTTTATAGGGGGTTGATTTGTCACATTATCAAACACTAAAGAATGTATGAGTATTGAAAATGTCCATGAGTGTAGACCAAATGCTAGCTAACTGAATGTAACATAGAATATAGGTATATTGAAAATATTCATATCAACTTATATTTCATCATAAAGCTTTATTTCATTTTAAGGTTTGAAACTCCAGTACCTACTGTATCAAAGCAGATTGAGTATATAAAGGAAATGGGTTCAGTGGTAGCTACGACAAATTAAATTTTGCCTGCTTCTGTAAAGTGGAAAGTCCCTATTCAGAACCAGACAATTGTTACTAGAACTAAAATGAGGGTCTAGAAAATCTATTCAAATATACACACACGCATTATGCTAAACACAAACTTATCTGTCCTTATCAAGTAAAAATAATGAGCAAACATCTGTACATGAATGTAAGATCGGTCTACTTTATCAGGGCTATTTCCGATTTTGGCTGATAGATCAGTTTCCTTATTGATATGGATACAATAGAATCCATTTGAATGAGATTTTGTAACCATAAGGAATTGTACTTTGTAAGGTGAGATCACAAATCCTTTCCTGTTTCGAACTGATTAACACTGATACTGCTCTTTTGTGAAAACTGCCTGTGTGCAGGACCGTATTTGAAAATTTGAACAATAAATAATAAGCATATGTAACAAAAGTAATAACGATGTGTGTCATATTATATATAGTTTCCGTACTCCGCTAGTGGGGTGGGTGGATTTTAATTTCAGAGGAACTTCCAACCTTATAAACAATTCACCAGTACATTTTCCATCTATGGGGTAAAAATGCAATAGGTTATAGCAATATAGTTTATGCCAGACCTCTAAGGCATTAGGAATAAAGGTAGAAAAAAAGGGCAACATTTAATAATTGAATAAATATCATAAGGGTGAAGAAAGGAGAGTCGTGGGTACATATTGAGAGAAAAGTAATTATAAATTGGTATGACAAGAAGAGAATGGCAATGAGCTTTGGCAAATGATCCCCATTATAGTGTAGTTTAAACGATTGATGTACAAGCCCGAAAAGGCTGGAGAATATCAGATCTGCTGGTTACAGGGCGCATCTGACTCCCAGTTTCAGGGTACAGCTGAAATAAATCAGTGATCCCAGAAAAGAAGTTTCTTTTTACATGCAAAACTTCTGAGCAAAGTGATCTCTGCCAGCTGGAGCTGGGGATTCACAGCCTCTATTTTTCCATCAAAAGAATTAAGTTGACTCCCAGATAGAGAATAACTACGTATTTTTTTCTGATGTAGCCTCCTGAGTACTCAAAACCATCTCCAGGATATGGAAAATTCACCTTATCCAAACGTGTATGGCTAAAATTCCTTTGTAAGGCACTACCTATTTCCCTGTTTCTTGTATTTGATTAGAGATAATTGTATTGAGAAAACATGGTTTATGAAAGAAATGGGAAAATATTTTCCCATTTTGATAAGAATGTATTTTTAAAAAACAAATGGAAACCTAAAGACACAAAAAATATTTGTAAAGGGGATAATACCCTGAGGGAAGGGAGCCAGAAGTAGAGACTAGAGATATTAAGAAAAACTTTATTGAATGTATATTTTGGCTCAGAGCTCACCCACTAAGGGAGTAAATAGGCAAAGTCACAAAGGTTTATAATCCTTACACTTGCCATTGGTGGGGGTAGGTGGTTAGATGTGAAAAAAAATGATGCTCTATTTATTCTGGGCATATTAAACTGAACTGGGTGATTTAAATGAACTGTAGGAAATTCAATGCAACAGCTAAAATGAATGACTAAGGAGCTAGAAGATCTTAATCTGTATAAAGCTGAAAGAACAAAATATGCACAATTTAGCTCTGTGCTAATGAAAGGAAAGAGATAACACTAAAAATAACTGAATGGTGCAAGCTTCAAGGCAGCAGAAGAGTTCTGGCACAAATGGATCTATCCAGAAAAAAATGAGACTTAATTACACAAAGGAAAAACTGTTGACTGTGACGAAAAGTGTCCCAAGATGAAATGACTGCTGTTGAATGGGAAACCATCAGAGAGGCAGTGACGAGAGTGTTATCTCGACGACTGAAGCAGCTGAAATGAGACACGTTGCCGGAAAAGCCATTACAGACTAAATACCCCCTGGTCCTAAAGAGATAGATGCACATCAACTGAAGGAGAATTGCAGAGCAGGCACACCACTAGAACACGGGGTAGTGAGTCAGGAGTAGGGTCTGTATCTCAATGGCATTAGGTGTAGTCTTGCTCAACCTAATTTATTTCTGTGGCTTGGATTGCTTTCTGACTATTCTACTTCAGTGGAATGTTGTGACCAATTTTGTTGCTTCTAAAATACTTAAATAAGTAACAAAATCCACTTCTTGATAAAGATATAATGTCATCTAATCCCAACGAGTTAAGGACATTACAGAGATTATCAGTGAATCAATGAATATTGGTAGTCATCATCAAAAAAAAAATAGGTTGAGAGTTCTAGTAAAACTAATAAAAACCATTTATAAGAACATCATAAATATGATTACAATAGATGCATCTCTTTTAGAAACAAGGTAATAAACACTGTGCTTCCAAGATGCATTGAAGAATGTTGAAGGAAGTGGGGCAGACTGACTTGTGCCTATAATCCCCTTGGGAGGCTGAGGTGGGAGGGTTACCTGAGGCCTGGAGTTAGAGACCAGCCTGGCCAACAAAGAAAGACCATATCTTTAGAAGAATTTTGTTTTAGTTAGCCAGGTGAAGTGGCACCCACCTGTAATCCCAGCTATTCAGGAGAATTACTTGAACCTAGGAGTTCAAGCCTGGGTGACAGAGAAATACCGCATCTCTAAAAACAATTTTAAATTTAAAAATAGAAAAAAGCATGCTACATTGGGCCCCAAGATCTATGCTTGCCTCCAATTTTTCCCCAATTTTTATGATTTCCCTTTGTGTAATGTGATATTTGATGCATAAAAGAATATATGTAATGGATATGTAAATTACAAAGCTCAATAATAAAACAAACATATGTCCATCCCAATAACTGAAATATTAGCAACAACTCACACCTGAACCTATGTGCTCCTACACTAATTCTTCACTCTTTTGTACCCCTCCATTTACCCAGGATTAACTACCATCCAGAATCTGGGGATTGCCTTTGATTTCTTTTGTTTGCTCATTTGTTTTGTGTTGGCTTTTTCGATTTATCACATATGCATGTATGCCAAAACAATATTTTCATTAGGTGTTCCTATGCTTGAGCTTTCTGGAGTGTTCTCTAATACAAGGGTCAGCACACTACTGCCCAGGGCTCCCTGACAGTTGTTTTTTTTTTTGTTTTTTTTGTTTTTTTTGTTTTTTGTGAGATGGAGTCTGGCTCTGGAGTGAGTGCACTCCCCCAGGCTGCAGTGCAGTGGCGCGATCTCAGCTCACTTCAAGCTCCACCTCCCGGGTTCACGCCATTCTCCTGCCTCAGCCTCCCGAGTAGCTGGGACTACAGGCGCCCGCCACCACGCCGGGAGAATTTTTTGTATTTTTAGTACAGACGGGGTTTCACCGTGTTAGCCAGGATGGTCTCGATCTGCTGACCTCGTGATCCACCCGTCTCGGCCTCCCAAAGTGCTGGGATTACAGGCGTGAGCCACTGCGCCCGGCCTCCCTGACAGTTTTTAAAAGTGAAGTTTTATTAGACTCACTCACACCTATTCACTCATATAATATCTATGGCTGCTTTGATGCCACAACAACATAGTTAGGTATTTGCAATATGACCTAGAAGCCTGAAATATGTACTATCTGGCCCTTTAAGAAAATGTTTGTGGACCTCTACATTATGTTTTTATGATTTTCTCATATTCTTACATGTGACCATAGTTAATTATTTATACTGCTATATAATATTCTATGATATGACCATAATACAATTATTTGCCATTATGAACACTGTATCTATGAATGTCCTTCCCTCCCTCTCTGGCACTGGAGACACTCAGTGTAAATTGATTTCCTAAATTAATTCTTTAATCCTTTTTGCACTGAATATAGAAGTCGCAAAGTCACACACACACTTAAAGAATATTTGGAAATAAGAGTAGAGTACAGAAAATGTAAGAAAAAAAAAAACATTCTATCTCTCCCCCTTAGACAACCAGTAATACTAATGTTATGCCTTTTTCCTCCTGCTATGAAACACCTTATCCATTAACAGCTAAGGAAGGATCACTATCGCCTCAACTTCCTTTTTCATCCTGCCTATTATGAATAATCCATAAATCTCATTTTAATGATTTTACTAGAAAGCATTAAATGTAACTAATCAGTGGGGGTGGACATAAGAGGTAATATTAGACAAGCAAAAGGAAGAAGCAAGATTTTAAAAACCTTATTAAGCTTTTAAAATGATTTAACACATGTATTCTGTTCTTAATATTTCACACACAAAAAGAAACTGTCTAGAAACCACAGGTGAATTCATACCTTTACTTGTATCTCTTTTTCTTTTTCTGGAGACGGAGTTTTGCTCTTGTTGCCCAGGCTGGAGTGCAATGGCACCATCTCAGCTCACCACAATTTCCGCCTCCTGGGTTCAAGCGATTCTCCTGCCTCAGCCTCCAGAGTAGCTGGGGTTACAGTCATGCACCACCACGCCTGGCTAATTTTGTATTTTTAGTAGAGAAGGGCTTTTTCCACTTTGGTCAGGCTGGTCTCGAACTCCTGACCTCAGGTGACCTGCCTGCCTCGGTCTCCCAAAGTGTTGGGATTTACAGGCCTGAGCCACCGCACCCAGCTTACTTGTTATCTCTTCATCCCATCATAAAGGGGCATATCCTATTGCTTTAAAAGCCAACATTTCCCTCTCATTTTCATTCACCGTGAGCTATTACTACTCCTGAAACCTTCACAAAGTTTCCCGGAAACAGGACAGCCCACTTCTAGCCCATGGGACTCTTCTCTTCTTCATTTCTTACCCTTTTCTTCCTTCCTGCTTTTTTTCTTGAAATAAAATTTCCCCAAAAGCTAGTCTGCCACTGCAAGCACATCCTCAGATAACTGGATAAAGGAAGATAATGTGGCCTGAAGGATAGCCACAGAGGAGTCTGGGGATACTTCTAGCCAAATAGTTTTTGTGCCATAATAATCTTTATGACAGTAGGATCCTGAAATGTTACCTAGAACACTTGTACCTAGTCCCAATTTCTGGTGGGATAAAACTATATAAGGGAATCATTACAGGTGCTTGTGTCTGAGACACTTCTGGCTATGATTGAGTCTCCTACTTCCCCGTAATGTAGCTATTCAAGGGTTTGCAAAAATGAGTTCTACAACCATTAGATGTTTAGACATTCTACAACAAAAATTCACATTATCAAAAAATGTGTAATGCTTTAATAACAAAAATAAATGAAAATCCTCAAAGGAGTTAATATGCTAATGCACATAGTCACTTTATAGGAGGGTAGTGTAAGCAAATTATCCCAAATTAACTCAATCAGAGTCCTGGTAGAAACTGGAGGATTGTTTTCTCAATCTAGGGGTATGTGAGGCCAGTTTGCTAAAGGGGTTATCAACAGAGATATGCTCAGTGTTAGGAAATTCAAGAAGGGATGACGGAGAGTTAACTGTAGACCTCAAGGGTTAAGAGGAAGGACGTTTCCTGAACTAGAGAGCCAGACCCAATAGAAATGCAAGAGACAACTGTCCAGCAGAAGCTCTGGTCTAACATTAGCTGTTCAGAGCTAACCCGTGGAAATCCCATGGAGCCACATGAAAATAAATACTCCACCCTTTTCTTATCCACTGCACTCCTGCTGCAGCCTGTCTCAACTGGAAACCGTAGAGCAAAGGAACTGTGATGCCATTCCTAAAGGGCAGTCCCCAGGACAGAAAGCACAGTGGTAAAGAATGAAAAACGGATTGGAATGGACAAGAGGAAAAGAATTTATGCAGTAAGCATGACTTTTCCCTTTCAAGTTAATCTAGTATGTTGAGTTGGCTGCTCTTTAACTAAACCCCCCTGTTTCCAAAGCCTGAGGGTAACATACTACCTACTGAGTTGGTAAACAACCTTAAAGCAGCAGTCCTGGAGCCTAGACAGAGACACTGGATGAGTAGACGAATGGAGGTGTACGAGGTATACATGGATGGATGCATGGATGGATAGGTGAATGGATGGATGAAGTCAATCACATTAGTATTTTACAGACACACGTTACACAACCTGTATCTGAACACGATGAGTCTCTCTTCCTCCTTTGATTATGGAAGTTAAGAGCAAGCACTGAGGTAACCAATATTATATTGATTTCTGGAGTAAAACAGGTACTCATCATGACTATCAATGATTTGAATTTGGGGATGATGTCAATTATTCAAAGAACCTGAAAAAAGTAGTGAAATTGCTTATCTGAGGCCCCAGAACTTCCTTCATTTTACTCTGGCTTTCAACCTTGGATACACATTAAAATTATCTAGGAAACTTTTCAAATTGAGATGCTCAGATTACAGACCACTTAAGTCAGACTCTGTGGAAATAGAACGTAGATATCACTGTTTGTAAATACTCCACCAATGTGCAGCAAAATTTGAAAACTATTGATCTTTCCACTCTCTTTAAGATCTACCGTTATGAGACCCGTAATAATTCTGGTTCTCTTGGTAATTTACATTTTTTAAGGAAACTCTAAGATACCTTGCTGATAATATTATATATGAAAAGGATTATAGAATTTATCGGGTTTGGGGTTGGGGGAAATAATACTTATAAAAGGAGTAAAAATATAAGCAGTTCATAAAATAACCTGTGATAGTCCAGATTACTTGCATATTTTCCCTTTAATTTCAGAGTCCTTATCAGTATTCAAAGGACTATAGAGCTTTTAGAAATGCTTCAGTGAGGAACACTTTATACTCTGTCCCTGATAAATGAAAGTGTTTATTTCCTCTCAGATAAGTCAGTAACAAGCAAGTATTTTCTAGCAACTGGACTATATCCACCTATTCATTTCCCAAGACTCATTGGGCATCACCAGGAATACAACAGGTTTTAGTTACTACCAACCCTAGTTACTGTAGAATTAGGCAATTATATAAGAGTTTAAAAAATCAGTGAGGATGTTTTTATTTTAAACTATACTTGGATAATTGAAAAGTAGGTAGACAATATTTATTTTTTGTCTTTATTTGCCAAACTACTGTATTAGATTTAAAACCAGAAAACAAGCCCCTATGTAGAATATAGATTATCACCAGTTCATAGATCAAGTAATAAGACATTTCCTAGGGTGTTTAATTATTTGATACTAAGAGCAATAAATTATAGGAAAATAATTTGTAATAATTCGTTAAGTAATTAACCACAATTAAGAAAAGATGATGGAATCCCTGAGGGTATCCGACAATACTGACAACATTATAAACTTTAAGAGAAAAAAATAGTTGTTGCAGAGCAAGAAAAGTCATCATGTGCCTAGCACAAAGAGGTCTAATTATAGGGGATTTTACGTTTTTCATAATATCTACAATGAGCATATACTACATTTATAATCACGGACAGTCCATTAGCAGGTATCATATATCTGAGTTGGGAAATACTCTGTCACTTCACTAACACTTCTTTCTTTTTGTTCTAATAGTGTATTCACCAAATAATCTTCTAAATGTATGTGTGTATATATATATTTGAGAGAGATATATATATGTGTATATATATATTTGAGATATATATGTGTATATATATGTTTGAGATATATGTGTGTATATATATATTTGAGATATATATGTATATATATGAGATATATGTGTATATATATATTTGAGATATATATGCATATATATGAGATATATATGTGTATATATATGTATATATGTGTGTGTGTGTGTATATATACGTGTGTATGTATATATATATATATTTGAGACGGAGTCTGGCTCTGTCGTCCAGGCTGGAGTGCAGAGGTGTGATCTCAGTTCACTGCAACCTCTACCTTCTGGGTTCAAGCAATTCTCCTGCCTCAGCCTGTCAAGTAGCTAGGATTACAGGCACGCACCACCAAGCCTGGCTAACTTTTTTGTATTTTTAGTAGAGATGGGATTTCCCCATGTTGGCCAGGCTGGTCTTGAACTCCTGACCTCAAGCTATCCACCCGCTTTGGCCTCCCAAAGTGCTGGGATTACAGGCATGAGCCACTGCACCTGGTCTTCTAATTATAATTTAGCTTCCCATTTAGGTAGCTCAATATGTGTGTACAATGGGGGTAATCTACTGATCTGCAGTATAAAAACTTGAACTAGTAGGTAGTCATATTTTTAATTATTCATTATTAAACTAGCACTGGACTAATACATCCATAAATCTTTGGGAAGTTTGATTAGTAAGAAGGAGTCAGTGCATATTGGCAAAGCCAAGAAATTCACCCGGAAATAAGATAACCTAGCTGAGGTTTAGTCTCAGAAGTTCTGCCCATTTTCTTACTACTGAAGATTATGAGGGTAAATGTATTCATCACTTTTGGAGATTCTAAAGCATATGGGTGTAATAACGGTTCTGAGATGGTCTGAAAAAACCTGTTCCTTTTACTGATCACAACATTTCACATAAAATTTTAACACGGCAACAAGGCCAGCTTCATGGACACGTGACCTGTGCTATTGCTCAGGGCCCTGCACTCAGAAGAACCCCACTCTTGGTTCAATACTCTGCTGTTGAAACCCTAACATTATTAATAATCTTATCTTTGAAGTTATGCTTTATACGTGAAGTCATATGGGGCAAAGAAATATGAACATGAACACAGTAGGTACATGCAATATGTGTGACCACCATTCCTTGCTGCTCCATTCAAACTGGCATTTGCAATGTTCCATGAGCACAGAATTCTTGTGGAGCCATGATGTGTGGAAGTTCAATGCGATTCCAAGCAAATAGAAGGCAAGCATGCAATTTCTAGAACTGAGTAAGCAGGGATGTTAATAGCCATGGAAGGTCATGTTTTCCATGTGAACAAAAACTTACTCCAAATGCAGGAAGAAGTGAGTGACATTCCAAGAAACACTAATGACCAAAAAACCACATAATATCTTTTCTTACTTGTGTTCCTTCCTTGTATTGGCCAACCACCTTACAATAAAAATGATGATGTAGACAGAAAGGAAAAGTTAGAGCTACCTATTCTTTTTCCTTTCCTTTTAGTCCTTCCTTAAACATCAGTAAGCCAAAGGGCATCTTCTTGATAAACTGTACATTTATGAAGAAAGGAAATAAAAACCATTAAGATCATTTTATGCAGCATTTCCACTATTCTGGTAAGAAAAGAAGCATGTGTGTGGATGATGCATGCAATACAAATTGTGTAATTTCTATGATTCTCCATATATGTTAAACATTCTCATATATCCATCTAAAAATAGCACTGACTTCAGTAAAGTTTCAGGATACAAAATCAATGTACAAAAATCAGTAACATTTCTACATACCAATAATTTTCAAGCTAAGCACCAAATCAAGTATGCAATCCCATTTATAATAGCCATAAAAAATAAAAGACCTAGAAATACTTTAAACTAAGGAGGTGAATGATCTCTATGAGAAGACTTACAAAACACTACTAAAATAAATCACAGATGACACAAACAAATAGAAAAACTTTCCATACTCAAGGATTAGAAGAATCAATATCATTAAAATGGCCATACTACCCAAAGCAATCTACAAATTAAATGTTATTCTTATCAAACCACTAACATTATTTTTCACAGAACTAGAAAAAAGCTATTCTAAAGTTCATATAGAACCAAAAAGGAGCCCAAAAGTAATCCTAAGGAAAAAGAACAAAGCCAGAGGCATCACATTACCCAACTTCAAACTATACTATAAGGCTACAGCAACCGAATCAGCATGGTATAACGTTTCAGTTACATACAATGAATAAGTTCTGGAGATCTAATGTACAGCATAGGGACTATAGTCAGTAATACTGTATTGTATACTTGAAATTTGCTGAGAGTAAATTGTAAGTTTTCTTACCACAGACACAAAATAACTATGTGAAGAGATGGATATGTTAATTAGCTTAACTATAGTAATCAGTTCACTGCGTATATGCACATCAAAACATCCCATTATACATCTTAAATATATGCAATTTTTATGACATTTAAATAAGAGCAAAAACAAAAACAAAAACAGCATGGTACTGGCACAAAAACAGACACATAAACCAATGGAACAAAGTAGAGAACCCAGAAATAAAGCCACACACCTGCAGCCATATGATTTTCAACAAAGTTGACAAAAATAAGCAATGGGGAAGGACTCCCCGTTCAGTACATGGACTGGCTAGCCATATGTGGAAGAATGAAACTGGATCCCTAATTTTCACCATGTATAAAAATTAACCCAACATGATTAAAGATTTAAATGTAAGACCTCAAACTAGAAGAATTGTAGAAGAAAACCTAAGAAACATCATTCTGGACATTGGGGTTAGGAAAGCATTTATGACTAAATCCTCAAAAGCAACTGGAGCAAAACCAAAAAATTGACAAGCAAGACCTAATTAAACTAAAAAGCTTCTGCACAGCAAAAGAAACTATCAACAGAGTAACAGACAACCTACAGAATGGGAGAAAATCATTACAAACTACATATCACACAAAGGTTCAATGTCTAGAATTTATAAGGAACTTAAAAAACTGAACAAGCAAAATACACCATCAGAAAACAGGCAAAGGGCATGGACAGACACCTCTCAAAAGAAGGCATACAAGTAGCCTACAAGAATATGAAAAAATGCTGAATATCATTAATTATCAGAGGAATGCAAATCAAAACCACAAAGAGATACCATCGCACACCAGTCAGAATGGCCATTATTAAAAACTCAAAAAACAACAAATGCTGGCGAAGCTGCAGAGAAAAGGGAATGCTTATACACTGTTGGTGGGAATGTAAATTAGTTCAGCCACTGTGGAAAGCAGTTTGGAGATTTCTCAAAGAATTTAAGACAGAACTACCATTCGATCCAGCAATCCCATTACTGAATATATATCCAAAATAAATCAAATTGTTTTAACATAAAGACACATGCATTCACATGTTCATCACATCACTATTCACAATAGCAAAGACATGGAATTAACCTAGATGCACATCATTGGTGGACTGGATAAAGAAAATGTAAATATACACCATGGAATACTATGCAGCCATAAAAAAGAATGAAATAATGTCCTTCGTAGCAACACAAATACAGCTGTGATGGAGGCCATTATCCTAGGTGAATTCATGCAGCAACAGAAAGCTAAATATCACATATTTTAACTTATAAGTGGGAGCTATATATTGGGTACTCATGGACATAAAGGTGACAATTGACACTAGGGATTACTAGAAGGGGAAGGAGGGAGGGGGATAGGGGTTGAAAAACTATTGGGTACTATACTCAGTACCTGGGTGACAGGATCATTCATACCCCAAACCCCTGGAATTCACTTGCATGCTCCCTCCCATAAGGAGTTGAAAACTGTGGTCTAGGTAAATGAGGCACCCCTGTCATGAGTCCCGTGAAGGGGTCAGGGAAATAGCCTGCTTCAATACCATGCAACTCTCTTTTTAAAAGGTCCTTCCAATATTTCTCCCAACTTGAACTCCAGCTTTACAACAAGTTTCTTGACTCTCTTCTTTCCTACTCTGCAGGTTATTAGAAAATAAAACCAACAAAACCGCAAACTACAAAATAACAAAAACACCCAAGGAATATGATTAGTTAAGACATTATAAAAGTGTGGGTGTTTCCAGAGACGTTTCCCCTTTACAAACCATCCTCTTCTCCTACCTTTTGAGAAGGGCGTGTGTGTGCCTGTGTGTGTGTGTGTGTGTCTACGTGTACATAAGAGAGAGAGAGAAAGTGAAAGAAAGGGAGATTTGGTAGATAAAGACTCAATAGACTTAGGAACTTCCTATGTTGTTATTTGAATTTGAAAGATTACTGAGTGTAAGAAAAGATAATCTATTTTGGCTGGAGCAGTGGCCCATGCCTGTAATCCCAGCACTTTGGGAGGCCGAGGCGGGTGGATCACCTGAGGTCAGGAGTTTGAGACCAGCCTGGCCAACATGGTGAAACACCATCTCTACTAAAAATACAAAAATTAGCCAGGTGTGGCGGTGTGTGCCTGTAATCCCAGCTAGTTGGGAGGCTGAAGCAGAAGAATCGCTTCAATCCAGGAGGCGGAGGCTGCAGTGAGCCGAGATGGCATCACTGCACTACAGCCTGGGCGACAGAGAGGGACTCTGTCTCAAAAAAAAAGAAAAGAAAAGAAAAGAAAAAAAAGAGAATCCATTTTAACTTGAATCTTGAAATTTTCTTTAAAGTAGCAGAGGTAACATGCCATTGAAATCATAGGAAAGGAAATATAAGCCCAACACCATAATTGACTCTGCAATGAAATGTTTATGGTGCTATAATAATAGTGTACATGCTGTTTATATGTTTTCACTTTTTATAATAAATCTTTGACAAAACACGAGACCTAATCATAGTTAGAGAACACAGAAGAAATGCAACTCAACGTAAAATTAAAAGTAGACTTTACAGAATTTGGGAGAAGAAATTCAGTAGAAGTGAAGAAACATGGAGGACCACTAAAATCCCCATTTTATCATGTGAAGGGTTAAGACATACTTTTGACACTGTTTTGAATAAAAAAACTAACATTTATGGTATTCATGTAAAAGAAAAAGTAGTTAATAGAACAAATATATGGGGCAGATGTAAATGAGGTAATTTTTCATCTCTCATAAGAGACTGTAGACCATGAAAAAACGAGAAAATCAAGAATTAGAGTTATAAACATGTTATTACAGATTTGTCACGCATTAGAAAAAGAGAATGACTCAAATACCTGCCTCTGAGGAATGAGAAATGAGAGGAATGCAGCATATTTAAATAAAAGAACTTATGAAGTAAAAATTACTTGAATCATGTACAGATAATTTGATTAAAAGTTGAAAACATTGATTCAAACAAATTTGTATTCATTAATATAAATTGTCCACTTTTTAAAATTCCAATAAGAAAAAATGAGAGACTTAAAATTAGGTATGAATGCATTTCCCAGAGGTTAAAAATTTATATTTTAATATATATGCATATATAAGTGGGATCATAATACAGCATTATATGTATACATAACTGCGTATTATAGTCTGCTTTATTTTTTCATGTATGTATTTGGATTACCTTTAATATCAATGCAAACACTTGTAAAATTTTATTTTAAATTTCCCTTCTTTAGAGATGTATCATTTTTTAGTAGCCTCCTACTGATGAATACTTGTGTTGTTTCCATTTTTCACTGTAATAACAATTAGACAATAAATATAGGTACAACTCAGTCTTTGCACACAGATGTAAGCATTTCTTCGATAATTCTCTGGAAATGCAATTGCTTAGTCAAGTGTAAGCACGCTTTTTCTTGATTGGTATTGCAAACTGCTCTCATGAAATATATTGATTCAGTCTTCTGTCAGAAGCATAAAAAGTATACAAGAAGTTATTTTTATTTTCATTATTTGGTTACAAATGAGATTGAACATTTTTTCATATATCTTTGTATGTGTTTTATTTTCTTATTGTCCAAATGTATGGGATACATGTGTAATTTTATTACATGCATAGATTGTGTAGTGGTCAAGTTAGGGCTTTTAGAGTGTCCCTCACCCAAATATATCATACACATTAATTTCTCATTATCCACTCCACTCCAACCCCCTCACCCTCCTAAGTTTCCATTGTCTATCATTCCACTCTCTGTGTACATGTGTACACATTTTTTAGCACACAATTATGAGTGAACATGCAATATTTGACTTTCTGTATCTGGTTCATTTCACTTAAAATAATGACCTCCAGTTCTAACACTTTCTTCCTGTATGTTTAAAATTAGGCAATGCATTTATTTTTCTGAATTGATTTGTAAGATTCAATTTCAGTTTATTGGTTTTTAATGTACAGATTTTTAAAAATATCTATGTGTTTTCCATTTTAAATTTTGGGTTTTTAAAAATCATTTCTATATAGGTCTCTACCATCACCTCATTGTAGAAATATTCACCTATTGTTCTTCCTGTTCTTTGGGCTTCTTAAGCTTAATTATAATTGAACATTTGTTCAAGATGAAATTTAATTCGCTGCATTGTGTAAAGCAGGGTTTTGCCTTTTAACGTGATTATCAAAACCGTTTCTTTCATAATCCATCTCTATCCACTGATTTGAAATTCCACTTTTATTATATACATGTGAGCATATTTTGGGATTTTTTTTTCCCTTTTGTTTCACTAATCTGTTTGTATAGACTTTTAGTAGATTTTTTTTTTTTGATACAGAGTCTTGCTCTGTTGCCCAGGCTGGAGTGCAGTGGCGAAATCTCAGCTCACTGCAACCTCTGCCTCCCTGGTTCAAGCGATTCTCCTGCCTCAGCCTCCCGAGTAGCTGGGATTACAGGTGCCCGCCACCATGCCTGGCTAATTCTTGTATTTTTAAGTAGAGGCTGGGTTTCATGATGTTAGTTAGGCTGGTCTTGAACTCCTGACCTCAGGTGACCCACCCGCCTCGGCCTCGCAAAGTGCTGGGATTACAGGTGTGAGCCACTGCACCCAGCCAGTAGAAGTTTTATTAAACATTGTAATAGCTACATGGGCAAATGACCTTTCATTTAAGGTTTTCAACATTTTCTATTAAGCCTCATCTATATTTCTGCCAGATAAACTTTAGAGTAATTCTTGTCACATCCAATGTCTTCCTGCCACCCCAGTTTAAATTTCATGTGTTTCTATTAGATTTTAGTTTAATTTGTCGTAAATTATATGTCTAAAATATTAATATTCCCACCAAGAAATATTATATCTGTCCATGGATGCAAATATTCTGTTATTTTTTCAGTAAAGGTTTGTATATCACCAAATTTCATGCTAAATAAATTCATAGTAATTTCACATTTTGAACTTCTGTGGAAAATGATAGCTTTGATTTTCAATAGGTTGTTAAAAGAGAAATTGGCATTTAGAAAAATTACATTTAATTCATATCTAATTATTTCTAGGTTTTTTTTTTTTCTTAATGAGTTGTGGGACTAATTTTTCCCATTAGTTACAATAGTTGTCATTGTTGATTTACTTAGTACCAAGTTGAAAATATCATCTATTAATATGAATAATTTGACTTTTTTCCCTAATACTTATACTTCCCATTTCCTTTACTTGGCTTCTTTCACTGACTAGAATATACAAAATAGCACTTAAAAAGAGCAGTTTTGGTAGTCATTCTAGTTATGTTTCTAATTTTAATGAGGATACCTTCAATATTTCAACATTGACCATAGAGTTGGCCCTTGTTTTGAGATAGACAGTATTTTTCTTGCTTATAAACTGTCATCTGTTCTTACATTGCTAAAAGTTTTGTTTCTACTCTTAAAATAGGGACAGATTCTTTTCATTTATCAATACCTTTTCATAACTAAAAAGTATTGTATATTTTTTCCTTCTGATCTTTACCTACAATAAAGGATGTAAATAGATTCTCTTATATTAAGCATATCTGTTTTCCTGAAATAAATCCAATTTGGCATGATGACTTATTCTCTTGTTGGCTAAATATGCTATGTTTTATAAGATTTGAACGTCTATATTCCTGACATTAGTTGATAGTTTTGAATGTGTATGCTATTTTTTTGAAGCCTCATAATCAATATTACATGGGCTTTAGAACATGAACATAGAGGTTTAAATACTATTTTTGTGGTTTGTAATTTTGTAAACAGATAATTCATACTTAGTTGTTTGAAAGCATTTGTCAATACAGTATTTTTGAAGATATTTCTTTTACTGCTTTTTAAAAGTTTCTTATAGAATCAAATGTTTAGTTCTCTTATTTTCCCTTTAATCTCAAATAAAAAAAAATTAAAGCTATTAATTTTCTTTGATTACAGCTTTCTTCTTATTCCAGAAGTTTTCATGTGTATTTTCCTTATTAATTTTTAAATGGCTTACTTTTTTTTGGTTCAAGGAAAGAACACTACTTTTTCTCTCCTGTTACAAAAACAATGTATGTTTACTATAAAGATACAACAATAACTATTAAGAAAAGTAGAAATAAGTCATTTTTTCATTAAGCAATACCACTGCTAACATCCTGTTGTCTACTCTGTTTTTCTATATATCTGTCTATAAAAATATAATGTAAATTGAATGTCTGATTCCTGTGTTATCTAAAAATTATATCATATGATCTACTAATGTCTTTTCCTATTTGTTTTAAATTGCTTGCTGGTTTTGTTATATTACATTTTTTTCTAGACATTTTATAACAAAACAGATAAATCAAATTAATCATATTCAATGATGTGTTGTTGCAAACATATGTTTATGAAGTCCCTGCTTCGTTGACATTTTTTTTCTTATTCATATGGCTGAGTTTTCTTTGAATTTACTGGCTTTTGTATAGGAGCTGCTATGTTGTTTACAAGTTCAACGGCTTGCAACCTTTCCTGTGCATTATAGTCACCTGGGGAGCTTTTAAACATCCCAGTGACTAGGTTGCCGCCTAAACCAATTAAATTAGAAACTTCCCAGGTGGGACCTAGACATCTGTAAGTTTTAAAGACTCTCATGATGTTCTAAATATCAGCAAAGGCAGAGGACCATTGAGCTTGTTAGAATATTTGGGAAAGGGAGTTTCTAAGATTAAAACTTAAAGCTTATGTAGTTTGTAAATGCAGCTGCTTTAACAAATTAGTAAACAAGCTAATCCTAGTATCTCTAAAAAACACTAGTTTAATTTTTCCTGGAGCTGCAGTTCTCAATATATGTCCAGCATATCCTCCATGCAGGGAAACCACTGTGTACACCAGTACTTATGGGGGAGGATGATTTTTCAACTGCAAATCTTTAATTGCCTTTTAGAAAATCCATCCAGTTTTCCTTAAGCAAGTTTTAGAAAGCGCATACATGAGCAATTACAAATCTGGCCTTCAGCCTAACTCAAGAATTAAAAAAATAAAATCTCAAAGTGAAGTTGTATTAATTCATTTTTTTCTCCTTACTTTTATTTCATAAAAATAGACATCTTTATCATAAAATTGGCTTCATGACATCATTTGGGGCCACTTTCCCTCTGAATGACAATTCAAATTGCATTTACTTGTTCTCAGAATCACACATTTTTTAAAAAAATGAAAATAGTTTGTACACGAGTTGCCAAAGAACGGTCTAATTCAGTGTCAGGACAAAGATGGTCTAATTTTGCATTATTTAGTCACCTAATTAAAAACAAAACTAGTAATAATTTAGCCATAAAGCTGTTCATTGAAGAATAATTGAGGAAAAGTCATACATTTTTCATGTTATCAGAACATTTCAAAATGCCCTGGGAAATTACAAAATTAAGATAACGTAAACTATTGATATATTATAACTCTAACAACGAAACATTTTACCAGGTCTCTAATGAGGATTCTCAGTTAAGGGGAGGAGCAGAGGAATGCATAAACACACGGGAGGTGGGGTGGAGCAGAAACCCAGCTGCCAGGAAGATGTTTTAGGAGAAAACAGATTCCTAACCTATTTCAGGTATAACAGACCTAAGGCAATGTGCAATGCAATTTATTTCCCTAAACTGAAATCCTTAAGCTGGTTGTACAAAGTCACACAACTAGTCAGTTAATGTTCTACAAACAGCTCTTTCAGAGATTTTTCTACTAGACTTGTCACCTTATTTAAACCTTGAAACCCCACCCAAAATTGACAGAGAAACAGACAGACAGACACACAAACACACACACACACACACACACACACACACACACACACACACACACACACACCAGGGATGGAGGCAGAGAAAGTGTATTAATAGCTAAAACCCCTCTTGGCCTTGGGAATACCTTGGGAAAGAAACTCTCTACCCTCTGTTAATAAGAAGCGAGAGAGTTGCCTCCTCTTTGAATAAATCAGGTTCCTTAGAAAATGTTAAGGGCTTTACTCATCACCCTGTTGTCTGGATGCCATGTAAGCTCACCAGATTCTTGTGAAACTACAGAGAATGGATTAGACAGTCCAAAACATAACAGGTTGTACTTGTGTTTGCTCTGGTAAGTGGAGCTTTAGTTTGATGTAGAGAAATAAAAGGAACTGGCATTTCTTTCACCTGGACATTATGAAAGAGAGGTATCTGAATCATCCAATTAAGTGAGCATGAAATCTGGAATATTGCAGGTGTTTCTACATGTTCATTCTTTCTTTCTACCTGTTTAATTATATCTGTGCTATTTCTATTAAATGCATCTGCGGTGAACTTTGCAGTTGCTAAGGGGAGCGTTTGCCAATTCCATATGCCTAGTCTAAGGTAGGCTGAAGATAATCTGTTATTCTAGAGAAGCAAGAGAGGCCAAGGTTTTCATAATATTTAGTTGATAGGGGATGAGAACTTTAGATACATGTTATCTTTACTTTGCTATTTTTCCAAAAATGTATTTAAAACACTGTTAAGCAGAACAATAATATTTATGCAGCATTTTACATTTTTAAAGTCCTTTAAATATTACATTGTGCCTCAAAAAAATAGATACCAAGATGTGACTGTCTCAATTTTAGAGATGATCGAATTAAAACTAAGAGGGTTCTCAAAATTTCATTATTTTGTAATAACTGAACAAAAGTTTTACCTCAACATTTAACATCAAAAACATCTTCATTTTTATTAAATCATGATGTTCTGTTTGCTCATCACATAAAATATTTTAAAGAGACGTTTGGGGTTTAAATAGATTAAGTATTTCTATAGTGCCTTGAATTAACAAATAAAAGTAAATAATACTGAAACTACACCCATCTATTTTCTTGCTATGAAACCTTTTCTCCAGATTAAAATATTAAATGGGACAGGCAACACTTTGAATTCACATACACTAGAGGTAAAGTGTATGTGAAGTAAAACAGTATTTTTGAAGTTGTAATGTCTTACCATTGTTTCAATTAAATTGTTACATACACACACACACACACACACGCACACATATCAGACGACAGATAGATTAGATGGTAGGTAGGTAGATAGATAGATAGATAGATAGATAGATAGATAGATAGATAGATTGATAGACAGACAGATAGGCATTTATGATCCCCACTGAAAAAAACTGGCAATCTTGCCTAAAAGTGAGGAGGAGAATTATTACGAAATAGTAAACTACCCAAGGACATTCTGTTCTTTTCCTTACACATAAATATGAACGACATGCTCCCCTTTGCTTCCAACTTTCTAACTGTGTTTCATCCCCTATCATGCCACCATTGTGTTAGTGTTTCCCATTTCTCCTTTACATTCAAAGTGTTGCCTGTCCCATTTAATATTTTAATCTGAAGAAATGCTTGGGATGAGAAACACAATGGTAAAGAATGAAGAATCGCTTTTTAAACATACTGATGATTACAATGTATTCTTAACAGCTTTGGATGAATTTGTATTAGTTGCCCAAACAGTTCTAAAAAAAATCAGCATAACAGTAAATTTGACAACAATCAAAAACTCATCCTTTTTGAATATGTCCCTGAAAGAAAAGCTCAGCACTGTATGCAACTCCATCATATGGAGCCCAGAACATCTTGCTACACGTTATGGAGCTAGTAAGTAGCAAAGCTGGAATTCAAACAGAAACCAGTGTGCCTTTACACTGCACCACCCTGTATGCTTAGGGAGATCACTCTGTTGGCACATTGCAGGGGGAGAAGGACATTGGAGACTGTATTCACCATGGCCATATATTGTGTGGTGGTATATTTCTTGGAAAGCACAATTCGGGAACACCTTAGCAGAGAAGGCAAATATTATCAGCCTTCTTTACAGGTTAGAACATAGACTCAGAGTGTTTAAATTAATTGGCCTTACGCTTCTCAATCTTCATACACTGCACTTTCTACCCATCAGAATTACTTACTCCAATTTCCTAAAATCAGTCATTCCAGAAAATAAATGAACTTCCTTCTTTTTCTAAATTCAGAAGGACAGGAGACAGGTATGCAAGACGCATGAACACGAAAGTATCTTAAAATCTCAGAGATACATTCATTTGTGCACTTTCACTTATTCATTCATTCAGTAATCATTTATAGAGTCTTTTATGAACCATGTGCTATAAGCTAGGTCCTGGGAATACAAGGAGGGAGTAAGCTGACAATTGAGTTTCAGAACATCTCTTTGTGGATATGTGACTAAAGGCAAAATAAACATCCAGTGTAAAGGTGCAGAGGCAAAAAAAAAAAAAATAGAGTGGTCTATTGGAGGACATACAGATGGACTGGTATTGCTAGTAGAGTGGTGGTGAATGAAGCTAGAACTATAGCCATGAGCTAGATTTTTAGAAACCAGTATCCTATACTTGGAAGTTAGATTTCATTATGTAGACAGTAGTTGTGGCAACCTATGGGATTAAGTAGGGTCCAAAAACAAATATGATGTAGTAGTAGTAGTAGTAGCAGCAGCAGCAGTAGTAATAGCAATGACAACAGCTAGGATTTATTGAGCACTTACAACAGGCCAAATACTGTTTTAAGCTCTTTACTTGTAACAGCTATTTAATTCTCATAGAAATAAGAATCATTTTATCATCATTTTACAGATGAGTGATGAAGTAACTTGCTACACCATTATTCCTTCAGGCCACATTTCCCCAGCCCAGAAGTTCCTAAAATCTTGCAGAGGCGATTCAGCTTTATATTTGACAGTTATTTATATTTCTGGCCCTACAGACTCTTTCTAAGCAAAAGCTTTTCTAGACATATAATTTTAAGGGGAAAATATCAATATTTGAAGAAAACAAGTGTGCTTGAATGTCCCTATGCCTTATGATTCATTTGTTATTCTTAGGGTGTTCTGCAGCAAGTTAAGTGGGCTATTGAACAAAGAAAACCCCAGGAATTCTGACATATTCTATTACCTTAAACTGATTGAAAATCAGCTTTTCTTCTGTTGAGATGAATTACTTGACAGTCAGTAGAAAAATTCTTCCCATGGGTTTCTCCTTTCTGAAATCTTTCCCACCCCCAGTCCTCAGAAATATACTTTAGTGAGTTTCCTCTATCCCAAGGCATTATTCATATAATCCAAGAAAAACTGAAAGAGACTTGATGACTAATTTGCAATGATCTGAGGTATCTGAAATATTTTATTCATTTTATTTTTATATTTCTTTGAAATAAATACACTTACTACCCTAAGGGTAACTCTGATATTAAAAAGACTCACATTTATTACATATATACCAGAGCCTATATCCCAAAATAGAATTATTTATGAGAAACCTTAACGCAAATAAAGATACTAAGCCCTCGGGGCCTCTTGTGCTTTTATATTTGACATCTCCTCTTTTTAAATATTCATGTAGAATAGCCTTAAGTAGAAACTTGAAGATGTGCTAGTATAAAACATTTTCCTGAGCCACTTTATTGTTGATGGGGTGTTTTCTCAATTTGGATCTCAATAAGTCTTTCCCTTAAATGAAAAAGGGCTACTTCTCAAACCACGTATGAATGCCAGCATTTGTTCAGCTTCTTTTTCTTTTTTCTTGAGACTCAGTCTCACTCTGTTGCCCAGGCTGGGGTGCAGTGGCGCAATCGCGGTTCACTGCAACCTCTGCCTCCTGGGTTCAAGCGATTCTCCTACCTCAGCTCCCCGAGTAGCTAGGATTACAAGCATGTGCCACTACACCTGGCTAATTTTTGTATTTTAGTAGAGATGGGATTTCACCACGTTGGTCAGTCTGGTCTGGAACTCCTGACCTCATGATCTGCCCTCCTCTGCTTCCCAAAGTGCTGGGATTACAGGCGTGAGCCACTGTGCCCAGCCTTGTTCAGCTCCTTTAGCTTACTTTAGAGCAGTCACAGGTTGCCACTTTTCCAGCATCAGGGACAAAGTTCAGATCAATTTTATAACACGTTGATTCTAAAAGGCACAGTCTCATGGGAGGTGGAATATCTGTCGCAACTCATAACATATTTCCTATTGCTTCATGTCCCATATATTAGAAACCCATTCACCACTAATTTCCCCAAATTTACAAGTTAAGAGTTTAAAAATATAGTTTTATAAGTGAATTTATCTACTTTATTTTTCAGGTCATGGATTCTAGCTCTCATATGAAGTAAGGTCTTAATGCTTTTTATTTCTTTACCTTATGTTAAGTTTCAGATTGATGAGCTTTCTAATAATATTGAAAGTTCACATTACTACCTTAGTAGAGCTTCCAAATTCAAACTGAAATTTAACTGGGCTGGGTGCGGTGGCTCACGCCTGTAATCGCAGCACTTTGGAAGGCCGAGACGGGCAGATCACTTGAGGTCAGGAGTTCGAGACCAGCCTGGCCAACATTGTGAAACCCTGTCTCTACTAAAAATACAAAAAATAGTTGGGTGGCTTGGTGCATGCCTGTAATCCCAGCTACTCGGGAGGCTGAGGCAGGAGAATCACTTGAACCCAGGAAGTGGAGGTTGCAGTGAGCAGAGATCGCGCCGCTGCACTCCAGCCTGGGTGACAGAGCAAGACTCCATCCAAAAAAAAAAAAACAGAAAGAAGGAAGAAGAAGAAGAAGAAGAAGAAGAAGAAGAAGAAGAAGAAGAAGAAGAAGAAGAAGAAGAATAAGAAGAAGAAGAAGAGGAAGAAGAAGAAGAAGAAGAAGGAAAGAAGAAAGAAGAAAGAAGAAAGAAGAAGAAGAAGAAGAAAGAAGAAGAAAAATTTAAGCAAAGAAGAAAATAAATTAATAAATTTAAGCAAAGATGTGAGTAACTGTTTCAGACCAGAATCATTTTTATATGTAAAAGATGAAATGGCATTTTCTACTCTTAATAAAGGCAAAGATGAACTAATACATAATGCAAAATGAGCATTAGAAGAGATATAGAAGATGTGTAAGAGCAAAACTATCAATTTTTGTATTTTTCATTCATTCAGCAAATAATTACCAAGCGACACATACCTAACATAGTGTTTATATTTTTTGTACCATCTCTATGATACTGATGAAAGTGAATGATTCTTTTAAAAAAACATAAATATTAAATATCGGTTAGATACAAAATATTATCATTGGTGACCAGAATTTAACTTGAATCATTGGCATCAAAGATGTTAAATAGTTCAGAAAATTAAAAAATACATTGCTAGTCCCCACTTACAAGAAGCTTGAAAAGAGAAAATAAAAATACAAACAAATCCACATAGAAATATTCACTATAGATCATGAAACTCAATGACCTGTAATAAAGTTTAAGAAAAACAATTTTATATTGCCTTGATAGAATAGCCCAAATCATCAAATCAGATGGAATTTTCAAAGACAGTATGCTATTATGAGAAAGACATGTGCGGAAACTAGGAAGAAGCTTGTATTCTGAATGTGTTACCAAGAGGTCACAATGAATGTAATAAAACATCTTTTTGTGGTAAGAAATATGGAAAGACAGTAGCTGTTCTACTACATTAATCTCCTTCCAGGGTAACAGGTGCAGCACCAGTTGGCTTCAGAAACTCCTGTTAATGCGTTCCTCAGACTATCCCATCTGCTTCTGTTTGCTCCATACAAAGGCATGTTAATATGTCTACCTATATATCATCGTTTCATTTTATTATTTGCTAACTGAACTGTGCCAACATGATAGAAAAGAATCAAGCTTACTATAATTTTAATATACTAAGACACTTACTAGCAAATACTATGTTTATCGAATTTAAGACCTTCGTGGACTCATAATAGAGAACTAGTTCTGTGCAACAGGTTCCTTTCACCTCAAGCCATTCAATCAACATTTTAAAAATTCCAATACGATTGCTCCAAGGACCTATGAGAAGTACTTTGGATTCAAGGATCTCAGAGTTGAATGGAAACTCTTTCTTTAAATAGAATGTGACCCAGAAGCCCAATATGAAACAGATGAAGAGTGAGCTATTCAGCTAAAAGAATGCTGATGGTGGTAATGGTGGTGGTGGGCATCCACTGTCTTCTCACCCTACACATGGCCCTTGAAACACTATTAAAACCCACTAAGGCTCCAGTGAGACTATTGTAAAATTCTCATATATTCTCCAATTCCTAGTTTGTCCACCAAACCTATCCACAGCTTTTCTTTGTTTTTAACTTTTAAGTTCAGGGGTATATGTGCATGTGTGTTACATAGGTAAACTTATGTCATGGGGGTTTGTTTTACAGAGTATTTTGTCATCCAGATATAAGCCTACTAACCATCAGTTATTTTTTTAATCTTCTCCCTCCTCCCACCCTCCACCCTCCACCCGCCAATAGGTCCCAATGTATGTTATTCCCCTCTAAGTGTCCATGTGTTCTCATGATTTAGCTCCCACCTGCAAGTGAGAACACACAGTATTTGATTTTCTGTTACCGTACTAGTTTCCTAAGGATAATGGCCTCCAACTCCATCCATGTTCCTGCAAAGTACATGGTCTCATTCTTTCTTATGGCTACATAGTATACCATGGTGTATAAGTACCACATTTGCTTTATCCAGTCTATCATTGATGGGCATTTAGGTTGATTCCATGTCTTTCCTATTGTGAATAGTGTTGCAATGAACATACGTGTGCATGTGCCTTTATAAAAGAACGATTTATATTCCTTTGGGTATAAACGCAGTAATGATATTGCTGGGTTGATGGTATTTCTGTCTGTAGGTCTTTGAGGAATTGCCACACTGTCTTCCACAATGGTTGAACTAATGTACAGTCCCACCAACAGTGTATACGTGCCCCTTTTTCCCCACAACCTCGCTAGCATCTGCTATTTTTTGACTTTTTATTAATAGCCATCCTGACTGGTGTGTGATGGTATCTCGTTGTGATTTTGATTTGCATTTCCCTAATGATTAGTGATGTTGAGCTTTTTTCATATGCTTGTTGGCCGCATGTATGTCTTTTTCTGAGAAGCGTCTGTTCATGCCCTTTGCCCACTTTTTTAGTAGGGTTTTTTTTTCTCATAAATTTGTTTAAGTTCCTTATAAATGCTGGATATTAGACCTTTGTCGGATGCATAGTTTGCAAACATTTTCTTCCATTCTGTAGTTTGTCTGATCACTCTGTTGATAGTTTCCTTTGCTGTGCAGAAATTATTTAGTTTAATTAGATCCCATTTTTCAATTTTTGCTTTTGTTGCAATTGCTTTTGGCATCTTTGTCATGAAACCTTTGCCTGTTCCTATGTCCTAAATGGTATTGCCTAGGTTGTCCTCCAGGGTTTTTATAGTCTGAGGTTTTATATTTAAGTCTTTAATCTATCTTGAGTTAATCTTTGTACATGGTGTGAGGAAGGGGTCCAGTTTCTATCTTCTGCATGTGGCTAGCCAGTTATCCCAGCACCACTTATTGAATAGGTAGTCCTTTCCCCATTGCTTGTTTTTGTGAGCTTTGTTGAAGATCAGATGGTTGCTAGGTGTGCAGTCTTATTTCTTGGTTCTCTATTTTGTTCCATTGATCCATGTGTCTGTTCTTGTACCAGTATCATGCTGTTTTGGCCACTGTAGCCCTGTAGTACAGTTTGAAGTCAGGTAATGTGATGCATCCAGCTTTGCTCTTTTTGCTTAGTATTGCCTTGGCTACTTGGGCTCTTTTTTTTGGTTCCATGTGAACTTTGAAATAGTTTCTTCTAGTTCTCAGAAGAATCTCAATGGTAGTTTAATAGGAATAGCATTGACTCTAATAAATTGCTTAGGATTGCCTTGGCTACTTGGGCTCTTTGTTTGGTTCCATACGAACTTTAAAATAGTTTCTTCTAGGTCTCTGAAGAATCTCAATGGTAGTTTAATAGGAATAGCATTGAATCTAATAAATTGCTTTGAGCAGTGTGGCCATTTTGATGATATTGATTCTTCCTATCCATGAACATGGAATGTTTTTCCATTTGTTTCTGTCATCTCTGATTTCTTCGAGGAGTGTTTTGTAGTTCTCCACGTAGAGATCTTTCACCCCTCTAGTTAGCTGTATTCCTAGGTATTTTATTCTTTCTATGGCAATTGTGAATGTGATTGCATTACTGATTTCTCTCTGTTGCATTGCATGCAACAGATGCAATGTAACAGATTTCTCTCTGTTGTTGGTGTATAAGAATGCTAGTGATTTTGGCACATTGATTTTGTATCCTGAGACTTTGCTGAAGTTGTTTATCAGCACAAGAAGCTTTTGGACTGAGACCATGGGGTTTTCCAGATATAGCATCATGTTGTCTGCAAACAGATAGTTTGACTTCCTCTCTTCCTATTTGGAGGTGCTTTCTTTCTTTCTCTTGCCTAATTTCCCTGGTCAGGACTTCTAATACTATGTTAAATAGGCATCCTTGTCTTGTGCTGGTTTTCCAGGGGATTCCTTAAGTAGACGTGAAGCCCCTGCCCACACCCCAGTGAAAAACAACTCACTACTTCCAGATTAAGCTTTTTATATTTTTGGCCATCTCTCACTGTTACAAAGTTTGTTTGTTTAAATATTTAGTGGACAAAGGGCTCTCTTTCCTTTCTTCTCATCATAATAAGAATATGCTTCATTGCATTTCCACTGAACAGCTCTTTGAATATTTGAAGACAGCTAATACATCCCTAAAATTATAAGTTGCTTTCTAGACAGGCTCCAGTTTTTCAGTGTCTCATTTAAATTATGTTTCCCAGAGCTGAACAGTACAGATTTGGTCTGATGAACATACTTTCAGTGTCAACAAAGAGGGTGTTCTGGGCACCATTTCAATTACTATACTTACTTCTTTGTTTTTCTTGTATCTGTATCATAATGTTAGAGTCATTGTAAACTCGTTTTTTTATTTAATACTTTTGGGTGGAGAGAGGGGAATGCTAACTTAAGAAATTATATTTTCCCTGTTCAATTTTATTTTGATGTATTAAGCAACTATTTCCGTGCTTAATATGTGCCAGGCATGTGATAAACAGCAGGATGCAAAGTATACATAGTCTACATCTACACGGTGTATACATCATATAGTCAAAGAAGTATTATAACAGTTAACATGTATTGGTAACTTAAGACATATGTATAGAGGAATCTGAGGCTTGGTTCGTGGTCAAGATGGTATATATATATATATATATATAATCCTTGGTTTGTTTGCTTCTTGAGACAACTCTAGAAACAACTAGGCCAAAGTAAACACTAGCAACTATTATAATAGTCATGACTCCTTTGAGTATTTATTCTTTCTTCTGGAACTCTGACAGATATTGTGATTTAAGGGTGTAGGGATAGGAAAGGAAAAAAACGAAAGCAAAGAGACAGTGAGAACACTTTTTAGAGCCAAGGCACAGCCTAAGATGAAGAACAAATGAAAGATCTACAGCAGCAGCCAAAGGTAAAAATAAGCAATTCAGAAAGAAAACTGATTTTCCACAGAAGAAAAAATATGGCAGACATAATGTCTGATGGCATAGGCTCCAGATGGAATAAGAAATACACAGCTGCAGAGTAAGGCTGTCTTCAGTTAATCGAGAGAAGCCTGATCATCAGAAGCATTAGCCACCAATGTCTGTAAACATATAATAAAATAAATGCAGAAATCACTATAAATCTTTGTGTTAATTTTGTTTTATAAAAATAATTCAAGAACTATTATTTTGGAATCATTATATGTATATAGTAACGTAATTACCATATAAGCAATTATACTAATGTCATTAGAAACATAGATTTTCAGCGTAAGAGAGAAGAGATTGCAGTTAAAATCAAATATATTAGTTCCTAATTCTTGATCCAAGTGGTGATCTGAGTGGTAGCTATCTGTGTTTATGGTATATGGTTATGTTGTGCTTCAATAACAAAGTTCATTAAAAATAGATGAAAATGCAATAAAAGTTTATAAAAAGCAAAGGGCAAGAATAAAGATAAATCGTTTCTTCAATAAACAGTGCTTATCAATCACTATTGCACATTTTATTTCACTTAATTTCTTAGAAAAACCTTATTTCTATTGAAAATCTCTGTATCTTCAGGCACTGGAAAGACTCCCACCAATTTAATTGTAACTCGGATGTTGATTTCCTAACACAAGTTCCTCCCGTTATTTAATTTACCTAAGGCCTGTCAGTTACCTTAATGGGAAACCCTTCCACTTACTATATCTGTAAGTTATCTAACAATCATGTCTCTTTAGAAAATATATATTTTTATCTCTCAAGTAATCTCAAGATTACTACCTTTAAAACTAAAATGTTTATCCATTCAATTAAAATTTATTAAAGTCAGCTTTGCAAATAGTACTTCTTATTTTTCTTCTTCCTTTCACATGTGTGCAAAATATTAATTCAACCCAGAAGTGTTTTTCCTCCCTAACAGAAAGGTGATCTTATAGGTTAATTTATTACCTCGTTCACTTAACTTCTACATGTTACCTAGATAAACTATTGTAAACAGAACTTACATTATTATGATTGCAATATACATTATTACCAACCTGCTCTTTAGGAGAAAAAACACTTCTTAGATATCATAAATGCAGCTTTAACATACAAAACTGCTTTAAAACAGGCATACAGGAATTTTTTTGAGGGGATGAGGGGTGTGTTATTTTTAATATGTCAAAAGGCAATACATTTAATGAACTATACAATATTTATAATAAGTTATTACAAATATGTTCATTTTATGAATTTTTATTTTTTCTTAATTATGAAGTTTGTAAGTATATTAGGAAGGTAATAACAGCAATGTGGCAGATACAGTTGAATGTAACGTACTCATTTAAATTTTCAAAACAATCCTATGAGATATATACTCTTGAGATTCCATTTGTAAATGAATAAACTGAGGCACAAAGAAGGTAAAATAATTTGCCTGAGAGCATGCAGTGCGCAAAGTACAAGGCACCTAATTTGAATCTGGCTTCAGCATCCAACTCTTAATAGCTACATTCTGATGACCCTAGATCCAGGGACTCTTCTCATCCAATTCGGGTTTTGTTGTGTTTTATGTAAAACACACCACGGTGGGTTATCAGATTCCAATTTTGTTCATTGTCTTGGGGATTTTATCATTTACCTGTAAACTAAACTGAATTCTGCCATCTCACCCATTTTGCCACTCTTACTAAAATACTCAATTTCTTAGTTTTCCTTCAATATCTGGCTACAACTCTCCAAATTGATGTTTCTAATTTTTTGCCTTCCCTCTTGACTTGGCATCACTGAGAACTAAAATCTGACTGCCCAAATCCTTACTGGGACTCCTACAACCTACTGATTCTACTGGGACAACATACAAGGTTGTCTTGTAGCTGTCTTTCTCCCCCAAGATTTGAAAAAGCCTTGCACACTGAAGCCCAAGAACTTGATATAAACTTCAAAAGACTTATCACCACAACAAATCGCGTATAGGCAACCTTCATGCCTGGAGCTCCTGCTACAAGAGCCATTCATAAAGTCCACTGGAACTCCAGCATCATCCGTGTTCTGCTCCAGGAAATAACTATGACTGTGAAATTAATGTTTATGCCATCACCACATTCAAACCATAAACCAGAAAATCCATCAGATTACCACTCTACCATCTGAAGATGCTTAGAATTCAATGTCTAGAAAACTTCTCAACTGCCTGCCCTCTAGACTCAAAAAATAGGATTTATATTATTCTCCAACAAGTTTTTGTTTTTATGTTTGTTTCTATAGAGGTGCCTCTCATTAAATGCCTGATCACATGCATCATCCAGCAGCTATGCTCTACTAGCAAGTCTCATCAGATGATTTAGCTAGTCCTTAGTAAAGAAAAGGTAATCGAATGACAAATGGACTTACACTGTTCAGAAGGATGAACAATGTGTCTTCTTTACTGAACAACAGTGAGGCTCCACCAAGACATTCTCCTTGACCAAACTTTAGCTAGGCTCCTCTGAGCCCTCTTCGCAGCTAGGCCATAACCTTGGCCTGTACAGACATGAACAAAAAACACTAACATAGCTTCTAACAGGTCAAAGCCACCTCTCTAGGATAACTCTAGCCCCACTTAAGGTGCATGTCTGAGAAAACTCAAAGCTGCCAAAATAATTTACCGTTTGTTCCAGTCAAAACCTGAAGACAGTGAGAAGGCAGGAGCCTAAACTTAAGTGCCATTTAGCAAACGTAGAGGTTTCCCAGGGAACAATCCCATCTTTCCACTTTTTGTAATTTGTTACTTCCCTGACTGTAATGAGCCACCACTCAAACTCATTCTCTCATTCTCCCTTTAAAACTCCCAGTCACCTCTACACAAATCAAAGTTCAGTTCAGTTCATGCTGAACTCTTCTCTATTCTAATAGTATATTACTGATTAAAATCTCTCCTTACTAATTAAACTGACGTTCACTTTTGTTTATCTTTGATAACTGGTTAGTTGGTTTAGTTTCAGTTTGTGAAGGTCATGTGGTCTCAAAATGTCACAACATATAGATAAAACCGTGCATGCCAACATCAATGACCATGTAAAGAAGGTAAACATAATTATTTTATTGCACCACTTGTAAAAAAAAAAAAAGGTCAATTTAAACGAGGTACTGCATGATTACATTGAACGTATTTGTTGAACAGTATTTTTCCCTTGTAAAATTATATATGTTAATTATACAAATGTTGGAATCTACAGAACACAGAAGCATAAAATATATATTGCCTCCTATTCTGAGAAAATCCTAATGAAAGATAAGTTATGTCATCACAGTTTTTCTGTTTTTGTTTTGTTTTGGTATGGCTCGGTTTCTGGCTTTTGTTGTTATTGTTTTATTTTGTCTATATAGGCAAGTATTCATTTATTTCCTGTATTAGTCAAGGTTTTCTAAGGAAATCTTTGACTTTATAAACAGTTGAAGTAGGAAAGAGTGCCTGGAATATAATATCCACTTAAGAGTTTTTTATGGTATGGTTGATTCACCCATTCTATTTAACCTCAGCATTCAATTACTCTCACTGCTATTTTTTTTTAAGCCTGAATCATACATTTTGTTTTATGTTTAATATACACTCATTGCAAATACATTTAAAAATTCTAATAAGGCAGAGCCTTTAGAAGAATGCTTGACTCAGAAACGCAATAAATCTTTGTTAACTATTGAAGGAAATTTTAATAATTAATATTCATAATGCCACTAAACAAAATTACTGATTTTTATTAATATTGCTTTTTCAATCACCTGTATATTTTAATTAGCATACTGTAAAGAAAGTAATCATTTTTCCTTTTTAAAATAAAAAACACTATGTTATACTGACTTTATCACTGAGATAATCTCAAAAGCAGTTATTATGAGCTGCTTTTGAGCTATTTGAAGGTACACTTTTACTGCTATGTAATTTCCAGGCCTGTATACATCTGGGCATAAGATTTTCTCAGCTGTTAAAGCTCGTCTGGTTGCCATTTGTCCCCTCTTAATGACAGCAAGAACTAAGCCATCCCAGTTTTGCACATATTATACTTGCGTTAAGTTCTTTTTCCAGTTATAGGAACACAACTTTTATTTCTTATGGATAATTTCATCTGAACAACATGTTTTAGACCGAAACTTCAGTTTCCTTAATAATTTGTACTTTTGATTGTGGGAAAATGACAACAGCATACAATAATAGAATATTATACTTTTCTAGCTGGGGAAGGCTGATGACACAAAAGCATAGGACAACATAATGGCAAAAAATATAATTATAGTGTATACATGAGTTTTTTGCGAAGATCTGAATAGAGAAAAGCAGTAAAATAGTCTTCACAACATATATTGAAAAATGCTAAAAATAAAATAACTTCCACCACTGCAGCTAGTACTATATTCACATAACAAAAGGCCATTTAATGTATCCAAGACAACATTGGCAGACACATTAAGGTTATGCTTTTGAGTTCTATTTCTTTTCTGTACTTCTGTTTTATTTGACTTGAAAATATTATTTGTTGTTGTAGATCTATATGCCCTTTCACCATAAAGAGTGTGCCCTTTGTTTTATATTCGTGCTTCTATAACTAACTTTTAATAAAAATAATTTTAATCAGCATTGGTTGAGCTTAGGGCTTTTTATTTCTTTAAATTGGCCTATTTATTACACAAGTTTGAGTAGCACTACACTATACCAAGCATGAAGAAAAATGTCTTAACAGTAGGGGAAGCTGAGCTTGGTTCTTTGTAGAAAAACTCTATCCAGGAGACATGGTGTAGATTAATACAGACATTCACGCACACCTCCACACATATAGGAAGGTTGAAGAATTTGTAATATCATCATTTTATTAAAACAAAATGTGTCTCACCACATTGTTGGGTACATGTTACTGATCTGGCTTAATAATATATAGGATTTAACTTCATGTACTTGATATGCTTGGAGGCAATATTCCTGCAGTACAAGCCAGGGCATCAGTTTCACTATGGTTTTGTCAGCATAGAAAGTAGCACTAGAGGACAAAATGAATTCGAACCAATGAAGCTTTCATACAATATCCTGAAGGGTACTAGTGTAAGACAGGGGCAAGAAAGAAACAGTGATGATGTGAGATGTGACCCGACAACTGTCCTTCATGGATCTACACAACCTCTGGAAATGCCTTCTGCCTGCAAGAAGCGTCAGGAGCCCTAGAACATACGCTAATATATATAATTAAGGAGGCCAAAGACAATCATATCACTCTATTCAATGAAATTTATATATTCACATACATACAGACATAAACACACATTCCACATATACAGAAATTGATGCATACGTGTGTATTATAGTTTGACTTTCATAATAAAACTCTCTCAAAAGTGAAGACAGTTCACATGCACACGAATTATTTTAAGACATAAAAATCGGAAGGAGGTAAAGATAAGGATAATAAAATGTTATAATAATAGGCTGAAAGAACTATGATTCTGTCTTCTTTATCCCAAAACGAACTTAATAAATTAATATAACCTAAATTGCAAGAGGAAGAACAGGTTGAGATTGCATACTAAGGTGTATTTTATATCTGATGATTCCATAGCTATGAAAGTCTTGATGATGCCAATGCTAGGCATCCAAATTTGCAGAAGCAAAATCTCTGGTCAGATTGAAAATGTGTTACAGTTAGCAGGAGGTCTAATCTCTCATCTTTTTTCTCCGCATACAATTTTGAGTGTGCTAACCACACAATAAGTAAGTTGTCAATAACTACTGTTTTGATTGTATTAATCCAAATATTAAAATGAGCATATTTGCTGCTTTACTGCTTGTTAACTCCTAGTAAATGTTGATTACTAAATAAAGTTTCTGAATGAATAAATAATCCAGACAGAAATGTTATACCCACACCTCAGGAATGTCCATTGGTGATCTACAGTAGAAGCTGGGGTCAACCAAAGTGTATAAAGGTCATACAGAAAAGACTCAGAAGGTCAATGTAAAGGAGGCTTCCATCGCATAAAGATAAAAAATATGAGGACAATAAAGATAATAATACAGAAGGTGGAGCACCTCAGTTCCATTTAAATATATTTAAATTCATGCATTCGTAGCGATGCCAAAACAAACAACTGGATGATAATAAATAAATAAAATATTCACTGGTGGTTGGGTGCGGTGGCTCACGCCTGTAATCCCAGCACTTTGGGAGCCTGAGGTGGGCGGATCACGAGGTCAAGAGATCGAGACCATTCTGGCCAACATCATGGTGAAACCCCGTCTCTACTAAAAATACAAAAATTAGCTGGGCGTGGTGGCACGCGTTTGTAGTACCGGCTACTCGGGAGGATGAGGCAGGAGAATCCCTTGAACCTGGGAGGTGGAGGTTGCAAGTGAGCCGAGATCACAGTGCTGCACTCCAGCCTGGTGAAAGACCAAGACTCCGTCTCAAAAAAAAAAAAAAATTTCACTGGCAACTTTGGGAAGAGACTAGAGAAGCAATTCATTATTTTGAAAATTTTTCTTTTGGGGGAAAAACTGAAGCATTTACTCTGCTTCGCTTTGTATGAATTATACTACGAGGCAACCAAATAGAAATGCAGAGTTCTGTTTATAAGCCGGGCTCAGTGATTCACACCTGTAATCCCAGCACTTTGGAAAGCAAAGGCGGGTGGATCACCTGAGGTCAGGAATTTCAGACCAGGCTGGCCAACATGGCAAAATCCTATCTCTACTAAAAATACAAAAATTAGCCAGGCATGGTGGCGTGCGCCTGTAATCCCAGCTACTAGGGAGGCTGAGGCAGGAGAATTGCTTGAACCTGGGAGGCAGAGGTTGCAGTGAGTCGAGATTATGCCACTGCACTCCAGCCTGGGTGACAGAGCAAGACTCTGTCTCAAAAACAAAAAATCAAAACAAAACAAAAAGTTCCCTTTATCGAACTGCTCCTCCTAACAAATGAAGAAGTAAAAACAATATATCATTGTTTTGCACCTCATAATGAAATAATTAATCAAGACAACGATCATCAATGGCTGCCAATATCAAACATTATATACCTTTTGTTGAAAGTACACAACACTTTCTATACAATCATCTTGAGTAAAAAAAGAACAAAATCAAACTGACTATAAGTAGCTCTCTAGACTTAGCTGCTAATTTGTCAGCACCATAGGAGCGGGTGAAACACATTAAACAGTATCGTGTGGATGTAATCAACAAACCTAGACAAAAGGTCCTGTTTCTTCAAAAATGAAAAGGGAGAGTGAGAAGGAGGATGAGGAGGAGGAGGATGTAGGGTATGGAGGAAACAGACAACAGAGAGAAGAGAGGAGTCCTATAGGATAATTTGGGAAATATAAAATGTATTTGATGATATTAAGAAAATATTTTCCGGGGCTGGGTGCGGTGGCTCACGCCTGTAATCTCAGCGCTTTGAGAGGCCAAGTTGAGCAGATCATTTGAGGTCAGGAGCTCAAGACCAGCCTGACCAACATGGTGAAACCCCATCTCTACTAAAAATACAAAAAAATTATCCGTGTGTGGTGGCAAGTGCCCGTAGTCCCAGCTACTCGGGAGGCTGAGGCAGGAGAATCGCTTGAACCTGGGAGGCGGAGGTTGCAGTGAGCTGAGATCGTGCCACTGCACTCCAGCCTGGGTGACAGAGCGAGACTCTGTCTCAAAAAAAAAAAAAAAAAAGAAGTGGGGTGGGGGGGTTACTTGGGAATACAAGCTGAAATGTTTAGAGCAGAAGTGATATACTTTCTGGGATTTGCCTCAAAACAGAGAATAGGAAGTGGGTAGGTAGAGAGGAAACCAGATGGTAATGATAATAATGGTTAGAGCTGAATGAGCAGTACATGGTATTCATTACGTTACTTTTTTATTTTGTATATGTTTGAAATTCTTCGTAAGAGAAAAAATAAATGGTCCATGTGCACCTGTAACATAATAATGACAAGATATGTCACCCTAAGAATAAATATGTCTTAAGTTATCCCCTTTACCTCATCTTGGCTTCAAAGTAACTATATGCTTTAATCATTATAGTTTGTCTAGGTCCCCAGAGAGTTTTTAGATTTTTATTTGTTAGTTTATGAACTTCAGTCAAGTAATCAGAAAGCCAATATAATAAAATAGTCTTTAACTTTCTGGAAAACATGCAAGCATAAATAACCATCATTTATACTTCTGTAGCAACAGTGACATTGAATCATACTCAAAGCAAAGTATCTAAGATTCAGAGTAAGTCGGATTCTCACTTGTCCAACGCAAAGATTCAGCTACATCTGGTGGGTAAAGGAGTTAAATATTAACCTTATCTTTTAGTATCTATTCAGATTTAATTTGTTTAGGGGGTTAAGGATCTCCTGATAAAAATAAAATTAATAACTTAAAACTCTCCATAATTAGACAACATATTGGCTTTCATGCCCATCAAATATGAGGAGCTGCAAAAAGCACAGTGTCAAGGGATAAGTCTAGTGTTCCCACATAAAAATCAGGATAAACTAAATAATAATGAGGCCTAAGATTTGGAGTGGAGGAGGAGTCCCAAGTACACCTTAATGGCTGTTACCTGCACTTACAACCAAAACTGCCATTTTCATGTCAAATGTGTGCCCTGGGATACAAGATCTATGTATAAATTTTAAAGAATTATTTTATTACAAGTCACTCTTTGGGGTCCAGCAACTCTACTATGCCTCCTTTATAACAGAGAACAGATGAGAACACTGAGGATCGGAAGTTTCCCCTTGCTGCTTCATGGATGTAAGTTGAGTAGCTGCGACTTCATGCAGATTGAAAGAATCAAGCAAAGCACCAAACAGCGGCATCGAAGAGGTTGACTGACAGTGGTCTAGGGCACAGGTTGAGCTGCAGCACCCGTGGAGAGAAACCTCTGTCTAGAGTATCAATACTGTAGCTGATAGAGGTGAGAAAGGTTCTGGGAGAAGCATCCAGTCACAGAGCTAAGTCAAGCATCAGTCCAAATTTCAGAATGTCTGAGTGATAAATGTCCTGCAGGGACAATCATGCAAATTGAAGTAGAAAACACTGAAGAGTGGCCAAGGTCTTGCAAATGCACATGGAGATGCTAACAAGCTAGCAAAATCCTGGTACTATAGCCAACACTACCCATGACTACCCACGTTCATAATGCCACAGGCAGTTTAGGTTATAATAAAATTCATGAATTCTTCAGTGTTTGGCTGGGCAAGATCTGTACTGAACAAAGCACTCCCGCAGGTACTGAAAGGCAGTGCCTATTCACTAACTGGTGCTGTTATTCATCCGTTTCCTGAACCAGGAACCTAGGAGCCCCTTTGTCTCCTCTTTCATCCCTATCAGCCAGTCCATTGCTCAATGTCTAAAATTGGATTCCCCAAGATCAGACTTTAATGACAAATTTGAGTCCATGTAGCTGATTATGATGGAGATCACGGAAAGCATCAACAGGGAAGTAGAGAAGTGAGATAGAGAAGTAAGGAACACACAGAGTACATTAATGAGCAAGTTATGACTATGGATGACTGGGACTTAATGCCACTGGAGACTTCTAGCAAATGAAATAGACATGCCTCATGCATCCTATTTGAGTGTAAAAAGTTTAGAGTTTTATCATCCAATTCTCATCTATTATTAACCTGAAGAATGCCACTTGGGTCTTCAATATTCCAGCACTTCTAGCCTTCCCCACAGTGGTAAAACCATCAGAGAAAGTCTTCAGGTGCACGCAATTAGATGATGAGACAAAACGGGAGTGCTGAAAGGGTACGGACAGCGTCCACTAGATTTAACGAGTACCCTACATTTATCTTATAGTGTAGACTATAGCTGTTCTTGCTTTTTTGTACCAAATGACTCATCTTTTTTTCCTTCTTTCAGAAACAAGATTGAAAATATAATCTAGGTTGAACAGGAAGCATGGAGATAGTTCAACTGAATTGGAAGTTGCTGGTTGTAGAACATTTCTATGCATTCTTCAAGACAGTGTCACGTGAAGCCTCTTCCGACTTGCCCAGTTAGCTTTTATTTCTCTCTCTTTTGTGACAGCACTGTACTTTGCACATCTTATTGTTTCATTCTTCACACTTTTCAGTATTATACTTATCTATTTTCCAGTAAATTCTTCTTAACAGACTATCATTTTCTTGAGAGCAAGAATTGGGTCTTTGTTCATCTTTGTATTTTAGGCATGGAGTATAGTCCCCAAGAATCAGTAAGTGTTCATCAAATGTTCATCTCTTGAATGAATAAATGACCGTGTGCATTGCCGCTAATGATATTGTTCACCATTTTCTTCAGAATCTGCTTATGCTGGTCAGATTAAATGGCTTTACTTGAGGTGTTTCCAACTTTTGAACAGATTTTTTTTTTTCTGACAGTGATTTAACACCACTGAAAGTTTTCAGTTACCTTCCAGTTGTTTTAAAAAGTGAAATAGCTATTTCTGGTGAAAGGAAATAAAGGAGAAGAGATACTTCTCACTGCAATTTGAGTTTTGAGAGGATCAAATTGCTTCAGCCCAAAGGGTCAATACTGATGGGTCATCCCTAGCAGCTGGAGAGTATGTCAAGATATTACTCCAAAAGATATTTTTATCTTTCATTTGCTACAATGATAAATAAATGCATATATACAAAGTGAACAAAAGCTTTGAAAATAGTAAAATGTTAACATAGGATAGTATAGTCACTGTTATTGAACAAATGTTTGCGTCCACCCAAAATTCATATGTTGAAATCCTAACTCCCAAAGTGATAGTATTAGGAGATGGGTTTGGGGCTTTTTGGGAGGTGATTAGGTCACGAGGATGGAGCTCTCATTATTGGAATTAGTTGCCTTATAAAAGAGAACCTACAGGCCGGGCGCGGTGGCTCACGCCTGTAATCCCAGCACTTTGGGAGGCCAGGGTGGGTGGATCACGCGGTCAGGAGTTCAAGACCAGCCTGGCCAAAATGGTGAAACCCCATCTCTACTAAAAATACAAAAAATTAGCCAGGCATGGTGGTGGGCGCCTATAATCCCAGCTACTTGGGAGGCTGAGGCAGAGAATTGCTTGAACCCCAGAGGCAGAGGTTGCAGTGAACCAGGATCGTGCCACTGCCCTCCAGCCTGGGAGACAGAATGAGATTCTGTCTCAAAAAAAAAAAAAAAAAAAAAAAAGACAAACAAAGAACCTAGAACGCTCCCTTTCCCCTCCACCACGTGAGGAATCACCGACAAGATGAACGTCACTGAGGAAGCGGGCTCACAAGCCTCTAGAACTAGGAGAAACACATTTCTGCTCTCTATAAACCACCCAGAAATATAATATCTATATGTATATAGCCACCACCCATATATGTACACACATACACATAGTTTATCAATTTTTGAAGTGAAATAACATACAAATTAACAAAAATTCTCTCACGTGCTACCACCATCACTGCCCAGATACATAGATAAAAATTCAAGTACCATCAAAGTCTACCTGCTTCCTATCTATAAAGCTATAAAATGAGTGATATGAGACTAAACAGAAATGTTCTGTGCTTTTTGGCACAAACACATATTTGTTTATTTATTATGTATGTATTTATAGTGTTTTCATACAAATAGAACAATTTGACATATATAATAAACTAGAACACATATGCACATATGTATGTACATGTATGTATGCGTACATATGCACATATATATGCTCTACTTTTGTACAATTAAAACTATATAATGATCACATTTCAACATCTGTTTATATAAATTCATCTCTTGTTTAAAACTGTAGTATAAAGGCCACAGGCATGGACTACCACCAAGCTATGTCCATTTAGATTACGTATTTAACTGTTACCTAGCTACAAAGAAAACCCATGTCCATCTAAACCCTTACTCATGTGAAAACATAAATGAAGGGCAAACTCCTTGAAGTAGAATTGCTATGTAAATATGTAATTATACTTTTAATTTTGAAAGATAATGCCAAATTAATCTCAAGAGTGGGCTTGTGTTACTCCATAGTCAGTGATGGCTTTGTTCCTCACACTCTTGCCTCCCAAATGCATTCGTTCTTGAATAACTTTGACCACATGAGATACTTATGATCTCAATGCTCATTCTCCTACTACTCTTTAGATAACCTTGTTTGACATTATTTTTTTTACAGTGTGTAAAGCAAAGAGAAACTCCAAGCTCTTTACAAATATACTTTGCTAAAAGCACCAATAATATTAAATTAAATGTTAGAAAGAATAAGACCTACTATCTGATAGCACAACAGGGTAAGTATAGTCACTAATAACTTAATTGTATATTTAAAAATAACTAAAAGAGTGTAATTGGATTGCTTGTAACATGAAGGATAAATGCTTGAGGGGTGCATATCCCATTCTCCATGATGTGATTATTTCACATTGCATGTCTGTATCAAAACATCTCATGTACCCCATAAATATATATACCTATTGTGTAGCCACAAAAATAAGATACTAAAAATACAAAAATTAGCTGGACATGGTGGCGCGCACCTATAATCCTAGCTACCCAGGAGGCTGAGGCAGGATAATCGCTTGAACCCGGGAGGTGGAGGTTGCAGTGAGCCAAGATGGTGCCCTTGCACTCCAGCCTGGGTGACAGAGTGAGACTCCATCTCAAATAATAATAATAATGATAATGATAATAAAAATAATAATGAAATTCAGTGGATTCTGAATAAGGCACAATAAGAAGAATTTTCTTTTTCTTTATTTAGTCTTAACACTGAAAATCTTAATGAATGTGTATCTACCATATGAAATTAGACAGAATTTAACAGTTTAAAATATTAATGGAAATATTTTTCATTTATTCTATTTGTTCTAAACAATTGCTAAAATATTTTAGTCACATCTAACCCTCACAAAGGCAACCATTTTCTATTACTTTTCTATATTTGCTTTTTTCCTATTGTTATACTAGCTTTCTTTTGTTGTTGTTGTAGTTTTTTCCTTTTTGAGACAGAGTTTCACTCTTGTCACCCAGGCTGGAGTGCAGTGGCGCAATTTCGGCTCATGGCAACCTCTGCCTCCCGGGTTCAAGTGTTTCTCCTGCCTCAGCCTCCCGAGTAGCTGGGATTACAGGTGCCTGCCACCACGTCCGGCTAATTTTTGTATTTTTAGTAGAGACGGGGTTTCACCATGTTGGCCAGGCTGGTCTTGAACTCTTGACCTCCAGTCATCTGCTCGCCTTGGCCTCCCAGATTGCTGGGATTACAAGCGTGAGCCACCGCACTCAGCCAGTTTGTTAGGTTTTTATTAGGTGCAAGATTGTGCTGTATTTTTTAATCAATAAAAACACAAGCAAGCCACAGCTCCAAGAAGTGTACAACAAATGATTTGACTGGAGAATAATTTTTTTAATTAAATAGTTGGTCACACTATGTAAGTGGCATGTGAAGAAAAAACAGTCACTTTGGGCTGAAAATTTCAGCGAAAAAAACCCTTATGGAGTAAAAATAACTTTATAGTTTATTGCTGAATGATTTACATTTTTATTGATACAGCTAACTTGCATATACTCAGTGTTAGTTCTTAATCATATTTAATGCCTGTTACACATGCCACATTCCTCATGAAACTATTCATGATTCTTCTCCCCATACCAATAATTTGTATTATCCCATTCTCATATAACATGTTTTCGGTATGCTTTTAAATTGACAGTATATTTTAATTTCTCTTATAATTTTCTATGTTCTATGTTCTATAGTATTAAAAGATTCATGACCTAGAGACACACACCCATATATATTTAACTTTATAGAATTCTTGAATTTGACTGAATAGAAAGTGGTGGCCAAGAATATTAAATCTACCTAAAATTCACAGAGGTTTGGGATTCACAAAAGGTCACTTGATTTGGCTTACAGGTTCAGGGAAGAAAAGTAAATTTCATGGAAGAAAATCATAAATATTTGCGAGTAGATAAGGTAGCAGATGTAGACATTATCTATAGGGAAATCTGACAGCAAAAGGAATGAGAGCTAGGATGTTACATTCAGGGGCCTGAATTATTACAATTTGCTACAGATACAATACATCCACACTTGGCAAAAACTACATTTATAACCTTGGCTTTTAATCAAGGTTTCCCATAATGAAAAGCTGTGAAGAACTTGTATGACTTGCTTATATATATATATATATATATATATATATATATATATATTTTTTTTTTTTTTAAGATAGGGTCTTGCTCTGTCGCCCAGGCTGGATTGCGATGGTGCAATCATGACTCACTGCAGCCTTGACTTCCTGGGCTTAAGGGATCCTCCTACCTCAGCCTCCCAAGTAGCTGGGAATACAGGTATGCACCACGATGCTCTGTTAATTTTTGTATTTTTTTATAGAGGTGAGGTTTTGCCATGTTGCCCTGGCTGGCCTTGAACTCCTGAGCTCAAGTGATCTGCCCACCTTGGCCTCCTAAAGTGCTGGGATTACAGGCGTGAGCCACTGTGCCCAGCCTTAAAAAATTGTTATTGATGTCACTAAAAACTGCTCAGGAGGAAAATAAGTAGGTCTTATTGTGATGAAACAGTATTTTATTTAAAAAAATTGATCAACATTTTTTATTTAAAAACACAACTGGGGCTATTTAATTCAGTAATATGCCAGTATTCACATAGCAAGAGTTTTGAGCATAGTCTTTGGAGCCTGAGCATCTAGGTTCAAATCCTGACTTTAACATTTATTAGTGGGACTATGGGTAAGTTCATTAGAATCTCCGTACTTTAGTTTCTCTCCGTATGTTAAATGTGGATAATAATGGGGTGTAATTCATAGGATTCTTGTGAGAATTTAATGCCTGATTATAAGTGAGGTTAGGATGGTACCTTGACATAGTAGCTGTTTTATCATTGTTCTGGATTATTACATTTATTATCTATGCCTATTTTATATACCAACCATGCCTGTAATAAAGTTTGTCTAGAATTCCACAGAAGACCAGAGTTCACCTTTGTGGAGATTTGATAGGATTTTCATCATTAGATAATAAAAGCTATATAATGTATGTTTCCTCTTTAGTCTGGGCTCCCATGATTCTTGGTGCCAAACGTTTTGGTTTAAATTCAGTAACTCCAATTGAGCCATATTTCTGTCAAATTCTTCCAAATGTCAACTATATGTGGCTTCTAGTTAATTTGACCTTGTTTTACTGATTCTGATTTAGTGGCAAGTTGGTAGATGAATGCAATGGTTTATTCTTCTGATTTTACGTTTAATCATTTGTAATTATATACTTTTAAGACGTAAAACTTCACCTGTCATAAAACATGCCCTTTATGGCACAATGATTTTAAAATATGGTCCCAAAACTCATTGACAAATGGAAAGGTAGGGTCTATGTCCTTTCCTCTTCAATCTGGGTGAGTTTGTAACTATTTCAACAGATAGAGGATGGCAAGAGTAATGTTTTGTGCCCTCCATGGCAGGGTCATAAAAGACCATATGACTACTACCTTGTTTGCTAGAACAGCGTTTGCTTGGAACCCTGAGTTACCATAGAAAAAATGTGCGAGTATCTTAAAGCCACCATGCTAGGAAGAAGCCAAACAACATAGCAAGTTCACATGTAGGCCTTCAGAATTCCAGCCCCCAGCCATTGAGTCCAACGTAGCTTTCAAGTCTTGACAGATGAGGCTACTGATACTACAGAGCATAGACAGAACATCCTTGCTGTGTCCTATCTGAATTTATTACCCACAGCATCCACAGCATAATAAAGTTATTGTTTTAAACTGCTAAGTATCAGGGTGATTTTATACACAGCAAAAGTAAGTAGGATACCCTGCCAATATGTCTACATATTTCCAAATACCTGAAAATATGCACACCCCAAAATGTTTTCTTAATGAGAAAATACAACTCACTTTTTTATTTCTGTGCCTTGATTAAAAAAAGGCATGTCCACTAAAAGAATGACAATTTTTATTCTGAGTATGGGATAAAGAAACATATGGCCATTTGTGACATACAAAAAGTCTATTGGAAGCAAAAAGTGGAAAAAAAAAACCTTGCAAATACCCGCAAACTGGTGATAAATGGACAAACAAAATGTGGTATATCCATACATTGAAATTTTATTTAGCAAATAAAAGGAATGAAAGACTGATACATTCTACAATATGAATGAACCTTAAAAACATTATGCAAAATGAAAGATTACAGACACTAAAGGCCACATATAGTATGATTCCATTTATATGAAATGTCCAAAATAGGCAGATCTATAGAGGCACAACACAGAGTAGCGGTTGCCAGAGGCTAGAGGAAGAGAGGAATGGGGAGTGACTGCTAATGGGCATACAGTTTCTTTTGGGGATGATGAAAGTATTCTGCAAATTAGATAGTGATGATAGTTGCATAGCTCTGTGAACGTACTGAAAAAACACCGAATTGTACACTTTTAGAGAGTGAATTTTACAGTATGTGAATAATATCTTAATAAAGCTATTATAACAAAATCCCCAGGATATCCCATTTCTGAATAAACATATTTTTCCCTTGAGGTCTTCTGAAGAAGTTTACACCTCTTTTTGTTGTGCTGTGGCTTTTTGGAAGCAGATTTCTCTGCGTTCGTTCATTTTTGTTTTATTTCAATATTAGAACCAACCCTGCTTACGTATCCTGAGTCTTTTTTTAAATTTAAGGCTTAACAACAAACAAACAGTAGCAATAATCCCAATTCCCGAGTGATTCAACAAGTTTTATTGTGCAGATGGTAAGAAACTGTTTCCCTCGTTTGCTACCAGGAGAAAGGCTGTGAAATAGTTCTTCTGGGTCAAAACATATGGTTCACAAAAATGACTTCCTTTCATCTTGGTCTCTTCTTGCCTTCTGAAAGAGCAATTCCTCCTAATTTTATGTTTACTTGTGGCAAAATGGTCTCATGTATTAATGACTTCATTTGGTTAACAAAATAACATGTTTACCGGCATGGGAGAGGATAAATGGAAGCTAGAAAAAGGAGTACTGAAAATATTAGGTTAATGTGTCATTGTTTTCAAGAGCCATCTATAACATCCTTGAAACTTACACCACCACTAACTAATCATTTTATTTAGAACAATCAGGAATCAGTGGAAAATCTGCTTATCTAGACGTTGAAGCATCATTATTTTTTTTTTCCGGAAATTTCTTCCTGATTACATCCAGTGGCAGATACTGCTATTTGCTTGCCCAATATCCAATAAACCCAGCAAATAGTTGTCTTGATGGACTATTAACAGCCAACCCATAGTAAAAACAAATTCTAAAAATTTAAAAAGCATAGTAACCAAAAAATATTCACTCCACATTTTGCTTTTTAAACTTTAAAAAATGTTTTTTTTTTTTTTTTTTTTTTTCAAACCCTGAAAAAGTAGACAGTAAGCCAGCTCCTGGAAGAATTGGAAACCAACTGCATGAGGGTCTAGGAAGCTGAGAGGCTGAAGCAGTCTCAGGACAAGTAGATAGGAAGGAGTCCTTTTTTTCTCAACAACAAAATCGTGATTTTGTTTAGAAGTAGCAAGGTGTCAAGCAAGAACAAAGAGCTCTATTTCAAGCCTCTCTGGCACCCAGTCATGGCCTTTTAGCATCTGAGAGGATGACAGCGAGGGATTTCTGGGACAGTTTTGTTTTCCTGACGTAGATGCTTCCTCTTCCTTCTTCTTGCTTCCTTTTTCATCTTTCTGCTCTGAAATGTAAGATGTGAGGCTGCAGATGTTGAAACCATCATCTTGCAACCAAGCGTTGAGAAGCATGAGAATGAGAGTAAGGTGTAAAAGAGCAAGAAGATCAAAGGGGCCTGGGATTTTGATGCCATCACAGGGCCAGTTTCTTGCTTTAGACTCCATTCCTTCACACTCCATCATATGAGAAAGTTAAAATCCTCTGGTTCTAGTTTCTGCTGCTTTGATGCAAAAATACAATCTCCGGCCTGGCACGGTGGCTCATGCCTATAATCCCAGCACTTTGAGAGGCCGAAGTAGGTGGATCATTTGAGGTCAGAAGTTCGAGACCAGTCTGGCCAACATGGTGAAACCCCATCTCTACTAAAGATACAAAAATTAGCCGGGTGTGGTGGCGAGAGCCTGTAATCCCAGCTACTCGGGAGGCTGAGGCAGGAGAATCGCTTGAAGCTGGGAGGCAGAGGTTGCAGTGAATTGCGATCACGCCCCTGCATTCCAGCTTGGGTAATAGAACGAGACTTGTCTCAAAAAAAAAAAAAAAAAAAAAAATACAACCCTCACTTGCAGTTCCTCTCAGTTGGGTGCACCACCATACCCTAGGTACATTTAAGAAACATGTGAAAGCACTGTGATTGTCCCCATAACAGATGGGAAGGTGCTCTAAGGATGCCAGACATCCAGTAACATGCAGGAAAGTCCAGGAAAATGAATAATTGTTTCATGTCCTATTCAGCTTTTGAAAAGTAGGGGACAACCTGTTTATAAGTGTGTGAATATACAGAATCTAGCTCAATTTTACATATAAATACAAAGTATTTATTTACATTTAAATATGCACTGAATTTTCCAAGAATGAAACTATCCCATAATAAATCAAAGGGAAAATGTACACTTATTTTATTCAGAACTTTACCAAATGTTATTAATCATACAGAAAAATCCTATTACTTTAAAATATGCTGTTCATGGCATTTTAATCATTCATACCACCCATTTGCATACGTCAGCATTTCAAGCTGTCTACTTCTGTGGTTTTAGGTACAGGTACTACATTTATCTAGAGCAGTATGTACCTTCCTTATTTTTATATTGAATAATTAATTATTGATGATAAATATATCCATTATTTTTAATTCATTATTGTCCTTTGATTTATTTTTTACAAGGTAACTGTTTTAGAATTATATATATATGTAAGTTACATTTTTGGTAAATTCTCTTTGAGGGTAGTAATGGGAGTATTACAAAATATGTTTTACAAAAGAGGGTGTCCAGTCTTACAAGGTTAGAACCTATACAGTACATAGAAGAAAAACAGTTTTTAAAAGAAACAACGTAGCCTGGCATGGTGGCTCACGCCTGTAATCCCAACACGTTGGGATTCCAAGGTGGGGCGGATCGCTTGAGGTCAGGAGTTCGAGACCAGCCTGGCCAACATGGCAAAACCCCATCTCTACTATTATAATAAAAATACAAAAATTAACCGGGCATGGTGGCACACCCCTGTAGTCCCAGCTACTCAGGAGGTTGAGACAGCAGAATCACTTGAACCCAGGAGGCGGAGGTTGCATTGAGTCAAGATCATGCCACTGCACTCCAGCCTGAGCGACAGAGCAAGATTCCATCTCAAAAAAAGCAAAAAAGAAATAATGTGTACATATTTAGAAAATAAGATAATACACCCAATTGATTAAATTATGATTTTCATCTGTAAATGTTCCTATCCCTTCAAATTTTTATTTTAGGACTGCAGCCAACTTGGTTCTAAAGAAGATGGATCACCAGGTCATTACAGAGCTTTCCTTCGCAATTAGAAACTAAATGTAAGTCTCAACCCAGAGTAATTTCGGAAAAAAAAAAATACCAATATAAGGTGTATTGCCAAAGATAATTGTGCTTCTGCAGATTTTCTGTGTATAATAGACTCTTCCTTCCTTGTAGCAGCTTGCCTAGTTTGTGAAAACCATGGTATTTGACCCTTAGAAAGGTCAAAGACTTATATAAGATATATATATATGAGCATATGTATATATGATTATATATATATATCACACTGATATCTATATATGTACATATATCAGTGTGGGAAGAGAATGGAGGAATAGAATGTTAATTGGAACAAGACTAGTAGTAGCTGATTAGTTCTTCATTCCACTAAACATAACGATGGGCAAATATCTAGCTGCTTTAAGTCTTATTTTATAAATTGAATATCAAATACTAAAGAAAAAATAAATTTTCACAGCCAGGAAAAACATAGAATTTTTTTCAAATTTCAAAATGCGAAGTAAAACTTGAGAGAAAATACTGAGCAAATAAGGAACTTTGTCCCAAGGTATGGAAGCATTGACAAAACTATTACCAGTTACAGCTGACCTTTACTGGGTGAAACCTGGATAAACAGGAAAAACTTAAGAGAAAAGTCTTCAGTGGGTCAAATCCCATGGTTTTCATGAACTGGGCAGACTGCTACAGGGCAGGAAGAGTTTACTACACAGAGAAAAGTTGCAGGAACACAATTATCTTTGAAGAATTCTTGGGCCACTGTAGGCCCTGTGGTGCCAGTTCCCTGTGCTAAGAGGCAGCCAGGGATATATACCTCACCCGTTGCTGTATAGCTGCCTTGCTTAGAAACTTCTTCTAAGAGAAATGCCTTATCTTTTCAGATTTATATTACATATTTTCCAATTCTATTTCTGCCTTTATCTCAGGAAATTCCAAGTAAGTATGAAGCTCATGCTCCCTCCCTAAAATGGCAAAATAGCAAGATCTTTGTATGGATTTTTAAAAATTTATCTTTTTTTTGAGACAGAGTCTCACTCTCTCACCCAGATTGGAGTGCAGTGGTGCAATCTCGGCTCGATGCAACCTCCGCCTCCCAGGCTCAAGTGATTCTCCCACCTCAGCCTCCTGAGTAGCTGGGATTACAGGCGTGCGCCGTTACACTGAACTAATTTTTATATTACACTGAACTAATTTTTATATTTTTAGTAGAGATGGGTTTCACCATGTTGGCCAGGTTGGACTCGAACTCCTGACCTCAAATGATCCACCTGCCTGGGCCTCCCCAAGTGCTGGGATTACAGGTGTGAGACACTGCGCCCGCCCGTATGATCTTTTTACAAGGTTTTAAGTAACAAATCTTATTTCCTCTGCTTCAAAATTTCCAACTATTGCCATTCAAGCGCTTTCCACCGATAGTCTGCAAATACACAACCCTTGAAGAACTTATTGTAATTATGGCCAAAAGAGTCACTGTTTTAAACACAATCTAACATAAAGAAGACTTAAACTAGGTGTACTAGTTGACTACATCTAGAAAATTATTTCTCATAGACAGAAATTTTAGATTAGGCAAATGTGACTGAGCTAAACAAAGTCTTTATAATTTATAAGTTCTTAGGGATCGATTCTTAATTTTGTACAAAACCACAATTACCAACATATGAGTTCCAACTCTGACATTGGGGTCTTATTTTTAATCTCCGTTATAAATTGGCAACAGAAATCTTCTCATCTCATTTCAGTAAAGTTGGCTTTGCCAAAATAAAGAAACTCTCTGTGAACCTGAATCAGATGATGGATGTACAAGTCACTTATTTTCTGGGCTTAGAGTTACTCTGGAGAGTAAACCAATGTTTAATTTATCAATGTTCCTAGAAATTAATTAGTTTAACATGACCTACTGTTGTTATCAAAGTGTTTTTCATACTAGGTAATACAAATTTAGCCTGATTATCTAGGCAATTGTATTTAATTTTCTGTTTTGGTTCATGGCAACCAAATGGCACTTATAATTTTTTCCCTTTTGTCCAAAATTCCATTGAAATGACAGAAGGCATTCATGTGTTTAGAGGAATAAAATTATAATCAACCTAGAAAACAAGAAAGAGCAAGCAGAAGACCAAGATATTGGTGAAAATACTGAAAGATGTAGATGGGTTCTGATTGGTAAAGAAAACAAAGATAAATAAAACCACAAACACCAGGAGTAAGAAGAAGCTTCACACCTTTGGTTGACAAATAGTGTACTTCAATTCTGCTGGCTGTTGTGAAGGAGATTACAGGATACTTGGAAGATACATAATGGGAGAAGTGGTCTCATATAGAAGCTGATTGTGGGTTTGGGTCCTTTAGAAATTTCTCTGAGGAAGAAACATTAAGTTGTGGCCTAAAAGATGAAAAAGGAGGCTGATAGTAGTCTTGTGTTTTAAAAGAAAATCAGTATCACCGTAATTTAGGGAGGGAGGTTAGAGAGAAGTGGAAAATCAGAAGGCTGTGGTATAAACTTCACAGTAATGGACAGCTGTTGAAGAGTTATAAACAACAGTCAAATAAATGTCGTAAAAACATGTATTCCATTTGCCATATTGAAAATGGAGTACAGGGGCCAGGCGAGGTGGTTCACACCTGTAATCCCAGCACTTTGGGAGGCTGAGATGGGCAGATCACTTGAGGTCAGGAGTTTGAGACCAGCCTGGCCAACATGGTGAAACCTCGTCTCTACTAAAAACAGAAAAATTAGGCTGGTGTAGTGGCAGGCGCCTGCCTGTAATCCCAGCTACTCGGGAAGCTGAGGTGCGAGGAACGCTTGAACCCAGGAGGCGGAGGTTGCAGTGAACCGAGATCGCGCCACTGCACTCCAGCTTGAGCGACAGAGCCAGACTCTGTCTCCAAAAAAAAAAAAAAAAAAAAAAAAAAAATGGAGTACAGGTTATTAGTAAGGATATATAAAGTACAATAAGATAGACAAATGCAAGTTTTATGCACAAATGAACATCATTAGAACTCCGACACAACGTCTTCTTCCCGTTAAATGTCTTCACTTTTCCATTCCCACTATCATCCTTCAGCCTAGTCTCTACCACCAGGTTTACTGACGCATCCCCCAAACAGTTCCTTCACCCTCTTCTCCAGCCTGCTCCCAAGTATCCTTCACAGTACAAGGAAACAAATTTTCCGAATCATAATATTTTTCATTTCATTTTTCTGCTTAAAAATTTATCATGTCTTCATATTACTTACAGATGGAGTTTGAGAAAATTATTAAGTCTACTCCCCACCTAGGTTCGTAATCAATTAAGTCACACATATAGGAGTCAGACGAATAGAGATGAAAATATCTCCTTTACTAATGATAAAGCTGTTACCAGTGAACACAGCATTAAGTCTTCTTATTATGTATGTTTGCTAATAATTGGCCTAGTGACATCCATTAGTAAGCATTAAATAGAAGAAGGAGCATTCCCTATATAATTTATATCATGGAGGCTTAACCCCAAATTAAAGAGCATGAAGCCACACCTACTCAATTCTTCCTCCAAAAATCAGGGTAGATGGTTCATTTCTGCTTTCTTAATTGGAGTATGTGGAGGGACAGGGAAAAAGGGCAATATTATTACCGTAGCGTCGTTCCCTCCACAATTGGATATTTGAAACAACAAGCAAGGAGGGTCCAAAGATTTAATTGCATACACATTAACATTTTTTGTCTGATTTTCAATATTCTTTAGAGTTTGCTTATTCAAACTTCTTGCTAATTATCATCACAAGCTGCTATTTCTGTCATTATCCTTGTGCTGTCCATATTACTTGCCTCTTCTTTTAACTCCAGTACCGAGATTGACTGATGATTGTCCATTCAATCTTTTCCACGGCCGAGGTTAGCATGCTTAGCTGAATGAGTTCGGGCAAATTTCAATTTTATGTGGTTCATAGCAATAGCCATATTAACTAGTATGTTTACTTGTCTCTAAATAAGGTTTAGGTATTCTGAAATGTCTCTCTAGTATTGGACTTCCAGTTAACGAGCATCTCACTAGAAATTTATATTGACAACAACCTTATTAATATTAATCCCCCAGCATTTACAAGACTAGGACAAAATTTCAGATATCATTTATATGATATTTTTGAAGACATTTTATAAATACAACAAGTATGATGGATTATTTCTATTACTATAACTAAATTATGTTTTGAAATACCATACTATTTACTAAGAGCTATAAAATGTGATAGTATCCTACAAAATTAATATCTCAATGACTCTAAAACATGTCAGTTGAAAATAGTGCATATGTATTAGTGTGAATGTATGTGTGGGTATGTCAAAAGAGAATCTCCTTAATACAAGCTTCTGCCTGAAATAAAAAATAAAGAAAAAAAGCAGAAAATGAATTATTTAATAATTTCTAAGATGTTCTCAGGTACCAATACAACAAATCCTAAAGAACCCAGGGTTGATTAAATGCAGATAAAGAGGATATACATTTTTCAAATCTCATGAAGAGAAAAAAGATTTTTCTGTTGATCATTCTCTAATTAAAGTATTAACGGTAAGATAGAGACTGTATTCCCTCTTACTGGAAAGATAAACTGTATGTTTCTATAATATATGTCACCCTAGCAACAACACACAAAACATCAACAGCCTTTAATAAAAACTGATTTTATAATTAAAGGAGCTAACTGTTGAAAAATAGTCACTTTTTATAGACACTTGAATATCAAAATCGGTTTCTCACACCTCATTATAATACTAAGTGCAAATTAGTATAAGCCTTTGCTCATCCATTCCAAGTAAAGCAGAAGCACAGACGGATCAACCAACCTAGCACTGTACATGACACGCTGTAGGAATTCAACAAGTTTTGTTCATTTAAATACCTGCAATAGTTTTCATTGTATCTGCACTATGGATTTTTAAAAAATATGTAACAGCAAAAAAACTACCAAGAATATTTAGAATATAAACAGTTTTTAAAAAATATTCTTTCTCATGAAAAAGTCTATTTAGGAACTTCTGGTAAGGGTAAGATGACTTCGACCCATTTTTCCCTTCTTCTTCCCACTAATACAGCAAGAAATGCTGGTAATAATGCAGGAATAAACCCAAGATAACTCTGAAGGTAGTCAGAAGAAGACGACGGAGTTTTGGTTTACTGGGTCTGGAGCAGAAGTTGAGTGACTTACATCTTTTCACTTAATAGAAGCAAGTGACCCAGACTCACCATTTCAAGACCCACAACCAGCAGTTGAAAGCAGCCAAGAAAGGCTTATCCCTCCACATCTAAGAGGATTCCCTGAGACAACATCAGGTTCTCCTGACACTTGCTAGGACAGGATGGGTAGATGCAATCCAGAGAATTGCCAACAATAAGGGGAAACGCTCTCTGTTCCTGGTGGGCCTGCTTCAGCTCTCATCCACAGATACCTGTGAAAGAGTAAAGGATGTTCCATCCTCAAATATGCCAGATTGGTATGTTGGCTATTTTCAGTTGGAAACTTCGAAGAAATTGTAGTTTCAGAAAGAGTTAGCTCACCTGTCTCTTCCTACATGCAGCAAACCATAAAGATTCCTCTGGGAGGGGCACCCTCACAGGACCAGAGTGAGAAAATAGCCCTTCTTACCAGAGACTTAGAATTAGAGGCTTCAATGGACCTGAATAAATATATTTACTGAAGTAACCCTTATCTTTCACTAGTTTTATACCCCCCATCTATCTCCTAGTGACTCCCCTAGAGAAAATTTACTGTCCCTAGTCAGATTTTCTTTGTCCTGTCATTTCTTTCCAAATTCATCATTCATCATTAAAAGCATCTTGCTTTGACTACTTCTTCAGGCTTCACTTTCTTGTGATGATCTCCATGTACATGTAAAACTAATACAATTTGTATTCTTTTCGTTTGTTTTCTGCCTGATGTCGATTTGGTTTCCAGATCCAACTGAAGAGCCTACTAAGAACTAAAAGGGAGATTGGAGGTGATACCCAGCTCCCCTACACCTGCACATGTGATAAAACTGTACAGAACTGAATACACACACACACACACACACACAGGAACACTGAGAGAAACTGAATAAAATTGCTGAATTGTAGTAATGTCAATTATTCTGGCTGTGATATTATATTATAGTTTTACAAAATATTAACTTTAGGGAAAAAATGATAAAGTATACATAGGATATCTGTATTATTTCTTATAACTGTATATGTATCTACAATTGTCTCAATAAAATGTCGATTTTTTTAAAAGTCAATTTTGATTTTTTTATTTTGTTTGGATTTCACTAGATGTTCTTATTGATTTTATTCACTATATAATTGAGAATCATCTTGCTCTGTGTTTACGCAAAGCAAGCTAAACTTTCAGCAATATTATTTTTAAAAAATGCTACATGATATGACCTTATCAGCAATTTACTAAGTTATTTGAATGGACATTATGGACATGAGCTTATCTTCAAAGCGTCTTTTCTGTTTAAAGCTATGTCCTTTACTGTTTTTTTAAACTGGAAGCATTCCTTCCCTGCCCGCTAAAGAAAATTGCATGTTATTAAAAATGGTGGTTCTCAGCCATAATTAATACCCATAGTTCATAACACCCATTTAAAATCGGTAATGTGTTTATAAGAGAGGTGAGACATGCAAGAAAAGAAGTGGTACCAAGTGATCACCAGAGACACATAGAGTGTGTGAGTGTAGGAGAGTTTTTTAACCTCTGTGCTATTTATTTATTTACTTATTTGAGACGGAGTTTCCTTCTTCTTCCCCAGGCTGGAGCGCAATGGCGCCATCTCGGCTCACTGCAACTTCCGCCTCCCAGGTTCAAGCGGTTCTCCTGCCTCAGCCTCCCAAGTAGCTGGGATTACAGGCGCCCACCACCACACCCAGCTAATTTTTGTATTTTTAGTAGAGACAGGGTTTTGTCATGTTGGCCAGGCTGGTCTCAAACTCTTGACCTCAGGTGATCCACCCGCTTCGGCTGCCCAAAGTGCTAGGATTGTAGGAGTGAGCCACCGTGCCCGGCCCACCTCTGTGTTTTACTTTCCCAATCTATAAAAAGGGAAGTAAAAATAGTATCTTCTACTTAGGATAGTTATGTGCTATAATATGTGAAGCCCTTATTTCAGAGCCAAGCATATAGTAAGCACTTCCATAAATATTAATTATTATTATTACTCATGGAACATAATTGATTCTCATTAGAATTTGTGGGAGTAAGGAGGTAACACTTTAAATCTACTTTGTTCAGAGCTGCTTCTCACTGGAAACCTTTTAAGTAGTGTTTGTATCACCTCTTCTGCTAGCACTTACATAGTGTACTGCTTGTGTGTTAACTCCACGGATAAAGAAATATCCTTCCCCTTCCGTTTACTAGCTTTTTAATAGTGTAGCTTCAGGTCTTCCACTAAAAACATTAGAATCGTCGCTTAATTTTCAACCTCCCGATATTTAATTGAAAGATGGACAATATAATTTAAAAGGTACCTACCCATAGGGCAACTAATTCTGAAAACGGGTGATAAGTGAATGAAGGAACTATGCTTAATTTCATTTTCATGCTTTCGCAGTTTCTATCTTATATTGATAAAGAAATCCTAAGCTCCACATCTGTATAAGAATGTATCATCCTTTCAATAAACTTGTATCTATATAAAATGCAGATGTGTATATTCTTGTGGGTGCATACACCCATGCACAGCTATAAAATATAGATATTTTAATTTAGATAATTTTAGGACTTTACATAAAATGAATCACATATGCACCATTATGATGTTTTCCCCAATGCAAGATAATATTTTCTAAGATTTTAGACATAAGATGTATTTTATCATGTACAATGCACTCTAAAACTTACCAAGCTTCCATTTACAAGGGAAAATGATTAAAACCACAAATTGCTATAGTTAAGAGTTTGGGATTATTTTATTTTATTTTATAAATGAGAGCATTCATTTCTGAATACCTACCATAACACATGCATACATTTGTAAGAAAAAAAATCATATTTAGAATCCAAAGTTTACTCCCGGAGAACCTTAACCTATTTCAAACATCTTTGGGAAGAGGTCAGGAATTTTCACGATTTCTATTACACTCTTCTGATTTGAGTCAAAGAAAATAATTTTCAACATAATAGGACAGCCCAGGGAGGCGAGTTTCAGCCAGTTGCTGTGGAAAAACCAGAGGCGGTCGCTGTCATGCAGCTGCCAACACCACAGTTGGGGGCCTTGCCAAGTAGGCAGATGCCAAAACAGAAAAAATAGCTTATTCCAATTAATTGTTGAAACCTATAAGGGTGAAACACTTCATGTGTGGGCATGACTACAGAACTGCTTTGTCCCCCAAAGGCATCGTGTATTTGCTTTTCATTGTGGGAGTTGCTAGAAACATAGAAATAATATTATTAAAGTATAGGAGATGTCCAAGGAACATGGATCTTTCCTCTAGGAAAGAATAATTTAAAATTAAAATAAGTATTATACTTATTACTTTTCTAAATTGCGACTTCTTTCCATGCCTCACTTTCCCTATCTGTAAAATGGAGATAATAGCATCACACTGCTATTTTAATGAGAAAAGTGAAATAATACGTGTGATGTACTTAATGGTGCCAAGTAGTTAGCACACATCAAACATGAGCAATTATATTATTCCTAAGATTATACCAAGTTAGTTAAACTTGTATTATTATACTATTAATATTTGTATTATTGCACTAAGACAAATCAAAACAATTGTTAAAGCTGATCTAGAAGTAACTTATTAGACATTTCTGTTTAGGAGATATCAGTTATTTAGAAATTTAGTTACTATAAATAAGTCTTACATATAGAAAATTACCTTTTTTTGGTGACTTTAGAAATTTAGGGGGTAAGAAATAACTTTTCAAAGAAAAAAATTATGCCATCATTTTAAAGAGCTCTCTCAGTGAGCATTAATTGTGTTCAAAGCTAGATAAATGTGTGCACACACAACACATTACGGCCAATTCAAATTTTAAAACAATGCAATTATAGTGGAATTTCACCCTATTCTGTATGGGATCAAAGCATCCAGAGGTCTAAAAAACATTAAAATAACCAATCCTCTAGGTGCTTTTTAAGTTTTCAGTTAATTTGTCTTATCTACATTGAAGCAAACAACCTAAAACTTGCAATGGATATCTGTGAACCATACATCAAAAGTATAGTAGCTGTTAGTTCAAGGAACTGAATGATAGAGCTTCCAACTAAAAATACACGTATGTGTTGTTTATCTTATTTCAGTGAACTAAAAGGTTATTTGCATTTCTTGTAAAGTGTGCTTGTCCCTTTAAGTTTCAGTGAACTGTTTGAGAAGACACGGGGAATGGGAATGCATTTTATTACAACCTTTCCCTTTATTTGGAAAGATTATTCAGCAGCTGTTTCTGAAATGTCTAGTACTCCTGTGAAAAACTAGTACCACTATATAGTTCTAGAAACAGAATAGACAAAGCTGCTTCTGATATCTTTCTGTCTACTAGTCAGGAACGCAAGACAATTTCAGATCAATGATCCTTCTACTACCAAAAGTCATAGGACCTAAGGGTCAAGATCACTTGTGTTTTTGCTCCATTTGAATTATCCAGGCAAAACCAATGACATAAATGAGGCCTTATGTGACCTGACATCCATATGCCTGATCTAGCAGGACTGTGACATCAACAGTAAAGCTAGATGGATCAAAAGGTGCCTCCAATGCCCATGTCAGTGTCAGATTCAGCAGAAGCTCCCCACTTGGCATGTCTGCTTGAGTGCTTTGCAGTCCTGGCATGTCACCTAACTGGCTGGTGCTTCCTAATAGGCCCTACACCACTTCTGATTGATGTGTGAATATGCAAACATTACCGGAATCCAGGAGCCAGATGGCCCACATACCAAGTATAGCAGCCAGACAAAACAGAGGCAGATTCAGCAAACTGTTACATTTTTGGTGATTCCTTTTGGTGATTCCTCCAGACACCTAAGTCTACATAGCCCTATTTAATTGATTTCATTCCATGTTAACCCACAACAATAGCGCCTCTGTCATTAAACTGCCACATTCTAATTAAAGGAGAAAATTCTTTCTTTTCTCCTTTCCATTTAGCATGAAACGAAGGCTTTTATAATCAACTTGATTCTACCCTGCTACTCGTAGAGGCTGTCATGTACTCTCTAAAGGCACAGGCGAACAAAATCTCTTCGCTGCTTCTCTAGGATAAAGCAGTCACTTATTTCTTTCATTAAAATTAGATGAATTATTTAAAACAAAAGCCATAACTTGTATAAGAGTGCCCAGATGAGGGTGTATCCTCCCTGAGTAAATATCTAGTATATATCAGCCACACAATAAAAAGATGATGAAAATGGTAAAAATTATAAAATGATAAAAAATGATTAACAAAACACATGAAAATCATATACACATACATGTATGTATACATATATAAAATCACACATAGCATTTCTCATAATGAAAAGTTGAAGTTACTTAATATTGGTTTTCTTTTTTTACATATGTAAAACATCATTCACAGGTGTACTTGTGGGTGTGCACAACCACATTGAATGGAGACATTTCAGTTAGAACTTCTCTGATAGAAGAAATTTAATCCACAAATAGGAAAAGCAGTACAGCTCAGCGTTAATCACTTATGCCTTAAAAATAATAATGATAGCAACCAAAATTCTTTCTGGAATTGGAATCAGCCACACATATGTGTTTCTGACTTTATTCATTAAGATTAGCAGCCTTCCAGAAATCACTAAAATGGAATCTCCAAAAGCTCCAGTTCAAGATCTGGGGATATAATGAAAGTCTGGTGATCCTTTCCATAGATTCTGAGGACTTTCTTTACCATCTTAATGTCTTAAATGGAAAAATGACCATGTACGACAAAATAATAAGTCTGCTTCCTGAGCTTAAAATGAATGGCTGTCTATCAGATCCACTCTGAGCATATCACTTCAGGCTGTCAGGCCAGCCACATTGCTCGCAATTTCCCTTTGGGATAAGCTAATCCTAAAATCATTTTATAGTTTGGATAGTTTCAGCATGAGATATTGATGTCTTTGTAGAAGTTATATTGCATAACATATAAATGGAAGACTCAAGTTATACTGATATGTATGTACTACACTAATTGTGTAGTGTGACTATGTATGCATTAAGAATTTTAATCAATTCTATAAAGGGAGGCAAATGTTCATCTTTCATATCTCATCTCAACCAATAGTTTTGGTTCTCATGAAAATCAAACATTATCTTTTTGTAATAAAATCAAGTGTTTCAACAGAAATATATTTCACAATGAACCTTGTTTATGATGACCATCTAAAATTTTTTTAAGAGATGGGCATTACAGGTCAAAGATAATCTGTATGAAAAAAATGCATAAGGTATTATAAAGTGTAGCTTAAATCAAACTGTTGTGTATTAGGAAAAATTTAATACAAATTCTGCTATAATTCAAAAAGAAAATAATGAAGGGAAATAAAAGAAAAGAATGAAGCGGAACAAAATGTGTCACATAAAACAACATATACCAGGGTAGGGTACTATAAAGTTTTGTTTCTACAGCTTTGAAAGAAGCTAAAAACTCACTTGTGACTCTGCAGCTCATGAGTAATGTGGTCATTTCAAACTTATGGTGATAAAACTTTATGGCACTCTAGTTCAGAACATATGTCAAACAGAGAAAAAAGTAAAAATCAAAATGAAATGTGACAAAACACTGCAAAACCCTTCTCATCTGACACCACTATTCTGGTTTTGTCTGGGAATCGGTGGTCAATTTCATTTTGAAATTTCTGCCTCAGAGTCATGTAGCAACTTGAATGACTGCTCTGATTAGCATCAAAGTAACTGTAGAAAAATGATTTGCTTTCATCATGATGGTGTTAACAATATGTACTTCAGAAAATGTCATCGCTAGTGTTGCTAAAGTAAGAACAGAAGTATAATTCCTGCAGTTAAATTCCAATCTAAGATATTTGACCTTCACACAAAAAGAATGAAGACAAAGCCTTTCTCTTTTAAAAACTATTCTTATGGAATATATTAATTTTAGAGAAAATGTCATGTCTTTACAATGAGAGCTCAATATTTTCAAATGATGTAGTTATATATTAAATGAATACGTTCATTTTCTTACCATTTAATTTTTGGTATTAGTTCTGGGAGGCCATAATTTTTCTACTTACATTTTTGTCTGTATATAAAAAGTACTTTGTGTAAATAGAGTCCAATTTGACTTTAGTCTATTAGTATTAATTAGTTGTATTTTGTCACTTGGACAGTTTGCAAAACTTTGGTGTTGTTCTAACTGTCACTCCATTTTCTTAGCTGTAGGGCCAGAATCTAATTAATCCTATTATTAATCGTTGTCTAATTTCTCACTATTCTGTTCCTTAGCCTAAAGGTTTCATAACTCTGTATGAAAATGAGAAAACCTATCATTGATTAATATATGTTTGTTTTTGTATTAATTGTGCAACTGCAATGTTACTGCACATAGAAATGTACATACAGAAAATTGCCAAGTGAAAAGCACCACTCTTAGAGTTTATTTCAGAGTGTTGACTAAATTGTTTGGGGACTTCTTTGCCTATAACATAGACTTAAGAGTTTTTGAGGTACTTGTTTTCCTTTTAATCAAATATTTAGGGAATTATAAATGTCTTCTTAGAGACCATGCTTTCATGCCTAGCTACAGTTGACCAACTCTTTTAAAAAGCTTTGTCTCCTGAAATAATAATAGGAACAAACTCAACATTTCTAAGAGGAGAAGACACCGTTATCAACTGAGTGCAGTGTAATTCATCAGTCATTGATAAAATCATATTCTAGATTAATCCAGGATTCATTCAATTATTTCTACCAAATCTCTTTCCCTTCAAGAGAGGGAGTGGAGTCAGTTGTCATCCAAAATGCTAATCCAAAATAATAAGGGCCATTTAAGAGAAGTTATTGAGTTGCTTTAAAATTTGTAGATACTATACTGTGCTGTCATTGTAAGTAGCATTATTTTAGAAAATAAACCCCTAAACATTAATTTAACATGAAATGGTTCATAACTACAACCACCTGAACTGTGATCAGATCATGTCACTTAGATCCATGTAAAGCAGTACTTACTACACCCCTCTCACCTGGAGAGTTTACTGCAAGGCATACCTAGGGAAAAGGCATTCATCTAGTGCTGCCCCAGTTTGAAAGTGTACCTAAAAAGTATTCACATGGGGTTTGTATCACACAAGGAGAAACTGTATGTGCCTGTTCTTGAAACCCACAGCAGTAATGCTAACAGAAGAATAACAGGAATATATATCTTGATTCCATATACCAAGCTTTATTCTAGAAAAGGTTGGGATTATTGGACTTAAAGAACATGGTATTCCGTAATCAGACAATCTTAATTTGGGACCATTCTGGAGACTGCTTACCACAGTGATAATTATACCTAATTTGTTAAAATTCATTTTTTCCAATTATAATAGTAATGCGAGAATTATAAAAGTATACAAATGCAGTATGTTTTTTCTTAGTTTTCTTCTACTTCAAAATTATATATATTATCTAAAATTTGTTTTTCTTTTCAGATTATTTCTAAGATACTTTGATTTTTGTTAAAAAATTCAAATTCCACGTTTTTATTTAGAAAAAAAATCAAGGATTTGATTTCTCTTATATTCAAAAGTGCAATCGTTTTCTTTCTACATTGAGGTGAAAGTATTTTGGAACATAAACAATATACGCTAAATAATTGCAAATAACTTTTAAAGGCTAAAGTTTGCAATATTGAAGAGCTAAACCAGCACTGTCCATTAGAATTTTTGGTGGTGATAAAAAAAAAAATGTTCTGTATATGCACTACACAACACGATGGCCACTAAAACCATGTGGCTATTGGGCACTTCAAATGTAGCTAGCAAAATGAAGGAACAATAGATTTACTTTCACTAATTTAAATTCAAAATTATTTTTTGCCATTGTCTAGTGGCTACCAAACTGGACAGCACAAGTCTAGAATTTAATTACTAATACATGTATACTTTCTGTTATTGGTACACATGTCATATAAGGTTGTATGCGCAGAAGCATACAGATAAATGGATGTCATCCTTTTACTATCTAAAAGCCAACATACAAATGTTTTATGACTTAAAAAAATGCCACAGATTCTTGCTTCACTTTATAATGTGAGGAACTCAGATATTTATCAACATAATTTTGACCAGAAGTAGCCTCCATACCAAATGCAATTACTTAGCCATTTCTGCAAGACCGGAGATTTTCTCCCCAAAAATTAACTAGAAAAATAACTTAATCCTCTGTTTTAATATGCCATTTCACAGCTTGCAATTGCTTATTGTGAATGCTCCTATTTCTTTTCTTGAAACTTTGGCAAAACTATTACGCCAGAACATGATTTACATTTTGTCATTCGTTTAAAATTCAGAATGGCTTTTTATGCCATTAAGTCTATTTATTTACATTAAAGACAAATGCATACTTAATAATTTGGAGAAAACAATCAAAAGCTTTTGAATAATTCTAATTGGTGAGGACTTATTTTTTAACAAGTAACATCTATTTGATGTAGATCTGTGATCTGATAGAAAACTAATTGTTTTAAGTATTTGTAATCCAAGCAGCAGTGATGCAAATGAATTTAATTATCAGTTTAAAAATCCAAACAATGGGAAGTGAGACAACACACTGCCTTCAAAGCTATAGTAATAAAAGAAGTGCTAGTACATTTCCTCATGTACCTGAAAATGAGTGGCCCAGATTTGCTTGCACTAAAGTCTACATGCCTAATTTTAATGATTTTGATTGTATAATCAACTTCCCCCAGTCATTTCTAAAGATAAATTAAGATGCATGCTCTCATTAAGAATAAAACACCCTGATTTCTTCGTATTTCTAAATAACTTGCCTTTTCCAGGTTTTCTGAGGTAAGAATTCCTGAATGATACTCACAAAAGTAAAATGTACACTGAATCTAGTAATTATATTTATTTTAATTTTCTTTCTTTAAAAACAGACTTGGCCAGGTGAGGTGACTCACACCTGGTAATCCCAGTACTTCGGGAGGCCGATGCAGGCAGATCACCTGAGGTCATGAGTTCAAGACCAGCCTGGTCAACATGGTGAAACCCCATCTCTACTAAAATACAAAAATTGGCCGGGCATGGTGGCAGGCGCCTGTAATCCCAACTACTTGGGAGGCTGAAGAAGGACAATCGCTTGAACCCAGGAGGCAGAGGTTGCAGTGAGCCAAGACCATGCCATTGCACTCCAGCCTGGGCAACAAAAGCCAAACTCCGTCTCAAAAAAAAAAAAAAAAAAAAAAAAAAACCATCTGTATTTTATATTGAATTTGAGTAAAATGCAAAATATGCAGTGAATTTTACTAAAATCAATTTATTTTACTGAATATTAGACCAATGCATAGTAGTTACGGATTGCCCCTTTGGCAAAGCTCCCATTTAGTTCCCAACTATTCTGATTTATAGCTAATATGGAGAAAAGTTAGACATGAAGAATTTTTGGACTGACACAATTAAAAAACCAAGAGGAAAAAGCCTACAGTTGTAAAACCAAAAAACCTAACTTTAGAACCTGGATTTGTGAGTAAGTAGCTTGAGCAAATCATTTAGACAAATGCTCTTCAAGCTATAGGTCAAGACATTTGTGAGCTGTACAACCCGTTTATGTGTCATAACTGCTATTAATGTAAAAAACCAAATAGAGGGCTGGCGCGGCCGCTCTTGCCTGTAATCCTAGCAGTTTGGGAGGCTGAGGCGGGCGGACTGCCTGACCTCAGGAGTTCAAGACCAGCCTGGGCAACACGGTGAAACCCCGTCTCTGCTAAAATACAGTAATTAGCCAGGCGTGGTGGTGTGCGCCCGTAGTCCCAGCTACTTGGGAAGCTGTGGCAGGAGAATTGCTTGAACCCAGGAGGCAGAGGTTGCAGTGAGCCGAGATCACGCCACTGCACTCCAGCCTGAGCAACAGAGTGAGACTCCATCTCAAAAAAAGAAAAAAAAAAATCAAATAGAAAACAATGAAATAAAATTATTAAAGTGTGGCTACGTATACTAAAAATGCCATCTTTTATAAAACTACTGTTTTATTTCTGCGTGTGTATGTGTGTTTTGGGGGTTACTGGATCATCAAGGGTGCTCACTTTTTCTCTTAAATTGGATTGTGAACAATGCAGGGGAGAAAAAATTTACTTCCTGACCTATCACAAGGTTCATAGCTGAGACCCCTATAGCAAAAGAAAGGTTAACAAGAGAAAAGCATACAAATATATTTAATATAAATTTTACAAATGACACCAGGACACAGGAGCATTCAGAAATGAATACCTAAAGAAAAAGGGGAGACCTGCGTATTTTTATGCTAAATTTGATGAAGAGTGGACAACCTGGCACAAGTATGATTAGAGAACAAATGGGTGTAATCTAATGGTAATAAAGTTGGGGTGGGGGGAATGTAGCAAAGCCTGTTTGTTCAGTCTTCTCTGTGTCCCAGTGTGACATTCCTTTCCTTTGAGTATGGGACACATGAGGGGTCTTATGGCCTACTTCAGAGCAAGGCCAGATAATTCTTTTCTGATCTGCTTCAGAGGAAAATGGTGGGAGAAGGTCAGAGACTTTCTCACTTCTGCTGTTTCCCTAAATGCCAAGGTGCCATATTTGGGGATGATAGGTCCTAAATCCCATTAACAACAAATATAAAAAAGGTGGAAGATCCCAATTTCAAAAAAAAAAAAAAAAAAAAAAACCAATAGATTATTTAATCATTTGAACTTGGGAATCTTGAAAACATGAAAAAGAATCCTGATTCTTTCTCCGTTTAGCCTTGAATGAGTTATTTAAGTATTCTCTGCTTTGGTTCTGTCATATGTAAAATAAGGATACTAATAATGTCTATCTCAATACGTTGCTTTAAGAATTAACTGAGAGTGCACATATATCTTTGACATACCAATTAAAATATCTTTGGATATATATCCAGAAGTAGGAAAGTTGGATCATACGGTAATTCCATTTTTAGGTTTTTGAGGAATCTCCATATTATTTTCCAAAATGACTATACTAATTTACATTCCCACCAAGAGTGTACAACATTCTCACCACAAAACTTAAGATAGTGAGGTGATAGATATGTTAATTAGCTTGATTGAATGTTTCTGTAATATATTCATAGATTAAAATATCACATTGTACACCATAAATTACTCAATTGTTACTTGTTCATTAAAAATAAATAAATAAGGTCAGTCACCGTGGCTCACGCCAGCACTTTGAGAGGCTGAAGCAGGTAGATCGCCTGAGTTATGGAGTTTGAGACCAGCCTGGGCAACATAGGGGACCCCCATCTCTACAAAGAATATGAACATTAGCTGAGCATGGTGGCGGACACCTGTAGTCCCAGCTACTTGGGGGTTCAGGTAGGAAGATGGCTTGGAGGTCAAGGCTGCAATGAGCTGGGATGACTCCATTGCACTCCAGCCTGAGTGACAAAAAAGTGAGACCTTGTCTCAAAAACCAAACCAAACCAAACCAAAATAAATGAATACAATTAAAGAACCCATGCAAATCCATTATAACAATGCTTGACACTTAATAAAGGCTAGCCATTTGTAAGACATCTCTGTTCTATGATTTTTTAGTTACTTTTAGGCTTAATGTGAATGTTTTTTCTTTCTTTTTAACTTAAATGCCGTGTAAAGCACTCTTTTAAATAATGTACATAGAAACTTTATCTAAAATTCCTAGTTATGTGATTTTGCTAACAGGCATATTTTTCATGGAACAAAAAGTCACGGACAACAAGCCCTCATTGTCCATTTTTCTCATATGAATTTCTCTGTACTTGAAATGTTAATGTCAGGACTTGGCTCTGCCCTGCTTCTATCATGCCCGTCACCTTATTCAATAGAAACAAGATGAGTGTTCTTGGCATTGGGAAGCAAGAAGTTAGTATTGTAAGTATGATTATTTCATACAATACTAGAAATCGTTGCTGAGGAACAGCCTGCATATTGCCACGGAAGAAGGCTGTGATCCTGTACCCTGAAATAGGCCAAGTGAAATAAGGTCTATTCATAGACTTGTACGGTAGTTACAACACTGGATGTTTTAGGTAATAATGTAGACTTCATAAATCATCTAACACTTGGAAAATACTAGGTACCATATAGTAAACTCTTGAAAGAGCTTTAGTACCCCCAGAATAATGTTTGAAATTTTAAGGCAAATTACTTCCAAATCAACACAATTTTGAGTGTAACTTAACTCTGGCCTTTGATATGGTAAATTGCCAATTATAGCTATCTAGGTTGGATTTAAATTGAATTAGATTAAACTGTGATCCAGTGATTTTTCTGGTTTCTTATGTGGTCAGTGCAAACAGTTATATTTAATGGAGATAAAGCTGAGATAAAAATGTTAAATGTAAGAGTCAATTGCAAGGTCATTATTTTTTTTTCCAAGTGATGAAAACATAGTACTTGATCTGCTGTAAAATTACAGGCTAATGACTCAGTCCTACAGAGTAGCTCTCAAACCTTGTTCAATGTACCCACGCTGATTTAAGCAAAGATAAAGTATCATTTTGACGATTAAATAATGACAAGGAGCATAAATCACGTCTTATATGGTGCCACAAAATACAAATTTTAAAGGTCTCAATAGACATTTTTCGATAAAATAATGAGAAAAAAATGTTGAATCAAAGGTGGATGGTAAATATTTACAAATTTTAAAAATAAATATTTATAAGTCCTATTACTTAAAAAAGTAATATAGTACATTTTAATATTTTATGAAAGTTTTAGTATTTTTTCTGAGGCATCAAATTCCATTTTTTTGAAAGTATCATGAATAAGGATATTAAAGTACTTTAGATTTCCCTGCCAACTGTAGGAGACCTAAATATGCCATCCCAAAATATGTCACTTTTAAGAAAGCAGGCTTGACGGCCACGGTGGCTCATGCCTGTAATCACAGCACTTTGGGAGGCAGAGGCGGGCGGGTCACCTGAGGTCAGGAGTTCGAGACCAGCCGGGCCAACATGGCAAAACCTCTACCAAAAATAAAAAATTAGCCAGGCGTGGTGGCACACACCTGTAGTCCCAGCTACCTGGGAGGCCGAGGCAAGAGAATCGCTTGAACCTCAGAGGTGGAGGTTGCAGTGAGCCGAGATAGTGCCATTGCACTCCAGCTTGAGCGACAGAGCAAGACTCTGTTTCAAAAAAAAAAAAAACTAGCTTGCATTTTATTGCTGGATTTCTCAAGTTGTGCTCATAGGGCACAATGGAGAAAGAAAAACATGTTCTAATAACATATTTTCAAGGTTAGCCACTGTCAAAAGTTTTCATTCACTGAAATAAAACAGATGAATGAATCTCTAAGAAAGCATGTGTATATTTGCCTTTTTCTGTTTTTATTTTTATAGATTTAGGAGGTAACAGTGTAGTTTTGTTACATGCATATGTTGGATAGCAGTGAAGTCTGGTCTTTTAGTGTAACCATCACTCCAATAGTGTACATTGTACCTAATAGGTAATTTCTCACTCTTCACTCCCCTGCCACAATCTCACCATTTAAAAAATTCTGTATCTTTAATTTTTGTGGGTACATTGTAGGCGTATAAATTTCTGCGGTACCTGAGATCCTCCCACCATTCTTTTTTTTTTTTTTTTTTTTTTTTTTTTTTTTTGAGATGGAGTCTCACCCTGTGCACCCAGGCTGGAGTGCAGTGGCGCGATCTTGGCTCACTGCAACATCCGCCTCCCGGGTTCAATCAATTCTCCTGCCTCAGCCTCCTGAGTAGCTGGGATTACAGGCACGCACCACCATGCCCGACTGATTTTTGTATTTTTAGTAGAGACAGGGTTTAACCATGTTGGTCAGGCTGGTCTCGAACTCCTGACCTCGTGATCCGCCCGCCTCAGCCTCCCAAAGTGCTGGGATTATAGGCGTGAGCCACCGCATCCGGCCCCTCCCACCTTTTGAAATCTCCAATGTCTATTACTCCATTCTCTATGTTCATCAAAATATGCCACTTCGACATAGGACTATTTTGAGCTAAAGGCAATTCAGAAGAAGCAGATATAAGAAGTTCTCTGCCCTCCCACTATTTGCCTGAAAACAGTACATACATTTACAAAGATGTCCATCCTCTCCTCTCTATCAGAAAGGACAAAGGTTGATCACCAATGACAACTTTAGATCTTTATCAGCCCAGAGACTACATCAGAGGAATCTACATAACAAATTTTCTTAACTAGCCTTTATCTACCATTAGTTTCCCATATATTTGCCTTCCTGCAATTGGCCACTCAGAGAGACTCAAGGTCCTTTTCCCTTGTCTTGTAACTTCTCAAAACACGTATTGTTCTTTGTTAGAGAAATTTATTCAGTTTTCCTTATATATCTTTCATGTATACATGAGGTATGTATGTTAGTAAACTTTATAGTTTTTTTCTTGTTGATATCTCTTTTGTTATAGAAGTCCCAGTTAAGAAATAAAGGTAGAGGCTAGATGCAGTGGCTCACACCTGTAATCCCAGCTCTTTGGGAGGCTGAGACTGAAGGATCACTTGAGCTCAAGGGTTCAAGACCAGCCTTGGCAACATAGCAAGACCTTCATTTCTCCAAAAAGTAAAAAAAATAATAAATTAGCCAGGCATGATGGTGCATGCCTGTAGCTAAGCTACTGGGGAGGCTGAGGTAGAAGGATGGCTCAAGCCCAAGAGGTTGAAGCTGCAGTGAGCCAAGATTGCGTTACTACACTCCAGCCTGGGCCACAAAGTGAGACCCGGTGTCAAAAAAAAAAAAAAAAACCAAGGTAGAGGTAAAATTATGTTTTCTTTCCCTATGCAATGTGTTTCTTTTATTTAAATGTTTATTTAGCAAATTGTTTACCTGATGAACAACTAACCTGAGAGTGATTAGTGTGAGCAAATGGCTTTTGTAAAGATTTTCTCAAATTTACCTGACTTGAGCTAACCACATTCAGATTTTAATTACTTTAAAGTTCTCTAACTATTTATATATATATACACACACACACACATATGCATATATATGTTTATATATACACACATGCACACAAATGCTACATATATATTCTAATTGTTTTATTCATTCTGTGTATTTTAATTAACTTATTGAGATGCTTCAACAAACTGAAATGCTTTTTATAATGCTTTTAAAAATAATCACTACATACAACATGTTCTCCAGTAGTTGAGCAATGTAAAGAATTTCTTATATGTATGACTTTATTCTAACACTCATATTTCTTGGGCACTTACTAAGTGTTAAGGCACACACCGCTAGTAATACAAGATGGTGGGCAAAGTCTCTGCCAAAACTATAGTTTATAGGCTAATAATGGAAGCTTTAGGACACTTTTCCAGTAATTACGCAACATATTATAGTTTGAAGTGTGAACCTTTAAAACAGAAGTCGCTGGAAATTCAGTGTCCTTACACTATTCGTAGGATTTATAGATGCAGAACCAGAAAACAAACAAAAATATCTCAGTTAAAATCACAGTCACTTCAGAGGGAACAAATTGATCACGATAGCAGTAGGGAAAATTTTGGAGAAAAAATGTTAGCTTTGAAGCAATCCTGTCCAACCCGCAGCCTATGGGCTGCATGAGGCCCAGGACGGCTTTGAATGCAGCCCAACACAAATTTGTAAACTTTCTTAAAACATCATGAGATATTTTTTAGTTTTTTTTTTTTTTTAGCTCATCATCTATCATTAGTGTTACTGTATTTTATGTGTGGCCCAAGACAATTCTCCCAGTGTGGCCCAGGGAAGCTAAAAGTTCTGACAATTCTGCTTTGAAGGCTCCCTTTTAAGTTGGCAATGAATGTACTTACATGATTATGTAGGTATTGTTACTTAAATGTAACATGTTACATTTAACATGTTTAAACATTGATGACCAATGCAGAACCTCAGCACTTTGGGAGGCTGAGGCGGGCAGATCACGAGGTCGGGAGATTGAGACCATCCTGTCTAACATGGTGAAACCCCGCCTCTACTAAAAATACAAAAATTAGCCGGGTGTGGTGGCACGTGCCTGTAGTCCCAGCTACTCAGGAGGCTGAAGCAGGAGAATCGCTTGAACCAGGGAGTCGGAGGTTGCAGTGAGCCAAGATTGTGCCACTGCACTCCAGCCTGGGTGACAGAGCGAGACTCCATCTCAAAAAAAAAAAAAAAAAAAAGAAAAGAAAAGAAATGTCTTCTGACCAATTTCTGTTTCTGGTCTGTGCATTTGACTTGAGCACAGATCCATTGTTGCATACTCGAAGCGTCACGTACACATGTGTTGAGTGAAGGAAAAAAAGTCATATTTTCTTTTGATCACTCTCCTATGTAACTTCATTGAAAGTTACCTTTCATTCCTTTTTCCATATCATTTCCTGGGCTAGTCTTACACAACGTTCAAACAGGGATCATGTAACGAATTCTGTGTCAGTTTATAAGCCAGACTATTAAGATTGGTAAATACATATTTTGTGTTTTTTTTCTTACTGCTTTGGAGTATTGAAAGGAGTTTTAGTATGGGGTGTTTTTATACTAAACATACTTTAGTTTACATAATAGAGTGTACATATACTATACATTTTTTTTATTCAATTCACAATTTTTTTAAAATCATGCTTTATTCGATAGTGTTCATTATATACACTTTGAACCTGGCTTCAAAAATAGTACATCCTTCCCTATTTTATGCATTTTATATCAACTATATGTAATTGTTTCAAATTAAGATTTTAGATAATATCTTGTTACATTACACTTAGGTTGTCTGACCAATAGTTTCTTAAAGATTCCTCTATAGTTACATTTTCTAGTTTCCTTTGCAATTAAGTTTAGCGGTATAACTGGGTTCTGACCCATGGGATGTTGGTGGAGGTGACAAAAGTCCCTTCCTGACCTAGTCAGAATATTCTAAGATCCCTCTATAGCTATGCTGTCTAATACGGTAGCCACTAGCCACATGTGGCTTTGGAGCACCTGAATTGTGGCTATCCTGTGTTGCTGAGATTTGCTAGAAGTGTAAAATTCACAACGGATTTTAGAGAGGTGGTACAATAAATAATGCAATAAATAATACTAATTTATATAGTGATTACCTGTTGAAGAAATAATATTTTTGTTTTACATATAGTTAAATAAATATTATTAAAATTACTTCACCTGTTTCTTTTCAGTTTTTAAATGAGGCTATAAGAAATTTAAATACTATATAAACTTTTTGCAATACATTTCTATTGGATGTGCTGCCAAACTTGTCAGGATTCCTATGTATCTTTCTATTCTACTACATCTACCACTCATTTCTTCATCATTAATTATTCTATATTTTTTATTATAAATTTACTGTGTGCTAGGCACTCTAATTATTCCATTTTTTATTATAAATCTACTGTGTGCCAGGTACTCTTCTAATAATCACCTACTGTTAAGATACAGGATGGGACATATGACTTCATGATCAAAAGGGGGAAAACACCCTGATATAGGAACTGAATTTTACAAGATTTTTTGTGCTCCAACTTCAGTCCCCGCCAGAACAAGCAAAAGGAGTGACTACAATGTGACTTTCTAAACGGTTGTATTGAGGACCACAGATGCTGGGTCCTGCCTATTAGGAAGAATGGGCACACTGAGTTATGAAATGATAAAAGACTCCTGTGTCTCATTCTTTGGCCTTCAGGGACTGTGGTGGTTTTGCAATGTCTGTGAATTGCCCAGGGCTTCAGTGACTGTGGTGATAGTTCTAAAACAGGGACACACAGCTTTAGGAACAGTTTCAGTCTATAAGTCTGACTATATGTACTTCCTGCTGATAAACTCACGCTTTTGTCAGTCTTTTGCTAATCCTGAAAAACACTCATAAACCATCCTCCATTTCCCATTATTATACAAGGACTTTAGACATTCAGAGTTCTCAGACTATTTTTTTCTTTTGAAGAGAAAATGTGGGAGGTTTCTTTACAACTTTTTTCTTTTACGTATTATTGTTAGACACTGTCTAATGTTACGTAGAAAAGAATTGGTTGAAAACAAGAAAGACAGTGTCTAACAGAATATAAAATATAGAAAAACAAAACGAAAGCATTCAAATAACTAATATGAGAAAGGTATCATTTGGTTTATTTTCTACTTTGGCTAGACAGTTTCAGTACTTCTGACTTTTCTCATAAGTCTTTTTTGCTAAAATTTTAAGCATTGTTTCTCTTCATTATCTTACTTAATCTAAAACAGTTCCCTCAAAACCTTTTTAATTCTCTTTTAAAATCTTTACTTTTATATCTTTTAAAAATATATGCATCAACATTATACTTTAATACTAACAAATTTTACTATAGAAAATTGTGAAAGAACCAAAACAGTCCTCTTGTTGTAACCACAAAAGCTTACTAATTCATTTTTAAAAGAAATTATATTGCCTATTCATTCATCTTTTGGTTACCTTCTTGCTCAAGAAGTAAGGTACTTTGCAAATGGCATAGTTGATCCCAGCACCTAGATATATACATCTCTAATCCAGTGCTTTTTCTATTCAGAAGGTAAAAGTGTAGGTGAATTATCAGCCCAATATAATAAGATCATATCAATGTGTCACTAGCGGAGGGTGTTCAGGTTCTTGGTGTCTTGATCAAAGAATTGGACAAAATGCACAAACAAAGCAAGGAAGGAATGAAGGGATTTATTTAAAATGAAAGTACACGCCATAGTGTGGGAGCGGGCTGAGCAGTGGCTCAAGTGCCTGGATAGAGAAAATCTTCTGGGGTCCAAATACCCTCTACAGGTTTCCCATTGGCCACTTCATGCTCACCCCACATAAATGAAGTGGTGGCCTGCAACTGGTCTGATTGGTTGTGGAAAGCAACCAATCAGAGGCTATAGTAGAGTTACATAGGACACACTCCTGTGCAAACATCTGATTGGTTGCAAAAAGCAACCAATCAGAGGCTAAGGTGAAGTTACAAAGTTGCACTTCTATGCAAAGACTGGGACCGCAATCAGTCTGATTGGTTGGGGACAGCCGATTTCCCATCTGCTACACAGAAAAGGTGGGAGTTTGCAAAGGGCGTAGCCTCTGGTCCTTATGTTACCTTGGCGTGGAAAGTTAGGGTTTTGCCTTCAGTTTAGTTCTAGGGAAGTCAGCGTGAAATGGCCTTAGGTTCCCTTCCTCCAGACCCTATTCTCCTGCCTCGAATGTGTGATATTTTTTTCTCAAAAAAAAAAAAAAGAAACAGAAAAAGAAAAAATTCCTCAGGGACCTCTGCGCCAGGTATACTAAAACAGAGCAACACGTGAAAATGTACTTCCTTTTCTTAATTTTTCAAAATTTAAAATTTTTTTATTTCAATACTTTTGGGGGAACAGGTGGTTTTTGGTTACCTGGGTAAGTTCTTTAGTGGTGATTTCCGAGATTTTGGTGCACCCATCACCTGAGCAGTATACACTGTACCCAGTATGTAGGCTTTTATCTCTCACCCATCTCCTACCCTTCCCCCTGCCCTGAGTCCCTAAAGTCCATTATATCATTCTTATGCCTTCACATCCTCATAGTTGAGCTCCCACTTATGAGTGAGAACATACAGTGTTTGGTTTTCCATTCCTGAATTACTTTACTTAGAATAATGGCCTCCAGTTCCATCCAAGTTGTTGCAAAATACATTATTTCATTCCTGTACTTCCCTTTCAACCACAGAAAACAAACAGCAAATGTTATAATTTATGAAGAATAAAATCTTGTGTATTTTGGGGAGTGGAAAAAAGGTAGCATTTCTTTTATAAGTTAGCACTATTATTTTATAACTTGAGACATCTGACTAGCTTACCTATAAAAAAGTGGAAATAGAAAATATATAATATACAGTAAACTATTCATATAATGTAACTGTTTAGAATCTTAACTATCAGGCAGTATATTTAATGATCTTTCAAGTTGCTTCGTATTTTCTTTTTGTCCCTTTTTTAATTCAAATTATTGGTTTACTGACTTAGATGATAGGTTTGTTCTTTAGCAGATATGTTGAAATGTCTTATATAAATAGTCTCTGAATAAATCACAATATTGGCTATCATAAAACTCTACTTACATAGCTCATTTAATATACTATTAGAAACAGTCTTCATTTTAAATGCTTCTTCCAGAATGTATGCACATATTATATAGTGAGGCATACTTAAATATTAACAGGATACTGCTGACATTCCAAAATTGTATTCAATGTTTCAGAAGTAAGTTATGATACTACAGTCAGTAATATAAAGCATTCTGCTTTTACTTTATTCTTAAAAGATAGAAACTAAATCAAATTTACTTGAAAACTGGCATATTGAAATCAAACATTTCCATCCTTTGTGGAGATAGAGAATGCTCCAGATTACTGAAGAGACTATTAGAGAAAATCTAGGCCAACATTTATTGTTACTAAATGCATAAATTTCTCTTTCAGTATCAGGAAAATATATGAGTACGAACATCTATAAATATGTTTTAAAAATTATTTGAAGCCTTTCCATAAAATGAGAGGAAGAAAACCTTTTAAAAAGGCAAAACTCTACAAGCATAAAGAGAACAGGAGAAGAAAAATGAACAACTCAAGATGTTAGCAAATTTTGGGAAGTACTTCCTTGCCTTCTGGCTCTAACAAAGGTTGCAAGCTCACCCACTATGTTCCTTGGCCAGGATGAAGTATCAAATATTCTTCTAATGAGCTGTGGTTTCTTTCAATGTGGAATGAGACTTAGAAATGAACATCTGCATGCTAGGTATACTCATTACTACCAGACCTTCCCAGTTGATAGAAATATATTTTTACAAAACACATTTTAACAAATTGTTAGTTTTTATTGAAAATTTAAATTTAATATGATAGTTTTCCCTAAGTCTTAATTTATAATTTTATGTTTCCCTATCCCTTCATCGATATTTATTTTTAGTGTTTTTCTGGTTATTTTTACTTGTGGTTTTTTTTTTTTTTTTTTTTTTTTTGAGACAGAGTCTCGCTCTGTTGCCCAGGCTGGAGTGCAGGGGCGCGATCTCGGCTCACTGCAAGCTCCGCCTCCCGGGTTCACGCCATTCTCCTGCCTCAGCCTCTCCGAGTAGCTGGGACTACAGGCGCCCACCACCATGCTCGGCTAATTCTTTGTATTTTTAGTAGAGACGGGGTTTCACCGTGGTCTCGATCTCCTGACCTCGGGATCCACCCGCCTCGGCCTCCCAAAGTGCTGGGATTACAAGCGTGAGCCACCGTGCCCGGCCACTACTTATGTATTTTTTTATATAGAGCTTATAATCAATTCATCCAACTCCAGAAAAAAATACTACTTATTATATTGGAATGCCTTTAATTTACACATTAACTTAAAAACAATAGTTTACTTTATAATGTTAAGCCATGCTTTTCAGGAATCAGGCGCATCTTTCTCCTTGATTTCCTTTTGGGTTGTTCAGGAGAGTTTTAAACATAGGTATTGAAATTTCTTGTTAAATGTGTTTCTTGTTTTTGTTGTTGTTGTTATTGTTGCAAATGGGTGTGCACCACCCATAAAAACTTCTAGCTCATTATCTATAAAATGAATTTTATTGATTTTGCCTGTAAATTTTATAGTCTGCTAACTTACTAAATTATTTTCTTGGTATTTGTTTGTGTTCATATTTGTGTTTGTTAATATTGTTGTTTTTTGTGATCTCTTGAGGTAAACAATTATATCTGTAAATTGGGATCCCATTACTGCTGCTTGCAATTGTTTTGCCTTGAATTGGTTTATCTTGTCTGGTTGCAATGGCTAATATTTTCAACACAATGTTAAGTATTAATGGAGGTAGCTGTAGTACTCATATGGTTTTCCTGTCTTTATCCAGAACGCATCAGATGTTTCTTCTTTAAGTAATGTACAGACTTTTGGACTTTACACACACACAAACACACACACGCACACAAACACACACACACGCATATATAATATGTCAACAAAATTATTCAATTCTGTTTTATATTAAATGTACTTTAATCATGAAATAGTTTTTAATTTTATCAAATGTTACTATCTCACACTTAAATATAAACCAAAAGCTAAGATCACTTGTAATTTGAGGAATGACTTCAATAATGAGAAACGGTTCCTCAAAATAAAACAAGTAAGAACAAATGGGAAGACAGAAAACACGAGCAATGCAAGCAGAAGAGAATTATGGGAAAATTACAATTGAGGTCCACAGAAAGTTAGGAGAGAAATAATTGTATTTTGTAAAACAAGGTCATGACAATATAAAAAAATGAACAAAAACACCTATAATTGACATCCTATTTAGTGGTGAGAAAATGAAAACTTTCTCAGGAAGATCAGGAACAAGACAAAAATGTCTCTCTTCCCACTCTTTTTCAACATCATATTGAAGTCCTACCTAATGCAATAAGACAAAAAAAATAGACATATCTATTGGAATGTAGAAATGAAGCTGTATTTCTTCATAGATGACATGACCATCTATGTAGAAAATCTGAAAGAATCGAAAAATAACTCTTGGAAATAATAAGCAATTGCAGCAAAGTTGCAGGATACAAGATTAATATATAAAATTCAATTGTTTCTTATATACCAGCAATGAACAAGTGGAATTTGAAATGTAAAACACAATGCCATTTCCACTAACATTTTCAAAAATAAAATACTTAGGAATAAATGTAAAAAATTTACAAGAAAAGTACAAAACTCTGATGAAAGATATCAGAGGAACTAAATGAATGGTGAAATATTCAGTGTTCATGGATAGAAAGACTCAATATTGTAAAGAAGTCAGTTCTTCTCAAGTTGATCTATAGATTTAACGCAATCCCGATCAAAATCACAGCAAGTTACCTTGCCTTATATAGACAAACTGTTTCTAAAGTTTATATGAAAGGCAAAAGACCCAGAATAACCCACACAATATTGAAGGAGAAGAACAAAGTTGGAAAACTGACACTATCTGACTACAAGACTTACTATGAAATGATAGCAATCAAGACAGTGTATTGGCAAAATAATCGACAAATACATCAATAGAACAGAATAGTGTGGAAATAGACCCACATAAATAGTTTACTGATCTTTGACAAAGGAGCAATGGCAATAGAATGGAGCAAAGATAGCCTTTTCAACAAATAATGCTGAAACAACTGGACATCTACATGCAAAAAATGAATGTAGACATAGACCTTGCACTCTATAGGATCAGAAGAGAAACAAAGATCAAGTTACTGCTACTGGATTTACAAGTTAACATTCACTGGTTGTACACACACATACAATGCTAGAGGCACTTGTATCATCTCTCATTGTTCCTTATTTTTTAATAGAGATAAATGTATTTATTCTTGCTCTTGAGGATAAATTTTAGGAGTTGAAAATAAATACTCCTTCCATAAAAACCTACTAAAACTAAAATTATTTTCAATGATTTCCCATGGGAAATTTACCTATACTTTGCCACCAAACTCTCTCCTGCAATAGTCTTTCTTATCCCAGTAAATAACCATCCCATCCTTCCTTTTGCTTAAGCTAAAACTGTTTTTCTCCACTCTCTCAATCTCCATTTTTAGTCCATCAGCAAATCCTGTTTCATCTACTTTCAAAATGTATCCAAAATTTGATCATTTCTCCCCAGATCCATGGACACCAACCTAATCCTAGCCACACTCACACACCCAGCCTTCATTACTACATTATCCTCTAACTCATCTCTCTACTTCTACCTTTACATCCTACATTCTAACTTACATTATTTCTGTCTACTGTTCAGAACTCTCAAAATCTCCTAATCTCCCACAATGTACAAGCCAAGACCTTTACAATGGTCAGTAAGGCCCTACCTGATTTGTCCTTCTAATGCCACTCCACTTGTAGCTCCTACTGCTCTTCCTCAGTCACTGCACCAGCCATCTTGACTCCCTTGTTGTCCCACAAACACACACTCCCTCCTCAGAGTGTACATATTCTTCCCTCTGCCTAGAACTCTCTTCTCCAAGACACCTGAAAGATTCACTCCTTTCCTTCCTTCAGGTTTTTTGTATGCCTCTTAAGTGAGGCTTTTCCAGGACCCACTACATAAAATAGCAACCTACCCTTTGAAATATCCCTATTCTACCCTTATCCTGCTTTATTTTTTCTCTTAGCACTTGTCACTCTCTGAAATTCTATATTCTACTTGCAGAGAGAAAAAACAAACAAGTTGACAAACAAATACAGAGAACGTCAGATAGTTTGCTAAATGTTTCCTTCTTTGGTTTAGCTCGCTAGCTAACAGGGCCTTATGATTAAAGGGACTTGATCTCTTAACTGTTATATTCAAAACACTAGAGCACCTGATATGAAATAGAGAATGTAGACTTCATGTGCATTTCTGTCAAAGCATGTTTCCTTAAATATAAATTATTTGTAAAGGTTAAGAACTTCAAATACAGATAGAATACTCAAAATATTTATTCTCTGACATAATAATTGCAGGTAATTTTAATAGGACTAGTTCCTATGAAAAGTACTCTCCACAGACCTTGTAGATTGAAGACATTTTTTTTTCTTCAGGCCAGGTGAACTAAATCAAAGAAAGAAACATTTAGCAAATCCATCTGCAACTCTCATTTGTGCTCATTAAAAGACAGCTAATACTAAACCAAAGAGTGACTTCACACATTTCTAATGAAAAGTTCTCTTAGTTTGCGCTCATCAACTGGCCACAATTCTGGACAAGACTGAATGCGATCATTTGTTTATTGATCACTTTTTGTCTATTTTTACTATTACTTATGTCTGCATATAGAACTGGAATAGCGAAATTAGCTAAATTAGGATACAATAAAGCAAAGCCCTTTTAAAAACCATACTCTACCTTTTTTGTTCCAAGATACATACAAGTCTGCCCTCCATGTGCATTACAAAAGAAGTTTCTACAGTCGAACTTATATCAGTACGTTACTGTCAGACTAGATCTTAATTCTTTGTGTTCTGGCTACCATGATCATAATTTGAAATATAATTCTAGGAATCCACAGGAATCTTGGTAAGGTTAAAAATGCAACACCCTTAAGTGAAGCACAGAGGAAGACCTTCAGGGTGTCACTAAAATGAAATCTTTCTGCTGAAGCAAAGTAAAGTACAAAAGAGAGATTGAAAGACTCTGCAGGTCAATTGGAAATGTTTTATTCTTAAGAAAAATATATAATTGCCCACGAAAGGATTACAGTGAAAGAAATTTGCAGATACAGTCAATAGTAATGCCTCAACAAACTGTTTTTTTCTAAACTTTGAACACAATTATATTAATATCTTTATTCATCGCCTATCTTCCCTGAACCACAAAATAACTAGGATTTTAAAAAATATCATATATATCAATCAGATAAGTATTTTTAAGTCTTATAACCTAAAACTATATATGTACATATGTACATATATGTGTATCTATGTACATATGTACATATGTGTATATATGTACACATATACGTGTATATGTGTATATATGTACACGTTTTTAAAAAATAGGTATAGGTTGAGCCTCTCAAATCCAAAAATCCCAAATCCAAAATGCTCCCAAATCAGAAACCTTTTGAGGGCTGACATGACACACAAAGGAAATGCTCATTGCAGCATTCTGGATTTCAGATTTTTGGACTTGAGATGCTCAGCCAGTAAGTATAATGCAAATACTCCAAACAAAAATCCAAAATTTGAAACATTTCTAGTTTCAAACATTTTGGACAAAGAATGCTCAATCAGTATCAGATTGATGGATTTTTAGTCTTTTAACTCGTTCAGTTTTTGAATATCGTCCCCACAAAATAAATCCCAATTTAAATCAAGTACTTGCAGTGATTCTCAACTGGAAAAAGGTCATTCCCCTTTGAGGGTTCAATAAATTCCTCGGTGGGGTTTCCTCAAACATTCTCTACTACAGACCTGATTAAATTACTGAAATTCTAACGCTGTGGTTCTCAAAGTGTGGTTCTTTGGCCGTCAGCATCAGCATCACCTGAGAACCTGTTAGAAATCCAGATTCCTGGGTCCCACCCTAGAACTATGGAATTAGAAACTCTGACTATGGGCCCCAGCAATCCATGTTTTAACACATTTTCTAGGTAATTCCAATGCATTTTGCTGCATCATTTTGGAGTGTGCACGGTATCAAACAACCCTGCAAAAATGGTAGCCTGCTTGCTTTTCCATTTTAGGTCTCTACGTCTATTGCCAAATGTAAAGGGTAGACTTCAGACCAAATTTTGCATGAAGCATTAGTGGTGGTGGGGCAGTCTAATTCTTCTATCATTGCCTATTGTTTTAGAGCTTCACAGTCTTCAATCAGAAGTTGCAAATTAACATGACTAAGCCATTATCTTATTGTTGGCTCCACCAGCCCCACAACAATATAATTCTTCAAGAATGGCATTATATGCCCTCTCACAACCTCTCTTCTTCACTCCCAAAGATCTCCCTTGCTACTATCCACTTGACAAGTCATACTTCTTTGATTATTACACATTTCTACATGCAATTCCTTCTGCCTTCATCTTTCTTGAAATTGTCTCTGCGTAGACAACACCAGATATGTCACCATCTTTTAAAAAGCTGTTATCCTCTCCAAGCAATTAGTCATTCTGTCTTCTATGTTCCCACAGCATTTCTACTGCATTAAAGATTATGTTTTATTTTAATTATTTGTTGATGCAATTGTTTCCTTTCTGAGATGATAATCTCTTGGAGAGGGAAAACCATGTTGGGTTGTGCCTTCATCACTGTATGACAGTATGATTAGCACACAGCTGGCATTCAATAAGTATTTGTTAAATGTTGAAAGGTTATTTTAGTAAACATATATCTCTGATAGGATGGTACCAGAGTGTCAATTGTTCTTTCCAAAATAAAAATACTTCACTAATGTCCATATATGTTGTTTTGCTAGAAAGCAAAATAAAATCAGATAAATAATGGATTGGCCCATCAGCCATAAAGAATTGGTGTTTTTTGCTAGCAACAATCATGCTAACTGGTAAATATTTACATATGCAAGCTAAATATGCTTGGCACTGAGACCACTCCAGAAAATACAGGTGTAATCAATAATTCCAATTTTCTTGTATCAGGACATGGTAACTTAGAGACCAAAACATTTACCTTCTAAAAGGAATTGTCAAGATCTCAGTAACACTGGGTTGATAAACAACAACGTATTTCTTCTAAGAAACTTCTTTACTATTAACAATAAGTGATTCATCTTTTAATAAAAACACTGAGACCTATCACAATCCATTTTTGTCTCACTAACTGAGTAATATCCTTTGCTACTTAGGTACTTTGCAAAGATTGTTTCAGGAAAACATTCAAGGGAATGGTTCTCAGTAGATTAAACCATTTAGTATAATCATCTTGATTCCAAACACAAACACATCATTCGACAAGTCATCTTAACACCAAGTGTAGATGTTAGGGAGTTCACATGCCAGTAAAGTGGTATTTTGAATTTCGTATAAAACTGTTTTAATATTCAAATTATCATTTAAACACAATAATTTGTTTATGAGTAGTAGAAATAAAAAGCAGTATTTATAAATGAAAATATCCATTTTAGATAAGTACACTGAAAACTAAGACTACTTCACTCACCAAAACTCAGTATGTAAAAATATTAACATTTAAAATACAAACAGTTCTTGACTTAAGATATTTTGACTTTATAATAGTGCAAGGTGATACACATTTAGTAGAAACTGTATTTTGAGTACCCATACATGCATTCTGTTTTTCACTTTCAGTACAGTATTCAATCAATTACATGAGCTAGCTTTATTATAAAATAGGTCTGTGTGAAATGATTTGGCCCAACTCTAGGACAGTGTTAAGTGAGCACATTTAAAGTAGGGTAGGCTAAGCTATGTTGTTTCATAGGTTAGGTATATTAAAGGCATTTTTGACTTCTGATATTTTCAACTTATGATGGGTTTATAGGGACCTAACCACACAAGTTGTGGGGCGTCTGTATTAGAAATCATTCAGAAAGAATCAACTAAAAAACTTCCTAAACAATGGTTGCATTTTGGGGTTACTAAACATTCAAAGGTAGATTAAATCCTCTGTGAGTGAGCAAGCATTTAATACTGCCTCTTACTGAGTCTTCACTGTCTCCAACCCCCCTGCCTGCTTCTCATAGGACTTAGCAATTTGATGATGTGTCCCAAAAATGCATTATTGGGTACGTGGAATTTTTGTCCCAACAATAATAGGCATGGAAGCATCATGAGTTTTAGAGTCCATTTTCTTGGGTTCTAGCTTCATCTCTTCTATTTACTGTGAGCAAGCCACCTAAATTCACATTTTACTCATCTTGAATACTCGTATCATATGATTATTGGAGCAACTAACCATATACATACAATTTTCAGTAGGATTTTTAACATCATGGTATACATAAACAAAGAGTTCCCAATCCTCACTATTTCTGAAATGAGGATTTCTATAAGTTTCCTGTATCAATATTCATCTCTCCAAAATAATTGCACTAAATAATTCAATTGTTGCCAAAGTCTTGTACAGGCTGCTCATCAGCATTGAGAGACATAGTTCACTGTACGTCATCTTCTCTAATGATTTAATTCTTCCTATTATCAGATAAAAATAAACAGGAAGCCAGGGGCACAGGAGTCATTTGTAAAACCTTCCATGGCACAATAGCTCTGCTCAATTACTTCTGTTAAAGCAGGCACATTGCACAATAGTTATATATAAATGTGTTAGTTATATACAGATTTAGAATTAACTTACACAATGGAGAGGTAAGTATATATTGTTACCTCCTTCACTGAAATAATGTTTTGCCACTTTGTCCCAGTATCATCCTTTTATTAAAAAAACTTCTAAGCTCATTTAAATATAGAATATGTTTACTGGGTGTGTGTATGTGTGTGTGTGCGCGTGCGTGTGTGTGCGTTTGTGTGTACGTGTTGAGGACATGAATTGGCATACAGAGTGTAGTAGGATAATAAGACATGAGTAAATGCTCTGTTTTCCCTGTTTGATGCCAAGAAGGTAACCAAAACCATAATCAATAAAGAAATGAACAAGTATCCAGAGGAAAATCACCCATCAAAAACTTTGGTTCTGAAAATCTAGATTCATACTAAGGATTAATACATTGTCCCAATTGAACAGGATATTGGAATATGGGGACAGTGGAAATTTGCAATCAGTCAGATTAAAGAGAGGTTTAATGAGCTTCCTCAAACACAGGGAAAGGGATGAAGTTGTGAAGGCCAACATCCTACTCCCTTTACAGAGTTTCCAAATGTTGTGCTGAGACAACCTACTTAAATGGCTGTAGAGGCCAGATACCAAGCACAGAGCATCATCAGCAAAACCTTCTGTGTTCAAGCAAGGCAGCGCATTGTGGACAAGCTGTCCTTTATGTAGTCATGTTTACTTGGCTATTAAGCATATCAGCTATGACCAAAATGCACTGAAAACCAGGACACTTACAGTATTCTGGACTCTACCTGGACCTTCGGAATGGAAGTGGGAAGAAGTAGAAGAATGCAAAATGTTATGGAGATTGAATTTCTCACCAGTCAGATTGTTGGGGTTACTAGTTGCTACAGGAATGTAGCATCCAATGTAGAGAAACAAGGAAATATGGCTTATTACAAACTAGGTTGTAGAATTAAAATTCATGTGCATTTCAATAGCATCATAAAATTATGGAGTTAGGAACACAATGATTACAACTAAAATGTCATGTTCTCAAGAAGACCAGGTAACAGCATGGAAAATAATAGAAGTAAATAAGAAGGAGAGATTCAGTAGAAAAAAATTTCATAAATATATGCATTTTTCAATTCAATTCAGAAAATATAATACATAATGACAAAAATGGGAATATTTTGTGTTTATATGATTTACTATTTATGATGTCCTTTAATATATGTTTTGTTACAAGTAGGCATGAACATATAAGAAAAATAAGACTCAGAGAATTTCAATTTTATATTTACCTTTATTTCAAATAAATTAAAGTATGGATATAATGTTTTCTCCTAAGGTAGACAGTAGTGTAAAGAAGCCTGCTTTATCAAAAAATAATGTGCTGGTGGGGTTGTGGAGAAAATGGAACACTTATACACTGTTGGTGGGAGAGTAAATTAGTTAAACCATTGTGGAAGTCAGTGTAGTGATTCCTCAAAGAGCTAAAAACAGAACTACCATTCAACCTAGCAATCCCATTACTGGGCATGTACCCAGAGAAATATAAATCATTCTATTATAAAGACGTGCATACATATGTTCATTGCAGCACTATTTACAATAGCAAAGACATGGAATCAACTCAAATGCCCATCAATGATAGACTGGACCAAGAAAATGTGGTACATATACACCATGGAATACTATGTAGCCATAAGAAAGAATGAGATCATGTCCTTTGCAGGGACATGGATGGAGTTGGAGGCCATTAGCCTTAGCAAAATGATGCAGGAACAGAAAACCAAGTACTGCACGTTCTCACTTATAGGTGGGAGCTAAATGATGAGAACACATGGACACACAGAGGGGAACAACACACACTGGGGCTTATCGGAAGGTGGAGGGTGGGAGGAGGGAGAGGATCAGGAAAAATAATTAATGGGTACTAGGCTTAATATCTGGGTGATGAAATAATCTGTACAACAAACCCCCATGACACAAGTTTACCTATATAACAAACCTGCACGTGTACCCCTGAACTTAAAGTTAAAAAAAGAAAGCCTACTTTACTGACTCACAAGTTTAGTGTTAATTTACACTACATAATGCTTATCATGCTGGCTAAAAGGTAAATTAAAAATAAATCTTGCAAAAAGTATGTCATCTCAATTTATTTTATCACATGATGTTGTCCAAAGAGGGTGAGTCCTGGCTTTTTAATGTGGACATACATGTTGCAGCAATGAAGAGGTAAATGAACTATTGTGGCAGGCCGGGTCTCACTAACGCAGGCCTCCACGACAACTGTTTCAGCACTGACTGAGTGGTGAAGTTAAATATTAAAAGCTGACAGAGCCAGCGCCCTTATACAAAGGCTGGAAGGTAACAAAAGCCCACCAAGAGTTTTGCCCAGGCCTTTCCTGGGCCTTGAAGCATGACAAGATAATGAAGGAATTCTTAACAGGACCCTTTTAGGATTAAAAAAGTTTTATTGGGGGTCTGAAGAAACTCCCCAGGACTCCACAAACAAGTTTACTGGGGGTCTGAAGGAACTCCCCCAAACTCCATGATTTAGCAGGAGATAAGTTAAGGGTAATCATCCCAGCACCTGGACCCATTTAGATAAAGTAAATTTACTGAGGCTCCAGAGGAAGGTCTTCAGAAATTAGATCTTAGTTATAGATGGGAAGAAGTTAATCATTTATGTCTTTAGATGAATACACACTTACATGTAGACATATAGCATAGAAGGTATATAAGCTCTGGAAGACTTTATACTTTTGAGTTGGTTTGGGGATAATTTCCAGGCCTTCTCCCTGTAACCAGTTAAAGAAATAAAAACTCCTCCCTTTTCCAGTTCATCTGCATCTCGTTATTGGGCCACAAGAATAAGCAGCCCAACCTTCAGTTTGGTCCAGGAACACTATCATATCACGGGCTTTTGTGAAGACATTAGATGAAACTAATTATGCATTTCTACTTCATTTAAGTCAAACATGCATACTATGTTGGGAAAAAATCAGACAGAAGAGTGAAGTATGGAAATAATGATGATCACTAAATTCAGTATAGGATCAAAGCCATCACATCACTCATTGGGAGATAGTTTATCTCTCTCAATTGATATAGCAGTAAATATTTTTTCCCATAAATTTTTTTCTCAAACACAAACATTAAGCACATTTTATGACAAAATGATTTTTGGTCATGTTTTCAAAACTGTACTTTCCTTTAATAAGCTTGCATGGATGAGCAAGATTTTTATAATGTGAATTATATTTGTCATAGAGTATACATGAGGCTTTTTAAAGGATTATAACATATAAATAAATTACATGGAAAGAATATTTACCCTGAATTAATCTTATCTAGAAATGGTTTTGTGTTTATGTGGAGATAAATATTGTTCAGTTATCTCTATATAATAGATGTGATAAATCACATTCTAGTAGAATTTTTTGGAATCAAAGGTTAATAGAAGACTTATTTTAAAAAGAGATAGGGCTTATTTTTAAAACGGTACCGGGAAAGTGGAAAATCAGTTAGATTTACTGCAAAGACACATTTGGCTTCAAATGATGCCACAACAACAAGGATACATTTAATCACATTTATTTCCTTAAAATATCCCTTCCATAGCTTTACAAAATAACAAGGAAATATTTTGTTGTCTCTCTATAATTTACAAATATTATATAAATGTGTGTATAAAAGGCAATGAAAAATTATCATCTGTCTGTGTGGTAAATTAGACACAGATAGACATTAATACGACTGTAAAAATGAATATGAGTTAGATTTATTAGTGAGGCATTTTTATAGTTGTATGAATGTGTGTGTGCCTGTGTCTAATTTACCACACAGACAGATAATTTTTCATTGCCTTTTTTCTCATTTTAAAGTCTTCTTCAACACAATTTTTCCACTCAGTTTTTCTTCTGTTTCTAAAGTTAGCATACATTTAATGATTTGTACTACTGGCCTAGTATATTTATTATATTTATATAGTGCACTAGTAATAAACAATGAGGTTATATAGAAGATATACATTCCTGCCTTTGATGGGCTTACATTTTAGAGTTTTCTTCATAAAGGTTACCAGATTCCCTCTAGCTCAGATTACTGCTTTCTCAGACCACCCACACTGAGCCCACTCAGTTCTACTCCATTCATCAATTAACCAAAAACTCCCAAATAACTGTGCAGATTCCATGAGATCAGGAGATTCCACTTCAACTAATTTGTGTATCCTACAGGGCTAGAATTCTGCTGAAAGGTGTGCAGCGACACAATAAATTGCAAAATGATATATATATCACAATTATGTTTATCTTTTGGTATCACCAAGTGGCTTAAACTGAATCAACTAGCTTCCTCTAAATTCCCATCTTCTTCAAAAGTGTCTAAAATAATGTAGTCACTTAGCTAAGTTTTGACAGAAAAGAATAAGAAAAAAGATTCTTCTCAAGTTCTCAAAATTAGAAGTTAGTGCACACGTATATATACATTTTACCTTTAAATAAGTTTTCTCCTCTGTCTTTGTAAACTTTTATTTCTATTCCTGACACCTAGGAGATGCTTGATAATAGAATTTCTGTACTTGAAAGGATGGTGAGTCTCCTGATCAATTATAACAGAATTAGGGAGAACATTTGTAATATAAATGAAAAGTGTGAGTTGAATTAGAGGATGCAAACATTTTGGAAGAAAACAATAAATGTACTCATATATGTGAATATTTTACTTTTAAGATATGGGCATTCATAAGGACAGAAAAAAATATACCGAATTGCTCTGAGGCAGTGCTAACAATATATAAGTAGAGATGGATTGGATATGAAGCTTTGATTTGTATATTAACAGGTGAGTTGTGATAAATGATAATGGAAAAGGTTAATGCACAGAGCAAAGATCTATTTCAATTTGTGGGAATGAGGATACACTGTACTTGTCATGTTTACACACCTTTTAAAAATTACTCTAGTTCAATTCAAAGATTCAGAGTATTGCTACATTTATTATTTCAGAAAATTTCTTCACAATTCTGATTTGTCTGTATGTTTGTTTGAAAATATATCTCGTCTGCTTCAGAATTCCAAAACTTAAAAATGTCAGTGATGTCAGTATACACAGCAATTAAACTATATATAACCATCTTATAAATATTCGGAGAATTATGAATACCTGTCCTAAATATCCTGGGTTTATTTTTTAATTATTCTTCTACATTTGTGTTGTTATATTTTATTTCACTTAGCTAAAAAAGTTGAGGATTTAAAAAAATTTTTTTAAATACATGTTTCTGTTTATGTCTGTAATAGAAATTTATTAATTATCCAGCAAGTAAATAAAATGAACTTTTATCAGTTAAAATTCAGTAAGTTAAATTAAAGAGTACATGGCAACATTCTGCTACCAAATACCACAAAGAATAGACGATATTCTAAAAATGTTTGTCATAGAAAAGGGAGAACTTTTGAGATTGGATCTCCTAGTGGATTGTTTTGGATCCATTATCAGGATTTTTACAAAATCAGACCCATAGAGGGAGTAATTCCTAGCTATTAAGAGCATCAGGCATTTTAGTAGAAATTTTCACTTTTAGTGACTCTTTAAATCATTACAATAAGAAACAAAATATCCATTATCAAAACTATGCCACTCTTAAAGCACTGGGTTTAAGGGCCATATTTTATTAGCTTTATTTTTCCATTATCTAGATTTGCTGTCTCAATTAAGCAATCAATATATACATATACAAACATTCATGATGGAAACATAAGAAAACCGGCTCACCAAACATTTGATTGATTTACCCAAATCAAGAATAATAATTAAAATGCAAGTCTTTTAAACCTTGACATCCCAATAAATCTCCATATATTTTATTCCTAATACTAGTTTTCAAGGTAAGAATATCTTGCTCTGTGTTCACTTATAATCATCTAGAGTTGTGCTATTGATTAGAAATTGAGTAGTATTTGCAAAGTAAGTAAATATTAAGAGTATGGATTGAAGCCTGCACAAAAACAAGATGAACTTATTGTCTTTAATCATTTGAAATATGCTCTAAATTATAGTGGCTGAATACACCCAAAGCAATTACATTGTTTTTCTTGAACTTGGTAAAGACCAAGAGGGACAAAAAAATGATAATTTTCACAATAAAATTCCTTCATATCTTCTTCTACTGTGTGACATATTCTAGCTACTTGATGGAAGATTGCAGCTATATAAACTCTGACAACTAGAAGAATCAAAGATATACATTTTATATAATTAGTGTATCTTTGCCATATCTTCTGCTGCTTACTCCTTAAATAAAAGTGAACATAATATTCCCAGATTTGCACAGCTAAAATAAAATGACACTATGAGAAAAATAAAATGGATTTTTAAGATGCACGGGTACATAGTCCATTTTGAAAATTTCACAACTTAGATCTTAAAAGTAAAGTAACAAACCATTCTTACCTTAGAAAATTGTGCATTTACCCATTTTGTGAATGTTTTCTTTTGAACATCTTCTCTTTCATCTAAAATGCAAAATAAAAAAATAAAAGTTAGGAAGCAACTTTAAATATAATTCATATTTCACAACCAAAGTAACTTTCCATCATGATGTGTTAGTGTTATTTTACATTTAGTATTACATTCATTGATAAATGGAATTAAACATGAGTGATGCTGGTTTGGGGCATCCAAATTAAAATTATATTTGAAAAATGGCCAGGCGTGGTGGCTCACGCCTGTAATCCCAACAGTTTGGGAGGCCGATGAGAACGGATCACTTGAGGCCAGTAGTTTGAGACCAGCAAGGCCAACATGGCGAAACCCCATCTCTACTGAAAATACAAAAATTAGCGGGGCATGGTGGCATGCACCTGTAATCCCAGCTACTTGGGAGGCTGAGGCAGGAGAAACATTTGAATCAAGGAGGTGGAGGTTGCAGTGAGCCGAGATCATGGCACTGCACTCCAGCCTGGGCAACAGAGCAAGATCCCGTCTCAGATTTGTAGTATCTGAAAAATAATTAATATGACCAAACCCATAGTCATTCAAATACTGTATGATTATAGAAAAATAGTCTCATCTGAGTAATAGTATTTATTCCCCAGTTATGAATAGATACTCCAGTGTAATTAAAAGAAACTCTCAGCTGTCATTTACTCTGAAAAACTATTTCGGAGCCTTTCCCCATGCCATCCACCCAACCATATAGAAATGATTATTCCTTCCTTTGCAGCATCTACATACTCTAACGTGGGCCTGATCTCACTATGGAAGAGGTTTCCTGATGAGCAGGAGCATGGTTTAGTTATCTTTGCTTCCCAGAACTTAGCACACTGTCTGAACAAATTAAGAGCCCAGAAAATACATCTGACAAATACGTGAATGCTTTAAGGGAGGGGAGATTCTACAACTCTAAAATTTCTAGGACCTCTTTTCATCTAAAAGTCAGAAAATTTCAAATAAAAATGCAAATGATACTCTTCATGGCTTACATATAAATACTCAAAGAAAAAATCCCCAAAGATTTATACTAAGGGATTAGGGAGAAAAATTATTAAAAAACATCTTCACAGAATTCATGCTTCTACAAATGATCTTTTTGCCCCTAAACTGGAAATTAGTATTAAGTCAAATGGACAGAAAAATCATCAGTCTTGATATATTAAAATGTTTTTCTCCAAGCAAAAGACTATTTTTTAATTATTGTAAATATAATCATATTAGTTAATGTTCAGTAAATGAATGCATCTGAGAGATATTTAAAATTGATAAATTTTATATTTTATTTACTTGGATCAAAAGAACTGTTATTAAAATGCCCTTTACAAAGTAATCATATTTGCTCTCATATTTTTTTAGTAGTAAATCTCCATTGCTTCTCTTAAAAACATACGGAATCACTTTTGCATAACAAATACATACATGCACTAAAAATACTCGTTTATCTTTCAATCACAATACTAATCTATAAGTAGATTCCTTTAATCAATATGAGAAATAACAGTGAATAAATAAATTTCAAACTGTCATCTTAGGTGAGAAATTTTATTTAGCATTACAAAATACATTTTTCTTATTTAATTATGTTATTCACACAAGCTTCTATATGTATGTTCAATATCAACATTATTCATACGGTATATGATAAATCTTAGCTACATTATGGAAGTATTTCCTTTGTTGACAAGGGTGAATAAATAAAAACAGATAGTAATAGTTTTCAAACCTATGCTAGCCTCCTTCAAACCTTTACTTTCATAAAATTAATACTAGCCCTTCCAAAATATTTTAAAAAGAAATGGAACATTTCAAAAGGTCAAAATTAAACCATCTTCATTGACTTTCTGGAGGAAGATTGGTCAACACATCATTTATCACTAGTATATACATATATTCCTAAAGGTAAATGACCTTATTTGCAATTCCACTTATTTTTCCTACATGTGCATGCATACCTTCTGTCAGAAAGCAGAGAGTAAATCAGTCAGTTGAAAGCATACATTCAGATGTCTTTGAAACATACCCAAAACCCTCTGCCAAAAGCTCAATATGAGGTCTTTTGAAGTGATTTAATCTAGAGGCTTTTAAGTGAAAAATACGTAGTAGAATAAAATTTTTATTCTTTTCAATTATATGGACAAGGAGCAATTTTTAGGTAAGCATCGAAGGCGGCACGAAAACCTTGACATTATGTGCAAAATGTTACGTATTTACTGTGTAAATAACACTAAATGTGAGCTTCAACATATAAATATCTTTGCTAGTTGTCCTCTCTTACCTCTACGTCTTTAATACAAGAAAAATATGTCTTCAATGAATTCTTGTTTTATTTTGGTATAGTAACATATATTTTCTTCAACATAATAATTATTAATACAATTAATTGTATTATTATTATAAAATATATAACAATTCTTAGTGCCTTACTATTCATAAGGTTGTTTTAATTATGTCATCTCAATCTGTATGTAATTTACTACTTTATACATAAACACAAGCTGAGAAGGAATAAAGCTATTAAGTGACAAATGAACTTGATACAGATTTTCTGAATCAAAGTCCATGGCTTTTCACATTGACCAGATATCTATCATTTACATCATAATTGCATAATTAACAATACAGAATGCCATAAGATAATCAGAGTCACAAAAGGTGAACATATTAACACAAATGCAAAATAACCATGAAATCAGAGCTTCTATTTTGAACAACTCAAGGAGGTTCCATGTATGTTGTAACCTATGTGAATAGCGTCCTGGAATTTTGCAGTGCATAACTTATTTGTCTGTATGAACTGATCTAGACTGAATAATGAATCTTCCTTAACGGTGCTGGATGATATGGTTGTTAATACTTCAAATAATAATGCTCTTACATTTACTAATTGATATCTGGTATTTCAATTTTCATCTTATATATCATTACGGAAATATTTTAACATCCAAAAAATCAATCAAAATTTGTGTCCACACTTTTAAATTACCCATAAATATATATTTCATATAACCAAAATAATATTCTTTCTTTTTCACTTATTTTATCATAAATATCATATAGGCTGCTCTTTCTTTTTGTTTGCTATTAGAGACTAAATCACAATAAACATGTTCATGCACTCACTTCTTTTTTGTTTTTATAATTGTCTTCGAATAAATTATCAGTTCAACATTGTGAAAACCTTTATGACTTTTGTAAATACCTTTATAATACTTTCCAAGTGATCACACCCACTTCCACTGGTACCTGAAAGAATGAGGTTGGGAATTATCTCAGCAGCAGGTATGTCATTGATAGGAGTTTTGTTGCTATAGTCTTTTAAGGTATTGCTGCTTTGTTTAGAGGTAAGGAGATCCTTGATGTTTGCTTTAATTATAATTAATTTGATTACTAATGAAGTAGAAGATGTTTCATGCATTTATTTATTCTGCATGTTCCTATTTTTGTCAAAATACTTGTTTATATCCTTGCTCATGTATCTATTGAGTATTTAATATTTTGAAATTAATTGGAATGAGATAATTATATATTGGTAATTCTTAAACATTTCAAGTCATGGGCTCCATTTGATTATCTGATGCAAATAATGAACCTTCTCTACAGAAAAATGTCTACACATACATATTTGCATACAGTTTCATAGAGTTCACTGACCTCCCTGCAGAAAACTCCTATTACCATAAAATCCAAGTTAACGATCAAAATTAAGCTACTTACTTTTAGTCGGTGAATGAACATATTTTCCCAAGCGGTCATATGCCTTTTAATTTTTATTTTATTATGCTAGAATTTTATATTTATTTACTTGAATTGATATATTTTTATTGCTATTTGTCATATTGCTTAAAGTTGACTATTTTAAGTTGTATACCCTTAGTGAACCGAAAGCCACCATACATACACATCACACATATATAAATTGTTCTAGAAACTATTTTGATATGTTAACATGAAGTATATTTCTGTAGTCACATAGTCTATAGTAAAACATATTAATGTGCAATCAGCAACAAAGCAAATGAGAAAAGAATAAAGTGATAGCTGTTTTACCACAAAATGATTATATGCTCCTGTTTAGTCATTTCAAGTAGCACATATTCTATTTCATTTCCTTTAGGGTTTGTTTATACTGATTTTATTTTACTAATAAAAATATGCATGTGCATATTAATATGAGAGGCAAAGAAGAAAATCTCTCTTGGGAAAATTTACTTGAAAACTGTTCCCTGGAGATGTCAATAAGTGAAGAACCACTACTTCATAAATTGCAAAAACTGACCAACGTTTTATTTTATTCTCTCTATGGGGAAAACCCACATAAAATTAGCTTTCTAACATGACATAAAAATTGTATTTCCTCTCAGAAATCTTTAACCCCTTCTAATAAAGTCACTTTTATTCAGTATATGTGGCCTTTCATATTTTTTAAGATTAGTACAATGACCTTTTACCCTGTTATTAACTTTTATATTCCTTAGTCCCTCAGGAATATAAATGTGGGATATATTAAATTGCAATATTCATGATTCACAAGAGCAAGTTACTGCAGAAGAATGATACTGGGCAAACTGAGGAAACATTAAATCTGTGGAACTGGCTTCCAGTCACTTTGCAGGACTTATTAGAATTGTGGCCTTAAAATTGCCAAGCCTCAGCCTCTTTAACTGTGAAATGAGAATATTAATTGCTTTTTAACTCATGGAGCTATTGACAGGATATAATGAGATCATTTACTTATGTAATAATTTATAGAATAATTATTTACAGAATGCTTACTGTGTCCTGGCCATTGCACCAGTTACTGAAAATATAAACAAGATTCAGTCTGGGAGAGCTCTTAGCCTAGTAGATAATAGATACATCATAGATAAATATGAAACATTTTGCATAAACAAAAATATATATAAACTTAAAGCGTATTATAGGAGCATGGAGAAAGGAATATGTAGCCACATGGGTGTTAGGAAAGATATTTTGGAGAAGGTAATGGGTAGGTTGAGTTTAGAAGGATGAGAGAAAGTAAAGAAGGAATAAAGGTAGGAGGAGGATAAAGATGAATCTCACCGAGCAGACAGTAAGGACAAGGACAGAGTGACAATAAACTGAAAGTACATGCCCATTCACTATGCAATTCTGTTTTGTTGCACTCTAAAATGTGAGAAAGGGAGTAGCATGGAATGAAATTGCAATGAGAGTTAGGAGCGAGATGCTGGAGAGCCTCCATAAGACCTCTTCTCTGCTATCAGATAAGACAATGTAAGTGAAAGCATTTAAAAACTGGGGGAAGAAAAAAAACAGAAAAATAGTTCTATAAACACTAAAAATTATTCCCGTTACACACAGCAATTAACCATAATCTGTACAAGAAAATAACATTTTTTTGACACAGGGTCTCTCTCTGTTCCCCAGGCTGGAGTGCATTGGAACCATCACAGCTCACTGTAACTTCAGACACCCGGGCTCAAGCAATTCTCTCACCTCTGCCTCCTCAGTAGCTAGGACTATAGGCACACATCACCACATCTGTCTAATTTTTAATTTTTTTTCTTTTGTAAAGATGGGGTCTCCCTATGTTGCCCAGTCTGGTCTCAAACTCCTGAACTCCATCAATCCTTCTGTCTCAGCCTCCCAAAGTGCTAGGACTACAGGCATGAGCCACCACATTCAGCCTAGAAAAACATTTTTTAAATGATATTTCCTTGGGGGGCTAGTTAACATGTTAATTGAAGATCTTCATCCCTAATGTGACACAGAAAATGTATCTTTAAAAGGAGAAGGGAATATTAAAGTTGATATCAGTTTAGAAATATACGTAGTGAAGAAATGCAATGGGATGAGTTAATTTCACTTAAAGAAAGAACTATGAAGCCGGGCGCGGTGGCTCACGCCTGTAATCCCAGCACTTTGGGAGGCCGAGGCAGGCGGATCATGAGGTCAGGAGATCGAGACCACGGTGAAACCCCGTCTCTACTAAAAATACAAAAAATTAGCCGGGCGTGGTGGCAGGCACCTGTAGACCCAGCTACTCGGGAGGCTGAGGCAGGAGAATGGCGTGAACCTGGGAGGCGGAACTTCCAGTGAGCCAAGATCGCACCACTGCACTCCAGCCTGGGTGACAGAGCGAGACTCCATCTCAAAAAAAAAAAAAAAGAAAAGAAAAGAAAGAACTATGAAGTAATATGGGAGAGCAATTAAGTTCAGTCTGTTCTCTGCTTCCACCAAACATGAGAAAAAAGAAAATGAAAAATATGGAAGATTAATGATAAACATTAGATAAGGTTATATGATACTTTGGAGCATTATAAAAGGAGGCAACAAATTTAGGACATATGTAGAAAATGGACTTACTGTGCCATTACTATTACAAAATGGCAATGCAGAGTGGAGGAGGCTGCAATGGAAAATGGCAAGAAAAATGCTTTCTATTAAATCTGAGTAATAGTCTTTGATTATGGGATTTTTCTACGGCCTGAGGTGACGTTAGTGGTCAGCTTATAATGAGGAGGTCTAAAATAATTAAACTTCTGAACAAAGAACAGAAAAACTGTTCATGTCAAAGATATTTCTTTATTTCCCATTCACTTTACAATCAATGTAATGCGTCTTCACTGCTCATCATCCTACAAAGTTGTTCTTAATAACATCACCTACATCCTTTCTCATTTCCAAGAGAGAGAGTGACTGGATCAGAGCTGTAATCCCAGCACTTAGCATAGAATGTGTTACATAGTAGCGCTCAATGAAGGTGTTTTAAGTTAATGAAGACCAGATTTACTTTTTAGTCCTCTTCTAATTTTTCTCTTCTGCAGATATTAATTCTATTCAACTCTGGTAGGCAGAATAATGCCTCCTCGAAAATGGCCACGTGCTAATCCCTGACATCTGTGAATAAATTATGTTACATGGCAAAGTGGAATTATTGCAGATAGAATTAGACTTTCTAATTAGCGAGCTTTTGATAGGAAGATTATCCCAGATTATCTGGGTGGGCAGGATGTAATCACAGGGGTCCTTAAAAGGGGGAAATATTGGCATAAGGGGAGAATTAGAAAGCAGTATGAGAAGGACTTGGTCCAAGGTGGCTGGTTTTGAAGATGTAGGAAGAAGGCCGTGAGACAAATAACGTGGGAATTCTCTAGAAAATGGAAAAGGTAAGGAGACAGATTCTCCCCTGGAGCATCCAAAAGTACACAGCCCTTTTGGCGTCATGATTGGAGCCCAGTAAGTTCCATTTTGGGTTTCTGACCTGCACAACTGTCTGAGAATAAATGTATATAATTTTAAGCCACTAAATATGTGGTAATTTTATAGCAGCAATAGGAAACTAGTAAATTACATTTCATATTTAAGGCTATTAAGTGACAAATGTGTACTGACACCTACTAGGTGGTAGAAAAACAACTGTGAGAAAGACAGTGTCTCTAGCTTTTTTCCTTCTAGCTTAGTGAGAGGAGCAGACACAAAAAAAGGGTATGTTGATACAAATATACAGATAAGTTGCCTGACGAAGAAACTAAAGAGTCCTGTTACAATCATATATTAAGGAAACTAACTTGAAAAATCCAGAGCTTCCTTGATGAAGTGACATCTCAGCTGAGTTTTGAAAGTTAATTAAGAGTAGAGAGACAAGTGGTAGAAAAGAGAACTCCAGAAAATCAAAAGAGCAGGTGAAAGTGTCAAGATGTGAGAGAAAGAGTATGGTCCTTTCCCAGACCTAGAGATGGTGGAGGAGGATAAAAGTGGCAGAGATGACCCTAGAAAAAGTGAAATTATCATCAACCTATTTATGAAGAGCCTGAAAATATAGCCAGAGGGGAGTTCGAAATCAAAGCAGAATTTTAAGTAGGTAAATAGCAATGCTAGGCTTGGCTTTTAGAAATAAATTTCACAGTGTAGAGAATATTTGGGGATAAACTGTAAATAAGAGGACAGATGAGCTGATTATACCTATAATCCATGTGAGAAGTGAGCATGGCTTGCATTAATGAATGGCAGTGGGGCTGGAAAAGAAGTAGGTGCATTCAAGATATGTTTACTGGGTAGTATGGGTAAGTACTAATTATTAATTATATGTGGAGTTAGCGGAGTTGGATCATGGATAATCAATGATAAAGCTAAGTTCCCTGATGGAGAAACTACAGTTCTGTTACAATCATGTATTAAGAGAACTAACTTGAAAAATCCAGCGCTTCCTTGATGAGGTTACAGGCTAGATTATTCAGAATGGCATATAAGGGCCTTCACAATTTGACTCCAGCTTACTCCTCTAAACATATTTATCGATTAGGCCTGTTGGCAGTCACCCATATCCCATACCTTATATACATCTACCAGGCCTGCCCTAGTCACACGAGCCAAATTTCTCCATAAATAAATCATATGCTTTCTTGCTTTAGTCCTTTGTTCATGCAGTCCCTAGAATGAGGACACTCACTATTAAGATCTAGTTCGAATGTGAGGGTTTTCACAGTCACACTTATCTCCCTGGCATAACTTATCAATCAATCCTTCTGATATATACATATGTGTAGCCTTTTTTCTAATTATGCATATTTGTATGTATATATGTGTGTGTTACACACATAAATACTTTAACTGTATGTGTATGGACACACAGATACTTTAATTGTGTGTGCATTATAATTTATAAAGTGATTTCAAATATCTCATCTTGTTTATATACACACATACACACACACAAACAGAAAATTAGTTTATTGTCTTCCAGTTATGCAGCCCAAATCCCACTCATTACCTCCTAAATGTGACCACACTTAGATGGGAGAACTATTATGTCTTTGCAACTCCTGGCACCAAACGTGGTATACTGAAGCAGAAATAGGTACTTAGTAAGGGTTTGTTGAATAAATCAAGTGACTAATCAATACTGTAATTAAATCTCAGATCTACGAAGTCCTAGACCAATGCTTTCCCCCTGCACTTCATCATACTGCTCAAATTACTCTGTTAATTATAGCCTTCTGTCACCAATTCATTTCCTAAATTATCCATTGAGCACCCATTAGACATAAAACTAACTTTCGGCCGGGCGCGGTGGCTCACGCTTGTAATCCCAGCACTTTGGGAGGCCGAGGCGGGCGGATCACGAGGTCAGGAGATCGAGACCACGGTGAAACCCCGTCTCTACTAAAAATAGAAAAAATTAGCCGGGCGTGGTGGCGGGCGCCTGTAGTCCCAGCTACTCGGAGAGGCTGAGGCAGGAGAATGGCGTGAACCCGGGAGGCGGGGCTTGCAGTGAGCCGAGATCGTGCCACTGCATCCAGCCTGGGCGACAGAGCGAGACTCCGTCTCAAAAAAAAAAAAAAAAAATAAAAAAAAATAAAACTAACTTTCAATGACTTCTCCCCAAAATTTGGCCTTGGGACTGAAATGCTGCTACTTATTTTCATCACTACGATGAATAAAAAATTAAGAGAAAGAGTATTTCTTGCAAACAATCTGCCTTTATTTCTCTAGGTGAATTTCACTCTGTAATATGATATAATTGCCCTTTACCTCATCTTTCATGACTGTCATGGCTTCTAACACAATGTAAAATGCTATGGATGACCTGTCTGTTCCTTTGCCTCCACTGCAAATGCCACTTCTTTCTCAGGTAGGTCAATTGCTTTTTTATTGTAGGGAGTTGTTGGACCCAGAAACCAATTTGGAAAGCCATGTCAGCTCATATTGAATAAAAGTTCTCTCCCATTCCCTGCCACTTAATCGCAGAATTTATGCTCCATTAGCAAATTGGAGCTATGGTGAGAACCTAACATGATCGCATAATTGTATATTCATAAAAATTGCAATGCTCTATACATTAGAAACATAGCACAAGTATTGTAGAAATATACTTGTGAAGAATTAATTGAAGTTGCATGAAGTAGGACATAATAACAATGAGATAGAAGAAATGTATTAGAATGGAAGAATGATCAAAACTCCAAGAGTATATGAAAAGGTGTTAAGTGGTCTCAGTTGGAAAACAGTGCCATCTGGTAGATTGTGCAAATAGTTAACTCTTATCCTCTTAAAATTGCATGTATTAGAAACAGTGCAGGCCAGTGGTTACATACACTCATTTTAGCGTCAAATAACCTGAGTTCCAACTCCAGTTTCACATCTCATTATCTCTGTGGCCTTGATTAAGTTACTTAACCTCTCTGTGTCTCATTGTCTCTATTTGTTTCATGGTAATCGTAATAAAGATACTGAATTGTGAAGACTAAATGTGACACAGGTATGACACATATTGATGCTGAGAAACAGAGAAAAAAATAGACAAAATCTATAAATCTTTACTTGCAAATATATTAAAACTTCCTGTGGGTCTTCTGTATAAATGACATTATTTAATAAAATACACACGATTTCTATGTGGCAGACATGTTAATAATTAGTAAGATTTTTATAGTATTTATAAATATGCAAAAAATTCAAGTCTTCTCGATTTGAAAGATAAAAACAAAATATGAAATGATATTCACATAAATTACACCTCCTCATGCTCAAAAGAATGAAATAAGTTTTTAGTAATAATGGAAATAATGGATATTTCTGTAGTGCATTATAATTTATAAAGTGATTTCAAATATCTCATCTTGTTTAAACATGAATATGTGGGTGTAGACTTGTTAGGAGTAAAAATAAGTTACTATTAATTAGTAGGCAGACTTGAAATATGCTTTGGTAGTGTTCATGAGAAAGATCACTTATTTTTGTTAAAATAATAACCATAGAATAATTATGACAGAATAAATCAAAATAAGGTCAAGATCTCCAGTGTAACTTAGAGGTGAAATTAAATACTTGGATATTGTAGCAGAACTGCTAATTAGATGCCTGTTTCCATAAAGCCACCTACTCAATATTACTTTTAAAATATCCAAATTCTCCCCTGAAAATTAAAAAAAAATACATTGTTCTGTGGTGTATATTTATCTATTTTTATGGGTTGCAAAATACTTCTTTGCAAACCAAAAGGAAAGCAAACAGCCAAATGTGCACAACACACAACAGCCATTTCCAAATATATTGTTAATGAGATGCTTTAGAAACAGTCAAATGGTCAAACACGGGGCCTGGATTACAAGGGGATATTTAAATCACAAGATATATTTACTCAACTTACACTATGGAGTAAAGGTTGATAAAATGGCATAGTAGATGAGGATAATGCCTCATCCCTTATTTCGCTGAGCCAACTCTGAGTTCACCTATAACTATAGTGAACAGATTCTGTGGATGCTGAAGATTCCTCACCACAAGCATCCACATCTCTCTGCTTCTTTGTGTTAAGGCTTTCTTCAGTTTAGGAGGCCTTGGTAAGCCCATTTACAGGGTGGTCCAGAAGTGATAGAGATTTAGTTCTCCCAGGGGCAACCCTCAATAAACGAGGGACAGAAGTCTATGGATTAAAAAGAAAAAAAAACCAATGGAACAATTGCTAAGCATGCTCTATAGAGCTCCTCAATTGTTGCATGGGTTATGTAACCCAGAATGGCCCACAGGAGCATCATTATTGTCTGCTCTCTGTAGTGGAATGTGGGCCCACATTTCTTGGCTTGATCATGCACTAGTTATGCAGTGTTAGAAAGGACTCATAGGCCGGGTGCAGTCTCTCATGTCTGTAATTCCAGCACTTTGGGAGGCCCAGGTGGACGGAGCATGAGTTCAGGAGTTCGAGACCAGCCTGATCAACGCAGTGAAGCCCCGTCTCTACTAAAAAAAAAAAAAATTAGCCGGGCGTGATGGCGGACACCTGTAATCCCAGCTACTTGGGAGGCTGAGGCAGGAGAATCACTTGAACCTGGGAGGTGGAGGTTGCAGTGAGCCAAGATCGCGCCACTGCACTCCAGCCACGACAGGAGTGCGAGACTCCATCTCAAAAACAAACAAACCAAAAAAAAAAACAAAGAAAGAAAAGACTCATAAGCCACACCAAACCCAAGATTTCCAGTCTGAAAAGAGGAACTAATCGTGGTAAAAAAAACTCTTAGTTTCATTTTGATGAGGTATCCTGTAAAGCATCAAAAGTAGTCTTAAGCAAAGACTTAGTACAAAATAAATGTCAATAGAGATTAGTATTATTATTCCTGACTATATATTTAATTGCATTAAAACTTCTTGAACAAGTTGGTAGTTTACATTATTTGCTCATCAGTTTTTTTTTTCTTCCTTCTTTCCACTTGCCATGGTTCACCATGGGTGGATTATACATCCCACTCACTGGTGTGGCCTTGGTCATGTGACTTGCCTTGACCAATGGAACACAGATAGATATGAGAGTGTGTCAATTATGAGCTAGGGGCTTAAGAATCATAAAGTGTTTTCACTTTTCTTGGTCCTTCCTCCCTTTGTCAGAGGAAGTACACGCCTCAGGTAGCCTCTGTTCCTAAAAGGAAGAGACGCATAGAGCTGACCTGTACTCAATACAAAATTGAAACTGACATGTGAATTAGAAATAAATGTTTGTTCTTATAAGTCATTGAGATTTGGATTTTTTTACAGAGCATTAGCCTATAATAAAACTGACTAATATAGCAGGTAAATAGTAAATGTGGCCCATAGAATAAAATTCAATAATGATGGAATGTATATAACCTCTTCATTTAAAAAAGAGAGGGTTGTATTCCATCATTAAATTCAAAATAAGCTGAAGAATGGGTTTTAAATAAAGTATAAAAAGCTTTCCGTATGTTTACTGTGGCACTATTCACAATAGCAAAGACTTGCAACCAACCCAAATGTCCAACAACGATAGACTGGATTCAGAAAATGTGGCACATATACACCATGGAATACTATGCAGCCATAAAAAAGGATGAGTTCATGTCCTTTGTAGGGACATGGATGAAACTGGAAAACATCATTCTCAGTAAACTATCGCAAGGACAAAAAACCAAACACTGCATGTTCTCACGCATAGGTGGGAATTGAACAATGAGAACTCATGGACACAGGAAGGGGAACATCACACTCCGGGTACTGTTGTGGGGTGGGGGGAGGGGGGAGGGACAGTATTAGGAGATACACCTAATGCTAAATGACGAGTTAATGGGTGCAGCAAAACAACACGGCACATGGATACATATGTAACAAACCTGCACATTGTGCACATGTACCCTAAAACCTAAAGTATAATAATAAAAATAAATAAATAAATAAAAGCTTTCCAAAAATTGCCCATTCAGAATACATTATCTTTTAAATCTTGGTCTTTCTCTTTACCATACCATTCAAAATTTAAACATTAAAACAAGCAGGTTTTTCTTATACATGGCCAAGTATTAGCACAGACGGAAATCAATGTAGAAAGCAATTTAAGTGGAAAATAAGTTTTAAGGAAATGCAGTGGGTTATTGTAATAGCAATGGTCAGTACTGAGCCTGCTCATTTCCACCTTGTGCCAAATACTGAAAGCACTTAAAACAGAAATAAAGTTTCGGAGTAATCATTCACTCCCTGTTCACCAAATACGGAAGTCTTAAGCCAGTGTTTATGAAAGATCAAGCCAAAAAGTATAAATAGGAATAAAGGCCAAACATGTTTTCAGCACTGACGGGAAATTTTGCAGTCAGTAAAAGAACATTAGAGTCAGTCTTTTAGAAAAGGGTTTGGAAAATTATTACTGAGAATACAAAAGAAATCCTGGGAGCTAATCAAACGAAGAAACAGTTTTGAGAGTTAATCAGGTACCAATGCTAATACAGTATCCAAGTGGCAGAGCGAAGAAGGTCCAGAGTCACACAATCAATTTTTATTCAGCTTGAGTTGCTAATGCTGATGACAAGTGGTTAACGACTGCTTCTTCCAAGATTCTTAATGAAAGACTTCTCTTTTTCCAGGTTTATTATGCCACTGGATTAAAAAAAGTATTTATTTCTGTTCTAAGATCGGTGACAGGACTACATTGAGAACACGTCCCTCAGTGTACATTGCCAATAGATGAGTTTTATCTATATCTTGATTGACTAATCATTTAGTAGATGTGAATCTAGGTTGGCGTGCAAATTAAGTAACTTTTGGCCGGGCACGGTGGCTCATGCCTGTAATCCCAGCATTTTGAGAGGCCGAGGCGGGAGGATCACAAGGTCAGGAGATGGAGACCATCCTGGCAAACACCGTGAAACCCCGTCTCTACTAAAAATACAAAAAAAAAATTAGCCGGGCGTGGTGGCGGGTGCCTGTAAGTCCCAGCTACTTGGGAGGCTGAGGCAGGAGAATAGCTGAACTCAGGAGGCAGAGCTTGCAGCGAGCTGAGACTGTGCCACTGCACTTCAGCCTGGGCAACATAGCAAGACTCCGTCTCAAAAAAAAAAAAAAAGCTCTCATACCAGCCTTATTGTTTGCACTTAGGTAGCACTGAGTTGAACGTGTAGAGGAAAATACAACGGAATTACAAAAGATTTAGACATTGTAGAAAAAATTTGGATTTTTATTATATAAAACAAACAATAGATTTTGAGGTTTTAAGGGAATTTCTGTTTCTAAAAACAGCATTTTAAGTATAGTTTTATTTCATCTTCATAAATTGTAAACTTTATTTTAAATTCTAGTCCTTACAAAAGACTTTAAGTCAAATGGCAAATTGCTTTCCTCTATAGCCAATTTAAAATGTTTGAATGGTTATCTATATATACATATGTATATTCAGATTGTGTTCATATACATATTGTTATACATATGTAAATTTCATACATATATAATAAAGTTCATATATGCATGTGTATAATTTTATATTCTGACATGAATATAAAATTCATGAATTGTGGCACACTGAAAACATTAGTTTTTGATTAGAGAACATTAAAATGATTGTGAAGTAGAATCTCCAGAATTTCCAAAGTTTGTAAATTGAAAACATTTGAATTTTCTAATTTAAAGATTACTTTGATCATTCTGAGTGCCTACTAAACGAATTATAAAGGAATGGCTTTCCTGAATTACAGTAATACGGTAGTTTTAGCTTTGAACCTGCCTATCTGGGTTCGAAAGGTAGTTCTGCTACTTATTAACAGTGTGCCTCTCTTTCCTCACCTGTAGAATAATGATAATAATATCGGTGTAGCTTTGTCATGAGTTTTGGATGAATGTTTCCACTTGAACCCTGGCTCTAACACTAACTTGCTCTATGGGCTTCTGTTAATCATTTAATTATGTGGAATACAATTTCCTCAACTTTAAAAAATAGAATTTGGAAAAGATAATTTCTATGTGTTTCTCCAGTTCTAAAACTCTATCATTTGCTTCTTTATTCAAGGTTTTTGTTTGTTTATTTGTTTCTGCAGGATGCAGTTTACAATCCTTGTTGGAGTATGCTCTGGAATCATATGGCCTGGATTTAAAGTCCAGCTTTGCCACTTACTGGCTGAGTTTTCTCAATTTATTTACATAACTTTTCTTTCCTTTAGTTTTCTCATCTGTAAAATCGGTATTAAAATAATAACTATCTCATAGTGTCGTTGTGAGGATTAAATAAGCCATTATCTTTATACAGCATAGAAAGTGTCTGGCCCCAAATGAGTAATCAACATTGTTATTCCTATCCTGAAATCTATGGGCTTTCAACATGACTATGGAATAAACCCCTAAAATTGTGAGCAAAATTTTATGAGTGTGTATATATGAGAGTCCCCAGTCATCAATAGATTCTAAAAGGGCTCCATGGTTTGAAAAATGTTGGGTGAAAAATATAGACATTATTCTGGCTCTTATGGATATTAATGATCTCTGTTTTACTTTTTTCAAGAACAGTGGCATTAACAGCAATAGACCTGTTTTTATTATTTTTCCTTACTTTGCTTTTTTGTACGTGTTTATTTAAGAGATCTGCTCTTCATCTCTGTCACCATTGTACCATTCTTTTTATGGATATACACACAGTAATTGGCATTGAAAGAGGTATAATTATACAGGCTGCAGCTACGCCAGAGAAAGCCAGGGCTCCTTATCTGGCCTAGGGAATAAATAATGGGTTTTCTTCATATTCTCTTAGATATTACTCTTCAGCCACCTAGGATTAGGCACTATTTTTTTTTTTTTTTTTTTTTTTTTTTTTTTTTTTTAGTTTCTTGTGCTTCCATATACACAGATGCAGTTTCCTTGTCACCCATTTTATTGCAATGCCCTTTCTGAGAACAGCCCAGCCTTTTTCTGTAATGTACTTTGACACTAAGTATTGACATAATGTAATACAGTAATTGGAACTCAGAAAGATTTGTTTGTTACCTGACTGCTTAAGACATTTTATGCCTTAGTCGGACATATATTTTTAATGCACATTTTTCTTTAGTTAGAGCAGCCCATGTCATGAAGGAATCATTCAAATGTGGAATTGATGGTTCTCACAGGATATAAAAAACATCATGCCATACAAGAAACAAATCACTCCTTTCTGCATAGATACAGTGAATTCACAGCTTGGAAACCAGTATTTTCAAAGCGTGGTATGAAAGTGTCTGAAAATAAACTCTCAGCAGAGATCAGTAGAAATAACCAATAACTCCTAAAAGAAGAACATTATTGATTGGCAAAGTAATCCAAAAAAGAGAAAAGATGTGTATGAACTTAATACTAAATGTAGACAAGTATTCATTGATTAGGAAATCAAAATTCAAGATAAAGAAACATCTTCAGAGATTAAAAGTAGTCTTTCATTGTTTGAGTAACCTAGCTGAGGAGTTAAACTAAAACCAATAGATTGTAATTAGTATGATGTTTTAGGATAAAGTTGAATAAAGAGAGAGAGAGAGAGAGACAGAGAGAGAGATGCATTATTTACCCTGATGTTTATACAATGCCAAGGTCAATTAATTTATAAATTAAATTTATGTTTATTAGCCAAATTTTAGAAACTAGAGAAAAAGTGAGTATTAAAAGCTTTAGGATTTAAGTTTTGACATATTTCCTTTGCATTTTCCTTGCATAATTGTAACTGCATTGCACAAGTAGTTAGACACCTTACTTTCTTCATTTAAAATGACAGGTTTTCCAATGTTGTTAAAACACAATTTAAATATCTAGAAGCACTGTCTTCTTTGTTCCCATAAAAATTATCATTCTGCCTTTTTTGTGGAACCTTGAAAAATGGTTTCATAATTTTTGCTATTAAAATAGTCTTTCAATTACTATCAATACAGATAAAGCCTCCACCCAAATGTGGGATTACTACCTTAGAAAACAGTCTCAAAAATTACAATGGACCTAGGTGAATAATCATCTCTATAAGTTTTGGTACATATTTTCAAATTACTTCTCAAAAATTCCATATTAAACCACATTCCTACCTGTAATGGATGAAAAGGTCTCTAATGTTGCATTGTAACCTACATTGAATACGTTAAATAGAAATGTAATTCACATGTAATTCAATGTAATTCAAATATATGTCTGTCTATCTAAACATGAATGCATGTGTGTGTGTATATATATACATACATATACACATACATATATACATACATATATATATTTAAAGAATTTAGACTTGGGTCTTAGAATCAGGCTCTCCTTGAATCCTTCAACTGTGAGATATAAATATAAAGGAATGTTGGCAATCATGTTCTGCTATGTGAGGAACAGCAGAAGCCAATCTGCAATAAAAAAGATAGTTTAGAGAGAAGGAGATGTGACAGAGAGTCCAGGAAGGTTTTGATTGCATTTTCTGAGGTGTACTGCAATTTGCCCTAACCTGCCTTGAGAAACATTTTAATCCTTAGAATAAACGTATCCTTTGGAATAAATTCCACATTTGATAAAGATAGTTCAAATTTGGTATAAGTTATTTGTAGCCAAGTGTCCTAATTAATACTCAAGTAATAAGTAGTTTACTGCTTAACAGTAGAATTAGTTCTATTTCATATAATTTTTCCATCTCTCATTCAGATGAGAAGTTGTTCTCCTTCCTCTTGTAAGGTCATGATGCTCTATATCTGCAAACTCAAGGGAGAAAAAGTCTCTTAACTTGAAAGTATACAGGAAAAAAAAAAAAACCCTGATGTCATTTCTAGTACTTAATTGGTATTTATCTGCCATAAACACATGAAGCTGTTTTGGTTTGTTCAGTTACCCTTGTCTGCATAGGGCCATTTAAACCCAAATTGGAATTGTCTCTGGGTTAGTATCAGTGATAATAAGAACTTTCAATTCATGCCAATTCTAAGAATTCACAAACACAGATAGGGGTGACCAAGGAATCCAACCAGAACTTTCTGTTTAGTTTGATTACTCAGACTTAATGAGAAAAAAAATTCAGTAGCACTGAAAAACTTGTAAGTCTTATTTAGTTTCTTGCTGAAATTTAAATAATACTGATTGTGTCTGTGATGGAAACTGGTAAAGAATAAAATGAATATTTAATTTAGTAAGGTATATAAAATAAAACATGAGAGGGAGCATAGCTATTCCTAAATGGAAAAATGAATTGGTATACTACAATAGGAAGTATGATTTCCTTTTAATATGTTTGTTTTATAGAAGTTACTAATTGCAGAAACCATTTTGATTTAACATCATCAATAAAATCAATGTGTTAACAATATCATTACATTCAAAAGATGACATGTCTAACAAAATGGCACTATCAATATACATGTATTTAAAGACAGTCTCCCTTTAACTTTGCTAGACAACAAAATTTTAAATGCACAATGCCAAGGGCAGTTAAATGTCAAAATACAAATATATCTTAATATTTTATTTAAGGGTTCTATTGTTAAAAATGATGCATCTAACATAATAAGGAGGGTATTTGAAATTTCGTATTTCAATATCCCCATGGTTTTCCATAGATGACAAATATAAATAGATGCATGAAATTGTGATTTTATTTTCTTGGTTAATTTTTGGTTACAGCTCATCACTTTGCATTAGTGCATACCTCCAAACCTCCAATAATCTCACATGCATCATTATAAGGAGATGAAAAGGATTAAGAAATAAGTTTAAGTCAGTGCATAGAATATTAAAAGTTCCTTTGCATCTAATATGAATGGAAGTGATTACTATTAATATACACTCAATAATAAAGAAAATAAGCGGGCAGGGCGCGGTGGCTCACGCTTGTAATCCCAGCACTTTGGGAGGCCGAGGCGGGCGGATCACGAGGTCAGGAGATCGAGACCACGGCGAAACCTCGTCTCTACTAAAAATACAAAAAAAATTAGCCGGGCGTAGTGGCGGGCGCCTGTAGTCCCAGCTACTTGGAGAGGCTGAGGCAGGAGAATGGCGTGAACCCGGGAGGCGGGGCTTGCAGTGAGCCGAGATCGCGCCACTGCACTCCAGCCTGGGGGACAGAGGGAGACTCGGTCTCAAAAAAAAAAAAAGAAAATAAGCGAATGCCTGCTTTTATTTTCTCCTAATTAACAAGTTTAATCCTTTGTGCTCAGTGTTAGTTGTTTGCCCCGGAGCCCGGCATTGGCAGACATCTCACTGCTCATGGGCCATTCTTGTCACCTTGACTCCCAACTCAAAACTTTGGGATGGACGTTTCAAACCACCTGCCTCGATGTGTTCACACTTTGGTGTGAGCATTTTTGAAGGAATGTCATTGAGTATGAATTATGTGACAGTAGATAGGTGAATTCTGACTGAAAAGTTTTTTAAAACTTGAAAAATGAACCTTTTGGCTGGGGGTGGTTACTCACATCTGTAATCCCAGCACTTTAGGAGCTGAGGTGGGTGAATCACTTGAGGTCAGGAGTTCGAGACCAGCTTGGCCAACATGGCGAAACCCCGTCTCTACTAAAAAATACAAAAATTAGCCGGGCATGGTGGCATGCACCTGTAATCCCAGCTACTCGCAAGTCTCAGGCAGGAAAATCGCATGAACCCAGGAGGCAGAGGTTGCAGTGAGCTGAGATCACGCCACTGCACTCCAGCCTGGGTGACAGACTGAGGCTTTGTCTCAAAAAAGAAAAAGAAAAGAAAAAAAAGAAAATGAAGCTTTTTCTTCAATTTTATGGTAAATTACTAATGAAGAAAACATTTCATTTCTCCGAAGACTATTTTGATTGACACCCGTAGCCTATGGGGGATTCATATTCCCTCTTTTCTGTTGTTGGAGACATCATGGTTTAAATTTTTAGGAAGTATCTCAATCATTCATGAAAGTGTGAGTATTCTAAGTGACTTCAATGAGATATAAAATTTTGGAGCCCTGCTTCCAGGTTTCAACTTCGAAAGTAGAAGTCATTTCGAACTCCCTGGTGACTGCACTTGAGAATCAACTATCAGTCAATACCACACTCCTTATCTTTTCTTTTTCCTTCCTACTGACCACCCCACCCCACCCCACCAAACAAACAAAACAAAAAGGCCGGGACAGCAGGTTCTACACTTTTGAATACAATTTTGGACAGTGTGCCAAATCTCAGTTTCAACATCACAGATTAGGTTTCACAAATGGATTCTGAATATACAAAATGCTTTTGAGTCACCTTTTTTCTTCACCTTTAAATTAAAAGCTCTGAAATATAATGAAGTGTTTTCTTCAACTTTTCATGACTTTTCCCAGTGGATGATTCACAGATAACAGGTTCTCAATACATTTTTATTAAATTCAATTGTTAAAATATCACTTTTCTACTACAGCCTTTCTCTAATAAAAATAAGTATTATTCATTGTTTCCATCTAAAGTAAGGGTAACTGTAATGATTAACATATCGAATGTGGATATCCCAAGAGGGTAAAATACTCATGCTTTCCATCATAATCAAGTTCCCCTTCTGCTTAGGATGTAAAAATGCTATATAAGAACGTTGCTCCACCCAATGAGAAAAAGCTGGGTGATCTATAAAAACGTATTATTTTTTGAGCCATTTATATAGCTGTGGTGAGCCAAAGTACTTCAATCTCCTCCAAGGAGAGACTGGATACGTGAAAGGTTTACCTTTGGCACAGAACTGGAGGAAGAAGTAGTCATCGTAGGAGCAGGAAAAAGAAAATAGCTCCAACTGTAAGGCATTCTTAAAAGTCAGGTGTAGGCTGGTATGACATTTCAGCGTCCTTGGAAATGCAGACCGAAAGAGTCTGCACTCATTCTGGAATTCTTTTCCACAAACTTCTATTGGGAACTTGCAAAAAAGTAAGGGATAGGACAAGAGATAGGAAGAAGCTCCCCTCAGTGATGCACAGACATGAAGTCAAACCCATTTTCCAGACCCTCCTCTTCTAAAAGGCATAAGATTTAAGGAAAGATACTAAACTGAAGGAAAGATACTAAACTCTACCACCCATGGGACCTGCCTGTTCAGAGGGGTCGGGGAAGGTAGAAGCCACTGAGAGACGGTCAAGATATCCTCTTTGGAAGAGCAGTATGATAACCTCTTTGGCCCAGGATTCTGCACCAACAAAAACAGAATGATCTGTTACCACTAGGGGAGAGACAAGCATACAAGGCTTGCTGAAAACTGAGGATGGAACAAGAAGATAGAAATCCCTTTAGGACCACAGGCACTACATTAAGCACAGGATAGCAGTGGCCCATCAGTGGAGGTCTTTGAAGACTGTAGTGTTCTGAAGGTTGCTATAGCAACAACAACCCCCCCCCCCACGAAACCAATTCAATACTAACACCACTGACTCAAACCCCATACTAGCAGTATGACAGAAAAAAAGCTATACCTATTTCCAAGATTAAATATATTTACCTCATTCTCTATTTTTCTTCTATACACGACATCTAACATTCACTAAAAAGAAAATGAGACTTGCAAAAAATAAATAAAACCAAGCAAAATACATCCATTGTCAAGAAGTAAAGCCATCAACATAACCAGACTAAGAGATAACCTATATGCTTGAACTAACAGACAAGGACTTTAAAAAATCTCTGACTGATAAGGTAAGGAATAGATTCATCTAGATATTAAAGAAAACATCTAAAACTTTCACAAACAGATGGGATGTTTCAGCACAGTGATGGAATCTGTAAAATGATGCAATGGAAATGCTAAAAATAAGCAATAATCAATTCAAAATGTTAATGTAGCAATTGCAAAATTATTTCTATTATAAAAAATGTTAAATTACAAAGAGAATAACAGTACCTTAAAATGACACATAATTTAAAATACTACAGATGTTAATATTGGAAAAATTGTTTAACAATGTTCACACCTGAGTACTCAATCCTTTGATGGAAGGTATGACACTATAATGATTTATTATAAAAACTCCATAAGTGATATGTGGTTTATATTTGTTAACTGCCTATATGATATATATTCTTACCCCAACCCCATCCCATCACATAGATGAGAAAATGGCATCTATAAATGCTACTTATGTGCTCAGGTTTACACAACTCTTAGATGTCTCTGACTACAAAGTCTTTGTTCTTTTCAATGTACCTCTATGCCTCTCATACTATAAAATTGAAATAAATTAATCTACCACTCCAAATGATCAATTTTCCACGGAAAAAAAAGAGAATTTTTGTAATTCTAACAACCTCTGCTATATGAATAACACTTAGACATGAGGTGGGCTGCCAGGTAAATTGGAAGGCTTCATCTAAAAAATACAAGACTATGAGGCATATTCCCTTCTCAACAGCCTAGGATGATTGGATCTACCAATTCTGTCACATTTTCAATATATAATTCCTGTTCAAACTTTCTATTAATATATCAAGTTTCATTGATAGTCCTAAAATGCAATGCAAAAGACGAGTAGATGATTTCAGCCATTCCAATTTGCAGCCTTTTGTAGAGTGACATCAACAGATTTTACTGTACTTGCATAAAGCCGTAGTTGTTCTTTTCCTATTCTATCATTTCTGGATTGGCGGATGGGATAAAATGTTTAGGAAAGAAAAACCAAATCTCAACACAAACGTGAATGTCATTGAAAGCTAAAAAAGTAAACAAAGTTAATGTTCACACCCATAAGTGCTACTGATTTTTCATTGAAGAAACTTAGAGGAGAAAGTTACTGGATTCCCAAAAGTAAGTGAAGGGTATATGTTTGCTAAATGCATTCAGCTTGTTGCTCTAATTATTTGAGGTTTTTTATGTGTTGTTGTTTTAGCTGTTGTTTGTGTTTTTTATTCTTTCTGCATTTTTCTTCTACTGTACAGTTGTTATTCATGCTATGAGTTATCTAAAGTTTACATTAATAATCAAATTCCTTGCACCATCCCAACTCTGAAACACACAATTTGGATGGAGATTAAGACTCATTCAGGACTCAGGCAGACATCCTTAGTACCCAGAACCACAACACAGCACACACGAATGCATGGTTCTGTAATTATTTTATGGAGCATCTATGAATTTGCTATGCACCAGACCCTGGGAAGTCAATGTACAGTGGTCAACAAAAACAATTCAATTGTATTAATATTTAGAAACCATAAAATGCAAATATTTTCTTTTTTTAATTTGAAGCTTGTTATTCTTCTGCACAATCCATAGCTCCTATTAGAATCATTAAAGTACATTCAGCAGTAGTAAGAAACGAACAGGGAAAATGTGATCATGACAAAAGGCTGCCAGAGTAACACGGGTGACAAATGTGGGAACATTTTAGAATTCCCAGTTTCCCACTCTAATAAAATAATATAAACAAAAAAGCTTTTTTTAGTAGCTTCAACTGAAACTATCACCTGATCTATTTCTTAAAATCCTCACAAAGGTTTCACTGAACCATTAGAGGTTTGGGCAGTCAAACAAATTAAACATGAACCAATCTTTTTAGAATGACTACTGAAGTCTCAATATTTCCAGCATTCTAGTTACCACAGTGAAAGAAATAAACAGGTACTTGTCAGGTTTATAAGGGAATGATCTATTTTCTACCCTTTTTTGCCTACTCTTTAAGGAAAACACACACACATATGCATGCAGGCATACATGCATGCACAAGCAGAACACAAATTTAGAAGCTATAGAGAAAATAAATAGAAAACAAAGAAGTTTTGACAAAACCAAACTGTCTTTACTTTTAGATTATAAAAACAATCAACTCTTTTTTTTTTATTACACTTTAGGTTTTAGGGTACATGTGCACAACGTGCAGGTTTGTTACATATGTATACATGTGCCATGTTGGTGTGCTGCACCCATTAACTCATCATTTAACATTAGGTGTATCTCCTAATGCTATCCCTCCCCCACCCCCCCACCCCACAACAGGCCCCAGTGTGTGAGGGAATTGGAATTTTGTAATTCATTTGGGTAGAGGAGCAAAAGGTATATATTAGGCTCAACTTTTCAGTCGGTGATGAGAGACAATGGCCTGCCATCCCTACCCCCTCTCCCCTACCCCAGTTAATCTAAATCTACAAAACGAAGGAGCTTCCCCTAGGCCGGAGGGGCTGCAGGATGGGAAAACAATCAGAATGAAACACTTTTATGGGTGTTCCTACAGACCAACTTGCTTCTAGTCAGCCCATTTAATTTCATATTTATGATTGTTTAAAAGAGAGAGGCCAGGCGCGGTGGCTCATGCCTGTAATCCCAGTACTTTGGGAAGCCGAGGCAGGTGGATCACTTGAGGTCAGGAGTTCAAGACCAGCCTAGCCAACATGGTGAAACCCCATCTCTACTAAAAATATAAAAATTAGCCGGGCGTGGTGGTGCATGCCTGTAATCCCAGCTACTAGGGAGGCTTAGGCAGGAGAATCACTTGAACCCGGGAGGAGGAGGTTGCAATGAGCTGAGATCGCACCACTGTACTCCAGCCTGGGTGACAGAGCGAGAGTCAGTCTCAAAAAGAAAGCAAGGAGGGAATGGGACAATTCATAAAAGCAAGCCCCAGCAGTTCTAGTTAACTGTGAACTGAACCAGTAAGATGCACATTGATTTAACTTGGGAAATAATTTATGTGCTGGTTTCTTAAATGACTGCTACATATTGCCTTCTTACCTGACGATGGAGTACAGAATATGGGGACAAAAACAAGAGCAGTTCCAAGGAAATGCTTTATGCCCGAATGCTAATTCAGAAGCATACTGAAAAAGGAGATGCAAGAGAATGCTCAGCGTGGATTCTAGGCCATCCTTAAACAATCCAGAGCTGAAGAGCCGTATTCAGAGATAAATTTATTCTGCGTTCAATGTTTCTTGACCTACTTCTCATAAGGAAAATTCTGCCTGAAAACCAAAAGGAATTCATTTTTCACTTTAGCTTGAAATTTACCTTAAGATAAAACACAATAGTTGTATAAAAATATGCCTTATTTGGTATGTATATAAAGCAGACCCAAGAGGATTTGGGGTAAAATATTTCATAAGTTGTACTATGCATGAATCTAAAAAATGAGAAACAAAAGGATAGTTAGTAAAAGGCTGTTCAGTCCCAAATAAAGGAGTAATTGTTGATATGCTATATAAAAGGGGAGTGGGGAAAGTCCTTTTTATACAAGGGAATGTGAGGAAGGGAACTCACATTTGTTGAGGCTGGATTTTACTTTTAATCCTCACAACTAGACTGAGAACAAACATTAGGCATTTTATTTCCCATTTACAGATTGTAAACCTGAGGCAATAGGATTAGTTGCCTGTAATAACAATTCACATGCTGAGAATCATAATATTATAGGCCTCCACCACCTAAAATTCCATCTTCAGAACTACACACACACGGGCGCATGCACACACACACACACACACACACACAAGTATTTCGTGAGATTGTAACCATGGTCTTAAGTTCCATCCTTTGCAAGTAAGGTAAGTCAGGCACTGTCTTCTCACTGCCTTAGGGTTGTTTAGAAATGCAGAGCTTTTGAATTACAAAATCAACTCTTGATTTCACTGACAGAGGTCAACTACTTTTAGTGTAAGTGAACCATGATTCTGGCATAAACAGATATAGAAGAATCCTGTTTAAAAGTTTTTACCTGCTCTAGGAGCCTACGAAGAGAAGAAGAGGGGGAAGTTGAGAGAGTTACAGATAAGTGAGAGTTAGAAGCCGTGTGGGGTGTGGGGAGGGCCCTGACCCTCTGACACACACACACACCTTTTCAAATTCATCTGAAGATAAGAGGAACATTATAATGTCCTCTTAGGGAGCCAAAGTCCTAAAGAAGAGAAGGAGGTTCTGGAGCTGCTGAAAAATAGTGCCCAACCCGAGCAAAGGGACTGGGCATGTAGATTAGCCTCACAGGGTTCTGAGCATCCCATCAGGTTTATGATAAGCAGCTAACATGTGTTGGTGCTTGAGAAGGTCATGGAAGTTAGGAGGAGCAAGTTGGCAGTCTTTCAAGGGTGTGGTAATCAGGACACAGACACCCCAAATCCTGGAGGCAGAATAGGCAGTTCAACTAAGGGCGGGATGCAGGTACTGGTTCACTTCAGCCAATGCCTGCATGCAAAGATCTTATTCCCCACAGACCAAATTGGATGTCACATCTCTGTGTGTCCTTGACCTAGAATCAGAAGTTGGCCCTGATGCCATGAAGCAAAGTAATACTCCTGTCTTATTCTAATCCTAGAGTGGAGGCGAGAGTCCTAACAAATCCTGAATGTGACCGGTAGTCCTGAAAAGTCACTGCATTTTATTAAGATTTCCTGAGAATGGTATATTAAGAAACCTGTTAAATTAAGATAAAAGAGGAACCAAAATAGAAATTTAATTTAGCTATAGAAAAATTAATAAAATACCATTTTTAGCCCACTTAAATTTGTGTGATACTGAAATTGTTTTCCTGCTACAGATGTATAATTTAGTGCAAAGGTGTAGGACCCAAGGCTTCACTGTGAGGAATGTAAATGTGCTCCCCAAAATAATTTATGATTTTGACTAATGTCTGCACAAAATACTATAGTCCATAACAGGTTTCAAATCTTATAACAACTATTAGTACTATCAACATGTAGAAATAAGAAAACTGAGGCTAAGAGTGGTTGGACTCTATCCATTGATTGCCCAGGATAACATCAAGTGACTGACTGGGGGCTCAAAATTTTTCTGCTGATTGTAAATATCAATCCTGTTTCCTATACTTGTCCATATACTTCCTGATGCCTATTTGGTGCTCAATACCTTTTACATTGAGTAAAAGAATGAACAAAAACATGTATTTATTTAATGCCCGGAAGGGGCATAGCAAATAATTGATATCCTTTCATATCTCACATAGCATTCAGTACAGCAAAAGAAGCAAAATTGAGGAGGGTATTGTAATAATGTTGAACATCTACAAATTTCTAGACACTGAGATTTTTATGCACTTCTTAAGTTTAATCCTCGTGTTAATCCATATTACACATGAGGAAATGGAGAGAGAATATAGTTTGTCAAGGTAATGGCCATAGTCCACGTAATTTGAGTGCTTACTATGTGCCACCTACTAAACACTTTAAACACATTAACATACTTCATTTTCACAGACCTTGTAAGAGAGGTACTTCTCTTGACCCTATTGTATAGCTAGGAACCAAAGCTTAGCAAGGTTAAGTAACTGCCCAAGTTCATATAGCTACTTTGCAGTAGATGAGCACAAATTGAAACTCATGCTTCTCTAACTCCATTATTAACCCAATAGCAGGTGCTGAAAATCGCTGATCGTGGTGCTGACAAAGGGAGAGTAAACAATAGCCACATAATAATACTATCTAAGGGAACATTACTGATGTACCTAGATTTTTTAAACTTTCCTTTATTTATGAAAATAAAAATGAATATATTCAATTGTATTTTCATTCTTCCCTCTGTTTGTGCCACTTTAAACACTGGTGCCTCCCTTCTCTTTGACCCAAATACTTAAAACAGGTCACACGTTTAAATATGGCAAGCCCTCCAGCCCTGCAAATGATGGACCATAAAATTTGTTTGTACTACTGGCAATTTTTTTTAAAAAAAGCTTATCCACACCTACTTTCATATTTTTAGGTTGGACAGTATCTTAGAAATAAAAAAAATTAAAACAGATCTTTATCTTTTAAAAAATCTATTTTCCAAAAGGAAACAAATGAATTATTTTTGTCTTATTATTACCATATAGCTTAAAAATCAATTACCTGAAATCATTATCATTCAAATCTTTAAAACAAGGCACTTAAATGTTTAATTTTTTTTTTAAAGTTAGCCAATGCAAAACTGCTTTACTCCAAAATGCCCTCTGAATTACCTGCTTCTCCTGCAGTCTTAGTATCCCCAAGTTATTGGCAGTGAATAAAAGTGTGAGGGAAATGAATCTTGCAATTCTCTGTGAATTTCATTCCAAAAAAGAATTTTGGGCATTTTGAAGAAGCAAGGTAGGGATTAGTTTTAAATAGGGATCTCTAGTTTGTGTATTATTTTCACAATTTGTAACTTACTTTCTTCCAAAAGTGGTTTGAAATAAATATTCTGAAACAATGAAGATCAATGGAAGCTAAGAGTTAGAAATGCTCATACAAATCTATTAAACCTAAATGTATATATGCATGTAATATTTTTGTTAAGAAACATAGAATAGAATAATTGAATTTTATATAATTATGGATACAGACACATAGATTCACATTGTAATGTTTATTCAGATTTTGTGTTTATTTGTTGATTGTTCAGGCAAACGGAAACTGCATTTGGTGTCAACAGTTGCATTTCTTTATATTTATATTAGCTGGTTAGCTGTGCTGGCAGAACTAAAGGAAACCTGTTCATAGAGCCTTTACATAGTCGTAACTACAACACAATCATGTGTCACAAATTTATAGCATTACAGCACAGCAGACCTTTAAACTGAAAATTGTTTAGAGAAAGAAAAACTTGACTGGGAGCAGTGGCTCACACTTGTAATCCCAGCACTTCGGGAGGCCGAGGCGGGTGGATCACCTGAGGTCAGGAGTTCGAGACCAGCCTGCCCAACATGGTGAAATCCTGTCTCTACTAAAAATACAAGAAAAATTAGCTGGGCATGGTGGCGTGCACCTGTAGTCCCAGCTATTTGGGAGGCTGAGGCAGGAGAATCGCTTGAACCTGGGAGGTGGAGGTTGCAGTGAGCCATCATGCCACTGCACTCCAGCCTGGCTGACAGAGCGAGACTCCCCATCTTAAAAAAAAAAAAAAAAAAAAAAAAGGAGAGATAGAGAGAAAGGAAAACTTGAAAAATGAATGAAATTGGTAAACAACTGCAGGGAGAGGAATTACCACACTCTTCATATGGCAAACTAAAGAAAGGCGGCACTGCAAGAAAAGTATTGCCAGAGCTTGAAGGGCAGAATGTGTAATTAGGATGTGATATCTGGCAGTGGTGATTCCAATCACTGGGGATTAAAACTGTACCTCAAATTGTGCTCTTTCTGTTGCTTTAGGGCCAGTGTATTCACTCAATCTTCCATGATATCTATATGGACTCATTGAACCTCAGATCTTAACTTCAGTTGAGCAGACCAAGTCTTCTCTCTCTCAGACCAAGGAAGGCATAACTTGTGTTCCATTAAGCTTACTCTGTCAAGTCTGCCAAATGAAACTTTAAATATGTAGGCATTGTCTACTTAGCCTGAACACTAAGAGGAGTCCTTCTACAGTTCCCAAGGATTTGTCTGGCTGCAATGTTTCTGAAGTCAGTACAGAAACTTCCCTGAAAATGGAGCTCCAAACTTATCACGATTTTCATCCTGGAACGTACTTAGGTTTTTATCCCTCGAAGTGCACCACTCAATTGCCGTCACATACTTTTTACCTGAAATTTATTTCAGTTTCTCAGAAGACTGTATATTTCCCCAGTTATAGATTTTACTATACCTTAAATATGGTGGCTGCCACTTTCTTAACCTACAGTATGAATGGCAGAAATGCTTAGATTTATAAAAGGCAAATACGGGGAAAAGAGAGGCAATATTAAATTCAAGTCTCTCCAAAGGAAAGGAAAAGATAATGAAAAAGGAATGTAAAAAATGAGAGACAGGTGGGGCAGGTTTAAGATGCCAGTGAATCTCTGCATAGACCGCCTTTTTTTGCTCTAAATACTAAACTTGCCTAAATTAGGCCACCTCCCTCCAGAGAACAAAAGGAAACTTGGCCACTATGGAATAGTACCAAAGTGAATTTTTAGAAGCTATTATTACCTACTCAGAATCTATATTTTTGAAAATTAATATATATGTATGTTTGTAATTATCAATATTAATACAAGGCAATAGGATCAACATGAACTTGCATACTTCTGTTAAGTTCACTTAAATATTGAACTAATGTAATCACTTCTCACTTTTTCTTTAACCAAATATGTAAATTCAATATAATTGACTTAGTTCTCAAATTGGTTCAATAAAATGTTCCCACAGTATTTGCAAATATATTCGTCTTTAGAATATTCCTCCTTAACCTTTTTAAGTAGAAATTAAAATGGAAATATTAAAACGTTTATTTAAAAGTGATCTTTTCTCTTAACAGACATTTATACTTTTGCTTACATGAATTGGTTTAGTTTTTTTTTTCCAGCACTGATACCGTTCCAAATACACTGTAGAAAAGAGTGAATATTTATTCTATTGGACGTTTGTTATGTTTGCATAATAACTAATTAGTGAATTGAGGCCAACTTTGATCAAAATGTTTGCTCTGAATAGATATTTGTTAATAAATAATTTTTTCATGTGATAAGTATGTAATAATAAGTTCTCTATGCTGCCTTGCTTTGATAGAATATTCAGACAACATTTATAAATGACTAATTGAAGGAATTAAAAGGCCTTAAGTGCCCCAGAATGTAGAAATGGAATAAACATGGGGTAGTGGTGAGGGTGGGCTAGAAATTATTACACTAAATTTTTCTTTAAAAAAGGAAAGTGAAAATACAGCTGGAAAAAATGCACGCAGAATAAATGTCATTATGACATATTCTGAACGTGTGTACTTGATTTTCCTTCATCACGGCTTCGTTTTGAGACGTCCAGGTCAACCACTGTCAACCAATCAATCTCTAGCCTCTTTGAGCAGAGATCAAGGGCAACAGCAGAGCCTTAATGATTTCAATCTCTAGCCTTCAAGGGGACAGATTATAGGGACTGAAAGTAAATCAGTCCATCACAAGGCACTTCAGCCCATAGCCCCATGACAAAGCTTGATTAGAACGGAAAAGTGTTAAGCCATCGAAAACAAGACACAGCTATGAGGAAAGAGGAAATATAAGGCTAATGAATTTTAGTGTTCATAACAAGATAAAAATGTGTTTAGCAATACCTGTGTAGCCATTTAGAAATCTAAAGAGCAAGAAGAAAATTATGATAGAACATTCTGAGCAATTTCTTCCTCTTTTCTCAAGAGCAGAGTTGAGATAGATTTACATGTAAAGTCTACCCATTCTTCTAGGCCATTCACAGACCCATTTTAAAAAAAACAATAAATCCAAAAGCCAAAAGCAATAAGCTTGTTTAAATACTGAAGTTCACATGGTGCTAATGTTTTCAGAAATCCACTTACACTTTACACCCATAATGTAAGTAACCTACCCTTTAAATATTTAATTGCTCACTAATGTTTTTATTTGCTTATCATTTCTTTTTAAAACTAGATAACATGCTCTTTTTTAGCAGATATCTTTGGATCTTCACTATCTCAACTGACTTTTTTTTTTTTTTGAGACTGAATCTCGCTATATCGCCCAGGCTGGAGTGCAGTGGTGCAATCTCGACTCGCTGCAACCTCCTCCTCCTGGGTCCAAGCAATTCTTCTGCCTCAGCCTCCTAAGTAGCTGGGATTAGAGGCACCCACCATCACGCCTGGCTAATTGTTGTATTTTTAGTAGAGAAGGGGTTTCGCCATGTTGGCTAGGCTGGTCTCAAACTCCTGCCTTCAAGTGATCCACCAGCCTCTCACACCCAAAGTGCTGGGATTACAGGAGTGAGCCCCTGCACCTGGCCTCAACTGACTTTTTTATATCACAGCTAAATGTTTGTAATTATTTTGATATACTCTATATGGAAAATAAGGAAAGTATTTTTTCCCTTTTAAAATAAGTAAAATATATAATTACCCTTTAATTTTTTTTTTTTTTTTTTTTGAGACATAGACTGGCTCTGTCCCCCAGGCTGGAAGTTCAGTGGCACGATCTCAACTCACTGCAACCTCCACTTCCTGGGTTCAAGCAACTCTCCTGCCTCAGCCTCCCAAGAAGTTGGGACTACAGGCAAGCATCACCGCGCCCACCTAATTTTTGTATTTTTAGTAGAGACAGGGTTTTACCATGTTGGCCAGGCTGGTCTCGAACTCCTGACCTCAGGTGATCTGCCCGCCTCGGCCATTCAAAGCGCTGGGATTACAAGCGTGAGTCACCGCGCCCGACCTAAATATCCTTTAAATCTACTGTATCTATGTGACTATAATGATGAGAAGTAAGGATGCCTTCCCTACAGCTAAACAAAGACTTTTCTGAAATGTATATTTAGAGACCCAGAATTTCATCTTATTTGAATTCAAAACACTTAAAGGAAATAAATCTTAATAGAAATGATTTTTAAAGCATTTCAAACACAAGAATTGTAGTTTAAAATATTGTTCTTTAAAGCTATAAGTAAACCAATGTTTCCAAACTGTTTTTACTGGAGCAAAATTCCCTAGAACCAAAATAATCTTGAAATTTTAGATTAAACAAAGCAAAACAGATTAAATCACCTCCAAGTTTCTCAAAATCTTCAACATAGAAATGGCTGTTAATATCTCAAAAAGGAATAAAAACCGTTTTTCCAAATATGTACGAGAATGACTTTTTTTTTCCTGGAATTACCTATTGATGCCAAGCTCAGCGTTTCTCATATAGTTTAAAACACACGGAAGTAAATTTGCTGCTCCCTTATAAACACATCCTGATAATATGGAAACATTTATTCAACTAACTAATGTCAAAACAGGCAACAAATTAAAACTGATTCAAAGGGGAATTCAAGGGACTGAACATATATAGTCACAGAAAGAAAAAGAAGCTAGAACAAGATTAATAAGTTAGAAACAAAACAGATTAACATCAAAAACTGCAATAAAATTATATATTTTGAGGGTACCAGAAAGATATTACTTATCTCTCTACTGAACAAAAATGTGTACATTTATGTAAAATTTCTCAGAATCTAAACCCTAATCGGCAGACTGACACCTCACATGGCCGGGTACTCCTCTGAGACAAAAATTCCAGAGGAACAATCAGGCAGCAGCATTCACGGTTCACGAAAATCCACTGTTCTATAGCCACCACTGCTGAGATCCAGGCAAACAGGGTCTGGAGTGGACCTCTAGCAAACTCCAACAGACCTGCAGCTGAGGGTCATGTCTGGTAGAAGGAAAACTAACAAACAGAAAGGACATCCACACCAAAAACCCATCTGTACATCGCCATCATCAAAGACCAAAAGTAGATAAAACCACAAAGATTGGAAAAAACAGAGCAGAAAAACTGGAAACTCTAAAAAGCAGAGCGCCTCTCCTCCTCCAAAGGAAGGCAGTTCCTCACCAGCAACGGAACAAAGCTGGACGGAGAATGACTTTGACGAGTTGAGAGAAGAAGGCGTCACATGATCAAACTACTCCGAGCTACAGGAAGAAATTCAAACCAATGGCAAAGAAGTTAAAAACTTTGAAAAAAAATTAGACGAATGGATAACTAGAATAACCAATACAGAGAAGTGCTTAAAGGAGCTGACGGAGCTGAAAGCCAAGGCTCAAGAACCACGTGAAGATTGCAGAAACCTCAGGAGCCGATGCGATCAACTGGAAGAAAGGGTATCAGCGATGGAAGATGAAATGAATGAAATGAAGCGAGAAGAGAAGTTTAGAGAGAAAAGAATAAAAAGAAACTAACAAAGCCTCCAAGAAATATGGGACTATGTGAAAAGATCAAATCTACGTCTGATTGGTGTACCTGAAAGTGACGGGGAGAATGGAACCAAGTTGGAAAACACTCTGCAAGATATTATCCAGGAGAACTTCCCCAATCTAGCAAGGCAGGCCAACATTCAGATTCAGGAAATACAGAGAACGTCACAAAGATACTCCTCGAGAAGAGCAACTCCAAGACACATAATTGTCAGATTCACCAAAGTGGAAATGAAGGAAAAAATGTTAAGGGCGGCCAGAGAGAAAGGTCGGGTTACCCACAAAGGGAAGCCCATCAGACTAACAGCTGATCTCTCGGCAGAAACTCTACAAGCCAGAAGAGAGTGGGGGCCGATATTCAACATTCTTAAAGAAAAGAATTTTCAACCCAGAATTTCCTATCCCGCCAAACTAAGCTTCATAAGCGAAGGAGAAATAAAATCCTTTACAGACAAGCAAATGCTGAGAGATTTGGTCACCACCAGGCCTGCCTTACAAGAGCTCCTGAAGGAAGCACTAAACATGGAAAGGAACAACTGGTACCAGCCACTGCAAAAACATGCCAAATTGTAAACACCATCGAGGCTAGGAAGAAACTGCATCAACTAACGAGCAAAATAACCAGCTAACATCATAATGACAGGATCAGATTCACACATAACAATATTAACTTTAAATGTAAATGGGCTAAATGCTCCAATTAAAAGACACAGACTGGCAAATTGGATAAAGAGTCAAGACCCATCAGTGTGCTGTATTCAGGAAACCCATCTCACCTGCAGAGACACACATAGGCTCAAAATAAAAGGATGGAGGAAGATCTACCAAGCAAATGGAAAACGAAAAAAGGCAGGGGTTGCAATCCTAGTCTCTGATAAAACAGACTTTAAACTAACAAAGATCAAAAGAGACAAAGAAGGCCATTACATAATGGTAAAGGGATCAGTTCAACAAGAAGAGCTAACTATCCTAAATATATATGCACCCAATACAGGAGCACCCAGATTCATAAAGCAAGTCCTGGGTGACCTACAAAGAGACTTAGACTCCCACACAATAATAATGGGAGACTTTAACACCCCACTGTCAACATTAGACAGATCAACGAGACAGAAAGTTAACAAGGATACCCAGGAATTGAACTCAGCTCTGCACCAAGCAGACCTAATAGACATCTACAGAACTCTCCACCCCAAATCAACAGAATATACATTTTTTTCAGCACCACACCACACCTATTCCAAAATTGACCACATAGTTGAAGTAAAGCTCTCCTCAGCAAATGTAAAAGAACAGAAATTACAACAAACTGTCTCTCAGACCACAGTGCAATCAAACTAGAACTCAGGATCAAGAAACTCACTCAAAACCGCTCAACTACATGGAAACTGAACAACCTGCTCCTGAATGACTACTGGGTACATAACAAAATGAAGGCAGAAATAAAGATGTTCTTTGAAACCAAAGAGAACAAAGACACAACATACCAGAATCTCTCGGACACATTCAAAGCAGTGTGTAGAGGGAAGTTTATAGCACTAAATGCCCACAAGAGAAAGCAGGAAAGATCCAAAATTGACACCCTAACATCACAAAAAGAACTAGAAAAGCAAGAGCAAACACATTCAAAAGCTAGCAGAAGGCAAGAAATAACTAAAATCAGAGCAGAACTGAAGGAAATAGAGACACAAAAAACCCTTCAAAAAATTAATGAATCCAGGAGCTGGTTTTTTGCAAATATCAACAAAATTGATAGACCGCTAGCAAGACTAATAAAGAAGAAAAGAGAGAAGAATCAAATAGATGCAATAAAAAATGATAAAGGGGATATCACCACCAATCCCACAGAAATACAATCTACCATCAGAGAATACTACAAACACCTCTACGCAAATAAACTAGATAATCTAGAAGAAATGGATAAATTCCTCGACACATACACCCTCCCAAGACTAAATCAGGAAGAAGTTGAATCTCTGAATAGACCAATAACAGGTTCTGAAATTGTGGCAATAATCAATAGTTTACCAACCAAAAAGAGTCCAGGACCTGATGGATTCACAGCCGAATTCAACCAGAGGTACAAGGAGGAACTGGTATCATTCCTTCTGAAACTACTCCAATCAATAGAAAAAGAGGGAATCCTCCCTAACTCATTTTATGAGACCAGCATCATCCTAATACCAAAGCCTGGCAGAGACACAACCAAAAAAGAGAATTTTAGACCAATATCCTTGATGAACATTGATGCAAAAATCCTCAATAAAATAATGGCAAACCGAATCCAGCAGCACATCAAAAAGCTTACCCACCATGATCAAGTGGGCTTCATCCCTGGGATGCAAGGCTGGTTCAACATACACAAATGAATAAATGGAATCCAGCATATAAACAGAACCAAACACAAAAACCACATGATTATCTCAATAGATGCAGAAAAGGCCTTTGACAAAATTCAACAACCTTCATGCTAAAAACTCTCAATAAATTAGGTATTGATGGGACATATCTCAAAATAATAAGAGCTATCTATGACAAACCCACAGCCAATATCATACTGAATGGGCAAACACTGGAAGCATTCCCTTTGAAAACTGGCACAAGACACGGATGCCCTCTCTCACCACTCCTATTCAACATAGTGTTGGAAGTTCTGGCCAGGGCAATCAGGCAGGAGAAGGAAATAAAGGGTATTCAATTAGGAAAAGAAGAAGTCAAATTGTCCCTGTTTGCAGATGACATGATTGTATATCTAGAAAACCCCATTGTCTCAGCCCAAAATCTCCTTAAGCTGATAAGCAACTTCAGCAAAGTCTCAGGATACAAAATCAATGTACAAAAATCACAAGCATTCTCATACACCAATAACAGACAAACAGAGAGCCAAATCATGAGTGAACTCCCATTCACAATGGCTTCAAAGAGAACAAAATACCTCAGAATCCAACTCACAAGGGACGTGAAGGACCTCTTCAAGGAGAACTACAAACCACTGCTCAATGAAATAAAAGAGGATACAAACAAATGGAAGAACATTCCACGCTCATGGGTTGGAAGAATCAGTATCATGAAAATGGCCATACTGCCCAAGGTAATTTATAGATTCAATGCCATCCCCATCAAGCTACCAATGACTTTCTTCACAGAATTGGAAAAAACTACTTCAAAGTTCATATGGAACCAAAAAAGAGTCCGCATTGCCAAGTCAATCCTAAGCCAAAAGAACAAAGCTGGAGGCATCACGCTACCTGACTTCAAACTATACTACAAGTCTACAGTAAAGAAAACAGCATGGTACTGGTACCACAACAGAGATATAGATAAATGGAACAGAACAGAGCTCTCAGAAATAACGCCACATATCTACAACTATCTCATCTTTGACAAACCTGACAAAAACAAGCAATGGGGAAAGGTTTCCCTATTTAATAAATGGTGCTGGGAAAACTGGCTAGCCATATGTAGAAAGCTGAAACTGGATCCCTTCCTTACAGCTTATACAAAAATTCATTCAAGATGGATTAAAGACTTACATGTTAGACCTAAAACCATAAAAACCCTAGAAGAAAACCTAGGCATTACCATTCAGGACATAGGCATGGGCAAGGACTTCATGTCTAAAACACCAAAAGCAATGGCAACAAAAGCCAAAATTGACAAATGGGATCTAATTAAACTAAAGAGATTCTGCACAGCAAAAGAAACTACCATCAGAGTGAACAGGCAACCTATAAAATGGGAGAATATTTTCACAACCTACTCATCTGACAAAGGGCTAATATCCAGAATCTACAATGAACTCAAACAACTTTACAAGAAGAAAACAACCCCATCAAAAAGTGGGTAAAGGACATGAACAGACACTTCTCAAAGGAAGACATTTATGCAGCCAAAAAACACATGAAAAAAATGCTCATCATTACTGGCCACCAGAGAAATGCAAATCAAAACCACAATGAGATACCATCTCACACCAATTAGAATGGTGATCATTAAAAAGTCAGGAAACAACAGGTGCTGGAGAGGATGTGGAGAAATAGGAACACTTTTACACTGTTGGTGGGACTGTAAACTAGTTCAACCATTGTGGAAGTCAGTGTGGCGATTCTTCAGGGATCAAGAACTAGAAACACCATTTGACCCAGCCATCCCATTACTGGGTATATACCCAAAGGACTATAAATCATGCTGCTATAAAGACACATGCACACGTATGTTTATTGCAGCATTATTCACAATAGCAGAGACTTGGAACCAACCCAAATGTCCAACAATGATAGACTGGATTAAGAAAATGTGGCACATATACACCATGGAATACTATGCAGCCATAAAAAATGATGAGTTCATGTCCTTTGTAGGGACATGGATGAAACTGGAAACCATCATTCTCAGTAAACTATCGCAAGGACAAAAAAACCAAACACCGCATGTTCTCACTCATAGGTGGGAAATAAACAATGAGAACACATGGACACAGGAAGGGGAACATCACACTCCAGGGACCATTGTGGGGTGGGGGGAGGGGGGAGGGATAGCATTAGGAGATATACCTAATGCTAAATGACGAGTTAATGGTTGCAGCACACCAACATGGCACATGTATACATATGTAACAAACCTGCACATTGTGCACATGTACCCTAAAACTTAAAGTATAATAATAAAATAAAATAAAAAATAAAAAAAAAGAATCTAAGTGCTAATCAATAGTAAATACTATAGGGTGACTATAGTCAATAATAACTTACTTGTACATTTTTAAATAACAGTATAACTGGATTGTTTGTAACACAGAGGATAAATGCTTAAGGTGACACATGCCCCATTTATTCTGATGTGATTACTATGCATTGTATGTCTGTATCAAAATATCTCATGTGCTTCCAAATTATAAGCACCTACTATGTACCCACAAAAATAATTTTTTAAGTTAATACTAAGTTATACAAAGACACATACCCCTAACAAATTAAATAATCTGTTGGTAGATCTTTTAGACAATACTTTAGTATGATAATAAAAGAACATCTACTTGTTCTTTTGCCTTATTTCCAAGTTTTAGCGTTTAACAAGCTTGAATGTGTCGTAATTACTCATGTAATTACTTAAGTGTCAGGCATTGTGCTGGGGACTAGGGAGATGATAGGGAACTGGATAAATGCCCATACTTTTTAGAAGCTTACTAATGAGGGATAATGACATATAAACAGGAAATTGCAAAGCAGTTTGATGTATGTTAAAACATAGTTACTGTGGGCCGGGCGCGGTGGCTCATGCCTCTAATCCCAGAACTTTGGGAGGCCGAGGCAGGCGGATCACGAGGTCAGGAGTTCGAGACCAGCCTGGCCAATATGGTGAAACTCTGTCTCTACTAAAAAAGTACAAAAATTAGCCGGGCGTGGTGGCACGCGCCTGTAGTCCCAGCTACTCTGGAGGCTGAGACAGAAGAATCGCTTGAACTCAGGAGGCAGAGATTGCAGTGAGCCGAGATCACTCCACTGCACTCCAGCCTGGGTGACAGAGGAAGACTCCATCTCAAAAAAAAAAAAAAAAAAATGAAAGAAAAGAAAAAAAAATAGTTACTGTGGGATGTTGAGATGACACATAAGAGATATTCCTCCTGTAACGTCAATTCTAGATATGTTCTAAAAAGGAGACATCACCTAAATGATAAACTGGAGTTAGCTGGGTAAAAAGTTGAGGTGGGAGATGACATTTCAGGAAGAATAACAGAAACTAGAATAGTGACTTGTATGACATGATTAGTATGTACAATGTGGTGCTTGAGGGATGGGTGGGTTCAGTGGGTGTTGTGGGAAGGGGTGAATGTAAAGAGATGGTGCAGAGGCCAATTAATGGAGAGATTGGTAGAGCATCTTATAGAATTCAGATTTCACTTTTGGGGCAATGCAGAATGAGTAGCATTATCTGACTTACATTTTAGGAAAACTCTTTTTGATAACAATTCAGAAAGTGGATTTGGGAAGTTTGAAGAAGGGAACGTGGCAAATAAAGAGACAAGGAATCAGGAGGCTATTGTAATCATTCAGGTGAAAGGTGGTATAAACTAAGGTAATAGCCATGGAAACAGAATTATCACATCAGTTAATTGTTCAACTTACATACAAACCACAAATCCAATCAACTAGTATTTCAAACGTGCAAAATATGTTTGACAGGGGTTTATTATGAATGTTTCTGTAAATCAGTCTCTATACACATATCTATGCCTACATATATACATACACACATATATGCCTATATATATTCTATAGTTTTGTGAAAGTGATGGTATAACAACAAAAAATATATTGTGTCATATCCACTGATCACAATAGACTTTGTTCGTCTGGTTATTTTGCAAATCATTTAACAATTAGTTTTCATTTAAAGGAAGTTTATAAGTTAAAGTAAACATAAGACAAATTTATTTTTGAATGTTAAGCCCTCAGCATCGAGGAACATGAAAATACTGATTAATTAGTGTGACGAAGGAAAACATTGAATTAAGTCAACTAGTTATTCAGTTAAATTTATTTTGAGGAAACCGCAGAAGGTTTTCTAGGGGGAAGATGACACAATCAAATATGCTTTTGAAAACATTCTGGCTGCATGTGGAAAACTGAATCACAGGGGTGGGGGAAACAACATCTGTTTTAGGGGAACTGCAACAATCCTGGCAAAACATGATGGCTAATGCCAAGGTAATGTTAGAACAGTGATCTAGAGGGAGAATGCAAGAATGATACCCCCAAACCTGAGAAGTTTGGCACATGATGTCTTTCAATGAGCTAGAGAAGGAGGAAGAAGAATTGCTTAGAAGGCAGTTTTCGATCTCATATATACTGATTTTGAATTAACTATGTGATATACATGAGCATAATTGATGGGCAGGGGGATAGGTCTCTAGCTCAAAAGAATGATTTTGGTTGAATATAAAAATCTGAGGGTCATCGTTAAGAGTTGTTATTGCTATGGATTTGGATGAGATCAAGAAAAATATGTTGATTGAGCATTAAGATTGAAACTCAACGTTAAAAGAGATTTACAATAGGTGAGCAACCTCCAAGAAAATGATAAAGTTGCCCTGAGACAGGAAGACTAGAATAGTGGAATATCTTAGAAGCCAGGGAAGAAGAGTTTTTCCAATAGGAATGACTGGTTAGCAATCAATACTACAGAGTGGTAAGATGAGGCCTGATGTGACTTGGGCCTTGACAAAATCAATTTCAGTTGAAGGATGTGGAGGCAGCTGGATTACTGGTGTTTGAGACAGATACGTGAGCAAGGAAGTAGATACAATGAGCATAGAAATTGTTAAAGAAGTTTAGCTTCAGGAGTGGAAAATAACAAGTTGGTAGGAGATAAAAACTAATAGCAGAATGTCCTATTTGTTACTACAGGCGACACTGTATTGCAAGTTAAAATAAATTAGTTAAACCTGACACAAATGCCTGACTGCAAGAAAAAAAATTAAAGGGTTTCTTCAACCAGGCATTTGTATTTTAAGCATTTTATTTTGGCAATCAATTGGGGAAATGAAATATTTTCTCCTCAAAGGTAATGCTGTAGCAGTTATAATTGTATTCCAGGACTTGCAGGTTACTATTACAAATACTCATTGAAATTAATGAATTTTTATTCTCCTGGCTCTGGAGGAGTGGCTGGAAGCACCGTGTTTTATAGTCTGACAAATTTGGGTTCTATTCCCAGTATCTCTGGATACCAGCTATATGACCTTGAACAAAATACTGAGCCTCTTTCAAAGCCTCAGTTTTCTCATTTGTTAACAAAGCAGTAACAGTAGCTCTTTTATAGCATCATGGAGAAGAATAAATAAAGTAATGAATATCTTGTCTGCTACACTGTCTCTCAACCTTTAGACTATATCAAAATGCCCTGAAGAACTTCTTAAAATACCACTCCCAGAATTCATTATTTAGTAGGTCTCCGTAGAGCCCGAGAACTTACATTTCTTACAAATTTCCAGGTGATATTGCTGGTCTGAAACATACTTTGAGAACCACAGCTTTAGCACATAGACAGTCACATAATAAAAACCAATAAATGTAAATATTAGCATTTCTTTGATGGAGACAGCCCCAGGCTGCCTACAGCAAGATGTTCCCCCCTTAGGTTCCTGAAAATAGAAAGTCCCGCATGGTCCTCATCAAAGTGGATTCCTTCAATACTTCTTCCTCCTTTCTCACATCGGCACAACATCCCCACTCCTCTACCTTCTTGCTCAATTATCTGACCCCCTGAGCTCCTTTTTTTTTTTTTTTTTTTTTTTTTTTGAGACGGAGTTTTGCTCTCATTGCCCAGGCTGGAGTGTAGTGGCACGATCTCGGCTCACTGCAACCACTGTCTCCCGGGTTCAAGCGATTCTCCTGCCTCAGCCTCCCAAGTAGCTGGGACTACAGGCATCCACCACAATGCCCGGCTAATTTTTTGTATTTTTAGTAGAGACGGGGTTTTACCATGTTTGCCAGGCTGGTCTCTAGCTCCTGACCTCAAATGATCCGCCTGCCTCAGCCTCCCAAAGTGCTGGGATTACAGGTGTGAGCCACCGCGCCCGGCCCCCCTGCACTTTTTATAAATTAATTAATTAATTAATTCATTCATTCATTCAATAAACTCTGCTACAGTATTCAGAGACTTTTTTCTGCCATATTTGCTTTGATCTAGTTAGCACTTAATGAGTTTATATACCAAAATATCCCTTTTACAGTATCCTGTAATGAATCTCTTTATCATTTCTAGCTTATATGATGGAGTCTGTGATAGACAGTAAGATTGCCTCTGAACCTTGCCCTCTACTGATGTGGGTATTATTACACTGATGAGATTTCTTCTTTCTCGTTCTCTGTTATGAAAAAGCAAGCTCATGGCCCACGGGGCTCATAAAAAATTTACTAAAGGCTGAGAGCAATGGCAACTAATGACACACGTGTAAGTACATATTGATCAAATTAGAGATGATTTTTTTTTCACAGCTCAGTGACGTGTCTAACAATAGTATTCTGGGAAATTCCATATATACATAATATAAGCCATGACTTTATTCAGATAGAACAAATGCCAGATAATATTGTTAGGAGCTTCTACAACAGCAAAATTCAAAATCACATTATCATTTTAAAACACATTAAATGGCTCACTTTTTTTCCCTCAGTGCCTGTCCATCTTGTTTAGAAAAGACTTGATTAAAGCCACATCCACTGATAGGCAATGGAAGTTAGATTAGATACTTGTGTATCCAATACTGTTTAAAAGACTGATTCTGTTTTATAATTTGAATTAAATGGTAACTAATCTTTTTTTTGTAGGAGCTTGGGCTAGGCAAAGTAAGGAATAAAGAAATAAAGTTACATTTTCTATGACTAGAGGTATTTTAGAAGAAGTTGAATGTGTACTTAATAAAAGTGTGTTCTATGGAGATTCTATGCATGCATAGAAAACTAGGTGAAATAAAAATTCTGCACATTTCTGTAAGCAAGTATCAAGGAAAAAGAGTTCTGAACAACTGCAGCACCCTGTAAGTCTCCTTCATGTTCTTTCCCAATTCATACTATATTCCCACCAGCCTCTCAGGAAGAAACTGCTCTGCTGACCTGAATCATTATAGATAACTTTGGCCAGTTCTCAAACTTCACGTAGATGGAATCACACAGTAAAGATTCATCTTCTAGTAACATTGTGTTTATGAAATTCATTCATACTCTTGCAAGTAGCAGGTTTTTATTATTATATAATATTCCATGCATATACTGCATTTTTGTTTTTGTTTTTTTTGTTTGTTTGTTTTGAGACAAAGTCTTGCTCTGTCACCCGGGCTGGAGTGCAGTGGCATGATCTCAGCTCACTACAACCTCTAGCTCCCGGGTTCAAGTGATTCTCCTGCCTCAGCCTCCCGAGTAGCTGGGATTACAGGCGCCTGCCACCACACTCGGCTAATTTTTTGTATTTTTAGTAGAGACGGGGTTTCACTATGCTGACCAGGCTGGTCTCTAACTCCTGACCTCAAGTGATCCTCCCTCCTCGGCCTCCCAAAGTGCTAGGATTACAGGCGTGAGCCACCTCACCCAGTCTATACTGCATTTTTAATTCTAATTCTGAGGGACACAAGTTGTATCAGGTTTTGCTATTATGCAAAACGTTGCTATTAACAACCTTGTGCATGCTATTTTGGTGGACTTAATTTCTCCCCTTTTTTGAGACAGGGTCTGACTCTGTCACCCAGGCAGGAGTGTAGTGGTGCAATCACGGCTCCCTGCAGCTTCAACTTCCTGGGCTCAAGCCATTCTCTCATCTCAGCCTCTGGAGTAGCTGGGACTACAGGTGCATGCCACCACGTCAGGCTAATTTTGATTATTATTATTATTTTTTTTTTTTCAAAGAGATGAGGTCAAATTATGTTGCCCAGGACAGTCTAAAACTCCTGGCTTCAAGCGACCCTCCCACTTTGGCCTCCCAAAGTGCTGGGATTACAGGCATGATCCACTACACCTGGCCTACTAATTTCTCTTGAATACATACATATGAGAGGAATTGCTGGATCATAAGGAAGGCATAAATTTAGATTTAGTAGATATTGGCAAATATTAATTTACCCTTAAACCAGCAATATTTGAGAGCTCCAGCTGAGGCACCAATTCTCCCCAGTACTTGATATAGTCTTATTATATTGTAGCCATTCTGATGCATATATAGGGGTATTTTAAATTCTTTGATTACTAATGAAGTTAGGCACCTATTCAAATGTTTTTGACTATCTTTGTCCTCTTTTACGAAGTGCCTGTTCAAATATTTTGCCAATTTTTTAAAACATGGTTTTTTTTTATATGTATGAGTTTATTATACATTATGGATACAAGTTTTTTAATCAGATATACGTTTTGAGAATATTTTTCTCCCAGTCCATGACTTTCCTTTTCACTGTTATTAGTGTATTATAATAGAATTCTTAGTTTTAATGAAGCTCAATTTATCAGTGTTTTACTTTGTACTTAGTGCTTGTTCGGTCTTAATTATGATATCTTTGCTTAGCCTGTATCTCACTTGTAGATTATTTTACTTATGACTGGAGATTGCCCACCAGATGTAACCACTTACACTCTAAGGGTCACAGCCATATTCTCCTTGACTATGTTCACTTAATCACCGTTGGCAGAGACTATGTCTTGTCTAATGTTATTTTATCCCTTATTCAGAGACACTCATATTATTGTGACTGTAAATTTTCTTAGCTAAAATAATTTCCCTCTATCTCTCTCTCTCTCTGTCTCACTTTCTTTCTCTCTCTCTCTCTCTCCAACTCCCAAAGATACATAAGTCGGATTTATTGGGCACAGCTACCAGGAAAATGGGTTCAAGAAGGGTTACTCAGCAAATGAATAATCTTTTGCTAGGGCTGAGGAGTCCAACTCATGGCCTCGATATAATTTTTGAGAATGGAAGCTGGGAAAGGAAGATGTCAGGGAACCCTGGGGTTGTTAATAGTATTGAAACAACCTACCTTTTAGTACTTTTGAGAGAGATATGAAACTATCACCCTGTTCTGAAGCTCAAGTCCTAGCTTATTATTTTCCCTTTATCAATTCACAGATAAAAGCAACAAATTTCCTAGAAATACTTTTTCTTGTTTTTGAAGGTATGTTATAGAATAGAAAAAGTCTTACAAAGGTGTATTTTTACATAGCGGTTGGTGATGGTGGACAGAAATTTTTAAAAATCATATGTACCCTTCATTTCATATTTTTATAATGAAATGACAATTTAATCAATGTATTAAATTTTCAAAAGAAAATGCAAATATCTGTCCTACATAGATTGAAGACCAAGAATTTCTGCCAATGATACCAAGCCAAGATTAGTTTTCAGTTAGTCTTTTTATACCATCTTTCAAAACAAAAAGTAATATGCGATCCTTATACTGTTAAAGACAAAATTATTCAATGTCACTTGTTGAATCACGGTAAGGCAGCCTTTATCCAAGACCATCTCAATAGGTATAGCGACCATGAAAATAGGGTCTTGCAGTAGGGGAGAGAGATTGGGCTCAATCTGAATACAGCACAGGCAAATGGGAATTTATAACCAAGGAACAAGGTAGGGGTCAGTGGATGGAAAATTATTAAGAGGAAGCAGCATGGGTAAGGGAGACTCTTGCTGAAAATAGTCCAGTCATCCCCTGGAGGATGGTGGATGATAAGGAACATGATCAGATATCCAGGATAATCAAATACCAAGGATGAGAGTTTTCTGGCTAAACTGATCTAGCCTGCTAAAACTAAATTTTAGGAGAAAGCGCACAGACAGGGCTATGAGAAGGTTGGGAAGCCTGAATAAAGTTTGGCCGAGCAAATAATCTTTGTCAGTACTAACAGTTAATAAACAGAGAGTACCCCAGTAATTCATTTATGAAAATGTGTTTCAAAAAATTCCAGTCTTGACCAGGCGCGGTGGCTCACACCTGCATCGTCGCACTTTAGGAGGCAGAGGCAGGTGGATCACCTGAGGTCTGGAGTTCGAGACCAGCATGGCCAACATAGTGAAACCCCTTCTCTACTAAAAATACAAAAAAATTAGCTGGGCGTGGTGGCATGCACTTGTAATCCCAGCTAATCGGGAGGCTGAAGCAGGAGAATCGCTTGAACCTGGGAGGCAGAGGTTGCAGTGAGCCAAGATCACACCACTGCACTCCAGCCTGGGCGATAAGAGTGAAACTCCATTAAAAAAAAAAAAAAAATCCAATCTCTTTGAAAGTTATGTATCACTTGACAAAAACATTTCCTTTGTGACGTAGGTTCAGAAACATTGGGTTAAACTAAGTTAAACAATTTTTTTAACTACAAAAAATTTCAGGGTTGAGTTGTGACTCGCTAAAGAAGGAAATGAAATTATCACATTTTAACAATTTGTTTTTCATTCAACATCTTACGGGATCAATGTTCTTTACAATTTACATTTGGAAATGCTGTTCTAGACTCATCCGTTATATAAATTATACATTTAAGAGGATGTTGGTTCTAAATACTTTAACTTGCTATCAAGGCAGAAATTTAACAGCAAATTTGCTCTTGTTATGTTATTCTCTTTTATATCCAAGAGAAAAAGAATGTTAAGTTGAAAGTTATTTTGCTCAGGAACACTTACAAAGATATATACACATTCAGTAGACACTTGCACGACATTACATTTGAAATTGGATATATCGTTTAGCTTTTTATACATAGATCATAGTATGCAGATTTTAAGTGGTGGAAAATGAATCTTTTAACATTCAAAGTGATGAGCTTTGGAGAAGGCTGTTTTAATCTGTTATACTGCAGGTGTAACTCCTGGTACACTTGTAGGTTAGTAGTGATATTGTAGGCATATTCGATGGATCAATATATATGGAGTACTTGATATTCAGATATTCAGTTCTCCCCGATGCCTTAATCTGGGTGTTGTTTTTGCAGTGGTTAGGAGGAAGGAGAGGAGGTGCCAAGATTCAGACACTGCAGAAGAGGATTATATAAGCAGAAATAATTCCATGATGCGGTTTTGTACCTGTTTACTACAAATCAAAGGTGGCTGACACCACTTTGTCCCCAGGAATCCTATAATGGTTAGATGATAGCTGTAAATACACTCCTGTTTTCCTTCCAGAGGTGTGTGGGAAACCCTTAGAATGGGGTGTGCATTTGCCCCTAGTTAAGGGTCAACGAAATCTAAGGCAGAATTCAGCTACAGATTTAGAGCTATAGTCTCTTTAGAGTTCCAGGTGTCCCTTTTATTTAAAATTCTTTTTTTCCCTGACATTTTAAATATAAGGTTCCCTATTTACTTTGCAAAGCTTAGTTAATAATGATATGTAACAAAAATTATTCACTACACTTGAGCATGTCTCTTCTCCATAAAGGTCCAGCTTTAGATAGCAACTCTTCTCATAGATCTGTAAATACTGTGAGAAGATAATTAAAAGTTTGATTATTGTCCATATAAATAAATGGTAAGAAAATACACATTTTCAGTATTGAATAAAGACTTTCCTTCTTCTCAGCAGAAGTTGATTGTATTCCAGAAAAGGAAAGAATCCTTCCTTTCATAAGGGCAAATTAAAATGCAGGAACTCTGAATTTGGGAGTCTGTTTTTCAAGATGAATAATCATCTTTGGCAATAGGATTCAAATGGCACAACAGAAGGAATTGAGTTGATATTGAATAATCTGAATTCTTGATCCAACCTCTATTTTTGAATCTGTACATTTAAGATCACTTTGTGCATTTAACTCTCATTATGCATAATTGCATAACTGGACAACAATATTTGTTTCTTCCTGGAATTCAAGGAGTTTATTCTACAATTTTTGTTTTTATTTATTTATGTATTTATTTTGGAAAGATGGAGTCTCGTTCCGTTGCCCAGGCTGGAGTGCAGTGGTGCGATCTTGGCTCACTACAACCTCCACCTCCTGAGTTCAAGCAATTCTCCTGCCTCAGCCTCCCGAGTAGCTGGGACCACAGGCGTGCACCACTACGCCCGGCTGATTTTTGTATTTTTAGTAGAGATGGGGTTTCACCACGTTGGCCAGGCTGGTCTTGAACTCCCGGCCTCCAGTGATCCACCCGCCTCGGCCTCCCAAAGTGCTGGGATAACAGGCGTGCGCCATTGCGCCTGGCTATTCTACAATTTTTAGAAAGGTAGCAACTTCTTTCCCCACATGACATTAAGTTTTATAATACTAAATATGAAGCTTTAATGCACCAAAATACTTGCAATCATCAATAAACATATGACACATCTCTACTAACAAGCAGATAGGAAATTATGGCATCAATTCACCATCTGTGCCATGCAGACTCTAGTTTTGAAACTCTCATTTGAAACAGAAAGTTATATATGAGCATAAGAGGACATTGCACGTGGAGTTCTTCTAACATTATGTGTAAATTTCTACTTAATAGAATATATACTGTTACAAGCTGCTTCACTTATTGTTAAACCTATATACATATACATTAATACAAAGTCATTAATATTGACCTTCAAATAATTTGAGTTTTAAAAAATTATTATTACTGTACTTCATTTTTGGAACAGGAATCAAATTATAATAAAACTAGTAGCACAGAAATAGACAAGATTACTTTGGTTACCAGAGACTCTGCCAAATTTTCAATAATAATTTACATATGAAAAAAATAAAAGAAAAAGTAGAAAATGTTACCATGGCAGTAAAATATGCATGTATTTGAGGATGATATTCAACAGGACTTACCTGAAACAAATATAAAAAGGGAAGTAGAAAAATTCACTAAATCCCTTAAAATGTTAAGTACTGAGGGTGGAAAGTAAGATAAATAATAATTATAACTTTTCCTAGAATGAGGGTAAGGATCTAGTTATGAAAACGTTAACACCGTCAGAGTAAGTCTTAAGGGAGAACCATTTCTGGAATTCCCTGGTTTTGCTCCCCAGCTGATGTACAGAACATATGTCTCTACAAGAATCATCAAAGGCATTACAAAGAACCCTCTCACTAATTGCTGATAGTTACAGTACAGTCCTAGACACCCATAGAGGCAGTTCTTTGCCCCCACTGCACATCAGAACCACCTAGAGAGCTATAAAATATTACCTAAGCCCATATCCCACCCCAGACCAACTGAATCAGTATCTCTATGCCGGGGCTTGGGCATATGGTTGAAAATTACAGTCCTAGATGACCTGCTACAATACACATACACACAAACATTTTCAACTTCATGTACTCTCATACTTTCCACTTCATGCACTAGCACTTGCTCCCTGTACCTTCCTAAGCCCACTTAGAAAATCAGATTTTACATTTTTAATTTGTGTGTGCATTTTAATTAAAGAATATCACTAAGATAAAGTGTGACAGTAGACAACCAATTTCTTTCTTCACAGAGCATTGAAAATATACATAATTGATTGCCTTAGATTCATATATATACATATATATGCACATATATACTTCAAACTCATTTTGATAGGGCACAGTAGTGATTTCCTGGTGTAATAACAATCCATTCATTTTTCATGTAACATTGTCTATGTGATTTTATTATACTTTTTATACATAGAATGAAATATTTGCTAATAAATGAAGAACTAAGGGCACTCACTTTATAGCAAAAATGCCACCTCTACTAGTAAAGAAAAAAAAAAATAAACATTTTCTATTATTGCTGCAACTTTCTAAAAGGAAAAAAAAACACAGGAAGAATATCACATAATGAAATCCCTTAATTGTTACTTCTTTCTTTATCTCACTCTCTTTTGTTTCATCCAAGAAAACTATTTAACTATATAGTGATATGTAATTAGTCTTTCAATTAAAATTGTTAAGCTACAGATTGTTGACACCACCGAATATACTTGATTAAAATAAGTATAGATGTAAACAAATGTAAACAGAATTGCACTTAAATGATATTCATTATTTAGTTCATTTATTTCAAATGTATTGATGGCCAGACGCAGTGGCTCATGCCTGTCATCCCAACACTTTGGGAGGCTGAGGTGGGTGGATCACTTGAAGTCAGGAGTTCGAGACCAGTCTGCCCAACATGGCAAAACCCCATCTCTACTAAAAATACAAAAATTAGCTGGGCATGGTGGCAAGTGCCTGTAGTCCCAGCTACTTGGGAGACTGAGGTGGGAGAATTGCTTGAACCTCAGAGGCGGAGGTTGCAGTGAGCCAAGATCGTGCCACTCCACTCCAGCCTGGGGGTCAGAGAGAGACTTCATCTCAGAAAAAAAAAAAATAATAAAATAAAATAAAATAAAATTTATTGAAGCCATTCTACGAAGTAAGAACTGAAAGTATAATAAGCAAAGGTCTCTACTTCTCAGAAGTTCTGTTGGATGATACAGGTTTGTGTACAAATATTACATTATCATGGAAAAAGTGCTAACATGCAGTAGAGGAGGCATAAACTTGCTCAATTAGGTTTGGTGGTTGGAGGTTTTACAAAAGAGATGATGAGGCAAATTGGTGTTTACCTACACTTGACAGCCCCCATCCATAGTTAGTATAAAATATAATTATAATTTTGTGTATACAGTACTTGAAAAATTATTACAGCCAATCACAATAGTGGATATAAAAATTCCAAATCTATTTACAAGGAATACCTTCTGGCCAAATATGAACACAAATATTTGTGCTTACAATACCTAGAAATTTCAAATGTTTGATACGTTAAATATTTTCATTTGTAGAGTTCTTCACTTTCAAATATAGATTACTTTTAATGAGATAGAAACAATTATCAGTTTGATTCATTAAGGGACAATATCGCTTTACAGAAATTTACACGTATTTATTAACATATGAAGCACTTTAGTAGATAAAAAGGACATTTTTGTATCACTTAAAACATTAGAATGAAATTATGAAATGTACATGCTGCCTACTGGCACCAAAGATTATAAGCCGGTCTCACAATTGGCTTTTCATTATATAAAGAACACCCATTATATGCTTGGAATTCCTATGCCAGCAGGCATACTACAAATGCTGGAAGCCCAATGTTTATAACTTTACTTCTTGCCAAGCATTTCAGTTATGTTTTCTTTGGTTATATAAAGGGCCAGAGCTATTTTAAGTGAAAGAGGTAGCCATCCTCATCTCACTGTATGACAGATGTCATATTACAATGCCCTACATAATAGTATGCAAGGGTAATGCTACCTCCTTTGACCTGGTCTAAAATTCCTTAGAATTACAACTGTGTGTTAGACAATAAAACCGAAGGATTTGCCTGAAATATCAAAACCAAGTGCAAATGGGCAATGCTATATAGGTGAGCAGGAAGCATTTCTCACTCTCTTCTAAGTGAATGCTAATATGATCTCATGAATTGACACAACTAAATTTTGCTTTGTAAGAACATACATAGCCAAAGGATTAAAAAAAAAAAAAACACCTTAAAACAAGTTACAGAGGGTTGAATGGAAGCAAAAGTAGGTAGCTAAGTACTAGGAAGGGTGGAATAATGTCTAGGAAATGAGATAATAGGCCAGGTGCAGTGGCTCATGCCTATAATCCTAGCACTTCGGGAGGCCGGGGCAGGCACATCACTTGAGGTCAGGAGTTCAAAACCAGCCTGGCCAATGTGGTGAAATCGTGTCTTTACTAAAATAAAAATTAGCCAGGCCTGGTGGTGCACGCCTGTAATCCCAGCTACTCAGGAGGCTGAGGCATGAGAAACGCTTGAACCTGGGAGGCAGAGGTTGCATTGAGATGAGATCACACCACTGCACTCCAGCCTGGACAACACAGTGAGACTCTGATAAAAAAAAAAAAAAAGAAGAAAGGAAGGAAGGAAAAAGAAAAGAAAAAAAGGAAACAAAAGTAATAGTCTAATCTTAGGAAGCTGGCTGGAGTAGAATGGCATAGAGCCCCCCAGTGGTACCAGCAATGTAGGGTAGGTAGGACTCAGCTCCTGGATCTTCATATGGTCCTCAAGACATAAGAAGCACACTAAAAGGCCTATAGAGGATAGATGATGCCCATTTAAACCATAATTCTGTCTAAAGTTCTGCCAGGTTTATGTATGGGCATAGTGCACATAAAGCATGCATAAAGATGCATATTTTTTGCCTTGCCTTTAGTTTTTCCAGGTTTTCATGATATTAACACCAACGATTATGTCAGAGTTATGCTTTGTTTTTTCTCAATGGGAGCAATCCAAGCATAGGTACCCTAAAGAATGAAATGTAAAACAATGATTCCTGCCTGATAGAACCAGAAGGAAGACTGACAATATAACATGAAAAGTCACGGAGTAAATTATTTTCATACAAGTGGAGAAATTATTTTCAGGGAATTTGTAGACTGATAGCTATTCACAGGCCATCAAACACCCATAAGGACGTTTGTCATCCTTCAGTCACTTCAGTAGAGAGAGAACATGTATGAAACAGAGACAGAAAACACAGTTAAATAAGCAATTCCTGTTCAGTAAGTGTCTGCAGTGAGTTTTGCAGAATGTGTATGGATAACACGTATACCTACTCGATCCTACAAGTGCATGGTTCTGAACAGAAGCAAATTTGAAGTATTAATAACAATGAAGATGGAAATAGGGTTGTTGGAAATTCTGTATTTAATGCGTGAACTCAGCGACTGAAGACACAAAGAGTGTGGATTCTCTGAATGATGATAAAAGCCTTAATAGAAATAAATGATTATTAATTGGAATGGGACATGAAAGAAGATAACCTTGTTACAAAGATTCCAGGCAAAGAAAGAAGAGATGGTTCCAATTACAATAATCATAGAGGTGATTTTCTTAGAATATGGCTAAGGAAACACGTTTTCCTTCATTTGTTTCATTCCTTTTTTTAGTGCAGTGTTTGGGAACTAACCTCAGTACTAGTGAACATATGATGTTAATTCTTTAGCGAGGCCAGGCGCGGTAGCTCACGCCTGTAATCCCAGCACTTTGGGAGGCCAAGGTGGGTGGATCACCTGAGGTCAGGAGTTCCAGACTAGCCTGGCCAACATGGTGAAATCCCATCTCTACTAAAAATACAAAAAAAAAATTATCCGGGTGTGGTGACAGGCATCTGTAATCCCAGCTACTTGGGAAGCTGAGGCAAGAGAATCGCTTGAACCCGAGAGGTGGAGGTTGCAGTGAGCCGAGATCACACCACTGCACTCCAGCCTGGGAGACAGAGCCAGACTCTGTCTCAAAAATAAGTAAGTAAATAAATAAACAATAAAAATAAAAATTCTTTAGTGAGATGAACTGTTAATGGTTGATTCCATAATACTGATTATCATTATAAATTACTGTAACTTTTAGTTGTCTTAAACAAAATAAGAACAATAGTGCCAACAAGTGTGGCTAGTGCTGAAAATTTCTTCAGATATTGTTAGAGGAACAATATTTCAGTACATATATTTTGTTACAATTTCAAGAAAGAATTCAAAACCCAGAATGGGAATAACAAAGATCTTTTGGAGTTGTGTTTCTCAAGGAAAGATCCCAGGAATACGTGACTTGTAAAGACCTACCAGAGGAATATCATTTAGAATGGAGCTTTAGCATCTGCATTTTAATAAGCATTCTAGGGGATTCTTCCGTATTCTAGAGTTTGGGAAGGACTGCCTAGTAGATTGCAAGGCCAAGGTAGTGATTAATTGATCTGGGCTAGAGTAAAGCTGTGGCTGAAATATTTTTATAAGTTCTCCCAGTGAGTCTAACAGCCAGGAAAAAGAACACCTGTGCATTGGCAGTGACAGCGGAGGAGGTATTGTACTTTGCCATGGAAGTGTGCACAGAATCATTTTTATATAGGTAATAACTGTATATCCAACAAAACTCTATTTCATTTCACTTTTAAATTCAGAAAAAAATACATGTAATTCAAAATAAACGTCATCATTGGATATGGTAGCAAAACAACAGTGCATAGTTATGTGCTTATGTTTCCATGTGAGTTTTATCTATGTGTGTGCTTATATATTTAGACACACACATATACACACACATACAGTGAGAGAAAGAGAGGCAATTTATAATCTTCCAACATTTTTGGCTTATGTCAGCCTGTAGGCTAAAAATCTGACTTTGTGATGCCAAAGAGGAAAGGTATAAGAAGGAGCAGAGAAAATAACTCAAATAATGGTTTACTTAGGTATGGGAGGTGAAAGATTATTTTTGGCATCATTACAGCTTTGTGAAACAATTGGCAAGGTTGTGCGAAGTACCATCTTGATCAGTAAAGCTTTTTCCCTTAAGGATGGATTACAAGTGTGTAATTCAACCTTGACTTGTTTGACCTCCATTTCCTCTCTAATTATGTGGATGTGCACCATACAATACAAAGTTCTATACCTATTACTTTAAACCAGTAACGTTTTATTGTACTTAATAATAGTTCTTAGGCTATCTGGGTAATCTCTGTTTATAGGTGTTTACAAAGTAATATTGTTTTATGTAAACTAATAAAAATGTTGGTGCTAATTGCTTTACACATTGCTTGGAAAAGCAAGGCATTTTTGCAGTTGAGTAGTTGCTCAGTACTATTAACCTATCTATTTCTATAGCTTCTTGTTTTTCATCTCCTTCAACAAGGTCATCTGCCAATATTTTGCTCTCCATATTTTTCTAATCTCAATTTCTTTTTTTTTTTTTTTTTTTGAGACGGAGTCTCGCTCTGTCACCCAGGCTGGAGTCCAGTGGCGCGATCTCGGCTCACTGCAAGCTCCGCCTCCCGGGTTCACGCCATTCTCCTGCCTCAGCCTCTCCGAGTAGCTGGGACTACAGGCGCCCGCCACCACGCCCGGCTAATTTTTTTTTTTTTTTTTTTTTTTTTTTTTAGTAGAGACGGGGTTTCACCGTGGTCTCGATCTCCTGACCTCGTGATCTGCCCGCCTCGGCCTCCCAAAGTGCTGGGATTACAACGTGAGCCACCGCGCCCGGCCTCTAATCTCAATTTCTACATTAAAAAAACACAATGGTAAGGGGGTACTTTGCAAGTTAGGCCTAAGAAGGAGACTGGTTTCTCAAGGATGTTCATGTTGATTTTAGTGCGTTTTAAAATACTACTTGCACAATGAAATGACAAATTCTGCCAATTTACATACTATTCCTAGTGTCATTCTTTCCATTTTTCAACCAGAATTCATATACACAAGAACATGCTTTTCTTGTTTCCTGAATTCCTTCAAGCAAAACATAATTCTATAATGAGCAATTATAGCCTAACACCTGCTGCTATGAAGAGGACCTTGTCAGTATCCATCTAAATTGAAGAACAACGGCATTCCTTGATTTTGGGAAAATTAGCAATAAATGAAGTCCATTTCTTAGCAGAAAAACTCATAGGCAATGTATTCCAAGGTAGCCCACAGAATAATCAGGATTTAATAGAATTAGATTTTTTACCATCACTTGAGAGAAAGTTTTGCTCTGGGCTAAGTATTATGGTTAAGGATTCCAAGAAAAACACTAAAATTCCTGGATCCCTTACAGGCAATATTTACTTAAAATAAAACCATCCATAAAAGTCCTTATCTACTATAGTATCTCTTCCTGTTTTTCTTATGACACAAGAACTCTGCTCAAGCTGAAAGGTAAACAAATTGGATAGAAGCATCATTTCAGCTCAAGCCATATCAACAATCTTGTGGATTTACATTGCCAGGAAATCTTTTTTCAAAATTATGCCAGGATAATTACATCAACAAAATGGAGGCAGAAATCTTGGTATAATATCAAAAAGATGGGGGAAGAATAGGTTGCTGGAAAAAGCCTGCTAGCAGATTGCCTAGAAAGAAAAATGAAGCCATTCTAACATGTTAAAATCTCACCTAAACATTGAAATAAATGATTATTCACTTACAGAGTAAATAGATACATTTAAGTGTATTTTAATATGTAGTCACATGTATATATGATGTTTCTGTGTGCCTATGTACATGCATACATACATACACACACTTGAATGTCAACTTGTACATATTAATAGTGCAATGAAAAATGCTGTCAGGGATGATTTCCCCTCTGGCATTCCCAGCACTATGACTGACAGCTCTTACTGCATCAATAGAAGAATTGTATTTAAACAAAAGTTATGGTACAATTCCTAGGTTGATGCTTAATAGAGAGTAAATACTACAAGGATTACTAATAAGCTTCCTTATTAAATAAATGTATTTATTCATTTGATCTTATGTAAAGAACACAAAAGGTAAAAGAAAAAAATTTAAAAAGAGTATTTTATTTTTGTATAATTAAAAAATCTAGTTCCTTCTTCCTGGATTTTAGATATCTATATCTGTGTCTATCCATCTTTCTCTCTCTCTCCCTCTCTATATATATACATATGTTCATAACTATATCAATATTGATAATGTTTCTTTACTTCTTAAATAATTACCTAAGCGTCTTTTTTCAAGCGGGAGAGTGAAAACATAATTATTCTAAGATGGTGAATATTGACAAGGGAATGAAATGGTGAAAGCAAATCTATCTAGAAAAAAGGGCCCCCTTAGCCTGAATGAATAGACCAGTGAATGAGGAAACAAAATGATTAAATCAAGTCTTTTGAAAGCACAGCATTATTGTGAGACATATTGTAAAGATCTGTGCAGCTATTCTGCCCTTCCTACATACTCATTGCTCTCTATTATACGAAGAAGGAACATAGAGAAAAGAACATTATACTTGAAGTTAGAATATCTGGGTTTGAGTGTGACTTTATCACTTACTAATTACGTGATCTTGAAAAAGTTACTTAACCTTTTTTTTGCATCAGTTTCCTTTTCTAAAAAATGGACATACGGGCAGGGCTTGGTGGCTCACACCTGTAATCCCAGCACTTTGGGAGGCCGAGGTGGCAGATCACTTGAGGCCAGAAGTTCAAAACCAGCCTGGCCAACATGGTGAAACCCTGTTTCCACTAAAAATACAAAAATTAGCCAAGTGTGGTGGCACATGCCTGTAGTCCCAGCTATCTGGGAGGCAGTAGTTGCAGTGAGCTGAGATCACGCCACTGCACTCCAGCCTGGGCAACAGAGTGAGACTCTGTACTGATTAAGAAAAAACAAAAAGGATATACAAATATCCAGGGCTAATTGGAGATTCAAATTTGATAATGTATAGGAAAGAGCCTAGTACACTATAAGACACTTTACATTTATAAAGTAGTATAATTATCATCCACATACTATTATTATCATAGTGAAAAAATACAACTTACAAGAGTTCAGCTGAGCTTAAAGAATATATTCATTTGAAGCTCATTGTTGTGTGAGCTTCTTCATATTATCTTATTTCAATTATTATGCTTTAATCTTAGACTGTAATTATATATCCAGTTTTACTTACGCCATTAAATGAATTTAAAAAGGAGTCACATTAAATAAAGGCCCTTTAAATTTTTTATGCGATAAAGAGTTGCCATAGACACACTCTTTTTGCATCTTACCCGGTACAGTCAAACTCAATTAACTATTCAGACTGGCAACGCATCTTTTACATTTTTCATAAAGATTCTAAGTGAAAAGGTTGTACTATTTTTCAATTAAGTTATATATCTTTCAAAAATAGCTGATAGATTAAGGCAAAGGCACTGTCACAATCACAGATTATATTTAGTGCAATTTAGAAGACAAAAATGAAGCCAGCTAGATTCCAAAATGTGTTCATAGTGATTTTTCAGTGTATCAAAATCAACTAAATGGAACATTGAACAACAAGTCCAAAGGCATGTGATGGTTAAGAAATCTGGTCATAGGCCCAGCGTGGTGGCTCACACCTGTAATCCCAGCACTTTGGGAGGCCAAGGTGGGCAGATCACCCGAGGTCAGGAGTTTGAGACTAGCCTGGTCACCATAGTGAAACCCCTTCTCTACTAAAAATACAAAAATTAGCCAAGTGTGGTCGCAGGCACCTGTAATCCTAGCTATTCGGGAGGCTGAGGTAGGAGAATCATTTGAACCTGGGAGATGGAGGTTGCAGTGAGCCACGATCGCGCCACTGCACTCCAGCCTGGGCGGTAAGAGTGAAACTCTGTCTCAAAAACCGAAAACAAACAACAAAAAAATCTGGGCACAGATAATTACACAAGGATTTCACATAACCTCTCTGTTATTCATTTAGAGATGTCTAAAAGTAATTCCTGAGAAATTTGGAATTTTTATTGAACATGTCAGAATCTTCTCTAAATAACTTCTGAATCACCTGTAAATGCACCATTGATTGGGATAATGGTGGAATCTAGCTATGGAATAAGTTAAAAGGTCATAAGTCCTCCAAGGGTGAAGTTTCAGTGAGGTAACCAGCCAGGCTACGGAGCAGCTCTGTGAGCATTTCACCAGTTTGGAGTAGAATATGGAGAGATGATACCTTTTCTCAACTCAGGTAAAAAGGATTTGACCAAGTTCTCATACCAGCTTTTATGTTACACAGCTATTTATTACCATCAATGTTTTTGAAAATCGGGCAGCATAATTTCTATCATGCTATGTCCCTGGTTCTACTTATTATTTGGACCTCCTTATTTACTGACTAAAACTACTATTTAATTATCTGTATACAAATTCACCGGCCATTTTCCTTTGAGGTATCCCGATTTGGCCAGAAAATTTAGAGCAAAAGATGTTCAACTCAGAAATTTCTTTTTAATGTTATTTATCAGTTTTAACTGATATACATAATCTTTCACTTTACTGTCAGAGATTTATAACAAAATTATCCAGTGATATCTACTGAATAAAAAAGTAATGTTTATCCTCAGTATACCAGTTGTTCAGTTTTGGTTAAAGGTGGTTTAATGTCACAGCTCTAGGTAAGAATATTGTAAGAAACCCTGAGAGGGGCATGTTTAATTGTAAAACTGTGAAGCACGTAAATACATACTTACTATTATCAATAATAATAGTTACCATTTAAATATTGCCTGCTATATATCACAAAGCACTAAGAGGCTTAAAATACATTTTTCTCTATCCTGTACAATTCTATTTAAAAATAGGCAAAATTTCTCCACTTTATATGTGAGGAGAATGAGTCACAAAAATGTTAAGCAACTTGATCAGACTCAACTGCCAATAAATTTGAAGACAGGATTCAAACCTCAGTTTGCCTCTCCAAATCTCAGGAACTATACCAAGCCATGAGTTACATATTAAACAGCTAAGGCAGGCAGGCATGGTGGCTCATGCCTGTAATCCCAGCACTTTGGGAGGCTGAGGCGGGTAGGTCACCTGAGGTCAGGAGTTCGAGACCAGCCTGGCCAATGTGGTGAAATCCCGTCTCTACTAAAAACATAAAAAATTAGCCCGGCGTGGTGGCGGGCGCCTGTAATCCCAGCTACTCGAGAGGCTGAGGCAGGAGAATCACTTGAACCAGGGAGGCAGAGGTTACAGTGAGGCGAAATCGCATCACTGCACTCCATCCTGGGCAACAAGAGCAAAACTCTGTCTCAAAAATATAAATAAATAAATAAACAGCTAAGGCTAACAGTCAATATTAAAAATTATAAACACTAAAGTGTTTCTCTAACTTATTATTTTGCATTTAACAAAATATCATTTTCCCATAAAGTCTATTGTTAAAGCAAACTAAATATGGCCTGAAAAGGACTCTGTACTTCTATATTTGAGTCCCTGTGGACGAACTACAACCTATCTCAATAGGTAGACAAGATTGAAAAACTAACTTAGGAGTATGGGCCTGTAACAATCACTCAGTCTTGGCCAATCCCAGCAGCCATTCTTCAACCAGTTATACACTGCGGATTGTTCAAACTGTGTTCAAATAAGGCAAACAGCGAGCTGTAACCAATCCAGCTGTTTCTGCATCTCACTTCCGATTTCTACATGTCACTTTACTTTTTTTTGTCCATAAATTTGTTCTGACCACAAGGCACCCCTGGAGTCTCTCTGAATCTGCTGTGATTCTGAGGGCTGCCTGATTCGCAAATCGTTCATTGCTCAATTAAACTCCTTTAACTTTAATTCGGCTCAAGTTTTTCTTTTAACACTTTTTTTTTTTTTTTTTTGCTTTGTAGCATCATTTTTAAAAATAGCATTTAACTCCTTTGATTCAGTGGTTGCTATGGTTTCATTATTTATCCCCTGCAAAATTTAACCCCCAATGTGGCAGTATTGAGAGGGGAGGCCTTTAAGAGGCACTTGGATCATGAAGGCTCTGCTCTAATGGATTAATGAGTTAATGGATTAATGCATTATCATGGGAATGGCACTGGTGGCTTTATAAGAAGAAGAGAGACCTGAGTTAGCAAGTTAGCATACACAGCCCTCCTGCCATGTGATGCCCCAGGCCATTGGGACTCTGTAGAGTTCCCACCAGCAAGAAGGCCCTCACCAGATGTGTCCTTTTGACCTGGGACTTCTTGAAATGACCTTTGCAAAAATTATAACAGTGAGAAAATTATGGAAGTGAAAGGGATCTAATCTAGCCTACTCCTCTCTTGCCTTTAGCCTTCAAGCTGCTCTTAATTATTCCTGGGCTTATGCCAAGCTAACTCTGGGAGACATTTATAGTTTAAATGACAATAGCCCTTCCCCAAAACTCAACCGCACTTGTAAAGCTAATGAGAGACCACCAGGCTAGGAGGATAGGGGAAACTAAATTCCGCTGAGGTGTAGACAAACAGGATTGCCAGCCATTATTCCAGAGGTCACAAGACATGCAACTTCCCCAATTACTGTTGCAGACAACATCACTATTGTAGAACTTAAGATTGGCCTTTTGAGATATCTGTTCAGATATATTTCATGTCTGATGACTGATGGCTCCACCCGGACCTGCCAACTGCTCCTGTGGCCCCGCCCAGAAGAGACTCAGTGCACAGGAGGATCCTTTCCCACACTCCTATGATCGTAATCCCTACCAATCAGCAGCAAGCACCTATTGCGTAGCTATCCACACGCCTTTCCCCAAACTGTTCTTGAAAAACCCTAGCCTCAGACTTTTTGAGGAGACTGATTTGAGTAATAGTAAAACTCTGGTCTTCTGCTTAGCTGGCGGCCATATGTGTGTAAAACTCTCCATTGCAATTCCCTTGTCTTGATAAATCAGCTCTACCTGGGCAGCAGGAAAGAAGAACCTATTGTGCAGATACATTCTGAGCCTCCATAACTGTAAGAAATAAGTTCCTTTTTTAAATAAATAACCTAGTTTCAGGTATTCTGTTTGATAGCAACAGCAAATGAATTAATACCGAAGTTTTTAATGTATTGGGATATCTTAGATGCTTTGGCATTGAACCTTTGTCTTAGGAAAATGCATTCAGGTATTAAAACCACCATTGCAAAATTATAACTGAAATAGTGAAAGAGATCTGACATAACCAACTCCCTCTTGCATCTAAGCCCCAAGCTGTCCTTGCTCATTACTGGGGATAGGCTGAAATAACTTTGGGAGGAACTTAGTTTATAGCTTATGGTTTAAAACAAAGGCAATGACAACCCTTCCCCCAAAACCAACCTCCTTCTTGCCTGGGGACTAGACTGCCTTTGTAGGACTAACAAATTAGCCAAAAGATTAGAAATGATGGTTTAGGAGTCATGCAGCTAGAGACTACAAGATACTGCTTCTCCCCAAATTGCCCCTGGGCATAAAGTCACTATTGTAAAGCCTAAGATCAGTGCTTGAGATATTTTGCAGACCCTACACTTGATGGATCAACTGGTACCACACAGATCAATAAACTGGCTCATCTCATCCTATGACCCCCACTCAGGAACTGACTCAGGGCAAGACAGCTTTGACTCGCTATGATTTCATCTCCGATCCAACCAATCATTACTTCTGACTCACTGGCTGCTCCCCTCCCTCCAAATGGTCCTTAAAAACTCTGGTCCCCAAGTGCTCAGGGAGACTGATTTGAGTAATAATAAACCTCCAGTCTCCCATACAGCCTGTTCTGCATGAATTACTCTTTCTCTGTTGCAATTTCCCTGTCTTGATAAATCAACTCTGTCTAGAGAGTGGGCGAGGTGAACCTGATGGGCAATTACAGTATGTATGTATACCCAACATCTTGTATGTAATTTTAACGGATGCAAGACTCTCAGAATAAACTAGAACTTTAGGGTGACCAAGTGTCTGGTGTGCCTGGGGACTAAGCAGGTTTGTCGGACATGGGACTTTAAATTTTAAAACTGAGGAATTCCTGAAAAAAAAAAAAACAAGAAAAGTTGGTTACCCTAAAATGTAACGTTTATATAGCACTTTAATAAATACTTTTTACTAGAAGCTAAGGCTTTTGGTTATGTATATTATAAATTAGGCCATAGGGCAAAGCAAGAAAATGAAAGCTTTACTAGGTCAAAACTGTGACCGCCCAAGTGGTTCAACTTGCCTGCTGCCTAGACAGAGCCGATTCATCAAGACGGAGGAATTGCAATAGAGAAAGAGTAACTCCCTCAGAGCCAGCTGTGCGGGAGACCGAAGTTTTATTATTACTCAAATCAGTCTCCCCAAGCATTCGGGGAGCACAGTTTTTAAGGATAACTTGGTGGGCGGAGGGAAGCCAGTGAGCCAGGAGTGCTGACTGGTCAGAGATGAAATCATAGGGAGTCGGAGCTGTCTTCTTGCGCTGAGTCAGTTCCTGGGTGGAGGCCACAAGATCAGATGAGCCAGTAGTTTATTGATCTGGTGGTGCCAGCTGATCCATCAAGGGCAGGGTCTGCAAAATATCTCAAGCACTGATCTTAGCAGCAGTTTAGGGAGGGTCAGAATCTTGTAGCCTCCAGCTGCATGACCCCTAACCATAATTTCTAATTTTGTGGCTAATGTTAGTCCTACAAACGCAAATTCCAGGCAAGAAGGAATTTTGCTTTGGGAAAGGGCTGTTACCATCTTTGTTTAAACTACAAACTAAGTTTCTCCCAAAGTTAGTTCAGCCTATGCCCAGGAATGAACAAGGACAGCTTGGAGGTTAGAAGCAAGATGGAGTCAATTAAGTTAGATTGTTTTCACTGTCTCAGACCTAATTTTGCTAAGGTGGTTTCAATCCCTTCCTTTGGGTTTTATAACACCTTAACCTTAAAGTGGGAAGCTATAAAGATGGGAAAAGGCCGTCGATCGCTCTGGCTTCTTCCTGCTGATGGGGGAAGTAGTGGGAATGGGAGTGAATTCCAAGGTGAGAAGAGTGGAACTGCTTTGCAACTGTTTGAGTGGATTCATGCAGGCCTAACTGGGCTTCCAAGGCTTGTGTGGCAGAAACATTATTACTCTCATCTATAGTTTTACTACAGTGTTTATGTGAATAGCCTACTATAAGGTATAATGAGTCCTAGGATGAGGAGTACAATTCCCAATTTTGAAAGCAAACATTTGAAATCGTTATTTTAGGCCGGGCGCGGTGGCTCACGCTTGTAATCCCAGCACTTTGGGAGGCCGAGGTGGGCGGATCACGAGGTCAGCAGATCGAGACCACGGTGAAACCCCGTTTCTACTAAAAATACAAAAAAATTAGCCGGGCGTGGTGGCGGGCACCTGTAGTCCCAGCTACTCAGAGAGGCTGAGGTAGGAGAATGGCGTGAACCCGGGAGGCAGAGCTTGCAGTGAGCCGAGATTGCGCCACCGCACTCCAGCCTGGGCGACAGAGCGAGACTCCGTCTCAAAAAAAAAAAAAAAAAAAAAAAAAGAAATCATTATTTTGGGAACTTCTAACCCACAAAGAATTTAGAATTTAGTCTAAACTGAAGAATTAACCTCAAGAATAGCTAACAGTTTACTATAATTTTTCTTTTGAAGCATAATATTTCTCTCTTCAGTCCCCATTTTTATTAAAAACAAATCATGATAGAAATGATTTGTTTATAAAATGAATTTTAGTCCTACTGTACTTGGCCTGATTATTTGCATGAAGTGCAGCAAGAATAATTATTTTTCACTTAGGCTTTTTAAATTGGCTTTGATGGAACTCCGTTCCATGAAGAATCTCAGATAAGACTTTTTGAAAGCCGAGCCCAGCCATGGGTTTGTACCCTCAAATACCTATGAGTTGACCAAAGTCCTCTCCTCTTGAGGTCCAAAGATAACTTGGGGTTCCTGGACCTGTTAGAAAGTGACATTCTTTACTTACCACAGGTCAGGAACCTTGTACAGGGACTCTGTGTGGACAAGGTATGAGGCCAGATTCCCCAATGGGCTTTAAATGGCTCTATAAGTCAACTTTGATTCTTTAAAGGAAGCATGCCATTCCAGTCAAAGCCTTGGTAAAATGACCAATTTCTCCAATGGTGTCCTGTTACAAAAGAAAACAGATTCCTATTGCACGTATGCAATTAACTATACTGTCATAAATTGAGAATACTCACAAATGGTTTCCAAATTCTAGAGAAATCAGGTAGAGAGAAACAAATTTGCTCCAAAATTTGTCACTGAGTGTATTTTACTCACTTGGTAAAAGCTGCAAATAGCTCTAAAGAAATAAGTTATCTTGACTCTGAAAACAAAAGGATTAGCAATGTTTAACACATCAGTTCGCCACATTTAGAAGTTTTCTTTTTTCCTCTATTCCAAGAGCATAATTTTTAAAGTTATCTAAGACCTGCACTCAGAGTATTATATCTGATTATAAACTGCATTTTGAAAAGGACCAAAGCAAGATTAAATGTCTGTGGATGACAAAAGTCTACAGCTATTATTAAAGCTATAATTAACTAGGAATTTTGATTACTTCTGTGGCACACAACAATTTTACATAACAATTCTAATTATTTATAGTGAAATCATATCAGAATTATAGAAGTTTCCCATAATTTTTGGAACACATACTAATAACATATTTATACAAATACAGTCCAAAGAAAACCAAACACCATTCACTCTTCTATTTGAAAGTTTTCCTTCTATTCTAATGTCACAATCTCCAGAGTTATTAATCAGAAACCTGCATTTAAGAGCACCTGTTACATTTTACAGCTGATATTAAAACCGTTTTTTTTTTTTTGAGACAGAGTTTCTCTCTTGTTGCCCAGGCTGGAGTGCAATGGCACGATCTTGGCTCACCACAACCTCCGCCTCCCAGGTTCAAGTGATTCTCCTGCCTCAGCCTCCCGAGTAGCTGGGATTACAGGAATGATTTTGTATTTTTAGTAGAGATGGGGTTTCTCCATGTTGGTCAGGCTGGTCTTGAACTCCTGACCTCAGGTGATCCGCCCACCTCGGCCTCCCAACGTGCTGGGATTACAGGCATGAGCCACCATACCCGGCCTATAAAACCATCTTTTAAGAGGACAAAAATGAGACAACAATCGCCTGTGGATGACACAAACATTTTAGAGTAGCCAGAGTTAAAGACATAATCGACAAGGAAATTTGTTACCTCTGTGGCACATAGCCATTTAACATAATTACAATTATTACTGATAACATATACTAAGTCATATTAGAATTATAGGAGTTTTACATAATTTCAGAACATATGCCAATCATATATTTGCACAAATATGGCCCCAAAAAAGCCAAACACCATTTCATATTTGACAATGTTTCCCGTACGATTTTTATGCAAAATACGCCAAAGGTCATTTTTGGACTTTAGAGGACCTAATACCTAAAAGATTAGGCTAGAAAGAGACAAAATTTATAATTTGATTTTGGAAAGTTTGCCAAATATCAAAGGTTTAAAACACTGGATATCACAAAATAGAATCCCAGGTCACCGTAAGTCATTCATTTGGCCAAAATGATAACTCCAAAATCTTAAAAGAAAAACCTTTCTTCTGATAGAGGAGACTTAGCTTTGCAAACAAGACCCAATAAAGACAGCATGAGGATAACTGAATTTGTCTCTTCTCTCTCCTCTTTTCCCCTGCCATTTACCCAAAGGAGAAAGCAGAAACCTTTCATTATCTTTTAACATTACATAAAAATCGTCTTCAAAAGAGAAAACCAAATTTCATGTTTGCATTAGTGCATCTTTAATGCTAAAGCTAGTTTTTAAATAAAGCTAGTTTTTATATATCTATCCAGTTTTAATTAGTTTGACCATAAGGTAACATTTTCATAAACGTTTTAGAACGCTTTACAATTTTCCATCAAACAGCAGATCAATTTTCTAAGAAGACCCTGTTATTTGGACACATGGGCCCAGATTCTGGCCCCACAGTATGATTTTAATATTTTAACCTATAGAAAAAGCTAAATAACCTTTTTCAAATCTTAGCCAACTTGTTTATACCCACAGAATTTTTTTTCAGGATCAACCCTTTATAAACCCTTTTTACTTTGCTTAAACCCTCAGTTTTGTTCCATTACTCTTTTAGTTTAAGACAGTCTTTAAAACCTTTGAACTAGACAAAATTACATTCTCTTCAACAAAAGCCATATTCCTATGCCTTCTTATCTTTCACCAAAAACACATTCCCTACACACCTTGTATGTAAAACTGTTTCTCCAGTAACCTCAATTTCATGTTACAATGTTAACTCTTAGCAACTTTTATTTTTAGTGAAAAACCTGATAAAAAAAAGCTATTTTAATTATATGCTATTATATGCTAGGGGTGGAGCCTAGGACATCAGACAGAAGTGAAGATAAGGCCTGACTGTTTTCAGCATAGCTAGGGGCATAGCTCTCCACGTGTCCCCAGGCCTCATCTATGATATAATGCTCCAAAGTAGGTAAATTGAACAATTTTCAAAAGTCAAGGAAACAGTTTGACCTTAAAGAATTTAGCAAATCTGATATCTGAGCTTAATTTAGACCAAATGTCTACATTTTCAAGCTATTTTACTTTAACAATAATCTTTAAAATTGTCTTTATTGCCAAAATATTACTAAAGTCACGTGAACAAAAAGTCATCAAAGTTTCTATTTTTCTGACAAAAATTTTTTTTTTTTTTTTTTTTTTTTTTTTTTGAGACGGAGTCTTGCTCTGTCCCCCAGGCTGGAGTGCAGTGGCGCGATCTCGGCTCACTGCAAGCTCCGCTTCCCGGGTTAGCGCCATTCTCCTGCCTCAGCCTCCCGAGTAGCTGGGACTACAGGCGCCCGCCAACACGCCTGGCTAATTGTTTGTATTTTTTTAGTAGAGATGGGGTTTCACCGTGTTAGCCAGGATGGTCTCGCTCTCCTGACCTCGTGATCCGCCCGCCTCGGCCTCCAAAATTGCTGGGATTACAGGTTTGAGCCACCGCGCCCGGCCGACAAAATATTTTTATTTAAGCGCTTATTTTTCTAAGCCAATTAATCAGAGCTCTTTTATAAACATCACACACACACACACACACACACACACACACACACACACACACACAACACATATAAATACAGACAGAAGATTCGGCACTGATAAGATTTTTTATTTGCCAGTTTCTTAATCAGATTACTGGCTTCAGGGTGGAGCCTTTCGAGGAACAGGGCCAGGAAAGTATGCAATTCTAGGGAGTAATCACAGCTGAAGGCAAAGACAGAACTCCCAAATTAAGGGCACCATTTTATACTGCATCCCAAAAGGAGGGAAATACTACGGGAGAAGACAGTACAGTGCTTCTACCCTACATTTCTTTTCTTATTTTTCTTTTTATTAAGATGGAGTCTCGCTCTGTCACCCAGGCTGGAGTGCAGTGGCTCAATCTTGGCTCACTGCAACCTCCGCCTCCTGGGTTCAAGGGATTCTCCTGCCTTAGCCTCTCAAGTAGCTGGGATTACAGGCATGTGCCACCACGCCTGGCTAATTTTTGTATTTTTCTTCGAGACGGGGTTTCACCATGTTGGCCAGGCTGGTCCCAAACTGCTGACCTCAAGTGATCTGCCCTCCTCGGCCTCCCAAAGTGCTTGGATTACAAGCACGAGCCACCGCACCCGGCCATACCCTGCATTTCATTGCAAGGCAACCCAAAGTCAATCAGCCCATTTTGTGATCAGCCCATCCTTCATGGGAGTCTCATCTCCCAGTGGCGGGTGAGGAATGTTTCCTTATCTTCCGGGTGACCAAAAGCATGCTTCTCTGATCCCAGTGTGCAAAGAGTCAAGTATCCCTCTATAACTACTATGAGCCATCCCTTAAAGCATATTTCCTACCTAGTTATTACACACTAAAGCTCCCTCGTAACGTGAAGTAATTTCTGATTATCCCCAAAACTCAAAACTATCACATAACACAATGAAAAACAGAGCAGAGTCTTTGATTTTGAGAGGGATCTATCAGTTTTTAATTCCTGGGGTTTCATGTGGAAAACAGTTTTTTTTTCCCTAAAACGGGTTCTGTGGTGCCTCCTCTGTTTTTCCCAATGAGTCCCAGGCTACCAGAAGTTGTCTTAGGGGCCTCTCGTGTGCATTAAGAGTGGCAAGACAAAATAAAAAATTAAAAAAAGGAAAAATGGAGAAAAATAATTCATTCGACTGAGAAGAAAAAACTTTTTCCAAAAAAACAAGTTCCAAGAAGAGAAAAACATAAAGGATTTTAAATATATCTATAGCTTGTTTATCCACTCTTAATTAAGCTGACTTTTAACCACAGTGCTCTTTAAAAAAGAAATTCTTTTAGATCTCTTATTACCTAATTTTAGCCATGCCAAGTGGCCAATATTTTTAGCTTCTGAACTTTACCAAAGGAAACCTCCTAGGTGCTGCAAAGACATAGTAAGAAGTTTCTTTTTACAAGATTTAGAATCTCCACAAGGTAGTTCAGAGAAAGGAAAATTCAAGAGAGGAAATCAGAAAAGACACTTAATAAATGGCAAAGCTACACAAATAACAAATCAGAAAGGAACCATTCCAGAAGCCAACAATTGAACCCAGGCCACCACTGTCAAAAGACAAAGCCTTAGCTACTGAGCTATACAGCATTGAGAAGTTTCTATTGCTTTTCCCAGAAGGAGCCTAGAGAAGCCAGTTTCAGGCTTGCAAGGCTTTTAACTGCTCCAGAAAAATTTTAGGAGTAACTATGACATGAACCCCAAAATTCCTGTCCTCTGGATGGTGGAAACCAAAAGAAAGTATCCCCACATGGTCACAAGGTTAAGCTCTTAAGGACACAAAACAAGACAGAGAAATTTCATAGAGTATTGGTTTCAGGGACCCATAGCAAAGTTTGTAACTGACCAGCCTCCCAAGCTGCCTTGAAAAGCAGACTTATGGGTGCCCTAAACCCACGTTCTATCCTGTGATATCCTTCTCTCCATTACATAACACAGAAAGACAAATTCTAAGACTAGTCTCACAAATCCTTCTTTCTATTAATCAAACCCTTGCAGAGGAGACAAATAGTTTACCATTTACCAATGCAGAGAAAGAGAGAGAGAGACCAGAAACTTGAGTGATAAGAATTTCTTACCCTTTTTGCTGGCACAGCAGGTTTCTGGGTTCCCTTTCTCTGCAGCTTCCAGAAGAACGGCAAGGCGTCTGATGACCCTGCTTGCTTGTCCTATAGCTGTGGGGTTTAAGCCACTTTACAAGAGAAAATCACCCTTTACCATTTTATGGAACCATAAACAAGATTCTTAATTTGCAAGATTCTGCCCAATGGGCTGCATGAGGAACTGAATTAACATTTTCCAACCCAGTAAAATACACATAACAAAACAGACTTTAGTCACCTCTTTCAGCACCCAATATCAGCCTGGCAAAGCTCAAAATTGTTCATCTTGGTCCCTGTTGTCTTTGATCCACACCAGGTGGGGACAGATGACCTCTGAACGGTAATTCACAATGAGGTCTCTGGGCAAGGGAAAGAGCAGCTAGTGACCCTGAGAGACAGGACTGTTGAGCCTTCTTTAGAGCTCATTGAATGTGACCAGACAAATAAGGAGGGTTCTCTGAGTTAGGCCTGCTGGACTTCTATGAGCAACCCCCTCTGAGATCCCTTTCACATATTTAAACCCATGCAAAGACAAGAGGGACAGAAGGCCTTCCAAATCAGATCCCTAACCAAGAAGTCCAAGAGTATCCCTTCCAAACTATCCTCCTATTTTCTGTATGAGAAACCTCCTCAGAATCTTCCTGATTGAGGAGAAGTCTCCCAAACCAGGACTCTTCCTACTAGTTAGAAAGAGTGAACTGAGACCTCCCAGGAGCTGAACAGACACCTCACAATGGAGTAACAGACAGAGACACCCCATGGTGGAGCTACAGACACCCCGCGATGGGGCTACAGACACCCCACCATAGGGCTACAGAACCAGTCAGGAGAAGGAAGCAGGCATTGGCAGCACCTAGGATACTCACCAATCCAGACACCCCAAAATGGAGCTACAGGTAGACACCCCACCATGAGGCTACAGATACCCTGTAATAGGGCTACAGTTAAGGGACATCTCCCCATGACTATTTTTCCATTGCAATTAAATCCATGCACATTGGGTTGGAATGCCCCACCAGTAGAGAGAGTACCAGAGTCAGCCCCCAGTCCAAGAGAATTAGGCAGCCACTTGGGCTGGCTTCTGCATCCATCACTGAAAGGGGGCCACCAAACAATGGGCAGATAGCCACAAGGGCAATCCTGGGTGAGCCCCCAAATTTGGAACCACCCAAGGGGTTCACCTTGCCCATTGCCTAGACAGAGCTGACTCAGTGAGACAGGGGAATTGCAATGAAGAAAGAGTAATTCATGCAGAGCTGGCTGAGCGGGAGACTGGAGTTTTGTCATTACTCAAATCAGCAAATCAGTCTCCCCAAGCATTCAGGGAACAGAGTTTTTAAGGATAACTTGGTGGGTAGGGGGAAGCCAGTGAGCCAGGAGTGCTGACTGGTCAGAGATGAAATCATAGGGAGTCAAAGCTGTCTTCTTGCACTGAGTGAGTTCCTGGGTGGAGGCCACAAGATCAGCCGAGCCAGTTTATTGATATGGGTAGTGCCAGCTGATCCATCAAGGGCAGGGTCTGCAAAATATCTCAAGCACTGATCTTAGGAGCAGTTTGGTGGGGGTCAGAATCTTGTTGCCTCCAGCTGCATGACTCCTAAACCGTGATTTCTAATACTGTGGCTAATGTTAGTCCTACAAAGGCAATCTAGTCCCCAGGCAAGAAGGAGGTCTGCTTTGGGAAAGGGCTGTTATTGTATTTGTTTAAACTGTAAACTATAAACTAGTGGAGGTTAGAAGCAAGATGGAGTCAGTTAATTTGGACCTCTTTCACTGTCTCAGTCCTAATTTTGCAGTGGTGGTTTCAAAACCCTTATACTTTATTTTACAATACACAAATGAGCTTTTAGTAATGAATTCTAATGACTGCAATGGGATGGGGGTGGTGAGTTAATTGTTATCAGTTGTACAAGGTTGTTTTATTGTAGCTCAAATGTTGGAGGAAAGGGAAGCTTTATGGTATTATGTTTCATTAAACTAAGATAGGCTTTCAGAACTGTACAAAACATTTTTAAACCTATATGTATTACTGATGATTTAAGTGAGTATATCAGTGAAATAACTTGTTTGGTGAAAAATGGAATATGGCCTAAAAACATAACAACAACTTCGTAAGTTGTCCATTTTCTCATAAAAATAATATTGACTTAATTACTTATATATTAAATTAGTGATTCAATTTCTAAAGGCCTTACAAAGATATAATTCAGTATTTTATGGTAATTATTTTCTAATTAGAAATTTACTTTTACTATAGCACTAAGTGCCACCAGTATTAATTATTGTTATTTCCTTACACCATACTTGTTTCTAGTAAAACAAGCTTCAGCCACTGTTCTCTATAAAACATGGTGTCTTCTAGATGGGAACAAGGACATTTTATAACACATAACCTCACATTTCTAGGGTTGTGACAAAATGCATTTTATTTCAAATGGCACGCAATATTAAAACAACTCAGTTTATGTTTCATTAATCAAGAATTCAAAACAATCTCATTTTGTAAATCCATAATATGCGAACTTGGCTACAGACTGTCCAATCAGATTTTATTCTCCTTTCAAGTCAGATTTTCCTTATCCTCTTGACTTACACTATCTTACCAATAGGCTGTCAGATGCTAGTATGTTCTGAGACATTCACTATCTCTTATCACTCACCACTGATATACTCTCAGGGATAAAATTCTGTAGAGGCACTCAATTTGCATAGAAACAACCATAAAACCCAGTTTTGCAAATATTAAGTTAGAAAACAATTGGCATAGCATTACACTATGGTAACACTTACTATGCACTCCTAAAATTTAGTGTTGATCTTATGCCATGACGTAAAAACAAAAAAAGAAACGAAGTTATTAGTACAAAGAGAAAAATGTCAGATGTGTATAATATAACCTCTGATTTGACTAAAATATGTGATAACATTCACAAGCCAGAATTTAGTAGAGCTGGCAGTTCACAGAAGGCCTGAAGCCCAGATGTAATCAATGACATAGCTGAACTTGATAAATCAACAAATTTACATAAGGAAAATATCCCTGATAATCACAGGATTGAACCTTCTAAATTATCTGCTGACAGTCAATATTCTGATCATTTTCTTCACTGTGAATTCAGACAGACTATCATTCAAAGGTTTGCTATACAGAAAGAGAAAAATATCAAAATGCTAAGGCACAAATATCAAATCTCTTTCCCATGAAGATCAGATAATTTAGAATTTTTTAAAGTTAACCTTGAAATGTGACTATGTAATTAAAAAAATAAAATACTCTTTTGTGATAAGCCAAAAACTAATTATAAGGTAGAACATTTGCTAATATAGATTTCAAAGCAACACCTGTTAATAACATATGTTCCCATTTTAAAAGTAGGTAACAGGAATTAATAACTCATAGTTATATAATGGGGTTCCAAGATTTTATAGTATGAAATGTGGTAAAAGGTTTCGTATTTATTGTAGGATGTGAAAGGCCCCCTAAAGCACTTTTAATTACTCATTCATGAATTGCTAATTAATACTTCCAAACTAAAATATCAAACACTTTAGAAAGACTGACCCAATATTAAAATCCAAGTTGTTAGATTTTAAAGTGTATGTTAAAAAATATTTAGACTATAATATCTCTTAGTGTATATATATGCACACAATCAAATATTTGTTTTTATATGTATGTTTATATATATTTTATATATGTATATAATATATATACATAGAGAGCGGTAGAGGGAGATAAAGGAAGGGGGTTTTGTTTGTCCAATATATTTTAGCTGACCACATCGTTTTATATATGTTTTTATTTAAAGGGCCAAGGAATAAAATAAGAATGCGAAGGTAGAATGCAGCACTTTATCCTCAATTAGAGAAATACAGAGGAATTTAAATAATTAGACTTTTCCACAAATGTTATGTTTGTTGCCAGGAAACACAGGTGCTTCTAAACTCACTGCTTTAGGCCATGCAAAATTTAGGAGACAGGCCAATTCCCCTCCTCTAGGGAGGAAACTTGTCAGTCAGGAAATCTCAAGAGATTAGCATCCAAAGCCAGTTTACTTTTGGGGCTGGTTAAAAGCTTTCAGAGGATTCCTGTGTAACTGCTAAATATTGTAGGCTAAATTAAAGTTGTTATTTAAAATGTAAACATAAATAGCAACTAACATTTGATTCTTGCTCTTGGTATAAAAAAGTAATAAAATTATTAACACCTTGGAAAGATTTGAAAATTCATTGGTAGCATTAAGCAAGTAAATATTTAGCATTTAGTTTATATGTCAAGACCAATTGTGAGAACTTAAAATACATATTTGTGTTGATGATTATGGCTACTATTTGAGAAGTTATATTGCCCTCTTCCCCAAGGATTTCTTAAGAAATGTTTGATTTGTATGATACATTGCCAGCTTTGTTCTCAGAAATGTCTTTTCTACTCACATTCATTCATTCTGTGCAGTACAACACTGTGTTCATTATGCTGAGGCTTTAAAATTAGAAACTGTGGGGGTTTGAATCTTGTTTTTGCCATGTGATAGCTGTGTGACCTTAGGCATATTTCACAGCCTCCAAGTAAAATAAAGATAAAACAGATCTTTCTTCATGGGAGTTATTTCAAGCATTCAGTGAAGATATTAAAATACAGAACTTAGCACATGGTGACAAAGGAAGTACTCAATAAAGTTGGCTCTTATAATTATGATGTATCTACCCTCACCTTCTTGGTTATTTCTGAGTTCTCTTTGGATCTTTATGACTTCTTTATATTCACTAGTCCCTCTGCTTACCATGAATTTTTTCTATGTCTATTGAAATTCTAGATATCTTCAAGATGTCACCTCCTTTACGAAACTAATCTTAGCTCCCCCAAACTGAATGCATCATTCTCTGCTTTGTGGCCCATAGCTTCCCAAAGTTACCCCTATTTCAGTATTCAACTCAATACATTTTATTTTATTTTTATTGTTTTTTGAGATGGAGTCTCTGTCACTCAGGCTGTTGTGCAGTAGCGCAATCTCGGCTCACTGCAACCTTTACCTCCCGAGTTAAAGCAATTCTCCTGCCTCAGCCTCCAGAGTAGCTGGGATTACAGGCATCCAGCTAATTTTTCTATTTTTAGTAGAGACAGGGGTCTCACCACGTTGATCAAGCTGGTCTCAAACTCCTGACTTCAGATAATCCATCCGCCTCCGCCTCCCAAAGTTCTGGGATCACAGGTGTGAGCCACCGCATCTGGCTTTGACTAAATATATTTTAATTGAGTTAATATGGGATCTGCCTTACTGTGAATTCCATGAAGGCTGAGAATTTATTTAATTCTTCTGTACTTTGTCCAAAGCCATGGAAGCACCTTGCAATTGGTAGAATTCAACACTGGGGGAGGATCTTAAAGTAACGAATAAATATGCCACAATCGTATCTGCATTAGAGAGCTATGGATTCTTTAATTAAGAAGCTGCTGAGAGCTACTCGGGAGGCTGAGGCAGGAGAATGGCGTGAACCCGGGAGGTGGAGCTTGCAGCGATCCAGTGAACGGAGATCGCGCCACTGCACTCCAGCCTGGGCGACAGAGCGAGACTCCGTCTCAAAAAAAAGAATAAATACTAATTACCAAATGACATGTTAAATATTTTTATACTTCTGATATTGAAACTTAAAATAACTTTAATGAGTGGCTTAGAAATTAACTGTTTAATTTTCAAAGAAATATTTTGCTTTTTTGAAATGAAATAAAGACATTTCTTGTTCATTAATGACTGGCTCTAGTAAAAGTGACACAAAAAGGTGAGTGTAATAATGTTATGGAAAAGGATGAAACAGGATAGTAAAATAACTGAGAGATGAGCAAATAGCCTGGCCCATCCAGCTAGGTAGACACATATATCTAAATGTGAAGTTGGCGGGCTCAAACGAATATCGGCCATGAGGAGGCTCATGATATCTGTTGCTACTCAAGTCTTTTTTTTTTTTTTTTTTTTTTTTTTTGAGACAGAGTCTTGCTCTGTCACCCAGGCTGGAGTGCAGTGTCGCGATCTCAGCTCACTGCAACCTCCGCCTCCTAGGTTTAAGCACTTCTCCTGCCTCAGCCTCCCAAGTAGCTGGGACTACAGGCACGCACCACCACACCCAGATAATTTTTTTTATTTTTAGTAGAGACGGGGTTTCACCATGTTGACCAGGATGGTCTCGATCTCTTGACCTCATGATCCACCAGCCTCGGCCTCCCAAAGTGCTGGGATTACAGGCGTGAGCCACCATGCGGCCCTGTTGCTACTCCATTCTTAACTGATTGCTCCAGCCTTACAAAATGATAAACCCAGGAACTGTGTCTCACGCCTATAATCCCAGCTACTTGGGGGACTGAAGTGGGAAAATAACTTGAGCCCAGAAGTTCCAGGCCAGCCTGGGCATCATAGCGAGACACCATCTCAAAAAAACAGCCTGATAATAAACGTCAGTATAAAGGAGATACAATGTGACTCTTGAAAAATTTTTTTAAAAATTATGAATTAAAAACTTTGAATCAGCCTTGCTAAAAGTAAAACAACCTAAAGTACACAGGGGTATTTGATGAGGAGCCCTTAGAAGTAATCTTGTTGACCTAAGCATATTACAAAAATTAAAATTAATGAGCTAATTATTATTCTTCACGGTAAGATACAGAAGTAGAGTTCGGAGAATATTTACATTTTGCCTCTACAAAAGGACATTAAAAAAAAAAGTCTCTTGGGAGAAAAATGAAGTAGAGCAAAGGACTTACTCAAGTTTAAATTTGCAGTAACTCTGTCTCTTGATTTCACAAATTAAGGAGAAGGAGCAAGAAGTTCCCAGTACATCCAACCATACAACTACGAAGTTCCCTGACATATTTAAGTATGTATCTATAAAAACCCCTAAGGTACTCAATCATGTGAGCACAAAGTTACTGTTTAATCTTCCATAGATGTAAACTTTAACCACGAAGTAAGTGATGGCTACAAAGCTTGTAAAACACGTTTATTAAAGGAAATTGATTTTTTTTCAGTCACTCTAGAGGAAATGGCTTCAGAGATACATGGAATTTGTTTGCTTCAACTGGCCATCTCACAAAGCTCAATGGACTTATAATAATTTAGTTAACACCATATTCATGTCTCCACCAAAACCCTCATAAGCCACGTATATATACTGAAATTACATACTTGTATTTACCCACAGCTACAAATATAGTCTGAGTTTCATATTAAATGATAGTATAGAATATTATTCTATTCTATGCTATATTATTATAGAATATTTTATTCTATATTCTATATTATATATAACTTGATATTATATATCATATATATCATATATGATATATTATATATAATAATATACATGTAATATATCTTATATATTATATATATATTATTATATATAATATAGCATATATAATATATATCAAGTTATATATATTAAACATCATACATATACTATATATAGCTTTTTATAGTCACAAAGCTTTACTATTATTATTTTTATGTACTTCTTGAGAAAAGGCTACCTTTAACAGGATAATTTTAAGTAAAAAAAAAGCTTAAATCTTTCAGTCAATGTTCATATATTATCCTCACAAGAACAATTTGTGTTAGGTATTCTTTTCTATTTTAAAGTAGATAAAATATAGGTATAAACATGTTAAGTAATTTGTCTGAGGTACTAGAGGTATGTCGAGAAGCTGATCTCAAGCCAAAATGTAAAGGCCTATGTTTTTCTGATTCTCCTATTATTTTGGTTCTATGAGAGAATGTTAAAGAAAACATAATTTTTTCCCAACTCTCAGTCCAGGACTGAGAAATCTCAAACACTAAGCATATGAGTTTGTGAGCAAAGGTTTGCACATAAATGTATATACTCACATTTATGGGAATATATGATCTGTACTTAAGCCATAAACTAAATTTAAAATTTATAGTTTAAACATGATGGTATTTCAAAATTCTGGTAAAGCAGACACACAATTCTATTTATTTTTCTATTTATATTTATGTATCTTCTGGTCCTTTTACTATTTTATCAAGATACTTGAAAGCAGGGATACTTAACCAAAAGCTGGTTTAGGAATGGATTATGAATGGCTTATGAATGGATTGTAGGAGCATTTCAACTGCTGGATTTTTATGTAAAAGGTTGTATGTAAAGGATATTCACTGCGTATTTTTCTGAGAAGTCCCATAGCTTTTATCAGACTCACAAAGGATGCACGAACTAAACAAATTAAAAAGCAATTAAGGTCTTTATAGCCTCTATACATAGAAAGTTCTATTTTTTTTCTACTTTTTATTTCCAGCTGGACAAATAACGTCTTGTAAAAGTTTAGCTCACTGTTTTCTCCCTTCAAGCCCCCAGTGAAGTAGGAGATGATGTTATCTATTTAGTACGGGCTGGAGATAATAAAATGTGAACAAAGTGGAGAATAGTCATGAAGGCTGCTTCAGAGAATTGGAGATAATTTGGTGTCTTTTATTTACTGCAGCTAAAAGGTTCTTCAAAATAAACAAAATCTTTGCTTCAGCCACATTTGTTTCTTCCAGATTTTCTAATGCTCTTCCACATCACTCTTTTCTTGGTTCACCCTTTACATTTTAGATAAATATTCCACAGTGAGACCTTCCTGATCCCAAACCTGAATTAAATACTCTTACGCTCTCTCATGCACTTATTTTTATTTAGAAAATTTATCATAATTCTTGACTACTTACATATGCTTGTCTAATATCTGATTTTTTTAAGAAGTTGAAGCCCAGAAAAGACAAAATCTCTTTTGTTTTTTATTTATAGTGTCTGATCCATTCTGTGGCATATGATAGTCAAATGCTCAATTAAGCCTTTGCAAGTGACCCAGTATATAAAAGGATTCAGTATGAGGTGACTCCCAAATGTAGTTAGACACAGAGCAGCCATGAATATCTCCTAAAGAAATGTTCCACAGGCTGAAATTAAGGTATAATCTCTAGAAAAATGTTCTTTAAAAGTTGTGCTTTATAATATCACATGTATCATGGAAATATATCTGATCATTATGTATCAATAACAGAAATGTGTGCTTTACTATTTTCTTTAGGTTTTGCTAAAACATACTACCATATATCCTGAAATTAATTTCACTTTAAAGCTAAATAAATTGGTCCATATACACTAAAGTCATAAGTGAACATTTTCTTTTAGTAGACAATTATAGAAAAAAATTCCCTTTTCCTGAAGATATTTCTTGTCTCTGAAAATAAGAATTTCATAATTGGTCTTATTTTCCATTTTCTTTGGCTTCTAGGGGTCCCAGAATAACATACGAATCAATTATTTATCTTCTTAGCCAACACCCTTAATCCAAGCAACTGATCTCTTTTGCTTTGATTACATTACTTTCAATACATTCTCATAACCTCACCAATAAAGAGCTATTTGACAGATGAATGTGATCAAGATACCCTTTGCTTACAATTCTTCGATAGCATACTACTACTTTTAAGATAGATATCCGAACTCAGCTTTCATTTCTTGAATGAAGAGGTTTCTGTGTAGTTCCTCCTCATCTTGTAGCACCGTAATTTTCTTTTTTATTTATTTTGTTTTATTTTATTTATTTTTGAGATGGAGTCTCGCTCTATCGCCCAGGCTGGAGTGCAGTGGCATGATCTCGGCTCACTGCAACCTCCACCTCCCAGGTTCAAGCGATTCTCTAGCCTCAGCCTCCCAAGTAGCTAGGATTATAGGTGCCCACCACCACGTCCGGCTAATTATTGTATTTAAAGCAGAGACGAAGTTTCACTATGTTGGCTAGGCTGGTCTCGAACTCCTGACCTCAGGTGATCCTCCGGCCTCGGCCTCCCAAAGTGTTGGGATTACAGGCGTGAGCCACCGTGCCCAGCCTGTAATTTTCTTCTTAGATATAGTTACCCTGGCCTTTCTGTTCCTTCCCACAATAGGAGCTTTGCATAAGCTCTTTACTCCAATAGAATAGACTTCCTTGATATTCTCTTTCTGAATACAGATAATGTAAATATTACTTTAGATTGTAAATATTGACATTTCTCTGACTGAGTGTACATCTTCCCCATTGACAGTAAATTTCACAAGGATAGGAAACATGTTTTCAGTTTTTGTCTTGTTATTGTTTTGTTTTCTCATCATAACTCCAGCAACTAGCACCTTTTATGTACTGTTTTTAATTAAAATTTGAGTGAGTGAACTAAAACATCAGGCCTTAAATCTGCATACATATTTGGCTCTAGTCAATTATATATATACTTCTTCATTTTCATTAATTTGGTTGCACATTTTATTATGTCTCTAAATCACTGTGAAAGACAGTAGACAAAAACTGACAAAGTAATTAGTACAATCTTGGAATTCATGTATTATAAAAGGCTGGTTCAGATTGTTTTACTCAATTGTAACATGTTTTGATTGAAATGGTGTAAAACAGGAAAAAAGTATTTAGAACCAAACCTTTATTGCATGTTGGCTATGGAAAAGTACAAATAATAACTAAGACAATCAACTATGCCACAATCTTGATGAGTTTTCAGATTTGATTATATCATATATAGATATAAAATAAAGCAATGAATATTTTAATAAAATCAATGAAACTTCAATATATTTTACAATAGATTTTAAATACTATGTTGATTTTTTATGAAAGTTCAGGACATGAAAAAGACTCATGCAACATAAATTTGCCATGAGTTTATACGCACCTTAAAAGAAATGTTCACAGACTCTACTTGTATGACGATGGGTTGCTTTTGTGACATAAATATTGAAAATGTGTGTGTTTTTTTTCTGCAGTACAATCTTCACATTCAGATTTAATTGTAATCTTAGCCAACTTTTGCTCATAGAAGGATTAATCATATGACTTTTTGTTTACACACAGTCACCTGTAGAAAGCAGTTATCATTCTATTCATTTCTTCATTCATTCAACAACACTGACTTTTGTGCTACTCTATGCCAGGCCCTGTGTGAGTTCTGGGAGATACTAATATACACTTAAGTTCTGCCATCAATGAACTTACAGTCTTTTGAGAAAGACAAGGCAATAGTTTCAGCATGACTTGACAAATCTCAAGAAAAAAGAGCAAGAGAAACATAGAAAGAGGGATCTAAATTAGGCTAGAAGAAATAGCAAGGAGTAGATACAGGGAGAAAGGGTGTCCCAGACACAGAAATATGCATGTGCTATATAAAATTGCATAATACATTTAAGAAAGAGCAAGAAGGCCAGGCGTGGTGGCTCAGGCCTGTAGTCCCAGTACTTTGGGAGGCCGCGGCAGATGAATCACCTGAGGTCAGGAGTTCAAGACCAGCCTGGCCAACATGATGAAACCCCGTCTCTCCTAAAAATACAAAAAATTAGCCAGGCCTGGTGGCAGTCACTGGTAATCCCAGCTACCTGGGAGGCTGAGGAGGGAGAATCGCTTGAACCCGGGAGGTGGAAGTTGCAGTGAGATGAGATTGTGCCATTGCACTCCAGGCTGAGCGACAGAGCAAGACTCCATCTCAAAAAAAAAAAAAGAGAAAGAAATTTTGTGTAGTTGGGATCAAGGGCATTTTGAGGGAAGTAAGACAGATTTTAGGTTAAAGGGGTAGCCAAGATTTTTAAATTCTAAAAATATTTGAAAGGAAAAAATCATAATCTAATTTTTTATTACTCTTTATTACAAAAATAAATTTGGTTTTAAAGATCAATAAACTACATTTTTAATACAAAGTAGTATATACAACATGCATGTAATTACCTTTTGCTATTTCAAGCTTTACTCTGTGTGCATACAAATATATCAATACAGGCCGGGCGCGGTGGCTCAAGCCTGTAATCCTAGCACTTTGGGAGGCTGAGGTGGACGGATCACGAGGTCAGGAGTTCGAGACCATCCTGGCCAACATAGTGAAACCCTGTCTCTACTAAAAAAATACAAAAAAATTAGCTGGGCGTGGTGGCGGGCGCCTGTAGTCCCAGCTACTCGGAAGGCTGAGGCAGGAGAATGGCGTGAACCTGGGAGGCGGAGCTTGCAGTGAGCCGAGATGGTGCCACTGCACTCCAGCCTGGGTGACAGAGCCAGACTCTGTCTCAAAAAAAAAAAAAAAAAAACAAATATATCAATAAACATATATAATTTTTAAAATACATAAAATCTTAATGTGTACAACACACACATGACAACGTTTTGAATATTTAAACAAAAGCAAATGACTTGCTAAATTGCAAATATGTACATATGGAAAATGGATATATTTGCTCATGCAACTGCTTTTTAAAATTCCATTACTTCTGCCAAATCAAGCAACACTCACACGGGTGGTATGAGTACACAGAAATAGTGAACAACATAAATGTTAGCATTCATAGATCAGCCTTTTATAGGAATGTAATTTTTCATGTACAATTCACTCGACATATTAAAACAATCTTTTTATGTCTCTTGTTATGGTTTTATCAGACAAGCAGAACAATTTCAAGGGAACCTAAAAGTAGACTATCAATATTAGTCATTGCTCATGTTGTGTTTACAGGAAGTTCACTAATTTACATTCAATTTATATCAATACTCAAGAGTGGAAGTGCAATGAAGTGCAAACTTTCTTTTTAATTCTCTTTTCTTTAGTGTACAAACTCATGTATCAGTAGCTTTGGGGGCTATTAGCACTACCTCCAGAATATAAACCTGTCATATTTTAAATTTGCCTCATTTCAGTTGTGTCTTCTTATATTCAAAGGGGCATGCTTGGCGTGAGTAACAGTATCAACTTCTGCATTGAATGTTTTCTAAGCCATCTCAAAATGCATACAAATTGTTAGAAATCAATCTCTATTTATTTATCTAATATATTTACATGATATCCAAAAAAGAAGACAGGATAGATAATGGAAATCTAATATAAACCTGTAAGCTATTTTAACAACTTCAAATGTATGGTGTCCCTTAAGAGTGCTAAATCAAACACGACTTCTTCCAGAATTTTTTTTTTTTTTTTTTGAGATGGAGTCTCGCTCTGTCACCCAGGCTGGAGTGCAGTGGCGCAATCTCGACTCACTGCAACCTCCTCCTCCCGGGCTCACGCCATTCTCCTGCCTCAGTCTCCGGAATAGCTGGGACTACAGGCGCCTGCCACCACGCCCGGCTAATTTTTTGTATTTTTAGTAGAGATGGGGTTTCACCGTGTTAGCCAGGATGGTCTCGAGCTCCTGACCTCGTGATCCACCCCCCTCGGCCTCCCAAAGTGCTGGGATTACAGGCGTGAGCCACCGCGCCCGGCCTTCTTCCAGAATTTTTGGGAGAGATGTAAAATAAAGAGACGACTAAAAATGCTCTTTGTCAATGCATATTTTAATCTTTTCTCTGGCTCTGGAGATTTTATAGAGGTAGGTAAACTAAAGTTGTGTTTCTAAATAATGTTTCTGTAATATATATTTTTAAATCTATAAATTAAAATGTTTCAGAGAGATAATGTGATCTGTTTGAAGCCATGCTATATTTTGGAGACGACATTTTTTTTTTTTTTTTTGAGACAGAGTTTTGCTCTTGTCACCAAGGCTGGAGTGCAATGGCATGATCTCGGCTCACTGCAACCTCTGCCTCCCAGATTCAAAGATTCTCCTGCCTCAGCCTCCCAAGTAGCTGGGATTACAAGCATGCACCACCACACCTGGCTAATTGTTTGTATTTTTAGTAGAGATGGGGTTTCACCATGTGGGCCAGGCTGGTCTCGAACTCCTGGCCTCAAGTGATTCACTTGCCTCAGCCTCCCAAAGTGTTGGGATTACAGGCGTGAGCCACCGCACCTGGCCAAGGGGACAATATTTCTATAGGTCAAAGGGAAAGTTTACAACAAACCATGTAACCACACAAACTGCAAGCACACATATTTCCCTTCTGAGCTGCCTTAGCAAAGGGCATCTGGGAATATCAAACAGAATGATTCATAAAGCAAATTATAATGTCTAGAATATTCAAATTTTTCCATATCAAGTGTCTGTTTTACCAGCAGAATCAAAATTATAAGAAATTATCAAGTTTGGTCTCAGTATAGTTGTATGTGCTATAAGGATCCTCCAGAATGTAAAAAATAATACCTGTTCTCAAGAATCTTATTTAACAGTTGAGAGAACGAGCTGGATCTGAATAAAACACATAAACTATGATTCTTAGACTTTTATCACCTCAGAGATATGCTAGGAAAATACTGTATTTTTTAAGAATCCCTTTAAAAACTTTCCTTAAAGCAATAACACAAGCATTCTAGATGGTTCCGGATAGAAGCAGAAAAAAAATACAAGAAAGAAAGCTCTATCTAACCAATCCCTGATTTAAAATTGTGAAACAATCTCAAATAGGTCCAGTCCCATTTCATTACCAAACATCTACAAGTTTATGCTCTGGGTTTACCATCTTTTGATATCTCCTCCCTAATACCTGTGAAAGGGATATGGAAATTTGTTGATACAGATGTTACTGTAGAATTTCTACTGACAGTGATCAGTGAAATTTACATTGGGGTGGTAATTAGTTGTTCATGATTTAAAATTTTTACAGTGTCACCCTTACTGTCTTCTAACGATGTGTGTCCAAAACAGTATTTATACATGAAAAAATTTTTTTTTTTTTTGAGACAGAGTCTCACTCTGTCGCCCAGGCTGGAGGGCAGTGGTGTGATCTGGGCTCACTGCAACCTCTGCCTCCCAGGCTCAAGCAATTCTCCTGCCTCAGCCTCCCAAGCAGCTGAGATTACAGGCACTGGCCACCACACCCGGCTAATTTTTGTATTTTTAGTAGAGACGGGGTTTCATCATGTTGGCCAGGCTGGTCTCAAACTCCTGACCTCAGGTGATTCATCCACTCAGCCTCCCAAAGTGCTGGGATTACAGGCGTGAGCCACCATGCCCGGCCCCACTAGTAACATTTTAAGGGCTCAATAGTCACATATGGCTATTGGCTACTATATTGGTCATGATAGATTCAGAACATTTCTATTGCAGAAAGTTGTAGTACACAGCACTATCTGAGCAATATAACTTTTTATTGTCACTAAGAGGAACTTACCTAGTTATTTACTCTGGTCTGCTAGTATGATTTTACCTGTAATATAATACAGCATATTTGGACTGCAACACATAATTGAATCTTTCCCAGATAGGACAGAATATATGTATTTGTTCTGTTCAAAAAGATTCATCCCAGTTTAGCGCAAGAGAAAACTAAGTCTCAACACCTATAATAACTTTTTAAATATCACAAGACTGGTGCTTATCTATCAAAGAATACTGACAATGCCATTAAAATTGTTGTTCTCTGCATTGTATATAAATATGCCGAATAATATTGGTTAATATGGGATTTGGAATCAGATATAACTGTATTTGAATCTTAGTGTACAGTATCTACTGGTGGTATACCTAGGAGCAAGTTGCTAACTTTCTTTGAATTATAGTTTCTCCTGGTGCAAACCAATTCTGCTTGAACGGGTCTGCTGTCATTGGATGTGGTATAAAAATTGTGAGGTGCTTAGCATAACCATAACCTAGGGCAAACCCAAGCCCTTCTCTTAAGTAGCACGGCACTATACACTTAGAACTTGAGTGCTTTTCAAAGGTGTGTGGAGGCTGTATCCTCTTTACTGCTCCTTCCCTGTGTTATATGTAAACAATGTTTATTTAGAAACAGAATGCTTGTTCCCTGGTGCTGCAAAGAAATAGCACCCGAACATAAATTTAATTCTCTCAGCAAGGTCATTTTTACTTTTTGCAGAAAGGGTACACTCGCCAGCAGTTTTGCCACATGAGTACACCGAACAAAGGAGACAGGGTCATTTATAACCTGACACGTTTACTCTACTGCTGTGTCCGGTTCCACTGGCTGGAACAGGACCACACATTCTGTATTTGTCCCGATTGGCTAGCAACTTAGAACTTTTCAAAAGAGACAAAGGCAGAGGAGAACAAAGGAAGGAGGAAGTAACTTGTGGAATGCTGAGAAAGGTAAAAACACCTTCAAATAAGGAAGAGGAACAGGCTATGACCTAATGCGTGCTTGGACCGGTATAAGCATGCCAGGGCAAATATTTAGGCTAAATTGTGGGAGCTAAGAACATAAAGTACATTGATTTCTTTATTACAGCTAGTAGATATTTAAGAATGTTAGCACAGATGGTTTAATAAATTTTGCTTCTAGGAGAAATTACTATTTATTCCCAATTAGATGGGTAGGAAAGTTTCTTTGAAGAGAAACCTCTACTTTACTTTTTATACCCGCAAGAGCTCAGGTTGTAAGTGGCTGTATTTCTTTTTCAAAGGTCACAGCTCTTGTTGGGTGGCCTCTCCTCAGCTGCTCCGTTTCCAGGATCTAGTAATTGCTCCCTCACATTTTACCTTTTTTAGGCCTAGTGGTGGGTTATGTCTTTCTATTGTCCCCAGAGCCAGGAGCCATCTGCATCATGGTATTCGTTAGTATCCCTTAACCCTACTCACAACTTTGAATGTTGCTTCTTATTACCTCTCATAATTTGCCCATTTCAGCATGCCGTGTGTTTCTTTTCTTGCTGATCCCTGATAGATAAGCATCCAAACAGAGATGATGATATGTCTGCTATTAATTAAGGATTTGTTTGTCACGCCAGAGAGTTAATAAAAGTCTAAAATATGACTTAAAATTGACAAATTTTGTATGAACTTGTGGTTGCTCCATATCTATCTAGAAACATATCTCTAGAATAGTTTTCATTTCATATATTTTTTTAAGATATTTAGTATATAGTGGCATTAACTCTTCATCTTGCCCATTAAAGGTAAAATAGCTTGTTTTTTAATTATTTCTTCAAATGGAACTTCCTTTCATAAAGACAATGTGTACTGTTAGCATTCTTTACTGTTTTTTACAGCCAAGAAAAATCGACATAGTTTACACACCTATTGATTGGTCATAAGATGTCAACTAGAGAACAAAAAAGACCCAAACAGATTAATGGACAAGAGTGTTAACTGCAATGCTATATAAAAAAGCCAAAATTACATAATAGCTCTAACGTGCAACATAAGAAGATAAAGAATGAGCTATCTATAGTTAATATTTAAAAATATATATAGAAACCATTAAGGCATTGTTGACCCAAGGACACTGAAAGAGATGCTTGCCCAATCCAAACAGATGCTGGTTTAAAATGACTGGACTATTCTTACAAGGGGCACACCAACTCAGTATCAGTTCTACAGCAAAACCATAGGACAGAATATTATGGAGCAATGTAAATAATGATTAAATTTTACAATGCAAAGTTAGACACCAAAAAATATCTAACTTTATTAAGGAAAAAATAAACTGTTAAGAGAAAGGATGTTTTAGCTGTGGGTGGCTTTCCCTCTGTTTTAAAATTATACTTTTAAAATTTCTTTAAATATCATGTATTTCTTTGTTAAAGATGGAAACGATGAAGCCGGGCACGGTGGCTCACGCCTGTAATCCCGGCACTTTGGGAAGCAGAGGCGGGTGGATCACCTGAGGCCAGAAGTTCGAGACCAGCCTGACCAAAATGGCGAAACCCCATCTATACTACTAATATAAAATTAGTCAGGGATGGTGGCGCATGCCTGTCATCCCAGCTACTCGGGAAGCTGGGGCAGGAGAATTGCTTGAACCCAGGAGGCAGAGATTGCAGTGAGTCGAGATTGCAGTGAGTCAAGATTGCACAATTGCCCTCTAGCCTGGGTGACAACAGCAAAATTCTGTCTCAAAAAACAAAAAATGAAAACCATCAGCAACACATGAAAATCAATAACTCACAGTTTATTAATGGAATTATATGTGTATCAAGTACAACATTTAACTAAATTATAATTGTAAAACTCCTAAATTTGGATAGAATATCTCAGAAATCTACCCCTACCAATTTTTTCATGTTAACATCACCTCTTCTAAAATCTCATCAACTCCTAGGAAATGCCTAGATTTTAAAAAGCAACTATAACCTATGGATAGGATGGTCCCTGTGTGGCCACTAGGAAGCTGCTGAAAGAGAAAGAGAGATAAAGTATATTCTGTAGCCACGTGACAAGTGTGGGACCAGAAGAGCAGTTAGTAAGGATAATTTTGCACAGCATTTGAAATTCTTACATTAAAGGTACTTTGTTGGCAGTTGCAGAGTTTGTTTATTTAGTTTTACACATAAACAAAAATGCATTCCTAAGCATATTAAAGAGGCAATTGTATTGTTAATGTCCTAATAAAGCTAGGAAAATACAGTTTTTGGATCAGATCTAAATTTAAGTCTGGATTCTTCCACCTAGGAACTGTCAAATCTTGTGTAAATTACTTAAAAATCTCTCTGAACCCTATTATCGATATTGATGAATGGGCATAAGAAAAACTACTTCAGGCCAGGTGCGGTGGCTCACGCCTATAATCTCAGCACTTTGGGAGGCCAAGGCGGGCGGATCACCTGAGGTAAAGAGTTCGAGACCAGCCTGGCCAACATATAGTGAAACCCCGTCTCTACTAAAAAATACAAAAATTAGCTGGGTGTGGTGGTGCATGCCTGTAGTCCCAGCTACTTGGGAAGCTAAGGCAAGAGAATCGCTTGAACCAGGGAGGCGGAGGTTGCAGTGAGCAGAGATAGCGCCACTGCACTCCAGCCTGGGCAACAGAGCAAGAGCAAGACTCCATCTCTCAAAAAAAAAAAAGAAAAACTACTTCAAATGGCTTTTGGGAAGAACTAATGTGATAGTGTGTGTTGAATGCGTAGTGCCTGATAGTGCATAATTAATAAATGCTTATTCCCTTTTCTAAATTGAGGAAGTAAATAATATGGTAAATGACATTTTTTCTCTTTTTTTATTATATTCACAAGCTAGACTTTTTTCCCTCTATATCAGTAAGCTTGTTTGTTTTTAAAATAGCTCAAGGCAATTGAAGATATTTCAGATAACAGAAGTTAACCTTTCCATCCTTTTGGTATTCAAATTCTTTCTCCTTTGATTAAACTTTCAAAGAAGGTTTTCAATGTTTATTCCAAACGATTTCAAGTTGACGTTGTAAGTTCAAATTAAAGTTTGAATTCAAATCCAAACTTCCTAAACTTTTCTAAGACAGTAAAATAACCATTGTTCTTTAGGCTCACGGACTTCATAGACTAAGTGTCACGTTTTATTTATTTCAGGTTTGTTGTTTGCCACAATAGACATTCTTCTCTTTGAAATAAAATATTTCTATTTATTCCTTGAGATAACTCTAAAATTTATTCATTAAAAGAAGGCCGGGCGCGGTGGCTCACGCTTGTAATCCCAGCACTTTGGGAGGCCGAGGCGGGCGGATCACGAGGTCAGGAGATCGAGACCACGGTGAAACCCCGTCTCTACTAAAAATACAAAAAATTAGCCGGGCGTGGTGGCGAGCGCCTGTAGTCCCAGCTACTCGGAGAGGCTGAGGCAGGAGAATGGCATGAACCCGGGAGGCGGAGTTTGCAGTGAGCCGAGATTGTGCCACTGCACTCCAGCCTGGGTGACAGAGCAAGACTCTGTCTCAAAAAAAAAAAAAAAAAAAAAAAGAATCGTCTTTTAAGTATAATTTTGGGAAAAAAGAAACTTCCAAAGAGGAGATATTACCCCAGAAGCCTGTTTTTTTTTTTTTTTTTTTAAGTATTCTACTTTAAAAACTCAGGTGTTACAGTTCACTGAGCATAATGTATTGGATTTCTGGGAATTAAAGGCAATGTTATTTGACAAAGTTCTAATTAACTGGTTGTACAGTTAAAATTTTTTTCTTCAAATTTTCTCATCAAATAACCTCTCAAATATTTTCTCATCAAATAACTTCTTAGAAATGGAGGTTTTATTTTTAAAAAGACAGTGTTACCTTTAATGCTAGGATTAAAATCTTCCTAAAGTGGGAGAATAAATAATAATAATGTATTTCTGTGAATGCCTTATTGATTCAACTACAATTTGCCCATGTGTTATCATGTGTTACCATACTTGGTATATTATTTCATATCCAGAGTCCATTCAGCCTTATAAGAGCTTATTAAATACATACGAATACATATGAAATTATAAATGGATCAGTGGGCATTCTACATTTTACATTGTATCTATGTACATATATATCTATATATAAATGCTGAAGCATTTAGTTGTTAAGCGAACCCTTTTCATTGGCAAGAAAAACTTACTTGATGTTTAATTGGTTCAAGTTGCATCCCATGCACATACTTAAACCCATAAATGGCAAGTGGTATGGAAGCATATAAGCGAATTAAAGTATGATTCATTTTCTGTGACAAGAGATAGTCTCATTTCTTTACTGAAGACTACTGTGAAATTGTGAGGATGGAGATCTGAACAAAATCAGAGTTCTATTGGAATGGACACAGGAATGAGCCTATCTGGTAGGTGATTAAGGTATCTGTTACAACTTGATACACAACAAGAAATCCAGTAATATTAATTGGTAAGACATTCTTCTAGCATCATGATAATAAATACGTCCAGAATTCCTATAAAATCTGTACATTAAGTTAATTTCTTTCAAAAATTAACTTTTAGTTCTAGAGTATTTTGATGTATTTCCATAACTGACCTGTCAGGCCTCTGAGCCCAAGCTAAGCCATTGTATCCCCTGTGACCTGCATGTATACGCCCAGATGGCCTGAAGTAACTGAAGAATCACAAAAGAAGTTAAAATGGCCTGTTCCTGCCTTAACTGATGACATCACCTTGTGAAATTCCTTCTCCTGGCTCATCCTGGCTCAAAAAGCTCCCCCACTGAGCACCTTGTGACCCCCACTCCTGCCCGCCAGAGAACAACCCCCCTTTGACTGTAATTTTCCTTTACCTACCCAAATCTTATAAAATGGCCCTACCCCTATCTCCCTTCGCTGAGTCTCTTTTCGGACTCAGCCCGCTTGCACCCAGGTGATTAAAAAGCTTTATTGCTCACACGGAGCCTGTTTGGTGGTCTCTTCACACGGACGCGAGTGAAATGACCCATTAGAAAAGCATACTTACTTACGTCTTGCATTTTTTGAGCCATAATTTTTAAAAAATGTAAACTCAGAAATGTATGGAATCACTAAAAAATTATAGAAAATGGGATCTCACGGTTGTCTTTGTAACGCATGCACATTAAAAGCTATCCCAGATAAAAATAATGATAAATCTAGCATAATAAATCATTATTTCTTTAAATATATTTTTCCTAAGAACAGAACGAGAATTCAAATTTAAGTGTTCCAAACTGATGAGTCCTCAGGGGAACAATAAAAGTGAGAGTAATTTAAAAGTAGAATATCAATAGTTTTTAGCAAAAGAAAAATTGATAGTGCTCATTAGAAATTTATATAATTTATTGAATCATAATTACACTATTGATTTACATAACAGACTCCTTTCACAGATAAACTTTCTCCTAGAGTTTTGTCATATTTTACAAATTCTAAATGAGTTAGCCCACTTAAATAAGTGTTTGTTTTTAAAAATTTTTTTAGCACAGAAAAATATGTTAATAACATTTTAAAATAATAATGTAGTATGTTTCTTTTGAATAAAGAAACTATCATGTAGAAACATTTAACCATTCTTAATTCAAACACAGAGGCCCTAGTAAGAAAAGTGAATTTATAAAATTGGGTAAAATTCACAAACTGAATTATTAGTTCACAAACTGAAATAATCAGTAATAACCTAAAACAGTGTTTATTCTCAAAGACAATGTGAAAACTCTCGTTAGGCATTAGAATCTACTTTTCAAACTCAAAAGTGAATCTCCTTGTAATTATCAGAGCTAAATATATGTAAACAAAGTAACTGATGTAGTTAAAGTGATTAAACTTTTTTCCCGTTCTCCCCCAGTTAAAATGAACGGTGGCTAAAAATTAGCATCTTAAAGGTTTATCCATAGTTCCAATTGCAACATTTTTAAATGTCTGTTCCTACACAGACCATTGGAATAGAATAGAGAAGCCAGAAGTGAAGCCAAATACTTAAAACCAACTTATCTTCAACAAAGCATACAAAAACATAAACTGGGCAAAGGACAGCCTATTCAGTAAATGGTGCTGGGAAAATGGGAGAACCACATGTAGAAGAATGAATCTGGATCCCTGTCTCCTACCATATACAAAAATTAGCTCAAGGAGGATTAAAGACTTAAGTCTAAGACCTGAAACCATAAAACTCCTCAAAGAAAACCTAGGAAAACCTCTTCTGGACATTGGCCTAGGTAAAGAATTTATGATCAAGACCTCAAAAGCAAATGCAACAAAAATAAAAATAAACAAATGGGATCTAATTAAACTAAAAAGCTTCTCCACAGCAAAAGAAATAACCATCAAAGTAAACAGAAAACCGACAGAATGGGAAAAAATATTTGCAAACTGCATCTGACAACTGACCAATATCTAGAACCTACAAGGAACTCAAGCAAATCAGCAAGAAGAAAACAAACAAACTCTTTAAAAAGTTGGCAAATGACAAGAATATACATTTCTCAAAAGAAGATATACACATGATCAACAAACACATGAAAAAATACTCAACATCACTAATCATCAGGGAAATGCAAATTAAAACCACAATGAGATACTTCCTTATCTTAGCCAGAATGGCCATTATTAAAAAGTCAAAAACAATAAATGTTGGCATGGACATGATAAAAAGAGAACACTTATATACTGCTGGTGGAAATGTAAATTAATACCTCTCTGGAAAACAGTATGGAGATTTCTCAAAGAACTAGAAGTAGGTCTACCATTCAATCCACGAATCCTAATACTGCATATCTACCAAAATGAAAATAAGTCACTGTATGAAAAAGGCACCTGCATACATATGTTTATTGCAGCACAATTCACAATCGCAAAGATAAAGAATCCACCTTAGAGTAGATAAAGAAAATGTGAGATACACACACACACACACACACACACACACACTATAGAATACTACTCAGTCATATAAACAATGAAATAACGTCTTCTGCAGCAACTTGGATGGAACTGGAGGTTATTATTCTAAGTGAAGTAACTCAGAAATGGAAAATCAAATACTGTGTGTTCTTATTTATAATGGGAACTAATTTATGAGTACACAAAGGCATACAGAGTGATATAAGGGACTTCAGAGACTCAGAAGTGGAGGGGGTGGGAATGAGGGATAAAAAACTACATATTGGGTACAATGTACACTACTCGGGTGACGGCTCAATAAAATCCCAGACTTCACCATTATACAATTCATACACGTAGGCAAAAACCACTTGAAACCCTAAAGCTATTGAAGCACAACAAAATAAAAAATAAAATGTATATTCCAATAAGAGGAAGTTTGTAGTCTTATATTCTTATTGCTCAGAAAATTGTATAGTAAGGGCATATTGAATATTCCATAAAATATTTTTCACTAATTTAATTACTAGTAATCATGTAAAGCCAAAACATAAACATTCACAGGAGTTCCTTGTGATCTATTTCCTCATATTTTTTATTCCTCATTATTTGCCTCATAATGTTTTGAACACATCCACTGTCTTCAATAAGCTTCCCTTACGACATCAAGTGTGATTTCACCTATTTTCCCCTATTCACTTCCAACAGAGATTTTAGTTGGTTATCAGATCCTGCTGTGGCTGACAGGCATTAGAAATATAAAATTATCATGTTACTTGAGGCCATGAAATCGAGGGCCAAACACAGATTTCCAAAAAGCTTGCTGTTTTCGGTATGGTTATGTCTTCAGCCCGCATCCTGTCATGCTAGGGCAGTGTTCCACTCACAGAAGCAAGTGGCTGTAAGGTTTTGTAGTAGTCAGGTAGATGTCACAGCACAAACAGGAATTAACTCAATACATATAAAAGAGAAAGCTTTCGAAAAGAAGTTTAAGGCTGGGTGCAGTGACTCACGCCTGTAATCCCAGCACTTTAGGAGGCCGAGGTGGGTGGATCACCTGAGGTCAGGAGTTCAAGACCAGCCTGGCCAACATGGTGAAACCCTGTCTCTACTAAAAATACAAAAATTAGCTGGCTGTGGTGGCGGATGCCTGTAATCCCAGCTACTCAGGAGGCTGAGGCAGGAGAATCGCTTTAACTCAGGAGGCGGAGGTTGCAGTGAGCCGAAATGGCATCATTGCACTCCAGCCTGGGCAACAAGAGTGAAACTCTGTCCCCCACAAAAAAAAAAAAAAAAAAAAGAAGTTTATGTATCATAAATGCCGAGAGGGTAGGAATAAAATACCATTTGCTGTCAAGATATATTTCTAAACAAGTTTATTAGAAAGGCAGTAGCAGATATGAAAAAAATAGGATAGGGCACTAGAAACAATAAATTTAAATCAGCATTTTTTTAAATTTAGAAATTCATAATCTCCAACCAACAGAACTAATACTTAAGTATAATTTCCATGGTAATGATTATTTAACACCCCATGTTGGCTATGAATTTATAGATGGTGATTCCATATGCAAAAAAGCAAACTTGCATTTATAATAGAAATGAGAACAAAGCAACAGAATGTGTAATATGTTGAAGGAGTCATTAACTTTAGTGGGGGACAGTCAAGTTCCTAAAGATTCATTTATTTATTCATTCATTCAGCAAAAAAGTAGAATTATTTAGTTCAGGTTATAATTCCAGATTCTTTATAAATTAATAATGACTTTAAATGCATGTGGATTTCATAGTACTGTATTTTTTTTATCTGGGAATATTTTTCCTTAAATGATACTATTCTCCAAATTTAGTAAAGTACCATTTTTACTGATAGATTACGACCTTTAAAAAAATTGGTTTATAATTAAGGAAAATATGAATAAAAAGGACAAGCTGATTGATGTATTAAGAGGTAAAATTATGCTAGATATTGTATCAACAATATATTGTTTTACTAACAATAAAACTAATGTTTTCATTAGCTAAAATAAATAATTAGAATGACTACCATTTTTGAAGTACTTAGAACATACCAATAACAAATTTTAGTACATTTAATCCCTATTTTAATTTTTTTAGTTTTTTTTTTTCAGTTCTACTTTATGTACAAGCAAACATGCTGAGCTAAGCTAATACAAAATAACACATTTCCTGTTGCTGTTGTTTCTTTTCTGTTTTTTGAGACGAAGTATCCCTCTGTCACCTAGGCTGTAGTGCAGTGGCATGATCTCGGCTCACTGCAACCTCTGCCTCTCGGTTTCAAGGGATTCTTTTGCCTCAGCACCCCCGAGTAGCTGGGATTAAAGGCATGTGCCACTAGTCTGGCTAATTTTTGTATTTTTAGTACAGACGGGGTTTCACTATATTGGCCAGGCTGGTCTCAAACTCCTGATCTCAGGTGATCGGACTGCCTCAGCCTCCCAAAGTGCTGGGATTACAGGCATGATCCCCCGTGCTGGGCCCAGAATAACACATTTAAGAAGTGATTTTGGCTGGCCGCGGTGGCTCACACCTGTAATCCCAGCACTTTGGGAGGCCCAGGAGAGCGGATTACCTGAGGTCAGGAGTTCGAGACCAGCCTGGTCAACATGGTGAAACCCCACCTCTACTAAAAATACAAAAAATTATCCAGGCATGGTGGAGGGCGCCTGTAATCCCAACTACTCAGGAGGCTGAGGCAGGAAAATCGCTCAAACCTGGGAGGTGGAGGTTGCAGTGAGCCGAGATCGTGCCATTGCACTCCAGCCTGGGCAACAAGAGTGAAACTCGGTTTCGGAAAAAAAAAAAAAAAAAGAAGAAGAAGATAGAGAAGTGCTTTAAACCTATGTCTGTTCAATTTTAAAACTTGTAATCTTAAATAAAAATTATACTTAGCATTATAGTATCAATTTTATTGGCCAGTTAAAATTTTAATAAAGTAGATATATATGCAATTTGTACTATCAGCTATAGATGGCTTGTTTGACCACATTTTAATGTGTTAAATATCTTCATTTAGTATAGTTCACCCTGGAATATTAAGTTCCCTAGATCAATCACTTTTTGATATATATTCATGCTATTGTTTTGAAAATTAGAGATAACTGTTTAGCTTTAACATAATTTTAGACTGGTTAACTAGTAGTGTCCATTCAGGTCCCTGCTGGTTTCTGTTTGAAATCAAGGCCAGTAATAACGGTCTTAAAGAGGACTATTGGAAAAGTTAAGATGTGAACCTTCTTGCTCAACGAAGAATGCAAGCAAAATTGTCTTAATCTAGAACAGTTTGAAAACACTATCTTAGTCTATTAGTGTATTTTTTCAGTCCAGTTTGTTTCTTCTATTTCTTTAAATCATAGTTGCTTTTCTGGATGAACTTCATTATAATCTGGAAATTCACATTGACATTTCTCCCAGAAAGCCAAATAAAGCACACATTTAGAAAGCCTAAGTACAGCATCTAAAGCTTCCTTGACCATTATAACTGAAGAACAGCCTTGTGATGCTAAAAAAAAAAAAAAAAAAAATTATTCCAGTTACATGGTTTAGTCTCTTGAGATTTAGAGGTAGCCAATTATGGCCCACAGGCCAGAAAAGTGACTGATCATTGTCTGAAAACAAGGATGAAGTGGGGAGGTGAAAAAGATTTATGGGTTTTTTTCCCCTTACAGGTAGATGTTGTTTGAAATAATGAGATTTAAAACGCTAATGCAGAGCTTTGATCTCTTCTTTGATGTTTCTTGCCTGTTGTCTATATGAAATATAGTCAGTTAAAATAAAAAGCCAGAGAATAGTTCCTACTCACTAATGGTTAATAAAAATTACTTGGCAAATGCAATCTTGCACATTGACAAATGAAAACAGAATAGGATGCCCAACAATGGTTAAAAAAAAAGATTTTTTTGTTTGTTTCTTTGTTTATATTGCCACAGTACACTGCTCTTTGTTCCCTGACCCTGCAAGCTCTCACCAGGTGACTCTGACTTTGCACCTACTTTTCTCTTTTCTAGAATGCCCTCTCTCACATGTTACCACTAGAGAAACAATCACGCCTGCTTCAAGGCCAAATCAAAAATTGCTCTTCAGTCCTTTGGACTGAGAGAGTTATGCCCAATTTCACAGCATATGGTACAAGCCCCTGTTATTTTTCTGTACCATGGTATTTTACGTACTTGCCTCTGCCTCTTCTAGATATGGGGTCCTTAACTATTTTTGTGCTATGGATCCCTTTGGCATCTGGTGAAGCATATGGAACACTTCCCAGAATGTTTTTAAATGTGCAAAATGAAAATTAAAAGCATTCAAAAAACAAAGGAAATTAATTATATTACAATTGTAAAATACTGAATATGACTATTATATGCTATTAATACATTAGTTGTAAGTATAATAATTAATATAAATTAAAAGTAGTGATTAGTATACTAACCACTGGTATATATTAACATATGATTTTTCAAGGTATCCAAAACAACTAGGATTTGATATAAAAATATTGGTAATAAATTCACAGATATTGCTAATACCGTTCTGTGTTGCTTATCTTCATAAAGGGAAAGAAATGCAAATTTTCAGTTGCAGGTTAGTGAAAATAAAGATGTAATTTTTTCCTATCATGGTTCATGGACCCCAGATTAAGGACACTGTATTTTGACTGTATGGCTTCAAGGGCAGAGTTTTTATTTGTTCATCTTTGTGTCTTTAGTACAGAACAGAACCATGGGCACAATCCAAGCCTATTGAATGGTGGTTGAATTGTGTATTGAAGGTTCAAATGTCAATTCTATCACTGCCCTTATCACATCACAAGAGAGAAATTTGATGTTCATTAAAATTAATAATTTTAAAAAACAGTTTAATTAAAATATTTATTATAATTAAAATCTGATAAACTTGTCAACGGGTATGATACATGGTACTATGTATATTCTTTTGCTTATATACAGATGCTTGAACATTAAAATTAAAAAGCTACTGCAACTAAGCACTCAGCAATTGTCATATTTTTCTCCATTTTTCCCTAAGTCAATAGGCAACCATGAAGTTGACAACGCTGCTGATAACATTGTCATATTCAACATCATTTCTCACAAAGCTTAAACCTCTACAGAAACTCAGCAGTCCCTACAACACATCCTTGAAGAATGAGAGAGGTGTCAATAATTTCAGCTGCTCAAATGGAAGGCTCTGACATCAAGGAATATTAAGTGGCACATTGAAGGGAATTCTACTATTAAGTAATGAAGGTGAGGAAAACAATTTCTCAATCCATGGTTATTTCTTTGTTATACTAAGAACCGTGCCCAATACTTATGGAACAAAATAAGCCTATCATTTGGACGCCTCCTAACAGCCTGAAGCCTGATGTCATATAAACCAATAATCTGTGATTGAATTTTTCAGCTTCCAGTGTTTTATTTTTAGCATAATATTTGGTATTGCCATGCATGACTTATTATTCTGTTCAATTTAATCAAATTAGAGAATAAACAAAACGACAAATATAATTTCTCTTAATGCGTGTGTGTGTGTTTTTCTTTTTTGAGACGAAGTTTTGTTCTTGTTGCCCAGGCTCCAGTGCAATGGCATAGTGTTGGCTCACTGCAACCTCTGCCTCCAGGGTTCAAGGGATTCTCCTGACTCAGCCTCCCAAGTAACCGGGATTACAGGTGCCTGCCACCACGCCCGGCTGATTTTTTTTTTTTTTTTGTATTTTTAGTAGAGACAGGAGTTTCACCATGTTGGCCAGGCTGATCTCAAACTCCTGACCTCAAGTGATTCACCTGCCTTGGCCTCCCAAAATGCTGGGATTACAGGCGTGAGCCAGCATGCTTGGCTTAATGTGTTTTAATGACATAATTCCAACAATCATATAACTACATTAGTACAAAAAGCAACTACATGAAATAAAAATCTCAACTGTTTGCCAAATAGACACAAATAATATATACTACATATATTATATATAACATGCATATAATAAAATACACAGTAGTCTGCCTCTTATCCATGGTTTTGGTTACCCATGATCAACTGCAGTCCAAAAATAGATGAGTACAGTACAATAAGATATTTTGAGAGATAGAGACCACATTCACATAACTTTTATTACAGTATATTCTTATAATTGTTCTGATATTATTGTTGTTAATCTCTTATGGTGCCTAATGTGTATATTAAACTTTGTTATATATGTATGTATATAAGAAACATAATATATAAATAAGGTTTGGTATTATCCACAGTTTCAGGCATCCACCAGGGGCCTTGGAACACGTATCCCTACAGATAAGGGGAGATTAATTCTTTCCACCATTATAGAATTAAAATGAGTCTGTGTTAATCTTCCTATTCAAAAATTATTTCTAAATTCAGAGAATTTCAAAGAGAGTCTATAATGCTATGCGGTTTATTGACATTAAAGACATTGTTAATTGCTTGAAGAAGAAAATAGACTTTTTCAGTAATAACAACAAATTTGCAGCATAATTGGAAGCGTACCATCCTATCCCCCTTTGAACTATAAAATAATATTTTGGTAAAATATGGTGAAGGATCCTTACAGTGTAACTTGATCATAGTCCTCCTGAGTTATAATTATCTATATGATTATACTAAAATTGTGGCTCTTCCTCATAAGATATTATTATATTCACTATATGAAATTAGCTAATTGCATAGCTCCAATAAAATATTAACTTATTCAACTGTTAAAGTAAGAATATCGGCCAGGCGCGGTGGCTCGTGCCTGTAGTCCCAGCACTTTGGGAGGCTGATGCAGGAGAATCGCTTGAACCTGGGAGGCAGAGGTTGCAGTGAGCCAAGACTGTGCCATTGCACTCCAGCTTGGGCGACAGTGAGACTCCGTCTCAAAAGAAAGAAATAAATAAAAATAAAATAAAAATATTAATTACATACAAAAAAGAAATATGCTGGACACTGTCCATTAGATTAGCAATTTCAAGGCTAAACATTACTTTTTTTTTTGAGATGGAGTTTTGCTCTTGTCGCCCAGGCTGGAGTGCAGCGGCTCAATCTTGGCTCACTGCAACCTCTGCCTCCCAAGTTCAAGAGATTCTCCTGCCTCAGCACCCCTAGTAGCTGGAATTACAGGCGCCCACCACCATGCCCAGCTAATTTTTTTTGTATTTTTAGTAGAGACGGGGTTTCACCATGTTGGCCAGGCTGGTCTCAAACTCCTGACCTCAGGTGATCCACACGCCTCAGCCTCCCAAAGTGCTGGGATTACAGGCATGAGCCACCGTGCCCGGCCTAAACATTACTTTCAATCTCAAGACTGGAAGTGCAGTACTTAACAAAGTAATTGGGGAAAAAAATAGTTTTTAATGTAAAAATTTTAGAGTTCTTGATCTTTGAATGAAGTTGGTCTCCCAGTACATTTCAAATGAATAAGAAACATTAGATTTGTTTCCTTCTGGCTCTAGTATATAGGAAAGACATTTGCAAAGCAGGTATTCCAAAATATGAAGCAAAATTATCATTCTTGCTCCCCCCCAAAAAATCTTCTCGCATCTGTTGTAACACAGAGCCATTATAATGTAATTAGACAGACTAAGAACCAGATGCTAAGGAAGCAAAATATAAAAGATGAAGCATGATATTATTTTGGTTAATGAATTTAATTCCAAATGTTACAGGAGTGATTCATGGACTTTTTTTTTCCCAAAAGATCAGTTGTCATATGTACATATTGCATTTTAACATGATGTTTATGTAATCTAATGAGAAAAGTAAATTCTCTCTCATGTAATATTAGATGTTTCAAAATGGATAAACTGCAGACACTTGCACGGGTGGATGAATAATTCGTCAATAGTGATAGGTTAATCTTTAAACTTACCCCTCAAAATGGTTAAGAGTTAGGTTATACTATAAATGTAATATAATTCCATAAAAATAACCAAGACAAAAATACTTCAGAAATATTGAAAATACAATCTTTGTTTTCCTCTAATATCCTCAATCTGGTATTATTGTGTAATGGGAATATATGGCAATATAATTATTATTTTTTTTTTATTTTTTTGAGACAGAATCTCACTTTTTCGCCCAGGCTGGAGTGCAGTGCCATGTTCTCAGCTCACTGCAGCCTCCACCTCCCGGGTTCAAGCGATTCTCCTGCCTCAGCCTCCTGAGTAGCTGGGATTACAGGTGCCCACCACCACACCTGGCTAAATTTTGTATTTTTAGTAGAGACGGGGTTTCGCCATGTTGGCCAGGCTGGTCTTGAACTCGTGACCTCAGGTGATCCGCCTGCCTCAGCTTCCCAAAGTGCTGGGATTACAGGTGTGAGCCACCACCGTGCCCGGCCAGCAAAATATTTCTTAAAATTCAACTTAAAAATTACTCCAAGAAACGTGTAGGTAAAAGTCAAAACACTTTAGTATATCCACATTTTGTATTTCCATTTACAGTAACCTCTAGTGCTCATTATTTTGAAGATAAAAGTTTCTTATACAGTAAGCTTGTTAAAATGTGAGACCAAATCAAACAAGAAGAGCGTAATGAAAAACACTAGAAGGAAAGCAACTAAAATAAGAACCTCTTAGCTCAGATTTATTCTAAAAAGTTGAAAATAACTATAATGTAGAAGTTATTATCATGAAAACATAAATAATATTATTTTTTCATAGATAGTAACACTAGCTTTACTCTGAAAGTAGAATCTGTGCTTCATTAATAGTGCCTGTGTTTAACACTTTTATAACTCACCATACAGAAGGATAGCCTCAGTGTTCCCAGATTCCTCTTCCTAGGGATGAATGATCACATTAGGAAGGTACATTCCTGTTAATTTGGCTAAATCTGCCAGCCCAAATCATAAAGTTCTCCTAAAGATGCTCTGTCTCAAGAGCAAACACTTAGGAAAATTGTTAATGTTTATAACAAGGCAATCAACGTCTCATTTATATATTCAGAAACTGATCCTTCCACATCATACTTTCAGTTAGGATGAGCATTGAAAACATGTAGTAAAGCACAACCTCAGCATTCATAATGAATATGATAAGAACAAGCCTTTTCTCATTCATGTTTACTACCAAACATCTGTTGAATAAACTACTTAATCCTTACAAACATAACCAGATTATTTTCAGCAACAATACAAACTCTATAGTGATAACAGCTGGTCCTTTACTTTCTTCAGGGATATACACTCCACATATATTTCATTTCTTCTCAAGTTAAGTGACAAAAAGCTAAAATGGATTGTGATGCAGTCGAAGCCACAAATGACACAATTTTCTACCATAGACAAGGGGATAATTTTTTTTTCTTTCAATGTAAGCCACAAGTGTAATGGGGGGATCTCCTAAACGAGAGGCATTATGGTAGTGGGATGTTTCTTTTCAAGACCGCGCCTAAACTACTGATAAATATGATAAATATATGGTTGTAAAAGACAACATTTCTTTTTTTTTTTTTTCCAGATGGAGTCTTGCTCTGTCGCCCAGGCTAGAGTGCAGTGGCGCGGTCTCGGCTTGCTGCAAGCTCCGCCTCCTGGGTTCACGCCATTCTCCTGCCTCAGCCTCCTGAGTAGCTGGGACTACAGGCGTCTGCCACCACACCTGGCTAATTTTTTGTATTTTTAGTAGATATGGCATTTCGCCATGTTAGCCAGGATGGTCTCGATCTCCTGACCTCATGATCCACCCACCTCGGCCTCCCAAAGTGCTGGGATTACAGGCGTGAGCCACCGCGCCCGGCCAAAAGACAACATTTCTATGAACACAATATTACTTATACAATATTTAAAAACATATTATTTGACGCTCAATGTTTTATAAACAATGATTCAAAAATACAGAGCTGGGTGAGCACGGTGGCTCATGCCTGTAATCTCAGCACTTTGGGAGGCTGAGGCCAGAGGATCACCTGAGGTCAGTAGTTCGAGACCAGCCTGGCCAACATGGTGAAACTCATCTCTACTAAAAATACAAAAATTGGCCAGGCATGGTGGCGTGCACCAGTAATCCCAGCTACTCGGGAGGCTGAGGCAGAAAAAATCGCTTGAACCCAGGAGGCAGAGGTTGCAGTGAGCCGAGATGGTGCCACTGCACTGCAGCCTTCGAGACAGAGTGAAACCCAGTCTCAAAAAAACCCAAAACAACGACAAAAAAACACAGGGCTGGCTGGGCACAGTGGCTCACACCTGTAATCCCAGCACTTTGGGAAGCTGAGGCAGGTGGGTCACCTGAGCTCGGGAGTTTGAGATCAGCCTGAGTAATAAGGCAAAACCCCATCTCTACAAAAAGTACAAAAATTAGCTGGGTGTGGTGGAGCGCTGGTAGTCCCAGCTACTCGGGAGGCTGAGGTGGGAGGATCACTTGAACTCAGGAGGTCAAGGGTTCAGTGAGCCATGATCGGCCACTGCACTCCATCCTGGATGACAGAGAAAAAAAGTGCAGAGCTACTGAGGTATTTAGAAAGAAATATAAAACACAGCACGTGCTCTCAGGAAATCTATAAAAAAGTTAAAAAGTTATGGAATCAAAGATAATCCACAGGAAATAATTAGCAAGTAATTATGTCGATAACTGGGTAGAAATAATTATGCGGAACAAAAGTTCGTAGAAAAAAGTGATGTTTCAAGCGGTTAGAGAAAGTGTTGTGGTAACTAGGACTTGAATTGAATTTTTGAAGATGGGAATGCTTTAGAACCAAAAGTAGATGGAGGAAAAAGATTCCAGAAATGGGGAATCAGACTAGAAAAGCAAGAATAAATGAGCTGGCCTGTATAGGAGAGAGAATATTTTATGCAGAGTATATAGATAAAGCAACACAGTTCAAACCCTTAAAAGTGTACAGCCAGCATAGTTTTCTGCCAGGATTCATACTGCTCTCAAATCAGAAGATACTCTACTAGATTTAAGAATTACATAGTCAATCAGCTGAAAGCCTTGGAACTTTCGGCTACATAGTTATTAAAAACACTACTATTATAGCTCAATTTCACCAGGCCACATTATATATATATATATTTTTTAAAACATAATGTACACAATAAATATATACAATTTTGCCAATTAAACTTGTTTTTCAAAAAGTAACTCATTTTATCTAAAGAAGTTAAGCTCATCAAAGCAAAGTGGAACAGTGGTAGCCAGTAACTGGGGATGGAAAAAAATGGGGAAATGTTGGTCAAAGGATAGAAACTCTCAGTTATAAGACGAATAAGTTCTGGGGATCTAATGTACAGCATGTTGACTATAGTTAATAGTACTTTATTGTTACTTGAAATTTGCTAAGAGAGATCTTAAGTGTTCTCATCACAAAAAATTATAATGGCAACTATGTGAGGTGAAGGATATATTAATTAACTTGATTGTGATAATCATTTCACAATGTATATGTATCAAATCATCATGTTGTACACCTTGAATATACCCAATCGCCATTTGCCAATTATACCTCAATAAAGCTGGGGGAAAAGGTACCTCATATTTATTATTACATTTTATTGTTATAACACATATATTTTATCTCATTTGACCCTTGAAGTAACTGAACCTAAAAAGTAGTATTTTTAGATATGAAAACTGAGGCCCATTGAGGGTTAATGATTCTCAAAGCCACAGGATAAGCATTAAAGTTACAACTCCTCCCATGTGTCCTGATTACAAATCATTACCTATGTCTGTGATTTCCTTGCATCATCGAGAACCTGAAACTTTTATCATAAAAACATTCCTAGGAAATCTGGTACCATATGCTAATCAACTATGGAAAGAAAATCCATTTTTAAAGGAGTATCTCAACTTCTTGCAATTTGCACATAAAATATCCTTTGTCTCATATAATATGGGGCAAAACAGAAGCAGAAACAATGAAATAGGTTCACCATTAGAGATCTGACTAGTCTTGAAATTTAGACAATTCAGGTCATTAGTCATGAAGCCCTAACGGGAAAAAGTACGCCTGATTCCACACTAGTAAAGCCAGAAGCTATCTAAGTTACATCCTATACTTGGCTGAGGATATCAGATGTGTTCAGGCTGAACAAGTTCAAGACTCTTGCTTGAGTAATTTAAAGGGATGTAACACAGTCTGAATAGTAATTGGTTATTTAATAATCCTGCCTGCAGTGGCAACATAAGCTTGCTTTACTCTTAAGCACTGGATAGGACAAACTGCCTTACTCAGTCCTAAGAAAAGAAACGTTCATCTGAACAAAAGATTTAAAGTCGACCTGATGTGAAATCTTGAAATACATTTTGAAAATGAATGGATTAGCGATAAAATTAATGAGAAAACTAAAGTCTCTGAAATGAAACATTTTTGGCATGTGATAACCTGATATGCTCCCCTCAAAAGTCCCTTGGAATTAGCCTAGCTACCTCAGCATAGCTTTTCTTACATCATGGGTATTACATTAGCCAAGCCAACTTGTCTATTTGTCCTTGTCTCACATCACTTTTCACCCTCAACTTTTACTCCATTTATGCCAATCTCCTTATCCACGGCAAGATGCTACTTTGACCTTTTGGGCTTTCTCAGCATGCTTCTTCACCACTCTGGAAGAGCTTCCCAATACAACTACTACTACTGCCAACCACAACCTCCATATCTGACACTAAATCCTTGCCTACTAAACTGCTCATTATCTTTAAAATTGGCATCACTCACTTCTATTTCATACATCCACTGTTTGATATCCAGCCAAGCCTGGACTCTGATCACTTCAGTGCTACATATAAAGACACCTTAGACTTTACTTCCTTGAACTTTATTGAACATCTTTACTTCCTTGAACACATTGTATATATAATAGAGAATGAGGCATATAATGACATATGTCATATATATATATAATGAGCTCAAGGAAGTAAAGAATTATAAGTATTGTCTTCTTTCTCCAATACCTACTCCTCTTTGCTAAGGCATCAGATGATGTTTGTGACTCAGTAAATCACTATTATCCACCATCAACTGAACTGTGCTGTTACTCTTTCCCATTAGTTTATTCCACAAATACATATTAAGCTACTACTACGTGACTGACAATATGCTTGTTAGTGTGTATTCAGTGGCGATCAAGGCAGTTAGAGGATGGATGAGGAGAGCATTCCAGGAAGAGGCAATAGCAGTACAGAGACTGGCATTCGAGAAATGGCAGCAGGTCAGTATGGCTGAAATGCAGCAAGACTGCAGAAGAAAAGGAAGAAAAATGAAGTGTGGGTCTTGGTAAAGATATTGGACGCATCAGAGCAGTAATGAATTTTAATCAGAGATTGACACAACCTGGTTTATGTTTTTAAAAGCTCACCCTTTAGGCCGTGTGGAGAATGGAGTGAGTAGAAAAGGACAAAAGCACAAGTGGCAAAGACAAGTTGGGGGATTATTGTAGTATCTAAGGGTAAATTAGACTAGGATGGAAATAAAATATATGGATGATATATGTCCATTTTCTCTGCTGTTCCATGAGCCTTTTCTTCACTTACTGGGCTATCTGGTGCATCTCCCATAACCAGTCTTCTAACCCTTCCTACTGATTTGCAGGTTCACTAACTGTTTCCTTTCGATCCACCTCCTGTTCCACTTTTAGGTACTAAACAGAGTGAAGTCATCCCATGTGAGTTTCCTCACCCTCTCTCCCTCTAACATCTTAAGTGCCTTTGCCCTGTTTTATTTAAGCATGTGAAACAATTTCTTTCTAACCTTCTGTGTTACTTTAGATTCTCCCCAGACAGACACTGAGGCAAGGATTTGAGGTGCAGGTACATAGTTTATCTGGCAATTGATTACAGAAAGTACAAGTGAGAGGAAAGAGAAAGTGAGATTAGGAAAGGTAAGGAGGCAATCAAAGGTGTGTCAACAAGCACATTATTCTGGGGCTCAATCCTACTGGTGAATTTCTGAGAAGCTGTGAGGAACACGCCTCAGAATTATGCACCAGAAGATGAGATGGCTGGGTGCTTTTTTCAAGTACTTCCATCCCCTTGTAGTTAAAGGTCGCTTCTGGTGACATTAACACAACCCCTCATATTTCTGGGTTACTCCTGTTTATAGCAAAGCAAGATACTGCATGGAACTCGAGTGGGGAAAGAAATACACGGCAGAACATCAGCAACAACTTTTACATCTTCTTATCCCTTCAGGATCTTGTTTATTTCTCTCCTCTATTAAAACACTTTTTAGGCCGGGCATGGTGGCTCACTCCTGTAATCCCAGCACTTTGGGAGGCCAAGGCAGGCAGATCACCTGAGGTCAGGAGTTCAAGACCAGCCTGGCCAACATGGCGAAACACTGTCTCTACTAAAAATACAAAAATTAGCCAAGTGTGGTGGCGTGTGCTTATAATCCCAGCTACTCGGGAGGCTGAGGCAGGAGAATCACTTGAAACCAGGAGGCAGAGATTGCAGTGAGCTGAGATCAAGCTACTGCACTCCAGCCTGGGTGACAGAGCAAGACTCTCTCTCTCAAAAAAAAAAAAAAAAAAAAGACTTTTTAAAGGGGTTATTATTAGGGGCTATATAATGGATCTTATAAATCATCTAGTCCAAACCTATTATGTGAAGATTAGAAAACAAAACATTCACATTATTCTATTGATTTTTGGAATGTTATTTGCAAACTTTTTTCTGGGCCCACTTAAATGTATAAGTTTTCCATATTTTATGTTGGTTAATAAGATTAAAACCCATTTTAATATCTTGACACCACATTGCCATTTATCAATATGTACTACGTTCTTTACTGGTTCATCAAATCTCAAATCTGTGCCAGCCTCTGTTGAATTTTTATAATTTCAACTCAATTTATCATTCTTTTTTTTTTTTTTTTTTTTTGAGACGGAGTCTCCCTCTGTCTCTCAGGCTAGAGTGCAGTGGCACTATCTTGGCTCACTGAAACCTCCGCCTCCTGGGTTCAAGTGATTCTCCTGCCTCAGCCTCCCTAGTAGCTGGGACTACAGGCGCATGCCACCATGTCTGGTTAAGTTTTTTGTATTTTTAGTAGAGACAGTGTTTCACCATGTTGGCCAGGCAGGTCTCGAAATCCTGACCTCAAGTAATCCGCCCACCTTGGCCTCTCAAAATGTTGGGATTACAGGCGTGAGCCACCGCACCTGGCCTATCATTCTTTTTTAATTTGCAGACTTTTAAGAACAGGCTAATTCGAAACACAGAACCACAAAAGCTACTTATGTTCCAAAATGCTCTACAGAATCTCTTTTTACATGCGCTACGTATGGCCTTTGGGAGAAGTACATTTTTTGTAGTTGTTTTGTGGTTTTTTGAAATGACTAGAAATATTTTTAGGGCCCTAGAAACTTCCAAGGTAAGTGTTTAGAAATTGTGCTTCCAGGAATCTGTCAGTACTTTGGTAAATATTATCTGAAGCATAAGCATAAACAAATTTGAACAGCAGGCTAGTTCACACAGAAATGATTTTATTCCTCGGAATGTTTTCACATGTGGTATACTAAATTTTTAGTTTGGTTTCATTTATGATTAATAATTATGATTCCAAAGGTGCTTAAATCAGCCGGCCATGGTGGTTCATGCCTGTAATCTCAACACTTTGGGAGGCCGAGGTGGGGAGATCACTTGAGTTCAGGAGTTTGAGACCAGCCTGGCCAACAGGATGAAACCCCGTCTCTCCTAAAAATATAAAAATTAGTCAGGCATGGTGGTGCATGCCTGTAATCCCAGCTACTGAGGAGGCTCAGGCAGGAGAATTGCTTGAACCTGGAGGTGGAGGTTGCAGTGAGCCGAGATTGCACCAGTATGCTCCAGCCTGGGTGACAGAGCGAGACTCCGTCTCCAAAATAAACAAACAAGCAAACAAACAAACAAAACAAAAATCAAAGGTGGTTAAATAATTTTGTGGAATAACTGACCCTGTCTACATTAATGCACACACTCAATGTATATATTTTAACTTAATTTATACTTAAAATTGTATAAAATTATTTTAGTCAAAGAACCTAATGCAGCTTAGCCTTGATAGATAATTTCATTATCTTTAATTACATGGCAGAATTTCTCCTCATTACTCTTTAACCAAAAGGCTGTGGTAGAAATCACTGATGCTCATTTTTATTGGAAAGTAATTTGCCTAGATTTCCTGATAATTGAGTGATAACTTCAGCACCCCTTAGTCACTTTTCATTATGCAGACAAAATCGGACTCTTAACTTTCAAAAAAATATCTTTCCATAATGTATTTTCAAATAACACGAGTTTAATTAAAAAGAACTTTCCCACAGGTTCATGTTTAATCTTGGTTTGAGTCTTGAATATAGAGTGAAGCGAAGTAAAACTTTTTCTGCTTTGGGCAAATCTAGAGCTGCTTAAGAAGATAAAAACAAGGTTGGGCGCGGTGGCTCAAGCCTGTAATCCCAGCACTTTGGGAGGCCGAGGCGGGTGGATCACGAGGTCAAGAGATCGAGACCATCCTGGCTAACACGGTGAAACCCCGTCTCTACTAAAAATACAAAAAATTAGACGGGCGTGGTGGCCGGCGCCTGTAGTCCCAGCTACTCGGGAGGCTGAGGCAGGAGAATGGCGTGAACTCGGGAGGCGGAGCTTACAGTGAGCCGAGATCGCGCCACTGCACTCCAGCCTGGGCGACAGAGCGAGACTCCATCTCAAAAAAAAAAAAAAAAAAAGAACAAGTGGAGACCTCCCTCTAAACCTTCCATTTCTCTTTCTCTCCCTCCCTCAACTGTGTTCCGAACGCTTTCTCTGAAACACAGAGGCTGAGTTTTGACTGGCTGGAGAAATACCAGTTTATTTCAGGTTCTTCCTTTCTCCAGCTTCCATTTCAATTCCAAGTGTGGCCCAAAGAAAAGATAGTTAGGAACTGCATAAGGATGTTTCAGTCAATGATAAACTGCATATACCGCAGTGGTCCCATTTGATTATAACACGGGATTTTTACTGTACCTTCTAATGGTTAGATATGTTTTAGACATTGAAATATTCACCATTGCGCTACAGTTGCCTACAGTATTCAGTACAGTCACACGCTGTACAGGTTTGTAGCCAAACAGAAATAGGATATACCATACAACCTAGGTCTGTACTATGCTATGCCATGTAGGTTAGTGTAAGTACACTCTGTGACATTCACACGATGATGAAATTACCTTAGTATGGATTGATCAGAATGTATCCCTGGTGTTAACACATAACTGTATATATGCTGTGTGTGTTTGTGTGTCACTGAAGAGATACGATTGTAGCTTCACCATGAGGAATCAGAACACTGAAAAGGTAAACAAATTGTTGTATCCTGAAAGTCTCAAATGAGTTTTTGTTCTGTTTTGTTTTGTTTTTTTGAGACAGAATCTACCTCTGTCGCCCAGGCTGGAGTGCAGGGGTGCAATCTCGGTTCAGTGCAACCTCCGCCTCCCGGGTTCAAGCAATTCTCCTGCCTCAGCCTCCCGAGTAGCTGGGATTACAGGAACCTGCCACCACACCTGGCTAATTTTTTTTTTTTTTTTTTTTTTTTTTTTTTTTTTTTTTTTTTTTTTTGAGACGGAGTCTCGCTCTTTCACCCAGGCTGGAGTACAGTGGCGCGATCTCGGCTCACTGCAGGCTCTGCCCCCCGGGATTCACGCCATTCTCCTGCCTCAGCCTCCCTTGTAGCTGGGACTACAGGCGCCTGCCACCTCGCCCGGCTAATTTTTTTTTGTATTTTTAGTAGAGACGGGGTTTCACCGTGTTAGCCAGGTTGGTCTCGATCTCCTGACCTCGTGATCCGCCCGCCTCGGCCTCCCAAAGTGCTGGGATTACAGGCGTGAGCCACCGCGCCCGGCCTCACCTGGCTAATTTTTGTATTTTTAGGAGAGACAGGGTTTCGCCATGTTGGCCAGGCTGGTCTCAAACTCCTGACCTCAAGTGATCTGTACACCTCAGCCTCCCAAAGTGCTGGGATTACAGGCATGAGCCACCGCACCCGGTTCAAATGAGTTTTTTTGTTTGTTTGTTTTCAGTCCAATATTAAAACAAACAAACGAAAACCAGAATGCCTTTTGTTCTCACATTCAATTCATAATCTAATAGCTATCAGAATAAAATGTCATATTTATTATTCATTTGGAAGAAAACAAACAGCAGTAAAAACTGAAATAAAAGCCTGGGCATGGTGACTCACTCCTATAATCCCAACACTTTGGGAGGCCGAGGTGGGCAGATCACTTGAGGACAGGAGTTAGAGACCAGCTTGGCCAAAATGGTGAAACCCTGTCTCTAATAAAAATACAAAAAAATTAGCTGGGTGTAGTGGCGAATGCTTATATCCCAGTTCCTTGGGAGGCTGAGGCAGGAGAACTGCTTGAACCCAGGAGGAGGAGGTTGCAGTGAGCCCAGATAGTGCCATTGCACTTCAGCCTGGGCGACAGAGGGAGATGCTGTCTCAAAAAATAAAATAAAAAATAAAAATAAAAATACCCTGGCCAGGCATAGTGGCTCACGCCTGTAACCCCAGCACTCTGGGAGGCCAAGGCGTGCGAATCACAAGGTCAGGAGTTAGAAACAAGCCTGGCCAACATGGTGAAACCTCGGCTCTACTAAAAATACAAACATTAGCTGGGAGTGGTGGCAGGCGCCTGTAGTCCCAGCTACTCGGGAGGCTAACGCAGGAGAATCACTTGAACCCGAAGGGCGGAGGTTGCAGTGAGCCGAGATAGTGCCACTGCACTCCAGCCTGGGTGAATAGAGGGAGACTCTGTCTGCAAAAAAAAAAACAAAAAAAACCCGAAAGAAATAAAAATACCCTGTCTTTATTTTCTTCCTTGGCAAAATTGTCTGTAGGATTCACTCATCCATTTATTTAATTAATTTACTGAATTCCCATTACATTCCAAGCAGGTATTAACTACCAAGGATTCAATGATGAAAGACAAGGTATATAAGAGACCTAGTACATACAGCCTTAGTTTATTTTCTCAAATTTATGCTCTAAAATTCCGTTAAGAATGGCTTTATTGGCTGGGTGCGGTGGCTCACGCCTGTAATCCCAGCACTTCGGGAGGCAGAGGCAGGTGGATCACCTGAGGTCAGGAGTTCGAGACCAGCCTGACCAACATGGAGAAACTCCGTCTCTCCTAAAAATACAATATTAGCTTGGTGTGGTGGCGCATGCCTATAATCCCAGCTACTCGGGAGCCTGAGGCAGGCGAATTGCTTGAACCCAGGAGGAGGAGGTTGCGGTGAGCCTAAATCTCGCCATTGCACTCCAGCCTGGGCAACAAGAGCGAAAGTCCATCTAAAAAAAAAACCTTTATTTTCATAAAGAAAACCATAAATTAATGTCATAAATATTATCTATGTTAATAATTATCAGTTGCTTTAATCATGATAGCAAAAGTGAAAAACAAACTGGTAAGTGAGCCAGGCTAAAATAATTCAATATAATATTTAAAGATTAGAAATATGGTACATTTGTTTTCTAAAGATCAGCCCCATCTTATCAAATTGGAATAGCACCTGAATTAAAATAATGTGACATTATCATCAAAGCTCTGATTATTTCTGAAGCATGTGATAGGTAGGACTGGACAAAAATTAATACATTAGAAAAGTTAAATAAAAAATAATATATATTTCCTTGATATGTTTAATCAAAAACATGGAGAAAATGATTGTAATAAAAATGTCTACATCCTTAAAGGCATGCTCACCCCTCTCAGTTATGAACATCTAGATTAAATTTCATTAAAAGTCAATTATCTATATTAAACATTTAATCTAAACGTTGTGCCCCATTAGAATATATCAAAAACTTACATTTTACTAAAAGAAAGGGACTATAATGAATGAGCATATAACTTTATAGCAAAGGTATAATTTTTGAATGTTTGACTTTAGTTGTTAACATTTTTAAAGACATGTTCTAATTTTTTATGAAGCATTGTAATTAAGCAAAATATCCAGTTTTTTCATAGTTTCAGTTTTCAAACTGTGGCTTTGGTAAGTTGGAAAACATCTTAGTTTTAATGACCCAAAAGGGGAGACTTTGATGTACAGTATAGATTCAAGTGCTTATCTCATGGATCATGCTTTCATTTTACTAAAAATATAATAGACTAAAACTTTACATAGGGAGAAATCGCAGAGAATAAGAATCAAAGGAGTAATTAAAAATTGAGGTTTTCGGGAGGCTGAGGCAGGAGAATCGCTTGAACCTGGGAGGTGGAGGTTGCAGTGACCCGAGATCGTGCCATTGCACTCTAGCCTGGGTGACAGAGCGAGACTCTATCTCAAAAAAAAAAATTGAGGTTTTACGTATTTGAGACCTAATGACCAATTGTTTACTTTTGTCAACAGTAATTTTACTGCTAAGTAATTTAAGTAATTTTACTGCCAGTTTCAGCAGGAATACAATTTCCTAACGTAGGTATTTAATATTTTATTCAATATTTTAATATATTAATCTTTAGTAGAATATATGCTTCAATTTTGTGAGGATATGTGTTTATTTTCTTGTACAGTGTAAACTAAACAACGCATAAAGAGAACACAGGTAACTAGATTAAGAACAATTATTTTCTGCCCTTTGTATTAAGAACATTCATTTTCTGTTCTTAGTAATTTAGCAGCATCAGCATCTCCTAAAAAATCTGTGAAAAATGCAAAGTTTGGGGCCCCACTTCAGAAGGACTGAATCAGAAACTCTGGGGGTGGTATCCAGCAAGCTGTGGTTTAACCAGCCCTCCAGGTGAATCTGATGCCCACTTAAGGAAGGATGAGAACCACTGTTCTAATCTATCGTCTTCCAAGAGTGTGTGGGAAGATCAAAGAAAAATCAGGTCATGGGGCTTTGCGGAGAACAATCAAACAAATACATAAATCAAGGACTCTATAAGCATAATTTAATAAATAGACTGATGATTGTTTTTAACTTATTTTTCTATTTCCTCCTTAGTTTGTACATGCATTTAGAGATAATCTCAGCAATGTCAGCAAGCTTGGTGGCATAGTTCAAGCTGTGAAGGTTCAATACATAGGTCGGTAAACATTGCAAATCAACACAGCTTTTGATGAAATGTCAAGCAAGACAGAGCTTAGCTATATTCGGCTCAGCTTGAACTCATAAACCATTAACTGGCCTCTGTACTTCCAGGACAATCTGACAAATAAAATACAGATATAAAATTTAAAAAAATATATTTATAAAGAGATTAGTAAAAAAGCAATCTCTAAGTGAGAAATGACAACCACTTAGTCCAGACCAAATGAGAGAGAGGACTTGCAAAAGGGTAACTTTTCTTACAAATCAAATTATGGGAAAATTTGAGATCCAAATAGACTTTTAACTTTGGATTGTCTTTATTCCCAACACAGGTTTTTAATTTAATGCGGTGTATTTTATCCTAACTCTTTTAGCTCACCCACCCCCCAAAAAAAACTAGCTGTCTTCCGAAAGATAGAGAAAACTTGTCCAAGTCAGAAGCTCTTTGGAATTTTAATAAAAGTAACATAATTTAGAAATTAATATACTTCAAATATACAGATTGTATATATTGGCAACAGAATATATGCTAATTTAGAATTTTAGGATATTCTATAATTAAAAAAAAAACCTGATAAATCACTACATCTTTTCACTTTATTTAGAAGCTAGCATTTAATAATAAGTGCTTAACCTCTAAAATCATTCTGAGATATTTCAGATAATTAGGCAGCCTGGAATTACTGTTTACAATTGGTCCAGTTGGCTTCCTAATAAGTTGTGCTTGTCTAAACATGCCTAAATTACTATTCACAAGGATCCTTGCTATTTCCCTCTTCTTTGATTAAAAACTTCTTAAAAATGTGAGTGTATATATGTATGTATATATATACACATACACATATTCATATGTATATATATGTATAAATAAGCCCATGTATATACGTAAAACACAGGTTTTTCTATTGTTAATATAAAAATCCCTCTCATTAGTTTTCTAATGAGTTTATGAATGTACTCTACGTCCTTAGAAATTTAATTTGAGGTAAAAATATCGTCGTTTATAGATTAAGGTCTGGATATCTTTTTTTTCTTTTCTTCATACTAGAAATAATTTTAGATACCTGAAGACAAAGTTCATTAAAGCCACAACCCCAAAAGTAGAATATGGGTTCCTTCTTATTTTAGTGATTTGCATTATCCTATAGGTTATTGGTGTCAAACCCCTTTCTTCCCTTCCTCACAACAAAAGCCCCAATTTAACTTTTATAGAAAGGCATATGGAACAGGAGTCATCCAAATACATCCCAGGGGTTGCAAATTGACCAAAAGAGTCACCTTTAGGGAAGCCTGCTTCTGAATGCTTGTGGAATTTATCATTCTTCTGAATGGCTGTTGCATTTATCTGCAGCTTTTACTCACCAGATGAGACCTCAGACATTTCAAATTCTGCGGAGGCTGGCTACACCTTCATAGGAAAGCTTTTTGCTGATTTCCCTGTTGGTACTTTTCTCTTACACATTCTATGGGGTATGATAAACCTGGAGGTAGAGTCATAGCCAAGCACAGATAAAGCAGGCACAGAATCTCTGACCAGCCTCACAAAAGCAGACAAACACACAATCTTTTTGCACCTGTTTCTTCCACTCCGGTTGCCGTGAATAGTGAGGTGTTCCTCACAGATTCAGCTTCACAGACAGCATTTTGCAAACACTCCCCTCTCACAGCAATGGTTTCTTCCCTCACCGGCTCAATCTACCTGATTACGTTCCCTTCTAATCAGTAACCTCAGTTCCTCTAGAAATAACTGTGTCGTCTGCTTTATATAGGATTTATCTGAGTCTGAAGCATAAACTGGAAAGTTGAATTAGAGGAGCTGATTATTATGAAGACACCTGTATTTTTGTCTGGTATTCACGTGAACTCGACAGTGCACTCATTTATGCAAACTGGTGTTAGTGAAAAAGAAGAAGAAGCAGAGAAGGAAGCAAAAAGAGACTGGACCTATAAAGTTGTGCACCTGTGTGATGCTAGGAGCAGAAAATAACTCTAAAAATGTCCAGTGCTGCTGAAAACACATTTGAACTTCCTGTGAAAACAAACAGTGCTTGACATACAAATATCTTCCTCCAGATACACCTTTAAAAATATATTTTAAAATCTGAAACAATCTTAAACTCAATCTAAGCCACAATGCAGAAGTTAATTCTTAAGGCAAATGGAGATTAAGAATGAAACTTCATCCACGTAAACCCTGTTTTTTAAAAAGAGAATTAAAACGAGTAATCTGTATAACTTACTCAAATTTGTATTTGAAGTTAAACCTTGAATCCTGCTTCTTGAAAAAACAGAATTGTATCAGGCTTCTGTAATGACTGTTTACCCAGAGCATAAGATTGAAGTGGATTTTCAGATTAAAAATAAAACTCTTAAGTATGTCAATCCCCATCTGATCAAAGCACATAAACTAAATTTTTCCAAGGGCTTCATTAACAATATAACCAAGTAGAGCTGCAGTTCTTGGTTTTCTTTAGAGTAAGTTGTTAAAATGATTGAAGTTCATGTAAAAGAAATCCAGAGTTATAGTTAGGGTTTGCTTTTTTTTTTTTTTTTAGTAGATCCAGTGCCTGGCAAACAGTATGTGCTCAACACATGTTTATTTAATGCGACCAAAAGCATACAATATAAAGTGTCATTATCATTGCCACTGATATTTTTAAAAAGCCATGTTCTATACTTATTTCATTTTTATGTAAGCCACAATTTTACAAGGCTTCAAACAAACAAAAAAACCCTCAAATCTTGTTTTCTTTAATATAAAGTATTTGGCAATTATAAGCATGTACCGTGCTGGCAGTAAGTTAAAATGTGACTGATTTTTTTTTTTTTCTCCGTTCCCTACTCTCAATTTTCAGATGCGGAAATTTCATTTGGAGAGAACAGGAGGTGTTGGTGGGAAAAATCTCATTAATCGTACCGTATTCCCTTGTCTACAAAGAGTACTGCATCCAGATTACAGAAAACTAAAGAAACCTTGTAGCATGAGTATAATTAGCAGTGCTGCTAAGTGAATGGAAATGAAGGTTGCCTAACTTAATTAACTGTAATCATTACTCATTGTCTACTGCTTAGAAAGATTAGTTGAGGGTATTTCTTCTGTGGTATTACTTTAGGCATTTCTCCTTCCCTCTTAAATGTGTAAACAATTATACTATAAAGAAAGAATTAGCATGCCCTTTCAATCAGATAGAAACTTTTCTGAACAAGTAAGTTCCATGTCTTAGCTCAAGGGGGGCAAAACAGGAATGATGGGAAAATATTTAGTTGGGCCAAAGTTAGAGAACTTAAGAAAAAAGTAGTTAATTGCAGAAGTTACTGCCTTGAGGAGGAAAAAGGAACCCTATATATGAGTTTCTGTAAAGAAATTAGCTCTTGGCCAGGGAAGAAATAAATAACAAATTAAGATCTAAAGGGAAAAATTAAGGATAACACAGTACAAATATACAGTACTGTCTCATGAAGTTGTTCACAATTGCACAATGCAAGATTCCACAACGCACCTTCAAGGACACTGTAGCTAAGGGTTGCTTTCTGATCATTTATCCTTTTAGCAGAAGACACTTGGCATCTGGGAACATTTGTTCTTTTGAAGAAAAATCACCTCATACCTAAAAGGAACCTTTATAAATATCAGAAAAACAGGAATGTCTGTGATGACGATCATTGGTGGGGCTTGGCCTCATTAGCTCTGGGGCCAGTAGTGTAAAAAAAGGTTCACAGGGACTCTCTTCTAATAGGGACTTTATATATATATATTTGAGACGGAGTTTTGCTCTTGTTGCCCAGGTTGGAGTGCAATGGCGTGATCTCGGCTCACCGTAACCTCTGCCTCCCAGGTTCAAGCGATTCTCCTGCCTCAGCCTCCGGAGTAGCTGGGATTATCATGCACCACCATGCCCGGCTAATTTCGTATTTTTAGTAGAGACAGGGTTTCTCCATGTTGGTCAGGCTGGTCTCGGACTCCCGAACTCAGGTGATCCACCTGCCTCGGCCTCCCAAAGTGCTGGGATTACAGTCGTGAGCCACCGCGCCTGGCCGGGACTTCATATTTAATGAGGCTTTTCACTGTTCCAGGAATTAAACTGAGTTTCAGGCATTGCATTCAAGAATCTTCTCAGCAAACCTGCAATATTGGTAATGTTATTCCTTAAACTCGTTTTACAGGTGAGGAGATTGGAGCTCAGAGAGGTTTTCCAGTCATCCAACTAACTAGAAGTGCTTAAGAATCCAGCTCTACCTGACTCCCTAAACAAGTGTGTGTCAAGAGTTAATGGGCATACAAACCACCTGGGTATCTTGGTAAAATATGGGTTCTGATTCGGTAATTTTAGGTGGGACCTGAGATTCTGCATTTCCAGTAAGTTCCCTGGGGCTGCCGTGGCTGCTGCTGCTGGTGGTCTTTGGACAACACATCCGGTAATGAGGCCCCTAGACCCGTGGTTGTCCAACTTTGCTGATATTAGAATCCCCTGAAGAACTTCTTTAACAAAAAAACCCAGTGCCCAAACTGCACTTCGTATCAATGAAATCAGTCTCTAGAAATGAGACTCAAGCAATTCTAATGAACAGCCAAGTTTGAGAATTTGTACCCATTGACATGTTGTTCTCAAATTAGGTGCTCGTCAGAATCAACTGACGAGCTCATTATAAACACAGAGACTTACATTCATTAAAGCAGTGATAAGACTTAGGCCTTTGCACATTTAGATAGACCCCCCAGGTGGTTCTGTTATCCATCAATTTGAGAACCACTTCCTAGACCATGCTCTTTCAAATCAATCAGACCAAGCCCTACAGACGACCTTACCATTCAGGCAAAAAAGTTGTGAGTAGGAGCTTGTTTTCATGCATATCCTCAGGGTTCATCGGTTTGATAAGATATCCTCCAAGCTAAAAATTCATGGGGCCCTCGCACCACCACATCCCCAGTTACAGACATTTTTTTAAACCTCTTTTGTGAATATCAGTGTACTCATTGTATACTTATACTGTGTGTGGGTTTTTATGCCTTTTGTTGCGCATTAAATCTATTACTTTGTCAGTACTTCAGGGGAAAGCGTGTCCATGTTGTAAGACATTTAATATATGCCCAGGGTAGCTGTATCATTAAAAGGAATTGATTTTGAAAAAGAACCTAATGGTAACCTGAAATGAATAGACAAAATGATCCCTAAGCTCAGTAACAGCTGCAGCACAATATATCACCTTATGGTTAAAACCTAGTTCATAAATAATCCTCAACTCCTCTTCAAGGGCTTGTGAAGATGAGGGTCATTTTGAGAAGTGACACATTTTGGCTTCAGGGGAGTTTTAGCATAACTGCTGTCAGATTGTATCTTCTTAAACATTTTTGTTGGCAGTGAAGGGAAGATGTTAGATCATGTTAGAAATGTAATTAATGGGGTCAAAATTTTACTTCCTTACAGCTCTTAAGAGCACATACTTATAGGAAACTCTTTTGGATATCTCCCTTAATATTATCTAGGATTGTCCAACTATTCCTTTAAATGAGCACAACTGGGGCCACTCCTTATGGCTCTGGGCATTGCACCTTGGACAAAGGTGCTTGAGTATCATACCCACATTCCCCCCAGCCATCCATGTGATCCTCGAATAAAGCAGAGTCATACTGAAAAAAAAGTGTGCTTTCTTTCAAAATCGGCTGTTCTGTGGATTTGGGAAGTGGGGAGGATGCCTCTTTGTTTAATTTTCAAAGAGTACCATATAAGCGAGTAGCAGTCCTGCGGACAACAAAGTGTAATAAAAAATGCTTGGGATTTCAGTTGGAAAGCCTTGAGAACTAATTTTATGACCTAGGGCAATGTATTTAAACTTTTAGCATCACCAGGCCTTCCATTTATAAAATAGCGTGGCAACATGCCATAGACAGTCAACACTCAGGCTCTGAAGTCAAAGCAATTTAACTAGGGCTTGAATTCCAGTTCTCCTATGTACTAGCTGCGTAATCTTGGCATGTTATGTTATTTATATCACATTTCATTATCTGTAAAGTGGGGATAATATCAATTCCAGCCTCCTGAGGCTATTGTTAGGTTCCACTACAAGGTGTTTACCACAGTTCCAGATAGAGAGTTAGTGCTAAATAAATAGTAGCTACTATTTATCAACAATAATAAGATGATAATCACTCACATTTCCCAAGGCTTTGGAGGAAATTAAATCAAATGATGCATACAAAATAAGCCTTTGAAGTGAAAAACACCATAATGTTGTTGAAGATGGGTTTTCTTCCTTTTAGTAATATGTTTGCCATATCTTTGATTTTAAGGAAATAGTAGTGGTTAAAAAAAAGCAAGTAGTAGGGCCACCAAAGATCTGGCTACAATAATTGTTCCTAGATGTTAGGCTCCTGTTGAGAGTTGGAGCTAAACCTAGCACCTATATGTAGTAGTACAAACCTAAATATACATCAGGGAACAATGTAGACTTCGAATGTACAGATTTAAAACTAGAACTTCAATAACCTGGTGACATGCTGAATAAATTGGAAGTAATTCCATTAAATCTTGTCTCTAGAGTTATTATTCCCAATAATCACAATTTTTTAAAATGACCATCTTGAAAATCATGTTTCCTGGAGTCACCTCCAAATAGCAGTAAGCTACCCATCTCCTATTACAAAAAGAAAAATGAGACCAGCTTGTAAACACATTACCCAATAAAGTACCTTAAAGTGCAAGCAGGGAGGCATTATTGCTCAATGGAAGTCAATTTAAAATAAGAGGTTACCGAGCTTTCTCAATAAGAGTAAAGGATCCCAGCCATAATTGTTCTGCAGTAACTTTGGAAAGGTGTACTTTTGTTCAAACTGTGCTATGATTTTGGCTTCTCTCCTAGGGAGGAACTTTCATTTCAGTAACTAAGTTCGTGAAAAGACAAACTCTTTGCAGCTCTTCAGCTGGCAGCATTTTTTCCAGTTTCTACAATCACATCACTGTGGTGAGTGTGTGTCTGTTTACTTAACGATTTTAAGCACAATTCTTCATGACCCATTTATTTTTGGATACTGTTCTTTCATTTTGATTGCATATCTTTCCCATAGGGTTATAGCAAGTTGGAAGAAAAATCAAACAATAAAACAGTCACTCAATATCATAGGGGTATTTGCTTTCAAAAGTAAAACAGAATGACAATCTATCTGGTTGGTTATTTTAGATGATTAGTGTTAATTTTTGCACCTGATGACCAAAAGTCATTTTAGAATTTGATATAAGGAATTTTTGCACAGAAATCTTACAACATGGAATATCTCTAAGTGTTAAGTTTTATATAAACATGAACATCTGGAAGAACTTGAGCCAACTTGGGAGCTATTATTTTACCCAGCCTCCTTCATCAAACAGAGCTCAGAACTCCCCTCCGTTAGCTTTAAGCTTTTCTCAATGAACTGAGTAATGGAATCTTGAGGGACACCTTTAAATCCAGCAGCAGAAGCAAAAACCTTCCCCACTGATAAGCAAAAGAATATTTCTGGCAACAAAACCCATCAACTATAGGAGGTATATATCTAACTCAGTCAGCCTTCAATTAAACATAAGTCAGTAACCCCTGAAGGCAACAACAAGGGCTTAGAGTAAAATAAAAAAGTCCGCAGACGTACTGCAGAAGATCCAGTCTCAGAGAATGATCTGCTTAACACTTGGCCCTGAGATTATTTGAAAATTTCCTAGAACATTCAAAACCTCACAGTGACCACAGTTAAAAATAATGTATTATAGGTTTCAAAATTGCTAAAAGAATAGATTTTTTAATGTTCTCACTACAAAAAATGATAAGTTGGCGAGGTGATAGATATGTCAATCAGCTCGATTGACTCTTTCTACAACATATACATAGATCAAAAACATCACTTTGTACTCGGTAAATATGTACAACTATTATTTGTCAATTAAAAATAAATTAATTTTTTAAAAACTTCAATACTTCCAAGATCTGGGAACAACTATGTGGTAAGTCCATTAATTTATAACTGGGACTGTAAACCAACAGAACGAATTCTTCCACTTAAAATCAGCATTTGATTAATGGCATGCCCATATATTACGTCTCCTATACAAGAACAACATATAATCGATGGTATTTATTATCACAAAATTTCTAGAAATAAAATAAGTCCAGTTCAGTAGGTATAGTCCTGTTCTAAATCCCCATATGTCTATAATGCTGCCACATATATCTTCTTAAAACACCAGTTTCTTCATATCACCTACTCTCATTCTTATAACCCTAACTCTTGATAAGATAGTTTCCATCCATTGTCCAAACTTCATCATCTGCCTTTCATTTCTCAACACACTAAGCTTGCTTCTACTGAAATGCATTATTCTACAGGGTTCTCTCTCCATTAGATTATAAGATATTTAAGAATAGAAAGACTGGCTTTTTTACAGCTTTCCAGTCCCTAGTGCTTCCTAGCACTTTTCCTGGAACATAGTTACCACAAAGCAAACATCTACTTCATGTTTCACATTGATATATACCCCACTAATGTCCAACACGTTATTTAAACAAATACTAGGCTCTAAATACTTGTACATCTGCTCAAAAATTTTATAAAATATGCTAGATCATTTCTATTGTGAAAAATTAGAAGCAAACTAAATATTCATGAAATAGAAATGAAAACAATTCTGGTACATCCTATTAATATATTTATATGCAGACATAAAAAAATCATATTCTTATGGAATATTTAACTAGGTTGGAAAGCCATATGATATATTAAGTGAATTAAGCAGCTTCCAAAACTATGTGTATGCTAAAATACTAAAATGTATTATTCTTAGTGGTTAAAAACCTAGGCTCTGGAGCCTGAATGCCTGGTTTAGAATTCCGGTTCCATTTTATAATGGCATTGTGACCCTGAACAAGTTAATGCATCTTGTTATTGCATCAATTTTCACATTTTTAAAATGGTCTAATAACAGTACTTATATCATAAAATTATTTTCAGGCATAAATGGATAATATTTAACATATAAGGTAATTGAAACATGGGTATATACCAAGTGCTAGTAAATATTAGCTATCATTATACAGTTCTCAATAGGAATGTCTGTGCCAAACAGGTAACGCTGGTTATTCCTGAACAGCAAAATTATAGGCAACTATTACCTTCATTGTGTTTTTCTGTATTCTACTTTTGGCAGTGAGTGTATATTATTTTGTATTATAAAAAATCAGGCTGGGTTTGGTGGCTCATGCCTGTAATCCCAGCACTTTGGAAGGCCAAGGCCAGAGGGTTGGTTGAGCCCAGAACTTCAAGACCAGCCTGAGCAATGTAGTGAGACCTTGTCTCTACAAATAATTGTTTTTTTTAAATCAGCCAGGTGTGGTGGCATGCACCTGTGGTCTGGGAGGGCAAGGCTGCAGTGAGGTGTGATTAAGCCAACGCACTTCAGCCTGGGTGGCAAAGTGAGACCCCATCTCAAAAAAAAAAAAACAAAAACCAGATTCCTCTTAAAATATGCAAAATATTCACGGAACATTACATTGGTAAGATGCATACATTGTTAATGGAACAATGCTGGGATACTAGATCGAAGAAGTATTGTCATCACAAGTAGCAAGCTGCCTGTAAAATAGTAGACATTGCTCTCTAAAAGTGCTGTATTTCATTAGCGCTATGGGTTGAATATTTGTGTCCCTCCAAAATGTATATGTAGAAACATAATCCCCAATGCCACAGTATTAAGAGGTAGGGTTTTAAGAAGGTGATTAGGTCATATAAGCAGAGCCCTCATGAATGGGATTAGTGCCCTTATAAAAGAGGCCAAGGGAACTTGTTTGCCCTTCCGTTTTGTGAGGGTAAAGGAAGAAGGCACCATCTGTGAAGCAGACAGAACACTCACCAGACAGCAAATCTGCCAACATTTTGATCTTGGATTTCCTGGGCTGCAGAAACAATCTTCGTTGTTTATAAATTACACAGTCTATGATATTTTTATTATAGCAGCCCAAATGAACTAAGACAATTAGGAATAAGAAGTACAAAGAATTACCATCATTATATATGATGAGGTTAAAAATTATAGAAAAGACATTTCTACAGAAGTATTTTTAAGTGGTCCAAGTTTAATATATATATAAATATGCAAGTTTAGTATATATTTTATATATTCAAGTTTAAAAACTATATACATATATATTAAAATTTATCACATTAAAAATACCTCTGTAGAAATATCTTTTCTATAATTTTTAACCTCGTCATTTATTGGAATTTGTTATGGAGGGAGATCGTCCCCTGCTCCCTTAAAATTCATAGAAATAGGTCAATACCATCTTTCGGGGCTCTCCCAAGACTATTACAATAAAACGGGGCGTACCAAGATAAATAAAACACACTTAGGCAAGGTATGCTAGGATTTCCAACCACTTTAACTTGGCATGAGGACTATTAGTCTAACAGAATGAGATACTGAGAACACATCATCAGAAGCACTTAAGCATAAATGCTCTCTTTTTATAGTGGTAGGGGGAGGATAACGAGAGAAATGAGTAAAAATGAGGTTTCAGCTTCTAGTTTCACTAGGAACAGACAAATTAAAAAGTGAAATGTGAGATAATAGAAAGTTTGATGTAATTTAGTAGCACTGCAACCATCAATTATTATTTTAACATTTTCGGTAAAGCTTCCTTTTACATCCAAGAGGACCAAGTGAAATCACTATGTCCTTATATTTACCCATAGCATTTCTTTTTTATTTTTATGAGCGCCTTCTTTTGCTGAATAAATAAGTATTTCAGCACACAAAAAAATTGTGCCTTAGATGTCTTTCTAACAGTGCCTGTATACGGTAAGTGCTCAATAATTGCTTGATGAATAATATGCATTCAGCAATTGAGGCAAAAAAGACATGACCCTTTTCTGGAATGAACTAAGAGAGACAGAACTGAAAACGTGAGGAAGAAGGGAAAAATAATGAAGGAACAGAAGATGATGTCACATAGGACTTTTATCAATGTGAGTAAATGTAATTTCTGTATATTAATGAATGCGATATGTTACATTCATATTAAAAGTTTATTAAGAAAACATCACCACAATGAATATAGTGGAGATTTTCCTTGCTATGTGATAGGTACTGGTCTAAGTGATTTTTATTTGTTAATTTTCTCATCTCAGCAATCCTATGAGGTAGGTGCTATTATTAACTCTATTTTTCAGATGAAGAAACTAAGGAAAAAAGAGAGTCAGTGTATAAAAAAGACAGTATAAAAAAGTGTATAAAAAGAGAGTCCTACAGTATAGTACTGAGAGAAAATGAAAGAGTTGGATTTCCAACCCAGAAAGTTTGGCTTTGAGTCTGTCCTTTTAACCAAAATATTCTTAAACATCTGTCTATATTGTCTCCATTTATATATGCATTAACCGAATATATTTTTAATGTCCCTTGAGTTAGAGAAATACTACTATTACCTATTCGACAGGAAGAAACATCACACAAAAATGACGTGGCCTGATCACTCAGCTATTATATTGGCAGCAAAGCCTTTCTTTGGCATTACTTAATTCGTATTCTCACACTAACAGCATTCTCCTATCCCTAATTCTCAGTGCTTTAGGCTATTTCCCAGGAACATGCTATATAGCTGGAAAGAGATATAAGTACAATTTGCTAGCATTAATAATAGGGACATTGCTCCTTGCATTTGCTACTTCTTTCTGTATCTGTCTACTTTTATTTTTTTCTTATTCCCTAAACACTCTCTCTCCATTGTGCTGATTTTTTGAAGATATTCATCTATCTTGATTTTCTTTACTGTTTTTTTCTTTTTGCCTTGGAGTAGTGTTTCCTTTTCTTTTCATCCTGGAATAGATTATTGTCATTTCAAGGCCTCCCTTGTGAGCACTTTTTTCTCCTTTTTATTGCCATTCTTCAGCATTTTTACTGGTACTTATAACAGTTGTCCTTTTCTTGCTGGCTTCTGGCATGGGTTTGTTGCTATTTCTTGTTCTTTGATGTTTCCCATATCTGATTGTTCCCTTTCTCACCCCTGCTTTCTGCCACGTTTACCTCTTTGCTATTATTTGTTTCTTATTTTGAAGGTTGACAACTAAGGGGACAGTATCATTCCTTAATGTGTTTCTCCAGCTTACTCATGAAATCAGCAGCAGCCTCCTTCACACATAAAATATCCAGTCCAGGAGGGCAAAGTGACTCACGTCTGTAATCCCAGCACTCCCAGAGGCCGAGATGGGCGAATCACTTAAGGCCAGGAGTTTGAGACCAAACCAGGCAACATAAGGAGACCCCATTTCTACAAAAATTAGCCAGATGTGGTGGCGCAACTGTAATCCTAGCTACTGGGGAAGCTGAGGTGGGAGGATCGCTTGAATACAGGAGTTCCAGGTTGCAGTGAGTTACGATGGTGCCACTGAAGCCTGGGAGACAGAGCGAGACCCGTGATATAGTTTGAGTATTTGTCCCTGCCATAATCTCATATTGAAATGTAATCCCCAATGTTTGTTTGTTTGTTTGCTTGTTTGTTTCTGAGACGGAATTTTACTCTTGTCACCCAGGCTGGAGTGCGGTGGAACGATCTCAGCTCACTGCAACGTCTGTCTCCCGAGTAGCTGAGATTACAGGCACCTGCCATCACGCCCGGTTAAGTTATTCCCAGTGTTGAAGGTGGGGCCTGGTGGGAGGTGATTGGATCATGGGGGTGGATTTCTCATGAGTGGTTTAGCACCATCCCCTTGGTGCTGTCTTCAGATGGTGAGTGTATTCTCATGAGATACGGTTGCTTACAAGTGTTTGACACCTCCCACTCTCTCTCTCCTGTTCCTGCCCTGGCCACATGACATGCCTGCTCCCCCTTCACTTCCACCATGATTTTGAGCTTCCTGAGGCTTTCCCAGAAGCCGAGAAGATGCCAGCATTATGCTTCCTGTACAGCCTATGGAACCTTGAGCCAATTACTCTTTCTTTTCTTTAAAAATTACCCCATCTCGGGTATTTCTTTATGGCAGTGTGAGAATTGACTAATATAGCCCCATCGCTAAAAAAAAAAAAAAAAAAAAAAAAGAAGTCTAATCAAAGTTGGAAAGTGAACATTAGGGAAGTATATACTTTGTATAAATAAATCCTTTGGACTCCCAGCTTCTTCCTTTGCCTATCAGCTTTAAGGGATAGTGGTTCTGTTTGACTTTTGAAAGGACAGAACAAGATCCTTATATATCACATTTCTGCTATCAATAGTTAAGAGCTTTTGCTATAAATTGAAAGTATCATGGACACATTCTTTAGTCAGCAGTCACTCCATGTCGTTAATTAGGTCTTGGAATGATGTTCTGAAATGCTGTTTAATTTCTATGAATTTCAAGTGGGATTGCCCAGCAAGTACATTGCCAGTATATGTAGTAAGTAGGTAATTTTCTTTTAACATTATGAACGTTATTCTCAAAATTTTAGGTTGTTTTTATAAGGGACAGTGTACAGTTTGGGCTTTTGTGCTAATTGGAGGTTGACAAGGGAAAAAGGGATAGTTTTCCAGCATGCTTTCTAGGTTTTTCTAAATAGTACAAAGATGTTCAGGAGGAAGAAAACAATTGCTATTTAAAATGGAATATTTTCAACGCTAACTTAAGCATATCTCAGTATTTAAGCAGACATTTGGATATTTTCCTCATTTCAGACAATAACTACTATGACCTTGAACAAATCCCTCCATTTTCTGATTCTCAGTTTTCTCATCTATAAAATAAGGGAATTGGACTAAATAATTTTGTTTCCATTTAGCTTTAGCACTCTATGACTTTTATCCATTTACTTACACAACACTACTCCTGAGAAACATACATTTATACAATTATAGAGATAAACACCCAGGACTTCATTTAATAGATTTTCCTTATACCACCACTGTACTGTACTGGTAACAGACACTTTCCCCTGTATAAGTAAGCTATCCTGCAGATGCTAATGGAGTGACCCCAAAAAGCCAACAGAAATTAAAGAAACTTGGCAAAAATAAACAAACAAAAAACTAACCGTGGCATACAGATTAAGTATATTTACACCAAGTTATGATTTTTTTAGTGACTTCCCCATTTAAAGTTACTGATATATACGTATGTGTGTGTATATATATAATATACAAAATCATCAGTATATTTTCCCCTAGATAATAATTGTTAAGTATCATTCACTAATGGTTACATGCTGTATACATTTTAAGTGATATAAATCTTTTCAACAAACCTAAAATGTAAGTAGTTATTTTCCTAATTTCCAAAATTAAGAGAGGCAGAAAGAGTTAAGCAACTTGCCTAAAGTCACAGTCATTAAATAGCAGCATTGAGATTCAAACTCAGCAATCAGCCTGGCTCCAGAACCCATGCATCTGATAACTGCCTCTTATAATATGGTGTGTTCATCCCTTTTCTTGTTTAGCTATCGTGAGGTTGCCAGCATGATTTCTTAGAAGGCCTGTTGGAGTCAGGAATATGTCCCTAGGTCACAGAGCTCAGCAAATTTCAGTAGCCTAAAACTTGACTCAATTCTCCTGAGCAGTATTCTCAGTGTGACCTCGCTACTGGTCAAAAGTTTTAAACGAGCAGTTACATAATTTTTGCTGCTCTCACCCATACATGTCTTGCTATGTATGACCAAAGGGGTTGACTTGTGCACTCAAAATGCAAAAAAGTGCTATAAATATAGAGTAGAAATGGAAATTGGCCATACGACAATTTAAAATTTTTAAATATCTGATTTTCACAAGTCATAAAGAGCCTCAATGATATTCAGTATGATTGGAGAGTTTGAATTGTGCAAACTTTATTAAGGAGACTAGCTAGAAACTCAGCAGAGTTTTCATGGATTGCATGACACTACTTTCATTTTCTTTGCAGTCATCATGCAAGTAAAATTTTATAGGTTCAACACACTCCACATACACCTAATTGCTCTCTAGGGTAGTAAAACAAGCAAGCAGTGAATCCACGAAAACAGTTCAGTGAGTTTCATTTAAACCATGCATACACTACCAAAAAGTGACTCACAGCAGAGGAAATTAATTTACTAGCCATGAAAACACAATTCTTAATGATCCCAATACTATGACAGTACCTAAAATTTCTTGTGTGTATATATTTGGACACACATGTCCACACGTTTTATAGCGAGAACATAAACATTTCAAACTGAAATGCCTAAGCAATCCTTAAAGATAGCTTTTGTCAAGCTAAAATCTGGTCAGAAAATGAAAGTTAAGGCTTCTATTTTATTTTTTGAGATGGAGTTTCACTCTTGTTGCCCAGGCTGGAGTGCAATGGCACAATCTCAGCTCACTGCAACCTCCGCCTCCCAGCTTCAAGCGATTCTCCTGTCTCAGCCTCCCAAGTAGCTGGGATTACAGGCATGTGCCACCATGCCCGGCTAATTTTGCATTTTTAGTAGAGAAAGGGTTTCACCATGTTGATCAGGCTGGTCTGGAACTGCTGACCTCAGGTGATCCACCCGCCTTGGCCTCCCAAAGTACTGGGATTACAGGCGTGAGCCACTGTGCCCGGCGAGGCTTTTAAATTGGTGAAAATGCCAACCATTCAATTTTTACTTTGAATAATCAAAACTGAAGTGATTCAAGTAGTGATTCATCATCCAGTGTAATCTAGCACAGCAATGGAGATTTTGTGTGAAACATACCAAAGGAAAGGTTTGGGGTTTTTAACTGTATAATTGACTAATTCTTGGGCACCTCCTTCCCTCAATCAAAGAGACATCATCTGAATAGTTCACAGCCTCCCCCGAATAAATGAAAGTGACAGGCTCTGTATTTCTTAATTTGATGCCTTTCAAAGATAAGGTTAATGGAATTAAGTTAACCATAAAGATTATTGTAAATTAAATGTTATATCCTTAGATGTCTGAGTTAATTTAATGCATTTCAATAAATATGAGGTTAGGAAACATAAAAAGGAAAATTTATGGTACTAATTTAAATGGTATCTTTCCACATCTCTTGTGCATGCTAAAGCATAGCCTTTTATGTTTGTCAACTCACAAATATTGTTTCAGGGAAGAGATAGAGGTCCCAAGTTGTCTTAAGAATATGGAGTCAGATGTTCAATATGATTTTAGGAACAGCCATATGAAATGAAATAGTCACTTCTAAGTAATTCAGCTATGAAATATTGTTAAATATCAATAGAGGGAGGGTACATAAATAGAAGTTAATCACAAGTAAAATAACCTAAAAGTGATTATTTTTATTATCATAATCATCAAGGTTAGATTTACAGAGCAAAACAAATGGTTTTCTATGTTTAGTATTTTCACAGCTATATGTATTTTAATTTTTCTTTAAATTTTTATATATATTAACTAGAACATAATACAAACTTCATTTTGGTATTAGAATTACATTTTTAAAATCATTAACATTATAATTTTTACAAGGAGAAAGGTAATGATTGTGACGATTATTACATTATCAATATTGGTTTTCACAGAAACTGTGCTTAATACTTTTCTCATGGCAACTTATGAAGTCTTTATTATAATCATTTTATTTATAAGGCAATTGAGTCTTAGAAAGGTTAAATAGTATAAGGTCATCCTTCTAGAAAATGAGTGACAAGGCCGGGCGCAGTGGCTCACGCTTGTAATCCCAGCACTTTGGGAGGCCGAGGCAGGCGGATCACGAGGTCAGGAGATCGAGACCACGGTGAAACCCCGTCTCTACTAAAAATACAAAAAATTAGCCGGGCGTGGTGGCGGGCGCCTGTAGTCCCAGCTACTCGGAGAGGCTGAGGCAGGAGAATGGCGTGAACCCGGGAGGCGGAGCTTGCAGTGAGCCGAGATCGCGCCACTGCACTCCAGCCTGGGCGACAGAGCGAGACTCCGTCTCAAAAAAAAAAAAAAGAAAAAAAGAAAATGAGTGACAAATTTAAACTTAGATTCTTGCTAAGCTTATTCTTTTGACTGTAGTATTATATTATGTGCCTGTAGTTACAGAATAATATAACACAGTGTCCAAAAACTAGAAATCATTTTATTCCCTTATTTAGGGTAGAGGGCTGATGATAACCTTGGCAATAAAAAAACCCAAAACCTATTGTCACAGTTCTTACTGTTGATGGTTTTAATAAAAGAAAAAATGTGTTTGAGGTTTTCCTTTTGTGTGACATCTGGTATTTGCCTATATCCATGATCTATATACAGCCTCTTTGAAAACTAACCAAATGATATTAATAGATAGTTTATTTTATGTAGCGTTAACTCTTCCTAACTTTGTACACATTTCCCTGCATAATTTGAAGAATAAGAACGGAGGAAATCAACACCGATAATACAGGAAAAAAAATAGTTTTTTTTAAACCAAGCAAGAAAATGCAATCTGATGCCAAAACAAATAAATATGAAGACCAGAGAAAAATCTGATATCCAAAGATTGGAATCTAAAGTAAATGATGAAGATATTAGCAATCTGTTTTCTGTTAAATGGATTCTTCTTTGTTACCTTTGCACACAGCATACATTCAAAATATTAGAAAAAAATCAAGTTTCAACTGTGGTTTGCTTTATTGGCAGTAATGTGAAGGATCAAGTACTCAAATAATTTAAGCAAATTTTAGAAATAAGAGGTTGTCTAATCAAAACACAACCTAGAAAGACAAATATTGCATGTTCTCACTCATATGTGGGAGCTAAAAAATTGATCTCATGGAGGTAGAAAGTAGAATGATTGTTACCAGAGGCTGGGAAGGGTAGTGGGGAGGGGGTGATGAAGAGGGGCTTGTTTAATGAGTATAAAAATACAGTTAGCTAGTAGGAATAAAATCTAGTGTTCTGTACCACAATCAGGTGATTATAGTTAACAATAATTTATTGTTTATTTCAAATTAACTGGAGAAGTAGACTTGGAATGTTCCCAACACAAATAAATGATAAATGCTTGAGGTAATGAATATTCGAATTATCCTGATTTGATTATTACAGATTGTATGCCTGTATCAAAATATCACATGTATTTCATAAATATGTACAACTCTTATGTACCCATAATAATTAAAAAGAAGAAAGAAAAACAACATATCACAAAGGATGACGTAGCTTGATTGATGGATTAATAGTGTATGCAACAAAGATGATTGGAGAGTATAGACCTTAGTCCATGAAAGGAAAATCAGAGTTTTCACAGAGAGCAAAAGGGTGATTCTATCCTATCTTTGGATTTCTCTCCAGCCATAGATGCACACGCTCGCTACCTTTGCATACCTTACTCCACCATCTAAAAAGTTCCCTTTTATTTCAATACCACTGGAAAACCCACCATTTCCTTCATCATAGATTAAGAAACAGTGGGTTTTTCTGAAGTTCCAACTACCATTGTTCATGCTTTCAATCTATTGTCTATTTTCCATGCTTATGATTGTGTCAGCCCATGTGTAACTAACTCTTACCAAGTTCAAACATGTTCACTAAGGTTCTTTTTTGTGTAAGGCCTGTATAGAATAGCTATATATTGAGGAATTAATAGAACAGCAATATTTTTTATATACCAACCATGAGTGAGATACTATACTAGGTGTTATTCATGTATTTTTGTAACTTCACAATAATCCTCCATGTTAGTTATTTCATATATGAGAAAACATGGAAAGGCTCCTTCCAGGCTATCTTGCTAACTATAACCCTAGCATTTCTAAACACAAAATATAAGTAATTCAGTGTCTTAGCACTGGCTATTCTTTCCTTCTGGAAGGTTCTTCCTCAGTCTTTACCTGACTGGTTCCTCTAGACAGTCATATCTCAGCTGACATGCCTCTTCAGCAAAGTTTTTCTTTACTACTGAAGCTAGAATAACTACCCAATCACTCACTATCTCAACTCAGTTTGTTCTCAGTGCAACACTTTTATCTGATATGTTTCTGGTTTATTTATCACAAGAGACATAATTTCTTTTTCAGAAACGTAGTCTCTGTGGGAGCAGGGAAATATATATACAAGATCCAATTACAACTCAGCAATAGATAAGTCACTTCCATCATTGAAGTTCTGAGCTTCATCATCTATAAAGTAAGATAATATTTATCAGATATGGTTGTTATAATATAATGTATTTATATAATACTAAATATATATATATATATACAGTAATATCCAGTAGAAAGTATGCTGAACAATTAGTGTTCTGTAAACAAATTTTTTAAATGCGCTATTCCGAAATATACTGGTCTCTCATCCTTCTCATTTTATTTTTTAAAATCATTTTATTGAGCTATAACTCACACACCATAAAATTCACTGTTTTAAAGTGCACAATTCAGTTTTATATATAGTATATTCACATAGTTATGCAACTGTCACCACTTTCTTTTTTCCTTTTTTTTTTTTTTTTTTTGAGACAGAGTTTCGCTCTGTCGCCAGGCTGGAGTGCAGTGGCGCGATCTTGGCTCACTGCAACCTCCACCTCTCGGGTTCAAGCGATTCTCCTGCCTCAGTCTCCCGAGCAGCTAGAACTACAGGTGTGCACTACCACGCCCAGCTCATTTTTTTTAATATGTATTTTTAGTAGAGACGGGGTTTCACCATGTTGGCCAGGATGGTCTTGATCTTCTGACCTCGTGATCCGCCTGCCTTGGCCTCCCAAAGTGCTGGGATTACAGGTGTGAGCCACCGTGCCTGGCCAACTGTTACCACTTTCTAATATAAAACATTTTCCTCAGCCCAAAAAAGAAACCCCATACTCATTAGGAATCACTCTCCTTTCTCTACCTCCCCAGGCCCTACTAATCTACTTTCTGTCTGTATTGATTAGACTATTCTGAAAACTTTATGTAAATCTCATAATTTAAAAAATTTCATAATTTTTAAATTTGTATAAATTGAAGGTATTAAGTTAATCATAAAATACTTATTGAGAGCTAACTCAGGGTTAGCTGCTTTTTATTTCTTCATGCTTTAGCTCATATAATCATTATAACAGGGAAGGTAGTTTCTATTACAATCTTTCTACAGATGCAAATGGAAAAACCTAGGCACATGAGTTTAAGAAATTCCCAGAACTACATAGTTAAAAAATGTAGAAGTCAGGATTCAAAGTCGGGCTTTTCAGTCTTCCCGTGTTTGCCAGCTCTCACCTGAGTATTGTGTTACTAGTAGAGGGATGTGCTTACAGTAGCCCCTATGAGGGGTATTTGGATGCAGATAATTAACATCATTTCAATCCACAAAAACAGGCTTAGTCCTCAATAAGGAAGGAATCAAGGTGAGGGCACTGCAGAGTTAGTATTTTGTTGAAGACAAATTAATAAATCTTTTTTTTTTTTTTTTGAGACGAGTCTTGCTCTGTCACCCAGGCTGGAATGCAGTGGCTCAATCTCTGCTCACTGCAACCTCCGCCTCCCAGTTTCAAGCGATTCTCCTGCTTCAGCCTCCCGAGTAGCTGGGACTACAGGTGTGTGCTACTATACCTGGCTAATTTTTTTTTTTATTTTTAGTAGAGACGGGGTTTCACCGTGTCAGTCAGGATGGCCTCGATCTCCCGACCTTGTGATCCACCCGCCTCAGCCTCCCAAAGTGCTGGGATTACAGGTGTGAACCACCGCTGCTGGCCAATAAATCTTAAAATATTCTTCCTGCTCTCCTTTCTTTTGTCTGTTATTTCCCTGGATATCTACTGTGAAATACTGTGGTCTCACATACAAACCAGGAAAAATGAGAGGGAGGTGCATTTTATCTTAAATACAGAACTTCTAATAAAACAGAGTTATTTTAAATGTATAGTGGGATCAAAATATATAAAAATAAACACTTGATTATTTAATTTAGCATTACATTCATTTTATTCATTGCATGCATTTTATTCTGCTGGCAATCAAAATTAGTTCCAGAAGAAGGTCCGGAATGGCAGTTGACACATTCCCCTGTTCAATAGCCCTGATATTTATAATTATGATTTGAATACATTTTACTGGGCTAGTAAATATTAAAGCAAATTTTTAGAAATGATGAAAAAATTTAAGCATTTTTTGTCTCTAAATTTACAAACAACAAATACGCAATTTTCTAAGTAGAATAACACACACCAGGGAGTAATAATATTTGAAATGACTGTGAATTTTGGTTCCTGGATGTTCTTGGCTTTTGGTCATATGATTCACTACAGCTTCTAGGCATGTAATTATCTCTTAACACCTCACATCCTGTCATACAGTATGCCATTCCTTAAATGAGAATTGGTCTCGAGTATCATTATATATTTAGATCTTAATAATTTTAATAGAAACATCAACCAGTAATTTCTGAAGGGCAAAATATATAAATTTTATCACTTAAAATATATTTTTTCTTTAATAAAATCTAGCTTTTAAAATTCTATTTAGGCCTAGAATGATCCTTTAAGATCATTTAACTCCTATAATTAAATTGCAAAATTTGAAATATGTTCAACTTAAAATTCAACCTAAAACTCAAAGCTGTATTTTAAAGTTCATGTTGCATTTGTTTTACTGCATCTGCCAGAGAATGCACCACAAAATCCTTTATAGATATTCAGATGAATCTCTCTACCAGAAATGAAGAAGGAACGCAGCTAATCTTGGGCTTTCATTGGTTTGATTACCATTTCAACTCTAAATGGCTGCATGATAATTAGTGGGTGTGGAATAACCAGTACTGCTCAAGAAGCAATTGCCTTTACTTCTCAGTAAACAAAGTTTCGAAAGAAGCACAGTAAACTCCAAGAGACAATCAATTCAATCTTACACACCTCCCTGCCATAGTTTTAAATGGAGCAGATGTGCTAAAAAGCCAGTGAGAAGATGGTTGATATTTCTTAAGGTTCAAACAGAAATAGAATCTCCAGCACTTGACTGCCTATATTTTTCACAATGATTTATTGCAGTAAATAGTCTACATGAGCGTCCCAATTTTGGACTTTTTCCATATCAGTCAGGTATCTAAAGCGTTAAAGTATAGTTAAATTAAATAAAAGAAGGGATGGCTTTTATCTAAAAGAGAACAAACAAGAACGTTTTCTAGATATTAAAGTAAATTCATTTATAATTATGCCATATTCAGATGGATGCCATTCCTATATATTAAATGTTCATGATTTTAAAGGTCATTGGACAAAAACACTATGAATAATAAAAAATAAGAAAAAATGTGAAAAATAATGAATGGAATTATAGTAGAATCTATTTTAATGGACCTCCATTTAACTGAATCATTATATTAACCAAAGCTCTCCATTCCCTTTGTTAGATTTACTCTGGATCAAGATGGCCTACTGAAAAATCTTAACTAGAAATCTCTCTATGAGAGATAAATTGTATGCTTTGGCGGATTAAAGATAGCTGCGAATTTTTTTCACATTTCTTCATTGGGGAGGTAAAGTCTTCGTTTCCTCCCTTGAATTTGGATGGGTTCTGTGACTGCTCTAATAGAATGCAGTAGAATAGTGGTCCCCAACCTTTTTGGCATCAGAGACTGGGGTTTGATGGATGACAATTTTCCCACAGACTGGGGTTGGTGTGGGGGAGGTGAGGGATAGTTTTAAGATAATTGGAGAATATTTCATTTATCATGCACTTTATTTCTATTATTATTATTACATTGTATAAAATAATTATGTAACTCACCATATCATAGAGTCAGTGGGAGCCCTGAGCTTTCTTTCCTGCAACTAGACGGTCCCATCTGGGCATGATGGGAGACAGTGACACATCATCAGTCACTAGATTGCCTGATACTCCTCATAAAGAGTATGCAGCCTAGATCTCTCACATGTGCAGTTCGCAATAGGGTTGTGCTCCTAAGTGACTCTAAAGCCATTGCTGATCTGACAGGAAGCAGGGTTCAGGCAGTAATGCCAGCGATGGGAAGTGGCTGTAAATACAGATGAAGCTTCACTGGCTCACCGCTCGCCTCCTGCTGTGCAGCTGGGTTCCTCACAGGCCACAGATGGGTACCGGTGTGTGGCCCAGGGGTTGGGGACCCCTGCAGTAAAAGAGATGCTGTTCTAGTTTCCAGGTTAGGCCTGAAGATACCAGAAACTTATATTTTCTGTCTTTTGTATCATTCACTCTAGAACCCTGAGCTGCCATGTAAGAAGTTCAACAATCCTGGGTCTCCCATGCTGAAGAGGCCACATGTGGGTACTAGAGTCAATAGATCTAGTTGAACCAAGTCTCCCTGTCGTCTCCACCAAAGCACCATACATATGAGTACAGCTGTCTTGGATTCTGCTGACCAGCTCATCTGCCAGCTGAGTATCATTTACGGATCAAGTTGATACCGCATATCACCCAGTTGACCCATGCCCAAATTTATGACCCACAAAATCATGTGATTGTTCCCATTCCTGCTCATGTAATGATCTAATATAATTATATGCTACATAATTTGATGATATATGAGTATAAAATAAAGAGATGCATTCTTTCTAAAAAATACAAATTATCAGTAAAAATTAGCTGAAGAATAAACGGGCCTTTGGGAGAGGGATATTAGAAAAGTATTGAAGGAGTCCCCTCTTAAATTGTTTTGCAAATGTCTCTGTGTTCTTTCCCTACTGTGCAGAAACGAAAATGTACAAGTCTCTAATCTGTACCACCAAATCCTCTTGATTTTATGATCTCCTACTACTTTCTTTCTTATAAAAGTCACAGTCTTTTTTTTTTCTTTTTGAGAGGGAGTCTCACTCTGTTGCCCAGGCTGGAGTGCAGTGGCGTGATCTCGGCTCACTGCAACCTCTGCCTTCAGTTTCAAGGGATTCTCCTGCCTCAGCCTCCCAAGTAGCTGGGATTACAGACGTGCACCACCATGTCCGGCTAATCTTTGTATGTTTAGTAGAGTTGGGGTTTCGCCATACTGGCCAGGTTGGTCTCAAACTCCTGACCTCAAGTGATCCGCCCGCCTCGGCCTCCCAAAAATGCTGGGATTACAGGTGGGAGCCACTGCGCCTGGCCAATAGTCACAGTCTTAATTGCTATTCCTTGAACACACTCTCACCTGAGAGCCTTTTTTCCACTCATTCCCTTAACCTGGAACAGTCTTCTCTCTATCTGGTTGGCTTCTTGTCTCGTTCTAATTTAACCTGCTCAGTGCAACTCATCATAACACATTATTTTAGGCTCTTTTCCAGGCCCTAGTATTCCTGATTTCCCTTGCCCTACTACTTTTATTTTCCTTAGCACTTATATTTCACTAACACACAACATAACTTATTAACCTACCAAATTACTGTCCTGATTGTGGGAAATCAGAGGGCTTTTACCCTGAAGCAAACCACAAAAGAGAAATAGACTATTTTGAAGCAAAGGTTTAGGAGACCACATATAGCTGTGAACAAAATATCAACATTTTAAAACTATATGCCAGACTATTAAGAAGAACTCAAGGTTTTCAACAAGGGCAGTGATAAGAAGAGGTCAGTATGCTTTGCTATGTTATGCTGCCCTCTGGCATGGAGTTCAAATAGGCCAAGATAAAGCCCTGTTCATGTATTTTTGAATGGATAAACAAAGTCCCTCTAGATGAGTACAGCGTTTGATTTTTAACTACACTATTTCCGGTAACCCAAAGCTCTTCTTGTATGAAACATATAAGTTATGACAGGTCTCTGGAACAAGTTATATCTAAATGCCAGAGTCAGGAAGTATAAGGCAAAAAGTATATAATCCATTTTTACTTGTGTCACCAAACATCTCATATTTTAGCTGCTGACTTTTCACTAATGTATTTATACAGAATATTATTTCTGCTTTTCTTCAATTTAACTAAAGAACTGAATACTTACATTTAGTATCAAATTTCTATAACGTGTCTTCTTTTAAAAATACAAAGGTAATTCAAAATATCAATTAAATCTGAATAGTGACTAGATTTTATTTAGAGATGAGAGATACATCTATACTAGGGATACAAATCATGGTCTCTGCCTTCAGGCAGCTGATGGCCCTGTGAACTTGTATATGAAGCCTGTCTGGGGTCAAATCCTAGCTCTGCCACTTACTTGTAGTCTTAGGTAAGTTACTCAATTTTTTCTGATCTCCAATTTCATTGCCTATAAAAGAGAATTGGTTTATATGCCAATCACACCTCAATAAAGCAGTTTAAAAAACTGAAGAATAAATTATTTCTGAAGAAAAACAAGAATTCGTAAGAACTCCTTTATAGTGTGTGATTAAAAAAACTAGAACAAAGTGGCAGGCATGGGACATGGTCCATATTCGGAGCTAAAAGTTTTCTCTCACTATTTTTATTTTCCTAAAATGAACTAGTATTTCTAGGAGATACAATGAGAATAAAACCAATTGAAAATATTTTCTTTTAATAACAGTGCTTTAAAATTAGTAAAAAAATTAAAATAGAATTTTGAAAAAGTAATCAAATAGATTTGCTGTACTACTAACTATATATTCTTTACATTTGTATGTTTTGTTTTTATATTTTGGTATTTTTAAGTATTATTAGTAGGTGTTCTTAAATATTTAGGTAAGATATTGTATAGTTATTTGCTTTACTATTATTATTATTAGACGGAGTCTCACTCTGTCGCCCAGGACGGAGTGCAGTGGCCCAATCTCGGCTCACTGCAACCTCTGCCTCCCAGGTTCAAGTGATTCTCCTGCCTCAGCCTCCCAGGTAGCTGGGATTACAGGTGCCCACCACCAAGCCTGGTTAATTTTTTTGTATTTTTAGTAGAGACGGGGTTTCACCTTGTTGGCCAGGCTGGTCTTGAACCCTTCACCTGAGGTAATCTGCCTGCCTTGGCCTCCCAAAATGCTGGGATTACAAGCGTGAGCCACTGTACCTGGCCAACTTTCCTATTTTTCTAATGAGAAAATAGTAGCTTGTTGAGAGCCCCACACGGAGTTTGTGATTTTTTTTTTCTTCAGGATATGTTGCATTTATATTGTATATCAGTGTGTATTAAAGTGTGTGGAAGCCCTCTGGAGATTTTTACATGTGGAATATACTAGTTACTTAGTAATTCTCTGCAGGCAAGAGGCTAAGTTCACATACAGAAAACCATTAAGACGCATTGCTGTAACACAGATAAGGGTATTACTGTTAAGTGTATTGCCATTTTATGGTCATTCCAAACATGAAAAGCTGCTTCATTCCAGGAATCACATTGCTATTATAATTCACCAGAAAACCTACACTTTCTTTTCCTCCAATAGACAGTCACTTAAAGCAAATGTACAAAAAAATACAATGGAATACGCTTTAGGAATTAATGAAAATTTAAAAAGCAGCAATCCCATTGAGAAGACAGAAGGCGATACATTTTAAAAACTGAGCATTATGGCAAGGGAAAACGTTAGCAGTTTTTAAGTTAGTTCTGTATTATTCTCATTAGCAAATGTAGATGGTGCAGCATTTACTACAGACAATTGATTCAGACTTCAACTTTTGGGCTACAAATAATTTATATTTCAGAGAAAAAAATATGTGGTCAAAACCAACTAGGCAGGGGGCGGTGGCTCATGCCTGTAATCCCAGAACTTTGGGAGGCCGAGGCATGCGGATCACCTAAGGTTGGGAGTTTAAGGCCAGCCTGACCAACATGGGGAAACCCCGTCTCTATTAAAAATACAAAGTTAGCCGGGCATGGTGGTGCATGCCTATAATCCCAGCTACTTGGGAGGCTGAGGCAGGAGAATCACTGAACCCAGGAGATGGAGGTTGCGGAGAGCCGAGATTGTGCCATTGCACTCCAGCCTGGGCAACAAGAGTGAAACTCAGTCTCAAAACAAACAAACAAATAAAACAAAACAAAACAAAACAAAACTGTATTTCCCACAAGAGACATTAAACTATTTTTGTTTTTATTTACTACCTTAATGTTGTGCAATTTTTCAAAAGAAAATATAATACTGTAGACATAAAAAATTTAAAATGTATGAAAACTGGGATATATCACTTATCTTAAAGAAAGAAGATATTCCTGAAACATACTTAAGATTTAATATTGAAATATATAATTGTTTAAAAATACATTAAATATTGTTTAAAGAAATTCTGTTAAAAGCTGTGGGGCACATTATGAAGGCAATACTCACTTCTTTACCTTTGTTATAAAATTAATTTTGTCCATCAATTTTTCATCAATCAAGGTTTATCTACACACTTGAAAATTCAAATCCACAGGGATCTTGAAAAGATCGCATAGATAATATCTTTCTCTTTTAATAGATGAAAAACAACTGCAGAAAGGCACAGACATCTTCAGTACTAAATAAGTCATATGATGCAATGTGTCTAACTGATATAAAGAAAAGGTAATCTTGACATACTGCTCCTTCTGGCTAGTTTATTTCTAAAGCTATATCCAAGAATCTTGCTAAAAATATCAGTTGTGTTATTTTCATTCAATCTATTTCTTTCAAACATTCTATTTTTCAAAATTAGGTTTCATTTGAGCATCAGTAACTTTAGAAGAAAAAATAATACTTAAAAAGGCCCTGGCCAGGCACGGTGGCTCATGCCTGTAATCCCAGCACTTTGGGAGGCCGAGGCGGGCAGATCATTTGAGGTCAGGAGATGGAGACCAGCCTGACCAACACAGTGAAACCCTGTCTCCACTAGAAATACAAAAATTAGCCAGGCGTGGTGGTGGGCGCCTGTAATCCCAGCTACTTAGGAGGCTGAGGCAGGAGAACTGCTTGAGCCCGGGAGGCGGAAATTGCAGTGAGCAGAGACCGCATCATTGTACTCCAGCCTGGGCAGCAAAGCGAGCACTAAGAAAAAAATTAGTAGTAATATTCAAAGTCAGGTCTGAGAGCTCCTGTTTCTTCTAAATTAGGTGTATCTCCTCAGTCTTTGAATGTAGTCTAAATTGGTTTATAAATAATAATCCTGAATCTTTCTAGCTCCCTGCCACAAAGATGGATATTTAGATATACTAGGGAATATTTCATTATTCCTGTTTTATTTCTAGAAGAAAAATCTCCAAAACAAGGAGACAGAAATGTTATATCTTCCCTGACCCTAATTTTTCCCCTTGAAATCTTGCTATCAATTATACTGACCTTTGGCTGTAGGCATTTCTTTATATTTGTATTTTTTTGTTGCTTTCTACATAAACTCTATTCATGGGGTCTTTTGCCAACTCATTATATTATCCTTTCAGAATATGGTCAAAGGCAAGCCCATTTGACAATCCAATTGTCATTTCTAAGAGGATATTGGAATTACTCATGTACAGAGTAAAAGGTTATCTTCCTCACCTCCTACTTAGCAAAAGAAAGTGAAAACAATGACGTTCTTATTTTTAGTGATTTAATTACATTTTCTTATCCATGTGATTTTCTTCATCTAATTTAACAAAATTATCAGAGACATGGTCTGATTACATATCATCTTTCTTATTCCAGAAGTACAAGGCAAAACTAACCTTGATTTCTGCTTCTAATCTTGAATTCTCCCCATGGATTCACACAGCTCTACCCTGATTTGTGGCTAATAACAACAATTTTAATTTTCCTGTTCTTTTAATGAAAGTAATATTCCTCTCTTCTTCTCTGAAAAATGAATGCCTTTATGATTTGGGAGGGAAAAATTCTCCTTTGGTGTTTTCCTTCCCCTTCAGTTGACCCACGCTATTAATAATCTCCACAATATCAATCATTGTTGCAACTTAGACATAGACTATGTTTATGAGCATTTCTTTTTCTTTTTTCTTTTTTTTTTTTTTTCAGGCAGAGTCTTGCTCTGACGCCCAGGCTGGAGTGCAGTGGCTCAATCTCAGCTCACTGCAACCTCCACCTCCCAGGTTCAAGCGATTCTCCTGTCTTGTCTTGGCCTCCTGAGTAGCTGGAACTACAGGCGCCCGCCACCACGCCTGGCTAATTTTTGTATTTTTAATAGAGATGGGGTTTCACCATGTTGGCCAGGCTGGTCTCAAACTCCTGACCTCAGGTAATCTGCCTGCTTTGGCCTCCCAAAGTGCTGGGATTACAGGTTTGAACCACTGCACCCAGCCAGCATTTCAAATCCAGATGCTACCACAGGAGGCTCTGGGCCTTAAAGAAATGCAGCCAGCTAGCCAGGCGTGGTGGCTCGTATCTGTACTCCTAGCATTTTGGAAGGCCAAGGTGAGAAGATCACTTGAGGCCCAGAGTTTGAGACCAGCCTGGGCAACATAGGGAGATGCCATCTCTACAAAGAAAAAAAAAAAAAAAATTAACCAGGCATGGGCTGAAACAGGGGGATCACTTTAGCCCAGGAGTTTGAGGCTTCAGTGAGCAGATTGCGCCACCACACTTCAGGCCAAGTGACAGAGCAAGACCTCATTTCTAAAAAATAAATAAATGAATAAGAAAGAAATGCAGCCACTTGGAACCAATGCTGTTTTTCAGATCTTTGAGCCTCTCAGTAACATGGTAAATAAATATACTAACCAGTGGCAAGAATAATTGACTGCAAATGGCTGAATGTTTTATTATTTTCACTTTTTTAAATAGAAGATTTTGACAACATAAAGGCCTTACTCAAAGGAGTAACAATAATAATGAAAAGAGCAAGCATCCATTGTGTTCACAAAATCACAGAATACATGTACATCAAATGAAAAATAATCCTTTTTCATCTCTGAGAATATTCCAAAACTTGTCCATCTGAGTATCAATGGAAAATCATGCTCTTTATTAAAAGGAATTCTTCACTAATGTTCAGAAAAGCTTAGGAATGTACTTACATCACTACCGTCACTACTAGAGTATGCACTGGTGGCTAAAATGTCCTAACAACTTCTTCAGGGCTCAAACATTTTAGGGCTTTGAATTTCAAAGATGTGTAAAATAGAGTCTCTGTCTTCAGGGACTTTATAACTTCTATGCATATGGTATGTGCTAGCGTGGATGATGGAAGTGTTACATTTAACCTTCACCATGGCAGGAAGATTTATTGGGGGAGATAAAACTTTGAAGATAAGCAAGAGAGCCAGATTAAAAATAAAACAAAGTAGAAGGAGGAAAGAATGGGTGTTTTAAGAAAAACAAATACAATGTGTTCTTGCTGATGGGTAATTCTTTGTGTATTTTCATACTCCTATTTAGTGTGTACCTATTTTTCTCACAGTATATCGAAATATACTATTTTCTGACTTCCCCGGGTAAAAGTCTACAAGACCAAATATACAATAACAAATCTATTGAGAAGATGCAGTTATTTACATGCACAGAAGGTTATTGTGAGAAACTCTATCAAATGCCCCTGCTGATATTGGCCTGACCCACAATTCAAACGTTTGGGTACCTTCAAGAAATTGTCTGTATTTTTTAATGTCCTTTAAAATTATTACTCTAGTCATGCATTATACGATAAAAGACACGTGAAACTGATGTCCAATGAAACAGTAAGCTTTGACAGTTCACATTCTTTATAGATAATAAGATCTTTAAATTCATTTCCATGATGTATTAGTTTCCTGGGGCTGCTGTTAAAAAGTACTACAAACTGGGTAGGGTTTGTAGTTGTTTGTTTGTTTTTTAGGAGAAACATATTGTCTCCCAGTTCTGGAGGCTAGAAGTTCAAAATCAAAGTATTGGCAGGGCCATGCTCTCACTGAATACCCTAGGAGAGAGTCTGTTCCGTGCCTCTTTCTTAGCTTCTGGTATTGCCAGAATTAATTCAATTGATATTAATATTAATATTAATATTCAAGCAATTAATTCCTTGGCATTCTTTGGCTTATAGACACATCACTCGGGGCTCTGCCTCTGTCACATGGGATTCTCCCTGTGTGTCTTCTCTGTATTTCTTCTCCTCTTCTTATAAGGACATCAGCCATGTTAGATTAAAGGCCAACCCCACTCCAATATGACATCATCTTAACTAATTACATCTGCAAAGACCCCATTTGCAAACAAAACCACATTTTTGAAGTTCCAGAAAAGACATGAATTTTGAGGGCGCACTATCTAACCCAGTGCACGTGATAACACAATCCTCAATGAACTGACCGCTGTCAATCTCTCAATTTTCAACTCCACTCCTCAACTACTACATCCAACTTAGCAGGCAAACAAATATGTGTATTGAATGAGAAACAGTCCCTAGCTGGTAAAAGTAAAGTAGGGCCAGGAGCGGTGGCTCACGCCTGTAATCCCAGCACTTGGGGAGGCTGAGGCGGGTGGATCACCTGAGGTCAGAGTTGGAGACCACAGCCAGGGTAACATGGCGAAAACCCATCTCTACTAAAAATACAAAAATTAGCCAGGCATGGTGGCACACTCCTGTAATTCCAGCTACCCTGGAGGTTGAGGCGGGAGAATCGCTTAAACCTGGGAGGTGGAGGTTGCAGTGAGCTGATATCTCACCATTGCACTCCAGTCTGGGAGACAAGAGCGAAACCATCTCAGAAAAAGAAGGTAAATTAGAGAGAAACTGAAGAGTAAATCAGTCAGGATTTTCTGGGCAGAGGAGTCATGCTTGGGTATAAAGCTATGAAAGTACACAGAAATCAAACATAGCTCACTTAGATCAAGCATAATTATCATCATAAAAAGTCATTATGGCTTCACATAATATTATTGCCTATATATTTCTGTGTTGGTCCTTCATAATACTTGGATTTACATGTAGAATTGTATATTTCTGTATCATATTTTAAATGCTCTGTAATACATTAATTATTTGCTAGCCTCATGTAGACTGCAGCTCTCCAGCGTTTAAGCTCAGTCATATGCCAACCTGAAGAACCTGAGGGATTGAGAGAGTGTCTTAAATGAGAAGCCCATGGTGGCCAGCTTCATCAGAAACCTAGTGTGACTCTGGTTTTCGCCAGGTTCTTTGTTCCTTGTGACTCATTCTCTGCCTTATGTTGTCTGTTCGGTCCCCTCAGTCCTGTCCTAGCTGGAAAGAGCTCTTTTTACTTCCTGATCCCATCTGTTCCTTGACCTCCACTCTGACCCACCACTGGGCATGCTCACAATAGGAAATTGCGCCATAATAGATAATCCTGACACTCTGTTCTATTTCTTCATGTTGATTAATTACCACTCAAGGTCTTGAGGCCTACATTAACTGCTCTTAAATGTGAGGTCTATGTACCTATTGCCTGTTATGGAGCAGGCCCGTTGGTGACCAAAGCAGCATAACCTAGCATCTGTTGATCAGATATCATGTCCCAGCACCCCAATTAATTGCCCTAGGCCTAGTCTAGCCAGTCTTCAGAACTGAATCATTATTTATTTGGTCTGTATGCAAACCAAACCCCATTTAAATCATATTCATCTACCCAGGACTCTCATTTATCAATCAAACTGACATTTTAAATGTCAGATGAGTTATGGTATATCCTTTGAGTGATCATGATAACATATTCCCTCATATTTAGGAGATAAACTGTCTGCTTACATCAATATTTTTAAACACTGAAGTCAGTATCAAAGGTATGAAAATTAATGATGAAATTTATCACTTCAGTATTCTGCATGCTTAAAAGATAGGAGTCACACCTACCCTCCAATAACCTATTATAACAGCCAAAAATGATAGCTAACATTCAAAACTAGGTATCTATCATACAACAAATATTTTACAAATATGTTCTCATATAATATTCATATCACTGTTATTTTCCCACTTCATAGACACAGGCTTAGTGAAATGTCATAACTTTTTCAAAATTACAATGAAAAATAGCTGAGTTTCTTTAGTGGCTTTGCCTGTTTCATACCTCAATTTTTTTTTAATTGTACTTTAAATTCTGGGATACATGTGCAGAACATGCAGGTTTGTTACATAGGTATACACATGCCATGGTGGCTTGCTGCACCCATCAACCCGTCATCTACATTAGGTATTTCTCCTAATGCTATCCCTCCCATAGCCCCTCACCCCCCAACAGGCCCCAGTGTGTGATGTTCTCCTCCCTGTGTCCATGTGTTCTCATTGTTCAACTCCCACTTATGAGTGAGAACATGCAGTGTTTGTTTTTCTGTTCCTGTGTTAGTGTGATGAGAATGATGGTTTCCAGCTTCATCCATTTTCCTGCAAAGGACACGAACACATCTTTTTTAATGGCTGTGTAGTATTCCATGGTGTATATGTGCCACATTTTCTTTATCCAGTCTATCACTGATGGGCATTTGGGTTGGTTCTAAGTCTTTGCTCTTGTGAATAGCGCTGCAATAAACATACGTGTACATGTGTCTTTATAGTAGAATGATTTATAATCCTTTGAGTATATACCCAGTAATGGGATTGCTGGGTCAAATGGTATTTCTGGTTCTAGATCCTTGAGGAATTGCATACCTCAATTTTTAAATACAATTTAAAAAATACAATCCATTTTTTATCTATATCACATTCAGGCCTAGCTCTAAAGTATATAATGACAATCCCCGATTTACAATGGTTCCACTTACAACTTTTTGTCTTTGCAATGCTATGAAATAGTGCACATTCAGTGGAAACCACACTTCAAGTATCCATACAACCATTCTAGTTTTCACTTTAAGGACAGTAGTGAATAAAAGATACTCAACACTTTATTATAAAATAGAATTTATGTTAGATAATTTTGCCCAAATATAGGGTAATCTCGGTGTTCTGAGCATGATTAAGGTAGGCTAGTCTAAGCTATGATGTTTGGTAGATTAGGTATATTAAATGCATTTTCCACTTACAATAATTTCAAATTATGGTGGGTTTATTGGAACATAACCCCATTGTAAGTCGAGGGATATCGGCAACACGTTTAGGAAAAATAGAGGCAAAGTGTCCTCTAGGGTAGACTCAGCTACCAGGGCCACAGCCTAGTCAGGGACACTGCCTTTATGTGAAGGAAGGCTCTACTTCCTCAGAGCAGACACAATCCCATGAGTGTGTCTTGGATCCCTTTACAAAGGGCTGGATTTCAGTCCTCACCTGCCTTCTCAGCCGGGCATGCCTGGGCATGCAAAAATAGCAATGGTACATGGAACCCTTAAATACATTCCATTAAAACAAATACATAAACTTGGCAGGGCAAAGTCAAGTTTAGAAATCTATCATTCAAAAGCCAGAAAGGATTCTAAAGTCCTTCAGTGATCTTAGATTGTGATCTTTTGAAGAAGACATTAAATATGATACCAATATCTGACCTCATTTATCAAGAGGAAATGTGAGTTTCTCGCAAAAGGTGTTGAGTAGATATCAAGTGTTTACTATCTCTAACAAACAGAACTCATCCAGATGATAATCTTTGTCTTGCCTGCCGGTGATGATCTAGTAAACTTACAGACACAGCAATTTTTTAGCAAACTTTAAGATAGTATAACAAAATTTAAAGACGAAACTAAGAATTTTTAAACCTTTCATCTTATTTCAATTAGAACTCTATCAATGAATTAAATGTCCAACCCAGGTGTTAAAAATTCTCTATTACTCTAATAATTTCTCCCCAAATTTTGTAACATATTTGATATTCCAGAACTCTTTGCATTGTAATAGCATTTTGCTGCGTATGAAATATGTCACATATCTCATTAAATACTAAAGCAAAACATTAAAGGAAAAATTACTGTCCCAATCCTACAGATGAGGAAATTGAGTCTCAGCATAGTTAGATCATCTTTCTAAGGGAAACACAAGACTTTTGTCTTTATCAATTAGTCACATCATTTATTTCATTTATTGAGCACTGTTCTAAGGGTATCACACATGGTGGCTGCTCTTTTAATCATCAACAGTCCAACAAGGTGTAGGTGCTATTATTTTCCCCATGTTTACAGAAGAGTAGATTGAGGAACACAGAGGTTAAATAATGTGCCCAAGGTCAAATGCTGGTAGAGAATAAAACCATTTGTTATGTATGAGTACCTATTTCTTACAAAACTCTTTATATATATTATGTTCAGTATTTTAGGAACCAGAAAGGGTGATATTGTTGTTCCCATTTTATTATTGATAAATCTGAGGTTGAGAAAGGTTAAACAATACAACCAAATTTACATGACTAATGAGTGACAACCAGGAATCGAGCCCACCTTTTGCTGTTTCTGAAACATGTATTCTTCCCAGAATAACCTTTACTCTCTCAGTAACAGCTCATACAATTCCTCCTTCCCATCTCACAAAACCTATTCTGAGCTCTATGTCTACCACAAATAAGCCCAAGAGTAGAGAGAGTTTATCTCACAAAGCTTACCGTATATCCCTTTTCAATAATTTTTATCACATTATTTCTCTTTCTCTTCCTTAGTCAACAACATTTAATTTACTCCTGAAACTATCCCTACACTAATCTGAAGTTGTTAAATTACTAAGTTATTTTGCATTCGTATTTCCAAAATTAATTTTCCAAGTTCATCTCTCAAAATGAAATAATTTCAGCTAGAAATGAGCTGTGGCACAGTAAGCCTTTGGATGGGGGAAGGTAATTATAATTGTTCTGTAACTCTGGTTATGGAACGTGATCTGGACAGTGAGAGTTGGATAGAGAGGGAAGCCGCTGGGGGCAGTGTGACTAAAACACTGTTTTAGAATCTGAGGATATGAGTTCAAGTTCCACAGCTAACACCTGCTAGATTTGTAGTTTGTAAGTTGTCAAATTTCAAAGAATCTTATATTCCTCTTGGATAAGAGATAGGTAATAAAAACTACCTGGCACAGATGGTTTTGTAGAAAACCCAATAAAATAACTGTGGAAACTTTGAAATTTTCAAGTGCCATTAAAATATCAAATACTAATTTAATAATTAGCTTATGATCAAATGGTTAGGGACGTTGACTGCCGAAGTGTATACTCAAATCAATGCAGTATAGGCTTAAAGTAGGGCCAAAGCAAGAAATGCATTGTAATAAGTGTAAACTTATAAGATTCTTTGAAAGTTGAAAAAATAATTAGTAAGAAAATGGAGATGAAGCCCTACACTAGGATGATAGCATTTATAAAAAGATAAAAGGGAATAGATGTGTCAAAAGCAGATTTAATGGGAATTGACAAAAAGGGACGAATACTTGAAACTGACTCAAAGATTTTGAGTCTGAGGGATTGGAAGAGTCAGGGGACTGCTGTTGGAAGAGTGGGAGCAAATAGAATCAGAAAACACACGCACACACCAAAAACATTGGTTTTGGATATTTTAAGAGGCATAGCCCAAAAGCTAAAGGCTGTTCTATGTTGAATTATCAAAGCCACTTTACGACCTCTGTTTTCATGCTGTTTTTTTTTTTTTTTAGCATTTTCAAATTCTTCCCACTTAAGATTCTGTAAAATTTTTATTGCTCATATGCTTGTGTAAGAAATTCATATCATGTGATTGTGCTCCAAAAATTTTTAGTAGCATAATAGCATTTTACTGCTTCTGAAAATGACCTGCAATATTAGGTTATTATTTGTTATATTAGGTCTAGAAACAGCATAAACTATTGACTGAAGTTTGACATTTTAAAATTCTCTAATAAACCGGAGGAAAGTCCACCTCTGCTGGAACTCTGCAGTGCACAGAAGGCAAATAATAGACTGCTATCTTGCCATGGCTTCACTTAATACAAATTTGAACAATATATACAATTTAAAAATGAATTAATAACATTTCTATTTTCTCATAAAACATTGTGATATGTCAGACCAGTAACAGGTATGAAAATGATGGAATCAAATCCTCACAGAATATGTGTTTAGAACAGACCTGTTCAGTAAAGACAACTTTTAAAAATACAGGCCGGGCACGATGGCTCACGCCTGTAATCCCAGCACTTTGCGAGGCCGAGGCAGGTGGATCACCTGAGATCAGGAGTTTGAGACCAGCCTGGCCAACATGGTGAAACTCCTTCACTACTAAAAATACAAAATTAGCCAGGCATGGTGGCACACGACTGTAGTCCCAGGTACCTGGGAGGCTGAAGCAGGAGAATCGCTAGAACCCAGGAGGCGGAGGTTGCAGTGAGCCGAGATCGTGCCACTGCACTCCAGCCTGGGCAAAAGAGTGAGACTCTATCTCAAAAAATATATATGTACACATATATATATATGTATATGTGTATATATCTATATCTATATATCTATATCGCTATCTATCTATCTATATATCTATATATATAAAGTTTTAGGAGAAATCTGCTCAGAATTGCATTCCTCTCTTACTCATAGTGATAAGGGGACCTCGTAGCTGAAAAGTGTTGTAGAGGAGGTTAAAAGTTCTTCAAAGTAAAAACATTCTCAACTCCAGCAAACAACATGCAAGTCAACCCACTCACGTTTTCTAAGCCAATATCTTAGAAAGTTGTTGTCGACTCTTCATGAGCCTCTGCTACCCACAGCCAATCTGTTGCTAAATGTTGTGAATTCTTTTTTATTGTATTGTATGTCTTAATAACTTTTTTCTTCACTTGCCAAAATAAAATTCATATGCTCCCCCCACCCTACTGCATGGTTCTCCAGTAAAGACCATAGGTATTTTTTCTGCTTATTTATATGCATTAAATAGATTTTTAGGCAGTAATTTGAAAATCATTTTGTCTCTTTGAAGTTGCAAATTGTTATAGACCAAGGCTGGTTCATGCCCTTAAAGGTTGTTTAATTAATTGAATTTGATATGACAGAGTATTACACACAAAATAGTGGACAGAATATGCACAAAACAAGTTTTTCACAAAAGGAAGGGAAAAGCTTGTGCCAAATTCATCTGTGTAACACAAGAAATAAATATTTTTAAAATATATTCATTGCTTAATTTAAAAAACTGGCCATTTCTGAGCTTTAAGCTATCATTGGAAGCTTTATAATTTAAGGTTTTATTTACTTGCTAAATAAAATTGAGCTGTTTAATTGTAATCATTAGCCTTGGCTCCTTAGCCAATGTAGAGCTTAATAAATTCACCTTTAGATTATCAATAATAAGCACACATGGTAAAATCTAATAATGCAATAGCACGTAAACTCCCCGGCTTACTTTCTAAAAGCAGATAACCAGAGTTATTGAAGAAGAATCATGTGTCTATATTTCAGAGGCACAAACTCATTTTAGGAGTCGTTATTACTACACTACTTTCACAGCATACCTTTAATCAAGTATCAGAAATAAAGGAGAACACATCAGAAAATAAGTGGTCTGATAAACAATTTACCAGGCCTGAAATGCAGACTTTAATACGAAAAATGTTCTAGCACAACAGGGTCCACAGGCAATCAACAATCCTGTTCTCTTCCCTCCCCTGGGCTGATGGTAAGCATGGCTAATAGATCATTGCACTCTCCTACAGAGGCCAGATGAGACCTTCTCCACATTTTAGTTCAAGAAGATACTACCAATTAATTAGAGTTGGCACTTGAGGTTATTATTTGCTTTGCTTTACTTTCTTTCTTTTTTTTTTGCATACAGACTTAGACAGCTAAATTAAAATCATATTGAACATCTCCTTCAGTGTGATATTAGGACATTTCTAGAAGTGCTTACTTGAATCTACAGATTTTGAGCTATAAGGGACTTGAGTTTAGGAATTTAATTTAAATTTGACTAATAGCATACAGTTTTCTACTTCAGCCTAATAAACTCACTGACTCTAATAACTAATTCGAAAAACAACATGTCCTTAGCATCCTGACAAACCCACAGAACTTCTGCTCCTTCCTCCTACATGTCAGTTTGGGTTTCAGCATTGCATGACAAAAATCTCAATTTTCTTTATGCGTTAGAAGTTCATAATTGGAAGTGTGAATAAAAGTTAGGGGAAAAATAACTTAAATTTCGGCAGCAGGAAAAAGATAATCTTTTATGTCTGTCTAGTTGTAGAGCATCCAATAAACAAGAACATCCATCAAAAAACTCTTTGGTGGCTTGAGGAAATGTGGGGAGTGCCTGGGTATGATGCTATCCTTCTTGCGAAATTTTTGATAATACATGTCTGTAGTAAGCATGACTCACAACTATTAACTAAATAATTTATAATTCCAACAATTTCACCTAAATTACACAAAGGTGCGCTTAGAATATAAAGGAGAATAGCCAGTATGAAAAGGAAATGTATTCAGAGAAAAGACAAATAATACAGCTCAGGAATGAAATGTTTCTCAGCTAAGGGACGACATAGGATCACAATTCATCTAGGTGTCTTTTCCTCAGTTGCTTTCAGTACATATTTATACAAACAGAATAAAAGAAGTACCAGAACCAAATAAGTAGTAAACAAAGGGAGAAAGAGATGATTTTGTAATTTGCAATGCTCATGCATAGAAAATAAAATGAAGGTAATAATAGCATAAAAAGAAAACAAGGGCATCAAGTAAGAAGAGGAAGAAAACCAAAACACACAGGACAAGAAGATGTGCTGTTAAAACAAGAAAGCTCTAGTGGAGCAGGAACTGAGGGTAAAGGAAGCGCTCAAGTTTTGATGTACAGGAAGCAAAGAAGGCAACTGAAAGTGATTAATGATGTTGTTTTGGCAACAGAATAGCAGATTAAGGGCAGCTTTCTGAACTGATTGGAAAGGATGCTGAAGGAAGGAAAGGTGCTCAGTGTGGGAAATCGGAGACGGCAGGATACAGGAATACCAGGTCAAGAGAGATCTCAGCAGTATATTCTAGATTTTAAAAATATAATGGAGTGATTGATATAGTTTGAATAGTAGTCTAGGAGTTAGAAAGAGACACAGCTCAACAATATCATTATCAATCATCGCTGAGAAAAGGCAAGGAATAATTTAACAGGAATGATAAGCTTACAGGAAATTAAAAGTGAAATAAGATATATGAGAAGATGTGAGAAAGAGATCAACAGGATTATTCTTTAAAACACGGAAGTAAATTTGAGAAACATTTCCCTTCCCAAATAATAACCCATACTCCTAAATTAAAACTTATGGTGAAATAATAACAGCATAATTTTCTACATACAGATGAATTCAGCAAGGAGAAATACTTAATTTCTAAAAATTGAAAGCGTAAAGTTATTTTGATTTGTAAAGTTTTCAGATCATTCCTCTATTAAATATCAGTGACTTTGCTTACTACCTTTTCAGGTATTGTGGGGTATGTATCCAAAAAAGTGTGTTACCTGATTTATACATTTATGTCTATTTTTTAAAAAATTGCTTCTTCTATAATTTCTCCTCTTTTCAGTTCAAAGAATGGAATATAGTACAAAGAACCTTGAACAAAAAGTCATGGCTGGGCTTTATTTCTGAATATACATACATACATATATATATATATATATTTTTTTTTTTTTTTCTCAGTGTGTATTCATTGAGTGAACCTGAATGAGCAATTTAAACTGTCTAGGCTGCCTTTCACTAGTCTATCAAATAAAAGAATTAATTTCTACTCAAATAAATCTAGAAGGCTATTAATGGGATATTAACACATTTAAAAGTGGCTTAAAGTAGAAAAAGCACCATCGATATGTATCACTGATTTGCTTATCCATTCCACAAATTAAGTACCTACTATGCAGCAGGTGCTGTCTTGGTTCTGGGACAACATCTATGAATGACACTAAAATTGTCCCTGCTCTCCTATCAGGTATCGGTATTATTAAAAACTGACATATTTCTGAGAAGTCCTGAGAATTCTTTCTGTAGTAGGAAACAATGCTTGAATAATTTCTGCTGAAGAACATTTAAAAACACAATTATGAAAGCTGGAGAGTAATCCAGATTATTGTCCTTGCTTCAGTTTATTTTCCTATTATTATTTTAAGCATTTTAATGTAGATTAACTTCGATTTAGGTCTTTCTCCTTGCACAACTTCAGGGAGCACTGTTTATAGAAACTATAACTTGAAAATTGTGTCTTTGAATTTATGCACTAAATGGTACTGCTTCAATTCATATTCTTCAATTCGACTAGTAATTATTTGAAAGGTTTTTAACTTTATCGTTCGAAAGAAATTAGACTTACATGAAAGTTGCAAAAATTGAATCACATATTCTAATGTATCCTTCACCCAGAATTTTTTTTATTTTATCTTAAATATAATTTCTTTTTGTCTGTATTTTAGAGTCAATTTCTACTCAGAAGAACAACTATATAATGAAAAACTGTTAAAATGTGTGTGGCACAGAAAAATGATTTTGAGAGTAAAATTTGAGAATGGAAAAGAAGATGACTTAATTATTATACTTATATTCAAGCATAGGGGACCAAAACTTCTCTCAGCAATATCGTGTCTAGTAAGAGCAGAGGAAAATATTTAAAAGCTTGGACTTGGGAACAAAATGGCCCAGCGTCACTTCCCATTTACCACTTATGAATGGTGTGGCCTTCAGCATGCTCATTAACCATTCAGTGTCTTAAATTCGTATTCTGTAAAGAGAGAATAATATCATATATCATTTAAAGGTTTTATAAAGATTAAATGAGTTAATATTTATAAAGTGCTTAGAAAACTGTCTGGCACACAGTAAGCACCATTAATGGTTTGATAAAAGTAATTTGACAGGTAAACCAACAGTACTCTTTCTATTTTGTAATGTCAAATCATGGCTACACTTGAACTCTAAGATAAAGAGAAAGATTGGGGGCATGGAAGAGTAGCGTGTGTGCATGTGTGTGTGTGTTTGTGTGTGTATATATTTAGGTGTTAAAATATTTTATCTAAGTTTCCAGAATTCTGCACAATGTAGTGAAAATAAATTGGTAAAATCACGTTTATGGCTAATGGCAAACATATATACAATGTGGCAATTACTACTTCCAAAATACTGTTGAACAAAAACTAACTTTATTTACTATATATTTTTTAACATCAGAAAGAACGTTGGGATCCTACAATCCTGCCAAATCTTGATTTTGACCTGTATGGTACTGGGACTGTAGTGGGCTCAGGTGTTTGGCTGAACTTTGAATTATTAGTCATACTCTGAAGGTTGTTTTTGAAATTGAATCCTAGAAAATTCCTGATATATAGCTTTTCTTTTTTTGTAAACTTGCATTCAGATAATTTAGGTCTTAAGGTAAATTTAAATTAACCATATTTAGAAACGTCAAGGAAAGTAAACATATTAAAGAGATATTGGTGTCACATATACAAACTTACATGAGCCTTCTTTAGGAAGAAGCAAGCAGATAAATGAAAATTAGAAAAATATTGAATTGTGGAAAACAGAAGTCAATGAGGAAAAATTAGTAATTAATCCAGTGTAGTACTCTGAGATCTATTGATGATGCCTTGAGTGTGGCTGGGAGTCTTCCTGGATTATTGATGGGGAGAAACTTTTGATGATCATGGTGACAAAATCAAAGAGAAGGCGTAAAGGATACAGTTATATTCCCTAAGTAAAATAATTAGTTATAGGATTGAGAATTTCAAATAAAAAGCAATAAGGAAAAGAGCTTATTATATAAATAATGTAACTGGCACAGAACACAGAAATGCATGAATATTTTTTGAATTTCCAAATAAGATAGATTCCTGTCAACTCTCTAGAAGATAGGTTTCTTTTTTGCCTCTATTGGTTCTCTTGCATGCACAAAGTCTTTGAATATTTGTTTCTCATCAGATTTACCTTCAACAGTGTTGGGGCCTCCCAATTACATAAATGCTTTTATTATCCAATGAACAGAAAAAAAAACAATTACTGTTCATATTATTTCAACTGAAATCAAGCTTGTTAAAAGCTCTCTCACAATTGTTAATTTTGTACATTTGCAAAAATCAATAGCTAGAAAATTTACTAGACACTAAGGCCTCTGAAACAATACAAATGATCTTTATGCCCTAGGGCTACCAATTTATTGATAAGGTTAACAATCCTCAGGTAATGACAGCTTACTTCTCTTCTGAATCTAGCCTAAAGATTCCTTTAAATATATTTCTAAACAACAAAAATGTCTAGATGAGAGTCTAAACTGATTTCAAGTGTTTGCTTCAAAGGACAAAACAAAGACAGATGCTCCCTTCCAGCCAATGACTTAGACAATCCATATTAAAGATTGAAGTCAATGGTCATGATATACTAGGTTGGGCAATCTGGCTTGAATGTGACATTGACTGGTTTAAATTTTGAATTAATGTTTTCTCAAAATATTTCACCCATCAGATGGTTTATTTACACTTATTATTTACCAATTACTGGCATCGGTGCTAACACGCAGCAAAAACTTTTAAAATTATTTTTATTTTTATTTCCTTTTGAATTTTAGTAGCTTTAGGGGTGGAAGCGGTTTTTTGTTACATAGATGAGTTCCACAGTGGTGAATTCTGAGATTTTAGTGCACCTGTCACCTGAGTAGGGTATATTGTACCTAATGTGTCCTTTTTTTAATCCCTAGCCCCCCTCCTAAAACTCTTGATGAATTCAGAATCTAGGGAGAGAGTCAGAAAAGCAATCGGTCAATATAACATAGCACAGAGGAAAATCTCTGAATAGACCTCCATGTAACCAATGCCTACTTAGCTAATTTGCCAGATTAACAAACACCCTGCATTTCCTCTGAAAAGTACATTGGCTAATGCCCAGGGCAAGATGGATACTTTTAGGTAATACTCAACTCATTGGTAGACCCATGAGGTTCTGCTCTCACATGTTGAGTATGTACCCAAAAGCTAACTTAGTTAAGCCAGTTATAATTATTTCTATAGTTACATAAAGATTATCAACTGAAAAATGTAAGCTCCACGAAGACGAGGGCTTTGCCATTCCCAAGTAACTAGACTAGATCCTGCTTAATATTTATTAAGTCATACACTTACAAAAGTTTTTATTTATGCAAAATCTAAACTGAATGTTTTAGAAATAATCAATAAATATGGTTGCAAAATGATTCAAATGCTTGGACAGACAAATGTAAAATTTTATTAAAAATAATAAAAATCTTTAGTTCTATGTGCAGATTGCTTCACAAATATCTTTTCTTTCTCATTCAGATATAAAGAAACTGAAACTGGAAATCATAGATTATGCTAGCTATGAGCAATAGAACTATGATCCAAGCCACACAGGTAATTTTAATTTGTCGGATACCCACATTACAGATAATGAGAAATGGGCAAAACTAACATCCATACTGTATTTTATTTAACCAAACAGATCTCAAATACTATTATTTCAAGATGCAATGCATATAAAATTATTAATGAGATGTTTCATATTATTTTTACACGAAGTCTTCAAAGTCCAGTGTGTATTTTACATTTATAGCACATCTCAATTCATGCTAGCTACATTCCAAGGGCCATACATGGCAAGTGGCTACCATATTGAACTTCACAGAAATAGACAATATGGATGTGATTTCTGTAAGAAAGAGAAAAATAATCTCACTCTAATCTGCGAATTTCTGTAGCAGGTATGAGGTCTAGGTCTACGTACATTTTGTTTGTCCGTGGATGTCCCATTGATCCAGCACCATTTGTTGAAAACACTATTCTTCCTCCACTGAATTTATTTTGAAACTTTGTCAAAAATATGTTGGGCATATTTGTATGGGTCTGCTTCTAGACTCTTTATTCTGTTCAATTGATCTATGTGTCAATCCTTCTGACAATATAACACAATATTTGTTGCTGTGGTTATGTAGTAAGTTTTAAAATCAGATCTTATTGTATAAGCTTAACAACATATAATGTTACTGAAATGATAACTTCTGCAATTTTGGGAAAAAACAGACCAGATGGATTGAACACTCCTTCTTTAAACTCTCTCTCTCAGCTGTCTAAATGCCTCAAAATGGAAATTCAACAGATGAGAGCTTCTTATTGGGAAAGGGGAAGTAGTAGGGGAATCTATTTTGACCATCTCTCTGGTTTGAAACCTCTGGGGGTTTAGGAGAAAAGGAGATTCAAGATATGGCTTAGTTTTAATGTTAATGCTACAGTACAGCTGGGACTTGTCCTACATTTACTGAGAACTCTAATTTACGAAAACTAGATCCTAGCATTTTGAAAGCAGATTTGAGACCTCTAAAGCTATTTCTTTTACAGTTTTTTCCACCTTTGGTTGCAGTCTATTGTATTGTCCTGATTCTTTTTTTCACCTACTCGTAGGTTATTCTTAATCACTTGAAACCAACCACTTCTATGTATGTGGTTTTTGCTTCCTTCGCCTCACAGATCCCTCGGGTACCCTGTCTTATACTTTTAGTAAGTCATGCAAAATCATTAAGAAATGAGTCATGCAATTTATTGCTGCATTTTATTAAATTAGAGTGGTCAGATATACTTTTACTGACAGAGATTTGGATTTTACTTTCTTGAAACAGAGGAGAGAGCAAAATGGTTAAGAAGGTGATGAGAAAATGAAGTAACATTTATGTAACCGTGCCTTATTATTAATATATGGTTGGTGCTGTGCTTTGTACCCTTTGAGAGATATTTTGTGATCCAATTTTATAGATAGGAAAAAGATCTCTAAATATTCAATTTTGGAACTGATGCTCTAACCAGGTCATCCTGACTTGAAATTTCAGGTGATTCCCTCATGCTGCATCTTGAGGCAAACAAAAAATGTACTGAATATATTATTATAAATGTGAGTAACTAGAAATGCATGGGAAAGAAGAGGGGAGGAAAAGAGTAAAAAGGAATATTAAACAAATTTATTCAACAAACATTTATTGAGTGTCTATTATATGGCTGGCTATGTTCTAGGTACTGGAGGTATGGTAACTTGGGAAAATTTTATCAACATGTATTACACTATTTTCTGCATAATTCCCTGCCATACTTTTATTTCCTTTCTATTCACAGTTTCCATTAAAATAGTTTATTGAGTTAAAGCCTAGAGCATAGACAGGTAACTTTTCAAAGATACCATAATAAGTTTTTATTCACTCATTTCTGAAAGAAGGACTAGTTGGATGCTGGCTATAAACAGGGGCTAAAATTTCATCCATCTTTCCATTTCCACCAATGGAGGTGTAGAGTTGGAATGAAGTTAAGTGACCAAGCCTCTTGAGAGAGGTGAAGGATATCTCAGGAATAAGCAACCAGCAATAGATAAAGGAGAAAAATTGAAACAGAGAGAAAGAATGGTTTGGTGCTGTCCATTCCCCATCCACCACTGCCAAACATACTTATACACCTCTGGCCACTCAAACTACCTAAATGAGCCAACTTTGATGAAACAAACACTATTGGGAGAGATTACACTCCCGAGGTAGTATCAAGTAAGATCTTATCCCGCATTTAACACATTAGGAGGAAGTATTTCACCAGTAGCTAAAAACATCATTAGTCTAACATTAATTGTTTCTATCAAAGGGATTTAATTACATGACATTAAATAGTACATGCACTTGTATACAAATAATTTTTTTTTCTGAACAAACACAGAAATAATAAAATAGAGAAAAGACTAGGTGACAGATCACATGTATTGAGATACTTGCCATAAGGTGAAACTGATCAACATCCTTCTTCAAGGATATAAAAGCTTAATTTACTTAGAGGGGGTTTTAGAAATTACTAATTGAAAGATCTTACTTAACAAATTTTTTTTACATTAGAAAAAATCAGGACTTGGTAAATCCTCTTGTCACTATTAGTAAAATCATGTTAATTAGTCCAAAACTTTATTTTAATACACTATATTTTTCCTATAATTCAGTCAATAACTTAGTTTGTGGTTTTCTATAATTCAATCACTAAGTTTATTTAGAGAAAAAATCCTTAACTTGAAGTCCAGTGGTCTTTGAATCTCCTAAAATATATGCAATATTTTATGTTGCTGTGTACATCATGAGTATAGATTCTGTGTTTACATTTGATTTTTAAAAAGATGCATGTTTACCCTCCAACTAAAGTCATGAATTTATTTTTTTAAATTTAAAAATTGGCTAAATGGCTATGACGTTTATGTATTTTCATCAAAAGGGTAGTTGTTTGTGTTTTATTTCCAAGTCTATGACTTGATGTACAAAAACCTTTATACTGTATCGTGCTCCAAAAACATACTCAGATTCAAAAGAGAGAGGAATTAGAAAAACAATGAAACATTTCAGTTTAAAGTGTCTTCTCAATGGCAGATTCAGTGTATTCATTACTTTTGCTTCTTCTAGACATTAAAGTGCATAATCTAATCTCATAAACAGTACTTAATTCATAATGGCTTAATAGAATATCAGTTGGGAATAATAAGCTCGATAGAATGATAACATTATTACTGGAATTCTCAGGAGAACTTGGCAATCCAAACAAGATGAATAAGACCAATAAAATATTAGAAAGAGTAAAGAAAAAGTTAAGATTTATCATAGTCTATTTATGTTTCTGTTATTATGTCATACAGTACAATAAGCTCAGGTAATTCATATAGTCTGTTCTACATTTCACCAAATCACCCTCAATAACTAAACTATAAAGTGATAAAATTCAAGACACTGTGTTGGAAAATAAGAGGGCAGAGGGAAAGGAGCTTGGATGATAAATAATAATTAACTCCAATTTCTAAAGAACTTAAAATCTGGTTGTCAGTAAACATCAATACACATAAAAATTATTGTATCTATATAACAAGATTGGTAACTACAAAAAAAAAAAAAAAAAAAAAGAATCCCCAGATCCTGCAGAATTGGGATTGAGGGTAGAATGACAAGGGTCCTCACAGCTGACAATCATGGGAACAACAAGGAGAACAAAAGACATTTCACACTTCTCAAAGAGATTACTACCTGTTTTGAGGATCACTTGTCAGGAGTGCATCTTCTGTGACTATGCAGGGTGATCAGGTAAAAGGAAGTTACTACAGTAAAGAATGGTGATGAGGAATGGTGAGTTTCCAGGTCATTGGAAACTGAAAGTCTCCTATGAACTCGAGAAGCCGTAAAACCAAGGAAGAGAAAGAGTAATTTTATAATAAATGTTGCTGTGGATTTCTTCATATCTGTTTTAACACTTTTGAGTTATTTAAGTGTACGATTACTTAATCAATTTTTGTTATTGCTTTCTTGAATGTGGCATCTGCCCAAAATTGGACTGCACAGGTCTCTGTATTTACAAGGCTTATATTTGCATATATTAACTTAATGCAATACATAACAACCAGATGAACAATCCAGATTTAGGAGAAAGTGATTACAGCTTGTACTGGGATGGACAAGGAGGACTTAAGGAATTTAGAGAAGCTCAGTCATGAAATTAGGGTAAACTTCAAACAAGAACAAAATAAAAAAGGATGGGTTAAAACTAGGGTAGGATTGAAATAAGAAGGAAATAGATGGACATTAGAGATAATCACCTAAGTGAAAACATAAAATTGAGAATGCCTTATCATGAAATTCATGCATGAAATTCTGTCATGCCTGTTGATCTGTTTAAAAAATAATAGTAGCCACAAATATTCCCAAATGATCATGCACTGAATCTTGTGGACCCCAAGAGTAATCATAGCCCAAAGGGAGCTAAATAAAGTATAAGTATAGATGTCTATTGCAATGCAGTTTTTCAAAATGCCATTGACAATTTGTTGACTTCCTTCAAGGTTGGCTTAGCTTTCTTTCTCAGCCGCCAAAAGGCTATCAAGTTTCCCATATAGTTCTCTGAGATGATCGATCTATGTTTTGGGAGGAGTTGCAAAATATATGAGATATATCCACCTTCTATATCAGAAAGATTCCCTCTTGGGTTATCAGAACAATCAAAGAAGCTATCTGATTACTGGAGGAGAGACTGACATAAAATGGTAGTTTTTTACTTCTTGTGAAAGTTGTGAGAGCTTGACACTGCATGCAGGAATAACTTAAGAACAGTCTTCCCTCTGTGGCTTTGAAATCATTCCATGTGGGATAACTACAAGGCCTGTTATTGTTGGAAGAGCTAAGCAATAGTTTAAAGAGAACTAGATTTGTTACAAAAATCAAGATGGCTGCCTAAAATTCAATGTATTAGGTCTATTTACATATATTATGCCCAAGGCACTTGGCTGGTAATACAGGGGCTAAACAAAGAAAATTAGTTCTTGCCTAGGGAAGGGGGAAAAGGAATAATTTATTGAGTACCAATTATACACTATGCCCTTTATATTTATGTCATCCAATGCACAAAGCTTTATTATGATTTAGGAAATATTATACTCACTTTACAGGAAAAAAGCACCATGAAGTGAAAAGAACATTGACTACAGAGTCAGATATACCTGAGTTTGAAGTGTGGATTAGCCTCTTAATAGTTCTAAGAAAGGGATTTAACCTATTCGAGGCCAGTTTTCTGATTAGTAAAACAGGGAAGCATATTACCTTCTATTGTGAATGAGCAAATACTGCTTATGCTGTTTTGCAGTTAACATTCATATGAAAGGTATAAGATAGTAATAAGTAAAATGTATTATTTTATTAAATTTATATCATGTTCCAGACCTTATTATATGCTAAGAGTTTTCCATATATTATCTCATTTAATCTTCATAGCAACCAGGTGAGGAGGGGCCAGGAATTTTTCCATTATTTTACAGGTGAGAAAACTAAAGCTCAGATTTAAAGAAACCTGGGTGCAGTCAAATCAAAAAAGATTAAGTGGCTGAACTGGCATGAGCTATATGGTGCTCTCATGTCAGAGAGCCTTTCGCATAGACATCTGAGGAGGAACAAAGGGTAACAATAACAGCTCTTTCTCTGACTTTCCTGATTTTCAAGCCAGCCCCTTCCACAAGATTCTTGTGTATGAGTAACTCTGTTACCTAGTCTAGTTTTGCATGAATCCATGTCATACCCTGTTCTTCTTCAAGCACTTTTTTAGCTTCAGGTTTTCTGATCTAGAAACTTCTGTTCCTGAATTAGACCTGAACTAATTCAGGCTGTCAAGAGGTTTGTGTCTTGAAACTTCTCCTGAGTCAGAACAATAAATATTGTGCATAAATAGAAACTCAGCTGAAATAAGAAGAGTTAATGTAAAAAAAAAAAAAAAACAGGTATACAAATAATTATATTGTCAACTAAAAAATAAAATGAAATAAAAGCTTCAGCTTCATACGTGGATTCAGGGATTCACAAGAGAGCAGGTTTGAAGCCACGAAAAAGCAAGCACAGAAGTGTGTGTGTGTGTGTGTGTGTGTGTGCACTCATGTGCACACTCAAGCTGTTGATGGAACGTAGCATTTGTGAGTGAAGGGATGAAAATTAGGAGAATAGGCCAGGCGCAGTGGCTCACGCCTGTAATCCCAGCACTTTGGGAAGCCAAGGTGGGTGGATCATTTGACGTCAGGAGTTCAAGACCAGCCTTGCCAACATGGTGAAACCCCATCTCTACTAAAAATACAAAAATTAGCCAGTCATGGTGGTGCACCGCTTGTAATCCCAGCAACTTGGGAGGCTGAGGCAGGACAATTGCTTGAATCCAGCAGGCGGAGGTTGCAGTGAGCCGAGATCATGCCATTGCAGTGCAGCCTGGGCTACAAGAGCAAAACTGTGTCTCAAAAAATAAAAATAAAATAAAAAGAGAAAGTGCTCAAAAGAGAAACTCTGTGAAGGGGACAGTTTAGGGCTCACCTAGAGACCAATTTCCACATGATCCCACAGGGAGCTCTGGAGGGCAAATTGCATCCCAGAGCTGATCTCACCTTGTGGCAAAGGGGTTGGACTCTTGTACTTTCAGTCATTGGTTTCAAACTGACCTGAGGTGGGGCACATACGGCCTTTCAGGCTCCTGGCTTTCTTCAGGGTAAGAACAAGTCTCTGGAGAAGGAAGCAGCTGTGGGCAACCAGCACTCCCAGCAGCTAAGGGATGGGTGTACTACTTGGTGATGGGGACTTCGGTAGAACAGATCAGTGCCCACTAGAGTCAGAGAGAATTGATTTGGGTTTTAAAGACAGTATACAAATGGAAATTTTATTTTATTTTATTTATTTTTTTGAGACAGGGTCTCACTCTGTCGCTCAGGCTGGAGTGCAGTGGTGCAATCTCGGCTCACTGCAACTGCCGCCTCCCTGGTTCAAGTGATTCTCCTGCCTCAGCCTCCCTAGTAGCTGGGATTACAGGCGTGCACCACCATGCCCGACTAATTTTTTGTATTTTTAGTAGAGACGGGGTTTCACCATGTTGGCCAGGTTGGTCTCAAACTCCTGGCCTCAAACGATCCAACCGCCTCAGCCTCCCAAAGTCTTGGGATTACAGGCATGAGCCACTGCGCCTGGCCTTATTTTATTTTATTATAATAAGAAGACAACATAAGATCTACTCTCTTAACAAATGTTTAAGTGTACAATACAGTATTGTTAACTACAGGCACACTGTTGTGCAACAGATATCCAGAAACTACTCATTTTTTATAACTGAAACTTGGTATCTGTTGACAATGGAAATATTTTCTTTAGTCTCATGATATTAAAAATGTATCTGAATTTATGATTTTTAGATAAAGCACTCATAGAGACTATTGGGCAAAATATGAACAGATGTATTGATTTCTCCAAGGGTTCCAAACTGGAATTTTAAAAAACTTAAGATTCATGCATATTTAGTAACAACCTAGTAACATGGATGTATGCCCTCAGAGAATGGGAATCAGAATGTAAAGTATTGTCACTAGAGATTGAAACAAAGCTTTCAACTCCAATTGTTACAAAAGAAGGAAATAGACTATTTTGACATAGTCCACTGCAAGGGAAAGTAAGCAGAAATATCCGGTGGGATTTGGAGGAAAGCTGTGTAAAGGGAGCTTCTTAAATTGGACAAACCCTTTCACTCTGCTGGAGTCCTTCCTGCCACCTGGAAAGAGGCTGGAGGTCCAGCAGCAGCCATTTTAGACAACGACGTTACATTGAAGACCGAAAGTTGCACAGAAAGATGGAAGGTTCCTGGGTCCCTGACCACCATGGCCCTGCTCTACCAGCAATGTACTGCTTCCAACTGGAGCTCACTCATGTGGCAAGGCAACAAATCTCTCTTACTTAACACACTCCTATTTCTGGATTTCTGATACACGCAGCCAAACCCAATCCTACCTGATGCAGTCATTTTTTAATACTCAAAATGTGAACTATCTTACCATTATCACCTTTTGTTGCACCTCAGCTTTTCATGGAAAGTGCATTGTCAAAACATATCATTACTTTTAAAACAAAGGGTGTATAAATGTATTATTAAATACATTAAAACTAGACAAAGTCTCATAAATTAATGCAAACGTGTGGAGTAGTTTCATCACACAAGTGAAAGTTAAATTAGACTGCTCTGCCATAATAAAGCTCTGTTTGCCTGCTTTGAAATGAAAAGCATCATGCAACTTTTACTGCTGCGTTTCTTTGAAAAGTACCAAATCTCTCTTCTGAGTTGCTCTTGTCTTTTTGAGTGTAAGGTATTTATTACCACTGGGATAAAAACAGAATGTTGATGGTCACATGATGCAGGCAGCTGGGATTTCAACTCAAGGTCAGTCACTGGACCCTCAGGCAGCCAGATAGTGTTTATTTTTTGCCAAATTGATGGTGCCTTTAGCCTTTAAATAAGGAGCACTGACTATGATTAAATTTTGTCCTTAAGAGATATTTCACACTCTAATACATAGAATATATCTCATTAAAATTGTAACAGAGTAAGAAAAGCTTACTTCAGACGTATCTCAGAAAAAAATTGGAGTACAGCCTGAAGTTATCTAAAATAATCAGCATGGAACCATGCAGATTTGAAATCAGATGACAAACATGTACTTTCAAAGCATGAACATTTGAAAACAGTAACTTGCATCAGTTTCTAAACGAGGGATTTAATGTAACTATCAGAATAATCAGTGTGAGATACTGAAATATAAAATTGAATTTGGGTTTTCAGAATTAGAAACTTAACAGAAAAAGGAGGTCATTGTAGAAATGTTATGAAATAATTTTGTTTTTATGCCTAATTTAGAAATTGAATGGGCTGGGCGCGATGGCTCACTCCTGTAATCCCAGCACTTTGGGAGGCCGAGGCGGGCGGATCACAAGGTCAGGAGATCGAGACCATCCTGGCTAAAGCAGTGAAACCCCGTTTCTACTAAAAATACAAAAAAATTAGCCGGGCGTGGTGGCGGGAGCCTGTAGTCCCAGCTACTTGGGAGGCTGAGGCAGGAGAATGGCGTGAACCCGGGAGGTGGAGCTTGCAGTGAGCCGAGATCGTGCCACTGCACTCTAGCCTGGGTGACAGAGCGAGACTCCGTCTCAAAAAAAAAGAAAGAAAAGAAATTGAATGAAAATTCATTGATAATGCGGAGATTCTAAAATAAATGTAGCCAAAAATAAAGCAAATCAGCATACCAAAACTATTACAATCTTAGAAATCCATTATGATTTTTAAAAAGTGCTTTTTTTTTTTTTCTCTGAGAGGGAGTTTCGCTCTTGTCGCCCAGGCTGGAGGGCATTGGCACGATCTCACCACAACCTCTGTCTCCAGGATTCAAGCAATTCTCCTGCCTCAGCTTCCTGAGTAGCTGGGATTACAGGTGTGCACCACCCTGCCCGGCTAATTTTGTATTTTTAGTAGAGATGGGGTTTCACCATGTTGGTCAGGCTGGTCTCAAACTCCTGATCTCAAGTGATCTGCCCACCTTGGCCTCCCCAAGTGCTGGGATTACAGGCGTGAGCCACTGAGCCCAGCCAAAAAGTGCTATATTGCTATTCCCTATTATTTGTTATTCTGAAAGAGACATATCACATGTTTAAACATTTAAATAACAAACCTCCTGGGATCATCATATTTATCACACACTTTTTAAAGAAAATCAAACATGCTTCTGTTTATACAAATTTATTCCCATTCTAAATATTTATTTTACAAACAGAATACTTTCTTATATTCTTGGGCTACATGAATCATTATTATCAACAGAAGGGTGTCTGTAATTACTGGAAGCACAATACTTGCATATTTTTGAGGGTTACTCACATACACGCGCACACACATACACACAGAGTTTGGGACCTACAAGACTGTATAATCTTATTATGCCTGCTACCCATTTCATCTTCTTCTTCACTGTTTGTCTTGTTGTATCTCTGTTTGTTGTGGCCTACCCACCCCTGCTCCTCTCTGACGGTTGTGGGTTGAACTTACCTGGCTCTGGTTCCAGGAGTGGGTGTCTGACGGAACCTGCCCAATCAGAACACTGTACTCCTGAACTAGGTTGATTGATTCAGCAATGTGTAGGTGATTTCTTCAGAGTCAATTAGAACTAATCCTACGTCTTCTGTTGGAGAGAATGGTGTTTTTATTTTCTATTGGAATTGAGGTACAATGATATAAGTCTAAGACTAAGAGCCTTTGAAAACACAGTGGAGAAAGGGTGAGAGAGGTACTGAGCTAGGTGACATCACTTGAGACCCCCAAACTAACTGTATCTGAAGTAAGTAATACCTCTTCACTTTTTCATTACATGAGCAAAGGAAACTTTTTTTTTCTTAAACTGGTTTGCTAGGTTTTTGTAAATTAACAGAAATGGTGCTTACATACACACATATATGTATGTATGTATGTATGTATGTATGTATGTATGTATGTTTTGGTTGAGATTAAGAAATAGAGACCTAGGTTCTAATGATATAACTGACTAAAAATAAAAGTAATCCAATTATTGAAAGTTTCAGCACCTCAGTTGCCTCTTTAAACAATGAGTTAGTTAGATTACATGACTGATAGTTTTTGTCTAGATCTAAAATCATTGGATCCAATCAATTGATTTTCATGAATGAACAAAGACATTTAAATCTGGAAGTAAGTTCTATTAAACTTAGTATCTTGATAACCCCAGGCCAGATAAAACTATAAAAAAAAATGACTGGTCTCTGTATCAGTCAATGGGCACCATTTTATAGTTAATTTATTTCAGGAACATGGCAGTTATAACACAGGTAGCTCTAGGACAAGCTGGTAAACCTCATTGTAGGTTATCACTGAGCTCAGGGAGGTAGCATGATGGGGTGGATAACAGCAAGGGATAGGGAGGAGGAAGTTTGACTTTCAAAGTCTAATTCTAACTCAGAATTCTTCATCTGTAAAATGAGAATAATAATAGCTCTCTCACAGGCTTGTCCTAAGTATTTACTCACATAATGTACATAAAGCTCTTATTACAGTATGTAGCACAAAGTAAGTACTCAAAATTTGCCATATGTCATTATTAGCTGCAGAGCTATTGCACTGACCAAGTGCTTGAAAAAAAAAATCATTTCCTTTGGTGTGAGTGTTAATGCACAGAGGCTTTGAAAAATACTATGTGAAAGTCATTAAAAAAAGAAAACCTCTCAGCAGATTAGCTTCCTTCAACCTTCGTAAGATCCTGCTTTTGACGGCCAACCCAGTGCTTTCCACACTTTCTCACACATTGCCTGTTATTTCTGGTCAGGAAAATAAATAAATAAGTGCCCATCTGGCCAAGTATTTTTCCACCTTTATATGAACCAGAAATACCAATTGTTTCTAATGTGTATTCCCCAGATGCAATACTTATCCTCTATTTACAGCTAAGCCACTGGTAACTGTGGAAAATATTGTCAGCAAACCATACCCCAAAATGTATTGCTGTGAAAGGGGAAAAAAATATTACAAAACAAAATCCTAAACCGAATCGAAAACAGCACTCATGTCTTGGATAGATTTACAGAAAGAGAAGGACATCGCTATTTTTATTTGCTAAGAGATGTTGCCTTTTTTTACATTAAAATATTTAAAGTTACTTCTCTGATTGATCTGTTTATTTTGAGACATAATCTTGCTCTGTTGCCCAAGTTGGAATGCAGTGGCGAGATCATGACTCACTGTAGCCTTGACCTCCTGGGCTCCAGTGATCCTCCTGCCTCAGCCTCCTGAGTAGGTGGGACTATAGGTGCCTGGCTCATTTCTTTTCATTTTTTTTTTTGTAGAGATGAGGTCTCACTCTGTTGTCCAGGGTGGTCTTGAACTCCTGGGCTCAAGGGATCCTCTCTCTCCTTGGCCTCCCAAAGTACTGGCATTATAGGCATGAGCCACCACACCCAGCCACTCTGATTTCTGAGTCTTAATCAAACTAGCAAACTTATAAAGCAGTGATTTCATCACATGCCAATATTAACAAAGAAAAAGGAAGAGTAGAAAAAAAACTCCATAACTGATACTGTAAAATATTTTTCTAATTTGCATAAAGATATCAGTTCTACCCTAGTATATTTACAAGATATGACAATTGGCTAACATTTACATTTTAATTCATATAACCAGTTTGTAAGAGAAGGAATCCTTGCAAGGAAAATAAGCCTACAGAAAACTAACTTTTTGTGATAAAATGATTTTATAAAGCTGACAATAAGCATTTAAAGAAGTACTAGAACATGAACCTTTAACACATATCCAATCTACTGTTTCAGAAAAAATTAAGAATGAGTTTTTCTGCAAAAATGTATGCAATGCAAATTCTAGTTTAAAGCGGAATATCCTGTAATCTAATAAATATAGAGATGATTTTTTATAGTGATGTAATGGGCTAGATTGTACCTTTAGACTTATGGGAATAAAAATATTATTTTCTAATTTCAAAACTATTTTAAATCTTTTAAATTCTACTAAATTAAATAAGAAAATAAAATTTGAGTTAGCCACTTAAATAGGAGATTTGTTGCTCTGATTTAAAAAAAAATTGCCTTTGGTAACAACCACTCTCAAACAGTTCAAGAAAAATATACGTATGTATATATTCATGGGCAAGGAGAGGGATTTAGGAAAGGAGAAAATTTTTCTAAGGTTCGGTGATCAATTGGAATGAAAGTCTGAAATTACCTTCAGCAGTGTTGTCAACTAAACTCAGCACTTTCTGTCTCAACAGGTGCACACTCAAGCCCACCAACTCTCAGCTATTTGTCAAAGCTAAGGAAAAAGATAGCCAGTCCCCACACAGCTGCGCCTCTGGCTGCCACTACAAAAGAATGAGGCTCGGCTATTTTTAGGTTTGGGGTAGGCAATCAGCCAAATCTCAGCAGCACCACAAGAGCATGTGCTGAGATAACTGAGACTTTAGAGTTGAACCAGGACTCCACCAACCTCCCAACTTCCTGCCTCGACACCCAACCCTGTGTTCTCATTTCTGTGGTCACCAAGTCACCTGTGGCTTTCATCATGCTCCCCAAAATCTACGTTTCTGTGCTTTTCCCAGCTCCTCTCCTGTTACGACTTTTATTTCTTATCTCTAGACCTTGAAGCCATGAAATTTTCCTTATTAGTTCCTTTACTCAACAAGGAAAAAAAAACCTCAGAACACTCTGCAGCTGCTTCTATAAAGAAAGCAGTGGCTTTAATTTGTTTATAATCTGTCCTTCATTTCATTAAGCCTCTAAGTCATGGCCATTGCTACCACTGTGCTGAAAAACAAGAGAAAAGAGAATGCTTATAAAGAGTGGCAGGTAAAATAATTGATGTACAAAGAAGGAAAACACAGATTACTGTGTTTTGATAGTTAAAAGGGAGACAGAATAGGGAGCTAAGGAGTCTGATATCAATAGCGTACATTATTTTACCTTTGTTGAATGCTGATACAGAAGGTTAATATGTCTAAGAATGTGCATTTGTGAAATTTCCCCATGTGCTAGCATAATCTCACTAGGTGTTGCATGATTTCCATGAGGAAAGCTGGGTTTTAATGGAATAAATTATTCTACATTAGATTTTGCTGTCTTCTCATAACTGTTTTTAATTTGCAAACAAAAGTACATGCACACATTTACGGTATCCTCCGGTATTGCTACCAAAACAGTAATAAAATAACGTACTATTCTTTTTTTTTAATGATTTTTTTTTGTTGTGAACTGACATGAGCTTTCCTATATGAAATCCGATTTTGAAATACAAGGCACATTTATTTTGAAATTAATAGGGAATCCAGGTCACACAAAGCAAAGCCAAACCTTAATTTTACAGAACTGTTTTACCTCTACAAAAAGTCACTCAAAACAATTGTTTAAATTGTGTGCAATAATTATCTTGAAAATGCATTTTAACATGTTCCTATAAATATAATTCCATATGACTAAGTTGAAAATAATAAATAATAGTGGAATAAAATTGATACTTTATTTCCTATTTGGATTTTATCCCCATTATTCCCAAACAAATTCAATATGGCAGATAAATTGCAAGGATTTATTTTTTCTTTCTTTCTTTTTTTTTTTTTTTTGAGACAGGGTTTCGCTCTGTCACCCAGGCTGGAGTGCAACGGCACGATCTTGGCTCACCGCAACCTCCGCCTCCTGGATTCAAGCGATTCTCCTGCCTCAGCCTCCTGAGTAGCTGGGATTACAGGCACGCACCACCACGCCCGGCTAATTTTTGTATTTTTAGTAGGGATGGGGTTTCACCATGTTGGTCGGGCTGGTCTCGAACTCCTGACCTCATGATACTCCCACCTCCCAAAGTACTGGGATTACAGATGTGAGCCACCCCGCCCGGCCCAGCAAGGATTTATTTTCAGGGAGCCAGTATTATGCAGAGATCAGCCTGCTTTAGAAAATACAGTGTTTCTCATGAATGAGTGCACTATTTGCCAAAAATAATCTATTGTATCTTCTTCTCAGGCCAATAATTAAAATTGTATTATACTCCAAAGAAAAACATAAATAAAAAAGACAATCCTGTAAAATTATATGGTTATTGTGTCTCTACAAAAACGTTTTTAATTTTGTAAAATATATTATTTACATAAATATGTAAACATTCAAATTTAGGAGCAAGTTTTAGAGTAGGGCTCAAAATCTCATATCTGCCACTTATTAGTTATATGGCCTTGAGAAAGTTACTTAAGCACTGTGCTTCGGTTTTGTTTTTTAATCTCTAAAATGGGAAGGATTCTTTCCTCATGATCTGGTTCTGAAAATTAAATGAGGCACAAATACTCACACTCCCCCACGGTTCTCTAAGCCTTTCCTTGATAGTGTATTCCCTCCGTTAGAAATCTTGTTCTCTTCTTTAACTTCAACTATCATCTCCATATAAGTGATTCTCAAGTATTTCTAAGTCTTAACTCTTTAGTTTCAGTCCTCCATCACAAAAGCTTTTATTATCTACCCACCTGGATAGCCCATCAACAATTCTAAGTTGATGTCTCAAAACAAACGGCCCTTTTCCCATTCCCCTCCAATTTTGATTTTATTCCTGGTTTCTCTACTTCTATTAATTTTACCATCATCTCACCAATTCCTCACGGTGATTAGCTATCAACACTTTTAAGAATTCCAAAATATGCTTCATTAAACATTAGATAAATGGGCATTTATTGACTGTAAGTTAAAGACGTTCCATGGTGAAATGAGTTTGGGAAACTAGGTTAAAAGTTAAACAGCTGTCTTTCCTGCAGGATTCCAGAGCATATTTGCATGTGCATTGCATTGAGAAACTCTAAGGGGATTTAGTATGTAGTATTCCCCTCAGTTTTATGACTAAAGAAGTCTTTTTTGGGGGCATGGGGACAAACAGAGGGGGCCCATAATGAATAATTACTGTGCCATAGAGCACTCTTTGGGGATTACTATCAGGGAGTCTGCTATCACTATTCCCTTTTCCTCATCTCCCACAATTTAGCAACAACTTATTACCAAATAATTTGGTTCTCCTTGTTGAATCCCTATCTCATTCTGAGCTACTGTGTTTGTAAATCTGGCCTAGGCTACATGTGGGCTCTCCGTCCACTGCCTTTTCTTATTCTAACATCTCAAACTCTCAATTCAATATCTTCTGTAGAATTTGAGATCTATTTTCTGTAAGAGATACAAAGATGTGTAAGACATGATCTCTATTGTCTTGGGATCTGTGAGATGGGAATAGGCCAGCAGAGTTCAAATATATATTCAATAATATAGGCATAGACATACCACATAAATGTTGTGAAACAAGAAATAGCAATCAATGCTTATATGGGAAAGGTTACATTCGGTTTTTTTAAGGAAGTGGGACCTGGATAATATTAGTCCAGGAACTTCTAAATGAAATATTTAAAAGCATTTATCTACACCGAAGACTATCTCCTCATCTTAAACTAAAAATAAGTTTAAAATATAATTAATATTTTCATAATAAAATGCTCACTGGAGAAACTTCGAAAAAATAAAAATGTAAATACAAGAATATTGAAGTAATCCAGGGTGTAATTTCACCCTGCTAATGATGGGTGAAATTTTATTTTGGATATTTGACTTGTCTACAAGTCAATAATTCCAAAGATTTAGCTTCCAGAGCTAAAGTTTTCTAACAATAATGCCAATTAAATGTTTTAAAAGGTTAATTATAAAAGATATGATGATTAAATTTAAAATATCTTGTCACCTCCTGTTCACAACATTTTGCTTTTCATTTCCATATATCTTAAGTATGCATCTGAAAGCTATGTGAGCGTTGTAGATTGTCAAGTTGAACTTAACAAAGTATAGTTTATGTTGGGTAAAACTCATTAAAATGGGATTCATTTCTTAATTTCCAAAAGAATCATCTATATGAATTGAACGTTGATTTAATATCATTGAATATTCAATACCCAAATACACATTAGAATGTTTTTATGATTTACATTGCTTACAGCACAGAATATTCACCAATATTATTGCTAAGAGTAGAGATATGACTCAAAAGTATCAATATTTAATCCAGTAAGTATAAAGCTCTATTTTAATTGCAATCACTATTTATAAACAATTTGCCCAGCATTGCCCAAACATTTCTTGCCATTCAAGGGTTTATTTTTTGCCTTCTGTGAATTGGAGTATGATAGTAAATGGTAATACATGATATTAAGTGATAGTAAATAAGTAATAACAGAATAACTTTTGTTCTAGAGATATATGCAAGGCACAATATCACTATACTCAACTGTATCCAAAGCAGGCCACAGACCCTTAAAGAGAAAACTTAGGAATTTACTGTGGCAACAGGAGAGGAAAACAGCAAACAAAACGGAAATGTACAAATGTAGGTATGAGGAGGATGCCCTTTTCTAAAAAAAATAAGGTAGTTTAGCACAGTTGCAATGTGTGGTATATGAGTGGGGCAAAAAATGAGGTAGGAAGGACAAATAAATGGCCAGTAATGAAGAGCTTTTGAAATTTATTTCAGGTCTGGGAGTGATGATTTTGACTTAATTCCCTGGTTTTCTCTAATACTGTTTGTTGTTGTTTTCTGCATATATAGAAAATTGGTAGATTTTATACATGTGCATTACATATGTATTGGTAGATTTTATACATACGCATATGTATGTATAATTACATATATACATCTACAATTGTTGAATCATTAAGTTGCAATAATTAAATTCATTACTCTTTATGATGCTGTGGGTATTACAGAAGCATTGTAAGGTACTACATGGTCCTCTTATATCATAGATTTTTTTCCTAAACATACAACTGTATAGCGTGTGGTATGATATGAAATTCACTGGCTGAGAACTAGCTGGGTCTTAGTTTTGTATCTAACTGCTTCGGAGAACTGGAGTCTCACTTTCCACATCTATATAATGAGGAAAAGGAAAATATTCTCCAGGTTTTTTGCAGTTGTGATGATCTATGACCTTGTTATTCACTATAGGGTGTTAAGCTGGTGAAACAGCCAAACTGCAAACCAAATACCAGTTTTCCTTTAACCATCTCTCTCTCTCTCTGTCTCTCTATCATCATCTATCATGTAGTATTTTTAAAAATCATCAGTCTTCTTAATGCATATCTTAATTTCTCAATTCTCCCATTCTTCCAGCCCTTTGCTGTTTTCGGAACACCTTCTATTTACCCATCTACAGTTCTTTTGCCCTCTGGTACTTTGTGGTTACCAGTTGCTATTGTACTTCCCACAAAGGATCAATTTGCACTACAGTCATTCTGAGAGCAGTCCTCAGTAACTCAGGGAAAAAAAACCAGACTCTCAAGCAGCACTGGGGATCCAAAGACCATTTCCCAGGGAACCAGTTGGGTCACAGGAAGAGTGGGAAGAGAACAGCAAAGCCCCAAGTTATTTTCCTCTTCCCACATATTTCACTCAGATGCCAATTTTTGTTTGCTCTCAAAGCTGTTTTATTTGACAGGGCTCATTGTTATGGGCTGAATTGCCTCTTTCCCAAATTCGTCTGTTGAAGTCCTAACCCCTACTGTCTTAGAATGTGACTGTAGTTGGAGATAGGGTCTTTAAAGAGGTATTTGAGGTTAAACGAGGTCACTAAGGTGAGCTCTAATCCAATCTGATTAGTGTCCTTGTAAAAAGACGAGATTAGAACATAGACAGGAACAGAGGAAAGACCATGAGAAGACAGATGGAGAGGGCAGCCTCTGCAAACTAAGGAGGGAGGCTTCAGAAGAAATCAGCCCTGATTACACCTAGCCTTTACTACTGCGGACAAAATAAATTTCTGTTGAAGAAACCCAGTCTACTGTGGTATTTTGTTATGGCAGCGCTAGCAAAATAATACATTCCTTATTCATTTGTAATATTTTATATTTGAATTCAGATCATTTTCATTCTCCCCTTTGTATATATGTAGATATATATCCTTCTTGCTGCTAGAACAATAACAAAAAGACGATTAACTGTAAGCATAGTGTTACGATGAACTCTGTTGCTCACATGCACTTAGATATTATTTGTTTATTCAAAAAAAGCATTAACTAAATAACTTTATATGTTAAGCCTTATGCTCATCTCTAGGTATGGGGGAGAGGTGGGAAACATGACGATAAAATAACAGTATCCGTGTAACACTGATAAACATGCCAAGATATTTGTATTCTAATATTAAAGTAAATAAATTGACAAAATATGGTGAAAGATATTGTGCATTTTGATGAACTTATGCTATGAGAACACTTTAAAACCATACCTAACCTCCATTGGTGGAGTCAATGGAGATTGGTGAGAGGGGTTAGGAAATAATTTTTTTTCTGAGATGAAGTGGAAATCAGGCTTTAATTAATTAAGTGATTGGTAAGGAGAAGGAGGGTGATTTCAGGAAAACTTATCCCTGACAACATGAAACCATGGTAGTTTGGGGGCCCGCACATAGGAGCCTTTGGCTAAAGGGTTAGGAGTAGGAGACGAGGAGAAGGGTAGGAGAGGAGGTAGCAGCAATATGCTGGGTCCCGATAACATGACCTTACATACATCACGGAGTTGGCATTAGTCTCTAGCAGGAAAACATATTTTCCACCTTACAAGTTAAGGCTAATTTTAAACTTGTCACCTGTAGTAATCTCTTTAAATGAATGAAATTGTCCTATCTTCACTTATAGTAATCAGCATCTTTCAGTGCAAGGAAATTTCTAAGTGAATGTACATTTTACTCAACTTCTAATTTCCTTTAGGAATCTAAACTCATTCAATATTTTCACAAAATGATAACTGTAATCAAGGCAGAGAGCTTTATTTCAGCTAACAAAGAATAGCCCTACACAAAGGAATTGCAAATATTCTAATTAATGACTGTTCTAATTTCTCTTCCCTGTTGAAGGATACTACTTCCTGTTCTGTTTGTAGTCACGATAAACAAATGGTATCATGATCCCTCTAGTCCAGGAAATGGACTGTTTTATGTAGATGAAATATTATTATTATAAAATCTGTCTTATATTCCAAACCTAGCCTAGGACAGGATTTATGATAACTGCCCCCCATCCATGCTGGATATCACACTATGATGAAGTGTGTATTTGTATTTCTGTGAGCTCAATTCATAACTATGCAACTCTCCTGAAGCATAAACTTGGCTACATCAAAATGGCTAAATATTTGGTCTCATGTTTTTCTTTAAACTTAAATTATAAGTTTAGATTACAAACCTTAACTTACTTAAATAATTGGCTAGACATTTGAAAAAATATTGATCTTTCTTTCTATACATACAAGCTTTCTGTCCAATTTATAAAAGGAAGTAGTACAAATATATAATATATAATATATATTATATTATATATAATATATATTTTATATATGTTATATATTATATATAAATATATATATTATATATTATATATATTTATATATAATATATATATTTTATATATATTATATATAATATATATTCTATATATATTATATATAATATATATTATATATTAAATATAATATATTTTATATATTATATATAATATATATTATATATTAAATATAACATATATTTTATATATTATATTATATATAATATATATTTTATATATATTATATTATATATATAATATATATATTTTATGTATATATATATAGTGTACACCTATACTGCCCTAGTAAGAAATCAGGAAGTCAACATTGATGATTTTCTCCTATTTTTGTCTCTCTCCTCATTACCTGTGCAAATAAGTTTTACTAAGTAAATATCTAAATATCTTTTGTTTGCATTTTGTCTTTTTCATTCCTTTTATTTTTTTTTTGAGACGGAGTCTCGCTGTCGCCCAGGCTGGAGTGCGGTGGCACGATCTCAGCTCACTGCAAGCTCCGCCTCCCGGTTCACGCCATTCTCCTGCCTCAGCCTCTCCGAGTAGCTGGGACTACAGGCGCCCGCCACCACGCCCGGCTAAATTTTTTTTTTTTGTATTTTTAGTAGAGACGGGGTTTCACCGTGGTCTCGATCTCCTGACCTCGTGATCCACCCGCCTCGGCCTCCCAAAGGTCTTTTTCATTCCTAATGCCCTAAGGCTCTTATCTGGGATATAACTGCAACCCTCTTACACCTGCTTTTAGAACAGTGGCTCTAAACACAATCTGCACTTGGTGTGCCTTTATGTTCTGATTTAATTGGTCTGCAAGAGTTTTCACAAATACTATGTCATCTAACAAATAGATCTGAACCTTCTCCTTTAAAAATTCCAGATGCAAAAATAAATACTTCTGGACAACACATAGTTTGCTTTATTGGCTTTTTTAGTTTTTTTTTTTTTTCTCGTTTTTTTTTTTGAGATGGAGTCTCGCTCTGTCGCCCAGGCTAGAGTGCAGTGGCACGAACTTGGCTCACTGCAACCTCCGCCTCCTGGGTTCAACCGATTCTTCTGCATCAGCCTCCCAAGCAGCTGGGATTACAGGTGTGCACCACCACGTCCAGCTAATGTTTGTATTTTTAGTAGAGATGGGGTTACACCATGTTGGCCAGGCTGATCTCGAACTCCTGGCCTCAAGTGATCTTCCTGCCTTGGCCTCCCAAAGTGCTGGGATTACATGCGTAAGCCACCACGCCTGGCCTGCTTTACTGTTTTATTTCGCTCACTGTCTAAGCTAGTACTAGGTGAGGAGTAGATGCTAGAAACCCATCGTAATATGTTGCTCAGAGCCAGCCATTTCTCTTTCCACCATTCATACAAAAACCCAAACCAAACAAGAATAATGTCAGAGATCAGCCATGCTAGGACCTATCAATTCAGTCATCATTAAGCAACAATCACTAGGGACTTAGTACATGTGATATGTAACAGTAGTCACTGTGTAAATAAACTCACCGCCTATTGTGAGAAACAGACCTGTAAACAGTGGATAAAGGACAAGAATTGCATGCAGTTAAAGAAAAACAAGCAAAATACCCTGGGAATTAAGAGGAAGGAATGCCAAATCACCCAGTTTGCTTACATCTAAAGAAGGCTTTTTTTCTTGTTCATCAAAATACTCATGTTGGAACTAGCATGAAGAATGTCATTTCACCTTCTTTGGCCTTTTTTACCCTTTTGTTTAAAAGAAGATTCTTGATCTTCAAAGCATAAAAGTCATGTTTATTTTACTCTATGAGCAGATTCATTAAGAATGTGAAAGTATTCCCATTCATTCAAATTAACATTAAAAGACACTCTCCCAATGAATAAAATGTCAAAAATCATGTTAGTAATTGCAGTCTATGAAATGAATGCTCTGCTCTCATGCTGCATGCATATTTGTACTCATCAACTGAGCACTAACAAGAAATACACACTTAACTTAGAACAGCAGAAGGAGCAAATGCTATAAGATAATATTTCTGACTAAGGCTCAGTAATATGCAACAATTTAATTTCAAATACTGAACTTCTGGGCCTTGGAAATTACATACACAGGATTTGCAGTCAAATGAGTATTGTTTAGACATATTAAATGTGCTGAGATCTAAAATTTCATCAGTTTTCAAATTTAAGCTAGAGGGCAAATATATCCTAATGGTTCAAAAACCCTCAATTTAAATTCTGGTTTATATAGCAATGATCTTGGTTACTTTAAATTTATTTCTAAGCCATGATTTTTTTCTTTTAGTGGCAAATATTACAATAATAAATTCAAGGGAATGTTAAAATCATACCCACCAACAAAAAGTAATTCATACCTCTGAAGTTAGCTATTTAGTTGGACAATACTCTTACCTTGTGACTTATGCTATTAGATTCCTGTGTTCATCTTTTTATAGCACACAAATACACAGATGCTCACTCACACAGATGCATTCACATACACGCTATGAAACTTGAGTTTTACTTTAAAGAAAAAAATTTTCTAAAATGTGTCCAAAGAAATTCTAACTGTAAAATTTCTTCTCTCGGCTGGGTGTGGTGGCTCACACCTATATAAACCCAGCACTTTGGGAGGCTGAGGTGGGCAGATCACCTGAGGTCAGAAGTTCAAGACCAGCCTGGCCAACATGGCAAAACCCCATCTCTACTAAAAATATAAAAATTAGCCGGGCGTGGTGGCGCATGCCTGTAATCCCAGTTACTCAGGAGGCTGAGACAGGAGAATCACTTGAACTCAGGAGGCGAAGGTTGAAGTGAGCCGAGATCGCACCACTGCATTCCAGCCTGGGTGACAGAGTGAGACTCTGTCTCAAAAAAAAAAAAAAAATTTCTTCTCTCTTATGTACAAATTTCTCACTCCATTTTTCTCCAATGGGAATTTAAATTTGAAACCACTCTGAAGCTAATGTAATCATACCAGATACATAAATATTTCAATATGTATAGCAATTGATTTTGTTACAGTATTTGATAAAAGAGATACAGTGTATAGATACAATTTTAATGGTTTCCTGCAATTGGAAAGATACTTGGCATATTCATTAATTAGTACCCTTTTTATACTTCTATTAGAAAGGCTATGTTTTTGTTTAAGTACCCAAGATTCCAAAAGTGAATTTGTATCTATGAATATAGTTTAATGTGAACAATTGAAACGCACATGCAAAACTCAAATGAATTGTATACCTGGCCGGCAGGATGAATTGATAGCATATGTTATTTTTAGAAATCTGAGCGCATGTATGCATAATTCTAGTTTTTGAAGTTATCTGAGAGTCTTTCCATATCATATTATGTCCAAAAAATTAAGTGTCATCATCTAATGGTTTGAAACAAAAGAAATTTATAGGTAACTTAAAATTCTTTCCATCACTTTTGGATATTAATTAATTCAAGACACATTTATAAAACTTCTTCCTAGTACAAGGTAATATTCTAAACTCTATGAGAATATAAACACATAGAAGATGTGGTTTGCAGCATCCAGGAGTATATAATCTAGTAGCGGAGATAATATAATTTTTAAAGTTATATTTCAAATAATATAGACTCAGTTACCTCATCTGACAAGTGAGAATGGTAATATATTTTTTGCCATAGTTTTTATAAAACAAATATATATATGTTATCTTTATTGTCTTTATTATCATTATCATTCACTATAAAAGATAATGAATATATGCAAATTAATTTTTCAGTGGTAGAATTTGATTTCTAGATGTCATGAATTAGAACTCTACTCTTTTCCATTTCTCAATCAGAGTCTATATTTTCAATTTTCAAAATTGCACACCACATTTCTACAATGTGAGCCCCAGGCAGAAGAATGCTTATAAGCTTCATCTAGGCACAATATATTATATAAGGCCTGGATTGTTGTCTGGCTGGTTAATTCTTTGCTTTTGGCATATGAAGATCAAAACTGGGTTATATAATCTAATTTAGTTGAAGATAATACAATAATATACGCTTTCATTAAGAAAATTTAATTATGGAACTATCATCATAAAAATGGTCATAGATAAGAACACAGATACTATATTGCATCTTTTCTTTGGTTGAAATTTTATAAGTCAAAATAGATTGTCATGTCACATAAAAGCCTCTTTAACAAATCTCCTCAAAGATAAAATATTAAAGAAAAAGTTACTATAGTCTTATTAGTTTACAGAAACTTAATTTTATTATAAAATCAGGTCGGAGGGCCTACTACTTCAGTAAATTAATGTTATCACTCAAGCTAAGTTTTCTCATAAAATGCCTGTGCATACCAGATCTACGGATTTCTGTAATACTTTGGAAATTGAAAGGGTTCAAGACACCAGTTTTTAAAAATTCATTATTACATGAATAATAAATTAACGTAATATACAAAATATAGTTCATATTCACTGGTCAATAAAATATTACAAACATTTAAGTGCAAAAATAATAAATATGAATAGGCTGTTAGATTGGCTCTGTAGATCCTATTTTTGTTTTCAGAGTCCATTCAATTCCATGTGTTTACATCATGCAATAAACATTTCTCACCTTGAATTTGGGCATACTTGTATGGGGCTCCATGCTTGTGCACACATATTTATCCAGACACTAAGTTTCCTTTTATAAATGAGCTCAATCCCAGATTAAAACAGATGAAAGATTTCCAATCATTGTGGCCAGCTCCCAGGGTGGAAAATTAACTTAGGAATGCAGCAAACTGAAACTGAATACTGTCTGGAATGGACATTCCGTTCTAAGTCTCCTTCAGGAAACCTCCAACAATAGCTCAAGCGGGAGCAAACACTTGTCTTTGAGGTAGTCCAAGCCAACCATTCACTTTCTCAGTAATCTGTCCTGAGACACCCACTGGACTTAGAGCTCCTGTGCCCACCTCAAAGGACAGCAGCCCTGGCATGCATGCACTATAGGAGCAGAAGTGATTCTCCAAATTTCTACTCTCCTCACCTCTCCACCACTTTGTATTGATTTGGCATCTCCTAAGATATCTCAGCTTTGTAACTCCTCAAAGGAATCCCCCCAGATTGGGGCTCTTTTTTAACTTGGACATTTCCTTTGATACTAAGAAAGAACGAGAGAAAACAAAGTACACAGATAACCAAAAACACGACAGATTATATGAATCATCCAAATTAAGCAACCAACATTTTAGTCTAAAATTTATAATTTTTATAATATATTGAGTACACTGGACAAAAAAGTATCTACTTAGGATTATCCCATTCTGTTCTATTTTGTGTGTGTGTGTGTGTGTGTGTGTACAAAATAATGCATGCCAGTATTCATAAGGCTTTTCCAATCTGAATGATGCCTGAGTTCAAATATGTATACAGTGATGTAATGACTAAACAATAGTCAGATAAATGCTGTGGCATGTAGTCATTCATTTGTGTACCTACAAAACTGTTAGGCACAATTAATCCACATATAATAAGCACAGGCTATCTCCTCAAGGAGCAAGAGAGTGAGTCAGAAGCCGAGAGGCAAACTGACAGCTAAAATAGGGGATATAATTGCTTGTATACAATTATCCACAGTGAGTTTACAATAAGAATACATATCGGGGCACCATTTTCTGACCTAGTGTAGTAAGGAATTCTTTTAAACAATATTCTATAAGGAAAGATAAAAATAATATTAATAGTCATTGGTGGAAGAGACACGGTGATAGTGGTTTTTGGGAGAACATTCCAAGAAGTGGGAACAAGTCATAGACATAAAATTACATGAGCCAAAGTTATTTTATTTGCTGAACTAAAGTAATTTTATATCTAGACAGAAGTGTTCCTGGTGGGGAATAGCAGATCAGGAGGTGAGAGACATGAGCAGATGCCATACTGTGAAAGACCTTGTATGTTAGGACCTTGGATTTTACCCTGAAGCTAGAAGATTCTCTAAAGGATGTTAAGCTGGAGGCACACAATCTGATTTGTTTTAGGAACTCGACGGGGGCAGCAATTATAAGGTGGGATTTTCTGAAGACCAGATTGAAAGCAAGGAGATCATTCACACACACACAAACATCAAATCAGAGGTAGTCTTTTGATCTACGTATCTGTTTATACAAGTTGGTATCCAAATGTACATTTATCTTTTAGAGTTATATACATTAGTTATTTATGATTAATAATAATAGTTAAAATAATACAAAGAAAAATTATTCTCAACACTTTGACACTCACCAAGAAATTTTATATATCCCCCTTTTAAAGCCAACAATAAGTAAGCTTGTGAAGGGGCATTATTTTTCCTAATCTCCTCTTGAGGACAGTGGTAGACATGCTCAGCTCAATACCAGAAATATGGCAGGCTTTCAATTAATACTAGTTAAATAAATATTGGCTTGTCCAGGATTACTTGCCTTTGTAGGTAGAGGCAAGTTTAAAACCCAGGTAGTCTCAGGCATTGTCAAGTTACCATGCCCGTGGACCAGAATAACTCCTAGCGCTTGTCATATAGGCTTTTTGGTCATAAACAACCTGAAACACAATACCTTACAAAGTAGGACATATAGAATACAGCCTCCGTCATCATGATATTTTATTCAATAAGTGATGCATGTTCCCATATAATAGAAATGGATTGCATTCTAGCAGATTAGCATTAACCATCCTTTGTACCTTGAGTGATGGACTTATTAATTTACAAGACTTATCCTCGATTAGGTTTGGTGATGATACCCTACCCTTCGGAAAACCAAGAGCTTATTAAAGGTCTAATGCTGCATTTTTCAAATTTTTATTTTGCAATAATTATAGATTCACAGGAAGTTGCAAAGAAATATGCAACAATGTCTTATGCAAACTTCACTTTACCTCTTCCAATGTTGATACCATGTATAACTATAGTACAATGTAAAAACTGGGAAGTTATTGCTATAATTCATAGAGCTTATTCAGGCTTTGCCAGATAGACATGTGTGCACTTGTATGACTCTGGTGTGTGTGTGTGTGTGTGTGTGTGTGAAGCTCTATTTGACATTATCAAGTGTAGCTTTGTGTAACAAACAGCACAATCAAAATATCGAGCAGGTCCATCACCACAAGGCTCCGTTGTGGCACCATTATATAGCATACCCTCTGCCTCATTCCTGACCTCTGGCAACTAATATCTGTTCTTAATATCAATATCTGTTCTCAATATCCATAATTCTATTTCAATAATGTTAGATACAAGAAATAACACAGTATTTAACCTTTGACTTTTTTTTTACTCAATATGGTGTTCTTGACATCCATTGGAGTTGTGAATATTGAGTATCAATAGTTCATTCCTTTTCATTGTTGTGTAGTATTTAGTGGTATGAATATATAACAGTTTAACAGTCACTCATTGATGGATATTTGAGCTGTTTCTTGTTTCTAGCTACTGCATTCATGTCAAGGTTTTTGGGTGAACATAAATATCAATTTTCTGGTATAAATATCAAGAGTACAATTGCTGGGCTGTATGGTGACTGCATGTTTAATTTTAGAAGAAATTCCTAAACTGTTTTCTAGAATGGTTGTACCATTTTACATTCCCATCAGCAATATTAGAGAGACCCACTTCCTTTGCATCCTTGTTAGCTTTCAGTGTTGTCACTGTTTTTCTTTTTTTAATTTTAGCCATTCTGATGGGTGTATAGTGATAACTCATTGTAGTGTTAATTTGCATTTCTTTAATGGCTAGTGAAGCTGAACATCTTTTTATGCATTTCTTTACCATCTGTATATCCTCTTCAGTAAAATGTCTGTTAAGGTTTTTTCCACATTTTTTTCACTAGATTATTTGTGGTTTCAGTGTTGAGTTTTGAGTGATATTTATATATTCTAGATACTAGTTCTTTGAGACTTTACAAAGATAGATTAAGGAAAGAAAAAGGACATGAGTTAAAAACAGTAAAAAGCAAAACCAAGAACCACAAGTGAAAAGCAGTATGGGAAATCAAAAAAGGGAACAGCACCCAATGAAAAAAAGCAAAATCTTTATTATTTATTTATATATGAAGCTTTAACCAAAATGAAAGTGCTTTGTCATATAAAATTTTCATAAAATGCAATCAAAAAATCATTATTATAACATGTTATATGTAAACATCTGTAATTATGTTCATTAAAGCATTACACATCAAGTAACTTATTTAAAAATATATATGGGGAAACCTAATGTGTTTGGTTCCAGGTAAAAAAGTGGTGAGCAAGAACGGTTGAGCTGTCTTGGTTCATAGAACTTACCACATAATCTGACTGGCAAGTATTAATTAGTCACGTACATACATATAGAATCATAACAGTGCTACGTGTTATGGACAGATGTTACATGGCAGAGAAATTTGATGTACTTAGGGGATTTTGATGTCTATCCAGAGGTAAGCTTGTAGGTGGAAAATGGTGTCATCAAGGTAAAAAAAGGGGAAACGGGGAGGTTCTAGACAAATAGAAAAGCATACACAAAAGTACTGTAGTTAAAAAAAAAAAGCTAGACCTATTCAGGGAACAAAAAGAAAGCCAGTAAAGGGGTGAGGCAAAGGAAACATGATGGGAAATGAGATAGGAGAGGTAGGCAGTGTCTAGACTTTGATTTTTAAATGTGTATTGTTTTGTTTAGTTTGGCTTTCCTAGCAGCCAAGAGAAACTACTAACATGATTTAACAAGTGGTGGTATCTTCGAATTTAATTGGCTGCATGAATTTTAGAGAGTGGATTATCAAGAACACGAAAGAGAATGCAGAGAAACTGGAAAGGAAAGGCTACTGTATTCCTAGTGAGTGAAAATATATTGGGCTAGGATGATGGTAGAGGAGATAAACAGAAGTGGATGAAAATATTTTAGAGGATAAAACCCACAGCGATTGTCAATGATTTAGAAATAACTGGGTAAAAAGATCAGAGTTTCAAGGATGAGATATGTTTCTGGCTTGTGAAACTGGGTGAATGGTTGCACCATTCAATGATAAGAAAAACAATGAGAAGGAAGCACGTTTTGTGGGGTGAAGAGAAAGTTCTGTTTAGGGCATTTAGAGGGAGGTGACTATCACATAAGAATGGAGATGCCACCCAGGCAGTCGAAATCACAGTTCTGGAATTCACTGGAGAAATCTAAGCTAGAGGTATAACTTGGTTAGTTATCTGTATATGTGTTAATAAAGTTGTGGACATAAGTGCAATGATCGAGGAAGAGATTATTATGAGAAGAGAATTATGCTAGGACTAGATCCCAAGGAAACCTAATTTTTAAAGGCTGAGAAGAGAGGATCAGCCTGCAATGCAGACTGAACACAAACACCCTCCAAAGTAGTAGTGAAGCCACGAGAGGACAATGCACAGATCTTAAAGACGACAACATTTTTAAGAAGGGAGAAAATGGTCACTACTGACCTTCTGCAAGTTCAAGAAAGACGAATAAATTTCATTAATTGGTTCTAGAGACATGAAGTCCTCTACTTCACTTGAACTTAGCAGGGTGAAGCTTGAATAGAAAAATAATGAAAGCATGCAATTAAAAGAAAAGAGGATCTCAATATCTTGTCCAACTGATGCATATAAGAGATAGAAAGAAGATAATGCTTTGCTTTATTTTTGTATTTTTACCATAACAGAATTTATAATCTAATTTTCTTTAAAAAATTACCAAAAAGAAACCAACACAGTTACTGCTAATGTTGAATATTAAAGTACTATTATTAATAGCTTTTTAATTAATAAATAACAAATGTTTGTTACAGTTGGGAATGACATTTGAATATAATCAGTTGTTTTTTTCCCAACAGTGTTGTAGTGTTCTTTACACTTTTCAAATGGGAAAACGTATTCAGTGCTGTATTATTTATCGTCTTGCTGATCTTATAATATCAGTAAAGCCAGAAACTTTCATAGGTAAACCACTTAATTTCCAAGTAATGTGTATGTATGTGTGCCTCTGTGTACGTATGATAGATATACAAAGACAAAAAGAGAGATCTGTGCACACTAGTAATATTGAAAGAAATGAGCTAATTTACTTCATTCATCACACTGTCATAAAAACTTTCTTTTTTCCTAGAAAAGTGGTATCTCATATAACCTCATCTAATCTCATACACTAGAAAAATGTATGAGCATTGATTAAAATAAATTCTATTTCTTATTTTTTACATAATCACACATCTTAGTGTCATTATAGCAGTAAATTATAAAAACAATGTATATTTGTATATTTAATATTAAAGAGTAGTGCTACAAATTAACCTACTGGGTCTCTGAAATATATTTCTGATTTAAGGCTTATTTCTATAGCTTATCCAAAGATCAATAACCTTACAGTTAAGAAGATGCATTTTAAATAAATGTTAAAATTTATATTATCCCGATAGTTTTATATACTAGTTAGTTATTGGACAATACTAAACAATTGATACTATGGAAACACACATGATAATCAATAGACTTTTTTTTTTTTTTTTTTTTTTTGAGACAGAGTCTCACTCTGTCACCCAGGCTGGAGTACAGTGGCGAGATCTCCGCTCACTGCAACTTCCACCTCCTGGGCTCAAGTGATTCTCCTGCCACAGCCTCCTGAGTAGCTGGGATTACAGGTGCATGCCACCACATCTGGCTAATTTTTGTATTTTAGTAGAGATGTGGTTTCACCATGTTGGCCAGGCTGGTCTGGAATTCCTGACCTCAGGTGATCTGCCCACCTTGGCCTCCCAAAGTGCTGGGATTACAGGCGTGAGCCACCGCAACCAGCCAATAACCAACAGGCTTTTAATTTGAAATAAATTATTGGGGAGTATTTCTGACTTCCCCTTGCCGCCCACCCTCATTTATACATCTTGAATAATTCTGTTCCATCACGATCTCTGACATTATTTTTAAATATATAGATATGTGTGCATTCATTACCTCTTTATGAGATGAGAATAAAATTGCTTATGAAGTCAGAGAAACTCTCAGTATTATTTCTAATCATATATATGAGAATGCCAATGTTGACGTTATTGTACAGAGTGCACATTGCTTAACTCCAGGGGTGTCATTTACCTCACAGCATAATATTAATAGTCCATGTTACTGGTACACTCTAGAATTGCATAGTGTACACTATATGAATATATACAACTAAATATCACACTGTGGATGACTAACATAATGAAGAGAAAAATTAGTTTATTTATGTAAAAAGGCAACAGTAATTATAGTAACTTAAATAACCTACTGTTTATGCCAAGTACTATTCAGAAGAGTATGGCACATTAGTCTATGTAAATCATTTTTTTACAATACTAAGTCATGTTCAGGTTAGCCCAGTTCTTAGTTTTTTGTTTATGTAGCACAGTTGCCTGTACATAACTGAAATAAACTCTAAAAGAACAACTAGTGAGACCACTCTAAGGATGGCTAACTGTAGATGATTACAAACAAACCAGGGCTGCATTAGTTTTATTTTTGATCTTTTTCATCTTCACAAAGTAAGAAGATTGATATAGTAATAAAATTGTGAGACAACATAACTGTTATGGATATTATCATAGACAGCTCCCTATGCAAGTCTAGAGAATGTATATCAGTTATTTGGGATATCTCAGTTTTTATCTAAGAAAATATAATATGCCAATGTCTATAGGCTTTGAGTAAACAACCCAAAATTTTAATGGGTTTTATTTTTAAAATGCATCCTCAATGGGACATGTCTAGTTCTTGTTAGAAGATATTATGATTCCTGCCATTTTATATTTTGTTCTATCCTTTTTAGAATTCTATTAAAATCTGAGAGATTGTGACAACTGACTGGTTAAGAATCTTTAATCCTACTGTCATGCTGCCACCATTAAAATCCTGACTCTACCACATACCAGCTGAGCTACCTTAAGCAAATTACTTAATCTCCCTGTACCTCTATATATTCATCTGTTAAATTTAGATGATTATGTTTCCCCCACCTTCTAGAGTTAACATGGAAATTATCACATATGTATGTGATGTAATCAGAGAAGTGCCTGACACTTATTACAGGCTTGTTAAATGGTAAATACAGTATTATCATTGAAGATTAGGTGAATCTAGAATAGTGCTATGCACACCCAAGGTACTGTCAATAGCTATGTATGTAGGACAAATCAATGTTTCATTAATCCTTTTTGCCTCGCTGCTTCTTGCAATCATTCTCTAATTCACATCTCTGTATGTCCATACTCTTATGCCTATTTATAAAAATGGATTCTTCAATGAGAATGTCCATAATCACACTATTCATTAGTAATCATTTATGATTGATTTGTACCATACTTTATAACTTTCTTGATATTTTATAGTAGTTGTATGCATATACATATGTGTGTGCATCTGTTCTCTGACTTAGAGTTGCTATCTCATAAAAAGCAAAGAGAACATAGGTGTTCAACAATGTTGAGTTATAAGTAATTAAAAACCTAATGTCAAAAAAAGTTGCTCAATATCATATTACTATTTTATCGAGTCTTACTTTCTCCAAAGCTAACTGATAAGTACATTACATTCATCCATGATTAGATTCAATTACTCAAATGCCTTCTATCTCTTTATTGTGATTCTGGCTTTATTTAAACTGAAATGTCAATGTTTTCTAGGTATTTTTACCATTTTTGCAGATATTGGGATAATCAATTTTACTAATGGTCCTCCAGAATTTTTAGACATTTCTCCAATAAGCATCTATATTAACTAAAATAGCATTAAATAAAGTGCAAACTTACCTTGTCATATCTATGCAATTCTGTATTCTCTAAAGGATGATTTTTCATATTACTCAACAATTCTGACTGAGCAATTGAAATTGAGACTATGATAAATGTTTTACACTGAAGGCTCATTTCATTATACAGTAGTCAGTTGAAATGGGGTTTCCGAAGAAGGTATTTTTAGGAAGTGCAGAGTACAGGAAAAAGCTGAATACATTATACAATTTAAGTATTTATTGAAGCTTTTCTACTAAGGCAACATTTTGGTAATATTCACAGAAATAGCAATATGGGAGGAAATTAGGGGTAAATAGATGGTAGAGACTGTGGAAACCAAGACACCTAATGCTAAAAGTGGGATCCTCGTTCATAAAGTCATTAAATTGGAGATTGAAAGGAACAGACCTCTTTATGGAAATATTATTTCCCTTAGAATTTCATCATTTTTTCTAGATGTGTCTTCTCTGATTTTTTTTTTTTTAGTGCTTTTGTCTTCTTTATTGAATTCCCGATCTCCTCTTCACACTCTATTATCTTTCTAGCTGGTCTCATCCACTCCATGAATTGCATATTTAAATCCCTAATAATGACTTCATTTCTAGGCACAATACCCATGCGCTACATAAAAATACAAAACAAAACAAACACCTTAGCATCCACACCCCTAATCCTTCCCGTTGTTCCAATTTCCCTTCCAATCTCCTTGCAAATGGCACCATTATCCACCCAGTTGTGCATTTCATGGACCACACAGCATGCAATACAACACCAATTCCTATTGATTCTATCTCATATACAAATCTTGAATAGATTTACTTCTTTCATCTCCACTGTCCCCATTCTAGTCCAAATCACCTTCTTCTGCACCTTGGATGAGCTACCATAATTGCTTCAGATTGATAGTCCTTCATCTACCCTAGGCACTTTCCAATCTCTTTTACACAAAACAGAGTGATAGTCTTAAAAAATACAAATATGTTTACATCAGTGTTCTACCTGAAACCCATAAGGCTGTCCATCGATCTTAGTATAAGAAGAAAAATAATTTCTATAACCTTCAAGGCTCTGAATGATTGTACCCCAGTCTGCCATTCAGATGCAAGCTTGTTCCACACTTTTCTGCACTCACTATACTCTAGGAAAGCTGTACTTGTTTTAGATCTTTCTCCATACCATTTTCCATTCAGAAACGTTGCTCCTTCTGACGGGGACATTTTTGCTCCCTCTTTTCTTTTGGACAACTGTACTCTAACCTCATTCTTCTTTGTCTTGCTTCGAATATTTTTTTTCTCAGAAGTATTTCCCCAATTTCAAAGACTGGTCTAACTGTCCCTATTATACATTCTTATTACAATGTATTGGCTTTATTCTATAGCCCTTATCTCCAATGCAAGTAGTTTGTGTGTGTGTGTGTATTTAATATGCACATCCTCCTTGAAATGCTAGTCTCTCTTTGAGTTCACTTGTTTAGAATACTATCTCCAGAGCATAGCACAGTACCTGGCACAAAATTGGCACTCAATATGTGTATTTGTTGCATGGACAAATGAATCAATAAATGAATAACAAATCATCAGCTGTAAGTCCCTTCTTTAAACTGTGGTCGCCCAAAACCACACACTGCAAATTTTAGAGAGTCACTTATTTTGATACTTTTATTTTTGGATTTATTTTGAGAGCCAATCCATTTTCAGACATTTAAAGTAAAACACTGCAAAAGCCATAGGCTTGAGCAAAGTGAACCTCTGTGATAACACTTGGTGTTCTCTGACAGCCCATTAGAGATGGGGTGTGTACACCTAATCCAAAGGAATCCTCTAGCTCTTCAGCAGCTGTTCACACGGCTCATGCCCTGCCCTTCAGCGTCTACTAAATCAGGATTCCCCAGCTGTCTGAGCTTCCCGTAAGCGTTTTTAGTTAACCACCTACAAGCCAACATTGCTTGCATCTGATTACGCTCTTTAAAGTCTAATTTCCGTTTTCCTTCCTAGTTATTTTGCAATATGTGAGAGTCATTGGGATTCATCATTTTTACAGATTATTATTTTTTTGCTTACTCAACTAGTTTATTAATACTTTGTTCACTTAGTCACCAATTTATTTCTAATACATCCTTCTTAAGCAACAACATAAAAAGGAATTACTCAATTTGCCTTTGATGAAAATACTTGGGCCATTCTGATTTTGTGATTTTTCTTTCTTATTTCTTTAATTTTTCCTCACACAGCTTCCAAGGCTAAAATCTGCACTTGTAACAGTGTACTGACTCCCTTGCCCTTTAAGTCAGCACTTAGCTCAAGCTAAGGTACTATTCCTACCGTAATCTGATAAAGGAAGAGACAAGTTGTGTGCAAATAAAGATGAGTGCCAGGAATGAGAAAAAAGCTACTGATGTTTATGCCCTTTTATAGTCCTGATTCTATGACAGTCTTAGCCAAAAGCAGAGTGGAAGAAGGGAGAACGCTTTAAAACAAAACAAAAGAAAAGCCAAGAAGAGGGTAAAAACATTTAAAGAGTAACCATTTTATTTGCCCATAATTGGAAATAATATGTGTGCTCAGCTAACGCTGACCTTTTTTAAAAATCAAAATTTTCATGACAGTGAAGACAAAACATTTAAAAGTTGATAAATTAGCAAAAGACTTCATGATATATATGTGAATTCCTCATTGTTGATATGCCCATGTATGGTTTTCATATTTGTTAAATATAAACAAAAAACATCATGATTCAAGCATCTGACTTTTTGAAGTTTCTTTAAAATTATCTTAATCCTCTCCAAAACCCATTAAGCCATCTACATTCTCATTTCATTACATGGATAAGCATTGGCTTTAATAATGCATTTTAATGTTCCTCCTCTTCATTGACACAACCACATGTTTCTACTAAAATAAATAACTCAACTAAAATGAATAATAAACAAAAATAAAGGCAAAGCTCTTCCTGATTCTTTTATTCAAATGGCAACTAGACCTAGATATTATTCACCAGTCTTACATATATTTCAGATTTCAAAACTGGCATGAGAAAATCAATTCATCAATTTGCTAACATTTTTAATTTAGGGACAATTATTTTCTTAAAATTGTATGTAATCAAAATACTGAGTTAAAAATTCTGAAAGAGTCATTTAAGAACAACAACAAACAACAAGAGCAACAACATTTTATCAGCATGGCAAGGAAATGACAGCTCCATTTCAATTAAAGGATAATCGTCAATTCTCCCCCACTTCCCATTAGTGAGGAATGGGGTGCATAATGACAGAGTGAAAGTGAGGCATTGAGGGAGAAGGCAAAAGATCACAAAATAAAGCAGGAATACATTGATTTCTAAACCAAATCCAGACTGCTAAGAACATTGGTTTTCTCAGGGCTTACTATCATTACATATACTACGCAAAGTCACCTTCAGAGGTTGTAGGCCTCCAAAAATTGCTCTGTGTGTTCCGTTGCCTACTGAAATTCCCAATTTTGAATGAGTGATATCAGATTAAAATAAAGATCGAGCTCAGAGTTGAATAGAAATTATCTCTTAAAATGGCAGCCTAAATAGAAGATGTGAGCTATAAAAGAGGGAGTACTGATCTTTGTGTTTTTAATGGGAATGAGCTAGAGGTTGTATGGCCGTGAGATGAGGACTCTTTTTATTTTTATTAACTTTTAAGTTCAGGGCTACAAGTGCAGTTTTGTTACATAGGTAAACTTGTGCCATGGGGGTTTGTTGTACAGATTATTTCATCACCCAGGTATCAAGCCTAGTATCCATTAGTTGCTTTTCCTGATCCTCTCCCTCCTCCAACCCTCTAACCTCCGAAAGGCCCCAGGGTGTGTTGTTTCTCTCTATGTGAGGACACTTTTAAGCATAAGCCAGCAGAGCCATTTCCCTTCCTCATCCTCATTTGTCTGCTGCCTATCAGAATTGTGCTTAAGAAAATTTATATGCCCTTAAAACACTGGAGCCAAATGTATTTTTCTGGTCTTTTTGTTGGGCCATATTCAAGGAAGTAATCCTGAATGGGGAAAGAGAAAGGCTATGCCCTGGGTGTTAAAGAATTTCAGAATCTCTAGGGGAGCCATCTGGTTTATGAAGGCACACTGAATGCTATAATATGCTGTAATATATGAGGGAAACAGACTTTTTATACTATCAAGTCTTTCATGAAAAAATTTCATGAAAAAATAAACAAAATCATTTTAGCTTTTAATCTTGGAACTATATTTAGCATAGGAATGATTCACGAATAGCAGAGTTACTCTCCCATTCGAAGGGGTTATCAGTATCTCTGGAAGACACATTCAATTTTAGTATTAAGTAGGGGGAGCTTGAAATTTTGCAAGGATTTTAGGGACAATTCTATAAGTGACATAAATAGAAAAAACCCTCCAAACTTGGTAAAATAATAAATTATCCCATGGTGTTGCCATTTTAACTTTGATATCTGTATTAAAATGAAACTTCGGAACTCCAAACATATGTCAATATTTTATAGCATGAAACCCCAAGGAAGTCTAACTAACAGATGTTTTAAGTAGGGAAAAGGTGAAGACTACAAAGTACTTATTTGCTTGTTTATGTTTTAAGTAGGGAAAAGGTGAAGACTACAAAGTATTTATTTGCTTGGTTTGTTTGTTTTTTGAAGATCAGTATACTGCATTGAGCACACTCTACAAGGGGAAATATTTTCATGAAATTCTGCTATGAAACCTGGTTGCATTTAATAAAAAGGTTTATGTCCCATATTGCAGCCCATGACCTTCCCAAAAAAATATTCCAATACGAACCAACTGCTTTGATAACAGAACACAAACCTCCTAGGACTATAGCAGGACTTTGTGAGAAAGAAAACCATTGCCTCTCTCTGAATCCAATCAAAACCTGAATGTACTGTATAAAAATAAACCAAGGTCATCATTATTCCTTGTCATTGTGATTTGGCGTGCCTTCAAATTACATACCCTGTATATTTCAAATAACTGCACCGCCTCCATTAACTGAGTTTGACATCACTTTAATCAATGTATCTTTTCAGAATGAAAGGCAGAAATGTCAAATTCCTACCATTATAAATTCTCTTAACTCTCTAATCTGCATTAAATAAAAGGTTGTCTTTGAGAAATAATAAATGCTCTAAAGAAATATAACTAGCATGAATTTTATTTTAAAATGTAACCGGGAAAAGATTCAATCTCAACACATCTCTTCATACAGAGGTGATTTCCCCAGAAACTATTAAAGCCTTACTTACATGAGGGGCCCCTCCCAAGGCTGTATCTAATTTTGTATTATTTTTCTTAAAATAGCACCCCCAATTGTATAACCTCAGGCCCCATAAATCCTTTCTTCCTGGTTTGTTCTGTATTGTCGGACAGGGAACGTACATTAGTCTCATTTGTCAATTCCTTAAAAAATGATGTGTGTTTAAAATAGAAAATTTAGAAAAATGAACAGAAAATTATCTTTAAAGAAAGGTTAATTGCTAATTAGACCCTCTTAGGAAACTTTATACTCTGTGATTTGAATGCATATAAATGTGCATATATATAAATATATATACTCATACCAAAATACTGTGTTTCTTGTATGTGTGATGAAATAAAGAATTGATGAAAAAGTATGATAAATCATTTTTAATAAGTTAGGAAAATATTACAATACAAGGTGGAAGGAGAAGGAAAGTTTGGGAAATGACTTTGTTTTACTCTTGAGATAAAATTTTGATGAAAGATAATAAAATAGAATTTTGAAAAACACCTGATGTTTCCAAGACAATGATTTTAATCTCTTTTATTAAACTACACAAGTGGTTAAAAACTTGACAATTTGTTTCATATGTAGCAAAAGACGTGGAGTACAGGGATTTCAAATGAATGCTATAGGAATAAAGAGGAAGCTGTATTAATATCTCTGCCCAAATGATGAATTTGCAATTCAATACTGTCTAGCTGGACTAGTGTCAACCAACACCTTTTCCCCATTAAATAATGTAATTATGCATAAAACACTTTGTAGTCTTTTTTTAAAGTTTAGAGTAACATCTATATGACATACTCTATTGTATTTTTCATGTTATGTCATGTAAGATACACCAAAAGCTTTGTATTAACAGTATATCAATTTAGATCAGCAATCTCTTTTTCATAGTTAAGATGTCTTTAAAAGATTCTGCAAATGAAATTCTAAAAGGTGATTTTATTAGACCTCAGATGACTTACATCATTTAAATATATTCAAATGAAATGTCTATTTGCAGTACACTATTTGAATAATTCTTTACAATGCATTATTTGAGCAATTCTAAAAGTAAACAATACAGTGTGTTTGACAATACAGTGATCTCTTTTAATGGGTAACTATTTCGGTTAAAAAACAACAAAATGTACTTTTGTAAGTTTATCAAACTAAGGCAAATTTACAAACTGGATTCAAATGTCAAACATCCAAATAGTAGTATGTTGTCAAACAGCAAAATTTAATGTATAATATAGCCCTGAGTATATCTACGTTTTTTCTTACCAAACTCATTGTCATGTTGCATAGGCATTACTTGATAATTTTTTAAACGCAGCATGAAAAAATCATACAGGGCATGTCCCAAAAAGATTACCTTTCTTCGCATTCTAAGAATTGAAAGTTATTTGAATATCTATGACAAAGCAGAGTGTAGGTTTACCTTGCTTCATTTCAGCAGAATTGCATATATTCTTTCAAAATTGCTCTATATACTGGTATATGATGTTAATTATGTAGAATATATATATAATCACTAGTGATTTTGATAGTATTTATGTTACATATATCAAAGAAATAAAAACAACAAATAAAAATGTGTGCGTATATGTGTATATTGCAAACAACAGATATATGCCATGCATATATTTGTAATGATAGTAAATATAATAGTTTTTCAATCTAAAAGCAATAATGATGTTCACCAAAAGAAATTTATGAAGCAAGCAATGTAAGTAAATATTGTATTATAAAATCTGGTAGCTTTTAGTGTGACTCAGTACATGGACAATGTTAACTTATTTCCACAAATTTTTCACAGTGGCAAAACTTCTGCATTTTTTTTAGTAGTTGTGGAGCATTACTTATTTGGAGAGATTTATTTTTTCATTCTTAATTATAGGCATTGCCCTCATATCTATTTTAGAATAACTATACTCCACAAGTCAAAGATGGGTGGGGAAGAGATAAACTCCCATCTCTTTGGGACACACAGTCCTTATCATATATTATTTTTACTGTTGTGCCACAGTCCATTTTTAAATCCTTCATTAGTCATCATGACTTTCTTAAAAATAAACAAAATAGTTGTATTTCTGTATGAAAGATAAACTAAAAAATTGAACTGAAAAGCTAGCTCATAATAGACATGAAACAACAAGGTGACTTTACTACTAAATATAATTAGGAGTTCCTCAAGTTTGTAGGTTGTTTACCAAGAGATCATCTGATTATTTGATAGCATAGATCACATCATTATTTGAAATAATTATCATGATATGCTACAGAAAAGAGCATTTGAAATAGTAAATGTGAGTAAGAAACATTAAAATTAAATTTTTATCAATACTTTTCACATCCTTCAATTATCCACCCCAACTCATTTTATTCTTTATTTTCTCCATGATATGTCAGAGAAATTTTTCTAACTTTTAGGCCTCCATGTAGTTCCTATACAGTAGTTAGTTCAATTGAGAATATATGTCAGGTCAGTAACCTTTATGTAACTGTTACTAAATACAGAAGTATCAACTAATCAAAATAATAACTCAGATATACAAACTATCTCACAGCAATCAAAATAATCTGCTATAGTCAAATGACATTCTGCATATTCTATTACGGCAGTGGTTTATTAATCAAGAAATCATGTGTTTAGTTCTATCACAAAGAAAAACTTTTAAACTCCATTTCTGTTGAAAAGTTTTCCCAATGAAAAATATATATTCCTGAATACATATATATATATATATGCAGTATATATAACATTTATGCTTCTTTGCAAACTACTGTGATAATTTAAAATCAATCTACCTAATTAGTGAGCTTGTCACAAACTAAACGTTATGCCACAGTAAAATATATTTTTAGTTACTTTGTACTTACAACAGTCCTCTACTTCTTCCCACCAAAGCATTTTGAAAAGTGTATATCAAGGCAGCGATAAAAAAAAAAAAACCTGGTAAAAGTTCTTCAAACTTTATTGCTCCAGTAGGCTTAAAAACAATGAGAAACCAACAAACTTCAGCAGCTTTAAAAAAAGTAACACTTCAGTTTTTCCTATTCATTTTTCTCTGAAGGTAATTGCCTCCAAGATCTGAGTCCTGTAGGGGGAAAGTGAGTGATCCCAACACTGAGTGAGTCAACACAGTAACTGATGCCAGGATTCTGTAGAGGCCCCTGGATATTTCAAATTCCAGGACCTGCGCACAAGCAAGTGACCCGCCTTCTCTCTCAAGTTGGTTTCCCATAATAGGACTGTCCATGGTCACTACATATAAGGTTGTGCTTCCAGCATGGCAAGCTCTGTGAATTCAAATAATGCTCAACTGTGTTCTGATTAATATCCAAACCAGAATAGCACAGTGGACATAGTACTTGCTTTTAAAGCCTTCTAAACACAAAAACTATTCAGTACAAAACCATAACAATATTTTCTGTAACTTTCATGTGAATTTATAACAGAGCAGAAAATCCTGATTCAAAATTGACTTTTAAATGCCTTTTTTATCCTCTCAACAACACCAAAAATTTCACTCTACCAAATAAAAAGAAATGCCCAGAATAATCTATGCATTTGTTACGTACCCACTGTCTACCAAAGTTATTTTTTCCCCTTGGGATCCAATCAAAAGTCATGAATTGATGATGCCAACAGTCTGAATAAGAGAAGCAGCAGCAGAATGCAGCAGCTGAATTCTGAAGGCAGAATGTGTGTGTGTGTGTAGGTCTCATGGGACATGTTTTCTTGCTAAAATAAAGAATACTCTTATAATGGAGCAAAGAAATTTTTCTCAAATCCTAAATTTCAGTTGTGAGTTATGATAAAACTTCTTTACTAACAAATTATTCTTTCTTCCATTTCTCTGGTGCCAATTCTTAAAACACCATTTTTTTAGACATTGAGTTAATGGTCATTTAATGGTTCTGAATAGAGGCTTGTTTTCTGTATTAAGTGAATATAGTTGTATTATGTCATTCAGCATGTAAATCATTCCTTGCCAATAGAAGGCTTCTTCATCTTGTTCCTTCTTACTTTTACGCAACAGGCGAGCCCAAAATTGATAGAAAACATTGGTAACATTTTTTAAAGAAAGATATTCTTTTTATAGTTATAATAATCCCTACTAAAATTTTTGTTTGAGTGTTTTTATCGTACCATTTGTTAAAGTGACAGACTCATTTTTCTATGTCAAACATTCAACTGCTTGCGACTGAAATGAGTAATAGATAAAAATAAAAAAAAATTGAGTCAGACTGTGATGTTTACCTTAATAGTTAATTATACATTCTGTGTTTTAGAATATTATTGTCATAACATTGCTATTTTCCCCAGCAAAAGGTATATGAGATAAAACATAAGGCCTAATTTTAATTTAAAACATTCTTTTCCCTAGGTCACCTCCTTTCCTCTCAGTGTGGTTGTCTAAATATGCATATAAGCAAAATTTTCATAAAACAACGTAAAAAAATGAAAAAATTGTTTTGGGCTGATTTGGCTCTAAGTCTACATGTTAGCATCAGTGTCCCTCTATGCTATGAGGTACAATATTGCCCAGAGTATAAGTCCCCTTTGTATCTTGTACCGTGAGTTTTCTACAAACATAAACCCTTGTTTAGGCCAAGGCATGAATACAACTTGTCAGTCCCAAACCAACATCAATATCACATGGGAACTTCTGAGAAATGCAAGTTGACAACGAGACCTCAAAAGTCAGAAATTCTGGGGTTGGGACACAGCACTCTGTTTTACCAGTGATTCTAATGCATGGTCAACTTTGAGAAACCCTAAAGTGTATGTTTCTAAAAACAACTGTGGTTCTAAATGTAACAAAGATGTGTCCTGGGTAATATCTAAAGCACCAAATCCTGATAGATCTGAATGCCCTCAGATACATTTAATTGCCATTCAGCCTTAGTTGATAATCAGAATTTATATGGCACCTGTAATGATTTCTGCATTGTGTGGAATGCATATACTTCCTTTAAGATTTTATAATCCAGGTGGAAATATATGCTTACAATAACTGGAAAAGTGAAAGGCACGTAAAATAAAATTTAGACCAAACATAATTAATTCCAGTTCAGACTGTGTCACCACAGTACTTTCTTGTGTCCCTTAATCACTTATCTTTCTCCTTTAGTCCTCAGAATAACTACATCTTGTAGGTCTTATTAGCCCTATAATAAAAGAACTTGCTCAAATTTCCATTTTTAATAATTGTCACAGAATTTTTAAAAATTTATTTTAACTTGTTATTTTCAAATACTTATAGATTCACAGGAATTCGCAGAGATAGTATACAGAGATCCCATGTACCTTTCACCCAGTTTCTCCCAAAGATTAACTACAGTAACTACAATTCAGTATCAAAACCAGGAAACTGACATTGATATGTATATATATTTCTATTTCATCACTGATTTGTGTAACCTCAACCTCCACAAATAAACACCTGTTTCATCACCACAGAGATTTGCCTCATGCTATCCCTTTACAGTCACACCAGTCATCCTCCCTAAATGTCCCTAAAGCCTGGTACCAATCAATTTGTTCTCCATCACTGTAATTTTGTCATTTTAAGAATACTAGATAAATCCAGTGATTCGGTGTGTAACCTTTCGAGATTGTTTTTTTTTTTTTTTTGGCATTATGTACTTGAGATCCATTTAAGTTGTCATCAATAGCTTATTTCCTTTTATTGCTGAGTAGTAGTTCATGGCATGGATGTTCTATAGTTACTTTATTCACATACTGTGGGATATTCTCGTTGTTTCCGGGGTTTGGGCACTACAAATAAAGCTGCAAAACAATCATGTAGTTTTTTATTTTTCATTTCTCTAGATTCATGTCCAAGAGTGTGGTTATAATTTACCATATAAATTTTAGAATAAGTTTATCTACAAATAGATCTACAGATCTATCTACAGAATATCTTTCAGGTAGAATTTTGATAGGAATTCCATTAAAATTATGAATCAATTTTGGAAGAATTGATGTTTTTACCGCATTGATTCCCCCAATTCATTAACATAGTACATATGTCCAATATTTAGGTTATCTTTAATTTATTTCATCATACTCAGCTTTTTTACACAGTGCTTTGTATTGTGATTAGATATATTAATATTTCTAATATAATGGCACTACTGTGTTATGCGTGTGATTGCACAAAAAAAGGAAAACAGCAGAGTTTCCAAAACCAGTTCTTTTCCTGTTTGTTTTTGCTTTTTAAGAAATTTTCATTTAAGAGATGGAGGCTTGCTCTGTCATCCAAGCTGGAGTGTAGCGACACAATCATAGCTCATTGCAGTCTCAGACTCCTGGGCTCAAGTGGTCCTCCTGCCTCAATCTTCTGAGCAGCTGGGTCTACAGGTGAATGCCACCATATTCAGCTAATTTAATATTTTTTTTAGAGACAGGGTCTTGTTATGTTGCGCAGGCTGGTCTTTAACTTCTGGCCTCAAGTAATCCTCCTGCCTCAGCCTCCCCAGGAGCTGGGATTATAGGCATGAGTCACCACACCCGGCCAGTTTGTAAAAGGAAGCACATTTTAAAATGTTTATGTTGTCAAAAAATGTTATATGCTTGTTGGCCGCTTGTATGTCTTCTTTCAAGAAGTGTCTGTTCAGGCCGGGTGTGTTAGCTCATGCCTGTAATTCCATTACTTTGAGAAGCTGAGGCAGGCATATCGCTTTGAGCTCAGGAGTTCAAGACCAGCCAGGGCGACATGGTGAAACCCCATCTCTAAAAAAAATACAGCCGTGATGGTGGGCGCCTGTCATCACAGCCACTCAGGAGGCTCAGGCTGGAGAATCGCTTGAGCAGGGGAGGTGAAGGTTGCAGTGAGCCGAGACTGTGCCACTGCACTTCAGCCTGGACTAAGAGCAAGACCCTATCTCAAAAAAAAAAAAGTGTCTGTTCATATACTTTGCCCATTTTTAATGAATGTATTTGTATTTTGTTTGTTGATTTAAGTTTCTTATAGATTCTGGATACTAGGCCTTTGTCAGATGCATATTTTGTGAATATTTTCTCCCATTCTTTGTCTGTTTACTTTGTTGATAGTTTCTTTTGCTTTGCAGAAGCTCTTTGGTTTAGTCAAGTCCCACTTGTCAATTTTTGTTTTTGTTGCAATGGCTTTTGAGGACTTAGTCATAAATTCTTTGCCAAGACCAATGTAAAAAAGGGTACTTCCTAGGTTTTCTTCTAGGATATTTTACAGTATGAGGTCTTATATTTAAACCTTTAGTCCATCATCAGTTGATTTTTGTATATAATGAAAAGTAGAGGTCCAATTTCAATCTTCTGCATGTGGCCAGCCAGTTTTCCCAGCACCATCTATTGAATAGGAAGTCCTTTCCCCATTGCTTATTTTTGTTGACTTAGTCAAAGATCGGATGGTTGTAGGTGTGTCACTTTATTTCTGGGTTCTCTATTCTGTTCCGTTGGTCTATGGTCTGTTTTTGTACCAGTACCATGCTGTTTGGGTTACTGTAGACTTATAGTATAGCTTGAAGTCAGGTAGTGTGATGCCTCTTGCTTTATTCTTTTAGCTTAAGATTGCTTTGGCTCTATGGGCTCTTTTGGTTCCATACAAATTTGGATTAGTTTTTTCTAATGAAAACGAAAAATGAAAACTGACATTGGTAGTTTGATAAGATTAGCTTGAATCTGTAAATTGCTTTGGGCAGTATGGCCATTTTAACAATATTTATTCTTCCAATCCAAGAGCATGAAATGTTTTGCATTTATTTGTGTTGTCTCTGATTTCTTTCAGCAGTGTTTTGTAGTTCTCCTTGTATAGTTCTTTCACCTCCTTGGTTAGCTGCACGGTCATAAAAAAGAATGAAATCACTTACTTTGCAGCAAGATGAATGCAGCTGGAGGCCATTATCCTAAGCAAATTAACACAGGAACAGAAAACCAAATACTGCATGTTCTCACTTATAAATGGGAGCAAAACATTGAGTACCCAGTGGACATAAAGATGGGAACAATAGATACTGGGGACTACTAGAGGGGGAATGGAGGGAAGGGGGTGTGAGCTGAAAAACTACCTATTGGGTACAATGCTCACTACCTGGGTGACTGGATCATCAGTACCCCAAACCTCCACATCATACAATATGCCCTTGTAACAAACTCCTGAACATGTACCCCCTGATTCAAAATGAAAGTTGAAATTATTTTTTTAAAATTTTAATAAAATTACAATTGTTTACAGATGAATTAATTAGACATACATTTTTCAAAAATGTAAAGCATAATTTTTATTACAGTGAACTCATACACATTTTTTAAATTACTTTTTTTTGCCTACACTTAGATGATACATGTTGTAAAATGAAGACTGGCCCATGATTATATTCCAGTATTAACCAGTCATCCTTGTGTTATTAAATAGATGCTATATTAATTAGAAAGAACTGAATATGGTAAACATAAAAGTGAACAAGGAGTTAATTCTTAAATAACTGGAAACCCTAAAGACATTACTTTATACTACTTTGGAAGTGCAGAGTCATTTTCCCAACTTGTCTGATTATTTAACATAATTCCAAGCATTATGATTAATGCAGCTTCAAAGGACAAATAAGTTGAAGAGAAACAGGCTTATTAGGTAATATACTTACATAAAATTCACAAATTTATTGATTAGGGAAAAAATCATTCTGGATTATTTCTACTTCCTTTTTCCACAGTGATCCATATTGGTGGAAATGTTACCCATATTATAAGGCATATATTTCTTAGATGTTTAAAAAATCTCTTCAGTTAAGTCCAATGGGAAAATATGCTAGTTTGTGAGCGAGTTTATAGGCACTAGGACCAGAAAAAATAAGACAAGTAGAATTCAAGCAATTTGGAGGGTGTCCAAATAGACAAAAATGTTTTACTGATGTTTTGATAGGAATTGCATTCAAACTATAATTTTGGAAGAATTGATATATTTACTATGTTGTATCCTCCAATTCCATTAATACAGTATATATCTCCATTTATTTAACTCCTTGAATTATTTCCTTAGCTTTTTAGTTTGTAGTATATAGATCTTGTAAATGTTTTATTAGATTCATAAGTAGTTCATTGTTTCGGAGTGACTGCAAGATACTATGTGAAAAATTTTGGGTTTCAGTAGTTAATTGCTTGTATACAAAAATACAATTAATTTTTAATAATTATTTTACTGTGATAAGATTTAATATGAGATCTACCCAATGAACAGATTCTTAAATTATAATGCTGTATTGTTACATATAGACACAATGTTGTACAGCAGATCTCTAGAACTTATTCATCTTATATAAATGAAACTTTATATTCGTTGATTAGCAATTGACTTTTATAAGTTGATCTTGTATCCTAAGACCTTAACAAACTCATCATTTCTAAGGGTAACTTTGTAGAATACCTGGGATTTTACACAGATCATCATAACATCTGCGGAGAGAGACAGTTTAACTTTTCCTTCCTGATTTGTATGCTTTTATCTATTTTTCTTGCATTTTTACACTAGCTAGAACTTCCAGTACTATGAATAACAGTAGGGCCGAAAGCAACCGTCTTTGCCTTAATCCTAATATTAGGAAGAAAGGTGTAAATTCTTTCATTATTATTACAATGTTAGCTATAAGATTTCTGTAGTTATTCTTTTCCAAGTTGAGGACATTCTCCTCCATTGTTAGTTTTCTGAGAGTTTTTATCATAAATGGGGCGTTGAATTTTGTCAAACGTTTTTTCCCCTCCATCAATTGATATGATGAAGTGATTATTCTTCTTTAGCTTCTTAATATAATGTGTAAAGATTTGTTAAGGCTTTTTGTCTCTATATCCATGAGTTTTATTGGTCTGTAATTTGTTGACTTTTCTACTGTGCTTACCTGGTTTTATTATCAAAATACTTCTTCCTCATAAAGTACATTTGGAAGTGTTGCCTCCTCTTCTATTTTCTGGAAGTTGACAGTTCTCTCCTTTCATCACTTGAAAAATGTCATACTTCTTCCTTCTGGCTTTCATGGTTTCACATAAGAAATCCTCTGTCATTTGAACTTTTTTGCCTATAGATAAAGTGTCTTTTTCTCTTTCACTGTTTTTAAGACTTTTTTTTTTTTTTAAATAACTAGCTTTCAGACATTTGACTATGATGCATCTAAGCATGAGTTTCTTTGGGTTTATCCTGTATACTCAGCTCCTTGAATCTGTAGGGTTTTGTATTTTACAAAATTTGGTATTTTTCAATCATTATGTGCTTGAGTACTTGTTCAGCAACACCCCCCCTTTTTGAAATTCTGATGGCATAAACTGTAGATCTTTTATCATAATCCCACAGGACAACTGAGAATATTTTCATTTTAAAAATCGTTTTTTTCTTCTTGTTAAGACTGTAATTTCTATTGTCCTATCTTTCTGCACACAGAATTCCCCTGTCTCCTCACCTCCATTCTACTGTTGAGACCATTTATTGAACGTTTTTTTGATTACGATATTTTTAGTTCTAAAATGTCATGTTGTTCTGTCTTCTATTTCTTTCTAACTTTTCCCATTTTTTATTTGTTGCAAAATGTTTTAAATAGCTTACTCAACAATTTTCGGGATGGCTACTTTAATATCCTTGCTAGATAATTCTGTCATCTTTGTCATGTCAGTATAAGTGACTACTATCTTTTTTCATTCCAGTTGAGATTTTCTTTTTTGGCATTTGGGATATTACATTATCAGACTCTGGATCTTATTTAAATCTATTTTAGCTAGTCCCCTACTGACTGTTCTGGTGGAAGATAGAGGTAGAAGTGTGCTGCCTTATTGCCAGGTGAGAGTGAAGGTCCTGGTTCCCCACTCCATCTATGGTTGATACTTTAGAGATTATTTGTGTGTGTGTATGTGTGTGTGTGTGTGTGTGTGTGTATGTGTGTTGTGTAAATAAATTTTACTTGACACCACCTTAATTCCCTTTAAAATTAGTAAATAGATATCTAGAACCTTGTAAGTTCATTTTTAAACGTTCAGATTTTTTTTCCACTGGAAAAAAAACAAAGAGCTTTAACTCACATTTCCATAGACAATGAAGTCCATGACATTCACATAATGATTTGATTTCAGGACTTGGTACTACATATCAGTACTATCTATAGAGTCAAGAAAGAAAACATTTGCTTACCAAATATAAGCAAAACTCAAAACTAATTTGCCTGTGGTGTGAAAATAATGACTCCTTACTTTGTGGATTAATTCCCAAATATTTTATGAGGTAAATGTGTAGGGATTAATGAAGATTTTTAAAGATTTCTGAATGTAAGAAAGGTATTATGAGTACAAAGGAAGTAAATGCATTGATGCTAGTGAACTGAGAATCAGTAACATGTTTTAATGGTTGTATCTCTTATTGTGTATTAGTGAAGATCCTGGTAGGAAATATAGGTGGCAGATTCAAAAGCATTTAACAGATAATAATTCGGTGAAAGAACTATGGGCAAACATATAGGCAGGCTGATGAGAACAAATAAGGGATGATGAGTTACCTAGCAAGCAGCAAGAGAGGTAATTTGTTTCTACCTCCAGGCCTAATATGTCAAGGTAAAGGAATAATGTTGGAATAGCAACAGAAAAGGTCAGTCACTACCAGGACCTTAGTGAGGCATATGTGAAGTGGAACACAAATATCCAAACCTTTTTTTTTCCTTGCCCTCTGATCTCCAGCTGGTGTCACATAATTTCCTGAAAGTTAGTGCACAAGAGGCGTTGGTGATACAAATGAAGAGACAAGCTTTCCAGGGCAAAAAACAGGGCAGAGAATTGCAAAATGGGTACGGTAGCGAGGAGTGAAGAATTTTTAGCAAGCAGGCTCACCCCTACCATTTCAGTCTTGGATGGATACTCAGTACTAGTGTGATACCTTGTAGAAAATATGATCAAGGATGAATAGATCCTACGCAATGTAGCCTTTGCCTTCATTTTCAACCCTACATTACATCTCTGAACTTCCTTGAGTTATGTTATGTGCTTTCCTACTATTATATCTCAGATTATTTCAAAAATTCGTCATACATGTTTTCTGAGCATGCAGCTTTACTCCCTTTTTGCATGTGTGATAAATAAATTGGGTGTATGTTTAAGGTGTTTCTTACCCGATGGAAGGCAAGCTCCATCAAAACAGTTGTCTTCATTTTTAGTTGCTTCATCATTATTGCTTGTCATTTTGTTGTGTGAATAAAATTGTCTCCACTTGCAATTTCTTTGTATTTTATCCTTTGTGTATTATATGCTTCCTCATTCTTCTGGGCTTTGTTTAAATTTACTTTATGAAGATTTTTTTTTTTTAGCTTCTCCTCACTCCCGCTCATAGATGGGTATAACAATATGAATGCACCTTTACTACTCAGCTGTAAACTTCTTGATATTAAGAATTAATTGCTATTTATATTATGTTGATAACTTTAGCTCTCAAAAGCGCATTGGGTATAATAGGAGTTTAATGACATCAGTTGGAAAAAAGGAAACAGGCAAGAGAGGGAAATAAAGAAATTTATGATCCAGATCATCATAAAATGTAAAATAAAGTTTGAATGCTTGAGAGTAGCAAACCAAATCTCTTTGCGAGTGTATGCTAAAAGAAATTATGAACCTTGGTACTATGGGATGACCATAGTAACAAATTCTCATTTAAAACAATGGAACTGGGCCATGGAATAAATGTATATTTATTTATCAAACATTTATTAGGGCCAGATTTTCTATATTAAAGATATGAGCTAACAACTTCAGGTCCCTGCCCTCAAATAGATTATACCTTGGGTATATTAAAAGAAAAGTTGACATTTTAATCGACCTGCTAATTGATAAACTTCAATAAGCTTGAAGACTCTTGTCTCAGAGAGGTACCTAATAGCAAGACCGGGTTTTAAAGATAACACCGTACGCATTGCCTACTATAAAATATTGTCATTTAGGTTAAATTAAGCATTGTGTTTTAAAAAGCTGCTCCCAAACACATACACTAGAAAAGATGAAAAGTCTCAAATCAATAATCAAAGTTCTCATCTCAAGAAGAAAATAATAAAGAGTAAAAACTAATCAAAATAAAAACAGAAAAACAGTAAAGAAGATTCATTAACAAAGAGCTATTTTTTCAAAAAGGTCAATAAAATTGACAATGTGCTAAAAGTGACAAAGAAAAAATTGAGAGGACACAAGTTACCCATATCAGAAATGAAGTAGGGAATAGTACTACAGGCCTGGAAAATACAAAAAAAAAAAAAAAAAAGACAGTAAGGGATTACTATGAACAATTCTTCACATAAGTATTTAATAATTTAGATGAAATGGATTGATTCTTCAAAAGGCACAAACTACTGTAAATCAATGAATATAAAATGGATAATTTGAATAGCCTAGACTTTGTCTATTTAATAGTAATTTGGATATACTAGATAATGAGTATAACTGTTAAGGAAATATAACTCATAATTTAAAAACTTCTACAAAAACAAACTGCTATAACTGCATTGGAAAAATATGCCAATCTTGTGAAGAATTAACACCAATTCTACACATTCTTTTCCAGAACATGGAAGGGAAGAAAACAATTCTGAGTATATGTGTTGAGTCCAGCAATAGCCTGATACCAAACCAGAAAAACAGTACAAAAGAAGAAAACTATAAATCCATATTCCTTACAAATATTAATGGAAAATTTATTAATACAATTTCAGCACATAAAATTCAGCAATGTACTAATGGATCACTTGGGGTTTATTTCCAGGATGTAAATCTGGCTTGATATTTGAAAATCAGTCACTACAATCTACCATATTAACAGGTCATAGAGGAAAAATCACACAATTTTATCAATAAATGTACTAAAAGCATTTGACAAACTAATATATCTAATCTTCAAACAACCTGTCTGAAAAATAGGACTAAAGGAGAATTTCCTCAACTTAATAAACAACATCTACATAAACCTAAAGCTAACTTCCTACTTAATAGTGCAGTATTAAATGCTTTCCCCTTAATATTGTGAACAAGGCATGAATGCACACGCTCACCACTCTTATTCAACGTACTGCTAGAAGTTCTAGCCAGTGCAATGAGGCAAGACAAGTAAATCAATCCATACAGATGGGAAAGGAAGACATAAAATTGTCCCTTATATGTAGATGGCATGAAAATAAAATTTCCAAGCTATCTATAAATAATCTCCTAGAAATTATTGATAAGTGAATTCATCAAGGTAGCAGGATGCAAGATAAATATACAAAAATTGATTGTAACCATTTACATTAGCACCCCCCACAAATGAAATACTTAGATCTAAAACTAGCAAAATACATACCATATCTATACGAGGAAAACTGCAACCCTCTGATGAAAGAAATCATAGAAGATAATCCATATTCATGGATAGGAAGGCTCAATATTTTTAATATGTCAGTTATTCTCAAATTGATCTATAGATTCAATGTAATACCAATCAAAATCTCAGTAGTTATTTTGCAGATATTAACAAAGAGATTCTAAAAATGATATGGAAAGGCAAGAAACCTTGAATAGCCGAAACAACATTGAAGGGCTGGGCGTGGTGGCTCACACCTGTAATCCCAGCACTTTGAGATGCCAAGGTGGGCAGATCGCTTGAGGTCAGGAGTATGAGACCAGCCTGGCCAACATCATGAAGCCCCGTCTGTACTAAAAATACAAAAATTAGCTGGGAGTGGTGGCACACGCCTGTAATCCCAGCTACTTGAGAGGCTGAAATGAAAGAATTGCTTGAACCCAGGAGGCAGAGATTGCAGTGAGCCGAGATCATGCCATTGCACTCCAGCCTGGGCGACAGAGAGAGGGAGACTCCATCTCAAACAAACAAACAAACAAACAAAAACAATATTGAAGGACAAGCACAAAGTCAGAAGATTGAGACTGCTCTACTTCAAGACTTGAGTAATCAAGACAGTGTCTCATTGGCAAAAGAATAGATCAATGGAACAGAATAGAGAGCCCAGGAATAAATCCACATAAATATAGTCAACTGACTGATGTTTGATAATGGAGCAAAGACAACCTTTTCAATAAATGGTACTGGAACAACTGGGCATCCACATGCAAAACAGTGAATCTAGACACAGACTTTATACCTTTCACAAACATTAACTCAAAATGGATCAGAAACTTAAATGTAAAATGCAAAACTATGAAGCCCACAGAAGATAACATAGGAGAAAATCTATATACGTCTGGTGATGACTTTTTAGATATAACACCAAAGACATGACCTATGCAAGAAATAATTGATAAGCAGGGCTCCATTAATATTAAAAAATTCTACACTGCAAAAGCCATTGTCAAAAGAATGTAAAGACAAGCCACAGAATAGGAGAGAATATTTGCAAAAGACATATCAGGTAATGGACTGTTATCCAAAATATACAAAGAACTATTAAAAATCAACAATAAGAAAACAAACAACTCTATTTTAAAAATGGGCAAAACACCTTAGCGGATAACTCACCAAAGAAGATATATAGATGGAAAACAGGCATATGAAAAGATGTTCCACATCATATGTCATCAAGAAATTGCAAATTAAAACAACAATGTGATGCTACTACATACCTCTTAGAATGGCCAACACTCAGAACAGTGACACCACCCCATGCTGGTGAGGATATGGAGTAATAGGAACTCTTGTTCATTGCTTGTGAGAATATAAACTTGTACAACCACTGAAAATCAGTTTGAGGATTTTTTACAAAGCTAAACATACTCTTGCTGTATGATCAAGTAATTAAACTCTTTGGTATTTACCCCAATAAGCTGAAAACTTATGTCTGCACAAAAACCTGCAGATGGATGTTTATAGCAGCTTTATTCATAATTGCCTGAACTTGGAAACAACAAGATGTTCTTCAGTAGGTGAATGGATAAATAAACTGGTACATTCAGACTATAGATGCTAAAAAGAAATGAGCTATCAAGACATGAAAATACACTAAGGAAACTTAAATGCCTATTTCTAACTGAAGGAAGCCAATCTGAAAATGCTCCTATATACTGTAGGATTCCAACTATATGACATCCAGGAAAGGTAAAATTATGAAGATAGTAAAAATATCAGTGGTTTCCAGGGATTAGTTGGCAGGGAGGCATGACTAGGCAGAGCACAAATATTTTAGGTCTGTGAAACTACTCTATATGATACTATCATAGCAGATACACATCACTATAAATTTGTCCAAACACATAGAAAACACAACAACAAGAGTAAACTCTAATGGAACCTATGGATCTGAGTTATAATGATGTGTTGATGTAGGTTCATTTATTGCAATGAACGTACCACTCTGGTGAGAGTTATTAATTATGAGAGAGGCCATGCTCGTGCGGGCACAATGGGTAGATGGGAAATCTCTCTCTTTCAATTTTGCTGTGAACCTAAAGGTTCTCCAAAAAACAAAGCCTATTAAAAATCACTTGCATTCTGTGAATTAATAATGAACATACGACATGGAAATTTAAAATATAGTATATTTTACTATGTCACAAAAATTAAATATAAATCTAACAAGACATGTACTGTTACGCAGTTTACACAATTTTTATCAAAATCTCAGCAATATTTTTGGAATTTAGGTGTAGGAAAAATTTATGTGAAAAGGCACTCTAAAATTTATGTGGAAAGGCACTCTAAAATTTATGTGAAAAGGCAATGGATTTAGAATAGCTAAAACAATGTTGAAAAGGAAGAATGAAGTAAGAGGACTAAGTCTACCAGACTGAAGACTTATTAAATAGCTACAGTAATCAAGATAGTGTGGTGTTAGTGTTGGGATAGACACACAGATTAATGGAACAGAATAGAGACTTCAGAAATAGACCCACACAAATTGCTCAACTGATTTTGACACAGTGCAAAATAGTTCAGTGGAGCAAAGATAGTCTTTTCAACACATGGGTGTTAGAACAAGTGGACAAAAATAATGGAAAGAAAAAAGAAGAAAAAGAACCTTGACATAACTTTACACCTTATACAAAATTAAATGCAAAGAGATGATGAATTTAAATGTAAAACACAAAATAATAAATATTTTACAAAAACATATAGGAGAGTCTTCAGGATCAAAGGCTAGGAGGAGTTCTTAGATTTGACATTAAAATTGTGTGCCTTAAAAGAAACAATTTGATAAATTTGACATACAAAATTTTAAAATTTTGCTCTGAGAAAGACGCTGCCAAGAGGATGGAGAGACAGGCTGCAAATCGAGAAAAATACCTGCAAACCATATATCTGACCATGTACTAGTATCTAGACTAAATGAAGAATTCATGTAATCCAAAAGTAAAAACAAAACAGAAACACAAAAAAACCATTAGAAAAATGGGCAAAAGACATGGGGACATTTCACCAAAGACAACACATAGATGGCGAATAAGCTTATGAAAAGATGTTCAGCATCATTGGCTATTAGGGAAATTCGAATTAAAACGTCAATACGATATAACTCTGTGCATATTAGAATGGCTAAGTTAAAAAATAGTGACAACATCAAACACTGGCAAGAATGCAGAGAAATGAGATCACTTACACATTGTTGGTGGGAACATGAGATGGTAAAGGTACTCTGTAAAAGTTTGGTGCATTGTAAAAAACTAAACATACAACTAACATACAGCCCAGAAATTTCATTCCATGGCATTAATCCCAGATAAGTGAAAATTTGTTCATAAAAAAACTGTACATGAGTCTTTATAGCAGCTGTATTTGTAATAGGCAGAAACTGGAAACAACCCAGATGTCCTTCAGCAGGCAAATGGTTAATCAAACTGGCATATTCATACCATGGAATACTATTCAGCAGTACAAAGGAACACATTGTTGATGCACATTAGAAATCTGGAAGAATCTCCAGAAAATTATGCTGAGTGAACAAGGCTAGTCCTAAATAGCTACATAATACAGGGTTTCATTTACATAACACTTTTGAAATGATAAAATTATACAAATAGAGATCATATTAGTGGTTGCTAGAGATTAAGGAGTGCCTGAGGGCAGGAAAAAAGTGGGTCTGACCATGAAAGGGCAACATGAGTGATCCTTGTGGCGATGGAAATATCCTGTATTTTATCTGTGATGTCAATATCTTGTTGTAATATTGTTCTATAGTTCTGTGACTTTACCTTAAGGAGGGACTGGGTAAAATGGCACACAGGATCTTTCTGTATTATTTCTTACAACTGCATGTGAATTTACAGTTATCTATCTATCTTTTTTTTAAAAGACAGTGGGCTGGGTTTAGCCTATAAGCCAAAGTTTGCAGACTCCTGCCATAGGACATTGACATTCATGCATACAAATAAATATAAGATAAAACTACATTGTGAAGCCTGATGGAGATTAGGTGGCATCAATGTCATGTTTAAAACTGTTGCACTTGCTTTTTTTGTTAAAAGGATACTGCAACTAGATTACATAATGTAACACACTTAAAAGAATTATCTAATTCAGGAAAACTTTAAATATGCAAATCAGAATTCTGAGTATTGTTTAAACAAAATATTTAGAGTCTTGTAAAAACAGGCTCTCAATGCCATTTTGTTATTGTTAATACTCAAAACTGTTTCATAAGTTTATTTATTGAAAGCCTAGACCAAGTTATTACTACGCAAGAAAGAGTAAAGAAAACAATATAAATCTATGTGGATGACATTTTAAATTGCAACTTCAGCAAACTTGTAGGCTCAAATTAAAATCCTTTCCTAATTTCTTTCTTTAAAAAAGCAAAAGAGAAAAAAATCCCCTCCCTGTTAGAATTCTTTTTTTACTCTGTTCTTAAAACCACCACGTTTTTCCATGGCAAGGCTAAGTTTTCATCCTGATAAGGTTTTTGTGAAGGTTTAATGTGTCATCCTAAGAAACAATTGATAAGAATTGATAAGAATAGAAGATCCAAGGATTGCGGTGCCTAAAGCTCGAGGCTATTCTTAGTTGTGTGTATTTTTTGAGCACGTGATTATATGAAAGTTCTGCACATATTTCTGAAGAGTTCTATGAAATAAAGGGGTCCAAAAGCTTAAGCTTCATTTGCTTCCTGAAAAATCACATCTTCATCTGGAAAGGAGAGAAGCTTTGAGAGGATTTATGTAGCACATGAAGCTGCACATGCTATTTTCTCTAATAGTTTTTAAAGAGAGGGGGAGAGAGAGAGAGAGAGAGAGAGAGTCTTTGAGTGGCATCCTATTTTGAATATCTCACTACAGAATGCTTTAAAAAGAAATGGAAAGAAAACACAAAGACCATTTATAATTTGGTTCAAAATTTTCTGAGCCCCACAATGAATATACTTACTCACTGAAGCCTGAGAGTCAGAGCCTGTTAATGGAAATCAGAAAAAATATTTGATTTGACTTTAAATGAAGTTTCACAAATGGATTGAATTTAGAGGAGGATACAAAAAGCTTTATATTGGTTTATGTCCCAAAATTCTGTTCAATTTTATGAAATGTTTAAACATTGTGAAGTCTGGTTATTTGAAAGATAGCTTCTAATCTATATATTAAATGCTTAATATAATATATATTAATATAATAAATATTATATTTATATGCTTAAAGTACATTCTGGATTTAATTGATGTCTAAACAACCTAAAGCATTTATATTTCCTTAAACATTTTTAAAGTATTGAAAATCTAATGGTGAATCTTTAGAGTAAACTTTATTTGGGATATTGAGAAGTATGATGTTATTGAACCCAAGTTTAATGTGTGTATATGTGTGTGTGTGTGTCTGTGTGTGTGTGTGTGTGTGTGTGTGTGTGTAGGCATATGCTTTTTCTATCACAAATTATCTTCCAAGGTACACGTTAGCAAATGAGGTACATTTAAGGATTTTAATATCCTGAGGTAATACCTTTAGGAACTTGGAGAAGAGATTAAGATTAGAAATAGTTTAAAAACTCTATATTTAAAATAAAAAGGGGAAGGACTTGGAGAAGGGCTGCTTTGATAAAATCTCAATATGAAAAGAGGGAAATCTGAGAGTACAATTGGCTCCTAGAAGGTTGGTTAAGTAGAAGCAATGATAAGAGCAGCAGTTAAATACATTAGAAAAGATAAAGTGTATTAGGCTATCAGGCTCTCACTTCCACCTATATTCCCCATTTAAAAAAATTTTTCTTCAGCATTTTTTTTTTTTTTTTGAGACAGGGTCTCACTCTGTTGCCCAGGCTGGAGTGGTAAACATACACAATGTTTGTTTATTTTTAACAAACTGCCAAACTATTTTCCAGACTGATATTCTTTCCAGTAATGTACGAGTGATCCCATTTCTCCACATTTTTGCTAGTTATTTGGTGGTGGTGTCGCTATTTTTTATTTCAGACACTCTGAAAAATGTGTAGTTTTATCTCACTGTGGTTTCAGTTTATATTTGCTTGATGTCTAGTGATATTTAATATCTTTTCCATATGTTTGTCATTTATATATACACTTCAGTAAAATGTCTCTTCGTGCCTTTTGCTCATTTCCTAATTAATTTATTTTTGGATTTTTACTTTTGAGTTTTCTAAGTTCTTCGTATATAATCCCTGTTTTTGCAACTGATATGCAAATATTTTCTCCCATTCTGTACCTTGTATTTCATTTCTTAACAGGATGCTTTTCAGATCAAAAGTTTTAATTTTAACGAAGTCCAATTTATCAGTCTTTCTTTTTTATGGATTGTGCTATTTGTGTAAAGTGTAAAAAGTCTTTGCCTCAGTCACAAAATTTTCTCCCATATGTTTTTTCTAAAATATTTATAGTTTTATGTTTTATATTTGACATTTGAGATAATTTTGCATAAGGCACGAGACTTAAGTTGAGGCTCTATTTATTTACTTATATATTTATGGGTGGGCTTTGTTTTGCCTTTAGATGTCTACTTGCTCACACACCACTCGCTTAGAAAAAACGCACACTATTTGTGGAAAAGGCTATAGAAACGGAAAGGCTGTTAAAATTCCTCCTTGGAATTGCTTTCACAACTTTTTAAAAAACTAGTTTGCACATATTTGTGCGGGTCTATTTCTGGAATCTCTATTCTATTGCATTGAACTATGTGTCTATCTCTCCCCCAATTCCACACTGTCTTGATTACTGTAGCTACCTAATAAGCCTTAATATTTAGTGGAGTGATTCTTTCCACTTTATTCTTCTTTGTCAAGATTGCATTAGCTATTATCAGGCTTGTGCTTTTCCATATAAATTTAGAATAAACTTATCCAAGTCTACTAAAAAGAACTTTTTGTATTTTAGTAGAAATGGCATTAAAGCTATAGATTAATTTGGAGATAATTGACATCTTTACCATGTTGAGTATTCCAATCCATTAGCAGAGTATAGCTCTCCATTTATAAGTTAATTTTTTTATCATGCTGTGTTTTTCAACAGTGTTTTGCATTGAGATTAGACTGTGTTTTCATATTTCTAATATACTTACAATGTGTTATTGTCTGCTATGCATGTGATTACACAAAGATTGCGAATATAGCAAAAGGTCTAAAATTATGATTTAGAAAAGAAAGCAGATTTTAAAAACTTAAATGACTATAGCTAAATATACACCATATGTGTATGATGTTGAAATAATTTTAAGTAATAAGATTATAATTGTTTATAGAGGGATTGATAGAGACCTATAATTGTTCATGAATGCAAAATATATTTTAATTACATTAAAGTCATGCACCAGAGTGTTTTTTAATTACTTTTCTTTAGCCTACAGTTTTATGATACATGTTGTAAAATGAAGACTGGTCCTTGCTTATATTGCAGTATTAACCTGTATCATAAAACAGATGACAAAGTCTTAGAACTAAGAGCACTAAATTTAAAAGTGAACAAGAAATGAATTCTTAAGTATCTTAAAACCCTAAAGGTATTTAAAAAAATAAATATATCTTTTATTTCATCATATATTGTGGATGTAGAGTCATTGGTGAGAAATATATCCCCTGCATTATAACAATATAATTATTGGAAAGTATAATATTCTTTTAATATCTAATTCAACATGGAATAACAGATTTTCAGCAAAAGGAGGGAGTTGCATATATCTGACCTTTATTGACAGACCTTTTTGTCTCTAGTAATTACCCAATCTCTATGCGATTCGGTGTTCTTAGGGAAATCCAACTTTTCTTGCTCTGTAATTATTTGTTTCCACAAAATACTAGCCAAACACATAGCTATTAGATCTATGTGAGGTGGATGTATATATCAAAATTTCTTCACAAGCCACTTAACCAAGGTGCTAAGTTTTCCAGAATCCAAAACAAATCAGTTTAAGATGTAGGTATGCAAAGATCCTGTAATACTCTAGATTTTAAAAAAGTATCCTTAGTTAAGTATCATGAGAAAATGAGCTAGTTTATGTACTACGTGAGGAACACAATAGCCAAAAAAAAAAAAAAAAAAAAAAAAACAGTTGGAATCAGGCACCTTGGTACTTCATGAATATTTTGCAACAGTATAATAGGGCCTTTCAGTAATGATGTGCTTACATAGAAATACATGCAAATTACACAAATTTGATATTTTTAGTAACTGAATTTAGTTTAGTTTTGTAAACTCAGAACTTAAGGGTGAAGTGCATATGCGCGTGGAGTGACTTACACATACATACACAAGCAGTCATATGTACAACTTTAGGGCTCTTATAAAGTAGAGCACATCGTCACCAGTTGAATTGTTATATGATTCCTGATTTAAATGACAAGACGTTCCAATTTCTTCAACCCTTACTTCTTGAGCGAACAGTCCATATGGAAATAGTATGGAGTGGCAAACTTTAATCTCATGTTCTAGTGAGTATTTTATACTAAAAACCACCAGAGAGAGCCATGAAGAGTAGAAATTGTTTATATATACACAAACACATTTTCGTAAAGTGACTATGAATTTCATTTACTTTCATCTTATACCTTGTTACTTCAAAGGGAGAAGTTACTGATTTTTCTGATCTCCCTTTATCAGCCATGTCCCTGGCAGAAATAGAATTCAACATGGATGGTTCAATAAAACAGTACAAAGGGACTACTTTCAGAGGTGTGAATGGGCTTAAAGAAACCAAAAGGGGCTATTGAGGCACCTAGAGACAACCTCCAGTAGGCAATTGTGATACACCTTTCTCAGCCTTACCATGCCTGAAGAGTCAAGTGAAGGAAGTAGGATTTTCTAAATCCAGTAAGAGATAGAGCCATAGAGGAGATTCTTAACAGGAGAGTTAGGGATATAAGCTGCCATGGTGAGAAATAAGGCACAAAGAGAGTGGAGGTCAATGTAAAAGAAATGTCCCAGATCTGCTCTCTTTCTGCCTTTCTGTCTTATGTTTATGCCTTCCATTGGCCAAAACCAACAGGAGACTAGTCGGCAAGGCAGCTAAGGAAATGCGATTTATAGGGGTCAGCTTCACAGTGACAGAGCAGAACGAAAAAGAGCATAAAATGGATTGGGCCAAGCCAGCAAGAAAAGAGTACACTGAAATATTTAAAATTTTGAGAGAAAAAATAAATCCACCAACCTAAAATTCTGTATCGGTGAAATTATCCTTCAAAAGTAAAAGAGAAATGAATACTTTATTAGACAAACACGCTGAGGGAATTTGCTGCCAGTAGATCTGCCTTGCAAGAAATGTCAAAAGAAGGACTTCAGAGAAAAAGAAAATGATGTAAGTCAGAAACTTAGATCTACATAAAGAAAGGAAGTACATTAGAGAAGGAAAAAATGAAAGTAGAACAAAATTATCTATTCTTCCTAGTCCTGATTGATCTAATAAATATTTGTTCAATGTAATAAGAGCAACAAGAAACACTGGATGATTAGAGCTTATGGATAAGAGAAACGAATGCCAGCAATGTTACAAAGGTTCAAGAAGGAAGAGTTGGGAATATTCTGTGTGGGAAAAAATGGGTTGGAGTGGGAGCAGAAAAAAAAATCACAATTCCTTTACGTAAATTAACATCAGAACCATCCTCTAGCTAGGAGTTCAAGTTCAACTTCACTTGGTTGTAACCATAATTTCAATTCTTTCTCTTCTTAAAAGCTAAAGGAGCCAGGCACGGAGTCTCACACGTGTAATCCCAGCACTTTGGGAGGCCGAGAGGGGCAGATCACTTGAGGTCAGGAGTTTGAGACCAGCATGGTCAACATGTTGAAACAAACCCCTTCTCTACTAAAAATACAAAAAATTAGCCGAGCATGCTGGCGGGCGCCTGTAGTCCCAGCTACTCAGGAGACTGAGGCATGAGAATCACTTAAACCCAGCAGGTGGAGGCTGCATTTTAATTATTTATTCATCTGATGATGGACAGAATCTAAAAAAGTTGAACTCATAGAAATACAGATTAGAATGAAGATTACCAGAGAAATGGGGGAAGGGTCCTGTGGGGAAAAGAAAGATGTTGATCAAAGGGTACAAATTTTTAGTAAGGTAGGCAGAAGAAGCTTTAGTGATCTATTGCACATAATGGTGACTATATCATAATGCATCATATATTTCAAAATTGCTGAAATAGTGGATTTTAATGTTTTCACCACAAAAAAATATGAAGTAACAGATTCATTAGCCTGATTTAATCACTCTGCATTGTAAGCGTATATCAAAACACCATATTGTACCCCATAAATACAAACAAATATTAATTGTCAATTAAAAACAAAGTTAAAAATAAACGACACCATCAATACAACATATGAGACTACCATTATAGTCCAGAAATTGCACTCCTGGGCATTTATCCCAGAGAAATGAAAACTTATGTTCACACAAATCCTGTACACTAGTGTTCACAGCAATTTTATTAGTAACAGCCCCAAACTGTAAACAACAATCTCTCTCAATCAGTGAATGGTGAAATTAACTGTGGGATGTCCACAACCATAAATGAATCAGCAACATATATTAGTAATAAAAAGTAACAAACTATTGAGATATGCAACAATTTAAATGGATCATTAAGCAATTATGCTGGCTGAAAAAAGCTAGTTCGAAAGGATTAAATACTATACAATCCTATTTGCATAATATTCTTGAAATGACAAAATTATAGACATGAAGAACAGATTAATGGTTACCACACGTTAGGCATGGGACAGGGTGACAAGAGGAAGTTGGATGATTTTATTAAAGGTCAACAGCAGAGAACTTTGTGGTCATGTAACATCTGTATTTTGACTGTCGTGGTGGACGCACTAATCTACATGTGTAAAAATTGCATTTAACTACATATATACACACACAAGAGTATAAGTAAAACTTGGAAAATCTGAATTAGATAGGTTAATTGTAACAAAATCCTCATTATAATGTTTGAATATAATTTGCAAGATATTACAATTGGGGATAACCGAGTAAAAGCCACACAGGATATTTCACATAGGATCTTTTATACTATTTTTTACAACCGTTCTTAACTCTACAACTCTTTGAAAATAAAATGTTTAACTTTTATAAAGTTTCTCAAGCTTGCTTAGCTTGTGTCAGAACTTGGATTCAAATGCAGGTATGAAGCCAGAGCCCTTGCTTCCTGTCATTGCTCTATACCGGTCCTCAGAGTTCCCAGGATGCAGGCAGGAAGATTGGAATTGCACTGCAGGCACAATTTAACTACCATAACAGATATCCTAAGTTCTTTTTATATTTTTAATTTTTGTGAGTACACAGTAGGTGTACATATTTAGCAGTACATAAATTCTAAGCTACCAATAGATTTCAGATCGTACAGTCTTGTAAAATAGTATGAGCATGCAACAGTTAGGATCATGCTGCCGACCTCTACCACTTAATAGAGGGGTGTGTGTGTGTGTGTGTGTGTGTGTGTCTATGTGTGTGTGTGTCTGTATTTGTGAATGTGTGACACCTTGGAGAAGCAAATTTTTCACACCTCAGTCTCCTCAACTGTTAAATGAGGGATAACAGCTGTTGCTAACTGAGTTACAAATGACTTAATATCGACAATGCATTTAGAATACCACCCAGAACATACTAAGTTGTATGTGTTAAGTATTATTATTACTACTACTGATTTCAGAAATGATAAAATATGAAAAATGTTCTTTTAGAAGAAATGTGGCAAACACACTGACAGGATTCAATGAACAGCAGTCTAGGTGATGTATATTGTCTTATAATTTTATCATCTACGTGACCTAAGTATTAGCCACCGCTGCCATTCCAAGAGTTGATTTTTTGTAAAATTCTGGGAAAAGAGATTTTGCTTCTCACATTTACTCCTAAGTCAGAAGTCTATTGGGTAATCACTTCTCTGGGTTTAGATCCCTTTTGGCCACTCTCAGTGATTCTTTCACCCAGGCCACTGTTCACTAAGCTTGTCACCACATGGATTTACTGGACATTGGCTCTTCCTAGTGTGCTGCTGCCCCTCAGCGTGGGCTTCAGCCCCACACCAAACATGGAGCAGGCTCTCCTCCCATTACTGCTCACCCTTATAGTCCCCACAACTCCATCAGAGAGTTCTGTAGGAATATTGGCCTTTACTGGAGGGTTGGGATTGGGGGTAACTAAGAGAATTACATTGAGGGATGGAGAAAGGCAAAACTCTATACTAACAATGGCTTGGTCTTGTGTTGTGTAGCAGAAAAGCAGGAAAAAATTAACCCCTACACAACGCTTTTTTGTGAGCATGCACCAGTTCCTATTCTTACTCTTTCCTATTGAAGGCTATGGGCTTCCTTTCTAATAGGCCTCAATTTTCAAGCTAGAAATTACTACCTTCCTTCAGGGAAATTTCACCCCATAATAGGAAACACTGATCATTTACTATATGCCAAGTATTGATCTAAGCAACTCATCAGTATTAACTACTGTATTTAATTGATTCTGAGATGACATTTCACATTTTAACATTTCTAAAATCAGTATGTCTTAAAATCATTAGTGTATAGCGTTTAGGGGTAACCTGTTTTTTGATTTGTTAGTCCTACACACAACAATGGTCTATCTTGCAGTTCATTATTTCTTAGATTCAATGACATACAGCAATATAGTTTTCACAACAATTTAATCATTTGGGGACTTATTTTATCAACATTTTATAGATGTCATAATTGAGTCTCAGAGGTGATACACACTTAGCAACCTCAAGGTTACTCGAGGTCACACAGCTAGTCAATGGTAGATTTAATCCCAGATAGCCTGATCCAAGAGCCTGTACCCTTAGAATATAGTCTGCTCCTCCCAGATTAGCACCATCTCCCATGGGTCCCCATTAATTATCAAGGACAGCCTAATCTAATTCATAGTGAGAAAGAGAAACATTTTCCAAAGTTTGCAAAACTTGCCAAGCTGGCCAACTTATTATTATTATTATTATCATTTTTTTATGAGACAGAATCTGGCTCTGTCGCCCAGGCTGGAGTGCAGTGGCGCGATCTCGGCTCACTGCAAGCTCCGCCTCCCGGGTTCATGCCATTCTCCTGCCTCTGCCTCCCGAGTAGCTGGGACTACAGGCGCCCGCCACCACGCCCGGCTAATTTTTTTGTATTTTTAGGAGAGACGGGGTTTCACCATGTTAGCCAGGATGGTCTCGATCTCCTGACTTCGTGATCCGCCCACCTCAGCCTCCCAAAGTGCTGGGATTACAGGTGTGAGCCACTGCACCCGGCCCTTATATTAATAAGCAAAACGAGTGCCAATTTTTGGTTTCTCCTTCCTTTTTTTTTTTTTTTTTTGACAAAGTTTTGCCTAGGCTGGAGTGCAATGGCACAATCTCGGCTCACTGCAACCTCAGCCTCCCAGGTTCTAGTGATTCTTCTGCCTCAGCCTCTCAAGTAGCTGGGATTACAGGCACTCACCACCACACCCAGCTAATTTTTGTATTTTTAGTACAGATGGGGTTTCACCATGTTGGCCAGGCTGGTCTTGAACTCCTGATCTCAAGTGACCCACCCACCTTGGCCTCCCAAACTTCTAGGATTACAGGTGTGAGCCACCGTGCCTGGCCTCTCCTTCCTCTTTCAAACTGTTTCCTGGGTGTCAGGTGGGGTGGGGAACAGAGGCATAAATAGCAGGTCCTTTACAGAACCACCTACCACAAAGATGACTACACTTAGCCTACACAAAAAGCTGGCAGAAGCTTTTTGCTTTATTTTGGAGGCCTTATCAAACACCAGGGCAGAATGATCTGTAATCTCTGAGGTGAGAAGCTAAGTGAGGATTAACCACTTTTCTCTCCTAGCAAAAACTCCCAAATGGTGAGGCTAGTGGGAAAGGACAGGGTGGTAGTGTTATTGTTCTTCCAGCTACATGTATTTGTAATATTATTCAATGTATCTTATCTATTCATTATGTATATTTTATCAGCTCATTCCCCATCCATCTGTGACAGAAAGAGGGAAGTGTGACACAAGAAGTAGTGATTAAATATCTCAACATGTTTATGCATCCAGTGAGCAAAAACCCAGACTACTTTGAAGTAAGGATAGACTATGTCAGCCCCATTACCAAATATTTGAGGGAAACGGTTGTACAATGTAAAACCATCTCTGAATTTTAGAGGAGTCAAATATAAGGTTTCCAAATAATATAAAATGCATGCCATTGGTTTCCTTCCTCCCTCCCCTCCCTCCCTCCCTCCCTCCCTCCCTCCCTCCCTCCCTTCCTTCCTTCCTTCCTTCCCTCCCTCCCTCCCTCCCTCCCTTCCTTCCTTCCTTCCTTCCTTCCCTCCCTCCCTCCCTGTCTTTCTTTTTCTTTTTCTTTCTCTCTTTTTTTTTTTTGAAATGGAGTTTCACTCTTGTTGCCTAGGCTGGAGTACAATGGCGCTATCTCGGCTCTCTGCAACCTGTGCCTTCCAGGTTCAAGCGATTCTTCTGCCTCAGCCTCCCAAGAGCTGAGATTACAGACGTGTGCCACCACACCCGGCTATTTTTGTATTTTTTTAGTAGAGACAGAGTTTCACCCTGTTGGTCAGGCTGGACTTGAACTCCTGACCTCAAGTGATCCACTCACCTTGGCTTCCCAAAATGTTGGGATTACAGGCATGACCCACAGTGCCCCACCAGTTATCTTTCTTTGGCTACACCTTTTTGAAGTAGGACTTTCACACCACTGGGCAATAGCAACTGAATATAGGAATGAACTTAATATTTCTTATACATGAAGGTTATGGCATTTCATTTCTATTGTGAAGTGGGCATGGATATATTAAAAATATAGAACATCTTACTGTTCTCATTTAAAAATTTTTCATGATATACGTCACATTTCATACAAAATGAAAATATATATTGCTCAATTTTGATATATCTTGTACTTGATTGTCAATTAAAATGAATTAATTTTTGTATTTAAAAATTTAGTAATAAAGACTGAGAATGTGAACTACACACCCATATACGTGCACAACAAAAGCTTAACATGGTATCTATAATTAGCCTACAGAGTTCTTTTAAACTAAACATAATAGTTGCCAAAAGGGATTCATAGCTTTTGAATTGATTTAAAATTAACCTCCCTGTCACTTCCAAATGAATTTCCATTTATGTAACATGAAAACTGTCCCATGATAAAACTTTCAGCTGGAATAAATTTATTCCTTCTTGAGTCTATCATTTGCAAAGCACTATGGTGTGCCACTTGGAAAGGGATCTAAATTAGAATTTTTCCCAAAAGCCATAACCAGGTATATGACATGCAGCATTTTAAAGGGTACTCTTGAATTCATTTTGATGACTGTACTCACTTGAGCACATATGTTTTACAGCTTTGAAGACCTCCCTCTGTTAGCTTGGTTCTAGCTCACACAATGCTCCAGCACTGAAGATGTTGAAAAAAGATGTATCTGAATATACACACACACACAAGTGATAATACCTACATAATACTGGATTGATGGTTTATTAAAACACAAGAAGCATCTAAACTGCCCCACAAATATCATGCAGATTTAGAAATACCAGATTCATTTTGCACATCTCGTGGATTCCTTATACAGCACCCTCTCTCCCCCCGTGTGTGTGTGTGTGTGTGTGTGTGTGTGAATGTGTATGTCTGTGTGTAGATGCGTAGAAGGAATCTAGTATTTCTAAATTCATATGATAATTGTGGGGCATTTTAGATGCTTTTTGTGATTGAATCAACCATCAACACAGTATTATGTAGGTAGAATTATTCACATTTTGCAGATAAGAAAACTGAGATTCAGTAAGTTTTTTGTCCAAAGCTATAACCGAGATTTTAAAATCCTGTGATGTTAAACCCTAAAACATATGCTTTTATTATCATAATCTTTACCACGGTTACCAGATAACATGTTAAAAATCTGCAAAGTAAAGGATAGGACACCAATAACCCAAATTATTAAATGCTATCTAGGTTTAAGTGAGGGCTTCCATCAATACTGAGAAAACTTTGTCTGCATGCACCCTTGCTACTTACCAATTAACAGCATCATCATTATATATGAGCTTGTTAAGTTAAGATGTTGAATATTGGCAGGGTGTGGTGGCTCACACCTGTAATCCCAGAACTTTGGGAGGCTGAGGCGGGTAGATCACTTGAGGTCAGGAGTTCGAGACCAGCCTGGCCAACATGGTGAAACACCGTCTCTACTAAAAATACAAAAATTAGCTGGGTGTGGTAGCGGGTGCCTGTAATCCCAGCTACTCTGGGGGCTGAGGCAGGAGAATCGCTTGAACCCAGGAGGTGGAGGTTGCAGTGAGCTGAGATCCCACCACTGCACTCCAGCCACCACTGAACTCTAGCCTGGGTGACAGAGCAAGACTCTATCTCAAAAAAAAAAAAAAAAAAAAAAAAAAAAGACATCGAATGTCAGGCACATTCCAAACCTACTGAAACAGACTCTAAAATTTAACAAGAACCCCAGATTATTTAGACACAATTATGTATGCAACAGCTATATTCTACAGGTGTAACAAGAAACAAAGCTAAGGACCAATCTAAACATTTCCTAAGGAAAAAAAAGGAGGGCAATACCTTTACTTATTCCTTTATTACTTCCAAAAAGATTTTATAATGATTTGCTAAATTCTGTTAGCCCTGATCAGATATATGTCTGCATTTAAGTTAAAAAAATCCAGAATCAAAATCAAACTTGTAAAATTCTTGTTTTCAAGTTTATTTTTTAAATGAACATACAGAATTGTATGTATTTATTGTGTTCAACATGATAGTTTGAAGTACATATACATGGTGATATGGTTAAATCTAGCTAATTAACAAATGCATTCCCTCACATGTTATCATTTAACATCCACTCTCTTAGTATTTTTCATTTGAAAAAAATTAGGTTGAGCATCCCTAATCCAAAAATACACACTCTGAAATGCTCCAACATCTGAAACTTTTTGAGCACTGAAATGATGTCACACGTGGAAAATTGGACATATAAGTATTTAATGCAAACTTTTTTTTCATGCACAAAACTGTTAAAAATGCTGTATAAAATTACCCCAAAGCTACGTGTATAAAGTACATAGAAAACATAAATGAATTTGTGTTTAGACTTGGGTCCCATGCCCAAGATACCTTATTATGTATATGTAAGCATTCCATAATTTGATAAAATCCCAAATCTGAAACACTTCAGGTCCCAAGCATTTTGGATAAGGAATACTCAATCTGTATTATCATTAACTATAGTCACCATATTGTACAATAGATCTCTCGATTTTATTTCTCATATCTAACTGTAAATATGTATTATTTAACCGATATCTTCATAATCCTCCCTCTCTCTTAACTACCTCACCTTATGGTAACCAACATTTTATTCTCTACTTTAAAATCAACCTTTTCAGATTCCACATAAAGGAAGATAACGTGGTATTTTTCTTTCTCTGCCTGGCTTATTTAACTTAATATCCTCCAGGTTCATTCATGTTGCTGCGAATGGCAGGTTTCATTCTCTTCATGGATGAACAGTATTCTATTGTGTACGTATACCACATTTTTTCTTTTATTCATTCACCTGCTGATGGACCCTTAGGTTGATTCCATATCTTAGCAATTGTGAATAGTGCTGCAATAAACTTGGATGTGCAGATATCTCTTCAACGTGTTGATTTCATTTCCTTTCGGTATATAGCCAGTAGTGGGACTGCTGGATCATATGTTAGTTCTATTTTTAATTTTTTTGAGAAAGCCCCTACTGTTTTCAATAATGGTTATATTAATTCACATTCCCACCAACAGTGTGCAAGGGTTCCCTTTTCTCTACATTCTCAGGAACACTTGTTATCTTTTGTCTTCTTGATGTCATTCTAACGGGTTTGAGTTGATATCTCACTGTGGATTTGATTTACATTTACCTGATGGTTAATGATGCTGAACATGTTTTTGTATCCCTGTTGGCTATGTGAATGTCTTCTCTTGAGAAATGTCTGCTCAGATCTTTTGCTTATTTTTAATTGGGTTATTTGTTTCCTTGCTATTTATTTGTTTGAGTTACTGATCTATTTTGGCTACTAACCCCTTATAAGATGTATGGTGTACAAATATTTTATCCCATTCTGTAGGTTTTCTCTTCACTCTGTTGACTCTTTCCTTTACTGTGCAGAACTTTTTGAGTTTGATGTAATCCCATTTGTCTATATTTGGTTTTGTTTCCTGTGCTTTTGAGGCCATATCCAGAAAATTTTTGCCCAGATCATAGTCATGGAGACTTCCCTTATGTTTCCTTCTGGTAGTCTCAGGTCTTACGTTCATGCCTCTAATCCATTATGAGTTAATTTTTGTACATGGTCTGATATAAGGGTCTAATTTTTTCTGCATGTGGATATCTATTTTTTCCAGCACCATTTATTGAGAAGATTGTTCTTTTCCCATTGGATATACCTGGTACCATTGTTGAAAATCAGCTGGCTATAATTCTGTGGAGTTATTTCTGGGCTCTCTATTATTCTATTGGTCTATGTGTCTGTTTCTATGCCAGCACCATCTGTTTTGGTTACCATAGCTTTGTAGTATATTTTGGTGTCAAGTAGTGTGATGATACCAGTTTTGTTCTTTTTGCTCAACATTATTTTGGGTCTTCAAGATCTTTTGTGGTTCCAATTTCTGTAAAAAATGTCACTGGTGTTTTGATAAAGATTGCATTGACTGTAGAAAGCTTTGGGTAGTGTAGGAATTTTAACAATATTAATTCTTCCAATACATGAACACAGAATACCTTTCCATTTATTTGTGCCTTCTTCAATTGCTACCATCAATGTCTTATAGTTTCCAGATCTTTCACTTCTTTGGTTAAATTTATTCCTTTTTTTTGTGGGGGCGGGTGGACAGAGGACAGAGTCTTTCTCTGTCGCCCAGTCTGGAGTGTAGTGTCATGATCTCTGCTCACTGCAACCTCTGCCTCCTGGATTCAAGCGATTCTCATGCCTCGGCCACCCAGGTAGCTGGGATTACAGGTGTGTGCCACCACATTAGGCTAATTTTTGTATTTTTAGTAGAGACAGGGCTTCACCATGTTGGTCAGTCTGGTTTCCAACTCCTGACCTCAGGTGATCCGCCAGCCTTGGCCTCCCAAAGTGATGGGATTACAGGTGTGAGCCACCATGCCCAGCCAATTCCTAAGTATTTTTTGTAGCTATTGTAAATGGGATTTTTTTTAAATTTATTTTTTATTTTCCATAAGTTATTGGGGTACAGGTGGTATTTGATTACATGACTAAGTTCTTTAGTGGCAATTTGTGAGATTTTGGTGCATCCATCACCCAAGCAGTATACACAGCACTGTATTTGTAGTCTTTTATCCCTTGCCTCCCCCAACTCTTCTCCCCAAGTCCCCAAAGTCCATTGTATTATTCTTATGCCTTTGTGTTCTTATAGCTTATCTCCTACATATCAGTGAGAACATACAATGTTTGGTTTTCCATTCCTGAGTTACTTCACTTAGAATAATCTCCAATCTCATCCAGGTCACTGCAAATGCTGTTAATTTCTTCCTTTTTGTGGCCACAGTTATACCATGGTTTCTCTTTATCCACTCGTTGATTGATGGGCCTTTGGGTTGGTTCCACGATTTTGCAATTGCGCATTGTGTTGCTGTAAACTTGTGTGTGCAAGTATCTTTTACATATAATAACTTATTTTTGTCTGGGTAGATACCTGGAAGTGGGATTGCTGAATCAAATGGTAGTTCTACTTTTAGTTATTTAGGGAATCTCCACACTGTTTTCCATAGTGATTTTATACTAGTCTACATCCCCACCAGCAGTGTAGAAGTGTTCCCTGATCACCACATCCATGCCAACATCTGCTGTTTTTTGATTTTTTGATTATGGCCATTCTTGCAGGAGTAAGGTGGTATCACATTGTGGTTTTGATTTGCATTTCCCTGATCATTAGTGATGTTGAGCATTTTTTCATGTTTGTTGGCCATTTGTATATCTTATTTAGGGAATTGTCTATTCATGTCCTTAGAACACTTTTTGATGGGATTGTTCGTTTTTTTCTTACTGATTTGTTTGTGTTCACTGTAGATTTTGGATATTAGTCCTTTGTCAGATGCATAGATTGTGAAGATTTTCTACTGCTCTGTGTGTTGTCTGTTTACTCTGCTGACTGTTCCTTTTGCCCTGCAAAAGCTCTTTAGTTTCATTAGGTCCCAGCTATTTATCTTTGTTTTTACTGCATTTGCTTTTGGGTTCTTGGTCATGAAATCCTTGCCTAAGCCAATGTCTAGAAGGGTTTTTCCAATGTTACCTTCTAGAATTTTTATAGTTTCAGGTCTGGATTTCTTTTTCAGATAGATTGCTGTGGGAATGCTACTGATATGTTGATTTTGTATCCTACAATTTTACCGAATTTGTTTATTATTTCTAATAGTTTTTGGTGGAATCTTTTACACCAGTCAAAATGGCTATTATTAAAAAACAAATAAACCAAAAAATCTCCACATGTTGGCAAGGATAGGGAGAAAAGACAATGCTTAAATACGGTTGGTGACAGTGTAAATTAGTACATCTATGAAAAATAGAATGGAGATTTCTCTAAGAATTAAAAATAGAGCTACCATTTGATATAGTATTCTCACAACTGGGTATCTACCCAAATGAAAAGAAATAATTACATTAAAAAGATACCTCACTCATATGTTTACTGCAGCACTATTCACAATAGCAAATATGTAGAATTTACTTAAGTTGATTGGATCAGGAAAATGTGGTATATATACACAATAAAATATTATTTAGCCACAAAAGGAATAAAATCATGTCTTTTGCAACAACATGGAAGGAACTGGAGGCCATTATCTTAAGTGAAACAATTCAGACACTGAAAGACAAATACTGCATGTTCTCACTTATATGTGGGAGCAAAATAATGTGTACATTTGAAAGTAGAGTGTGGAATGATTGACAATGGGGAATCAGAAGGGTGGCGGCATGGGAGGGGGTTGTATGATGAGAAATTACTTAATGTGTACAATGCATATTATTCAGGTGATGAATGCCCTAAAATAAAATTATACTTGTATTCCTTAAATATATACAAATAACATTTTTAAAAATAAAAATAGGGGTTCTATAAGATTATGTCATCGGCACACAGGGATAACTTAACTTCTTATTTTCCTATTTGGATGCCTTTTGTTTATTTTTCTTGCCTGATTACTTCCAGGACTGTGTTGAATAGAAGTGGAGACAGTGAGTATCCTTGTCTTGTTCCAGATCTTAGAGGAAAAGCTTTCAACTTTTCCCCATCCAGTATAATTCTTGCTTTATTGAAGAAAATGCCATACTTCTGTTAACCACTGGTATAGACAGGTGATTATATAAGTTGGATCTTATTAATAAGTGAGAAAGTCAGCAAAATTAAAGTGTTGCTGCTTTTTATATAATTTTAAAGGATTCCGAAAACAATATGATTATGATAAAATCTGAAATAAGTAAATGGATATCTATACCAGTTTGCTCAGAACTATATAAGGATGGTATCAGGTTAGTTTGGTCAAATACAAGTAAATAACAAAAAAGTAAAACAAATATTTTTAAGGCTGAGTTCAACTCAAGCTATTTCTACTCTGAGTTTACAAGTTTAGTTATTTGATTTAAAATGATCCTTCTGCTTGGTTTGATTTTTCCCGAAATGGTCAATTGTGAATAAATTGTTTGATTTGATTAGTAGTTTTTTAACTGAGTAGGCCAGGTCTCAGATTTACTTCTTTTGAAGACTAATAAAGAAGACATTAGTATCTAAACTGTTTACAGGAAAACAGTTTCTTGAGCACAACTGAGCTTCCCAAATGCCATAGACACAAAATGAAATGAAATAATTTATCTGGTATGAGTGTATTTTGATGTGACCTAATAGAATTTAATGAAGCTTCATTTTATAACTTGCTATACAATTAATATATATAGACAAGCCCTAGTGTCTTCAAGTCATGCACAAAATGCTTTTGAAACAAATTTTCAGCATTTATTTTTGAGTTAAATAACTTTTCTAAGTGTATCATGAGAAATGGGTTAAACACAACTTTTTGGCATATTCTTCCTGCTACCACTCACGAAAGTACATCATTTGTATATTTCATTTTCAAATATGTGACTTCTTTCCTGTTCATGATTTAATCCATATTTTTTAACATAAAATAAGCTAGCTTAACTTTTATTACAACATAAGTCTTTTTTTCTGGAGTGAGGTTTTAAATATAGACATTTTTGCTCCTTCAGTATTGTTTTAAACTAATGCATTTCAATAAGACTAGCTTATTATACATTGTACTGATAGTTAAAGTAACTGTTAATGTCTATTTTTCAGGGCTCCGAAAAGTAAAAAAAAAAAACAAGAAAAATCACTACCCGAAATATCATTCTTAGGAAAAAGCTGGGAGTTAATTGGAAAGTGAATAGAAACACTCACTCTGAATAATCAAAACTGATAAAATTAATAAAACTACATATGTTGCATTTATTTATGTTCTTTGTTAATAATCAGTCACTAGACCTATAATTTTTCCATTATTCACTGACCAAAAAATAAAAGGAAAATTTAGACGGTGAACCAGATCTATTCTGTGTTGTTGTCTTGTTCTGCTGAAGTTATGAATGATTTGTGATGAAGTCCAAGTATGGGCCTCAGTCTAGAGAACTGGCTGGCCAAAACAACTATGAATTTTAACAGAATTGCATGCAAGTGCTAGAATCTCAGTTTCAATGCATGCAGAGGCTAATTCTAAATAGTCAGTAGACTCTACTTTGTATCATAGAAGTAATACTTGTAAATTTACAACTTTGTTGATGAGTTTTGCATCATTCCACATTTTTAAAGAAAAATTTGCTAAATTGAACATATTTTTGTAATTCATTAAGAACAGAATGAAAAGCGAGTAACAATGTGGTCTATGCTGTACCCAAAACCTAACGTATTTTTCTGTAAAAAAAAAAAATAAAAATAAAAATTTAGCTTCTGTAACTAGGAACACTACAAAACTGAAAATGTAGACTCTTTAATTTCAGGGTTCATGTAGGAATTTTTTTCTATACTGACATGTTACCTTAACACTCTAGGAATTGATGTTAGAAGTATTTGAACGAGTATTCAATATATGTTAATGAAATATAGTACATATCCCCATTTGTTGTGACCTAATAGTTTTTAAATACGTACATTACATTTGATAGATGCTCAATTTTGAATCCTGCTTTTTCAAGGTGGAATATCTGAGAAACTTGTTTCACTGATCAAATGTCCTGATGTGATATTAAGATACAGTACTAAACAGCCTGAGGCAGCGAGCATTTAGTCTAATCTGGCCAGTGCAGAACACATCTGGGTCTCCCTGGGGTTGCTGTGGTGACCATTCTGCCATCTAGTCCTGAGCATCATCAGGGTTAACAAGCTAACAGTGGCAACAGAGTTATTTCATTTATACAGTCCCAGTGATGTTGTTGCCTTCCTGGCCGTGTTGTGTTTCTAATGTTGCCCCTAGCTCTTTGCCACCATTTCTAATTCTTCTGCTCCCCAAGAGTCTTTGATATTATCTTTAGTGTGGCCCTTACTGTTTACCCTAGAGATAGTGAATTCTGTTACTTAACAATTTAGGACACTGATGAACAGAATAAAGTATAATTGTATCAATGTCTATAAGTAGACATTTAAAAATTTATACATAAGAATCATTCTCTCAGGCATTAAATGAAATTAGAGAAATTATTTCATTTTTGTTTTGTTTTGTTTGTTTGTTTGTTTTTGAGATGGAATCTCGCTCTGTTGCCCAGGCTGGAGCGTGGTGGCGCGACCTCGGCTCACTGCAAGCTCCACCTCCCGGGTTCAAGCGACTCTCCTGCCTCAGCCTCCTGAATAGCTGGGATCACAGGCACACACCACCACCCCGAGCTAATTTTTCTATTTTTTAGTAGAGACGGGGCTTCACCATGTTCGTCAGGCTGGTCTGCAACTCCTGACCTCATGATCTGCCCACCTCAGCTTCCGAAAGTGCTGGGATTACGGGCATGAGCCACCATGCCCGGCCCATTATCTCGGTCTTAAAACTCCGTTTTAGTACTTAAACAAAGCCTTAAACTACTTCAAGAACACTGAATGATAAATGAATTATTCTATGTTGAAAATGAACTTTTATCAATTTTAGTTGAATATGGTTTTTTTCTTCCTTGAGTCTAGTTAAAGGTAGCTTGGGAGCAATACTCAAGTCACATCACATGTAGTTAAACTTTTATATTCTGAATAAGTCCTTTAAGTAAGACAGCCAGGGGTTGATAAACTAATCAAAATCCTATGTGTCACGTCCATTACAAGCACTAAAATGTAACAGATAATCTGAATTTTCTTATATATTTTGTTTTTTATATTCTTAAAATTTAGTAGCAAATATATGTTCATTCAATTTGCCTATTGAAAATTTATCATATTTAGCTTTGGGGAAATGTTTTGAATTTTTGAGATTAAAATATAAAATACTGTTAGTACAATTCTTAGAATATATTTAACTTCTGTACTCCATGTGTTTAGAAGAATGAGAAGTGTATTGAAAATTGTATCTTATAGTTGTTCTACTATAAAACCAATTGTAAGTATCATTCAATGGATAAATTATTATTATCATTGTTATTGTTATTTAATCCCAAATTGTCTACTTAATGTGGCTAAAATTTCTCATAGACTGTAATTCAGAAAATATATTTTATTTGCACTACTTGTGATAGATATTTAAAAATATATGTGACTCATCCTGAAAAGTGATTTTACGCACAGCTGTATATGCAAATGAAGTATCTTTATTAACTAACAAATGCTATAAGCATTTTTATGTTGGTAAATTAAGATTGGGTTGCATGATAGTTGAATTTAATTGATAGAATACAATTATGAACTACCCTAAAAGAATTTACATAACTATGACAAGTTATATCAAAATTTACTCTCAAATTAAGTTGCTTATTCCAAATATTCATTTTTGTGTCCATTCTGTATAAATACAAGTGATTGCCATACTGTAAGACTCATGCTCATAATGGAGAATAAATAATATTTTATTGTATTTATTTATTTATTTATTTATTTATTTATTTATTTATTTATTTGTTTTGAGACGGAGTCTCACTCTGTCACCCAGGCTGGAGTGCAGTGGCACGATCTCAGCTCACTGTAAGCTCTGCCTCCCGGGTTCACACCATTCTCCTGCCTCAGCCTCCCGAGTAGCTGCGACTACAGGCAGCCACTACCACGCCTGACTAATTTTTTGTATTTTTAGTAGAGACGTGGTTTCACCGTGTTAGCCAGGATGGTCTCGATCTCCTGACCTCATGATCCGCCCACCTCGGCCTCCCAAAGTGCTGGGATTACAGGCATGAGCCACTGCGCCTGGCCGCGAGAATAAATAATATTTTCTAAGAAAATTAACTTTTAATTTTTCACCTAAAAATCCTAATTTTTCCATTTTTTTCTATGAGGAAATTATCATTATTTTATTTTTGTTTTAAAAACAAGTTTCACAGATAGGAGTATGTTGTGTGCTCTATTTTATTTTATTTCTTCACCCATTTTTATTCTCACATTTTAATTTTAGTAAAACTAACCGTCATTTTTTTACAGACCAGAAACTTTGAAAATTAGAAAGTGACATTCATGAATGTAGTTATTAAAAAATACTCTCCATCTTTCACAGGAATAAATGTTAGAAGTATTCTTATTTATGGCACAATTGCCAAAGGAAGAGAAAATTATCCTATCAATTGAATTTTATCTAGAAAATGAAAAGTATTGTTAGTAATTCCTCAGTAAATGATACAGCTATACATGATAATATATAACTCTAATTTAGATATGTTCTTAACGATTTGCTGAAACAACCCAGAAATGAAGAGACTGATCCAGAATCATGAGCAAATTAGATAAATCATTGGCAACAACTTAAAAAATCAACAATTTGAAAATTAAAATTATTTTTGGCATATACTATGTGCCAAGCTTAGGATTACATATAAAGCCAATAAATGCAATTCAACGTGTGAAAATATAACTTGAATTAGGAAAATTGCAGAATGCAGAGGGTTGTATTTATTACTCTATGTTTCTTCAATCTTGTTATTGATAGAAATTTGTATGTATAGAAAGCTGTATGAAAATAAGTAGCTTTCCATACAAAGCCCAAATAACCACCCTTTATTATCGCTCGAATTTATTTATTTTTATTTATTTATTTTTGAGATGGAGTTTTGCTCTTGTCGCCCAGGCTGGAGTGCAATGGCATAATCTCGGCTCATTGCAACCTCCACCTCCTGGGTTCAAGCCATTCTCCTGCCTCAGCCTCCCTAGTAGCTGGGATTACAGACATCTGCCACCAAACCTGGCTAATTTTTGTATTTTTAGTAGAGACCGGGTTTCACCATGTTGGCCAGGCTGGTCTCAAACTCCTGACCTTAGGTGATCTGCCCACCTTGGCCTCCCAAAGTGCTGGTATTACAGGCATGAGCCACCGTGCCTGGCCAATTGCTCTAATTTAAGTTCAAATTATGTAGCCCTTATGCTCCCCATATCATTATTGCATTTACTTCATAAGACATACTTACATAAATTTGATTTGATTGGGATATTACTTACGACATTACGTTAAAGATACATTGCACTCTTGGCCTGCCCATTTTTAACAACGTAGGAAAGAGCTGCAAACACTCCTTACTCCTGCAAAAATGCAAGGAATTGAAAATAACCTATGTCTAATCACGTTGCACTTTTGCAAACATTCCCTACCTCTCCCCAAATGAAGTAACACAGTTTTGAATAATTTCTTCATCATTTCTTTTTTTATATGTTTATTAAACACACACATATTCCTAAAGAGTAAAATTTTATTTTCAATATGTTTGGCTTTATGGAGATGATATTTACCATGTAGTATGTTCCATTCAGGTATCAAGGGATACTGTACTCAGGGAAGGCACCATCTGACATTTTTAATAAATGTATTGGATTTAATATTGGATTTTTTGAATTATGATGTTGGATTTATTTTTTTCTTTGGATATTATACTGCTAACATTCATCGATATTGTTTTGTGTTGTTGTGGTTCTTTTTTCAGTTCTGTATAATAGCCCACATAGTAGTAAACTATTCATTACATATATATATATATATATATATATATATATATATATATCTCAATGTACAGTTGTATGTATGTATGTGTGTGTGTGTGTGTGGATTAGAACAGTGGTCCCCAACCTTTTTGGCACCAGGGAACAGTTTCGTGGAAGACAATTATTCCACAGATAGGGGTTTGGGGGAGGTGAAAGTCTATAGGTTATATGGGTTGTGGTTTGGGGATGAAACTGTTCCACCTCAGCTCATTAGACATTAGATTCATATAAGGAGCCTGCAACTTATTTCCCTCGCATGTGCAGTTCACAGTAGGGTTGGCTCTCCTATGAGAATCTAATGCTGCCACTGATATGACAGGAGCCAGAGATCAGGCAGTAATGTTTGCTCACCTTCTGCTCACCTCCTGCTATGCAGCTGGGTTCCTAACAGGCCACAGACCAGTACTGGTCCTTGGCCCAGGGGTTGGGGACCCTTGTATTAGAAGACACACATATACAAAACCATCACAAATCACAAACACATATACATATATACAAATACATATATAAATACGTATTGTCTATTTTTAATTGAAGGTAAGTTTTGGCAAATAGAAAGTAATGCTTTCTTAACTATCATATTTATTCAAATATATGGAAATTTGCCTCCAAATATCAATTTTGTTAAACAGGTGGAGAATAGAAATAACTATTCATATCAAAACCATTTAAAATATAAATATAATTATAAAAACTCTACTATATATTCTAAATTATATATTTTTTATTTGTGCAGAGGAATGCGGTTGTAAAGAAAAAAAATAAATTTATATTTTGAAATGGGGCAAAAAAAGATGTCAAATATTGAGATATAAAAAGTAGTACGAGGTAAAAGATGCATAGATAACCCTAAGAATGAGAATCACATTTATATGTAGGGCTAAGCCATTTCCTAGATATATTTTCTGGCTGACTAATTCGCAATGGTAAAGATCAAGTTTTACATCAATGCTTTCAAATCATGGTGTTTATTTTTTCTACTTGCTGAGCCTGTACTTTGGAATTATACATTACTATATTTTATTGTGTGCCCTCTTGAATGTATTTAGTCATGTAGCAAAAATAAAAATTAATTAATTAATATGATAAAGGTAATGATGTAAGATTAAGAAAGTCACAGAAACATAGAAACTGACCTAATTTAGTGCATAGTATATCTAATAAAACCTACTCATTTCTTTGTCTATGTCTAAAAATGCATTTCTCTGTCTATGTACAATTCAAATTCCAGATAACCTCTAGACCTGCCCATCCAGTTTCCTCATCTTTGTCAACAGAACTCCAGTTCCATTCAGGTATCAAGGGAGACTGTGCACAGGCAATGTACTCATCCCAAAGAACAAATCATGATTGGCCAGGCTAATCATGTCGAGCCTGTTGTTTTTCTGCCAGGGACTGCCTGGAATGGAGTGAAACTGAGATGCCTAAACCAATGACAGACAAGCTACCTCTGCACTCCTTGCTACATGAAATAATTCACCTTTTTTACCAAACTACAGTTATTTGGTATTCAGGTATATAGTGTTATATGCAATAGATATATGACCAACAGTGTTATATGCAATAGATATATGACCAATCTATTTTTTTAATTTAATGGTATATTGGATATTTTTTATACTATCAAGGGATTCTTCTCCCCAGAGATACCAACTGAGAAAACCTGTGGTTGGCAGTGCAGGTGGTTTGTGGGCCACATCTTGAGAAAATAACGTCTTAAAGGAATTCCAGTGAAATAAATATATAAGGAAAATATGTTTAGTTTAACTTGTGAGAAAAGCAGCAAATGTTAATGTGTGAAATAACTTTCTAGTTGGGGATACCCTTAGAGCTACAATAGTTTACATTTACTGAGGATTCAAATAATTCCAATTGAAATAGAACGCAATTTTATGTCAATGCTTAAACTACTCAAGCATTTAGAACATGTTACTAAAATGTTAGTATATAATCTCTGAGGTAGCCTATAAAAATGTTCCAGCTTTCTTTTTACAAATGGAAATAAATATCTTGAAGATGAACCTAGAAACAGAGTTTTCTCATATTCAAGAGGCATGGTACTGAGAAACAATTTATGGAATGAAATGAGTGAAAGAAGAAGCTACAGTCAGATATTTTGAGATGATTTACAGGAAAGCATAAAACAAACAAAAATAAAACAAAACAAAAACAAGGCAGCTACCAGAGAGAGATAATGACAGTTTTTTTTCTTAAGTACTATCTCCTTTTGTCTTTTAATGGGGTCTATCCACCTCACTCACCTCCTTTAGCTTAAGTTGCCTTCCCTTTACCACATTTTGCCTCTTATCATTAACAGCCACCTATCTGTCTTCTCTCTGCTCTCCACAGGGCTTTCTTTGTTCCTTGAACTTGCAAAGGGACAATGAACTAATCTCATTAATGGACATAACATTTAAAACTTGATGTTCTACATTCTTTGCTTTAAAACATGTGGCATTCATGTTAGCTTCAGGAAGAACTAGTCCTCCCTGAGAATGTAGGGGATTTGGGGTTGAATGGGGGGTGACAGGTGACTCATCACTTCCTGGAGAGGATCCAATGCCACATTGGTTTGCATTTTGCTATTCACAAGTCACTATGATAATTTCGCTACTTAAAAAATGATATATCATCTGAAATTTTTATTAAAGCAATATACACACACACACACATTTACAAGATCACCACACAAATAGCTATTTATTTGCTTAGCTTAATGTTGCTTAGGTATTTCCTCATAAGGGAAAAACCCAGAATCAGTCATTTATATTTATATTTAAAATGTGAAAGAAACTTCTTACATGTTTGTATTTGACAGCAACAATGCTAAATTTTTTCTTGATTCACTTTAGCCAATAATAGTTTCTCTCTGTTATGATTTAGTTGGATAATTCTGGATTATGAGTCAGTTTGAAATGAGGCCATGACAAAAATAAAATCAAAGTAAAACTAAAAATATTGAACATCAAGAGAGTATCCATCTCCTAAGGGTTTGAGGTGATGAGTATCCCAATTATCCTGATTTGATCATTATACATTATATAAATGTAGCAAAATCTTATGTGACCTCAAAATATGTACAACTATTATGTATCAATAAAAAGATCCACCTCCTATTGAGAAACTATACTTGAACCCATTTTAGTATGTATATGTCAGGTACATACTGCAAATAATAATTGGAACTTTGGTATGGACCAAGAATAATGAATGGACATTTATATACAGGTTTATTTAGACATATTAGTTCTTGATAACAATTGATTACGAAGACATGAACTACTTCTACTAATTTAATAGAACTAGAGAATCAGGGAAAGACAAGCTATATAGAATTTAAAGTGGAAGAATTTATTATAGAGTTAAAGCTTCACCCATTTCATTAATGCTAAAAATAGATACATTTATCATTATAGAGTGAAACAAAAAAATTTCAGTGAGTGAATTTTAACGTAGTGTAGACTGGAGATATTGAAAGTTTAACTGAAGAAAATCTGTCTAGCTTTACTTCTCATCCATTAAATAGAGCAAGTATGCTTGGCAAAAGAGTACCTAAAAAGATTTTAAGTCCCTTCTCTAAGTGGCAAAATTCTGATGGCCTCTCGATATTTTACAACAGGTATAAGCGGTTCCGAAGTAAAAATATCACCTTCTCTGATGGTCATCTAGTCTCTAGTGAGGGAAACCAATAAATCCATACATACTAATGAAAGTTTTCAAACTCTCATCCCCATTCTTAGTTATTAATTGTTGTTATTTTAATAGTAATTTATTCATGTTTAAAACTGGGAAATCCCATCATTAATTAGCAATAGCTCTTTATTAATATTTTAAAATAGTTTCCAAACTAAACTCTTAATACGCCTAATATCATGTTCCCTTTAATGAGAAACTAGCCATTAAAAGAAAATAGCTTATACTCCTTTCTATATATAAGTACATATTATTTTATAAACAGTTAGCAGAAAATTTCACCGTTAGAAATGAAATATTTTCCATTTTTGCATTTGAATATCTGAGAATATGTTCCCGATAGTCTCGCCAGTTTATAAACCTAAATTTTAACAGTACTGGTAATGCTTAATTATATACAGATTTGCTTTATTTCACATCACGAGGCTTTGTTTGTCTGGAGTATACACTATTGTTTACACTGTACAGTTCTTTTTGTTATGATTTGGATGCTTTTAAAAGAGATTTTAAATATTTGCTCTCAGGTTTGTTAAAAAACATAGACTTGAAAAAATATATTAAATTATAAAAATTGTATTAACAAATTCTAAAAGTTTATCTTTATCCTAAAATTTGGGGTCGGGGCAAATTAGAGATATGCAAAGATGGTTATCAAATTTTTGAATGTGTCTTAGAAAAAAAATTTTCACTTGCGACCTTAGGCTTTTCCCCCTATATTTTGATATAGACTTGACAATATAGTTCTTACAATAGTGGGGAGATACAAATCATTTGAAATCAATTTTAATTGACAACTTTAAGGTTTATTATTTGATGTGATGATTCAAAAGAAATAAATCAGAGAAAAAACAGCATGCTAAAATATAAATCTTATACAGACTGATTGCTTTGGTAAATATATAAAATAATAAGAGTTACTAAAACTTGTTTAGAAAAACCCAAAATTTGGACAAGATTGAGGAACAAAGTTGGTTTTGGATAAAGGTTTTGATTTCATGAATTAAAATTTTTTATTCTTCTTATTGCAAAATGTGATGGTGTATTCGTATGATTTTCATATGACAAAAGCTCCTTTAGTAATCTAAAAGATATTTGAATGATTTTAAGAAATAGTTTGACATAAAATAGAACTCTACACATGTGTTCAATTACACCATTTTATTTTCTTGTATATTATCCTTCTTTATATTTATGCATTATTTTATAATGTGGAGAGGTTATATTACTTTTGAATATCTATTATATGTTTACACATAAACACAGAGAATGCACAGTAAGTGATATCTATGGCACTCTATTGAAAGTAAATTCTTGGTGCAACACTCTTGATCATGAACAGATATTTACCAACTATCAAGAAAAACTTAAGACATTGAGCAAATGTCATTAGTTAAGTCATTCAAATCACCTCATATTTAACAAATCTAAGTGGAAGTCCAAGAGGAATTCCAAATAAACATCACTGTTATACTGAATACAGTCAATAGAGAATTATTATTTCATTGGAGTTAAATGAACACATCCATTACATTTCTAAATAAATATGGGAAGCGCTTTTTATCCCAGACAGAATAACAATGCTAAAGGAGATTGTTGTCCGTATATTATAGGAAAGGTACTCCAGAAATGTTTATGTTGCTAACAATCAAATTTACTAATATTAGTCAAACTTGACCATATAAATCGGATTTATATAATCCATATCTTAAAATTATAACTTCTTAACAAATATCACTTGATTATTTTAAAATCATAAATGAAAAGAACACTGATAGGGAGGTTTAGAAGCAGGATATATGTATGATTTTATGCTTCAATAACTGCAAAGCCTTAGACAATTCACCTCTGTGGTTCCCCAGATTTCGTATCTGTAAACAGACTAGATGATCTCTCAAAAGAATTCCACATCTAAAACTCTCTTTTTCTGTGTCCTGCCTTTGAGTATTTTTCCTTTAATTGAATCATTTATTTTCTTCTTTGATCTTATGTAATGCTACAATAAAAACAAAAACAAAGCCAATTTGATAAAATATCACATTCTCTATTAGTGATTTTTGTTATCTGAGCTGTTACAAAAGTGGTTGAATTTATTCCACAAACTAGGCCATCCATACCTGCCTTTCTGTAATCATATGCATGAAGAAAGAAAAACTTCACAACTTGTATAGGAGTCTAATTTTTCAATTTAGTATTGACAGTCTGACCATGGGTTTGAGTGAAAGTTTAGATTTTGTAGATACTTTGGTTTCCTGATAATCTCAAAAGCTCAGTTATACTTTATAATATTTATATTTATAATCAAGAGAGTCTTTACATATATTTCTATAATAAGCTACAAATATCACCTTCTCTGAATTGCCTAATTATTTTCCTTCTGCATAGACAAGCTAGCATGCTATGCATCATATGGATAAAGCCACAAATTTCTTGACAGATAATTTTGAACTAGTTTGAAATATCAGCGAATATATTAGGGACAATTTCATGTCAAAACATTGAGTAGTCATGATATAATAAAGTATAATACACAATTCCTAATGTTTAAAAATCAGTATTGAACAGTCACAGGAAGAGGAAATTATGCTTTAGTTTGATGGTAACACCATCCTAGCGTCAAGCATGGTTACATTTCTTTTTTATTTATTTATTTATTTATTTATTTATTTATTTATTTATTTATTTATTTTTATTATACTTTAGGGTTTTAGGGTACATGTGCACAATGTGCAGGTTTGTTACATATGTATCCATGTGCCATGTTGATTTCCTGCACCCATTAACTCGTCATTTAGCATTAGGTGTATCTCCTAATGCTGTCCCTCCCCCCTCCCCCCACCCCACAACAGTCCCCGGAGCGTGATGTTCCCCTTCCTGTGTCCATGAGTTCTCATTGTTCAATTCCCACCTATGAGTGAGAACATGCGGTGTTTGGTTTTTTGTCCTTGCGATAGTTTACTGAGAATGATGTTTTCCAGTTTCATCCATGTCCCTACAAAGGACACGAACTCATCATTTTTTATGGCTGCATAGTATTCCATGGTGTATATGTGCCACATTTTCTTAATCCAGTCTATCGTTGTTGGACATTTGGGTTGGTTCCAACTCTTTGCTATTGTGAATAGTGCCGCAATAAACATACGTGTGCATGTGTCTTTATAGCAGCATGATTTATAGTCCTTTGGGTATATACCCAGTAATGGGATGGCTGGGTCAAATGGTATTTCTAGTTCTAGATCCCTGAGGAATCGCCACACTGACTTCCACAATGGTTGAACTAGTTTACAGTCCCACCAACAGTGTAAAAGTGTTCCTATTTCTCCACATCCTCTCCAGCACCTGTTGTTTCCTGATTTTTTAATGATGGCCATTCTAACTGGTGTGAGATGGTATCTCACTGTGGTTTTGATTTGCATTTCTCTGATGGCCAGTGATGATGAGCATTTCTTCATGTGTTTTTTGGCTGCATAAATGTCTTCTTTTGAGAAGTGTCTGTTCATGTCCTCTGCCCACTTTTTGATGGGGTTGTTTGTTTTTTTCTTGTAAATTTGTTTGAGTTCATTGTAGATTCTGGATATTAGCCCTTTGTCAGATGAGTAGGTTGCAAAAATTTTCTCCCATTGTGTAGGTTGCCTGTTCACTCTGATGATAGTTTCTTTTGCTGTGCAGTTTTTTTTTTTTTTTTTTTTGAGACGGGGTCTCGCTCTGTCGCCCAGGCTGGAGTGCAGTGGCGCGATCTCGGCTCACTGCAAGCTCCGCCTCTCGGGTTCACGCCATTCTCCTGCCTCAGCCTCTCCGAGTAGCTGGGACTACAGGCGCCCGCCACCACGCCCGGCTAATTTTTTGTATTTTTAGTAGAGACGGGGTTTCACCGTGGTCTCGATCTCCTGACCGCGTGATCCGCCCGCCTCGGCCTCCCAAAGTGCTGGGATTACAAGCGTGAGCCACTGCGCCCGGCCACATTTCTCTTAATATTCTTCCTAGAAAAGCGTGGCTTCTAGCTTATTTGACTAACACAAATCCTTCAAAATCTTTTTATTCTGTTCTAGGATGAGAGGAAATATAACATTTATATTTTAAATTAATCATAAACTATACATTAATCTTGATTTAAAATAGAAACCTACTTTTCAACCGAGAATGTACACCTGTCATCTCAAAAGAAGATATATTTACATTTTAATTTTATATTTCAGATTTATTAAATTCTCATTTTTTTGTTTCACCTGAACTAACATGTAGTTAGAGAAATACATTTTAGAAAAAATTAATAGTAAGTGTATCTTACTCAAAATTATTCACTCTAGATTTTCTCAATTATTAAATGGCCAGGGCAATGTTTCTTTTTTACAGTATTAGGATATTGTTACTGTGCAGACCACTGTTCATTTTTCCTGTTACTTCTTATAACTGAGTTTCTTCTTTAGTGTTAATAAAATGCAACATCTATATCTCTTCAGCCCCTTTGTAAACATATAACGGAGTAACACATCTTGAACAATTCTAGTCACCATTTTATGATATGCGCAAAAATTCAGAGACTGTAAGTATAACTTACCTACAATTTTTCTATTTTCAGAAAGGCATACTTGCTCTTTTGGTGTGATCAAGGGGTTTCTGGAGACCGAGAAGGGAAAATGTATCCATTTCTGAGAAATACTCACTGCAGGAAAGAAGGTGCTATTTGCATTTAATGTAAATACCACTTTCGTTCCTTTTAATTAAAAGAGAAACAGAAAACCTTCTATATTCTAAATATAAAAAACTAAAAGTTTCTTCTCAATATGGTAGTTGATTGCAAAGACCATTCTGCGTGTAGAGATGATCCTCCCACCAATTTTTTTTAGCATCATACTATTTTCATTTAGAAAGGTCACATGAGTCTTTTGCTGAAACCAATGTGATTTTCCTAATAAGCTCACCATGCTAAGTGATCCAACAGAATTGCTCTGTATGTTAATAAGGAGAGTAAATGACATTACTTGACAGAAATGCTCTTTCAATGGTGGTTTATTCCAAGAGATTAATTCATCCTTACTTGTCCAGTGTCACATATACATTATTAAATATGCAATGTAGCAACCTTCTTATTCAATTCTTATAATTTGCTGTTTTATTAATACTTGGAAATAAAATATATCACTCCATCCATTAGTAATCACGGTGATAAAATTATGTCATACCATATTAGAAGCAAATCCAAGGTATTAGAGATCCATGTTCAACTTCTATAAAATGGTAAGTTCGATAAGCCATTTTGCACAGTTATTATTCTTCCAAGCTTCTTGTCCTTCAGATTTAGTTAGTGGTCAATTTACTATTAGACGAATGTAATTATTTTCTGGTTGGCACTGAGGATGAGTAAGACAAAAATCACCCTATCACTGAAGGTGCCATAGCCTCAAATACCCTACTCACTCCAGCTGCATTTATAGAGACTCTCAGTTGCACAAAAGATCAAATTGTTGTATCTAAAGATCAAGCCAGAATGCCTTTCAAACATTAGATCCTTCCCAAAGCAATTTTTTGTGTTACCAGTTTCCAAAAAAGTCTGAGGAAAAATTTCCATTGTTTCCTATCGTTATTAGACTGTTGGGTCCCATTGACGTAATAAATATACAAATCACTATTGTTTCAGCACAATGTTTTATGCATGACATTTTAAGAACTGTACAAAACACAACATTAAAATTCTGAAGTGAAAAATAATAGCATTATGGCTCATTACATTCTATATTGTGGTAGTTTGAACTGTGAGTAACTGTACTGTCATCCTGTCAACTCACTTTAAAAGATCCGCTATATTGTTTTACACAATGTCATTTATTTCACAGGTATAACTATACCAAAGTGTTCCAGTTTGGAAACATAGTGTAAATGTTTAAAAATATTTTCACACAGTTACCTGAAAAATACTTGTACTGAAAGCTAATCATCAGTTACAGAACCACCAACAAAAGTTCTGCTACTACAAATAGTTTTGATGAAAGAAGACAAACAACGTACTAAACATTTTGGAATCATTTTTCAACATTATTATTACCTTCTGATTTGTTCTTAGAATTTCAAAGATTCCCTAAAATATTGGGAAAAGATGATGGAAACATTTATCTAAAAATATTGCTTTGATGGTAAAATGACTGGCAACAAAATAACAGAAGATAGCCCTAGAGATGCCTTTCTCCACTTTATCCTAGTATGTCTTTAGAGCCCTGATATAAATATATATGATATTCCAAGACCCTTTGCTGTCATCATTTTACACAGTCACTCCTACAGAAGCTTTCCTCATAACTGTAGGATCATCTGCCACTGATGGTTTCTTCTGATCTTAATTGTCTTATGTACTACATACTCAATTAAAACTCATGCTGGAGCAGGACTGTCTAGACTTTGGTAACTGCTTATTAAATAGTTAAGATGTTGTATGAGGAGCAAGTGACAAATTAGCAAACATATATGAGGCTTTGAATAACAGCCAGAGTAATACCAGGCTGAATTAATTACCATGTTAAATATGTGCAGAATGGGAAAATAAAATACCTGCTATGATATGGACAAAACTTAATATACTTGTTTGAAGATGGGCGCTTCCAAAGGAAGCTCATGAGCATATGGTGCTTTACTGTGCATTTAAAAAATTGTGCTAAAAACATGTTTTGTCCTAGTAAACGTTTTTTTAAAAATAGACTTTGTTTTTTAGAGGAGTTTTATGTTCACAGCAGGACTAAGTGGAAGGAAGAGAGGTTTCTCATATACCATCTAGCCCTACAAACATACAGCTTCCCCCACTATCAAAATTTCATACCACAATGGTATGTCACAATTGATGAGCCTACATTGATACAATGTCAGCCAAAGTCCATAGATTACATTAGGTTTCACTCAGTGTTGTACATACTATAGGTCTGGGCAAGTATTCAACGATGTGCCCACCACTATAGAATCATACAGGTTGAACATCTCAAATCTAAAAATCTAAAATTCAAATGCTCCAAAATTCAAAACCTTCGAAGTGCTGATAAGATGTTCAAAGCAAATGCTCATTGGAGCATTTTGGATTTCAAATTTTCAGATTTGGGATGCTCAACTGGTACGTGTAATGTAAATATTTCAAAATCCCCCCCCCCCCAAAAATGAAATCTGAAACACCTCTGGTCGCAAGCATTTCGGATAATACATAATCACTGCCCTAAAGATCTTCTGTAATCTGTCTATACATTCCACCTCCTGCCGCAACCCCTGGCAACCACTGAAACCACTCATCTGTTTACTGTGATCATAGTTTTGCCATTTCTAGAATGCCACATAGTCGAAATTCAACAGTATGTAACCCTTTCAAATTAGCTTCTTTCACTTAGTAATATGCATTTACAGTTCCCCCATGTTTGTTGTTGTTTTTTTCATGGCTTGATAGCTCATTTCAAAGGTCCTGGATAATATTCTATTGTCTGCATGTACCTGTTCATTCATTCATTCACTCACCTATGGAAGGAGAGCTTGATTGTTTACAAGTTTGGTCAATTATGAATAATTATCAATATTTGCACTCAGGTTTTTGTGTGGATATGTTTTAAGCTTATTTGGGTAAATACCAAGGAGTACAGTTGCTAGATCATATGATAAGTGTGTGTTTAGTTTTGTAAGAAACTGCCAAATTGTTTTCCAAAGAGGCTGTACCCTTTTGCACTCCCACCAGCAATGAAAGAGATTTTGTTGTTACATAACCTGGCCAGCATTTGATGTTGTCAGTGTTTTGGATTTTGGCCATTCTAAGAGGTGCTTAATGGGTAAATATTTTTAAGTAACAATAATGATGCTTTCTTAAAAAGATTTTTTAAAAATTCTTCAAGAAACAGTGACACACTCCTAAAATCCAAATACTGAACAGGAGTGCATGTTCACATTCTCCAGTCCAGTTACTTTTCAGTAACATAGACAACAGCACTGCCCTACTAAAAATCTTCAAGTGATGTGTTCTCAAAACATCATCAGAGAATTAAAATTAGCGAAGACAAGAGAAAAATAATAATCTCTGAATCAAATAGGTACCTTTTAAAGGGATAGTCATTATTGTTACAAAATATAGAGAAGATTGTATACTTGCTATCATATTTATATAAATATTATTAGGAAACTCATCAAATGCCTCACTGAGAATTTAAAAAGTATTTTGTATCAGCTTTATATAAAAGCCTATCAAAAGTGAAATGGGATTAATTTACTATTACACATTTTTATTCATTCTGTTTTCTTGCTCATCACTTGATACAATTATATATTTTTAAAAAGTACTTATTGCCTTTGTATTTTGTGGATGATAGATTGTAAGGTACTGTAGTACAGAAGCTGCATCTATGCCTGTGTGTCTCCTAAACAGTCATTGACTCAATTAATATTTGTGGACCTGTTTTCCAGCTATCATGCTAGTTTCCAGAAGTACAACCGAAAATTACAACAAAAGCAATCCACACACACACACACAACAGCAGTCCTAATTCTCAAGAACCTGTATTATAGACAGTAATATAGATACATAAAAACAATTAAAATTCAGCTTTAATAAGAGAAACCTCTGGTGTTTGGTTTTATGTTAATTTTACTGTGTCATGATAGTATGTGTGTATTTTTCCCTAAACATAATGATCTTAGTTTGTCTTCTATTAGTATTTTAGTAGTATATGCCTGAATGTGAGTTTTAATTTGACATTGTAAAGTCAATAAATAACAGGAGATTAAATATAAAACATTTAAACCTCTTCAGTTAAGATGGCATGGAAATTTCATGACTTGACACTTATTTAATATATAGAACAATGAGAAAGAAAATACAAAAAAAGAAAGAGTGTTATAACACAGTAGGACTTCGACACAATCTTGGCACCTTCACATATCAGACACAGTAGCTGCAGTCCTGACAGACTCTTTTTCCCCGATGGTAGTGGCTTCGCATTTAGATTCCTTCACTAAGAGTCCACATGTACAGGATAAACTAGAATTAAGATCACTGCTTGAAGTCACAAGTTATGGCAAAAGTTCACCAAGCAATCATTCTTGAAAAGAAAAATGTCTTAAAAATTTTGCTGACCTGCTGCCTGAGAGCCTATTATGCCAGGAATCTGTTACACTAGAGATACGGTAAGAAAACACACACACACACACACACACACACCATGAAGGCAGAAGCAGTCCAAAACAAATGAATTTGAGTACTGAATCTTCAGTATTTCTAATTAATTATCACCACAAACAGCACTCCACATGGTAGTAGACTATCTGAAACTAGGCAGCTATTCCAGGGGCCAGATAGGGACAACAGCAAAGTGGTGGAACAGATATAATAAACACAATGACAATAAAAGCAAACCCTTTTACTCTAAATGCTCCAGAAATCTGTGAATAAATAAAGGCCTAAAAACGGCAGAAAACCACCATCACCACCACCACCACCACCACCACCACCACCACCACCACCACCACCACAATGATTCAACCATGAGTTCAGTCTAGATGAAATTATTCTCATATACATGTCTGAAGAACATTTTTAAATAATATGTTTAGAATTCTCAACAATAAAATTAAAAGATAAAACTCAATAAAAAGAACAAGTAGTTCTAAAACAAAACCATGTAGAAATTAAAATAATTTCATATTGAGAAGAAAAAAGCTATAAATGTTGGAAATGAAAAATGTAGTAAATGAATCAATTTTAAAGAAATAAACAGCTTAAGTATCTGGATTGAACAAGAAGATAAAATTAGTGAATTAGAAGATACTAATGAAGAACTCATCCAGAACATAACACAGGGAGGCAAGCAAATGCTAAAAATAAAATACTAAGGACATAAAAGACGGACAATATTATACGACAATAAGAGTTCCTAAAGAAGAGAATGAATGGAATTGCAGAGAAGCCAGATTTAAAGATAATGGCTGATAATTTTATAGAACTGACGATAGACAAAGGACAAGGTTTATCTAAGAAAGTTTTGAAGAAAAACAAGTTAGGGTGTTTGGCCCTACCACATGTCAGGGCTAAATATAAATCTATAGTAATTGAGACATATAGTACTGGCACAGGAATTGGCAAATGAAGAACAGAACAAAAAAAGATGCCCAGAAATACTAATGTACATACTAATCTAATGTACATGTATATACTAATCTCAATGCAAAATAGAGGTGACACTACAGGTGAATAGAGAAAAGGTAGACATTTAAACAATGATGGTAGGACAGTTATTTACTCTAAATAATTCACAAAATTATACACTATTCACAAAAGAACCCTAAAAATTATTTCCAAGTTTATTTAGAGACCGACGAGTGAAAGGGAAAAACTGTAATACCTAAAGAATTACACGAAAATAAGAAATAGATCAAAAGTCAATTGAAAAATTGGCAAAGGACATGAACAGATGATTCAGAGCAGGAAATAATAAAGGGTCAATGAATATAAAAGATACATTAATCAAAAAAACAAATGAGATATAATTTCATACTCATCAAATTGAGAAAGACTATAAAGTGTCAATATCTAGTTGATAAGAATTTGAAAAATACGGGATGCGTACGCTACTGTTGGAGGCATAAATTGGTACCAACATTCTAAAATCAAGTATTGCAAAATGTTATATTAATATTATTTTCAGTCATCCTCCAGTTGTTTGACATATTTCATAATAATAAAATATATACATGTATCAAAATAGCTCAATTTAAATTAGAAAATGAATATACATGACCTGTCTTTAAGAACTAGTCTGTATGTTTACAATTTCCATTTGAACATTTTTTATTCATTTCTCTTATAGATCCTGTATATTTAATATGTTCTTGCTTTTGCTGTTAAAGGCAAGACTGGAGACTTCTTTAAATTACAGTGCTTTATCAACATGCATCCTTTTATATTCACAAGCATCCTTAACCAGAGTCAGAGAGCTTTTTTAAAAAAAAAAAAAAAATATATATATATAAAACTGCTCCCTTTTACTTTCTGTGTTATATGGATTTTGAGCTTGTTAGTTTTGAGCTATGGAATTTTCTTCCTATGAGTTTATTCTTTTTAAAAGTAGTGCTATTTAGATTTCCATTTATATATTGCTCTTTAGCCCCTTAGGCAAATCATCAGACTTAAGGGCATCATTCATAATACTATTATTACATATTATTAGTCAAATATCTATAAAAAGATGAATATGAAACCAAGTGATAGAATGTCATCAGTCTCTCTAAAAATAATAGTAATAAAAATAGTAATATCATCATACAAGAAGTTGTTTGCTCAGGTTAAATTTAATTTATACCCTGAAATAATAAGAATTATATTGCTTTGCACGTCTGGGAAACAGAACTTAGAAAAAAGGGAAACTGGCTCATAAAGTACTTATATTTTAAAATTATTTATCTAATTCTCATTTGTTCAATAAATTGCACAAATATACGAGTTGAAAACGGTATAAAAATAATCTTACACTTAAGATCTTCTTTCAAATCTAGTCTAAAAAAGTCTACTGGAAGACTTTGGATAGTCTTCTATGTTAGTACTTTGCCTCTACTGGATGAAAGAACACAGCCAATCAACACAGTTAATGAAGAAAAATGTACATATTATAGTCATTGTTTGGCTTGTATATACATATTGGAACTTACTCTGCTAGGATAAATTGCACAAATATACATGCCTTTTCTAAAATAAATGCATTGTTGAGTCCATGGATAAAGTCCTATCCTTGACAGATAATAACTCTAAAAACAAGAAACCAAAAATAAAAAAATAAAATTTTGAAAGGAAATAAAACTTCATGTACCTTTCAAGGGAGTAGGTGACGAAGGTGGTGCTAGAATGACTCTCAGCCTAGGGTGGTGTGTCATAAGATTAGAAAGATGTGTTCTAATCTCTGCAAGCCAAGTGGTAGTTCATCAGCAAAAATTAGTTCATTGTTAATTCCTGGTTTATTTCTCTTTCAGCTTTTACTGCCTAAAGTCTTGTTTAAAACTTTTGACTGGGCCAGATTTAAGATTACACATATTGTTAAGGGGCAAGGCAAGTCCTAGTTTACCCTAGGATTAGAATGTTAAGCCACCAACCGGCAAAATAACCCTAGGGGCAAAATAAAGTCAGTCAGATCAGAATTGAAACTGAGGGGTCTCCACTCTTCTTTCCCCAAAGAATTTTCTCCTTCGTTATGAATCTGGAGGATGTGTATTTTAGTAAAGATAAAGGTATTTTTTTTTACATGTATTGATTGGAGGGCATTCATAATCAATTTTCAAATAAATTAGCATCGAAGGAAATAAGGAGCAGGTTACAATTTCTTTACCGTCATAGTAGGTTGTGGGAGAGATGCTGGACATTAAACTCACATATTCTGAGCTTGTTATTCTAGCACAGAAATTATGATGACATTGAAAAAAATATTTTCGTAATGTAGTCCATTAAATTTCATGTCTACATTATGGAAACTCAGAGGCTTATGGTCACATAAGAGTGAAAGGGCAATCAAGGAGTAAGGAAAAATTATGCAGAAAGGAGAAAAGCAATGATGCTTGGTGAGAACAATCATTCTAAGTGTGAGAACAAGGATGATGTACCTAGTTCAGCTTTTCTAGTCACTTGAAATATTACTGACCTCTAAAACTTAGGGGAACTTTAGACTGAGTCTAGGAATTTTTTTTCCCCTAAAGAACTGTAGACTTGGCAAATCTATATTTAGTGTACTCACTGTTTTTCTGAATTTTGCCTAGATCCTGACTGTCACAGGTACAGATGAATTCAACACACCCGGAGGGCTCTTGTTGGAAACCTGAAGAATTTCCATGAAATCTCCAAAAGTCAAAAGATGCCATTATTACAACACTCTAGAGGTTGGCAAACTACCTTTTATTTATTTATTTTTTTGCTACAATTGAAAATAAAATCAACATGTATTGTTCCATAGGCCCCTTGTGAATTTATTTGTATAAACTGCTGAGAACTTATGTTAATGTCTTTTATTTCTTCTTTTTGCATTTCAGTTGAAATCCTAGGATTTCAATTTGGAAACTTTGGCAATAAAAGATCCAATAAGTTATTGATAATTTAAAAAATGATTCCATAGCATCAACAAACTATATTAAATTCTAGTATCCCATTCTATGATTAAGTCTTGGCCCATGTAAATCTGTGATAGAAAATAAGCTGAAAATACCAATATGGGCCCAACAAAACACGTAAAGATAAATCTCTCAATTTTTATATCATACTTTCCAGGATATTTAATGAAAAACACTTTGAGTCCTAAGATTCCATATTAATAGAATTCCAAGTTAAAACTCCTGAACTTAATATAAGCTTTATCAGTAACATAGCTTTCAGTGAACATAAAATAAATGTAAATAATATTGACAGGTCATTTTAGTACTAAATATTAGTGCTTTATAAGCAACTAAATTATTTAGTCAGCTTTATTCCAGATAAGAAGACCCTTGGATTTATTAAATTATAGATTAAACACTGATGTGCCTGACTATTCTTGAGAAACACTGAAGCCCCACTACGCCTAGAATGTTGATATTTACTGAGGTTCATACATAAGTCGCTATGCTAGTGAGAGATTCAAGATGAAACTCCAGCTTTCTCTTTATTAAATCAGCCTTGGCCTCCCCTTATTTTTATGTAGGTATTGATTTCCTTGATTTGAAGCAAACTTTCCTCTTTTGAGAAAAATAAATCACAACTCATTGCTTTACCATCTCTCCCACTTCTACCCTAAAGATAGCTGACAAGGCTGGCAATAAAAAGGTAGAAAAAGTATAGAGTCTTACAACATAGATGATTTTTGACCCAGAAAGTACAAGTTTAATATAATTACAAGTGCAATGTTGAAATCAGCAAGGGTTTGTATTTTTGAATTATTCAACCCCATTATGTTCTCTATAGAAAACCAAAGAAAAATAAATATCCAAAAGAGAAGCTGCGAAAGTGTTTCATTGAGTACAGTGTTCAATACCTCGTCAAATAGGAGTTAAAGATTTAGTGAAAGTTGAAAGAGTGGTTACCTTGAAAGAAGATAGTTGGAGGCAATACAAATATGAATTATGAGGTTTGCAGGTTTTAGAAGAAAGTCTTGGATTTTTTCATCAAATGACAGATGAGAGAGGAAGCATTTTTTATTTCTGTAATAAAAAGTATGGGTGGCTGTACTGTCACTTAAATATTTTTAATTGCGAAGAAACATCTCATCAAGTAAAAAGTAGATAAGAATAAACAAGACGTTAAGCACAGACAGAAAGTGTCCTATTTTAATGCAGAAAAAAGTTTTCAATAAAATCCAACATCCCTTCATGATAAAAACCCTCAACAGACTAGGCATTGAAGGAACATATCCCAAAATAATAAGAACCATCTATGACAAATCCATAGCCAACATCATACCGAATGGGCAAAAGTTGGAACGATTCCCACTGAGAACTGGAACAAAACAAGGATGGCCACTCTCACCAGTTTTATTAAACATAGTACTGGAAGTCCCAGCCAGAGCAATTAGGCAAGAGAAAGACATAAAATGCATCCAAATAGAAAAAGAAGTCAAACTATCTTTTTTCACTGACGGTATGATTCTATACTTAGAAAACCCCAAAGACTCCACCAAAAGGCTACTAGAACTGATTAACAATTTTAACAAGGTTTCGGGATATACAATACATAAAAATATATTTTTATAGTAAAACATATAAAAATTAACAGCATTTCTATACAACAACAATGACCAGGCTGAGAGTCAAATGAAGAACACAATCCCATTTACAATAGCCAAAGAAAATGAAATACCTAGGAATACACCTAACCAAGATGCTGAAAGATCTCTGTCAGGAGTATTAAAAAACATTGTTGAAAGAAACACAGATAAACGAAAAGACATTCCATGCTCATTGGAAGAAATAATATCATTAAAATGGCTATACTGCACAAAACAACTTATAGATTCAATGCTATCCTTATCAAACTACCAAGGTCATTCTTCACAGAATTAGAAAAAACAATTCTAAAATTCATAGACAACCAAAAAAAAAAAAAAAAGAGCACATATAGCCAAAGCCATCCTAAGCAGCAAGAACAAAATTGGAGGCATCACACTACAGTACTTCACCCTACAATAATTCACACTACAGTACATCACACTATAGAACTTCCAACTATGCTACAAGACTACAGTAGCCAACACAGCATAATATTGGTACAGAAACAGACACAATAGACCAATGGAACAGAATAGAAAACACAGAAATAAAGCCACACACCTTCAACCAGCCTTCGACATGGCTGGCAAAAACACGCAATGGGAAAAGGACTTCCTATTCCATAAATGATGCTGGGATCACTGGCTAGCCACATGCAGAAGAATGAAACTTGATCCCTACCTTTCACCATATACAAAAATAAACTCACGGTGGATTAAAGATATTAATGTAAGACCTAAAACTACAAATCCTAGAAACAAACCTAGGAAATGTCCTTCTTGACATTGGCCTTCAGCAATTCTTTTTTTTTTTTTTTTTTTTTTTGACAGAGTCTCACTCTGTCGCCCAGGCTGGAGTGCAGTGGTGCGATCTGGGCTCGTTGCAACCTCTGCCTCCTGGGGTCAAACAGTTCTCCTGCCTCAGCCTCCCGAGTAGCTGGGATTACAGGCATCTGCCACCATGCCCGGCTAATTTTTGTATTTTTAGTAGAGACAGGGTTTTGCCATGTTCGTCAGGCTGGTTTTGAATTCCTGGCCTCGGGTAATCCACCCACCTTGGTCTCCCAAAGTGCTGGGATTACAGGCATGAGGCACTGCGCCCGGCCGGCAAAGAATTTTTGGCTAAGTCCCCAAAAGTAATTGTAATAAAAATAAAAATTGACAAGAGGGACCTAATTAAACTAAAGAGCTTCTGCACAGCCCAAGAAACTATCAACAAAGTAAACAGATAATCTACAGAATGGGAGAAAATATTCACAAACTATGCACCTGACAAAAGTCTAATATAAAAAAATGGACAAAAGACATGAACAAACACTTCTCAAAGGAAGACATGCAAGCAACCAACAAACATACGAAGAAATGCTCATCATCATTAATCATGAGAGAAATGAAAATCAAAACCACAATGAGATGCCATCTCACACCAATCAGAATGGCTATTATTTAAAAGTCAAGAAAGGCTGAGTGCAGTGGCTTGCACCTGTAATCCCAGCACAGTAGGAGGCTGAGGCAGGAGGATCATATGAGGCCAGGAGTTCAAGACCAGACTGGTCAAAATGGTGAAACCCCGACTCTAATAAAAATACAAAAATTAGCAGGGTGTGGTGGTACACATCTGTAATCCCAGCTACTAGGGAGGCTGCAGCATGGGAATCATTTGAACCCAGGAGGTTGAGGTGCAGTAAGCCAGGATTGCCCCATTGCACTCCAGCCTGGGTGACAAAAAAAAAAAAAAAAAATCAAAAGATAACCGATGCTGGTGAGGCTGTAGATAAAAGGGAGTGCTTATACACTGTTGGTGGGAATGTAAATTACTTCAGCCCCCGTGGCAAGCAGTTTGGAGATTTCTCACAGAACTTAAAACAGATCTACCATCCAACCCAGCAATCACATTACTGAGTATATACCCAAAGGAGAATAGATCATTTTACCAAAAAGACACATGCACTGGTATGTTCTTTGCCACACAATTCACAATAGCAAAAATATGGAATCAACCTAAATGCTCATCAATGGTTGACCAGATAAAGAAAATATAGTACATATACACCATGGAATCCTATGCAGCCATAAAAAAGAACAAAATCATGTCCTTTGCAGCAACATGGATGGAGCTGGAGGACATTATCTTAAGCGAAGTAATGCAAGAACAGAAAACCAAATGCCACGTGCTCTCACTTATAAGTGGGAACTAAACATTGAGCACAATGGACATAACCATGAGAATAACAGACACTGTGGACTACTAGAGCAGGGAGGGGCCGGGGGGAGAAAGGATTGAAAAGCTACCTATTGGGCACTACGCTTACTATCTGGGTGCAATATACCGTTTTAACAAACCTGCATGTGTACTTCCTGTATATAAAACAAAAGTTGAAATTAAAAATAAAAGTATCCTATTTTAAAGAAAACATGCCAGGCACCTATTACACAGCAAGTATCATTATTCGCTCATTACAATTATTTTCAGATTGAGGCGAGTTCATAGTTAAAAATTTAATTGGGGTGATGTAATCCAGTGTGGTTTGTTTAGTAGTAGATTTTATTTTAATAGTGTTATATATGACTTACGTTTATACAATCATCAAGAGTCTGATGGGGTCTCTGTAATTAGTCATACTTTACTGCATTTTATGAATAGAATTATATGCCTTAGTGATGTTTGCAAATTCGGAGTTTTGCAAAGGTCTCGGGACAAATACCCTGGGGCTGTTCAGGGTCTAATATATAAGTAAAATAAAAGGTCATGATAAATAAAACCATATGGAGCTTATATATATGTGTATATATATAAAATCATAGATTTATAATGATTACCAAATAGATAGTAGCTGTAAGTGATTTAAGAGGGGCAATGCTTTCTTTATTCTACCCTGATCAACACAATATTTGGTTTACGTCTCTAGTGAGATAACACTTATGCTTTTATCTTGATACTTTTAAAATTCCAACTTCACCTTCGGGTCCTTATTTTTTTCATATATCATTAGTGGGTATTCAAGGAAAAGAAAATTATTGTATAAGGGTTGAAAACATCAAGAAACAATAAATAGTCAGATTTTTATAACATTTTCCCAAACTATCTTTTGAGAGCCAAAATTGTAGCTGTGAGTAACGTAAGGCTGAGTTTATCCTAAAGCAATAGACAAGGAAAAAAAAAATCAGAGAAAGAATGGCAACTCTATACCTCGCTACCCTGAGACACACCTGAGACTACTCTAAAAATCACCAGGGCTGAGAATAGGAGGCACCCACTCATAAAACGTATCTACCCATTCTCATTTGCATTGCTCTACGTGGGTCCTTCTGCTTTTGCAATACCTTGGGACATTTACAATCAACCCCCTCACAACAGAGAGTAAGCGCCTTGATTTCCAGACAGTGGTGAGTTTTAGTAGGGAACGCCTCAGCTTAGACATTTGAGAAGAAACTAGACGGCAGCAAAATCCATCCTGTTGCACATGTCCTCAACTAGGAAATGTTAACACCTTCCAAGATTATCTAATTTTATGGTCAATAATTGGTCTTCAGAAAAAGAGAGCAAATATAAGCAAAATATAAGGGAATAGTATATAAACAACAATTTCAACACAGGAAGCTGAATAAACTTAATTTTTAGAGAAAGGGTCAACATAAGATCACTGCCTTTTTATGCTATAAACTATATATATGGCCCCCAAACATAAATGAATATAATCTTGGCTGTATTTATTTTTATTGCTTTAAAAATGAATTATTTAAATTATCAACAGCTGTGGCTAAAGAAAAAAGACTTTTGTCATCCAAACAAAGAATTATTTATAACCCTGACATTCCAAGGTGTATTTAAAAAGGTGTTATTTGTGGCAATATTTTATCTATTTTCTCAAAGATCTTAAAATTAGCAATTACTATCAATGAACATTTATTGAATATAAAGCAACTGTATAGCATTTGTATCTAATGCATTGCTAAGTTACAGTTCCAACATTTTCATAGTGTCCAAGTGATTATTTTACATATTTCTTTTTAAATAATAAAAGTATCATAAACTTTTTGGAAAAACTAAACTTCCTATTTTATTGCTACTTATTGCTTATTATTTAATCTTTTACATGTTAACATGATCAAAGGTATAAAAAATTAATGATCCTTAATTTTACCTAAAACAAAAAAAATAAAGCAAATATTTATCAAATGCTGAATATTTCTTAAGCACTGTGAGCAATTATCTATCTATCCTAGAATCTCCACTCTGAATACTGCATTCCATTTGATGAAACATTACATATGAAAACCCAAGGCTGGGCGCGGTGGCTCATGCCTGTAATTCCAGCACTTTGGGAGGTCAGGGCAGGCAGATCACCTGAGGTCAGGAGTTTCAGACCAGCCTGGCCAACATGGTGAAACCTCGTCTCTACTAAAAATATAAAAATTAGCCGGGTGTGTGGCAGATGCCTGTAATCCCAGCTACTTGGGAGGCTGAGGCAGGAGAATCGCTTGAACCCCAGAGGCGGAGGTTGTGGTGAGCCGAGATAGTGCCACCACACTCTGGCCTGGGTGACAAAGCGAGACTCCATCTCAAAAAAAAAAAAAGAAAACACAATAAGACCATTCAATGATGTAAGTTAAAACATGAACAGTGACCATGTGAGTGGCAAAGCAAATTTGTGTTCTTTTTCATTTTTTTTTTTTTTTGAGATGGAGTCTCACTCTGTTGCCCAGGCTGGAGTGCAGTAATGGCAATCTCAGCTCACTGCAACCTCTGCCTCCTGGGTTCAAGCAATTCTCCTGCCTTAGGCTCCCTAGTAGCTGGAATTACAGGTGTGCACCATCACGCCTGACTAATTTTTGTATTGTTAGTAGAGACGGGGTTTCACCATGTTGGCCAGGCTGGTCTCAAACTGCTGACCTCAGGTGATCCGCCTGCCTCGGTCTCCCAAAGTGCTGAGATTACAGGTGTGAGCCCCCGTACCCAGCCTCCCTGATCCCTTTAAGGTCTTTTTCCCCCATTTTTCCAATGACATCTTATATGCATATACATGAGATGGAATTTGTGTTCTAAATTCAAAGAAGGAAGAGTTCATTGGATTTGGGGAGAACTCGGAAGATGTTGAGTTGGTTGGTATTGATCAGAGAGGAAATGTATTTATAGAGAAATCCATGTATAGTAAAGTAATTATCAAGGTTATTTTGTGGCTGATATGAATTCAAGGGGCAGTTTATAATTCAGTCACATATTAAAGAATAAAAAGGATGAAAGAAAAATAAAGCCGATAGAATTGTGAAATGGGTTACATTATTTGCACCACAAAGTTTAAGTAAATCAAACTATTGGGAATATTCTGAGATAGAGCTAAAGACTTTCTCGAGAGTCATGGTTGAAACCACATGTCGTGGAGGAACTGATTGTGATTGTTGCCCCATTGTGGGATTCCTCCCTATGGTAATGACATCAAAATGAAAAAAAAAAACACACACACACAAGAAAATTATGCAGATTGTAATTAGAGGTGGAGCTGTTTGTGATCTGGTTATCTCCACATTGGTCTGGGAAAGAATTGAGACATTACTGGGCCAAATCACGTCTGTGAGACAAAATGAACGGTAAAAATCGTGAATAAAAAGAGAAAGATTAGAAACAAGCTTTAGTCACTTGCTCTTCCTTGCAGTAGGCCCTTGGAATATTGACAAATCCTGAAACAATTAAAAAAAAAAACCAATGGATTTTAATCACCATGAGGGTAAAAATAGTCTTGCTTACCACTGTATTTCCAACACATAACATGGTATCTGACCCTCCCCAAATAATTATTGAATTATCGATTGCACATTTTAAACTACTATATGAGCATATCCTACCTCTAAGCATTGCCCTGAGATGGTAACTGTGCAATACAGCAATAAAGGGTGTCACTGTGACCTCAGTCCAGGCCTAACACACAGCTGAGCTCTGAACAACACTGTAACATCAAACAGTGACCCTGTTGTAACATGTTCTGGACTTGTCTAAGCTAAAGTTCAAATATGATACTTCCAACCCTGGTTATAATCTCTGAATGATGCATTTTATACATAGCAATGACTTTTTTTTTTTTTTTTAAAAAAGAAGCATTTACCATGCAAGAAAAAGGACAACATTGCTTCAAGAATAGTAATCAGTCAGTGGCACCCATCTTAATGAGAGGATTTATATCCCATTGTTTTCAGTTTAAATGTCAATGTGCATACATATAAACATTTAGAAAAACAGGTTTCCAGTAGATCATGTTATGTAAAGGTCATACAGACCTTGCAAATATTCCTGCATCGCTAACTAATCTAATCCAGTTATTGAGTTCAAATATCAAACGATATCCCTTTCTGCCACCCAGAATTTTGAATGTCTGGTATTCAGTGGGTTCTAAAAGTTTGACTTTTTATATTTGAAGGGCCCATATGAAGCCATATGCAATTAGCATATGCTGTATTGTGGCATGTTCTGTTAACATCAGCTCTTTGATTGAGGAAGAACTCTAACTGTTGAATCATCAAAACACTACAGCAGTATTTTACAACCTCAGTTATGCATAATGTGAAGTAATATGCATGGCCTGCCCTCTGTAAATATGAGAGGCAATTTGTTTGGCTCCATATTTCATTTTGCTTTCAGGATTATACTACTTACTAACTTCAACAAAAGCAATATAATAAGAAATATTGCCTCACAATACCACAGCTCTGTCCATCAATAGCAAAAATTCTCAATCTTAGCACCAGTGCCAGGAGATGAATCTCATTATGATAATTCAGTGATTGTATACGGATTCACATTTCCCAGCATACATAAGAGAATACAAAACAAACACAAGTAGGATAAGCAATCAGATAACTAAAGTTTTTTTTTGTCAAAGATATTAAAGAGTATGTTAAGAATCATCTAATGTCATCTCCCTATTACTGGAAAAAATGGAAGGTCAGGATTTATATAATTAGCTCTAGGTCACACAGGTAGTTTGATGGTAAATCCTAGAGAATTCTACTGTTCATATGTGTTAAACAAATATTTTCTTCATTATACTTTATGTATTACAGTCATATTAACTACTATCAAGTCAGCACTATTTATAACTTGATAGATTTAAAGGCCTAAGCTGAAAATATTTAGAAAATTCATGTTGAGAATATTGAGAAATAAGGTGGGATCCAAGGTGGCATGAAGGGTCAGAGTCTTAGTCTGAACTAGAATGCATGCATGTAAGGCACATGCTAGAAATTTGTGAGCAAAGGAAGAAGTGAGAAAAAAGTGAATATTTAGTAAGGTTAATTCGTAATTAGTCTATAGGATAAGGTGGCGTGTAGAAACCATTCCGCCAGGGAGATGAAAATTAGGGAATTGCATGTACAAATTCATTAGCTAAAATAAGGTTCTGTTGTTTGAGGCTCTCAAAAGAAATCACTTCTCAATAATTATGTAAATACTGAAATACAACTTTGAAAATAATTTTTAGTACTAGCCACCAAAATTTGGGGCTTATCATGTACAAACTGTGTGTTTCAAACACTACTGATGTGATCTGCCAACGAGGAGCCCATGACTGAGATTCCAGACTGGTACGTGCTGTATCTGTATATCTGCCTCCTCCAGGAAGATTTGAGGGCCTCAGAAACATTTTCCAAACTTTTATAACAAGGATCCTAAGACTATTGCCTTCATAGCAAGGAAGCCAACAATGAGCTGGATCCTGGACAGCATGCTGGCCCCTGACATGGGCAACAAATTAGATGGACCACAGAACCGAATTTCTGTAGCCTTGACTCACCACAGGTTTGTGCTCTCCTGCACAATGGCATTGGGGCAGGTTTATGTTTCTGTTGTGTTGTGCTGTTTGTTTTCTAAGCAAAGGGCAGTCTCCTATCTCATGCCAAATATAAAATTCAGGCTGCATGAAATCTTAGAGATTTCACTTAAGCTTTTGTGCAAATTAGTTGGTTTGAGTGAATCAGTGTATGGTACAGCCTAGTAAATGTCATTCTTACATTCATTCAAAAGAATACATGCTTCTAAAAATTTGCTCATAAAATTAGCAATGCATACTGGTGGAGAGTCACACATGGGAAACAGAAAACCTGGATATAAATCTCAGCTCTACCATTGACTAGCTGAGTTAACAGGAACTTTAAGCCCTTTTAACTTTGGCTTTTCTTATCTGAAAAATGGGCGGAAAGTGGGTTTTTGTGAGGAATAGAATTAATACTAAGCAAAAGTTCAGATCCGTCTTAAATGTCAGCAATTATTTTTCTATTTAAAAAAGTATATAGTGTATGTTCATGTATCACTAAAAATCATTTCTGGGACAAACTGAGACATACCATGATTATGTGTCAACACCTGAGGTACACGTAATTAATGCTAGAGAAGGTCAGAAGAAGGGAGATTAACATTGGCAATTTGCTATTTAGGAATTGTTTCAAAGAAAAAGTGGGATTGTGATGGACTATGGAACTCAGATTAGTAAGACTTCGACTAAATGAAAGACATCCTAATGATTCAACAGGACTAAAATTAAATATGGAAATGAGCAAAACAGACTGAGTACTAACGTCCTAGAAAATTGGGAAAATATTGGAATAATCATTTGCCCATGGAAAAGCATACGCATGTACTTGCATACACATATATTCCATATATGCATGCATCTCTGTGTATATTTACATACATGTACATATCATTTGCACTCAGAAAACACAAATACTAACACTACAATCATATATATGTGGTAGGACTATAAAATTGTATGATTGTTTTCTTTGAAGTTCATTAAAATCACACACATTACTTGCAAATTTCCGATTTATGTACATATGCATACGTCTTAAAATGGGATATATAGTATTCCATTTAACAAAGATGAAATTTTTGTTAGGCTTGGAATTCAAGAGATCTTCCTTTTACGTATTATATTTTTACTCAAATGGACCACTGCTAGTTAAGTTTCTTTCAAGTTTTCTCTGATTCGGTAAATGCCATTTGAGGAGTTCATTAACATGCATTTAAATTCAGGTTCCAGTGCATGATGAGGGTCACATCAGGCCATGGTGAAACAGGAAACACATGAAGACGCTGGAGTATTTTTTTTTTTTTAATTATTTCATTTTTTATTCTGTGATCAGGTTCTTCCAAGTTTTGGTGTTGATAAGGTCTTTTTCTTTTATATTACAATGGTGAGAAGCCCTAATTAGCAAAGTAAGAAAATGGCAACTCAAGGTTGATCTCTGGTTTGTTTCTAGCTTGTTTTAAATTTAATTGAATCATGAAGTCTAAAAGTCCAGAGAGCATGAAAGTAAGCTACATTAATCTGAACACCTGACATAAGTTAGACTAGTATTTTTCAGGTTGTATTCTATAGAGCTCCCCAATTAAATTCAGCAAAAGGATACTGGTATTGTAAGTTAAAAAGAAAGTAACAACCTATTACATTTCTTTCTTTGTCAAAAATATGTAATCTACGAATCATTGGGGCGAGCATCAATATTATATATATGGGACGAAAATGAATTTAATTTCATTAGGATGAGGCTTTAAAGAACTAAACTAAGGCTGTTTGAATTTTTCTTTTTAATTTGATAAACTACAAGTTCACAGGAAGTTTCAAAAAACTGTATAGGGAGGTTGGAGGTCCTGTGTGCCCTTCACAAAGGCTCACTCAATATTTACATCTTGCAAAACTGTGGTATAATATCAAAAGAATTGACATTGGTATAATCCATAAACCTTCTTCTGATTTCACCATTTATGTATGTATACATTTGTGTGTGTATGTGTGTGTGTATATGTAGTTATACTCAATTTTACCACATAGATCACTTCACGTAAGCACAACACAAGTGGTAGATGTACCATCACCTCAAGACACCCCATGTTATCCTTTTATAGACCACCTGCCACCTTCCCCCAATCCATATCACATTATGCTGAGTGAAAGTAACCAGTCACAAGGGGCTGCATACAGCATGATTCCATTGACATGAAGACCAGGTCACCCAAATCCTTAGAGACAGAAAGTGGTTTAGTGGTTGGCAACAGCTGGGTGAGGGAGGAGTGTGGACTAACTGATAAATGGATACAGTGATGCCTTTTGGGGTGATGAAAATATTTTGGACCAAAATAGAGATGATGGTTGCACAACATTGTGAATATACGAAATGCTATTGAATTGTACACTTTAAAATGGTTAATTTTATATTATGTGAATTTTACCTCAATTTAAAAAATCCAACCTCATGGCCCTCTGACTGTCCATGAGAGAGGCCAGACTTGCAGGGCAGGGTCTGCAGTTTCCTGAGAACCCACGAGCAGACACGTCCTTATGAGATGCACGCCCTGGAAATTTCTTTCACAATGTGTTTATGACTCCTGGACATTTTGGGCTGAACAGTCACAAGAGAAGCTAGTCATGCTCAATCATATTTTGCTTCCATGGCATTTTCCCACCCTCAGCCTCCTACTCCTTTTCATAGACACACACACAAACTCGTTCTGCTATATCTGAGGATCCAGCCTCTGAGCCCTCAAGGTGGAGGGGTTCACAAGTGGGCAACCACTCATCTATCTGCCATAATAATGTTACTTCAGAAATGTTACACAAATAGAGACCAGATGCAGTGGCTGGCACCTGTAATCTCAGCATTTCGAGAAGTCAAGGCGGGAGGATCACTGGAGACCAGGGATCCTGGTCTGTCACCATAGTAAGACCCTGCCTACACAAAACAATTTTTAGAAATGGGCCAGGTGTGGTGGTGTGTGCCTGTAGTCCCAGCTATTCAGAAAGCTGAGGCAGGAGTATTACTTGAGCCCAGGACTTCAAGGCTGCAGTGAGCTACAATCGCACCACTGCACTCTAGCCTGGGCAAGAGTGAGAACCTGTCTCAAAAACAAACAAACAAGCAAAAAGAAATGGAAACATGCAATATACATTCATTTTAGATTGTTGCTTTTCCTTTTATAAATTCCAACTTTTATTTTACATCCAGAGGGTATATATGCAGGCTTGTTACAAGAGTATATTGTGTGATATTTAAGTCTGGGGTACAGTTGAAGTCGTCACCCAGGTAGTGAGCATAGTACCCAATAGGTAACTTTTCAACCTTTGCCCCTTCCTCTCTCCCCTCGATTGTAGTCCCCAGCGTCTATTGTTCTCATCTTTATGTTCATGTGTACTCAGTGTTTAGCTCCCACTTATAGGTGAGAACATGTGGTGTTTTTTTTTTCTGTTTCTGTGTTAATTCGCTTAGGATAATGTCCTCCAGCTCCATCAATGTTGCTGCAAAGGATATGATTTTTTCTTTTTTTATTGCTGCATAGGATTTCATGATGTGTATGTACCATATTTTCTTTAGCCAATCAACCATTGTGGGCATGTAGGTTGATTCCACATCTTTGCTATTGTGAATAGTGCTGTAATGAACATCCCAGTGCATATGATTTTTGGTAGAATAATCTATTTTCCTTTGGGTATAAACCCAGTAATGAGATTGCTGGGTCAAATGGTAGTCCTTACTTTTAGTTCTTCGAGAAACCTCCAAACTGCTTTTCACAGTAGCCGACCTAATTTACACTCCCACAAACAGTACAGTAAAAAAGGACAAAGAAGGTCACTACATAATGACAAAGGGTGTAATTCAACAAGAAAACTTCACTATCATAAATATATATGCACCCAGCATTGGCACACCAATGTCCTAAATCAAGTACTTTTCAAGACCTACGAAAAGACTTAGAAAGCCACACAGTAATAATGGGGGACTTCAACACCCTACTGATGGTGTTAGACCGATCACTGAGGCAGAAAACTAACAAAGAAATTCTGGATTACATTTGACCCTTGACCAACTAGACCTAATAGACATCTACATACTACTTTATACCCAAAACCACGGAATATACATTCTTCTCATCTGCACACAGAATGTACTGCAAGATCAACCACATGCTCAGCCATAAAGCGAATCTCAATAAATTTTGAAAATTGAAATAAAAGCAAACAAATTCTTGGACCACAGTGGAATAAAAATAGAAATCAATACCAAGAGGACCTCTCAAAACCACACAATTACGTGGAAACCAAACAACTTGCTCCTGAACGACTTTTGGGTGAACAACAAAATTAAGCAGAGATTGTTATTTTTTTTCACTCAGTATAAATTACGCCAGGTTTATCCAATAGTTAATTCCTTTTTATTGCTGGGTAATATTCCATGGTATGCATGTACCACAGGGTTTTTTTTGTTTTTTTTTTTTAGCAATTACATATCAAGGGACTTTTTTGTGTGTGTTTTGGTACTATAAGGCTGCTATGAATATTTGTGGATATGTTTCTGTATGAAAACAAGTTTTCATTTTTTTAAGTATGATTAAGAGAGCAATTGCTGTGTCATATGCTAAGTCCATTTTTAGTTTTAAAATGAACTGCCAAACTATTTTCCAGTGTGGCTATACCATTTAACAGTCTCACCAGCAATATATGATTTACGTAGTTTCTCCGCTTCCTTGCCAGCATCTGGTGTCTTATTTTCTTATTTTAGCCATTTTGACTACTAGGTAATAATATCTCACTTTGGTTTTAATTTCCATTTTACTAATGGTTATTGATGTTGAACATTTTTTAATGCATTTATATATGCCACCTGTATATCTTTATTGGTGAAACATCTGTGCCTGTCTTTTGTCCATTTTCTTACTGGATTTTTAAAATGTTGAGTTTTGAGAGTTCTTTATTTTAGATACTAGTTCTTGATATCTAGATACTAGATATATGGTTTGCCAATATTTTCTCCCAGTCTGTAGCTCGTATTTCATTTTTTTTTTTTTTTTGAGAGTGCAGTGGTGCGATCTCGACTCACTGCAACCTCTGCCTCCTGGGCTCAAGCGATTCTCATGCCTCAGCTTCCCAAGTAGGTGGTACTACAGGTGTGCGCCACTATGCCCAGCTAATTTTTGTATTTTTACTAGAGACAGAGTTTCATCATGTTGGCCAGGCTGGTCTCGAACTCCTGAGCTTAAGTGATCGGCTTGTCTCAGCTTCCCAAAGTGATGGTATTAACAGGCACGAGCCACCACGCCCAGTTGTATTTCTTCTTAACAGAATATTTTGCATAGAAAAAGTTTTTTATTGCAATGAGTTTCACTTTATCAAAATTTCCTTTTATGGATGGGGACTTTGGCGTCAAGTCTAAGAACACTTTAACTTTAGATCCCAAAGTCCAATGTCCTAAATCAAGTACTTTTCAAGACCTACGAAAAGACTTAGAAAGCCACACAGTAATAATGGGGGACTTCAACACCCTACTGATGGTGTTAGACCAATCACTGAGGCAGAAAACTAACAAAGAAATTCTGGATTACATTTGACCCTTGACCAACTAGACCTAATAGACATCTACATACTACTTTATACCCCAAACCACGGAATACACATTCTTCTCATCTGCACACAGAATGTACTGCAAGATCAACCACATGCTCAGCCATAAAGCGAATCTCAGCTTGCGTCAAGTCTAAGAACACTTTAACTTTAGATCCCAAATATGTTTTATTTTTGAGTAAGTTTTACAGTTTAAGTTCTTGTGATGTTTAGATCAAGGTGTTTTTTGTTTGTTTTTTGCCTGTGGGTGTTGGATTACTACAACACCATTTATTAAAAAGGCTAACCCTCCTTACTGGATTCCTGCTTTGTCCAAAACAAAGGGACACAAGGAAACTTTTCGAGGGAATTGATGTTTGTTATTTGATTGTGGTGATGGTTTCACAGGTATATGAATATGTCCAAACTCATCAAATTGTATACATTAAATATGTGCAGATTTTTGTATATCAATTATACTTTAAGCTGTAAAAATAAATAAATTGGGCATATTTGTGGATCTATTTCTGGGCTCTCTACTCTGTTTCACTGATGTATGAGTCTGTACACCACCAGTATCAGACTGTCTAGAATACTGCTGCTATATAATTAACTTTAACATCCGTAAGAGTGATTTCTCCAATTAATTTTTCCTTATTCAATAGTTTTGGCTAGTATAGGTCCTGTGCCATTCTATACATCCTATATAATTTTTATAATAAGACTGTGTAAGTTCAAAAACATTGCTAAAATTTTTGTAAGAATTGTCTTAAAAATAGATCGACTTAGAGAGAATTCACACCTTTACTATGGTGAGTTTTCCAATCCATGAACATAATGTATCTCCATATATCTAGGTCTTCTTTATTTATTTTACTAGCACTTGGTAACTTTTATCATAAAGATTCTGTGCATGTTTTGTTAGTTTTATGTGTAAGAGTTTCATTTTCTTTGCAGAAATCATAAATGCTATTGCATTTTTTTTGAGACACAGTCTCACTCTGTGGCCCAGGCTGGAGTGCAGTGGCGCGATCTCGGTTCACTGCAACCTCTCTCTCCCGGGTTCAAGAGACCCACATGCCTCAGCCTCCTGAGTAGCTGGGATTACAGGCACACACCATCATGCCCAGCTAATTTTTGTATTTTTAGTTGAGACAGCATTTCACTCTGTTGGCCAGGCTGGTCTTGAACTCCTGACCTCAGGTGATCCGGTTGCCAGGGTCTCCCAGAGTGCTGGGATTACAGGCATGAGCCACTGCGCCTGGCCTGACTTCTACTTTAAAATTCTTGTCAGATAATTTCAACATCTAATTTATCTAAGTGATAGCATTAGTTGATGTCTTTTCTCATTCTAGTTTTGTTTGTTTGTTTTGGTTCTTAGTATGCAGGTGATTTTTGATGGTACTCTGGACATTTTGTCCATTATATATGCAGAATCTGGATCTTATTTCAATCTTTTATTTTAGCAGGTATTTACCATACATAGTTCAATACACAGGTGCCATTCTACTTTTATGGGCTGTGGTTCCGAAGACAGTTTTATTTTCAGAGTATTTCTGGTGTTATTGCGGCCTGCTTGGTTTATCTAGTGATGCTGGTACTCTCAAAAATCCTTGATGGTACATTCTGAGCGGGCAGAAGGAGTTCCCCAGACTAGTATGCTGGTGCTGGTAAGTAGAGTAGGGGTTTCTTAGATCTATAGAGATAAAAATGTTTCCCAGATAGGATTATTGTGTTAGAATCCCTATACTGGTACCCTCCAGCTGCTCCAATGTCCCTGGGTGAAAGTGGAGGGATTCTCATGGCCACAGGGTCCAACTGGCTTCCCAGGCTAGTCACTTCTTGTGGTGGATAGCCTTATCAGTGCTCTGTGTTTGCCCAGGTAGCTCTGGGTGGGGAATAGAAGTCCTAGATCCATATGACCAAAGATGCTTTCTGAACCAGGTCACTTATTATGATTGTGTCTCTTGTAATTTCTGCCTTTCCACCTCGATGTCTTCCTGTTGGAAAAGAGAGCCTCAGTTCTGCAGGGATGAAGAGGCTTCGGTGGTTAGGACACTTGTGGCAAGATCTCCGTGCCTATTGGGAACAGAGAGTGCTTTCTGGATGGGATTTTGTTCTTGAGGGATTCCTCTTCTGGTACCCTGTGGCTGCCCCAGTATCTCTGCACAATAGAGGGCAGCCTCAGACCCACAGGAACAAAGAGGCTTCCTGTACTGGGCCACTTAGAGTGGTAAAATCCCTTGTGGCAGTTGCACCCAGTCACCTAAGTATTTCCTGTTGTGAGTGAGAGTGAGTGAGTGTCTTAGGCCTGTAGGGACAAAGAGGCTTCCGAGGTTGGGCCACTTGCTGTGACAAAATTCCTCTAAACAATACTGCCACTTGTCTCTATATTTTTCAGCAGAGCATGGTAGTCTTAAATCCCTGGGAAAGGAGAGGCACTTACCCTAGCTGCTTAATGTTAGATGGGCTCCCATTCAATAGCCCTTGCCAGTTGTATCAGGCTCATCTGGTATTGTCTGAGAGACTCCTATTCAATTCAGAGAGGAAACTAGCTGGGCTTCCTTCTGCTACTAGGCTTCAAAGTTGGAAAATGACAGGTTGGGGTCCCCATCTTCTGTTGGATAGGGGCACATATGAGAATGTGCTGCGGTTTACTTTCCTCTAGCCCTAGGGTCTCAAAGCAGTTTGCTTTTCTCTGACTATCCTTTACAATTTTCTTTTGATGGCCTCTTGTTTTGATTCTAGGTTTTATTGTTTTTCTTCACTGTGAGGAGCAGGGAAAAATCAGTTTATGCCATCTTGTCCGAAATGAAATTCTCAGTCTTGTTTTAATACGTTTTAACAGGTGATTCAGATAACTTAGTTTTTAAAATGTGCACAACTTTTAAGAAGAAATGTTACAAAAGCTAAATATACATTTAATTATACCATGCTGCATGTAGGGTAGCTGGTAACTACTGAAATCATAAGTACATGTCAGCCTTTGAAATTAATAACAAATAAAACATCAACTTGGTCAAATGCGGTGGCTCACGCCTGTAATCCCAAAACTTTGGGAGGCCAAGGCGGGTGGATCACCTGAGGTCAGGAGTTTGAGACCAGCCTGGCCAACATGGTGAAACCCTGTCTCTCCTAAAAATACAAAACATTAGCCGAGCGTGGTGGTGGGCACCTGTAATCCCAGCTACTCGGGGGGCTGAGGCAGGAGAATTGCTTGAACTCAGGAGGTGGAGGCTGCAGTGAGCTGAGATCACGCCATTGTACTCCAGCCTGGGTGACAAAGAGCAAAATTTGGTCTCAAAGAAAAAAAAAAAAAACATCAACTATACCAAGTGATGAGTAGAATGACTGTACTAGATATGTTCATTTTCTTTATATATTTAGTATTTATTTAAGCAACCTAACTAAAAATAGTGCCAACAATAAAAATATCTCAATTTACAGAAATATATAAAACTTTAATATGTAGATTGTATTTTATTATTTAATTTTATGAAAACATCTGTCAAGGCCAGACATGGTGGCTCACGCCTGTAATCCCAGTACTTTGGGAGGCCGAGGGGGGTAGATCACAAGGTCAGGAGATTGAGACCATCCTGGCTAACACGGTGAAACCTCGTCTCTACTAAAAATACAAAAATTAGCCGGGCGTGGTGGCAGGCGCCTGTAGTCCCAGCTACCCAGGAGGCTGAGGAAGGAGAATGGCGTGAACCCGGGAGGCAGAGGTTGCAGTGAGCAGAGATCACGCCACTGCACTCCAGCCTGGACGACAAAGAGAGACTCTGTCTCAAAAAAACAAAAAAAAAAACAAACAAAAAAAAAAACAAACAAACAAAAAAATCTGTCAAAATTATGCAAACAAAAATGTCTACCAACTTGAAATTACAGATGAGTACATGACTATAGTTTTTTATATATATATATATAATACACATATATGATAAAGTATTCATTAATCATTTATGTCTCCAGTTTGAACAACACAGGGAGTTCAACATGCACGTAGCACACTGTTTTAGCCAAGATCAAGACTGTCTATTAATAAGACATCTAAAACATTTAGTCAAGCACATTTGGTTTGAATATAAAAAGATGATAGAGCAATCAGGTTTTTCTCAACAATTAGTGTTTTTTAACAAAAGGACATAACAGTGCATAGCCAAAAATTTATTAATTTTTGAAACTTTTAGTTTCCAAATTCTTCTCAATTAAACACGAGATAAAAATACTTAACTTTTTAAGACAGGTGAATAGAAGGAAATTTTTGCTAAGCCACTTCTACTTTTTATGTTAAATATTTTATTCTGGCCGGGCGTGGTGGCTCACGCTTGTAATCCCAGCACTTTGGGAGGCTGCGGCGGGCAGATCACGAGGTCAGGAGATCGAGACCACGGTGAAACCTCGTCTCTACTAAAAAATACAAAAAATTAGCCGGGCGTGGTGGCGGGCGCCTGTAGTTCCAGCTACTTGGAGAGGCTGAGGCAGGAGAATGGCGTGAACCCGGGAGGTGGAGCTTGCAGTGAGCCAAGATTGCGCCACTGCACTCCAGCCAGGGCGACAGAGCAAGACTCCGTCTCAAAAAAAAAAAAAAAAAAAAATATATATATATATATATATTTTATTCTATGCTTTTTATCATGGCTTACACAAACTCTCATAATGTTGTTGCAATATATTTACTGACTATCAATGCTCTCTTCAAATTTGGTATAGGTATATTTTTCAGCCTTTCCCCCTTCTGTCTCCAGTTACAGGCCCTTTTATGGGCCTATAACGTTGGTTTTCTATCTCAATTCAAAATTCAAAAGAAAAGACTTTAAAAATCATCTTTTTTTTTTTCCCTAATGCTTAATTCAGAGCGTAGCACATAGATATTCCCAATATGTTCTCATTAAAGGTATTGATCTTTGATTTTTAAAAGTAAGTAACAACAAAATTATGAGAGAGGAGCAGCTTTTTCCTTTGAGAATTGTGGTTTAAATGCAGTGGGGAGTATTAATGACTCTACATAAATGACTTCCTATTTCACTGAAGTGTTTAATAAGGTCTTTAAAACAGTACTTCATAGCATCCTGCTCTTCAAAGCAACATCTGTGGCTCTTTTTGGTTCCTATTAAGTGATAAATAACAACAGGATTTTGGTTCACGTAAGGACCTAAAACAGGAGAGTTGGTTAAGCTATTCATACATGTTGCTTTGTAATTGGGCTGATGTAATTTTATTTTATTGTGTTCAAAATTTACACTGGTATTTTGTCAATTACCTTTTTTTCTCAACTTACAAAGTACATTTTTAAAAAAGAAAACCATATACAAAGCTTAGGTTGTGTAATATAATGAACCAGTCATTATTCTTCTCATCTCTCTATTTAAATCATAGATTTCAAAAAGTTTAATACTAATTCATTTGTGTGTGTGTGTGAGTTATAATGTAGTGGAGAGGCAAACTTGATACATTTAATGCTGTAACATTACATATTGATGCATTCATAATTCAAGGTAACATGATAGAAAGAAACATACATGTGAAGTCATTAAAAACATTTTTGTTTGTAAGGATTTTGAAACTTGGAGGATCGAATAATATTACTCAGAATTCTTTCTGTCAAAATAATGTGGAACAAGAAACACACCAAACAAGAGGTATTTGGGAAGTTCTACTCAGTTCATAATTTTTCTCCCTTCTCTGAGAACTATCACCCTCCAGTCAAATAATCCATAAGCAGAGTTCTTGGTATCATGTTCGTATTGTGTGACATTTGCCTCTAGGACAAGGCTGACTGGACCAAGATTGAGGCCTGATTCAACTTGGAACAAACAGATGCACTTCCTGAAACACTTTACCTGAGACTCATAAAATGAGGATTTGTGCAATGAGTCATTCTTAGTAGCGAAGCACTATGGAGATGGCCTATGGCCCCATCGTTCCTATGGCCTGTAGGTTAAATTTTTCTTGGGTTCTACCAGTAGATAATCCAGAGTATGCACAAATACACCTTGAATTTTGAATTGTATTTTGTTTGGGTTTCTGTTTCTTGCAAGAAAGTAAGACATTATTGATATTTACAAGATGACTTAAAAATCAGGTATATTCCAAAAAAGATGAGACTACTTGAGATACCAAAGTAAACAGGGAACAAAAATATTACCAACATATTATCGTGATGTAGATAGGATTTTTTCAAGAAGCTTGAGAGCATATTAGTATTGCATTTGGTACATAATCTGAATAGGACCATACGATAAAGAACACTGTACAATGTTCCACCAAAATATACATTAATAACAAACAGAGCTTTTATAAAAATTCTTGTTTTATATAACTAGAATTTTGCATAAATTTAAAAAATAATGTAGATGTTATATCTCATTTAAATATCAATATAAAAGTTAATTGGTTGATACAAATATATCCAACTTACTCAACTTATTTATTTTCTTTTGAGAAAGGTAAAATTAGAGAAGTCCAGAGACTTATACAATGAGTACATATCTCCAGGAAATCATAATTATGAATAATCTGTCCCAATTTATTGTGCATAATCTAATTATAAAAGAAAATGATTCAAATACATGTGAAAACACTTTACTTCCTTATCTCCAGGCCGGTTCTCATGCTCTCGTCTTTATAAGAGGCCATGATACATGAATTTTATGTTCATTAATTTAGCTCAATTGTTCTGCTTTTCACATACATTCCTATATCCATAAACAATACATAATGTTGTTGTTGTTGTGTATGTATGTGTGTATGTTCTTTACAAATTTACTTGAGTGCTTGGCATCCTTCATCTTGCTAATGAGCTATCCATAAGAATCCGTGTTGATCCACTCCATACCCAGGTAGTATCACTGACAGGCTGTTCAGCCTCTAATTGTATTATATAGCTCTTCTTGCATGCAGGTGTGGTTATTTGATTTGTTTCTCCCAGTAGAATATGAGTGGAAGTAATTTGTGTCAATTCTGAGCTTGAGATTTTAAAAAGCTAATATATCTTCTCTGCTGTTTCTTTCCCATTCTATGGCTGTATGCAACTCTGAGGTTGAAGAGATGGCAGGGAGCAACAAAATGGAAGACGTCTGGATCCTTGCATCCTCACATGCAGGAAAGCAACATGCTGCCATGGAATGCCATGGACTGTGACATGAGCAAACAATAAATATCTATTGTGTTAAGGCACTGAAATTTTGGGTTTGGTTTGCTGTGCTAGCTGGCATTAAAAGAATGAATATACTATCACGCTTTGCAATCATTCTACAACTTTCCTTTTTCACTCAATATTATATATTTGGGTTACATAATTATTGTGAGATACGGATCTAATTAATACAGGGTTTTTCAAGTGGCACTTTTAACGTTTTGGACTGATAATTGTTTGTTCGGGGGAGGCCGTCCTTTGCATTGTAGGATGTTTGCCAGAATCTCTGTCTTCCACGTACTAGATGCCAGTACAATGCCACCACTTCCACAGTAATTACAATAAAAAAACTACAGACGTTGTCGAATGTCTTATTCATGGCCAAAATCATGCCTGGTTGAGAACCACTTATCTAATACATTCTTTTTAGCTGCTTGATAGTATTTCACCACACGGATGAAGGATAGTTATTATATTTTTACACTATTGAACAATGAAAATCCTTGTAACTGATTTTGAGCTGAATTATGATACCCATATTAGCTACTTAAGAAGAAGAAATGCCTTTTCTTCAATATGAATAAAAAGTAAAGCATAAAATTTTATAGATCTGAAAAGTAAGGAACAGTTAAAAAGACAGGAGTAGAATGTAGAGCACTAGGCCAGTGCAAAAATAGAAGCTGAACTCTTAAACTGGGACACAATCACACCTTAGTTGTTAATGTAAGTAATGGATGCTTCTGAGTTTGCACTATTAGCTAACTCACACCACAATCTATCATCAGGCAATCCTTTACGATTCTTACCTTCTCCAAAACAATTCCTACCATTCAACCAACCTGCAAAGCCTGTCAGTGCTCCCTGCAAATGATACTTCATGTGAGGCTACTTTCTTTCCTTCATAAGTGCCACTACCCTTCTCCAAGCCACCCGCAAAAGTGAAAGAGCCTCCTCAAGGTTAATGGCTTTCCAGCCTCCTGGAAAGCTGGCTGAGCCACTGATGATGATGTGGCCTTTTTATTCTAGGTTTAGTTTAAGGATTATAAAAACCAGATAGTTATATAAATATTCTCTTGAATGGAAGCACATAGATGATTAGTTCAAATTATTTTGAAGTGGTGATGTAATATCCAAGTTGAACAGAGTAAGCTAAAAATAAAGATTTTACTTTCTATAACTAAGCAGATCTTACATTGGGCCTTTAGCGTCATGGGTGCCATTCCACTGGGAAATCTCATGGGCCAGGGGAAGCCATATTTCCGAATAGGTTATCTGTTCCTGTTTATGTGGTCATCCAGTTTTTGAAATTTTTTAACTAAATCAATTGTAAACTTCATCTAACCTTACTGCATAGATAAACACAATTTATTTCAGCCAACCTGTACCCAACATAAAACTCTGTATCTCCTGAGATCTTGCCCTCCCTATATTCTTCTCACTGCAAGCAGCATCAGAGTACTGCCCAAGTGTTCATCCCATTGTGACATCCCCTCAAATTGTTCAATGGCTTCCTATTGACCTTAGGATGAAGTTAAACCACTCTAGATTCACAGGTCTCCCGTCAAACTTTCCTGCCTCATTTCATGGCTCCACAGATGCTGGCCTCTATCATTTCCCTAAGTTCGCTAATTCTTTGAAGCTTAAGAGCCACTGTACATGTTATTTCTCTGTACTGAATGTCCTCCCCTTCTCTCTCCCTCCAATTTTTATAGTTCAGAGGATCTCAGCATAAATATCACCTTTCCAGAAAGGTCATTAGAACATTAAGGATTGTAACCAAGAGACAATAGCTGTTGGTTTTATTTTTTATTCTTGTGGCATATGCCAACTATCTTGTACAGTGCCTAAAGTTGAAAAGGGCTCAGTTACTACAGACACAAGCAAATATGACCTGAGCTACAAACAAAATTACATCCGAAGACTCAACAGGAAGACGAGACTGTGAGGTTTCCAAGTTTATAGACAAGGTCAGACAAGGAAGTCATTAGGCTTGTCTCTGTCAATTTTGAACAACAAAGTTATTATTTCTATCTTGCAACAACAAAATATAGTTTCTTTTAATTAAAAAAATCTTCATTTAAGAAATTGCTGCAGGAAAATAACTTTGAATTGCAAGTATAAAGAAAATTTTCTGAGCCCTAGATACTCTTTTTTTCCTTTGAAAACAATTATTTTCAAAGGAAATTGTTTTAAAACGTAATTTTTTAAAATAAGGTGTAAATGCTCATTCACAGAAGAGCCCTAAGTCATGCTACAATACAGATGTAAGTAGAATATGGGATTTGAGTCATTTTTTCAATCCAAGGAAAATTTTGGAACAAAATATTTTTGGAGGTGTCCAATATTTGTTTAGTTTCACACAGAAAGACACTATTTACATTCAATATATTTTAAAAACTGTACACATGTTCTATAAGATTATCAATACTAATTTACTCATTTTTCAAAAACTATTTTTTAAGTATTTGACAATAAGAAAATTCTTTTAGGTGGTGTTTCAAGGAAGGCCACATGTTTTAACATAATTCAAAGTTGAGGTGAATTCATAATACAAGACATTTTTATATCTGTCAACAAAGACTCTTTACTTGAAGAATAGTCATTCAAGGTCTGTATCCTTAAATATCACATTCCAGATAGCTTTTAATTTCAAGTCTTTTATTACCAAAAGACTTTCTGTGGATCATCTATTATAGTTACTAACAAAACAATAATTCACACCAGGCAATTATATCCTGGTATTTGATAAAACTTGGATGTTTACCATTTCAAGAATGATTTCCCGAAAAACAGCTGATGTTGAAAGTCAGCCATTTTCTGCAGAATGAGCAATTATTTAAAAGGAAATAACTTTTAAATGAGCGCATATATTCCAGGCACAAATTTTCTGCTGCTTACTGAACAAGTCCACCTCAAACATAACATGACATGAATAAAAAACAAAAGAAAACAAAACTAATTCCACCGCAAATGTGTTCCTCCTCATATATTTCTCACCTTGGTAAATGGAACTACCATTTATTAAACTTCTCTTCTCAGAACTTTGTATCATTTAAGATTTCTGTCTTCCTCACCTTCATTTAATCAAGCTTCAAGACACGTAGATTCTACCACTAAAAAGGGTTTTTAAACAATGTCTATTGTTACTATTCTAATCAAAATCATAATACACTCACGACTTTATAAGTACTACGCCCTCCTACTGGTCTTTCATCTTTCCTCAGCCTGTTGATCCTCCAATCCCTATGTAAGTACCTCTATTCCCAATAAAGTCTCTCTGCCACATGAACTCATAATGAGCTTTAAAAAGATAAAGATGAAGATGTTATTCCGTTTGACTAAATCTCGTAAGTGGCTCCTTATTTTTTTGGTTATAAAATCCAGAATGCTAAACACAAACTATAGGATGCTGCATGAGGTAATCCCTGTTTACATACCTCCCCCAACCCATGTTGATTCATTCATCTTTCCTCATTCTAGCTGTGCTTGACTTTAGTTCCTCAAATATACTTGCTTCTTTATGTCTCAGGTCTTTAATCCATGCATGTTATATAAGGCAGAAAACATTTTACCACCACCCTCAAGTAATATAAACTAGACAAGTGCATACAATGTCTTTAATTCCTGGTCAATTTTTATCTCCAAGTGAACTTTACTATAAGTGAAAGCTTTTGTTTGCTTGATTTATACATGGTCACAAAATAATGTAAAGCTGCCAGAAAGTCGAATTTCTTTCCTCCTAGCTTAAAAATACATCTACCCCTCCTTCATCCTTAAAAAAGAAAATGCATCTTCATAAAAAGATTACATCTTTTGAATATAAAAGTAATGTTTTTCAAACAACGGATATATTCTCAACACATATGTATTTCCCACCAATTCTGAGACACAACAAAAAAAGAAAATTTCAGGCGAATATCCCTGACGAACATCAATGCAAAAATCCTCAATAAAATACTGGCAAAGCGAATCCAGCAGCACATCAAAAAGCTTACCCACCACGATCAAGTCGACTTCATCCCTGGGAAGCAAGGCTGGTTCAACATACACAAATCAGTAAACATAATCCAGCACATAAACAGCACCAACGACAAAAACTGAGATTATCTCAATAGATGCAGAAAAGGCCTTCGATAAAATTCAACACCCCTTCATGCTAAAAACTCTTAATAAACTAGGTATTGTTGGAGTATATCTCAAAATAATAAGAGCTATTTATGACAAACCCACAGACAATATCATAGTGAATGGGCAAAAGCGGGAAGCATTCACTTTGAAAACCGGCACAAGACAAGGATGCCCTCGCTCACCACTCCTATTCAACATAGTATTGGAAGCTCTGGCCAGGGCAATCAGGCAAGAGAAAGAAATAAAGGGTATTCAAATAGGAAGTCAAATTGTCTCTGTTTGCAGATGACATGGCTGCCATTAATCCCCATGTACTGCCTTCTAATCACACTGATGTTCTCATTATTTTGTCTTGAATTAAAAAGTCTTTTTATTATAATAATTATTATTTCACTGGAAAAAGCTACGTATAAATAAAAAGAAAAATACTTATAATTTTATTGCCAAGAGATAGACACCCAATTTATTTGAAGACTATTTCCAAACGACAGTTTTTTGTGTGTGTCTGTCTTCATCTTTCCCACATTCTGCTTCAATATATCTTACCCTAAAAGTCCTACTACATATATTGTTTTGTAACTCACTTGTAATATTTTTCAATAGTTTATGGCCATGTTTCTACTTTTATATACTGAAACAATTCAATAATTTGATGGCTGCATAATTTGCTATTTTATGAATCTTATATAATTTATTTGACCACACTTGTATTAGGGAATGAGATGTAACCCATTTGTATATTTATGCAAATTGTATATGCCAATTTTAACATTTAATACACATTGTCTACATTAACTCAAGTAAATGTATAAGAATGTATGTAGGCCGGGTGCGGTGGCTCATGCTTGTAATCCCAGCACTTTGGGAGGCCGAGGCGGGCGGATCACGAGGTCAGGAGATCGAGACCACGGTGAAACCCCGTCTCTACTAAAAAATACAAAAAATTAGCCGGGCGTGGTGGCGGGCGCCTGTAGCCCCAGCTACTCGGAGAGGCTGAGGCAGGAGAATGGCGTGAACCCGGGAGGCGGAGCTTGCAGTGAGCCGAGATTGCGCCACTGCACTCCAGCCTGGGCGACAGAGCGAGACTCCGTTTCAAAAAAAAAAAAAAAAAAAGAATGTATGTATTCTACTACTAATACTGCACAAGACTTTCTATTTTCGTCAATATTAGGAGTAATTACCACGGTGGGTTTGTTTTCATTCCCTTCCCCAAAACTTCTGTAACAATCTCTGGGGTTTTGTCACATCTCCCTTCACACCTACATCACCTTTAAAACACAGAGTTAGGACTCATTTTGGAATTATTTTTTTACACAGCTCAAAGTCAATAACATTATATTTACTACCATTAGAAGATACAAATTTTCCTCAGCACTTTCTGGTTGTTGGAACCTCAAAACTATTTTAAAAGAGTAGCGAAGATAATATCTATGTTGAAATGAATAAAATAGATCTATCATGAATATCATGTTTTATAAAACAGAAGTGTGTCAACAAAAGATCATAAGTTAACACTTTAAAATATGTTATTTATAAACAGATATACATATTCAGAAGATCTTCAAAGTAGTACATTGATTCTTATCCAAATTTGATTTGAGAGCTATTGGTTTTAAATTTGTAATACAAATTACGATGGGGTGGAGATTTGCTAGGCCAGTTTTTTATGTACAATTGAACGTAGAAAATCTACAAAAAAATAGTAGGATACAATCCTGGATTTTGGATTCTGGAAACAGTGGACCACATTGTATAGGTGATTGAATGAATGAAATGAGAAGATATATAAAAGCTGAAGAAAAAAAGAAAGAAAATATACAAAGGAGGAGATGATTGGAGGAAAAACAGATGCCAGGACAAGATTCTGAAGTATATATGTTTGGTTTTGCTTTTATCCATCATCTATTAAACCCTGTTTCATTTGACTCTTATCCTATTTTCTAACCTCATCTCCCACTGTTGCTCTTCCCATTGCCCTCTCTACTCCAACCACACAAGTTAATTTTTCTGATTCTCTTTTTTTAGTCCATTCTTCCCTTTGTGCTTCCTGTTTCCCTATATAGAATTCTGTTATCTAGATCATCACATGTATAGGTCTGCCTATTATCTCATGTATCAGCTCAGCTATCACTGCTTCATAGTGGCCTTCCCTTTTCTTAGAATTGAGAAGCCCTTAAATCCAGATTCACTCACTATAGGTTATATGATTATCCCTCAAAATCATATTCTTTAAATATTTTTTATCTTTTCTCACTAGTAAGTATGCTCTGTGAAAACAAGGCAATGTCTCTTTCTCACCCTAGACTCGTCAGTGCCTAATATAGTACCTTGGCTATAGCAGGTTGTCAGTGACTCTTGTATTGATTGAGATTAGAACTCAGCTACAAGTGACAGAAAATCCAAAATAACCAATATGAGGAACAATGGAAGTTTGCATCTTTCTCAAATAAGAAGAGACAGTTGAGAGGCAGCACAGTGGCTCCATGATCATCAGGGACATTGGACAATTTATATTATTAGTTTGTCTTCTTCAACATACAACTTCCATTTTGTAGTCCAGATGGCTATTCAAGCTCCACCCATCACATTACCATCCAAGTAACAGTGAGAAAGAACAAGGAAGACAGGGGAAAATCGACTTCTCTTCCTAGAAGTTTCACACATTAATTCTTATTATGTCCTATCAGAACCAGGTCACACGATCATACCTAGCTGCAATGGAGGATGAAAAATGTAAACTTTATTGTAGGATGTTCATTTAAGCCCTCTCTTGACACCTGCCTCTAGGCTAAACATATAAAAGGAACCCGTTTCTCACTAACTCACTCCAAACCAATAACTCATAGTGTAGCTAATATTAAGTATGTGTCCAAAAGGTAGATATCCACCCAAACATTTTATATTCTTCCTCACCAAGAGGTAAGGGGTCAACTTCATTCTTCTGCATGTGGATCTCAAGTTTTCTCATCACCGTTTGTTTAAAAGATGATTCTTTCTCATTTTCACAGTCTTAGCCTCTCCCTCATTTATGAGAGGAAGGATCTGCACTAGGTGTGGTAGCTCAGGAGATACAGAAGCAGCCACATCTCTTCAGCTATGACCAGATGTGGTGATATGCCACAGCAGCTTCTGCTGATAAGTAAAAAGAAGAAGAGAATCACGTAGAAGAAGCACCCTGTTTTTGGCCATGTCTATCCAGAGTAAAGTTTCTGTCACACAGAGCTAGAGAGAGTGGGGTTGGGGTGGGGGTTGTTGCTCAAATGTCATTGACTTTCGCTGTTCTGACTGAGATTTTGCAGGTTTTTTTTTTTTTTTTTGGAATAAATATTTCTCCATTTGCTATATGCTCTTAAGATCATTTCCAGAGACTTTCAGTGGTTATTTTATTACAATTTTCACCAGTTACAGTTGTTTTACTCGGGACAGCATCCATGGAGCCCCTGACACTACACACTACCATTTCAGAAGTGTTTCTCTCCAAGATGTTCATGTTTATATTTCACCATAGTTTTTTAGTTAATATTTCACATACTTGTAAAATGTGAGTATCTTCACCTCAACCTTCAGGACTGCAGTGGCAGAGGCCATGAATAGGGGGTGGAGTAGATTGATTTAATTTTAATTTAGAAAAATGAAGTCATATAAGTAATAATTGCAGGTAAAAATTGGGATTTATACTTTGCATTTGTAGGCTCTATTTTCTTATATTTATTAAGTTTAATATATTTGATACTAAGTAGTAAAATGTTTACTACTGAAAAAAAACTTTTGCCAAAATGTGTCAGATTTTTTATTTTATAGCAAATACTCTTCTACTTAACATATATTTTATCTTCGGTGCCCAGTTATTTTAGCTTCATTAAGAGACAAAAAAAGGGGAATCAAAGAGTAATATAGTGCCTTTGTGATTTGAAGACTACCTCTTATTACCCTTGGCAATAGATTATAGAAATCATTCAAGCAGTATATACAATTTCAAAGTCACACACAAAAGTATATTCTTGCATTATTTCAAAAGTTTCAACTCACAAATATTCACTGTAGAAACATACAAAACATCGAGAATTTAAAGGACATATGAAAACAACCAGAAAAGAGTTAAAGCATGGATTACGTTTAGTTTTAAAATGAAAAGCAACAGAGACTTTGAAATTAAAGATTTTACTATGGATTGTGAAAGCTGAATGCTAAATCTTAAGGAATTTTGAGGGCATACTATTAAACACAGCCCTTGTTAAAATTAAATTAACTTACAATTAAATAAATTATATTAAAGCAACTAATAAATGTTCAAAACTCATCACTTCTTAATTATTTTACTACATTTCACTGTCCTCTATACTTGTGAGGTTATTTGTATCCTTTTATCTGTATGGTGAAAATGCTATATAATAATTGGCCACTATCTATCTCATCCCAATTCCACACTCAGCAACATCGTGTTGATAGCTTGAAACTGGATGTGGTTGAAGTATTTACACCACAGAAATAAGCAAACACTAAGAATCACAGCTTGAGTTCTTTCTCACTGAGCTGGTGGTTAAAATATACCTACACAGTACACATCCCCAAAGAGACACATACAGAGAGATACAGACATAAGTATATACAATATAAATATATGGAGATAAAGATAAATACAAATAGTGATATAGATATGTAAATTCAGCTGGCTATATCAGCAAGGTAAATGAATAAAAACTGAAAATTTGTCAGCAACTCAAGTTATATTTTTAGTAAAAATAAAGTAAAAATAAAGCCTTGTTCTAAACAAATTCAGAAACAAACACAGAGACTAGCCAGTGACAACTGGTTATGCAATAAACATACTGACAATTGCGGTGTGCAATAAACAGACCCACATCTATCATTATTTCCACAGGGATGTTGTAAATCCATTCACTGGCCAAACATTTACTGAGTTATTGACTACTCCCTATCAGTTTCTCTGCTACCTAGATAAAACAATGAGTAACAAATAGTGGCTATCCTTAGGGAGCTCAAATTACACAAATGGACACGGAATTCTATCAACCAGATGACAAGAGACATCCATGGGGGATGAGCTAATATTTGATGACAAACTATTATGTGACAAATATGATACTAAAATATTTATTTGCATTACCTCACATATATTCTATATGAATTCTGATATGTCACTATCATTTCTCCATTTTACCTATGAGATCCAGGTAAGTTAAATCATATCACATTATTTAGATTCTATATCCAATCAGCTGTTGACTTTTATCCATGTCTTTCATAGCTTTATTGGCTTTTCTCCTAGTAATGCTTTCTCTTGTGAAAGGTATTCCATATAATTATTAAAGCAAGGTTATTCCAAGTTAAAGTAATCCATTGTGGTGATGTCTCCCACGTGAAACATCACTGTCTGAATGGAGCAAACTAAAAAATAAATAATAAAAGGCAGCTTTTTAAATTTAGGTGACAGAGCACAAGCAGATTCTATAAATTAAAGCAGCTTCATAAAAGGTAAAATCCCAAGAAAACCTCTCAGAACTATTCACATTTTTGAATTTACGTCTTCTAGGGTACACGGTAGGATGTAGTTAAAGAAGAAAAAAGAAAAAAATAAGAGGCTTTTCAATATAATATGAACTCCAGTTTTATCATGATAGGAGAATATAGACTGTAGGGAGTATAATGGTACCAGATGCTTCTATTTGTCAATTATTACTAAATTTTAGAAAAAAGAAAAATTCTAGTTTTTGAGTCTTCCAGATTCAGCACCCATTTGACATACAATTTAACTTACCAAAATATGATAGCTACATTATGAAGTTAGACACAATGATATGTTTCAAATGTATAATAATCAGAAATATCCCATTATTTGGTTTTATATAACATATACATAGCCCATATGTCAAAGGAAGACACAAAAAATACTTTTAATACCTAGTTGAAATTTTTGATTAAAAAATTTAGTTGATCCTTGAGAAATTTAACTGAATCTAAACTTATTTACAGAAGCTTACATTCACTTTGGCTTATTTGATGTTTAAAAAATTATTTTCAGATTTCATTCTTGCAGCATTGGCTGAATAGTGTTATTGTTAAGAATAACACCTCTGAAGTGATACTTCCTGAGATCCAATACACTTACTGTTTTAGATAACTTACGCTGTAGTTTTCATCTCTGTAGATGAGGTGGGATACACTAATACCTACTTATTAAGCAGTCTGACAAGTTTTAAGAATTTATTATTATGTCCAAATTAAATTTAAACCAAATCAATAGTATGTGCCAAATTGTGAAACGTACACACACACATTAATGTACATAATCATCTTTTTTCCAAAAATATTTAAGTAAAAGAACATAAAGTTTAAAAATGGACTTTGACAGTAGACAGAATTTTTTTTTGATGAATTGGTAATATTCGTTCTTGTTCTATAATTTTAAATAAAAAGTTTGTCTCATTGTATCTTTAAAAATAAGTGTTGGTGAGGATTTGGAGAAAAGGAAACCCTCGTGCACTGTTTGTGGGAATGTAAATTGGTGCAGCCATTACAAAAAAAATAGTAGGGAGGTTTCTCAAAATATTAAAAATCGAATTAACATGAGATCTAGCAATTTCACTGTTGAATATTTACCTGAAGAACATGAAATTAGTATCTCAAAAATATATCTGTACTCTGACATTCATTGCTACATTATTCGCAATAGCCAAGATATAGAAACAACCTGTGTTTGTGGATGTATGGATGAATAAAGAAATTATGGTATGTACACAATGAAATATTATTCAGCCATAAAAACAAGGAAATCTTGCGATTTGCAACAAGGTGAACTTGGAGGACATATGCTATGTGAAATAAGGGCAGAAAAAAATGAAAGACAAGTGTTGCATGATATTATGTGTGGAATATAAAATGTTGAACTTATAGAAGTAGGGAGTAGAATAGTGGTTGCCAGGAGTGGTATAAATGGGGAGTTGTTGGTCAGAGAGTAAGAACCTTCAGTTATAAGATAAATGACTTCTAGAGATCTAATGTACAGCATGGTAACTGTAGTTAATATTAATGTCCTTTATACTTGAAACTTGCTGAGGGAGTAGATCATAAGTGTTCTCATCACAAAAAAAAAGAGATTACTATGCCAGGTGATGGATATGTTAATTATATTAAAATACCATGTTGTATGTCTTAAATATATACAATATTTTTATTTCTCAATAATACCTCAATAAAAATTAACAACAAAAAGTATCCCTAAATGATTTCAATAACATACCATTACAGCAGCTACAAAAAGGACAAACTGATACTTAGCCACAAGCATCTGATGATCAACGGATTTTCAGTATTGTTAAGTTACTGTTCTCTTACCATAAGAGGAAAATAATTCCTTCATGTTTTAATAATCCCATTTCATCCAAAAACACAGAGATAATTCCCTGTGTTAACCTCATATATCTCAATTCTTACTCAAAATTTAATTAATCTTCAGTGATGGAAAACAATTTCCTTCTATTAAGGCCATATTATTGCTGGACATCTTTAATTTCAAGAACCATTAACAAAATTTCAAACAATTTATGTTATTTAAAATGAAAGTTGAAAACAAGAGAAAACTACACAAATATTTTAGCATCACAATAACTGTGAATCACAGATTCGATATGTGATTCTTAAACACATTTCTTAAATATGTTTGCTGTTTTGGCTGTAAAACAATCGTCAATGTTGAGTGTATCAGACACTTTAGGAAAATCTTTAGTAATAAGAAATTCTATTATCTTAGTATCTTATTTCTTGCCGATACTCTGTGCCTATCCTAATAAGCAGGGGGTGGCTAAATAGTGTAATCACTCAGGAAGATAAAACAGCCAACATTTTGAGTGTTGTTGGTCTCAGGAAGATAAAGCAGCCAACTTTTGAGTGTTGTTGGTTGATAGGTCTGAGAGAAAACAGAACATAATAAAACATTCAATGGCTCTTAGAACATCTGTCCAAAAGTGACACAGTTCACTTCTTCTCACATTTCATTGGTCAGGCATGTCACATAGCCAGACTCAACTTCAAGTGAGTGTGGAAGTGATTCCGTGTACCAGAAAGGGGACAGAAGCAGAATAGCTATCAAGAGTCTTAACGTCTACGACCTTCACCTTTATCAGATAACCACAACTTCACAGAATATATTTCATAACAGGTACAGAGAATACATAACTTAAATGAAACTCATCATTATTAAAAATAAACTTTCCAAATATTTTCTCTATTTATTTTAAATGTAATTAAATCTTTATAAGAAAGGTCTGTAAATTTTTATTGTAATTTTTTTTTTTCCTGAGAGTAAGTGGTTATTATGTTACTCTATATTTGAAAACCAAAATGAGAGAAAAGAAAAATGACATAATCAGAGTTAGAGAGATATAGGTAAAAACCCTGGCTTTTTCTTTTGGTACTTGTAGGACTTTGCAGAAGATTTTTGATCTGAATGGCAGTAAGTTTCCTCAGGAAAATGAAATTAATATTATCTACCTTAAATAGACGGTCATAGTGATTACATGAGCTAATGTTTATACAAATGTTGTCTTTTGCTCCTTCCCTTCTTAGCTTCTATTTGAAAAAACTTTGGTAAGGAGCTGCAGCTTTTCAAAGGGTATATAAACTTGACTCCGGGCAGATTCTAAGGAAGGCGTAGTGAGGTAAGATGGGCTAGGTAGTTGCTTCAGTTCTCTAAATTATGTGCAAGAGCCTTAAAATGAAATATGCAAGAAAGATACAGTCTAGGGGTGGACAGGTAAAGAATAGGGAGAGGTAAAGGCAAGAATATGTGGCTGAATAATGGAATATGTTTTTCTAGCCATTCTGACAATTGGTAGATGTTTTACATTGTCCTTTTTTACATACTGTTGATATTTTTGACTTTAACTTTTCCTCCATGCCATTTTTACAATTACATTTTGAATAAATTTTAATAATATAAAAGTCTCTTCTTGAATTTTGACTCTCTCCACTTTCCCATTCACTTTGATGTTTCCGATGATCCTTTAACTGTGGTAGCAGTTGCACTTAAATAGCATGCTGCAAATCCTACAGTGTGAGAGCTCTTTCTTTCCTTATGTTAAATTTCTAAACTGTATCCACTGGAGACAGCTCAGAAGAGACGGTGAATACTAATCAAAAGAGAAAGAATCATTTGGTTGTGGTCACGCCTTAACAAGAAACCCCTTTGCCAGAAAAGACAACTGTTTTACATGCTACCTATATATTCCCAGTGGAAACAGCCACTTCACAACGACTTTAAAGTGAAGATGAATGAGTTTTATCATTGCTTTTTTGTGGTGCATAAACTAGACCTGAAACTATCCAGTATTTTATGCTTGTTGCATTGAACATGCAAATTAGCAAACATCAGCTTTGATCAAATACCACAGCCACACCCAGAATGCTAGTTTAAAGCCATCATTGGCAAAGGCCAGAATTCTTTGTTTTTAATGAGGAACATATAATTCCCATAAAGGCATGAGATTATCAAGCATCCATGTCAATATGATCAGGTGAAAACTTCTGGTTCATCCTCAACTAACCTTTTCCTATCTTGCTGATTGAGGAAAATTTAATACTAAGCTAAGTGTGGAGACAAATTATAACTCTCTGTGATGTTTGGATGCCATAGTGTGAATGTTTGTGTCTTCTCAAACTTCATATGTTGAATTCTAATCACCAAGATGACTATATTATAAGGTAGTGCCTTTGGGAATTTATTGGGTCATGAGGGCTCTGCCTTCATGAATGGGATTAGTGCCCTTATAAGAGAGGCCCAAGAGACCTTGTTTGGCTCATCCTCCATGTAAGGATGCAGCAAGAAGTTACCATCTGTGAGGAAGCAGTCCCTCACCGGACACTGAGCGTGCCTGCACCTTGACCTTGAACTTCCCCACCTCCATAACTGCAGAAATAAATTTCTGTTCTTTATAAGCCACCCTGTTTATGGTATTTTTGTTATAGCACTCTAAAAGGACTAAGACACTGATTTGGGGAAGTTTGGCAGTAATTGCTGTCTCTTTTATATACTCTTCCCCAATGTAAACTTCTATAATCTTATCAAGGGAGTTTAAACATAATAGTCATATAACAGACACAGTGTAAAACATCAAAGATTTTTTAAGATGTAGAACCAGTTGTGTTACTATTGTGGCTTCAGGGACAACGTATTTCTTATAACAAAGAGACCAATGAACAAGGTTCGATAAAGCAGTATCCATGAACTCACTGTCCTTCGGTATTTTGCATGAAGCCAAAGGCAGAATATGCTAGAAGTAGAAAAGCAGGAGGTTAAAATAACCATTATCACCAGGACCCTGACACCACCCAAGGCCAGGCATTGTCTGATTTAGGGAGAAGCATGAGTTTCCTTCCAAGTGGTATATTACCTGTAAAAACCAGGGCAATTCACTCTCCAGGTAAGGCCTTAGGAACTGTACATACACATTTTTCCATCTCAATTTTGCAAGCACCTCTTCAAAATAGTATGCGGATATCCTGCCCACTCCAAACAGACAGAAATAGGTGGCTCTCTACATAATGCTTAGAAATTATACTTCATGGTATATATTTTTTTAAGGAAGATATGCCAAGCATAATGATCTTATGCCCTTGTGAAACTTTTTCAAATTTTGAACACAGTGTATCTCATTCCAATTCAATTTTACAAAATTACGCAGTAAGCTTTTTCCCTTTGTTGTAAGAAAATATTTGTGTCTTAGTCCATTGGAGTCATTATAACAAAATATCTGAGACAGGTAGTTTATAAACAACAGAAATTAATTGTTCGCAGTTCCGTAGGCTGGTGAGGTGACTGGTGAGGACCCAGTCCCTGCTTCGAAGATGATGCCTTGAACGTTGCATCCTCCAGAGAGAAGGGATGCTGTGTCCTCCCATAGTGGAAGTGATGGAAAAATATAAGAGCCTAGTTAGTTCTCAGTTAGTTCTCACCAGCCTTTTTATAAGGTCATTAATCCCATTCATTAGGGCTCTGCCCTCATGATTTAATCACCTCCTAATGTCCTCCACCTTTTATTACTATCATATTGGCAATTAAGTTTCAACATATGAATTATGTAGGACACATTCAGATCATAGCAGTTTGTAAGATAAAATACATACATGATACATTTCATCATGTAAGACATTAATTTTTAATATTTTGAAAGATTTTATTTTAATATTCATTTTTCTACACACATATTTCATAGTATTAAACATATGGGCTATATGTTTTTATAATGTGATCAATTTTTATTCATCTTACTAAATATTCTTGAAAACATAATTTTAATAAGTGCGTAATGTTCCATTGCAATAGACATGCCAAGATTTGCTTATCTGACCCTTATTTTTCAGCTACTTAGGTTGCTGGTTATTTCCACTTTTCTCAAAAGTAACATAGCAAAGAATAACCTTGTCCATACTATTTAATCACGTCTTTAGGGAAGAGTCTCAGAAGACAAATTGCTGGGTCATAGGGTCAAATACACTCTTTATGCATATTGCCAAAATGCTTTCAAAAACCATTAGACTGATTTATAACCTCACCAACAAGAAAGGGCATGTCCACTTCACTGACTCTTCTACTGTATTCACTATTTCTAGGTTGATACGTACAATTTAAATAAAAATAAATTTAAAAACTACTTGATTTAGTTATTCTACTAATTCCATGAACATATCTTCATATTTCTTGGGCATTTATATTTCTTTTGCAGTAAGCTCTTTACTCTTTTCATTTTTCTATAGTGGTATTAGTAGTGTTGCACATTTTTTAAAGAACTTAATTTTTCTAGGGTAGTATTAGCGTCACAGCAAAATTGAGAGGAAGGTACAGAGATTTCTCATATATCCCCTGCCTCCACACACGTACAGCCACCCACTCTATCTACATCTCCCACCAGACTGGTACATTTGTTACAATTGATGAACCTATATTGACAAATCGTTATCACCAAAATTCCATAGTTAAGAGTAAAGGTTCATTCTTGGGTGTTGTGCATTCTATGGATTTGGACAAATATATAACGAAATGTATTCACAATTATAGTATCATTACAGAGAATTTCCCTGTCCTAAAATTCCTCTGGACTCCACGTATTCATACATTTCCCTCACAACCCCTGGAAAACACTGATCTTTTAACTGTCTACATAGCTTTTGCTTTCCCAGAATGTCGTATTGTTGAAATCATATAGTATGTAGACTTTTTCAGATTTGCTTGTTTACTGGTTTCCTCTATGTGTTTTTCATGGCTCAATAGCTCATTTCTTTTTAGCAATGAATAACATCTTATTGTCTGAATGTTCTACAGCTTATTTATCCACTCACCTACTGAAGGACATCTTGGTTGCTTCCAAATTTTGACAATGATGAATAAAGCTGTCGTAAACATCCATGTGCAGGGTTTTGTGTGGACATAATTTTCAACTCCTTTGGTATTGTACATTTTAAAATTTTAAGTTGTGTGGTATATATAATAAGCCAAAATAAGCTTAGTTTCAGTTAAGAATTATGGTTTTAAAATCTTCTAAGATTAAAATGATAAAATAAAGCCAACATTCTTCTTTCCACTGAAGAGACTTATATATAATACAAATTCAGAAGTTTTATGTCTCCTAGATTACACAGATCCTGGGTAATAGGAATATGGGATGGGAAGAATTACAAATGGATTATGTAGATACTTACTGATATGGTTTGGCTGTGTCCCCACCCAAATTTCATCTTGTAGTTCCCATAATCCCCATGTGTGGTGGGAGAGACCCAGTGGGAGATAACTGAATCATGGGGGTGGTTTCCTCCATGCTATTCTTGTGATAGCGAGTAAATTCTCATGAGATCTGATGGTTTTATAAGGGACTTCCCCCTTTGCTTGGCTCTCATTCTTCTCCTTGTTGCCACCATGTGATGAGGATGTGTTTGCTTCCCCTTCTGCCATGATTGTAAGTTTCCTGAGGCCTCCCCAGCCATGCTGAACTGTGAGTCAATTAAACCTCTTTCCTTTATGAATTATGCATTATTGGATATTTCTTTATAGCAGCGTGAGAATGAACTAATACACTTATTTTTTTAAATGTCTGAATATTTATCATTTCAAATGTATTTAATGTCTTGTTTCCTCTCTTAATGTAATTTTATTAACAAATTTTTCCATTAAATCAGTGAATTCTTCTGAAATTATTTATTATAAATAGGAATTAATTCCTTTCAAATTTATTAATGAATTTTAATATAATTTAATATATGATGTAAAATGATGTTATATTTTAGATTTGCTTGTAACGGTCACCAATATGTAAACAGATTCTCTCTCCAACAATTAGAAATCTATACCTAATTTAGAAGACAAAACAAACTAATGTCAGAAGTTTGTTTGCACACTTCTGTAATTCACTACAAACATATATTCAAGAGTATTCTCTTATCATTTCATTCTATGTTATAAAAAACCTTCAGTCTCATAAGTCACATTATAGAGCATTACATTTTCCTCCCATGGTGAAAAGGATTAGTTCTTAGCAATAATTTAAGAAGACGTCTTTTGTCAGTATCTCTGAGGGAAAAATATTTCCTGGTTGAGTGTTTATGCACAGAGGAAAAATTACTGAAGTCTGTGCCCAAATATAGCTTGTGTAAACTTGAAAAATATAAAAGAGAATTTAGTGAGGAAAGGAGACAGAGAGTAGCTCCTTTTGGACTATAATACAAACACATTTTCTAAGAACTAGGCCTTGGGGATCATAATCAACTAGCCTGAGCCACACACAATGGATAGGTATTTCTGACTGGCACTTTTTAGCTGTAAGGCATGACATGAAATTGCAATGAGAGAGCTACAAAAAGGCCATAGAGACAAGTATCCAGCTTAACCTTTCTCCCTATGCAGTTGTCTTCTTTACCACAGTGATGATGGCTGGTCAATTTAGCTCCTGCTTGAATACTTATCATGAAAAGAAACTCTTGCTTTATGTTACATGTGCATCATTCATTTAGACAAATTTTTAATGCATTTACTTATTGAAGTCTAAAGGTACACAAATGAAGAAGATGTGGTTCCTGATCTTGCAGTTTCCAGTTTATAACAAGGAACAGAAATACACATGATTTAATATATCGTATGGTCATAATAGAGCTGAAAAGCTGAAGCTTTGGCTAAAATGAGGAAGGAGTTCCTAAATGGGCCTGGTATTTGCTAAACGTATGGAGGGAGCAACATTTGACTGAGGAAATAAGTAGGAGATTTCCATAGAAAGAATGGTAGAAGTAGGGCTGTGATGAGTGTGGGGGACATGGAGGGGAAAGGCAAATGGCACAGAGGCTTGAAAACTCCTGGCATGTTTGGGTGAGAGGTAACAGATTCTACGTGTCTACATCACAGGAATATAAATGTGATGTTGGAAAGTGAGTCTGGAGAAGAAAACTGGGGCAAACAATACAAAGTCTCAGTTAGTTCAAAGCCATGGGGACCCAGACTCTGTCTCTGTAATACTGAGTACAGATGCAGCATAGAGTAGATATTACAACAAGAAACTATGGCGCTACCCTGCCTAAGTTTCAATGTGCTCTCGAATAGTTGGTGACTTTGGACAAGTTGTTTACCCCCACCCTGACTAATAGATCCTCTATGCCTCAGTTTACTTATCTGCAAAATGAGGATATTAATATTTAGCTCATTGGATTGTTTTGAGGAGTATTGGACAAAATTCTTTTAAAGTATGTAAAATTATATCCTTTTAATAACAACATTCATTAAATAGATTCCAAGTATGTATTGGAGCAGAGAGAGTCCAGATGATGATCCCTGAAATCCAGCGGTGGCCAAAAATAAAAGAGGAGAGAAGAACGCATGATCACTGCAACTCGAGACAGATTTAGCTATTAGAAAGTTCTTTCTTGTATTACATCTAAATTTGCTTTCCTTCATGCAAAGAATTCAATTTCTATTGGCTGGCCCTATTTCTACCTTCCACCTAATAGAGTTACATATAATAAAAATTCAGATGTTATATTTTTCCCAGATTATATCTTTTTTAATTTTCTAAAAATAAATAAATAAATAAAAGAGTTTGACATTTCACTCACGAGTCATCCTTAGAAAGAGTAAAAGATCAGAGGCTGGGCGCGGTGGCTCACGCCTGTAATCCCAGCACTTTGGGAGGCCGAGGCGGGCGGATCACCTGAGGTCAGGAGTTCGAGACCATACTGGCTAACACAGTGGAACTCCATCTCTACTAAAAATACAAAAAATTAGCTGGGTGTGGTGGCATACGCCTGTAGTCCCAACTACTTGGAAGGCTGAGGCAGAAGAATCATTTGAACCCAGGAGGCAGAGGTTACAGTGAGCCATGCGCCACTGCACTCCAGCCTGGGCGACAGAGCAAGACTCCGTCTCAAAAAATATATAAATATATAAAAATAAAGATCAGAAAGGCCCATTGTAAGTACTAATGGTTCCAGTGAGATACAGCAGGCAGCACAGTAAGCAGCGCCTCTATTGTTAGGGTGGAAAGCAGAATCACAGGCAGAAATTCAATAAAAATAGGAAGAAAAATATTTTAGAGTCCCCAAATCCCACCTCCTTCAAAAGTTACTTATCCAAAATCCTTTTAAAACTGTAACATTCTGTACAGACACCAGTTTTTTAAATATAATTGCTAAGATGTGAGGCATAAACATAAATCTAAATTTCATTGAGTACCACGTAATGTTCAGCTATTATCATACTTTGAAACACACGGGTAAAGTGAATGTTGAAATAGTCGTGACTCCGGTATGTCTACCAATGCACAGTTGAATTATACTGTCATTTATTGTGAACGTGCCATAAACGACAAGCTACTTATGACATTGAATTGAACCATTATCTTTGGAAGTCTCTGTGCCAGACATTGTTCTAAAGGCTAAGAGTTTAAAAGATTCAAAAACACAATAGTTCCCAAGTTCGCCTTCCTTCCTACACGTGCTTGCCTGCTCTCCTAACTCTTACCCTAGTCTCTGCCCAACTTTGGCATTTTCCCAAGAAAGATTGCATTCCAAGAATCACAGTGGTATTTGGAAATATTTTGAGATTTCGAAATAAGTAATTCTTCCTTTTAAAGCGAATAATTTTTCTGAGAATCAATTAATTGTCTAACTTTAAATAAAATAAAAATGGATAGGAATTAAACTCTCATATACTCAGGCAAACAGTCTTTATTTTGAAAATCCTTTTTAAAGGTTTCCACAAATAACTCTTTAAAGGAAAGAGCTAATATTTCCTTCAGGAAAACTTAACAACAATCTGTTAACCGAACTAGATCTTCAAGCCCCTTACCAATTCCTCTTCCCAAATGAGTGTTTTCCAAAGGTCCAATTTGGAATTCCTTTTCTTTTTCTTTTTTTCCTTTCTGTAAATAGTGAGCATACTTATGGAAATTAGTTAAAATTACTCCATTGAATGCTCTGTTGTTCCTTAGTATTGAGGGAAGGTTCAATATATGTTAATTTTGGGAATTTTTTTAGATACTACAAGACTATTACATGTAGCTTAGTCTCACAGCAAGTATATCCACACAATGTGCTATTAGCAAGTAGGATGCCAGCCGCCACAGACCAGTATTAGCCTAATAGGATGAAAGATATCTTTGATATAAACAAACATGTGAGACCACACAGTCAGTAAACATTTTATAGACAAAAGGAGAAATCTAACGACATTCATTTGGCCTTTGGAGAGGATGCATTTGGGGCATTTTTCATGTTATAAAGGATAATTGAATCCAAACAGTGTTCATAAGGGAACACTAAAGCTCTAACAGTACATAATAGAGCCAAGTCAGACTTTTTAATATTTATATGTTCTTTTAGGGAAATTGTTCTGGTTCCTGCAGATGATTAATAATACCTGCTGCATTTGCATAATTCATAGCGTTAAATAATTAACAGGATTATAATTATATTCATAATTCTTTATCAATTGAAGTTAATAACTTTGGTCTGCTCTAGCGTGCTATGTTATTGAACTAAGATCTGTACTTCAAAATAATGATTCTAGTTAATATTAGCAACACATATTACATATCTAGCCCTTTCTTTATATTCCCCAGTCAGCTTTGACAAATTGAGTATATGGTTTAAGTCCCTTAATATTCAGTGAGAGGAAATGCATTTTAAAATCTGGAAATCTGTCTGTATTTAAACATAAATATAAATAAATAAATGAATGAATAAATAAAGAGATCTATATCTATACTGAGGCATATACTGTGTCTATCTTTATATATATAAATATGTGATATTTATTGTTACTGCAAAGAGATAATAAACTTTTTATTTTAGAATAGGTTACAAGTAGGAAACAAATATACTTAAAAAATAATAAAGATGTACAAGATGCAACAATTTGCATAAAATCTACCAGTAGGTGGGTCACTCATTGGCCTTTTGTGAAGAGACATATTTACTTCAGGACCTGACCAATTAGCCTAGATGAACATTATATTTTTATTACAAGTATGTGGTGGGACTACATTATTATTATAAAATTAGAACAGAAAGGTAATGTAGAAGTACTGTATATAGGAAGCCTTCAGCTTGTATCCCTTACTTCTACTTCCACCAACAATGAAGCATAGAAGTATTTGGAGTATTGATTTGTTTTAGTCATTCGTCAGCTATAATGGTCTTATCCATGTCTGGAAATCAAATGCAAGATGGACTTTAGTGAAGAATGCAATGAAAATTAATATGTGTGTTTGTGGGGTAACAAAGTTAAAACTAAGGCATCTTTTTCTACTGAAAAGGCGTATGAATTAAAATAACAACAACAGAAAACTTCTATATAATTCAGTCTCCATTCAGATAACTTATAAAATAGCTTGGATATTTTCTTAAAACATCAATATTATTAAGAAGATATTCCAATATAGAAATAATTTACTCTGTATAAACTGTACTTAAAAATGCATGGAGCCTATTGTAGCTGTCTAATGGTTTTATAATATTTTTGTTGAAGTGGCTTAAGTACAAAGGTTTAATTGCTTATTATAAAATACTAAATATTTTATATCGATGAATTAAATTTAAAAAATATCTGCCATTACCACAAGAGTCCAGTAGGTTGTAGATAATCTGAGTCAATTTAACTCTCTTATCAAGAGATTTTGCCTAGAAAATTAGCAACCATTATTACATTCTGAAAGAACACAAAAGGTCTATAACAACCTTGAACCAATTATTAAATGTATATTTTTCTTCTAAGAGAAGTTCACTTCTTTAAAATTTGGATTACAATACAGAGAATATCACCTAAATTATTCATTTTAATTAAGTCATTTCCTGATTTTGTCTTAGCAGATACAGTCAATTAAGAAATTATCCATATTAGCCTTGCATCATAAGGAAGCCCTAATTCTGCAAAAATTGAGTATTGTTTCATTTCCTGACTCTAAATTTGCAAGCCACAAAAAGTCAGATTAAAAAATAAAGATTACAAGTCTAGGCTTATGATGTCAATTTAGTGGATATTTTAATTTAAAGATCTCAAGAAGTCCCTAAAACATTCTAAAATTTTTATAGCTGTAATGTTGACAATATCTGGCATGGGATTTGAAGAGATTAATGGCAAGAAGAGGAATTTTTATGTTATTTCACGCACCAGAGAAAATGAGGCTAAAGGGATTTTGAAAACAAGAATGAATCGAGAGTTTTGCTGTTCTAAGTTATACAAAGATGTCATGGACGTTATATCCCAGTTCAATATAGAACTTTATAATTTTATAAATATACATATATACATACATACCTAACACATATACATATACTTAAATAATTCATGCATATATATGCATATATATATACATACCTTCATACTGTATATACATACTTTAATATATAGATACACACACATATGTATGCATACACACACACACTTATCTATTATATATACATATACTTAATATAATTTATGCATAAATATGCATATATACATACATACCTTCATATTGTATATACATACTTTAATATATAGATACACACATATGTATGCATACACACATACACACACTTATCTATAATATATATACACCTGTCTGTTCTTACCACAGATATATTCCCAGGAGGGTGGTAGTTAAGGTACTAAAGTAGGGTCATGTAAAATGAGATTTTAGTAAATTCAAAAAGACTTTGGAAATAATCTACCTTATTTACATAAAAAATAATATGGTGAAATAACAAACAAAATGATCGTATGTCTGTTAAACCAAATATTGTATTGACATTACTTATGAATACTAAAGTCTGAATTTTTTTTCTTGTTTTTTGCTGTGTTCATAATGTTATGATACACGATGATCTAGTACAAGGAATTTCTTGAAAGCATATTTTGGGAAGAGGTAGGGCTCTAATTTATCAATGCCATTAGTTACTGGCCACCTGCTCTTATGCATAGGATATAGACACATGAATAAAAAAAATATAAATACATAAAAAAGCCATTTGCCAAGTGCCAAATGGTGCAGGGAGTTGGAAGTTGGAGATTTTATCATTATCATGGCTAGCATAATAAAAACAGAAAGAAAATAATAAGGAGATACAAAACAGATGGCCAAGAAAAAGAATTTTCCAGAAACATGAAGGAAAATAGTAAAGACTATTTAAGATGAAAAATGTTAAGATGAGAAAATCAAATGATGAAAAATAGCAATTTTTTTTCAGCAAGAGAATTTATTCTTCATAGAACCTGTATGACATTTATTTAAGAAACACAGAATGGTGTCATTTCAATTTCATGACATTCCTTGTACTGGTGGTACAATTTGTTATACACAGGAATAAAAAACTAAAAGGATAAATAACATAGTTGAGCCTTGAGAAAACACGGGTTTGAACTGCGTGGGTCCAATTACATGCCATTTTTTTTTTCAACCAGACTCAGATAAAAAATACAGTATTCACAGAATGTGAAACCTATGTATACAGAGGGCCAATTTTTCCTATGTGCGGGTTCTGCAGAGTTGGCTGTGAAACGTGAGCATGTTCAGATTTTGGTACACATGGGAGTACTGGAACCAATACCACATGTATGCTGAGGGACAACTGTATATAGTTGGAAGCTTTACAAACATATAACTTTACTCATGTCTTAGAACCCAAATATAGCTAAATAATAAACCTGCATAACTTGAATGTCATCGTGGGTTTTTAGTACTGTTGGAAAGTGTAGACCCTACACTACGCAAGTGGGTTGGATGAAGGGTGACAATATGCAGTCAATTCTTGTTATTCACTGTGTTTCTATAAAGTCACTGTGAACACTGAATTAGTGAATACTGAACCATTCCTCCCAGGAGAAATACAATGATAGATTTCTGGAAGCCTCTGCTCATAACATTTTTGTGAACCATCAATGTATAATCCTGTTTTGCATGTTTTTCTGTTTAAAAACATCTTATTTAATATATATTATTGATCCATTAACATTCAATACACAGCCAACAGCACTGTAACTCAAGCCTGAAGGAAACTTACCTAAGGAACCTATTTTCTTTCTAAGGTACTTCACAGCCTTCTTAAGCTTAGGAACACTAGACAGAAATTCACCATCATGCTTGCGGCCATTTAAAGCAGCAAAATCGCCAACAAAATGCATAAAAATATGAAAAACATAGCATTAAATACACCGCTGAAAGGACACTTGTTTACAGTATGAGACCTGAAGCAAGAATGCAGAGTGTTCCTTTTTTGATCTCAGCTGGGAACATGTGTGGTGGGTGACTTAAATTTTTCACCACTCTATGCATACACACAAATGGCTGTGAAAATGCTATGAGCATTGATTTTAGGGATACAAATTAAATTTAGCAAGTTTTGAGAACTCACAAACACAGAATGTGTGAATAATGAGAACCATCTGTACAAAGTTTCAATCAATATACTGCTTGATTAGGCCCTTTTTATAAAGCACTATACTGTTTTTAGTTGCAAATGGTTAAATCCTTTCATTCCATTTGGTTATGGTGTTTGTACAGAAAGCTAAATTATAGACATGTATATTGTTGACTTTCTCTAATTGCCCTTTTGAATGATCTGAGCAGAGACCAACTGCTGGACCAAATTGCATGTCGAGATTATAATATCCAGGTTTTGTCAGGCACTGTGGTTAAGAAGTATTGTCAGTTAAGATGTACTGCAATTTTAAGCAAAAGATTTTTTTAAATGCTCAATCTACTAAGTAACCAGGAGAAGAAAAATGTAGAAGATATTTCCAAGAGCATTCTTGTTACAAACTGAAGAACTGTATTAATAATTCAGTCCTATACAGTGCTACTTACAACTTCAGTGTCTTCTTGTTAAGCGAAGTGGATGCAAAAAAAAAAAAAAAAAAATGCAAAGGAATGTCATAAATGCAGTGAATACAAAGCTGAACTTCTAAAAAGTGGAGCTTGCAAAGGGACTGTAGGTGTAATTTACTTTGAAATAGGTATGAAACCCAAATTTTAATAACAACTGTCACTTTGTATACCAAAACCTGTTCGTCAATATAATCAAACACCTAGATATCCATCTGCCTTGATGATGTTTACCATGAATTTCACAATCCCAAGTCAAACCCAATGTATTCTACTCAAACATTTGTGAGCTGTCATTGAAGGAAGCTAGAACAGAATGTAGTATGCCATATATATATATGTGTGTGTGTGTGTAAAATGTGAGAATGTGCATTTATGCATCTGAGTGTGTGTTTGTGTGCCTTGAGGTTAAGATATACAAGAAATAAGCATTTAAAAAGTTTGCTTTTAGATTACACACACACACACACACACACACACCCTATTTATGTATATATCTACACAAACATAGACATAATAATTATATTAAACTCTACTAGTTTCCTATTGCTCATATAACAAATTACCATGAACTTAGTGATTTAAATGTACATATATTTTTTATCTTTTTTTTTTTTTGAGACAGAGTCTCACTCACTCTGTCGCCCAGGCTGGAGTGTGGTGGCACGGTCTCGGCTCACTGCAACCACTGTCTCCCAGGCCCGAGCAATTCTCATGCCTCAGCTTCCCAAGTTGCTGGGACTACAGGTGTGCATCACCACCCCAAGCGAATTTTTGTATTTTTAGTAGAGACGGGCTTTTACCATTTTGGCCAGGCTGGTCTCAAACTCCTGACTTCATATGATCCATCCACCTTGGCCTCCCAAAGTGCTGGGATTACATGCGTGATCCACTGTGCCCAGCCTGTTTTTTTTTTGTTGTTGTTGTTGTTGTTTTTTGTTGTTGTTGTTTGTTTTTTATCTTTCTTAGAGTTCTGGACTAAAAGCAAGGTGTCAATGGGGCGCTGTTCATTCTGGAGACTCTAGGGGAGAATCCATTTCCTAGCTTCTAGAGGCTGCCTACATTCCTTGATTTATGGCCCCTTTCCTCCATTTTCAAAGCAAGCAGTATAGCATCTTCCAGTCTACATCACATTACTCTGACACACTGCTTTTCACTCCAACATCTCCTTTGACTCCTTGAAGGATTTTTTAAAATTTTTTTTTTAAGACGGAGTTTCACTCTTGTTGCCCAGGCTGCAGTGCAATGGCGCGATCTTGGCTCACTACAACCTCCGCCTCCTGGGTTCAAGCAATTCTCCTGCCTCAGCCGCCCAAGTAGCTGGGATTACAGGCATGCACCACCATGCCTGGCTAATTTTGTATTTTGTAGTAGAGACGGGGTTTCACCATGTTGGCCAGGCTGGTCTTGAACTCCTGACCTCAGGTGATCCACCCGCCTCATCCTCCCAAAGTGCTGGGATTACAGCCATGAGCCACCGCACCTAGCCACCTTGAAGGATCTTTGTGTGTTTGTGCTTGTTTTTAATTGGTCCCATCCATAATCCTGGATAATCTTACCATCTCAAAGTCCCTAATTTAATCACATCTGCAAAGTAAACTTTGCCATTTTATGGTAAAATATTAACTTAACGAGACTGGGTTGTTCAAACTCTGTACATTCCAAAGAAATATCTGGCTCTTGACTGGCTTCTGTGCAATACCAGATAGTTTATTTTGATAATGTATGGTGCAGCTTTTAGGTTACACTTTAGCAGTTTGAAATCTGGAGAGGCTGGAGATGACTAAAGTCAGCCATGTGAGTGTTCCATGCCTGTTACAAACTCCAATACAATTCTAGACACCAAGACTTAGGCAACTTTTTGTTGGCAATACAATGTGTGTGTTGTCATATATCACTGTTGGGATAATTAAATGCTGTCCAGACGACTTCATTAGGAGAGGAAAACTGGAAGGTGGCAGCTGGTCTTTCCTGAACCCTGTTGTATGCAACTTTTTTCTTTGTTCACTTCAGTCTTTATCTTTTTGTTGTAATAAACTGTAATCATGAGTGTAACTGCTTTTAAGTCCTCCTAAGGAATAATCGAACCTGAGAGTAGACTTGAGGACTCCTAAGTATCGCCATATAAGGCAACATATTAATAGCTTCCTAAGATTAGAACATGTATGTCTTTGGGGGATCATTACTATGCTTACAACAAAACATAAAATATAAGACTCTTGTGTAGAAACTTCTTCAATTTATTTGACCAGAGGACCAGTTTTTTTTTAAATATTGTCAAAAAAGTTTGGAAACATATGTTCCTTTATTGAGTCAAGATTCGGTTTTCTTAAGAGATTTTTATCAAATGTTTTGCAATATACCTTTTGAAAACTACCCTTTCCTATATGTAGAATAAAAATTAAAAGCACAATTAAAAGCAAAAACCTGTCATATTACTTTCCATGTTTGTTATCTAGTAAATGACTCTGTAATCAACTATTTCCTAGCAATAAACACTGAAAAACATACTCAACTTTCATCTAAGAGTACAAGAAGTAATCAAGGGAATGGGAAAACTCAATTAGCTACCAGAGACTGTAAAATATCTGTTCTGAAAACCAAACCCCAACAATTCAATATCAATATCTTTAAAGGGATAAAGATTATTAATGTAAAATTGAACTAGGAAAGATGAAAAACCCCTGCGCTAATTCTCAATTATATTGGGTTTAAAGGAAAGGCAGGAATAAATCATATATACCCATAGATGGAAATAATCCAGGTATACATACACACACACGTATACATATATGAAAAATCTATAACTGTTAGGTTTTACATTAGTATCCATGACCTATTTTGAGTTAATGTTTGAATAAAGTATGAGGTGTTTAGGTCAAGTTTATTTCTCTGCCTATGTGTATCCAAATACCCTAGCACCATTTTTTGAAAATGATAGTTTCCTTCATTGAATTGCTTTTACACCTTTGCAAAGAATCAGTTTGGCATAATAATTTGCTTCTATTTCTGGGTTCTGTATTTTATTCCATTGCTCCATGTTTCTGTCTCACCACCAATATCACATTGTCTTCATTACTGTAGCTATATACTAGGTCTTCATGTTGAGTAGAGCAATTCCTCTCACATTAATCATTTTCAGTCATGAAATCTATAGATCGATTTGGGAAGAACTGACATCTTTACTATGCTGAGTCTTCCAATCCATGAATGCAATATATCTCTGAAATTATTTAGGTTTTGATTTCTTTTATCAGCATTTTGTAATTTTCAGGATATATATCTCACATATATTTTGTTACTATCCTACTATTTCATTTTTTGGGAATAATTGTAAATACTATTTTTTTCTTTTTCTTTTTGTGTTTTTAATTCTAAATTTTTAAAAAGAAATTTTAAGAATATCTAAAATTTCAAATGCCAAGTTCCTTCTAGCAATAATGGGAAAAATTTACGTTTATTTTGAAGTTTTTTTTCTTGTCTGACAAGTGATGTTGAATCTCACTTACACAATTAAAAAGAAACAATACACAATAACTATTACAACAAAATGAACAGACTTTGTTACTGGTTTGAAGAGATTAAGAGCTTAAATGGTCTTAAATTGATTATATGGCTCATTTGCCAGAATCCATGCTTTCAAAGAAGGCTGACCACAGGCAGTCTTTGGAAATTAATCATTAAGTGTACATTATTATATATAAAACCTTTTCATGCTGCAAACACTACAATATATTTCTGCAATATCGACTAAGAATTTTATTCTTTCTCTATGCTTACATTTTAGAAAATAACAGTGTTTTAAGTCAACTACATTCATGGATGGTAATATTTACGCTAAATATGGCATAACAACCAAATAACTCCTTTTATTTAGATTCCCATATACTATAAAACTTACAATGCATCTACAATTTAATAAAGTATGTGTTTTCAAACAATACTATAAAATGAATAATTGTAGTAGAAACCAAGGTTTTACCCCCCTTTTTGAGAATTATGCTTTATATCAGTCCTCCTTCCATTAGTCTGTTAGTTAAAAAGCATATTGTCACTGCAAAATTAATTGTAATGTTTTCTATGCAGACATAGTGCTTAATAGAGCCCACTGTCTCAGTAGAAAAGGAGTCTGTCTAGTTTCAGCCAAATTTATTTAGAGTCAGATAAATTTGATTAAATATAAAAAAAGTATCCATATTGAACACCTCAATTATCTAATCCTTTACAGTCTAGTCCATTATTAACAGTATTAAGATCATATGGGATTAATAAGGTTTCTACAGAAGGGAACATTTTCCCTTGTCTGATTTCAGTAAAGGAGCATATAGCTTTGATAAAATGAAATCATCATCATTTTCTAAAACATTCTTTATGTTTTGTGTTTCTTGGGCTTACTGTGCTGATTAAGTGGGGTGATAACATATTGCACTGGCACCTTATCACTCCACTTAATCAATACAGTAATAGAGCTATTAGTTTGAATCCTAAAAACCTATCATTTTTTGGTCAAAATGGGCCAATATCAGCAAATTCATATGATTCAATCAATGTATCTATCTTAGGTATATATGGAGTGGCGTATGAATAAACAGATATACATACGATTTGATGAGTTAAGAATAATTGGGTCCAGAGAAATAAATTTCTCTAGGCACCACTGTTCTACTGAAACAATTAATTTGTTTTGATCTTTATATACATGTTTGATTAGATGATTTAAAATTTAAAAGTATTAAAAGTTTAAAAACGAGTTTCAAAAGTTTTTAAAAATGATGTTTACACATTTAATTACTCAGTGTATTTTTTTTTTTTTTCGAGACAGAGTCTTGCTCTGTCACCCAGGCTGAAGTGCAGTGACACCATTTCAGCTCACTGCAACCCCCACCTCCCAGGTTCAAGTGATTCTCTGGCCTCAGCCACCCTAAAGAGCGCCACCATGCCCCAGCTAATTTTTTTTTTTTTTTTAATTTCTTAGTAGAGACAGGGTTTCGCCATGTTGGCCAGGCTGGTCTCGAACTCCTGACCTCAAATGATCCACCTGCCTCAGCCTCCCAAAGTGCTGGGGTTACAGGCATGAGTCACCTTGCCTGGCCTACTTCCTCAGTCTTAATGACTATTTTCCCCTGAGAATTAGATAATTGGCCTTACCACATTCCAAAATCCAGTGATTCTCTTCTTAACATGCTCATGTTATATCCCACACAACAGTACTAATACATTATTCTAATATTGCTTGCAATGTTGCTATGGTGTGAATATTTGTGCTCCTCCAAAATTTAAATGTTGAAAGCTAATCCCCAAGAGGTTGGTATTAGGGGGTGGGGTCTTTAGGATGTGATTAGGTTATGAGTACAGAGCCTTCATGTTTGGGATTAGTACCCTTATAAAAGAGACCCTAGAGAGCCAGCACGCCTCTTCATCATATAAGGACACAGTGACAAGGTACCGTCTAGTAGCTAGGAAATGGTCTGTCATCAGGCACAGAATGTGCCCTCATCTTGATCTTGGACTTCCCAGCCTCCAGAACTTTGAGCAATGAATCTCTGTTGTTTCTACGCCACCTAGTTTATGGTATTTTTTATAGAAGCCCAAATGGATGAAGAATGATAGTTATTTCACAGTGAAGAATATAAAAATAATCAGCATTGCTACATCCATAATCAGAGAAGGGAGAGTCATAAGTATAATGTATTTAGAAATCTGGGATGAAATCCCATAAACTGAATTGAGTTGAGTGCCTTCCTCCCCCATGATGAGTGTGTATGAAAATGCACTAGAGAGACAGAAATGAAAAATCAGGGCCATCCTCACCATGCTCTGAACTCCTACGAGATTCACTTGTCATTTTTCTTTTAAAGAGCTTATCGTGTATTATCTGATATTACAGTTACCCGTTATGAGGAATTATCATAAGTATAACCTTTATCATCATTATCACCTTTACTATCATCGTCATAGACAGATGTAAATCTAGCAGAATGCAAATATAAGAAAATGGGACCTGACTCACATAAGAAGACTTTGAAAGTTTTTCTTCTATCAAAATCTGACAAGTTGACTTAAAAGGGAAGGTGTGTTCATAACAGTTTCTTTCATTTTTTCCATTTCCATGGCTAATTACATTGTAATACTCCATTAAGGTAAGGATATAGCATTGTTTGTAGTGAAATAGACTCTCCATGAGCAATAATTTAGATTGAAAAAGGTAAAATATGTATATTTCCACAGTTTGCTTTATGCAAATGGAGTGAGTTGTAATTTTTGGTGAGTGGGTGAGAGGTCAGTTAGATGACTGTATGGAATTTAAAAATATCCAATTACATATATGGCAGCATCAGAAGTCTCTTTAGCAACTCTCACAATATTGTATAGAGATAAAAGCAGTCAGACAGGGCAATAATCAGAGCCATATTATTCATTTATAAAATCTCAATGGAAATTTTCTCTGAATTAGGCTTTAACAAAGAAGGATGAGGCTCAGTTGTGATGGCACGACAGACACAAATGCCAATGGTACGATACATTTAATACAATTGCCATACTTCTATGTGACGTTTTGTTTTTATCATGATGTTGGGGCAATAGCCACAGGGACAGAAGTAAGCGGGTTAGAGGGTGAAAGGTTGAGTGAAGATATACAGGTATACCTTGGAGATACTGCAGGTTCAGTTCCAGATCACCAAAATAAAGCGAGTCACATGAATTATTTGGTTTCCCAGTGTATATAAAAGTTATGTTTACATTATTGTGTAGCCTAAGTGTGCAAAGCATTATGTTAAAAAATGTACATACCTTAACAAAAACATAATTTATTGCTAAAAACGCTAGCAATCATCTGAGCCTTTAGTGAGTTGTAATCTTTTTGCTGGTGGAGGCTCTTGCCTGATTGCCCTGATTGATCAAGGTGGGGTTGCTGAAGGTGGGAGTGACTGTGACAACTTTGTAAAATAAGACAACAATGAAGTTTGCTGCATCAATTGACTCTTCCTTTCACAAAACATTTCTTTGTAGCATGTGCTGCCATTTGACAGCACTTTACTCACAGTAGAACTTCTTTCAAAATCGGAGTCAGTCTTCTCAAATTCTGCCACTACTTTATCAACTAAGTATATGTAATATTCTAAATCCTTTGTTGTCATCTCAACAGTGTTCTCAGCATCTTCACCAGAAGTAAATTTCATCTCAAGAAAGCACTTTCTTTGCTCATCCATAAGATGCAACTCCTCATCCATTCAAGTTTTATTATGAGATTTTAGGAATTCAGCAACATCTTCAGGCTCCACTTCTCATTTTAATTCTCTCGCTATTTTCACCACATCTGCAGTGACTTCTTCCAATGACAACTTGAGCTCCTTAAAGTCATCCATGAGGGTTGAAATCAGCTTCTTCTAAACTCCTGTTAAATGTGATATTTTGACCTCCTTCCATGAATCATGAATGTTATTAATGGCATCTAGAATGGTGAATTCTTTACAGAAGGTTTTCAATTTCCTTTGCTCATATCCATCAGAAGACTTATTACTTATGGCAGCTATAACCTTACTAAATGTATTTCTTAAATAATGAGACATAAATGTTGAACCTACTCTTTGACCCATGGGCTACAGAATGGATGTTGTATTAGCAGGTATGAAAACAACATGAGTCTCCTTGTACATCTCCAAATGAGCTCTTGGATGACCAGCTACATTATTAATGAGCAGTAATATTTTTGAAAAAAAAATATATTTTTCTGAGCACAAGGTCCCAACCCTGGGCTTAAAATATTCAGTAAATCATGCTGTAAACAGATGTGCTCTCATCCAGGCTTTATTGTTACTTTTATAGAGCAAAGGCTAAGTCTATTTAGCATAATTCTTAAGGGCCCTAGGATTTTCAGAATGGTAAATGAGCATTGCTTCAACTTAAAGTCACCAGCTGCATTAGACTCTAGCAAAAGAATCACCCTGTCCTTTGAAGCTTTGAAGCCAGGCATTGACTTCTCCTTTCTAGCTATGAAAATCCTAGATGGCATCTTCTTCAAATAAAAGGCTATTTCATCTACATAAAAAATCTGTCATTTAGTATAACCACTTTTATCAATGATCTTAGCTAGAACTTCTGGATAACTTGCTGCAGCTTCTCCAACTGCACTTGCTGCCTCAGCTTGCACTTTTATATTTGGAGGTGGCTTCTTTCCTTAAACTTCATAAACCAATTTCTGCTAGCTTCCAACTTTTCTTCTGCAGCTTCCTTACCTCTTGGCCTTCATAGAATTGAAGAGAGTTGGGAATCTTCCTCTGGATTAGCTCTTGTTTAAGGGAATATTGTGGCTGGTTTGATCTGTCTAGACCATTTAAGTTTTATCCATATCAGCAGTAAGACTGCTTTGCTTTCTTTTCATTCATGTGTGCATAGGGGTAACACTTTTAATTTCCTTCAAGAATTTTTCCTTTGCATTCACACCTTGACTAACTGTCTGGTGTGAGAGGCCAAGATTTCAGCCTAACTCAGCTTTTGACATGCCCTCCTCACCAAACATAATCATTTCTAGCTTTTAAGATGAGACATGTGAGACTCTTCCTTTCACTTGAACACTTAGAGACTATTGTGGGGTTGTTAACTGGCTTCATTTCAATATTGGTTTGTCTCAGAATAGAAAGGTCCAAGGAGAGGGAGACAGATGGGGGGTGGCGGCTTGTTGGTGGAGCAGTCAGAACACACACAACATTGATTAAGTTTGTTATTTCATATGGGCATGACTCATGTTGCCCCCAAAAATGACAATAGTAACTTCAAAGATCATTGATCATGGATCATAAATCTCCATATATTCTTTCAGTGTGGCTTTTGTACTCTAACCAGTGTCAGCTTGTTGAGGGCAGAAATCATTTCTGATTAATCTTTCTATGCTCTCAGTGTTACTAAGTGAATGATATTTGAACTGCAAAAATGTGATGAAATGTGAAGATATGACAGTGAGTTAAGAAAGAAGATACCTCTGGGCTTTACTCATGAAACAGCAGAGATATAAATAGCTTTAACATATAAATTGGTTGAAAGTAAATTAAATCAAAATCCCTATGCTAAAGAGTTATAATACTGTCTATTGTGATGTAAATATGATAGTTGAATTCATAAGAAATTTGTCAATGGCAAAATGAGGCTTGGTGATGAGGTTATCATCTCTAAGAAAATTCAGTCTTAAGTATTATTTTATATCGTTTTTGTTCTCCCTAAAAGTGGCCTCAAACATTCTATCTTCATCAACATTATCCTTACCACAGTGCTACTTACACATTTTCCCAATTTATCACCAGCTGTCATGCAAAACCCAGAACAAAGCCACTTAGCCAAAGCACATGTTTGACTGTGAATTAGACTTCTTCTTTTTAAAATAAAGGTATTATTTAAACCTATTGATGCTGGCTTCCATCTTAAGCCCATAACTGGCAACCAACAGGTTAGAAAATAAAATTTCCTAATTAATTGATTAGGAAATTCACCAATTTTTGTTACATCTAATATTGGTTGGATATATTGTTACATCCAATACTGTTTGGGAAAACTTGTGCTGTTGGACTTGTTGTGCTTGTTGTACTCAGTCTTGCTTAATTTGTGAAAGCATCACACATTTAAAGTAACCCATTAGCTGTTTTCTAGCTAAGGATGAGTAGGTAAAGACAATTATTTCTACATTCGTAGTTGGAAGTAGTCACAGATATTATCTAATTCAGTGGCTTTCTTCAAGATCTCAGTTTTCCACAGCTGTGTCTATGGGGTTATAGGGTGAAAGTTGGAATAAGTGGCAGTTGAGTCAAATTATCGTCTTGTTTTCATTCAAGATGTCTATACCTTCAATTCTTCTTTTCTTTGCTGGGCTTTCATATGAGACTTTTAAAAAAATGTGTTCTGTGTATTTTTAAAATGAAACTTGATCTATTACAGTATATTCTACAGTTGGCAAATATATGAAATATTTTCTATCCTTCCCATTGCATTTATGCTGAGCACATATGGCATCAAATAATGGTATCTTATCCCACGAGTTCCAAACAGATACAGTCTCAGTCTGTTATAGTACTCCTGGAAACTACTATCAAGCAATTGCACATGGTGTGATCAACACTTGTTATCTTTTCTATCACTTTCTATCTTCTTTTTTCTTTAACGATTTGTAGTCTAATGCTTCCATTTTCTCAGAAGAGAATAAAAGACCCAGAATGGTAATGACTGTTACCAAGTCACGATGTAGCAAAATTGGTGTGTCACTTCTGACAGTTTCTCTAACTCCCAAATCAATGCATATTTTGATAATTGCCCTCATTATTTCCTCAAATATACTTCCTTGTCAGAAAAAAATGATTATATATAAAATTAAATGAGGAAAACTGTTAATAATAAAATATCACGTTGTCTTGGGTTGCCTTTTTCCAGAAGCAGACCCTGAGCAAAGTATTTGAGTGCAAGCAACTTATCTCAGAGGTGATCCCAGGAAGCAAAGCAAAGAAGCGAGTGAGACTGAGAAAAGAACCAAACCCGTACAGTGAGTTTGATGAGCATGTCATCACTGCTTGAGACCACTAGGAGAATGATTTGTCCCACCTGAGAAGCAAGAAAGGTGCGGTACTTCCCACAAACTCCCATGTGTAATGTGTTCAGAACAATAATCCTCATAATTAAATAACGTATTACTAACTATCACAACATTGTAGTTCTATTAGTATGAGCCTTAATGCATACAAATTTTTGCAAACTTCATGGAAGCTTCCATTTTATTTGAAATTAGTTTTTGATTAAAAATAATGGAACACTCCTTCAATCACGTAAAAATATCAGCAGATCCATCTGCTTGGAAAATGATTCTTCCTAATGCTGGCTTCCATCATACTGGTTGACATCATTATGTTGGGTTAAGCAGTGATATGGGTAATTGTTCTTATAATGTGATCAGTTCTCTTACTTTTCCTACACACTTTCGACATGTATTTATTCTCCATCTTTGTTATATTAAAGACTGTCAACGTTTTACCTTGATTAATTTGACAGCACAAATGAATATCAACGTGGCACTACTGCCTCAAAATGGAAAAGGTAAAAAAAAAGCAATCATGAATCACACGTTTCTTTAATATACAATTACAGATTTTGAGTTCATTTCCACTTCTGATTATGGTTGTATCTTCCACCTTCCCTTTCCTTTCATGCCTTGTTATACTAAAGGTCAATATGTTCACTTATTAATTATGCAACAAGCGTCATGTTTACAATGTTTGTAAATGTAGTCACAGTATTTGATTTTCTTAATATAATAAAATTTATCCTCTGCTTTGGCTAATATAAGCCCACAAACAATTGTTTCATTTTCTAATAAATTAAAAGTATAATGTATACAATTGGATTCTGTCAGGCTTGATGTGTCTTTTAAACACAGCACATTAAATTCCACTATGTATAAAAAGGACTGTATATAATGTCAATAGAGAATAAACAGAATTGCTACAAAAAGCATCAACATAAATGATTAAATATACATAGCTCTTGGCATGTGGCTTCCTGTTACACAGAATTGTGATTTTTAATAATGGATAATTTCAAAACCAATTTGCTAGATACTTAATGCATCTTTGAGATTTTCCTTCCACAGAGAAGATTTAGGAGATTATAAAGTAATTAATTTGTTCACTTCTTTATTAATTTTCTAATATCACAAAGCTGTGCATTAGAAGGAAGTAGGTATTAACATCTCATATTATTTGATACATCCACTGAATTCCTACCCTCTTCGCAGCCTCAAGGCACCTGTGTGCTGGCAGACTTTGCAGAGTACTACTGAAGTTTAGGCTGTAAACCAATCACGCATTTGCTCTGCTTTCCTATTGTTGGCATTGTACATCTGCTATTCACCAATCCCAAATCCTTCAGATGTAGTTCTCAATTTCTGATGAAAATTCAGTGGAAAAATGGAAGTAGACATTTGCTTTTAATTTCAGGTATACTTTACAATAACCATGCTGCGCAGTACAATTGGGTGATTGGTGAACTCCATCATTTTCTATTAGTGATGAAAGAAGAAAAATGAAGAACCACATTTTTGCTTTGTGTTACTTTACCAATATGCCTGAATCCATGTACCTTATAAATGAAATTGTCAGTTTACTCTTCTATTATTTTAGGTGATGATTCCATTAAATTAAGACCTCGGGTGGGGGGGTCATGTGTAAGTCACGAAGGAAATAAAGCCTTTAAAATACCATGTAGGGTAACTATCATAGCATCATAACTAAATATCCCGACTTTTAACGGTATGAAATAGATGAAAATGGTAACTTGGGTCAACGCATTTCCCTAAACTGAATGAGGAGGAATCTTGAAAATAGTACTGTTCGTGTACTATGGTTGGTAATATTAGAGGGAAGAAGGATGCAATGGAAATGATGTCACCTTAGGACTCAAACAAATGTCTTACTGGCTGTGTAACTCATTACTACTTTAAGTTAAACTTGAGTCGCTCCCTCCAGAAGAGCTAAGCAAAGGGTAAAAAAAGAATAGAGAATTCATGGTCCTCAGGCAGTAATAGCTTATGAATAAATTAATAACCTGAAAAGTACATCACAGCAAAATAAGTGGTGAAACAAGTATTAGGAAGATTCTATGCACAGGGGTGCATGATTCAGCCAAAAGTAAAGAACAGGCACTAGCTACACTATTTTGGAGGATTATAAAGCATGTACCAAGTAAATATGTGTGAATAAGAATTGTTTATGACGGTGGGATGGAGTCAACATTTCCAAAGGCACATGAAAAGGAAGTGTGTTACAGTCAGAGAACTGTTTGTATGGCTAGGGTGAGGCATTCACATGCTGGATAAAAGATTAGACTGAGCACATGGCAGGGAAATTGTTGTAAAGTACCTTTTCTTTCATACAAGTTATTTGAATTATAATCTATAAATAATATAAAGCCACCTGTGGATTTTAAGCAGAGGAATAACTTATTAAGTTTTGTCTTTGAGAGAGATAAGCCTAGCAGCCTTGTGAAGGGTAAACTGGAGAGAAGCAGGAAGGAAGGTACATTAGGAAGCTATCAGTGTATTCAAAGTCAGATATGGGGATCTAAACTAAGGTGGTGACTGTCAGGAGATACGGAGGGGGGATGGCAGAGCTAAAAGAAATTTAGGATACAAATAGGAGAAATTAGTTACATGGCTCTCTATAAAGAGGAAATAAGACTTCCTACCTTGCTTACCTCATGTGGTTCCCATGTGAATAAATTAAACTTGAAAGTATTTTGTTAATTTTAAAGCTTTATAAATTTAAGGAATTAATATTATCAAGCATTTATGAATTAAAGGTACTTGGTTTAATGACATTCCTATTTGTTCACATACAGTGAAACAACTATAAACATTTGCTTCGCTTACTCCTTAAGATAAAAGTAGCATGCTAGGTTACTCATCTGGATTTAAATTTCTAAGTGGAAGTACTATTGAGTATCTACTCTGCATGAAGCTAGGGAAGTGTGGCAAGGGGACTCTAGCCAAGGACTAGAAGATAGAGAGACTGAGAGCACGTTGTTTCTCAGGCATCTGTGGAACGCTTCTCCCATGAACAAGAAAGAGAAAGACATATTTGGAACTAAAATATGCATGAGAAGTAATCAACCTTGGAATAGGTTGCTAAAAAGAATTAAAAGATTCTTATAATAAGTTCAATCTCTAAATGCAAGAAAAGTTTAGTTATAATCTGGTCTCTGGATATTAACTCACCTAATCCGTATTTAGGTTGCACATGAATAAGAGTTCAGTATTTAGAAAATTGTATTTATTCAATACAATGAATAAAATCAAGGCCAACGAAGTGATTTCTCTAATTACCATTTTGAAAAAAAAGATACAGAAAATGAATTATTTAATGATATTGGAAAAAGAGGTTATCCCTAAGACCTATGGCAGAAGAACTAAAGGCAGGTAGTGACCCAAATCTGTATCACTAACTCCATTTGCTTCCAAGCAGGTACAGAAGTAGATCATGGAAGGAGTGAAATGCATAGAATCTTATAAATCTGGTTCTGATTAGAGCTGTTGTACAAGTAGCTTAATCTCCCTTAGGCTCAGCTTCTAGATCTATAAACTAGGCATAATAAAACATTTTGGGGGGGGGGTTGTTCTAAAGATGAGCTAAAATAATGCATGAACTGCACCTAGCATGTTAAAAATAAATAGTAAATATTAATGTACTAGTAATTATGTTTTGTAAACTAAGTTTTATCTCACTAAAAGAAAGAAAATATTGTAAAATTGATGTTGTTCTTCATCCACTATAGAAAATGAAATTTTTTTGAATTAGAACCAAATTTGGAATGGGAACATCCAAGTAATAAGAATAAATGTGAAAAGAAACTGAATATAATAATAAAGTTATGAAAGAGGAAAAATGAAATCTGATGCCAAAAATAACATACAGGTTTTTGTTTTGTTTTGTTTTGTTTTCTTTTGTTTTTTGAGACAGAATCTCACTCTGTCACCCAGGTTGGGGTGCATTGGCACGATCTCGACTCATTGCAAACTCTGCCTCCTGGGTTCAAGTGATTCTTCTGCCTCAGCCTCCCGAGTAGCTGGGACGACAGGCATGTGAGCCCGCCTAATTTTTGTATTTTTAGTAGAGACAGGGTTTCACCATATTGGCCAGGCTAGTCTCAAACTCCTGACCTCATGATCCACCCGCCTCACCCTCCCAAAATGCTGGGATTACAGGCCTGAGCCACCACGCCTGGCCCATACAGGTTTAAATATTGCATGGCCATGCTATACAACAATTTGTTAGTTGAAGATATTTTTGTTTACAAAATCAATGAGATTAATCACGCATCACTCTGTACTTGCTATTAAAATTACTATGTCACGCATTTTACGGCCTTCTCCAAGAGACAAGGAGTTTGAGTCACAATATTAGACAAGACTAAAGATCCTACATGGTTTACTAGGAAAAAACCCTTTACTTCAGTGTCAGGAGACTTTTATTACGTATCTGGCCTTACTACTAACTGAAAGAAACTTAAAGGAAATGACAATTTCTCTATAAGTCACACTTTCCTCATCTTTCAAACTAAGATATAGGACTAAATATTCTTTAATGGTCTCCGGGTTTTGAAATTCTAAGTTCCTATAAAAGATATCTGTCTAGATGTTTGCAACACATACAATAAATGTAGGGACCATAGAAAAATGCAAATATCTCATACCTATAAAAACCAAAAATGTAAATCAATAGAAAAATGAGCATGAGATTAGAAAAGTGCACTTTTATATATTTGTTATAGTTCAGTAAAACATTTTAAAAATCAAGCTTGATAGAATTACTTTCTTTAATCTGTAAAGGGAAATTACTAATGAACGTTGGGAGGAAATGTTATCCTTACTATAGATAACATCCACATGAGCAATAAACACAAAAAATGGTTCTCGAATTAATTAGTCATTAGAAAAAAAAATGGAAATGAGAAACACAATGAGATACTATAGTATAACAGCCAGAAAGGCCGAAATTAAAGACTAATAATGCTAAGCATTGACATATCCAGAACTTCTATAAGGTAATGATGGTTCTTTGTTTACCTACCTTGAAAAACTACTTGGCATTTTCAACTAAAGATGAGTATTTTACTATTCTATGACCTAATAATTCTACTTCTTGGCATTTGCATAACAGAACTACATGCACATGTGCAGTAAATTTGCAAGAATATTCAAAGTGGAATTATTTTTAAGAGTTCACAAATGGAATCAATTTAAATGTTCATCCAGAGTAGATGGAATAAGTATATCATAGTACATTTATATAATGGCATACTACACAACATTGAAAATTATGGAACCACAACTACAAGAAACAAAATAGATAGATCTCACAAACATAACGTTGAGATTTAGGAGCCAGAAACAAAAGAGTACAGCTGTATGGCTTCAAGTACATAAATTTCAGGAACTGTCTGTCCTAATCGATGGTGTGTTAGATGTCAGTATTACACTTATCTCTGGGAGCGTATTGACTAGGAAGGGTAAGACAAAGTTTTTGGATGCTGGTAATATTCTTTTCTTGCCTTGAGTAATTACTGGGGTGTGCCCAATCTGTGAAAATTCATGAAGCTGGACACCTATTGATTTGTGAACTTTTATATATTCGTGTTATAGTTCAATAAAATGTTTTAAAAATCAAGGGGGACAGAAATTCTTTAACCTATAAAGGGAAATTACTAATGAATGTTGGGAGGAATTTTTCTTTGCCTTTAGCCTATATATCTAAATTACTTCAGAGAGTCAGAGATATAAATAGATATATAGATAAATATATACATGTATGTATATATATGCGGGAAGAAGGGAGAGAGAAAGAGGAGAGAGTGAGACTTTCTTGATAATTAAATTCTTTAGAAAATGTACTGCTTGAGAGAGAATGACTTTCTGGATGATTCAATTCTTCAGAAAATATCTTGTTTACCTGTCTCTTTTTAATTTCCTAGGAGGAGTTGGGTGTGAGGCTGGAGATCAATTAAATTGGAAGATGTTGAAACTGGATAAAACCTTACAGATTATCTAACACAATTTCTTATTGTTACAGGTTTATTTGGCAATAGATCTATTCTATCTAAGATGTTATCCTTTCAGCCCTCCTTTGTAACCTCTGAGGTCTGATTCTGTGATTAATTTAACTTTATACATGAGTGAAACATTTTCAGGTAGCTTCTAATTAAAGAGTGTTAGACATTGAGATAAAATATGACAAGGTCTCTAAAGATAGCATAGGAAAAAGTTTCCAGGGATAGACGTACATAAACTACCAATGGGAGGTAATTGTTTTCAAATCCTCCTGAAAGTTTGCATGGTCATGCTCATGCTAGCTTTAATCATATTTAATATCATTGTATGCAACTGGCTTTTACACCAGCCTAGACATTTTCCTTCTAGCTTTGATTCCAGTGAAGATGAGCAACAGGTGGAAGGCATGCTCCTTCTTATTTCAAGTGACACTTCAAATATGTCGCTTTACCCTTTGAATTACTATTTTTCACTGGATTTGCTTTCTTTCTGTTCAGTTATCATTTTGCTCTTTGATGGACTTGCCAGTTTTTTCACATCACTCATACTAGGAATTCCGGAAACCTCTAGCTCAGTCCTAAGCCAGCTTTACTGTCTGGATTCACAGTTGCTGTTGCTCTCTGCTTAGCTATTCACTGTAGATATTTTTCTCTTCTCATCCACATAAACCACGTTCATCTCTAAATTCCTCAGGGACTGTATCTTAGTCATCTTGCTCTAGCACAGAGCCTGGCAGTTAGAATTTATCAATAAATATTTGTTGGATAAATGAAAAGCAGCAGAAACAACCTGTCATTTCAGTTGGTGGGCTCTAATCCTGTCTGGATGACCTAATGGAGAAATAGACTCTGTTTCCTGTCACTGTGGCCACCAAAACCAGTCCATGAATGGGTCAGCAGCCAAAGGGAGAGGAACCTGAGATTTCTACTCACTAATGTGTCCATCACATGTAGGCTTTTACTTAATCTCCTTTTTACACTTGTCATAGAACATAAATGAGTCCCACATCTCCCCTGAAACCCATACAATTTCAGGTTAGCATTAGTGTCACTTTCAATAATCCAGCTTATTGTTGCTGTACCGAACAATTCTACTCATAGCATGTATAAAAGAAATCTGTACTAGTAAAAACAGACTATGATGGTCCTTATCACGTTTTATCCTAGGAGTGTTACAATCGGTTGTAACAATGTCATGACCAGAGCTGAATGATGCTGATAAGTTTATTTTCCCTACTGTTCTTAGCTCTTTGTATTCATAACCCTGTCTTCAAATTGCAATATAATGTCAATATTTCTTCTGGAAATTTGATAAGCACCATCCATTTACCTTCAAGTGTACATGGACAGCAATTAATCTCTGCATACCACCTACGTTTCCAGTTGTCATCCCGTACCTCCTCTATAAACGTTTGCTCAAAAGAACATCTCATTTTTACTTTTGTCTACACAATATTTTTACTCATTTGCTTATTTACTGCAGTGCACTTTAGGCTGTAACCCCAAAGCTCAAGAAAATAAGTTTTTTGGAGGCCAGTCATGTTAGGCATATAATTTATATGTTTATAATTTAAGTCATCTTTTCAAAAGTAGTATATATATTGAATATTTAAAGTATTCTTGTTTTATTCAGAAGTCACATTTTATATTGCAATTAGTAGGTCAAAATGTATGGAGTTACAAAAAAGGTTTTCTTTAAAAAATTTGCTTTCCAACACTATCAAAGGAGATACGGAAACATTACAGCTAACTTGAGTTTTTTTCATTTAATTTAAAGATAGTGTGAACAGGTACTAAAGACACTGTCTTACATTTTACTAATATCTATATAGAGTGGATTAAATTTGTGAAAACGTATATCTGCACAGAGTCTATAAATTTCTCAAGGTCAGAAAATAAACCATAAAAAGACTCAATTCCTCTAAAGCTTTAAGCATGCTAATATTTGTTAACTTGATCTTATAAAATGACATATGAGATGTGTTTATCTTCCAACCCTGAAATATTAATTTTTATTGTTCAGGTTATAAGTTTTTGCTTACTTGCAATAACTTTATTATTTTTTCTGTTGACCCTAACATATAACAAATGGAGACATGTTCAGATATAACATGTTAAGAAGATAAATAAAACATCAACACTCATGTTAACACTGCAAATACACATGAGAGCTTTATACTAAGACAGCCATCTCCTCCCTCTGACTTATATTTTCCTGAAGGACATTTACATAGCACAAATATTTTAAAGACTTTTGGCTATTTGATGACACCTTGAACATATACTTTGAATCTAAGGGAAAGGAGAGTCATATTTATCTCCTTTCTAAAACAATTCAAATGTGATGTGTCCCTATTTGCTAAGCTGAAAGTAAGATGAAGTCAAATAAATGGAAAATCAAATATTTTTAAACTTCTAGGAGCTTTTTGTTTGCTTTTTTGTTATTTTAATAACAGAAACAAAGTAAAACATGTAAAAACACAAAATCTCACCCAGCATCCTCTTAAGAAATGCCCAATTTTCAAATAAGCAATACTATTTGTTCTATTTATTACTGGTCTTTAAGAGAAATAGACCTAAAAAAGAAGAACATCTTGGAAGGCCAGTGTACTTTCATAATTCCCTGAGAAGCTCAGTGATTATGAGTAATGTGAACCAGGGTTCAATATTCTTACCCTTGGAATCAGGAAAAAGAAAGTCCTTTAAAAGATCAAGATCTTTGATAGCAGTAACAAGAACTAAATTTGCCAGGGGTAGAGCCGTCCTCTTATCAATTTCAGGCAAGAAGCAATCTTTTCCTGCGTAGCAAAAGGCAAGCCAACTAAATAAAAAATCTGTGTGACTTCAATTACATAAAATTGACTAGATGGTTGAAAAACAATACTTTCACAGAATTTTTTCTTTCTGTAAAACTTTACTTGTATGTTGGTTCTTATTTCATTCAGAGATATATTAAGAGCAAATGAAATTGTGAAATTGTTTTCAAATACACAAAAAAGGTCCCCCATGACAACTTTTTCTCAATTGCCTCTTTTGCCTTTCCTCAGTTTTATAATCTTCAGTGGGTCTCCCTCATCGCTCCACATTCCTAAGCCAACAGGAAGAATTTCTTTCAGACCCTTAAGCCTTGTATCTGTTACCATAGAGACAGGCATCACAAAATAGCTGCTCAGGAACATCCTCATGGAAATACAATAAGAATCCTATGGGTTTTACAGGAATTTCCAGTGCTACCAGTGAGCAGAAATTATATCTTTCCCTAGAAAAAAAAATGTGGGGATTTTAGTTGCACATTATGGAACTATGGAGATTGTAATATTTGGTGGTAAATTCAGAATCCCTCAGCTTTATGCTTAGAATTTGATTATAGTTTCTCCTATGACGTGAAAAAAAATCCCTTCTCATATCCCTATGTTCAGGAAAATATAAATAACTCATGGCTAATTCTTAAATTTAGCATGTCTTATCAATCATTTACTAAAACCCTTAATTGTTCTTTTATAATTCAGTGCATTTATTTTATCTTGATCCCTTCTAGAAAATATTTGATCAAGAACACACTCACATTGTTATAAAAGTAAGTCTCTAAAACTCTGCAATTCCAAAGCTGCTGAGAGATTCTATAAACCCACGAAGAGAGAAGAGGGTAGCTGCAAGAAGAAAATTCCACTCACTTTACCTTGTTTTCCATTTATTTCACCCTTTCTGTAAGTCTACTGAAATCATACACTAACGGAAAAGCAGCAATAAAAATAACTGAATCCTACCAAATAGGTAAATTCAGCAAGATTAATGGAGTCAAACTAGGCAGATACTATATATAAGTCAATGATTGCAGAGACTTCAATTTTTTTATAGCAACATTAAATAAACATTCCTCAACAAGTAAATTATCTCAATAGACTAACAGCCAAATGAAACCATCTTTATCTGTTAGGCTGCATATTTGAACTACTTTTCCAAGTCTCTAGTACTTAAGTAGTATGGGTGGTTACAATTTCTGTTTATGGTATAGAACTGTTATTTAACTGTGACATTGCTTGTTTAGATACTTGAGTCAATAAGCAAAAAGCAAAATTTCTTTATAGTCTAGAGATGAGGTGAGCAAACTTTTCCTATCAAGGGCCAGATAGTAAATATTACGGCTTTGTGGCCCACATGGTCTCTGTCATAAGTACTTAACTGTGTTTTAGCATGAAAGCAGTCCTATATAGTATATAAACAAATAAATGGGCGTGGCTGTCTTCAAAAATAAACTTTAAAGACTCTTGAAATTTTATATAATCTCATGTGTCAGAAATATTCTTGAAATGAAACAATTCAGAAATGTGAAAACCATTTTAAATGACTGGTCAAACAGTAATAGATGTGACAGTGTGGGCTATCATTTACTGACCCCTAGCCTGGCTGATGCAAGTGGAGTAGTAGAGATCCTCAGAGAAGTAAATGTCTAAAAAAAAGAACATGTTTTTAAAAGAAATTATTGGACTTACAGATTCTTAGTTAAAAATTATCTCAGACATCTTCTTCAATTTCCATTTAGTGCAGAAACTCCATTCTTAGCACTGAACACTTTAGGAACAAGGAGTGCAGCGTCTCACAAAGTAATCAATTCTCTGCTCACAACATTAACTGGACGAATACTTTTCCATCGCTACCAAAGAGGTGCAAGTGAGTCTAAACCCTCTTCTGCATTATAGCACACCGAATATTTGAAATCAGCTTAATTTTCTCTATTTTTTCCTTCAAGTATTCTTCAACTTTTGACTTTTCTAGTACTTTCCATGCCCCTCAAATGTTATAGTTTGTAGGACCTTTTAGCATTCAGACACTTTTCACTGGACATACCCCCAAATGTTAAGGTTCCTCTTAGATCATGATGTCCTTCTAAAATACGTATATATTACCACATATAATATATACATATACCATACATATCATATATATATAGATAGATACACACACACACCATTATATCATATATATCCTTCTAAAATTTGTTCTCATTTTTTCTCATTTCCTCTTTCAGGATACATGTCCAACAATATATTTTGTTTCATTGTATTTTGATGTCATATGAATTATGACTGATAATAACGATGACCAACAAAATCAGTAAGATTTATTCAATTAATTATTGTTAAGCTTTAACTCTCTCACGTCCTGTACTTGCCAGATTGATTTTATGAACCTTAGCTTAGGATGTTATACTTATTCCTATTACAATTATTCTCTTTGACCTCACCACAGTTTTTAGGTGGTCATAATCTTTGGTACCCTAATAGTTCAATGTATTTGTTCTGCTTCCCAGCTAGACAGGCTATCTGGATCGTACTTCAGTTTTTGGATACTAATATTTCACAGGCCAAGTAGGTTCAAGAACAGAGACATAAGGCACATTACAGAAGATTAGGTTCAAGTCAGATGGAGCCAATTTTATAGAACTATGCTATAGTCCTGTGAAAGGCCCTCTTCCTGGTTTACTGTGATTCATTAATTGATACATCACAGGCAGGGTAATTTGGCAAGCTGATTTATTGACCAGACTCTTACGTCAAACAGCAAATATTCCTCCATTTCCACCATATAGGCATCATAAAAATCTTTACCAAAGTCCATGCTATAATCAAGATAACTAGCCATATTACATACTTTTCAGATAACATTGGAGAATCACAGCATATATTACCTTTGCACTCTTTCTAAACCATCTCACCTTCTTCAAGAATTGTCAGTTACTCCCAGTGAAGAAAAAATATTGCATATTTTTCTGGAAAAGTATTTCCAGTTTTAAGTAATTATTTACTCTCCACAATCTAATGATGGACTTTCCTTCCTATTTTTCACTTTAGTTTATTAACTCCAGGACCAACTAAAATATTGTCGTGGCTTTCTCTTTTTAAACAGTTCTGACTTTTTTTTTCCCAAAGGGTGTGTGTGTGTATGCACATGCTTAAGTGGTTTGTTTTTATTTGCTTTTTCCTTCTTAAAAGATGGATTATATGAGAATGGGAGGATAATAGGATACAGCAAGCTTCTCAGGCAAAACATTTCAAAGCATATTTCTTAACCGATAGTGTCTTCCCCTGCTCGTCTTTCTGAAGAGCAACACACCTGAGAGGCAGCTACTCTATCTCATGTGGGAAATTTCACTTGACAGTCTTATCACAAAAAGAGAAATAAGGGAGATTTTTTACTTAAAAAATAATGATGCTCAATAAGATTTTTACCTAAAAGAGATAAATAACTGTTTTAGAATATAAATGCCTTAGAGAAAACAATCTGAGTTTGAGAGAATTGGGGAAAACTCACATAGATTTATAAAAGTCACTAATTCTGGATTTAAAAATATATTAAAATGTTTGTAGTCTGTTTCATTGTGTCCCGCTTCTCTTTCACACCTTCTATTTTTATGCATTTCTCCTTCATCGTTTTTTCTCCCTTGAATCACTTCAGAGGACACAGGATTAAGCAATTGGGATTTGAAGACTTCACGTGGTCTCATCACTCTGCAGGCTGACCCTGTTTTAGAGCAAGAAATATTGGCAGACATTTCCAGCTCTTACAATGCATTTATCAATGATCAATGAGGGTTTGCCTGCTCTTCAGGTGCGCGGCATATAGACTTTATGATTTCATTAATAATCAACAGCTGGTGCCACCTAGCGTCTGTCCAATCCATTCATCAGTGGGACAAAATACAGAGCACTTTCTAACCACAACTGAAGCAAGCCTAAACTATAAACTAACAAATACAAAAACATAGTTTGCGGACTCCAGTGGCTGATTTAAATTACACTATCTTCATTGAAAAAGAAAAACCTTCTTTTAAAAGTAACTATGGTAACAAGAGAGTGAGGCTAGAAGGAAGCTCACGTTTTTTCGAAGGAGACAATTCACAAAAGGAGAGTCCTGCTAAAGATGCAACGTAAAAGAGTTTTTACAGTCTTGAATTGTCACTTAAAACGGTTATAAAAAGTTGAAAAGTAACATTGGCCAAAGAGGACTGTATTTTAAACAATAGTATAGACAGAGCTGAATTTTCTCAACCAACCACAAAATAACCCTGTAGCATTTGGATGCAAAATTCTGTCAGTCTTTGAGCTTCCCAAAGATTAACCAAGTTCTGTAACACACTATACAAAAGCATCCACAGTACTTAAAAGTATTAAACGGAAATAATCAGACTGCCTGAACCACATTATAAAAAAATTCTTTGCTGCTAAAATGATATATCTAGAAAACTATTTTCTTTCCTGCTGTATATATGAATTATGAATGATATATTCAACCACGGTAATGTATGCTTCAAGGTTAAAAAGTAGTCATCCAAATCCTTGACTATTTTTCAAAACAGAAGTTAGCAATTATTTTGGATAAATTCTAGTATAATTAGCCCACCACTTGCTAATTAATTTACTGATATTTAAATACATGTTGTTTTTCACTCACCCTTTCTAAGAGGAATACGTAATTGAAAACCATGGACTAACATTCAGAAAAAAAGTTACATAACAGCCAATAGTGTTCCTTAACCAGACTGACTGGGATATTACAATTACTACAGAAAAGGCACAGCACATACGAGTAGCACTGTGTACACTGAAAGGTCATATTAGATGTACAAGATGCACATATATGATAGTTTATTAACTTGGATGATTTAGCTCCTCAGGCTATTGAGGAGACTGGGCAGAGAGCCGAAAGATTCTGTATTACATAGACAGTTAATAATCAGGTTTTTCACACTTAGGAAAATCTATTTCTATATTATTTAACATCTGTTTTAAACAATCACTTGTTAAATGTTTGAATGTTTTATTTTCTTGTTACCCTAGTGGTGATAAAAATTATTTCAATATGTTCAGTCTGATTACAGTCACTGACAGATTCCCATGACAGCATGTGAAGATAGGTTATAGAAACAATGCATAGTTTATACAAAAAGCATAAATTGCTCCCCTTTCTCCAAAAACTTTATTTTTGGAGCCAAATACCATCCATGCTCATGCTCCAATTGCTTAAAAGTACTTATAATTATAATCCACTGATTGTAGGGGAAAGAAATATTGCAAAACAGAGAAAGGGTTCTAAAAATTGTACGCAGGCAAGAAAGAATGTAAGACAAAACTCATTAAAGGGCAAAATAAATAAATAAATAAATAAATGCTCACATTTTCAATAATTTATCATTTCTGTCATTTTTCATTAACAGCCTTCGAAGCCCTATCTGAAACAAGCTGATACAGAGAAATTAAGAGCAGTAATCAAGCGAGAAATGATAGACCAGCTGGGTCGACATCAACTTGGCAAAACGTGAATACAGTTCAATAGCTGAAACAGATGCTAGAGTTGTTGAGAAACCCTGCAGGAGATATTGATATATTTTCTTCATATAATGCAGAATGACTGAATAAATGTCAAAAGCTAGAAATTGATGAGGAGAAATGACTGACAGCCAAACTCCTTATAAAATAGAAACCAAGTATAACAATTTTCAACCTATCCAAACATTCTATACATTCTCATTTCTCTCACTGTCTGAATATGCCAATACATCAATCAGTTCTTGCAACTAAATTGCATATAACTAAGCTGGGGTAGATTTCCCCGAAGATTTTTTTCCCTCTGTCATCATCTACCTGAAGAAACCTAGACTCTTGAACAATACTTTATTCTAAAATCTTCTAACACTGATTTCTATCCCAGAAGTGTTTCCCTGAGGTTGGAGGCAAGCACACCCCCTCCCCAAAATCTAACGCAGCACAAGGCAATTTTAAAATCCATTCTGTAAAAGCAACACTGTTTGCAGAGTTTGAAGAGCTCAGCAACAAACCCCAGCTACCAACAGCTGCTTGTTCAAACATATGCTTTGTCATGGCCAGCTTCTAATTGTATTCGTAATGATGTAATAGCTTTAATAATCCTACCTTCCATGCCAGCTGTTTTTCCTGTCACTCCATCATGCCAATAAGTTGGCTGCTGTAACAAATCAAGATAGTGCAAAACAGCATCTTTCTCCTGATTCTGTCATCTTCCTGAAAGCATTCTATTACTGCCGACTGCTGGGAACCAGAAAGTCTATTTGAATTCCAACAGCTCCCCTTTCGCATGATTCAAGTTAGGTTAGGTGGGCATGCCTAACATGATTCTCTCAGTCATTTATTATGCAGCTGCTACAACGTCGGTGTGGTAACCACTCTGACTATCTGATACGTCAGTCGAACAAAACCTATACCTCGGAGCAAACACATGAGCCAGAGCAGCGTTCTGCATTTAACGAGCGTTCTTCCTGCCTAAAAAACAGTGGATCTGCAAATCTCTTTCAGTATCTACTCGCTCTTCTGTACAGATGCAAAGCCTTTGGATTAGATTATTTTCCTAAGTGTAACAAGAGTAGAGTTCCTTGCCAAACATCCTATTATTCACACTGAAATTTTGGCTGATTTTTACTTATCTTCACAGCGTTTTAAGGGTAAAAACTCTCTTCTGAATTGTACTTTTGAAATAAGATGTTGTGTGCTCAGCTCCACATTTCTGCTTTATTATAAAATATAGCATGCACTTTCTCAAATGGAATTTGCCTCTTGTGACACTATAGCAAATTTTCAAATAAGAGGATATTTCAAGAAAATATTATTTATTTTGCACATTGGAGATATTTAAAGTCTGGCACTCTGTATGTTTCTCCCAAGGGTAGACTTTATACTTGATATTTTGTCTTTAGATGAGTGATTTCTTCACAAAGTAAGAAATTAGATTAGCTGAATCTCTTACACAACTTCTTTAACAAGTAAATAAATGCTATTCAGGAAAATGCATTTTGTATTTTAAAAATACTAATCGTGAATCAGTATTTGTTAAAAGAAACTGTAATTGTTATCAATTATACTGTATAATTGTCTCTAAAACTTCCAAGTTTGCCTGTCTTGGGGGCACTTATGGTTTGAAATTATAACACAAGAAAGTTTAAGTGTTTTCATGAGAAAAATTAATAAAATCATATGTTTCCTCTCAGATTTGTATCAGGTATTTAGTTTGTTAGGAAAGCTATCCCCCACCATCACAAAAAGTAAACAGACAGCTGGTTTCATAGTTACATTATGAAACTATAAGGAATAACTCATTTAGCATATGTGAAATACGCCATTATCACTATTCTGAAATAATGTTTTCCTAAGGGGTATGGGGTGTGTGTGTGTGTGTGTGTGTGTGTGCTTTGTGTGCATGTACTCATACATTTTAGCTATTCTACTTCCATTTGATTTTTGTATAACAAACACAAATAATCCCTATATATCAAGATATAACAAACCTGCACATTGTGCACATGTACCCTAAAACTTAAAGTACAATAATAAAAAAAAGAAGCACAAAAAAAGATATACACAATAATCAGTAACTTATAGTTTATTAGATATAATTTATAAATGCAAGAAATAAACCTGAAAGACAAGTTGAGTCCATATGAATCCACCAGGATTTCTCTAAAATAATATACATATCATTCCACGCAACTCTGAAAATACTGGTATATCAATTACTGCTATTTTACATAAAAAGTCTTTTGTGATTAGCATATCTATTTTGAAGATTGAGAATAGCATAAATGCCATGTGTTTTTTTGTTGTATTCTTGGCTTCTACTAGCCTGTCCAGCTTAAACTCTTGCCTCTCTTCCTCTTTATACTTTATTCCAGCCACAATGGACTTCTATTTGTTCCTCTAAAATACTGGACTCCTTCCTGTTTCAGATATTTTCGGTATTCTGTTTCATCTATTCATAAGTCTGTCTTGAGGCTTGTGAAAATTAATTTTTTGTAAAAATGTATATAAGTTGTACAACATGTTTCGATATACATATAGTGAAATGTAGTGAAATGATTACTATAGTAAAACTAATTAACATATCCATCCTCTTACAAGGTTACCCTTTTTTTTGTGTATTTGGTGATTAACACTCAAGATTACTCTCTTAGTGCATACTGTAGTGTTATTAACTACAGTCCCTATCCTGCACATTAGATCTCTAGAACTTATTCATCCTAATAATGAAAACTCTGTACCCTTTGACCAATATCTTCCCATTCTCCCCCTCCCTCTGCCCTTGGTAACAATCAGTCTACCCTCTGCTTCTTTATAGTTGACTGTTCAGATTTTACATGTAAGTGAGATCATGCAGTATTATTCTTCCTGTGCCTGGCTTATTTCACTTAGCATAATGTTCTTCAGGTTCACCCACATTATCACAAATAGCAGGATTTCCTTCCTTTGTAGGCTAAATAATATTATTTTATTATATTTATTTTACATATATCACAATTTATTAGTTTATCTGTTGATGTACACTCAGGTTGTTTTCATGCCTTGGCTATTGTGAATAACTGCACTGAACATGGGAGTGCAGATATCTCATCTAGATACTGATTTCATTTCCTTTTTATATATACCCAAAAGAGTGGTAGTTTGATCCTAGGGCATTCATATTTTAACTTTTTGAGGAATCTCCATACTGTTTTCCATAATGGCTATACAAATTTACAGTCCTGCCAACAATGTATAAGGATTCCCTTTTATCCACATTCTTGCCAAAACTTGTTTTTTTTTGTCTTTTTGATAATAGCCATCCTAACAAGTTTGAGGTGATATTTCACTGTTGCTTTAATTTGCATTTCCCTGATGATTAGTGCTTTTGAGAATCTTTTCATATACCTGTTGGCTATTTGCATGTCTTCTTTGGGGAACTGTCTATTCAGGGGCTTTGCCCATTTTTAATCAGATTTTTTGTTTTTTGTTTGTGTGTTTTGCTTGAGCTCTGAGTTCCTCATATATTTTGGATGAAAGCTGCATATGGGTCATATGGTTTGCTAATATATTCTCCCATTCCACAGTTGTCTCTTCACTCTGTTAATTGTTTCCTATGCTGTACAGAAGGTTTATAGTTTGTCATAGTACAACTTGTTTAATTTTGATTTTACTGTCTGTGCTTTTCATGTCATATCTAAAAAATCATTGCCAAGACCAATATCGAGAATTTTTTTTTCATGCGCTTTCTTCTAGGAATTTTGTAGTTTCAGGTCTTACATTTAAATCTTTAATCAATTTTTAGTTGACTTTTGTTGTGTGATGTAAGGGTCCAATTTTATTCTTTTGCATGTGTATATCCAGTTTTTCAAACACCATTTATTAAAGAGAATATCTTTTCCTCATAGTGTACTCTTGTTGCCCTTCTCAAAATTTAGTTGATCATAGATGAATGGGTTTATTTATGGGCCCTCCATTCTGTTGCATTGGTCTATATGTCTGCTTTTATGCCAGTACTATATTATTTTGATTACTAAAGCTTTGTCATATAATTCAAAATCAGGAAGTGTGATACCTCCAGTGTTGCTTATCCTTCTCAAGATTGCTTTGGCTATTCTCTTTCTTTTGTTGTTTCATATGAATTTTAGATTTTTTTTAAATCTATGAAAAATGCTATTGGCATTTTGATAGAGGTTGTGTTGAATCTGTAAATTGCTTTCAGTAGCATGGACATTTTAACAATATTAATTCTTCTAGTCCATGAACACAGAACATACACCCATTTATTTGCGTCTTTTAAAATTTCTTAAATCAGGCCAGGCACAGTGGCTCATGCCTATAATCCCAGCACTTTGGGAGGCTGAGGTGGGTGGATCACCTTAGGTGAGGAGTTTGAGACCAGCCTGACTAACATGGTGAAACCCCGTCTCTACTAAAAATTAGCCAGACGTAGTGGCGGGCACCTGTAATCCCAGCTACTCGGGAGGTTGAGGCAGGAGAATCGCTTGAACCCAGAAGGTGGAGATTGCAGTGAGCAGAGATCCTGCCATTGCACTCCAGCCTGGGCGACAGAGCCAGATTCCGTCTCAAAAAAAAAAAAAATTCTTTAATCAATGCTTTGTAGTTTTCACTGTATAAATATTTCACCATTTTAGTTAAATTTATTCCTCTTTTATTCTTTCTGATGATATTGTAAATGAAATTGTTTTCTAAGTGCCATTAACAGATAAATGGATAAAAAAGTGGTATATACACACACACACACACACACACACACACAATGGAACACACAACGGAATATTCATTTATATAAAAAAAACTTACCATTTGCAACAACATGGATAGAACTGAAGGACATTTTGTTAAGTGAAATAAGCCAGGCACAGAAAGACAAATATTACACGTTCTCACTCATATGTGGGAGCTAAAATAATTGATCTCATGGAGGTAGTGAGTACAATGGTGGTTACGAGAGTCTGAGAAGGGAAGTGAAGAGAAGGGGATGAAGAAAGGATAGTTTTAAGGGGTACAATACCAAAGTACAGTTAGATAAAAGAAATAAATTCTAGTGTTTGATAGCATAGTAGGGCAGCTATAGTTAACATGAATTTATAGTATATTTCAAAATTGCCAGAAGAGAAGATTTGGAATGTTCCCATTACAAAGAAATGATAAATACTTGAGATGATGGACATCCTAATTACCCTGATTCGATCATTACACATTGTATGTATATATTGGAATATCACATGTACCCCATAAATGTGTAATGTATCAATAAAAAGCTAAATCTAAACATTTTATTGATTTCCTTTTCAAAATGAAATCAACTGATTTCATTTTTAGAGAAAAGAAATGCTACCAATATTTGTATGTTGATTTTGTATCTAGCAATTTTACTGAATTCATTGATTAGTTCTGACAATTTTTTAATGAAATCATTAGGGCTTTCTACATATAGAATCGTGGCATCTACAAACAGATAATTTTACTTCTTCCTTTCCAATTCCACTGCCTTTTATTTCTTTCTCTTGCCTAATTGCTCTGACTAGGACTTCCAATACTATGTTGAACAGAAGTGTTGATCATGGGAATCCTTGCATTGTACTAGATCTTAGCGGAAAAGCTTTTAATTTTTTCCCTGTTGGTTACAATGTTAGCTATGGGTTTTTCATAAATGGTCTTTATTATGTTGATGCAAGATCATTCTACACTTATTTTGTTGACAGTTTTCAATTTAACCACGAATACATGTTGAACTTTTTCAAATGGTTTTTTCTGCATCTATTAAGATGGTCATGTGGTTCTTGTCTTTTATTCCGCTTATGTGATATATCACATTGATTGAATTGCATGCCATACCAACCTTGCATCTTGGAGATAAATCCCACCTGATCATGGTGTATAATCCTTTTGATGTACTGTTGAATTTGTTTTGCTAGTATTTTATTGAGGATTTTTGGATCTATACACATCAGAGTTACCGTCCTGTAGTGTTCTTTTATCGTGGTATCTTCGTCTGGCTTTGGTGCCAGTGTGATTCTGGCTTCATAAAATGAGTTTGGAAGTGTTTCCTCTTCTCATGTTTTTTTTTTTTTTTTTTGCAAGAGTTAAAGAAGAATTGGTATTAATTATTTTTGAATGTTTGATAGAATAAATCTGTGAAGGTATCTGGTCCAGGGGTTTTCTTTGTTGAGAAATTTTTCATTACTGCTTCAATCTCTTTGTTAATGGTCTGTTCAGACTTTCTATTTCTTCTTGATTCAGCCTTAGTAAGTTGTATGTTTCCAGGAATTTATCAATTTCTAGACTATCTGATTTTTTAGGACATAGCTGCTCATAATAGTCCCTGATGATCCTTATTACTTCTGAGGCATCAGCTATAATGTCTCCCCATTCATTTCTGGTTTTATTTCAGTCTTTCTTTTATTCTTAGTATATATATAAGCGTTTGCTGATTTTATCTTTTCAAAAAACCAACCGTTAGTTTTTATTTTTTATATTGTTTTTCTATTCTCTATTTGACTTACTTCTGCTCCAATCATTATTATTTACTTCCTTATACTAACTTTGGGCTTAGTGTCTTCTTTTTCTTCTAGTTCCTTGAGGCATAATGGTAGATTGCTTATTTAAAATCATTCTTTTTAAATGTATATGTTTATAGCTATAAACGTCCTTCTTAGTACTGTTTTTTCTGCATTCCATAAGTTTTGGTATCTTTTTAACATTATTTTTTGTCTCAAGATATTTCTTAAATACTCTTCTAATTTTCTCTTTGACACAATGGTTGCTCAAGAGTGTGTGGCTTAGTTTCTATGTATTATTCAATTTGCCCATTCTCTTGCTGTTATTGATGTCCAGTTTCATTCCACTGTGGTCGTAAAAGATACTTGGTGTGATTTTTATATGCTTAAATTTATTTATTAATAGTTATGTTGCGAGCATGCCCTCTTTAATCAATTCTGTTCAACATAGTACTGGAAGTCCTAGTCAGAGCAAGCAGAGAAGAGAAAAAAATAAGTGGCATACAAATTGGAAAAGAAGTCAAACTGTTGTTGTTTGCTAATCATATCACGTACCTAGAAAACCCTGATAAACAAATTCAGTAAAATTTCAGGATACAAAATCAATGTACACAAGTCAATAGCACTGCTACACACCAACAATGACCAAGCTGAGAATCAAATCAAGAATCCAACCCCTTTTACAACATCCGCAAAAAAAAAAAAAAAAAAAAAAAGCAAAATACCTAGAAATAAACTTAACCAAAGAGGTAAAAGTTATCTACAATGAAATATGCAAAGCACTGCTGAAAGAAATCATAGATGGCACAAACAAATTGAAACATCCCATGCTCATGGATAGGAAGAATCAACATTGTGGAAATGACTATACTGCCAAAAGCAATCTACAGATTCAGTACAATCCCATCAAAATACCATCATCATTCTTCACAGAACTAGAAAAAAATCCTAAAATTCATATTGAACCAAAAAAGAGCCCACATAGCCAAAGCAATACTAAGCAAAAAGAACAAATCTGGAGGCATCACATTACCCAACTTCAAATTATACTATGTGGCTACAGTTACCAAAACAATGTATGAAAATAGGCACATAGACCAATGGAACAGAATAGAGAACCTAGAAATAAAGCCAAATACTTACAGCCAACTGATCTCTGACAAAGCTTATAAAAACATAAATTGGGGAAGGGACACCCTATTCAATAAATAGTGCTGGGAAAACTAGTAAACCACATGTAGAAGAATGAAACTGGATCCTTATCTCTCACCTTATACAAAAATCAACTCAAGATGAATCAAAGACTTAAATCTAAGACTTTAAAGTATAAAAATTATAGAACATAACATCAGAAAAACTCTTCTGGGCATTAGCTTAGGCAAATAATTCATAACTAAGGCCCCCAAAGCAAATGCAACAAAAACAAAAATAAATAAATTGGACCCAATTAAACTAAAAAGCTTCCGTATAGCAAAAGAAATAACCAACAGAGTAAAGAGACAACCTATAGAGTGGGAGAAAATCTTTTGAAGCTCTGCATCCGACAAAGGACTAGTATCCGGAGTCTACAAGGAACTCAAATCAGCAAGAAAAAAAGTCTCATCAGAAAGTTATCAAAGGACATGAATAGACAGTTCTCAAAAGGAGATACACAAACAGTCAACGAATATATGAGGAAATGCTCATCATCACTAATTATCAGGGAAATGCAAATTAAAACCACAATGAGCTGCCACCTTAATTCCGAAAGAATGACCATAATTAAAAAGTCGAAAAACAATAAATGCTGGCATGGATGTGGTGAAAAGGGAACACTTTTAAGCTCCTGGTAGGAATAGAAATTAGTACAACCATTATGTAAAACAGTATGGAGATTCCTTAAAGAACTAAAGTAGAACTAACATTTGATTCACCAATCCCACTACTGGGTATCTACCCAAAGGAAAAGAAGTCACTATATGAAAAAGACACATGTGCATGCATGTGAACTCCTGATCTCAGGTGACTGGCCCGCCTTGGCCTCTCAAAGTGCTGGGATTACAGGCATGGGCCACCATGCCTGGCCTACTCCTGCTTTCTTTTGGTCACTATTTCCACGGAATATATTTTTCCATTCCTTCACTTTCAGCATGTGTTTCCTTGAATCTAAAATAAGTTTCCTTTAGACAACATATATTTGGATACTTTTTAAAATTCATGCAGGCCCACTATATTTTTTGATTGGGGAGTATAATTCACATTTATTTAAAGTAATTATTGATCAGAAATGACTTGCTATTGCCATTTTGAAATTTTATTTTTATTTATTTATATGTTTTTGTAGAGACAGGGTCTGGCTATGTTGTCCAGGCTGGCCTCAAGAAATCCTCCTGCCTTGGCCTCCCAAATTGCTGGGGTTACAGGCATGAGCTACCACACCTGGCCTGACTATTGCCATTTTGTTATTTGTTTTTCATGTAGTTATTTTGTCCTTTTTTCTCTTGCTGTTTTCCTTCATGATTTGCTGTTGTTTTTTTGCATTGATAGGCTTTGATTCTTTCCTTTTTTTCTTTTATGTAACAACTATAGGCTTTTTCTTTGTGGTTACCATGGAGTTTACATAAAATATCTTATAATAATCTATATTCAGCTGATAGCAGTTTAACTTCATGTACACACAACAACTCCAGACTTTTACCTCTCCTTCCCCATTTTATGCTAGTGATAAAACAATTTTCATGTATTTATTTTATGTATCCATTAATGTTATCTATTTATGGTTATTTTTAATACTTTTGACTTTTAACTTTTATATTATAATTAAAACAATTTACCCAACACTGTTATAGTAATACAGTATTCTGTTTTTCTCTATGTATTTACATTTACCAATGGGTTTTATACTTTCATATGCTCCAGTGTTACTGTTTAGTGTCTGTTAATTTCAGTTTGAAGAACTCCCTTTAGTATTTCTTATAAGGCAGTTCTAGTGCTGCAGGACACCCTCAGCTTTTGCTTGTCCGAGAAAATCTCTTGCCATCGTTTTTGAAGGACAGGTTTGCTAAAGATAGTATTTTTGGTAGACAGTTTTCTTTCTCTTCTGGCTTTCGGCTTCCCCTCATGTTTATCTACCTTCCATCCAATCTTTAGGTATAATCTTGAAATATAATTTTCTGTGCGAGGCATTATTGACCCCCAGATAAAATTATATTCTGCTACGCAATTTCACAGCACCTTGTATTTCCTCTATCTTCATAATAGTAATGGCATATACTATACAACATGGGGGAATAGGCACTGTTATAAAATTATATACACACAAAACATATATGTGTGTGTGTATACACACACACACACACACACGTATGTGTCGCTTTGTCTATCCATCCATCTACCTATCTACCTATCCATAATTAATTTATATATTCTCATTAAATCCTTACTCTGAACCTCTGAGGGAGACTCTTACCTGCATTTTATAGATAAGGAAACTGAGGCATATAAAACTTTAAAAATTGGCCAAGTCTACCTTCTCAGCAGAGTAGGCAGCAAGTCAGTCTTGTAAAAACGTGGCCAGGCCACACAACTTTATTTAATTGTTTGTATTTCCTGGTATACTATCAGTTCTCGAAACTGGATATTATGTTTGTCTTGTTAATTGCTAAATCCTAATGTCTGGGATGGTACCCGAAAAGTTGTGTTTCATGAATTCACTTATCCAGTAGAACTTGCTTTATGAAATGTTCTGTACTAAGCACTGTTGATATGCAGATGATTAAAATAAACATGGATTCTGTGTTGCTGGCACTTGTGAGCTAGTACTAAACTCAGGTCCAAGGGTTCATAGACAGAAATGAGAAATGTTCATTGGCATGAAAGAAATACTATATCTTTATTTTCATTAATGTCCCATTAAAATGTAGCAGTATTTTTATTTATTTTTGTAGGTTATAAACCATAGTAGTATTAGAGGTACCTGTGACTTTTGTTACTAAAAGGAGTAACAAATATTTCATATCGTTTTATAGAAGCTGTATAAATCTCAAAATATTTTTACCTTCATTACTACTTTGGCATTATGGTTGTTATTAAGCCCACAAATATATATTATTATTTAATGTGTTAATAAAGGAGTACGCATATTATTATATTACAACTTTTAAATCTTTAGAAAACTGTATTTGGATACAACTAGTTTCTGTTGTAATCCTAAATGTTTTATCTTGCATATGTAATAAAATTCAGACACACTTCACAAGATGTCAAAGGCTTTAAAGGAACAGGTCTTTAAATTTCACCACATGTCAAAGAATCCCTGGTGTAGGGGATAGGAGAATATAGCAATTTAGAATCCCTGGTGTAGGGGATAGGAGAATATAGCATTTTAGAATCCCTGGTCTAGGGGACAAGAGAATATAGCGTATTTTTAACAGCACTGTCTCCATAGTCAGACTACTTGGGTTCAAATTATTGATAGGTGACTTACAATTGATGTGTTCTATGGCAAGTTACTTAACCTCAGTTTATTCTTCTGTAAAATAGGAATAATAATTGCTCCTTTGCATTCTTGTGATAATACATTAAGAAAATGATCATAAAATACTTAGTATAATGTCTGACATCTATTTCACTTTTAATAAACGTTACATATCATTAGCAAGAGAGTTAGATACTAAAGGGTTATGAAAAATAAGATTATAAAAAGAAATACAAAGTATTAACAAAGATTTTTGGAACTGGAACTCATATACACTATTGATGGAAATGTAAAATGGTAAAAAACTACTCTGAAAAATAGTTTGGCAATTTTTGAGAAACCTAAACATATACATACTGTAAGAGTCATGCTTTCTACTTGAAATGAAAGCATGTGCCCATACAGATTTATCCAAGAGAAAAAGAAAGCATTAGCCACCATAAAAGCTTATACATGAATTTTCATAGCAGCTATATTTGTAATAACCCGAACTGAAAGTGACCCACATGTTTACCAATGTCTAACTGGATAAATTATTGTAGTATATTTATATAATGTAATGCTACTTTGCCATGGACAGGATTGGAAAATTGACACATGTAACCATATAAATAAACTGTAAAACAATGATACTAACTGAAGGAAGCCAAACAAAAAGAGTACATACTGTATGATTTCATTCATACAAAACTCTAGAAAATGTAAATATATCTGCAGTGACAATAAGCATATCAGTGGCTGCCTAGGGAAGGTGGGGGTGATAGATGAGGAGGAGGAGTTACAAAAGGGAAACTTTTTGGATAATAGATATATTCACTATCTTTGTTGTAGTGATGGTTTCATGTGTGTGTGTGTGTGTGTGTGTGTGTGTGTATAACATTTTAAATATGTATGGTTTATTGTATGTAAGTTATACCTAAAAAATCCTAAAAATAACACTTAAAAAACTCCTTTTATTATATTTTAGAGTATTCCTATTAATTTAACAAAATAGTTAAAATATAACAATCACTTCCTTAAAATAAAAGATAACCTACAAAACTTCGTATAGAAACAATGTATGCGCTAAATAATTTTATCAACTGCATATAACGCTGAACATCCCAACGAAATAATTTTTCTCACCACTTGTTATTTGTAGTTCTTTATGCCATCATTGAACAATGTTGCAATTGATTATTGTCCAATAACAAGAGTATAATTTTGTCCCATTTAACATATATAATTTTATCTATTGTGAGCATCTAAGCCAGTAAAATAAATTATCAGTCTGGTTATAAAATGGTCAGCTTCATAAAATCTAAGGTATTGATCAATATTAGCTTGTTGCCATATAATTCTATGTTATGTGAAACCTTGGAATAAGCTTCCTTTGTTAAACAATGATTAAATGTTGAATAACTTGATTTTATAAGTTATCCTTATTTCACAACAATGGATATCATATCAAACTCAATGATTATTTAGGGGAGAAGAGGACTAAGGAAAAGTCAGGCACTGAAAATAATAAAATTTATTCACCCATAAAATTTTCTCACATGGCATTTTAAATATGTTAATATATTTTTAAAAAGCCAGATAATTAAACTTATAAAAATTATCACATCTGTGAAGTTATAGTTGGATTAAGGAAAAGTAGAAAATCCTGGCCTCATCATTCTATTTTAACACTCACTCTCTACCCAGCCTAAATCAGCCAAAAGATATTTTTAAAACACAGATACACATAAAATATCAGATTATGTCTCTGTCTCAAATCTCTTCAGTTGCTTCTCAACACCTTTAGAACAAAAGTCCTTATTATAGCCTGTAAGATCACAAATAATAGGTCCCCTTCCTTTCCTTTTTTTTTTTTTTTTTTGTTTTTACTTTGCTCTAATCCCACTGATAGCCTTATTTCTCTTCTAACCTATGAAACTTATTTCCCCTTGGGACATTCCATTAACTGTTCCTTCCTACCAAGAATATCCTTCCGCAGATATTGCAAGACTCCTTTCTTTGTAGTCTCTGCAAAAATGTCACCTCCTCAGAAGGCCCATTTTTCACTTGTGTCTTTAACACTTCCCTGACCTTGATTCATTTCTCTTTTTTTTTTTGCTTCACTTTTCCTTTCAGCACTTATCACCACCTGGTATCAAATTATTAATCAGTCAGCCCAGTGATTTTCTCTCTCAACAGAATACAAACTCCATGATGGGTGTTCCATCCTATGCCTCATTCACCGCTCCATCTCTGGCATGTTAAATAAAAATAACAAAACCAAACAAAAACCAACCAACCAAACAAAAGACATTTGGCACAGAGTCAGCACAAAATAAATATTTGTTAAGTAAATGAATGGAAAAATAGTTAATATATAGGATTACTGTTATTATTTGGCTTCCAATAGGTGACTGTAGAAAGCTGTCTATACTCACATGTTTTTCTCACAATATATGGGAATACACTTTTCCACTGAAAATAACAGAAGTTGCTGTAAAAAATCAAGGAATTTTTTTCCAGAAAACTGTCTAGACAGGACCTAATATACTAAGTTTATTAGGTCTCTACCCACAACAATGATATTTCACCACCATAATTATTACAAGGGAATAACTAATATATGATATTGTGAATCATCTATTAATTTGTACACATTTATTAAGCACCTATTTTATGCTAGACACTTTTTGGGTGCTGGGAATACCACTGTCCTCGTAGAGTTTGCGGTTTTGTGGGATAGATAGATATTAGACAAATAAAAGTTTGATAAGAACTAGGGGCATCAATACAGAATTTTTAGAAGCATACAGTTATAGGGCTAATTTTACCATAGAAAATTCTTCTTAAACTTACAACTAAAGGATAAATGATAATTTCATGGATCAAGAGATAAAAGCAGAGAGTACTATAGGCAGAGGAAATAAAGCAGGAAAACATTCAAAAACTGAACAAAGTCCTCCATGCCTGGAGCATGGTGAATGTGGGGGAGAGTGAAGCATGATGAATAAGATGAGGGTCTCAATCTAGGTAGTTGTAGATTATGTGGGGCTTCTCTTCTTTGTTAGCAATGGTAAAGATCCTGGAGTTTATTGTAAGTACATTGGAAAGCCACTTAAAGTTGTTAAGTAAATGAGTTACGTGACCAAATTTGGTAACAAACACATAAGCGTGAATGTACTGGTAAGAATAAATTAAAATGAGGCGGGCAGTAACTCTAGATGCACATAGGCTTGTTAAAAGACAGTTTCGGAATATCAGGAAATATAATTTGACTAGATTGCTAGCAAAGAAGATAGAAAGAAATGACGAGATTCCAGAGATGTTAACAAGGGAGACTTGATAGAACAAGGTGATTGCTTCGAAATTGAGGAGGGTTCAGGGATATGAAGGAGTAAGCATGTACTTCCATGTTTTCAACTTGAGCAATTGAGAGAATGGTGGCGTATTTTCTGGAAAAGCCAAATTGGAAAGGGAATGATGGCTTCAACTTTGTTTCTGTTGAGTTTTGCGATACTTGGGAGACCTTTAGGCAAAGACGTACAGGAGAACACAGATATTAGGGTCTGGATTTCAGAAGACATAAACATTTAAGATGTGGCAGTGTTTGATAGTAAATGAAGCCATATATCTGGACAAAATAAAGACGGAGTAAGCCAGGAGAAGAGACAAGAGCCTAGGAGGGCACCCTGAGGAACTCTAACAATTAATGCTTGGGTAGAGAAGAATGAGACTGTCAGGATTTTGAGAAGGAATGTTCAGAGAACAAGAAAAAAAGTAAATAGATATGGCACTATGGAAGTTAAGGGGATAGAAATTTAAAGAAAGAGGAAATTGTCAATTTTGTCAAATATGGTTGGGAGATACTTCTTTATCTGCATGTTGTATTAGTTACATACATTAAGAAGAGATATATTAAGATATCCAATATGATTGTTGATTTGTCCAGATCTCTATTTAGCTGTTAATTTTGCTTTATCCATTTTGAAGGTACATTATTAAAATTTTATTTTTCTATATATCCTATTGATTTGACCCATTTTTTCAGGGTGAAATGCTTTGTATCTCTTATTATATTTCTTGCCTGATACTAATATAAACAAATTAATATTTTGGGGGTTAGACGCTACATGCATCTGGAGACCTATCTGTGTCATTATAAAGTAGTTTTATTCTAGACAACCCAGGGCTGCTTTTTTTTCTCAGTATTACAATTTTTGTATTTTAACCAAAGTGTTTAATATATAATCTATCATCTTGTTGTTTGCTCTTCATCCTATTTTTTCTTCATTTTTCTACTCTACCATTTTTGCTACTCTTAATTATTTTACTTCTACATATAGTGGATACCCTACATTCATTACTATTATTGTTTCTTTAAACAGTCCATTGGTTTTTATATTTACCAATATTTTTACTATTCGTAAGAAGCTCATTTATTTTTGCATGTCTGTTTTTCATCCACTACCATTTTCCTTCAATCTGCAAAATGTGTTTTAGAAAATACATTGGTGTACAACTACTGGTGTGATGGTTAATATTGAGTGTCAACTTGAAAGGATTAAAGGATGCATAGTATTGTTCCTGGGTATGTCTGTGAGGGTGTTGCCAAAGGAAAGGAGACTAACTTTTGATTCAGCGGACTGGGAGAGGCAGACCCATTCTCAATCTGGGTGGGTACCATCTAATCAGCTGCCAGCGTGGCTAGCATAAAAACAGGCAGAGGAACATGGAAGGCCTAGACTGGCTAAATCTTCTGGCCTCCATCTTTCCCCTGTGCCAGGTGCTTCCTGCCCTTGAACAGCAGACTCCAAGTTCTTCAGCTTTTGGACCCTTAGACTTGCACCAATGATTTGCCAGTAGTTCTTGTACCTTCAGCCACAGACTGAAGGCTGCATTATTGGCTTTCCTATTTTTGAGGTTTTGGACTTGGACTGGCCTCCTTCTCCTCAGCTTGCAGATGGCCTATTGTGGGACTTCACCTTGTGATTGTGTGCGTCATTTTTCCTAATAAACTCCCCTTCATATATTCATTTATCTTATTAGTTCTGTCCCTTTAGAGAAACCTGACTAATACAACTAGTGATAAATTATCTCAGCATTTGGATAACTGAGACTATCTTTATTTTACCTTCATTTAAAAAATACTGTCTATTTTGCATGATTGCAGATTCGTATGCAGTTGTAAGAAATAATACAAAAAGATCTTTTTTACCTTCCAACCAGTTTCTCTCAATGATAACACCTTGCATGGTTACAGTACAATATCACAAACAGGAAATTGACAGTGAGACAATCTTATTCAGATTGCTCCATTTTTTACATAGTCATTTCTGTGAGTGTGTGTGTATTATTTTCAAAGAAATTTTATCACATATATGTGTTGTGTGACTACCACCACAGTCAAGATGCAAAACAGTTGCATCACAAGAATCCCTTGTGCTACCCCTTTCACTGTCACAACCACTTCCCCCTTAATTTCTGGCATCTAAAGAAACCAGAAAAAGGAGAGAAACATAAATCCAAAACAAGAAAAAAGGAAGGAAACAATAAAGACAAGGGCAGAAATACAAAATGTTGAAAACCCAAAAACCATAGAGAAATATAACTGAAACAAAAGACGGTTCTTTGAAAAATATCAATACAATTGATAAACTCTTAGCAATAGTGACAAAGATCAAAAAGAGACAAGATGCAAATCATCAATAACAGTAATGAAACAAAAGATATCACTGCAAATCTTAAAGCTCTTAAGAGGATAATAAGATAACACTATGAGCAATGTTACACTAACAAATTCCACAAATTAAAAGAATTGGAACAAGTCCTTAAAAATCAGAAGCTACCACAACTCAGCAAAGATGAAAGAGAGAACATGAATAGTCTTGTGGATATTAAAGGAATTGAATGCATTAATTTAAAATCTGCAGAATAAGGAATTTCTAGGCCCAGATGGTTTCTCTGGAGAATTCTACCAAACGCTTAAAGAATTAGGACAAGACTGGATCCAAGATGGCCAACTAGATGCTGCCAGAAGAAACATTTTCCACTGAGAGACTGGGATATCAAGAAGATTGGCACACTCCTAGCAGATCATCAGAGTAAAGGTATTGAGAGCAAACAGAAGGAAGACACAGATGCTGGGATGAAGGTGAAGGAAGATGGGAACCCTGCACAGGGCTACTGAGCATTGGGACTCATTCCTGGCACCCAACGACTCCTGCGGAGAGAGTGAGTTGAACAGGCAAGGAGCAACCCGCTATTGCCACAGGCCTCTGGAATGCTGGCAGGAGGAGACTCCTCGACCACTACGGACACTTAAGTTGTCAGGGAGAGCTGCTTAGAGATGTGGTAGAGGCAGAACTCCAGCCGAGGTGGAGCCCAAAGGATTTGGTGCAGGACCGTCTGTAGCGGAGCACGGCCAGGGGCACCCATCCCCCTAGGCTCACTATGTTCCCATAGGAGAGTTTAGCCCTAGAGGAATTGTCAGACCTGAACTCTGTAGGGTGGTCTTGCCCATGAGACCGGGTGGTCTGACCTGAGCACCACTTAATCAGTTGGCCTCTCCTGGGACCTGCAACCTGGCCATGCCTGCGTGCAGTGCAGCCCCCAGGTACCTCCTGGGGGCCTGTATCATAGCTCCTGCACTGGCAGACTGCACCTGACCAGCAGAGTGCTTCAGCAAAGTGGCCTCTGGACACACACAAGCCCGCCTGCACCCTCCTGCACTGCAACCTCTCCGATGCTACTTTGCCTGCAAGCACTCACCCATGCCCACCCCCACATCACAGTGCCAGCATCTACGTGTTCAGGTGGACCTTGATTTCTCTTCCTTGTTAGTGCACGTGTGTGTGTGTGTGTGTGTGTCTGCTGTGCCACTGCTGCCAGCATGAGTGCACCCCACCCTCGCTGTCACTGCTACACCGCCATTGTCATTGGAGTACTGGTGAGCATCAAGCTTACCAGACCTACGCCCTGCCAGTGCTCTGAGCCTATGCTGACACTGCTGCTGGTAAGAAACCAGGCACACGGAAAAAAGGACTTGCCCCCGGCCCTAAGCGACCGCCACTGCCAGTGTGAATGTACACAGAGCGTGCACACAGTACTGTGCCCCACAGCGCCCTGTCCTTATACTAACACCATGATCGGTGCAAATGCATGCACATTTGCCAGCGGGGACTCCCTGCCCCTCCAAGCCATACTGCTACTGCTGCTGCTGTGATGCTTGCAGAGAGGCCAGCATCCTTGCACTCACTAGCACCCTGCCACTGCCAAGGAATGTGCATTCCACCTTGCTGCTCCTGCCACTGCTGCCAGCACATGCAAGTGAAGATAGATCTCAGGACACTGCCCAATGAAGTGCTTTGGCTGGCACTACCCATTGGGGCGTTGTGATGAGAAGCCTGGGAGCACTTCACCCCCTCCAGCACAGCAAGTTTTAATCTCAAGGAACCAAAGAACAAAGCTGGGGCCCAATAGTATTCTCCCAGAATTAGGGCAGGGAGTCCAGGAGTCCTGAGCTGAGCCTTGGCCCCCTAAAATCTTCTAATAATTAAGCCAGTTGACTGAAGAAATCTTATACAACAATCAAACCCCATAGGGCATCAAATGGGATAAAAGAAAAAAAAATCCAAAGAACAGCAACTTCAAAGACTGAAGGAACATTAGCCCACAAAGATGAAAAAGAACCAGCACAAGAACTCTGGCAACTCAAAAAACCAGAGTGCCTTCTTTCTTCCAAACAGCTATACTAGTTCTTCAGCAAGAGTTATTAACTGGGCTGAGATGGCTGAAATGACAGAAATCTAATTAAGAAGATGTATAGAAATGAAGATCATGAAGATTCAGAAGAATGTTGAAATCCAATCCAAGGAAGCTAAGAATCATGAAAAAGTGACACAAGAGCTGACAGACAAAATAGCCAGTACAGAAATGTATGTAATAAACCTTATAGAGCTGAAAAAACACTCTACAAGTATTTCATAAGACAACTGTAAGTATTAACAGCAGAATAGACCAAGCAGAGGAAAGAATCTCAGAGCTTGAAGACTGGCTTTGTGAAATAAGGCAGTCAGATAAGAATAAAGAAAAAAAATGAAAAGGAACGACAATAACAAAACATTCCAAAAATATAGGATTATGTGAAGAGACAAAGTCTATGACTCATTGGCACCCCTGAAAGGGATGGGGAGAATGGAAGCAACTTGGAAAACATATTTCAGGATGCCATTCATGAGAATTTACCCAACCTAGCTAGAGAGGCCAACATTCAAATTTAGGAAAGGCAGAGAACCCCCACAAAATACTTCACAAGAATATCATACCCAAGGCACATAATCATCAGATTCTCTAAGGGCAAAATAAAAGAAAAAAATGTTAAAGGTAGCTAGAAAGAAAGGACAGGTCATCTATGAAGGGAAGCCCATCACACTAACAGAAGACCTCTCAGCAGAAACTCTACAAGCCAGAAGAGATTAGGGACCTATATTCAACATTCTCAACATAAAGAAATTCTAGGCAAGCATTTCATATTCAGACAAACCAAGCTTTATAAGTGAAGGAAAAACAAAATCCTTTTCAGACAATCAAATGCAGAGAGAATTTGTTGCCAGTAGACCTGCCATAAAGAGCTCCTGAAAGAAGCACTAAATATAGAAAGACTGTTACCAGCCACTACAAAAACACACTGAAGTAAAGAGATCAGTGACACTACAAAGCAACCACATGAATAAGTCAGCATAATAAACAGCTAACAACATGATGACAGGATCATATCATCCATACATATCAATACTAACCTTAAATGTAAATGGGCTAAATGCTCAAATTGAAAGGCACAGAATGGCAAGCTGGATAAAGAAGCAAGACCCAATGGAATGCTGTCTTCAAAAAACCCATCTCACATGCAATGACACCCATAGGATGAAAATACAGGGATGAAAAAAAATCTACCAAGCAAATAGAAAACAGAAAAAAGCAGGGGTTACATCCTAATTTCAGACAAAACAGACTTTAAACCAACAATGATAAGAAAAAAAAGGACATTGCATAATTGTAAAGGGTTCATTTCAACAAGAATACTTAACTATCCTAAATATATATGTATCCAACACTGGAGCACCCAGATTCACAAATCAAGTTCTTAGAGACTTTCAAAGACACTTAGACTCCCACACATTAATAGTGGGAGACTTCAACACCCCTCTGATAGTATTAAACAGACCAATGAGGCAGAAAACGTATACATTTAAGACCTAAACTCTACTGTGGGCCAAATGTTTCTGAGAGACATCTACAGAACTCTACACCCCAAAACCCAGAATGGGCCAGGTGTGGTGGCTCAGGCCTGCAATCCCAGCACTGTGGGAGGCTAAGGCCAGTAGATCACCTGAGGTCAGGAGTTCAAGACCAGCCAGACCAACATGGTGAAACCCTGTCTCTACTGAAAATACAAAATTAGCCAAGTGTGGTGGTGCATGCCCATAATCCCAGCAACTCGGGAGGCTGAGGCAGGAGAATTGCATGAATCTGGGAAGCGGAGGTTGCAGTGAGCCGAGATCGCACCACTGCACTCCAGCCTGGGCAACAAGAGCGAAACTTCATCTCAAAAAATAAATAAATAAAAAACCCAGAATGTACCTTCTTCTCATCTGCATACGGCACATACTCCAAAATCAACCACACAATCAAACATAAAATAATCCTCAGCAAATGCAAAAGAACCAAAACCATATCAACTACTCTCTCAGACCACAGCACAACAAAAATAGAATTCAAGACTAAGAAATTATTCAAAACCATACAGTTACATGGAAATTAAACAACCTGCTCCTGAATGACTTCTGAGTAAATAAAGAAGGCAGAAGTCAGGAAGTTCTTTGAAACTAACAATGAGAACAAAGGTATAACATACTAGAATTTCTGGGCCACAGCTAAGGCAGTGTTAACAGGAAAATGTGTAGCACTAAATGTCCACATCAAAAAGTTAGAAATATCTCAAATGAACAACCAAACATTACAACTAAAAAAAAAAAAAAAAACTAGAGAAGAAAGACCAAACCAACCCCAAAGCTAGAGGAAGACAAGAAATAATCAAAATCAGAGATGAACTGAAGGAGATTAAAACATGAAAAACCATTTGAAAGATCAATGAAGCTAGGAGCTAGGTTTTTTTTTTTGGAAAAAAAAAGATAAATAAAGTGCTCACTAAATTAATAAATAAGAACAGATAGAATATCCAAATAAACACAATCAGGAATGACAAATTGGATATTACCATTGACCCCACAGAAATAACCATCAGAGACTATTATGAACACCTCTATGCATAGAAACTAGAAAATCAAGAAGAAATGGATACATTCCTGGACACATATACCCTCCAAAAGTTGAACCAGGAAGAAATTGAATCCCTGAACAATTAACAGACAAATCCCTGAACAAACAAATAACAGATAAATAATGAGCTCCAAGATTGAATCAACAAGTAAGCAGCCTACCAACCAAAAAAAAAAAACAACAACAAACCCCAGGACCAGATGGATTCACAGCTGAATTCTACCAGATGTACAAAGAAGAGCTGGTACCATTCCTACTAAAATGATTCAAAAAATTAAGGAGGAGCGACTCCTCCCCAGCTCATTCTATGAGGCCAGCATCATCCTGATACCAAAACCTGGCAGAGACACAGCAAAAAAAGAAAACTTCAGGCCAACATCCTTGATGAACATCATGCAAAAATTCTCAAAAGATACTACCAAACTGAATCCAACAACACATCAAAGATCTCATCCACCACAATCAGGTAGGCATGTTGCTGATGTATAGGAATTCTATTCATTTTTGTAGGTTGACTTTCTATTCTGAAACTTTGCTGAAGTTGTTTATCAGCTTAGGAATCTTTTGGGCCAAGACAATGGGCTTCCCTAGATATAGAATCATGCCATCTTGGTATATGTTTCACAGGCACTTAAAAAGATTGTATATTTTGCAGTTGTTGAGTATTCTAAAAATATCAAATAGAACTTGTTGGTTAATGGTATTGCTAAGTTTTTCTATATCCTCGATTCAGTGATATGCCTATGAAACTAACACTGGCATTCTTCACAGAACCAGAAAAAACTAATTTAGAATGCATATGGAACCAAAAAAGAGAACAAAGAGCCAAGGCAATCCTAAACAAAAAGAACAAAGGCAGAAGCATCACACTAACTGATTTCAAAGTATACTACAGGGCTATATTAACTAAAACAGCATGGTACTGGTACAAGAACAGATACACGGACCAATGGAACCACATAGAGAACCCAGAAATAAGACCAAACACCAACAACAATGTGACAAACTAGGCAGTACCATTCAGGACATAGGCATGGGCAAAGATTTCATAATGAAGATGCCAAAAGCAATTGCAACAAAAGCAAAAATTGGCAAATGGGATCAATTAAACTAAAAAGTTTTTGCACAGAAACTATCAACAGAGCAAACAGAAAACCTACAGAATGGAAGAAAAATTCTGAAAACTATGCATCTGACATAGGTCTCATATAAAGCATCTATAAGTAATGTAAACAAATTTGCAAGAAAAAACAAACATCTCTATAAAAAGTGGGCAGAGAACGTAAACAGACACTTTTCAAAAGAAGACATACATGTGACCAACAAGCACGTGAAAGAAAGCTCAGTATCACTGATCAGTAAGAGAATGCAAATCAAAACCACAATGAGATATCATCTCACACCAGTCAGAATGACTATTATTAGAAAGTCAAAAAATATCTGGTGCTGGTGAGGTTTACACTGTTGTAAAGGTGTTTACACTATTGGTGGGAATGTAAATTAGTTGAACTATTGTGGAAGGAAGTGTGGCGATTCCTCAAAGACCTACAGTCAGAAATACCATTTGACCCAGTAATCCCATTACTGGGTATGTACTCAAAAGAATATAAATCATTCTGTTATAAAGACACATGTACTCATATGTTTATTGCAGCACTGTTCACAATAGCAAAGACATGGAATCAACCTAAATGCCCAGCAATGATAGACTGGATAAAGAAAATCTGGTAGTTATACACCATGGAATACCATGCAGCCATAAAACAGAACGGGATCATGTGCTTTGCAGGGACATGGATAGAGCTGTAGGTCTTTATTCTCAGCAAACTAACACAGAAACAGAAAATCAAATACTGCATGTTCTCACTTATAAGTGGGAGCTAAGTGATGAGAACACATGGGCACATAGAGGAGAACAACACACACTGGGCCATATCAGAAGTTGGAGGTTAGGAGGAGGGAGAGGATCAGGAAAAATAACTAATGGATACTAGGCTTAATACCTGGGTGATGAAATAATCTGTACAACACACCCCCATGACACACGTTTACATACTTAACAAAGCTGCACATCCTGCACATGTATCCCCAAACTTAAAAGTTAATAATAACAATAATCTCCATTTATTAGTAGATATAACTGGTTAAAGTAATTATTACATTGGAGGGCACAATGACCAAAACTAACTGGAACAATAATGTCAAGTAAGTTTGTAGTTAAAGAATGTAAGAGCTCCCCGCCTGAAATTGTCATAGAAGACCAAACAACACTGGACCAATTTTAGGACCTAGAAAGACTAATGCTAGTAGCGTCAACGTGCATAGTGGTAGATCCAGGAAGGGGAAACACTATATGATGGCCTCTAAAGGAAAAAATAATAAGCAGAAGAGAGGGCGAATACAAGCAAAACAAAAGTTTTGCCTCTGGTATTATTATTATTATTTTTTGAGATGGAGTCTCGCTCTGTTGCCCAGGCTGGATTGCAGTAGTGCGATCTTGGCTCACCGCAAGCTCCACCTCCCGGGTTCGCACCATTCTCCTGCCTCAGCCTCCTGAGTAGCTGGGACTACAGGCACCCGCCACCATGCCCGGCTAATATTTTGTATTTTTTTTTTTTTAGTAGAGATGGGGTTTCACCGTGTTAGCCAGGATGGTCTCGATCTCCTGACCTCGTGCTCTGCCCACCTCGGCCTCCCAAAGTGCTGGGATTACAGGCATGAGCCATCACACCCGGCCCCCTCTGGTATTCTGACATACCATCTTATGGAGCATAGCAGTTGACAATAAACAGACAACATGAAATAAGAAGCATGTTACTTTTTGTGCTCCAGTCAATTAAAGTAGAATGTGATACAACAAATGGCAAAGCTCACTTATAAGAAATTGAGAGTCATTAGTGGGATGGGGAGTGTGGGAATTCCAGATGCAAAGAGCATTCCCTTCTTCCCCAATTCATAAATAAGATAAAAATAAAAGGTGAAAGTAATAGAGAAAAGTTAGGTCTAAACCAAACTTTAGAAAAATCACAAGGGCTGTCACAAAGTTCAGTAATATTTGACAATATTCTACAGAAACCTAGAGTAGTGGTTATTTTACAAATTTTACTTAAAATTAGAGGGTAAGCGATTAAGCAAATTTATTTCAGAGGAATGAATAAAATTGGCAGAGAAATAGACTGATAAAATGATTGCTTTATAGAAGCAACAAAAGATTAGGAACTAAGATCTTTGGTCCCTTGGTTTGTCACTTTTATTAACTAGTTGCGGAATTTAAGCATAGTACCTTATGTATTAAATACATCTTGGGACCCAAAGGAATGCTTGTTTTCCATGACTCATTCTTTGGGGAGAATTTTACAAAATTATGATGAGAAGGAACTTTGAGATGGATAAAATAGCCTTTTAAAGTTAGTAGTACTTTATAGTAATATTAAAGATAGGATACGCAGGGAGAAATTTAAAACAGGGGGGGTGGAGCCAAGATGGCCGAATAGGAACAGCTCCGGTCTCCAGCTCCCAGCCCCAGCGACACAGAAGACGGGTGATTTCTGCATTTCTGCTTGAGGTACTGGTTTCATCTCACTAGGGAGTGCCTAACAGTGGGTGCAGGACAGTTGGTGAAGCGCACTGTGCGCGAGCCGAAGCAGGGCGAGGCATTGCCTCACTCGGGAAGCGCAAGGGGTCAGGGAGTTCCCTTTCCTAGTCAAAGAAAGGGGAAACAGACGGCACCTGGAATATCGGGTCAGTCCCATCCTAATACTGCGCTTTTCCAACGGGCCTGGAAAACGGCACACTAGGAGATTGTGTCCCGCACCTGGCTCGGAGGGTCCTATGCCCACGGAGTCTCGCTGATTGCTAGCACAGCAGTCTGAGATCAAGCTGCAAGGCCGCAGCGAGGCTGGGGGAGGGGCGCCCGCCATTGCCCAGGCTTGCTTAGGTAAACAAAGCAGCCAGGAAGCTCGAACTGGGTGGAGCCCACCACAGCTCAAGGAGGCCTGCCTGCCTCTGTAGGCTCCACCTCTGGGGGCAGGGCACAGACAAACAAACACTCAGCAGGAACCTCCACAGACTTAAATGTCCCTGTCTGACTGACAGCTTTGAAGAGAGTAGTGGTTCTCCCAGCACGCAGCTGGAGATCTGAGAACGGACAGACTGCCTCCTAAAGTGGGTCCCTCACCCCTGAGCAGCCTAACTGGGAGGCACCCCCCCAGTAGGGACAGACTGACACCTCATTCAACCGGGTACTTCTCTGAGACAAAACTTTCAGAGGAACTATCAGACAGCTGAATTTGTGGTCTCACGAAAATCCGCTGTTCTGCAGCCACCGCTGCTGACACCCAGCCAAACAGGGCCTGGAGTGGACCTCTAGTAAACTCCAACAGACCTGCAGCTGAGGGTCCTGTCTGGTAGAAGGAAAACTAACAAACAGAAAGGACATCCACACCAAAAACCCATCTGTACATCACCATTATCAAAGACAAAAAGTAGATAAAGCCACAAAGATGGGGAAAAAACAGAGCAAAAAAACTGGAAACTCCAAAAAACAGAGCACCTCATCTCCTCCAAAGGAACGCAGTTCCTCACCAGCAACGGAACAAAGCTGGATGGAGGATGACTTTGATGAGTTGAGAGAAGAAGGCTTCAGACGATCAAACTACTCTTAGCTACGAGAGGAAATTCAAAACAATAGCAAAGAAGTTAAAAACTTTGAAAAAAAATTAGAAGAATGGATAACTAGAATAACCAATGGAGAGTAGGGCTTAAAGGAGCTGATGGAGCTGAAAGCCAAGTTTCGAGAACTACGCGAAGATTGCAGAAGCCTCAGTAGCAGATGCGATCAACTGGAAGAAAGGGTATCGCTGTTGGAAGATGAAATGAATGAAATGAAGAGAGAAGGGAAGTTTAGAGAAAAAAGAATAAAAAGAAATGAACAAAGCCTCCAAGAAATTTGGGACTATGTGAAAAGACCAAACCTACGTCTGATTGGTGTACCTGAAAATGATGGGGAGAATGGAACCAAGTTGGAAAACATGCTGCAAGATATTATCCAGGAGAACTTCCCCAATCTAGCAAGGCAGGCCAGCATTCAGATTCAGGAAATACAGAGAACGCCACAAAGATACTCCTCGAGAAGAGCAACTCCAAGACACATAATTGTCAGATTCACCAAAGTTGAAATGAAGGAAAAAATGTTAAGGGCAGCCAGAGAGAAAGGTCGGGTTACCCACAAAGGGAAGCCCATCAGACTAAGAGCTGAACCCTCAGCAGAAACTCTACAAGCCAGAAGAGAGTGGGGGCCGATATTCAACATTCTTAAAGAAAAGAATTTTCAACCCAGAATTTCCTATCCCACCAAACTAAGCTTCATAAGTGAAGGAGAAATAAAATCCTTTACAGACAAGCAAACGCTGAGTGATTTTGTCACCACCAGGCCTGCCCTAAAAGAGCTCCTGAAGGAAGCACTAAACATGGAAAGGAACAACCGGTACCAGCCACTGCAAAAACATGCCAAATTGTAAAGACCATCGAGGCTAGGAAGAAACTTTAGCAACTAACGAGCAAAATAACCAACTAACATCATAATGACAGGATCAGATTCACACATAACAATATTCACGTTAAATGTAAATGGGCTAAATGCTCCAATCAAAAGACACAGACTGGCAAACTGGATAAGGAGTCAGGACCCATCAATGTGCTGTATTCAGGAAACCCATCTCACGTGCAGAGACACACATAGACTCAAAATAAAGGGATGGAGGAAGATCTATCAAGCAACTGGAAAACAAAAAAAGGCAGGGGTTGCAATCCTAGTCTCTGATAAAATAGACTTTAAACCAACAAAGATCAAAAGAGACAAAGAAGGCCATTACATAATGGTAAAGGGATCAATTCAACAAGAAGAGCTAACTATCCTAAATATATATGCACCCAACACAGGAGCACCCAGATTCATAAAGCAAGTCCTCAGTGACCTACAAAGGGACTTAAACTCCCACACAATAATAATGGGAGATTTTAACACCCCACTGTCAACATTAGACAGATCAACGAGACAGAAAGTTAACAAGGATATCCAGGAATTGAACTCAGCTCTACATAAAGTGGACCTCATAGACATCTACAGAACTCTCCACCCCAAGTCAACAGAATATACATTTTTTTCAGCACCACACCACACCTATTCCAAAATTGACCACATAGTTGGAAGTAAAGCTCTCCTCAGCAAATGTAAAAGAACAGAAATTATAACAAACTGTCTCTCAGACCACAGTGCAATCAAACTAGAACTCAGGATTAAGAAACTCACTCAAAACCGCTCAACTACATGGAAACTGAACAACCTGCTCCTGAATGACTACTGGGTACATAATGAAATGAAGGCAGAAATAAAGATGATCTTTGAAACCAACGAGAACAAAGACACAACATACCAGAATCTCTGGGACACGTTCAAAGCAGTGTGTAGAGGGAAATTTATAGCACTAAATGCCCACAAGAGAAAGCAGGAAAGATCCAAAATTGACACCTTAACATCACAATTAAAAGAACTAGAAAAGCAAGAGCAAACACATTCAAAAGCTAGCAGAAGGCTAGAAATAACTAAAATCAGAGCAGAACTGAAGGAAATAGAGACACAAAAAACCCTTCAAAAAATTAATGAATCCAGGAGCTGGTTTTTTGAAAAGATCAACAAAATTGATGGACCACTAGCAAGACTAATAAAGAAGAAAAGAGAGAAGAATCAAATAGATGCAATAAAAAACGAAAAAGGGGATATCACCACCGATCCCACAGAAATACAATCTACCATCAGAGAATACTACAAACACCTCTATGCAAATAAACTAGAAAATCTAGAAGAAATGGATAAATTCCTCGACAAATACACCCTCCCAAGACTAAACCAGGAAGAAGTTGAATCTCTGAATAGACCAATAATAGGTTCTGAAATTGTGGCAATAATCAATAGCTTACCAACCAAAAAGAGTCCAGGACCTGATGGATTCACAGCTGAATTCTACCAGAGGTACAAGGAGGAACTGGTACCATTCCTTCTGAAACTATTCCAATCGATAGAAAAAGAGGGAATCCTCCCTAACACATTTTACGAAGCCAGCATCGTCCTGATACCAAAACCTGGCAGAGACATAACCAAAAAAGAGAATTTCAGACCAATATCCTTGATGAACATTGATGCAAAAATCCTCAATAAAATACTGGCAAACCGAATCCAGCAGCACATCAAAAAGCTTATCCACCATGATCAAGTGGGCTTCATCCCTGGGATGCAAGGCTGGTTCAACATACGCAAATCAATAAATGTAATCCAGCATATAAACAGAACCAAGGACAAAAACCACATGATTATCTCAATAGATGCAGAAAAGGCCTTTGACAAAATTCAACAACCCTTCATGCTAAAACCTCTCAATAAATTAGGTATTGATGGGACGTATCTCAAAATAATAAGAGCTATCTATGACAAACCCACAGCCAATATCATACTGAATGGGCAAAAACTGGAAGCATTCCCTCTGAAAACTGGCACAAGACAGGGATGCCCTCTCTCACCGCTCCTATTCAACATAGTGCTGGAAGTTCTGGCCAGAGCAATCAGGCAGGAGAAGGAAATAAAGGGTATTCAATTAGGAAAAGAGGAGGTCAAATTGTTCCTGTTTGCAGATGACATGATTGTATATCTAGAAAACCCCATTGTCTCAGCCCAAAATCTCCTTAAGCTGATTAGCAACTTCAGCAAAGTCTCAGGATACAAAATTAATGTACAAAAATCACAAGCATTCTTGTACACCAATCACAGACAAACAGAGAGCCAAATCATGAGTGAACTCCCATTCACAATTGCTTCAAAGAGAATAAAATACCTAGGAATCCAACTTACAAGGGATGTGAAGGACCTCTTCAAGGAGAACTACAAACCACTGCTCAATGAAATAAAAGAGGACACAAACAAATGGAAGAACATTCCGTGCTCATGGGTTGGAAGAATCAGTATCATGAAAATGGCCATACTGCCCAAGGTAATTTATAGATTCAATGCCATCCCCATCAAGCTACCAATGACTTTCTTCACAGAATTGGAAAAAACTACTTTCAAGTTCATATGGAACCAAAAAAGAGCCCGCATCGCCAAGTCAATCCTAAGCCAAAAGAACAAAGCTGGAGGCATCACGCTACCTGACTTTAAACTCTACTACAAGGCTACAGTAACCAAAACAGCATGGTACTGGTACCACAACAGAGACATAGATCAATGGAACAGAACAGAGCCCTCAGAAATGATGCCACATATCTACAACTATCTGATCTTTGACAAACCTGACAAAAACAGGAAATGGGGAAAGGATTCCCTATTTAATAAATGGTGCTGGGAAAACTGGCTAGCCATATGTAGAAAGCTGAAACTGGATCCCTTCCTTACACCTTATACAAAAATTAATTCAAGATGGATTAAAGACTTATATGTTAGACCTAAAACCATTAAAATCCTACAAGAAAACCTAGGCAATACCATTCAGGACATAGGCGTGGGCAAGGACTTCATGCCAAAACACCAAAAGCAATGGCAACAAAAGCCCAAATTGACAAATGGGATCTAATTAAACTAAAGAGCTTCTGCACAGCAAAAGAAACTACCATCAGAGTGAACAGGCAACCTACAGAATGGGAGAAAATTTTTGCAACCTACTCATCTGACAAAGGGCTAATATCCAGAATCTACAATGAACTCAAACAAATTTACAAGAAAAAAACAAACAACCCCATCAAAAAGTGGGCAGAGGACATGAACAGACACTTCTCAAAAGAAGACATTTATGCAGCCAAAAAACACATGAAGAAATGCTCATCATCACTGGCCATCAGAGAAATGCAAATCAAAACCACAGTGAGATACCATCTCACACCAGTTAGAATGGCCATCATTAAAAAATCAGGAAACAACAGGTGCTGGAGAGGATGTGGAGAAATAGGAACACTTTTACACTGTTGGTGGGACTGTAAACTAGTTCAACCATTGTGGAAGTCAGTGTGGCGATTCCTCAGGGATCTCGAACTAGAAATACCATTTGACCCAGCCATCCCGTTACTGGGTATGTACCCAAAGGACTATAAATCATGCTGCTATAAAGACACATGCACACGTATGTTTATTGCGGCACTATTCACAATAACAAAGAGTTGGAACCAACCCAAATGTCCGACAATGATAGACTGGATTAAGAAAATGTGGCACATATACACTATGGAATACTATACAGCCATAAAAAATGATGAGTTCGTGTCCTTTGTAGGGACATGGATGAAACTGGAAATCATCATTCTCAGTAAACTATCGCAAGGACAAAAAACCAAACACCGCATGTTCTCACTCATAGGTGGGAATTGAACAATGAGAACTCATGGACACAGGAAGGGGAACATCACACTCTGGGGACTGTTGTGGGGTGGGGGGAAGGGGGAGGGACAGCATTAGGAGATACACCTAATGCTAAATGACGAGTTAATGGGTGCAGGAAATCAACATGGCACGTGGATACATATGTAACAAACCTGCACATTGTGCACATGTACCCTAAAACCCTAAAGTATAATAAAAAAAAAAAAAGAAATTTAAAACAAATATCACATGTAAAGTTGACTTTAAAGTGAGGAAGGAGTCCTTGTGCTTTGTTGTCATTGGTTATAAACGGACTGTTTCATGTGTTTCTTTACTTTCTTTGTGGCTACAGTGTACTATTATAAAAGGCACAATTTTATTTCTTTCTCACTTCAAAACTAATCCTCTAAGTGCCAAAGTATAAAGTATTAGCTATCTATTTTATTAATTCATAAATATCAACTGTTACAGAAGAATTAAAGAACAGGTAATCTGGTACTTAATTTCAACAAACCAGGAAGAAAGAATGTATTCAGAAGAAAGATGATCAGAGCCTTGATTAAAGTGGTGATAATGTAGATAAAGTTAAATAACATTAGTTTATACAACTAACACTGATGTAGCACCAAATATATGACAGGGACAATTACAAGTAAGACCCAAACCATGAGGATTCAAGTAGAAGATATTTCAGACTGTATTTCCATGACAAAGAAGAAAGTCCTTAAAAAATTAAGGAGGTGTAAAAATATTTTCAGATAAAAAAAAGAATTTGTTGTGTGGAATCCTAACCTTAAATAATTACTGAAAAAGTTGTCTAAACAGAAAAAAAAAAATAACAGAAAAACTCTCGAACTTCAGAAAGGAAGGAACGCCAGAACGGGGAACAATAAAATCAGTATAATAGACCAGGATTCTTATTCATTTCTTAAGTCATATTTTATGGTTGAAACAAAAGTTATAAAACTACCTGAGGTGGTGCATAATATGTGTAGGAAAAATATCTGACAATTATAAGAGCTGTATATGACAAACCCCCAGCTAACATCATACTGAATGGGCAAAAATGGGAAGCATGCCCCTTGAAAACCAGCACAAATCAAGGATATCCTCTCACCACTCCTATTCAACGTAGTATTGGAAGTTCTGGCCAGGGCAATTAGGCAAGAGAAAGAAAGAAACAGCATCCAAACAGGAAGAGAGGAAGTCAAATTATCTCTTTTTGCAGATGACATGATCCTATATCTAGAAAGCCCCCAGTCTCAGCCCAAAAGCTTCTTAAGCTGATAAACAACTTCAGCAAAGTCTCAGGATACAAAATAAACGTGCAAAAGTCACCAACATGACTATACATCAAAAATAGTCAAGCAAAGAGCCACATTAGGAAAGAACTCCCCTTCAAAATTGCCATAAAAAGAATAAAACACCTACGAATACAGCTAACAAGGGAAGTGAAGGATCTCTACGAAGACAACTACAAACCACTGCTCAAAGAAATCAGAGACGACACAAACAGGAAAAAACTTTCCATGCTCAGGAATGGGAAGAATCAATATGCTTAAAATGGCCATACTGCCCAAAGCAATTTAGAGCCTCCTGCTTTCTACTTTTTGCTTAGGACTGTCTTGGCTATTTGGGGGGCCTTTTCTGGTTCCACAGGAATTTTAAAATAGTTTTTTCTAGTTCTGTAAAGAATGTCATTGGTAGTTTTTTTTTTTTTTTTTTTTTAGTTTTGAAATTTTCTTTTTTTTTTTTTTATTATACTTTAGGGTTTTAGGGTACATGTGCACAATGTGCAGGTTTGTTACCATTGAGTGTGTAAATTGCTTTGGGCAGTATGGCCATTTTAACGATATTGATTCTTCCTATCCATGAACATGGAATGTTGTTCTGTTTGTTTCATCTCTGATTTCCTTCAGAAGTGTTTTGTAATTACCGTCGTAGAGACATTTCACATCTCCAGTTGGTTGTATTCCTAGATATTTTATTATTTTTGTGGCAACTGTGAAAAGAACTGCATTCCTGATTTTTTTAATTTAATTTTTAAGTTCAGGGGTACATGTGCAGGTTTGTTACATAGGTAAACGTGTGTCATGGGGGTGTGTTGTACAGATTATTTCATCACCCAGGTATTAAGCCTAGTATCCATTAGTTATTTTTCCTGATCCTCTCCCTCCTCCCACCCTCCACCTTCTGATATGGCCCAGTGTGTGTTGTTCTCCTCTATGTGCCCATGTGTTCTCATCACTTAGCTCCCACTTATAAGTGAGAACATGCAGTATTTGATTTTCTGTTTCTGTGTTAGTTTGCTGAGAATAAAGACCTACAGCTCTATCCATGTCCCTGCAAAGGACATGATCCAATTCTGTTTTATGGCTGCATGGTATTCCATGGTGTATAACTACCAGATTTTCTTTATCCAGTCTATCATTGCTGGGCATTTAGGTTGATTCCATGTCTTTGCTATTGTGAACAGTGCTGCAATAAAAATATGAGTACATGTGTCTTTCTAATAGAATGATTTATATTCTTTTGAGTACATACCCAGTAATGGGATTACTGGGTCAAATGGTATTTCTGACTGTAGGTCTTTGAGGAATCACCACACTGCCTTCCACAATAGTTGAACTAATTTACACTCCCACCAACAGTGTAAACGCCTTTCTTTTTCTCTACAACCTTGCCAGCATCAGATATTTTTTGACTTTCTAAGAATAGCCATTCTGACTGGTGTGAGATGGTATCTCATTGTGGTTTTGATTTACATTCTTCTAATATTAATGATGTTGAGCTTTTTCTCATATGCTTGTTGGTCGCATGTATATCTTGTTTTGAGAATTGTGTGTTCATGTCGTTTGCCCATTTTTTAATGTTGTTTTTTTTCTTGTAAATTTGTTTAAGATCTAAAGGGAGATTCTTGAGCCACATATAATATTATTCCTAGACAATGATAGGCAGTGTTTTTTTAAACATTCATCTTGAGATTAGGTGAAAACACTTATTGTTTCAAACTTAAGAAATGATCTTAGTGTTGGAAATTCAAATTTCAGAAAATAGAAATAATGGTGACCTCAAAGAAAGGAGAACACTTACCTCTAGCCATAAACATTCTGCACTTAACAGTTACCTCACCTAGAAGTTCATAAATATAATTCATAAATGATAAAATTGCTTTTGTCTTCAAATTATTGATAAAAATTATAGTCATTATAAACACGGCATATAATTTTGACTGAGAGGGAATTTGTTTTTGTGTATATTTTTAGCATTTTACAGTAACTCTAATCTCTATCATTTCTGTTTTAGGTGCTAAATGATCAGATAATCAAAATCATTTTTCTGCAACCCACAGCCATTAGTTTGTCATAACAGGGTTAATGATTGCATATTGGATCATTTACCTGCAGACAGTGTACTTTTTAGATTCATTGCTGCCTCTCTTTGTTCCTTTCCTGCTTCCTGTATTCTAAAGTGCTAATAATTCATGAAAGGTAAGAGAGTATAATATTACAGGGAAATAAGTTAATGTATAATATTTGCATTTTGTTCCAAATGTCCAAAGTGATAACCTATACATGGTTTCTGAAATTTAGCAGCTTCCTACAAATGAGACAGTTTTAAATCTCTCTTCATACATAAATACATTTTCTTCCCTTTTTTGTTTTTAAATAATCACAAAGATAACACATTAAGAGAATAATCTAAAACAGGATGACCAAACCTAAAACCAAATGTATGAAAAAAGGTTTACATGAACCATCTCATTTAGTTAAAATCAAAACTAATTCAGATCATCACCTTTAATTTTGCCTTCAAAATGTGCTAAGCATTTGAATTCATAAGATTTCTCACCAATGTAATATTGTGGAAATTATTCCCTATTAAAAGTGCTGCTTCTGTGAAGCAGCCAATTTGTTTTACATATCTAATGTGTATGACAGATCAGAGATTTGTTTTTCATTTTTTAAAGTCACAGTTGAGATACTCAACTGCAATGATTTTGGGGTAGAAAACATAAAATAAGCATTTCCTATTGTATTTTTGCAAAGACATAGGCACAGGGACAGCTCAAGAACTTTCCCACAGTCCAGCTACCCACAAATGGAGATGGACCCACCTGGTCATTGAGTAACATATTCCTTTGTCTATGCCAAGAATCTCCTCTTGAAACATAGCAACACAGGATGTTACCAAAAATGAGGGACCAACATCTTAGATCATTCTGCCACAAAAAGATAGAATCAGAGGATATTAGAAAAAGAGGAGACTGACCTTTCAGATCATTTTTTTCAACTCCTTCTATTTATGGATAAAAACATACTACCTATAGAAAAAAAAAAAAAAGGAAAGCCCACAATAGAAAAGAGACAAAACCTCTGAATGTCATTCCAGTGCACTTGACCCTTTGGTAACTCCTGAAGGTCACAATCCCTTAAAGACCACTGGCTCCAGGTTTCTACACTGTCTTACTGCATATGTTTTGAAATAGTTTCTGTGTAAATAAACTTTCCTCAACTTGTGCAATTTTGAGTGTGCTGTCTGTTTTCTATTTTCTATTATGATATGATGGATACACTAACTCCTAGTCATCTTACAAACATTCTGAGCTTCAGTTTTTCATCTGTAAAAGAGAGGCATAATGTAGATCTCACAGAGTTGAAATGAAAATCAAATGAGATAATGTATATAAATCACTTAACAAAGTACCTGACACACAGTAAACTCCCAATTAATGTTAATTATCACTAGTGGGTATACTATGTCTTACTCTTCTCTATAAATAGAGATGTGTAGAAAATTTTAATATTTCACAAGTTTAAGGGAAAAATGTTGCAGGAATATCACTAGCTACTTCAGAAAATTATTCTTTATGTGTTTACCAATTCTAATTAATTGAAGATACATGGCCTAATTTTAATTTATCTTCTTATTCCGCACTGAAACCTCCCCAGATGGAAACTGTGAATATTTTAATATCTCATAATTTTACCATTTTCTATCTGGTATTATAAGACAATGACTTAGGATAAGAATCCATCTATCACATTAAAAATAGTTTGGGAAAGAATAAAGTTTCTTAGGTAACAAAAGGGGCATCATAAAAGTTTTCAAAAATTGTTTATCTTCAAGATAATAAACATCAACATGACCATTTATCACCGTATCACTGATATATACAAGGGGAATGAAAATATATTTTTTCTTTTTTTTAATTTTATTTCAATAGTTTTGGAGGAACAGATGGCGTTTGGTTGCATGGAAAAGTTCTTTATTGGTGGTTTCTGAGATTTTGGTGCACTCATCACCCGAGCAGTGTACACTGTACCCAATGTATAGTCTTTTATCCCTCACCCTTCTTCCACCCTTCCCCCGAGTCACCAAAGTCCATTATATCACTCTGATGCCTTTGCGTTCTCATAGCTTAGCTCTATACGATGTTTGGTTTTTCATTCCTGAGCTACTTCATTTTGAATAATAGTCTCCAACTCCACCCAGGTTGCTGCAAATGACACTATTTCATTCCTTTTTACGGCTGAGTAGTATTCCAGCGTATGTATACACATTTTCTTTATCTACTCATTGGTTGATGGGCATTTAGACTAGTTCCATATTTTTGCAATTGCGAATTGCCCTGCTATAAACATGCGTGTGCAAGTGTCTTTTTCATATAATTACTTCTCTTCCTCTGGGTAGATACCCAGTAGTGGGATTGCTGGATCAAATGGTAGCTCTACTTTTAGTTCTTTAAGGAATTCCCATACTGTTTTCCATAGTGGTTGTATTAGTTTACAATGCCACCAGCAATGTAAAAGTATTTCCTTTTCACCAACATCTGTTATTTTTTGATTTTTTAATTATGACCATTCTTGCAGGAGTAAGGTCGTATCTCACTGTAGTTTTGATTTGCGTTTCCCTGATAATTGGTGGTGCTGAGCACTGTTTCATATGTTTGTTGGCCACTTGTATATCTTCTTTTGAGAATTGTCTATTCATATTCTTAGCCCACTTTGTCTATTCATATTCTTAGCCCACTTTTTGATGAGATTTTTTTCCCTCGCAGATTCTGGGTATTAGTCCTTTGTCAGATGCATAGTTTGTGAACATTTTCTCCCACTCTGTGGGTTGTCTGTTTACTCTGCTGATTATTTCTTTTGCTGTGCAGAAGCTTTTTAGTTTAATTAGGTCCCATCTATTTATTTTTGTTTTTGTTGTATTGGCTTTTGGGTTCCTGGTCATGAACTTCCAGAAGTTGTGATTTTTTTAAGTTTATGATTTCTATTTCTGTGGAGCATTTTTCATCCAGATCCTGTATTGTCCTTTTTAATTTTTTTAAGTTGGTTTTCACCTTGCTCCGGTATCTCCTTGAGTAGCTTAATCATCAGCCTCCTGAATTTCAGAGATTTCTTCTTGGTTTAAATACACTGTTTGGGGGACTAGTGTGGTCTTTTGGGGATGTTATAGGACCTTGTTTTATCATATTACAAGAATTACTTTTCTGATTCCTTCTCATTTGGATTAACTATTTCAGTGGAAAAATCTGGAAATCTAGGGCTGCTGTTTAGATTCTTTTGTCCCACAGGGTGATCCCTTGATGTGGTGTACTCCCCATTCCCCTATGGATGGGACTTCCTGTGAGCCAGTCTGCAGTGATTGTTACTGCTCTTCTGGGTCTAGCCACTCACTGTGGCTACCAGGCTCTCAGCTAGTGCTGGGGGATGTCTGCAAAGAGTCCTGTAATGTGATTGATCTTCAGGTCTCCCAGCCATGCATACAAGTACCTGCTCTGGTGGAGATGGCAGGAGAGTGAGGCTGACTCTGTGATAATCTTTGGTTGTAGATAATGTTTAGTGTGCTGGCTTTCTGGAATGCTGGTTATGCTAGCAGTAAAGTTGTCACATGGACAGACTCAGGACCACGGGTTAGCCTGAATGTTGCAGGCAGTAGAATTAGTTTTTGTTTTCTCCTTCCTTGGAGCAGGGTTGTTCTGTCATGAGTTGCTGTAATGTTTTGGGTTGGGTGGCCTCCACCCAGGAGGTGGTGCATTCACAAGATCACCAGCTGCGATATTAAAAGGGGAATATAAGCTTAAAATATCTTAAATAAATGCTATATAAATGTTCGTTTGCACTGTTTAGAGGTTTAATGTAGACTATGTATATTTCTACCAAATCTAGTTCTGAGAATTTGATATCCATTTAAGGGAGCTCTTTTCTTTCAATGAAGGTTGATATGAATTTAGCAGATTTGGTTTACATTTTCTTCAACCTGAAACTTTAAATGATGATTGAGAATGTGTAAAGTTGTCCCATATTTTTAAAATAAACTTTCTAAATTGGAAAGAAATTTAGGTCCAAAAAGAGCACAATGGTTCCTTTAGAGTGGACCACAGATAGAATACAAGTTGGAAATAACTTGCAGTTAGATGAGAGTGTCATAAAAATAATATGATTGAATTAATTTCGCTTATATCAGCATCTCTGGCCAACCCTGCTTACAGGGTGCCCAGGGCTGAAATAAGTGTTTCTGCCATTTATTTGCTGGGGTGTTGGCAGACATTCATGGCAGTGCTCATGTGGACCTTAAAGAGTACATTATTTCTATTTCCCTTCTCATTTTCTTAAACAGTAGTTTTTGCTTTATGCCTAATTAGGAGATAATAATTAGGTTCAGAATTTTTTTTCTTCGTTTTTAATATATTTTGAACCTTGCATAGGCCCCATAAACTACTTGTATACATTTAACTTTCAGTTTTAATTCCTTAGTCTTAAGAAAAATAGCAATGGACTTTAAAATATACTTCATTTTTCAGAGTAGATTTAGGTTCACAGCAAAAATGAACAGAAGGTACTGAAATTTCTATACACCCACTGCCCCCATACATGTATAACCTCCCCCATTATCAACACGCCCCACCAGAGTGGTACATTTTTTTACAATAATGAGCCTACATTGACACATCATTATCATCCAATGTTCATAGTTTGCAGTAAGGTTCACTGTTGGTGTTGTACATTGTATGGGTTTGAATGAATGTATAATGATATATATCTATAATCATACAGAGTAATTTTACTGTTCTAAAAAATCTGGCCGGGCGCAGTGGCTCACGCTTGTAATCCCAGCACTTTGGGAGGCCGAGGCGGGTGGATCACGAGGTCAGGAGATCGAGACCACGGTGAAACCCCGTCTCTACTAAAAATACAAAAAAATTAGCCGGGCGTGGTGGCGGGCGCCTGTAGTCCCAGCTACTCGGAGAGGCTGAGGCAGGAGAATGGCGTGAACCCGGGAGGCGGAGCTTGCAGTGAGCCGAGATTGCGCCACTGCACTCCAGCCTGGGCGACAGAGCAAGACTCCGTCTCAAAAAAAAAAAAAAAAAAAATCTCTGTGATCAGCCTATTCATCCCTCTCTCTGTGTCCCAATAATAAGGTTTAAATCTAACAAAATATGTACAGCCCCAGGCAACCACTGATCTTTTTACTGCTGCCATATGCTTGCCTTTTCTAGAATGCCATAGGTTTGCCTTTTCTAGAATTACAGTTGGAATCATACAGTATGTAGGCTATTCAGATTCACTTCTTTCCCTCAGTAACATGAATTTAAGGCTCCTGCATGTCTTTTCCCAGCTTGATAGCTCATTCTTTTTAGCACTGAATAATATTCTATTGTCTGGATGTACTATAGTTTATTTTCCCTTCACCTACTGGAGGATCTTTTGGTTGCTTTCAAGTTTTAGCAAGTATGAATAAAACTGCTCTAAACATCTGTAGGCAGGTTTTGTGTAGATATAAGTTTTCAACACCTTTGGGTAAGTACCAAATAATGTGATTTCTATATTTCATGGTAAGTGTGTGTTTGTCTTGTGAAAGACTGCCAACCTTTCTTCCAAAGTGGCTGGCTGATCTTACATTGCCACTAACAATGAATGAGGGTTTCTATTGCTCTACACCCTGACCAGCATTTGTTGTTGTCAGTGTTCTGAACTGTGTTCATTCTAATAGGTGTGTAATAGTATCTCATTGTCATTTTAATTTGCATTTCACCGATGACATGTGACATAGGGCATCTTTTCACATGCTTAATTGCCATCTGCAAGTCTTCTTTGGTTAGATGTCTGTTAAAGCCTTCAGCTCATTTTTTTGTACTAGGGTTGTTTATGTTATATAAAATTTTTAGTTATTTTGAATACATAATAGTTGTACATATTTATGGGGTACATGTGATATTTTGATATAAATATACAATGTACAGTAATCAAATCACAGTAATTGGGGAGTCCATCACCACAAGCATTTATTACTTTTTTGTGTTATGGACATTTTAATTCTACTCTTTTAGTTATTTTGAAACACACCATAAGTTGTTAACTATCACTCTCACTAAAAATCAAGGGAAATTTTCCTCTGGAAATCCAAATTAAGATCAAGGCCATTAAGACCCCAAGGAAAAGTTAATTTAACTTATAAAGAAGATATCAAAAATATCTCAAGGAATTGTTGGGACAAAGCTAGACAAGTTCAGGGCTAAACAAGATATAATCAAAATGTAAAAAGCAATGCTTGAAGTTTCTATGACAATTTGTTAACCTCGAGTTGTAGAAACTGCCTTTATCCTTGCTGAATATGATTTTATCATCTAAAGGATTAAATGGTTTTTTTGTGTGGAGATGTTGGGTAAGAAAAATGAGACAGATACATTTGCCATATGGCTGTAGGTAGCAAGATATTTTAGAACACATCAGACAAATATATGCTCATCCATGCTTCACGGTACAAGCATATACCGTGGATTAAATAACTATGGTCTCCAAGTTCAGTTCCTTTATTATTATCATATTCTACAAACCTGCTTTAAGGGATATTGTATTGATTTAATCATCATTTATGTGCTTATTTAAAATATTTGTTTCTTATGTGGTAAGCACTACTTTAGTTTAGATTTAGTAGTTGAAAACCATGGTCTCAAGCTTTTAAAGCTTACAGTCTATGGAAGAGAGACCCACCAATACATATTAAATAATATGTGATGACTATTATTAAAAGAGAAATGTAGAAGATATGATAACATATAGCTGAAGGAAGCCTCACTGGAGAAATACATAATATTAGGTGATACATGTAAGAAAAACTTGCAAAGAACCAATCATTTTACTGTGTATGAGGAGTAAAGTTGTCTGGTAAACATATTAAAACAGTTAAGACAGAAGTAGCAAAGTTAGTAAATGCATGTATGTTTGGGGGCCTCTAAAAAGTTAAGAAGGACTTAGGCTAAGATGAGGTTGGAAAAGTAGCTTGGGAAATATGTTTAATGATACAAATTCCAAGCTAATGATTATGGACTTCAATCTACATGCCCTGTTAATGTTATGGCTATGCCAGGGAGAACTTAAAATCATAGGACAGAGAATATGGCACATCTTCATCTTCCTAGAGCATGAATTTTACTAGAAGATATGTAAAAATTAGCAGAAGACACATTGTGGAATAGGAGCATGATATTGATGCGACTTGTAAAGGAAAATAAATTAGGCTAATAAATTTTCAATTGTTGGTAGCAATGTTATAATTCAAATTTATTCAGCACAATAATTACAGAACTGAAGGGATAGATATTTGGCCATTTACTGGTATGGAGCCATTGACAAGTTTAGCTAAGCAATGTCATGCTCATGGTACCTAGCAAGGCTTCAGTTGATGGGCATAAACTGAGTATAGCAATTTATCTTGAGAACATTTTTAATTTGTTAAATATTTATTTTGTAACTAAGAAATTATTTGGTGTGAGATGGTATCTCATTGTGGTTTTGATTTGCATTTCTCTGATGGCCAGTGATGATGAGCATTTTTTCATGTGTCTGTTGGCTGTATAAATGTCTTCTTTTGAGAAGTGTCAGAATGGCAATCATTAAAAAGTCAGGAAACGACAGATGCTGGAGAGGATGTGGAGAAATAGGAACACCTTTACACTGTTGGTGGGACTGGAAACTAGTTCAACCATTGTGGAAGACAGTGTGGCGATTCCTCAAGGATCTAGAACTAGAAATACCATTTGACCCAGACATCCCATTACTGGGTATATACCCAGAGGATTATAAATCATGCTGCTATAAAGACACAGGCTCATGTATGTTTCTTGCGGCACTATTCACAATAGCAAAGACTTGGAACCAATCCAAATGTCCATCAAAGATAGACTGGATTAAGAAAATGTGGCACATATACACCATGGAAAACTATGCAGCCATAAAAAAAGGATGAGTTCATGTCCTTTGTAGGGACATGGATGAAGCTGGAAAGCACCATTCTCAGCAAACTATTGCAAGGACAGAAAACCAAACACTGCATGTTCTCACTCATAGGTGGGAATTGAACAATGAGAACATTTGGACACAGGGTGGGGAACATCACACACCGGGGCCTGTCGTGGGGTGGGGGGAGGAGGGAGGGATAGCATTAGGAGACATACCTAATGTAAATGACGAGTTAATGGGTGCAACACACCAACATGGCACATGTATATATATGTAAGAAACTTGCATGTTGTGCACATGTACCCTAGAACTTAAAAGTATAATAATAAAAAAATCCCAACAATTAAAAAAAAGAAATTAGTTGATTTTAGTCTCACTCTATGTATATATAAGATTTCCTTAGGAAAATGACATATAGAAAAGATAAATCTGTATTTTAGCGGTGGCACTTTGCAGGCTTTTTTGCACTCAGGTGTCTTCCAGGGAATAATAGGCCAAGTCAACTGTTCATGATTACATTCCTAGAGAGGGACTCTGGATCCTCCGCTTTGAATGAAAAGATACTGGGCTACCTAGTAAAAGATGTTCATATTAACTCTAAGGCGGCAATAGATAAATGATAGATATATTAGATAGACAAAGTTCAAATAAATACATTTGAAAATCAAAATAATAAAATAAATCTCTTCAGAAAGTTTCAGATACAATTCCTAAATTTACCTTAACTTAAAGCATCGCTTGACTGAAAATAATAAGGAATTTTTAGTTTGGTGAGTCTAATGCATGCAGGTGCCTTCTGAATTGTCTGCTTTTCTCAAGCATCTAGGAGATGATAAGCAGGAGGTCAGGATTAACCCCTGACAGCCAACCTCTCCAGATATCTAGGTAATGCCAGGTAATCCAGGAGTGCATCTTTCAGCTTGCTCCACTAGAATTCAAAATGCCACATAAGCATCCAAGGGGTAGATATAGCTTGCCTTCAGAGGACATTGAGATGGAAACATCTTGGTCAGTACCTCGTAAAGAGTCTAGACGTACATTCAAGCCCAGATTTGTTTTGATTGTTGTAGTATTATCTTTCATTATTTTATTGTTTTATTATAAAATTAAGATACCAAAGTTAAAGAAAATAAGATTTCCTGACTAAAATATTTGTCAAACTAATAATAATTAATATATTTAACTAAATATTTTAATATTTAACTTAATATTTTGCTGGCATTTCATGGGAATGTTGGTTTTATGAAATAGCATTGTATTTGAAATTACAAAGGAGTATTTATGTTTTTGTGATTGTTAATTTTAGATGTCAACTTTCCTGGATTAAGGAATACCTGAAGAGCTAATAAAGCATTATTTTTGGGTGTGTCAATGAGGGTGTTTCCAGAGGAGAATGGCATGTGAGTTGGAGAACTGAGTGGGGAAGATACACCCTTAGAGTGGTCAGGCACCATCCAACTGCTGGGAGCACAGATAAAACAAAAAAGCAGAGAAAAAGAGAATTTGTTTTTTCTCTCTGCTGGAACCAGGACACCCTTCTTCCCCTGCACTTGAACATCAGAACTTCAGGCCCTCTGGCCTTTTCATTCCAAGACTTGCACCAGCAGCCCCCTCGCTCACAGGCCTTCAATATTGGACTGAGATTTACATTACTTGCTTCTTTGGTTCTGAGGTTTTCAAATTTGGACTGAGCCATGCTACCAGCTTAGTTGGGTCTCTAGCTTTTAGATAGCCTGTTGTGGGATGTCTCAGCCTCCATGATTGTGAGCCAACTCCCCTAACAAATCCCCTTTCATCCATCTATCTATCTAATCTATCTATCTATCTATCTATCTATCTTATCTATCTATCTATCTATCTATCTATCTATCTATCTATCTGTCTATCATCTATTCACCTATCCTATTGGAGAACTCTGACTAATACAGTTTGTAATAAGACAAATTTTGCTAATTGTGTATACTTACTTTTCCTCCTAATCTATAAGACAGAAAAAATTCTAAAAATCAGCACTACTATTTCACTGCATTATTCAAACCATTGCTTCTTTGGAATTTGACAAATAAATCATGACATAGATTTATACACAAAAGCTCACAAAATATGCACTTTAGAATCACAAAAATCTTCTAATCCACAGTCCATTTACATAAAAATAGATATCATAGCTATCTCTCCTTTTCACTCTTTCTACTTTGTCAATTTCCGCTACTCTTCTACCACTTTTACTAACATTTCCCTAATACCAAGGAAAATCATTTTCTTCAAGATTTTAGAACATGAATGATTAATCTGCCTTTTAGCCATCGTTTTACATTTTCATGAATTTTGACCTTATATAGTTTTTATCATTGCCTGATTACATACTCAAGTAAGTATACATTTGAAGATGACATCGATATATAACTACATTTAAGTTTTTAAAAATGGCATCTACTTGGCTTTATCAATATTGTTGAAATGAACTGAAGATTTTTAAGCAAGCACAGTTTGGATTCCACCTGAAAGAAACAGTACATTGATGGTTCCCAAGCTCTAGTCATACTGCAAGTGACCATCTAGGATAGTTTCATATGCCGGTGAATTGATGCAGAAATTTACCGGCAGATCAAAAGTGCCACAGGATATAAACATTGTGTGATGATCACATTCTAGCCAAGGTTTAAAAGAATATGTGGTGCTTTGAAAATTTTGAGATTTTTATGTTTTAAAAGCTAGATATTTATACAATTATGATATTTAAAAATATTTAAATATGTTATTAAAACTCATTAAAGATATTTTTCCAATGAAAGCAACATATTTTCATGATAATATGGATAATATGATATATGGATAATATGATAATATGGATAATATAATAAACATGATAATATGGATAACAGGACAAATTTGGTTTGTATTAGTGGATATTGAGGAACAAAAAGAAGAGATTAGATAAACAGTGCTTCAGTCATGTTCCATGAACAATTGTACCTACAACTTCTTTAGGGAGTCAACAGAAGCTAGTTCACAGGTACATTAATATTTTCTCTATGTCTGCCATATTAGGCTCTTAAAGTTCTTTCCTGTTTCTATACTTGTTCTCCTAGTACCTTCATCGCAGAACATAACACACTAAAAGTATTGATTTACGTGACAGTCATCCCTTCTAGGTCAGTAATACTCAAAAATAGCTGGAAAGCTTGTTAAACATGCAGATTCTTAAAGCCTCACTTCCAGAGTCTGATATAATATGTTTAGGGTATGCACAGAAATCTGTGATTTTAATCAGCACCCCAAGTTATTTGTCATAGATTATCCTTGGACTACCATTTGAAACCAAAATCTAGTCTATAGGGCAGGGTCATGTCATAGTAATTATTATTTTAAATCAGGTGATGAATAAATGTTGAATTTTAAGCAAAGTTCAAAGTTCAATTGTAGACATTTCAATTCAAATATAAGAAGTGGCCCATGATAAAATAATATCTAGTTTCATAATGTTGAACACCATCCTTTATCACCAGTGTTTCTTAACTGAGAGCAATTCCTTCCCCCCATGAAACATATCTGGCAATGTCTGGAGAAATTTTTGGTTGTCGTAAGTGAAGAGCGAGATTGTTACTGGTATCTGTCCAGTTGACACCACAGATGCTGCTAAACATCTTACAAAGCATGGAATGGCCCCAGCAACCTAGAGCTATGCAGCTCAAAATGTTACTAGTCCCAAGTTTAAGAAACTCTGCTTTATCGTGATCCCACCTTACACCCCTGATCCCCCTTTTTTTGGGACAGAATCCCACTCTGTCACCCAGGCTGGAGTACAGTGGTGAGATCTCGGCTCACTGCAACTTCCACCTCCTGGGTTCAAGCGATTCTCCTGCCTCAGCCTCCTGAGTAGCTGGGAATACAGGTGCCTGCCATCACACCCGGCTAATTTTTGTATTTTTAGTAGACACGGGGTTTCACCATGTTGGCTAGGCTGATCTCAAACTCCTGACCTCAAGTAATCTGTCTGCCTCGGCCTCCCAAAGTGCTGGGATCACAGGCATAAGCCATTGCACCCGGCCTTCCTGATCCCTTTAAGAACTTCTCCCCCATTTTTCCAATGGACATCCTATATGCACATACATGGGATGGAACATATTCTGTAGATAGTCAAGTATTTTTCCCTAGTTATTTTTTTCTTTGCTCTACACATATGCTTTCTCTATTTACTGAACTAATAATGTTACTCACTAGATCAAACTTGGCCTCTGAGTTGCAAAAATCTTTTGAAACATATGGCAGAGAAAATCTTGAAAACCAGTTATATTATTTTCAAGAGTCAGGTATTTTGCAACACAAAAAGCTAAGCCTGGACAGAAACTTGGCAAAAAAACGTGTGCACTAAATGATAGATTTGAAACAGATAAAAAAGATTCAAACCACCCTATCTTTACAGATTAGATAAAGATTGTGGGAGCTGAAAAAATAGCTCCTGAGAGGGGGGCTGGCATCATTCCATCCCAGAATGATGAAAACACCAGGCAGGTCTGGGGCAATCTGAGAGCAGAGGCGAATTGTGATTCATTCTCTGGGCAAAGTCCAACGAAGAAGCAGGTTTCACAGTGAATTTCTTTATTACTGCATGGAATTACATTTGTGAAGCATAAATGATGGGAAGGCACATGTAAAGAAAGAGCGCTTTAGAGCAAAGAGCATCTACGGCCACAGAAAGTATTCCTAAATTTCCTATGCCATTTAAGAGAAGTGCAGGTATGTTTAAGAGAGGGGCAGATATATTTTCCCTACCGACAAAGTAATATTATGGTAAGGTCTCCACCATTTTCCGTCTTTCTTATTACTAATCACCTCCACAACCTGTGGTCAGCTCTGAGGATAAGGGAGGAAGAAAAATTTCCCAAATGATTGAATCAATACCTTAAATGCCTAAGGAGGAAAAAACCCCACCGACCAAACAAAACTATACTACCATAATTTATCTGGAAGTGACTAGATTAAATTTTATGCCATGTAGAAGGATGTGAGCTTCAACTAGAGATTATTATCCTATAGAAGTTTACATTTTAGAATAACTATTTTGTTGCTTTAGTATATTTTCCCACATATAGATAGAGACTTGTGGATACACAATAGTTGTTTCAATTTTCCTTTTGCTTATCCAATGGCCTAAGCTATATCTCTTTATAAAAATTTTCTCACTTCTTTCTTGACCCTATCAAAACTCCTGCTGACCTCCGCTTGGGAGCATTCACTGTGAAGTGTATGCAATAATATGATGAAAGTAATTCACATCAACTTATGATAATCTGAAGTGAAAAAGGGAATGGTGGATTTCAGAGCAGTGAGTCTATATACTTGCATATTTTGGATGTTCAAATTGAAATATATGTAACTAGTTATGCCGTTTATAGTCTCTTTCACTTGCCATGCCAACTCTCACATTCAAAGGGTATAAAAGTAGACTCATGCTTTCTTCAACTTTGCAAATGATCCTCACTTTACACTAAACAAAGAGTTTTTGCTCGTCAAATTTGAATTAGGCTCAATATGTATAACATATGTACTCAATATGTATGTATAACATACTAGGATACATCAAATACATGCTTATTCTCCTAGACTACAAAAAAATACGTCTACTATCTTAAAATCATTCCCCATGTACAGATGGGAGATTTGAATTATGAATATCAGAGATGTGTTCTTATCTGTAAAAAAGGAATAATAATACCTGCCTTAAATAGACATGCATTTGAGGATTAAATGAGATAAAGTTAGAAAACTTTCCTCAAAAATGTTGGTTCTTTCCCCAGGAACATGTCTCTTTCAGGCTCAGAGATGTCAAATGTATTTACATTTTTAATATAACTGGACAAATAAATAGGACTAACTACAAGAATTAACGGTTGTACAATGTCCATATATAGTGAGAAACTAGCTATGGACCACGACATATGTGATTTAGATGAAGTAAACTACTATGTAATAAGAGGGAGACTGCTAAAACATTTCTAAGAAAAGCAAATGAGAACAAAATCAAGTATAATTAGAAGTTCTGAAGAAAAATAAGAGGACATAGCTAAAGACATTTTTGGACTTCAAAATATGTTCTTATATTGCTTTTTCTCCTACAAAAGATAGATGCTATTATAGTACCGGACTTATAATAGGTAAGAGACTAGTTCTTGTTTGATTTTGTGAAACACTGTGAGATTAACCTGGCTCCTTTCTGCCCATTCCAAGCCTAAAGTCCTGAGGGTGGTGGGCTGTCACTTTGGCATCTCATTCCAAAATTTGTACAGAATTCAGCCAGGCAATGGATGGATGAAGTAATAATAAAAGTGAAGGTATTTCAGGAAGAAACATAACTGCATTCATAAGTTGTTCCTCCATTATCTCCATCTCCTTTCACAATCTCAGATGTTGGGAAAACATTAAAATTCACAAACATCATAGTGTATGGGCAAAATCATGAATGTGGAAGTAAATATTCAAGCTCAAGTATTTTGTAGCTTTGTGATCTTAGTAAGCTATTTTGCCACTCTGATTGTCAATTTCCTAAAGGCTAAAATGTGAGCAATAATATTTCAAATGGTTATTGTTGTGAAAATAAATACAGCCTTTAACTTAGTATCAGCATAGAATAAATGATTGCTTTTTCAAAATTTGCTTGGTGTTTGGCATATAATAGGACTCTATAAATGTTAATGACATAAATCAATAAATGAATGAACCAATGAATAAAATAAGCAAACCCAGAGAAAAGTCTCTAATAATATGTCATGAAGTTCTATCTTTGGCCATTTCTTGTTCTTGCCTTCATTGCCTATATAGAAGAGAAGGCATTCTTAGACCAGGGATTTCCATATGTTCTTTATAACATTATCTGTGGCTTTATCGTGCTGATGTTTACTAAGCCAAAGTACATCTTAGACTCTTTGGTCGCCGCTGTTTCATAATCTCGTTCAACTGATGTTCTAAAATATTTTACTGAGAACATTTTACTCTTCTATGTATTCCTTAAAAATGGGACTGACTGTTATTAAAATTAAGAAAACGTCCTAATTAAAATTATGGCTTTTTTCAAGGTTTCCAGGTTTTATTACTTTTACAACTTTACTCAAGGTTTACAAGTGTTCCATATAATTAGCTCTTGTTTCATATATAATAAAAGGCTAAGCATTTTATTATAAATATTAGAGATGCACATACAGTTGACACACTCGTCTCCTAATATCAATTTTAAGGCAAGTCTTAGTGCTTTATTATGTATATGAAATTTGCCACTTGGAAAACATATGTATCATACTTGGGATTTCTGTACCTAAGGAGATAATTTTTTCAAAGCTATTGTGAGATAAATATGCCCATGGGAAGACTGTAGAACAGGAGACATTCTATCATGATCATTCTATAGCATATAGGAAGGTAAAGAGAATACCTCTTACCTACTTATCACAATAAGCATTGCATTGTTGCAAAAAAACTGCTTCATTAATAAAAAATTTCCTAAAGTACATATATTATTTTAAAAGTAGCTCCAATATTAAATCAGCAATTACCTTCACATTGGAACTCTTTTCTGTGTTGTGCCCGAGGCAGCTTCCAGAAGTCATACAGAGGTAACAGCTGCCACAAAAAACTGAGGACTTAGGGAAGCCCACAGTACCAGAAATTCCATCTTTTAGTTGGATGCCAAGTCAAACTAGGGAATATGACTTAAACCCTGATGATCAGAGAGGAATGTCTGTCTCTGTGTGTGTATATGTGTACATGTACATACACGTGCACACATACACCCACACATGCTTTGCTAGTCAGATAGCATTCAATTGACAATTACTGTGACATTTAACTTTGCTATGCCCCTTTGAGTATGCACTTAGATAAAAAACTTTTCTCAGTATCTTAAATTAATGTATGGAGACATGGAGTCCTATTCTTATAGCTAGAGTTGGCGCTGTGTAAAATGGCTATTGCGAGACATCTCTTGTTCACAGGATGACCCGGTTTTTCAATTTAGAAAATCATCTCATATGTTAAGGAACTAAAATGACATGGTCAGTAAAGCACAGACATGGATGGTATGAATCTAGTTAGCGGGCTGACATATTGCATCATGAACTATTCATACATGAAGTTTTCCATTATTTTAAAGGGAAGCCTGATTGAAATTGAGATTCATTATGTTAATTCTTAAACATACATAGTGTTTAGATCAGGAAGTAACTTTGGTGGTTATCCTCAGTACATCCTTTCTTCCTGTGCATATTCATCCATTTGTTACGGGAGCAAAGCAATTGGTTCTCTTTTATTCATTTATTTTATTTCTTGAGACAGGGTCTCACTCTGTCACCTAGGCTGGGGTGTAGTGGCCCAATCTCAGCTCACTGCATCCTCAACCTCCTGGGCTCAAGAGATCCTCCTGCCTCAGCCTCTCATGTAGCTGAGACCGCAGACGCACGTCACCGCACCAGGCTAATTTTTTTTAAATTTTTTGTAGAGATGGAGTCTCGCTGTGCTGCCCAGGCTGGTCTAGAACTTCTGAGCTCAAAAGATCCTTCCCCATCAGCCTCCCAAAGTGTTGGAATTACAGGTGTGAGCCACTGTGTCTGGTCTGCTATCTTCTGTTTTCTAATATTCATTGGAATAAGTCATATCCCAAATTAAGATTTAACAGCCTATAAACATTTCTTTACAAGTTTTTTTCCCCTAAAGACTATCAAAATAAGAATAATATTTTTCTAAAGTTGATATTTAGAAATCTTTTTCAAAAACTATGTAATAATGTATACTTCATAGGATTGTAATCTATTAACCTGATACAGTGCTTGGCACACAATAGGTAGCAAATACTTGGTATTTGTTATTGTTCGTTGTGGACACTACTTAAAAATCTCTCATTGTACACATAAAATAGAAAATAAATAAGTTTAATGGCTTATTCCTGGTAATGATAAATAAATAATAAAATTTATCTTACTTTTGTTTATTTATTTTGCTATCTGACTAGCAAAGTGTGTGTGGGTGTATGTGTGCATGTGTATGTACATGCACACATGTACACACACAGAGACAGACATTCCTCTCTGATAAATATAATAAATAAAATAAATAACAAATAAATTTAAAAAGTCAAGACCAGAAGCAAAATATCCTGGCTGTCAGTCTGGTGCTCCTTCCCAAATTCAGTACCTCTTCTCTAAGACACATTTAGAAACAAGAATATCGAATGATAAATAATCAAAGAAACCTAGTTATTGAAATTACATCATTATGGAAGTAACTAGTATGTTTCATACAATCAGAAACCATTAAAGGTGGACAAAGTTATAATAAACCATATGTTAGACAGTTATAGCTACAAATAATAATATACACAACTTGTCACTAGCAGACACCAAAATTTGAAAGTGATCTCCATCAGTGGACATTGAGAAAGTAAAGAATCTGGCAGTTCAAATAGGGCCACATTCTTATTTGTGGGTCTTTATTTTCCTCCAAAAGAATCCATGTCCTCCTCCCCTAAATTCATTTAGGTCAATTATGTCACCCCACATCACAGTGTCCAATTTTCATGGATATGTAAAAATTAACTGGACTGAAGAAAATGCAGAAAGAAGGAGAAACAGACAAGTTATACTTCCCAATTATTGTATTCGGTGGTCCTACAGATGTCATAAACAGATTATCTCAACAACTAAAATAAAAATGCTTTACTTCTATTATTCTCTCTACCAGAAAGCATTCTGTTATATTCATGACACCTTTAAATATAAATTATCTAAGAGCTATAAGATATCCATATATTCATTCTCAGAACAAAACAAAAAAGTATGAAAATACCAAGGAAACAAAAGTGGATAGTTTTGAGAATTTATCTCCAAAATCTTCATTTGGCAATTCCAGAAGTATTCTATCACTCCCTTCTCAATCACTAGTCCTACCACCACCCAGATTCATCTGCGAAGAAATATCATATTAGTATTATCCGCACTGGGTAATTATCTGCACTACATCAATTATATTACGGCTACACAGCATTTTGTGAGATGACCCAGGAACTTAACTGCCATAAGTTCCAAACAACTGATTCACAGTTGGAAGCTGCATACATGTTGGCTCAAGAAAGAGTCCCTCATGGAGATGTGAGAGAGAGAAATATGAGTGCCAGGCCTACCACGTCAGCCATATTGACCTCAGCAATCACTGGGGCAGCACGTGTTGTATCCAGAGTGTCTCCATAACTATATTGTTTTCCTTTAATTATGAGCATACAAAATTCAGGCACTGGGATAATGAGAAATAGCAGAAAAATAAGGGCCTATAACATAGAGTCACGTTCACTGAAATGATGTCACAAATAGATGCAGCACCATCGCGAAGTAATGTCACAACATAGCTAAATAGCACAAAGTTAATTTAAGCACAGATCTTCTGGAAAGTACACAATTATGGATAACACATATAATAGTGCCCTACACTAGGTATAACAGAGTTATTTTGCTAAGACAATGAGAACGATTGAAAAAAAAACATGCCCAAACATATGGATTCTTCACAGAGGTAAGCTCACATTTTAGCTTCTATATTTGTATCGTTTATCACAGATCTTAAGATGGCTCCTGTCCAAGGCATTGTGTATTTAGAGTCAATAACTGTTAAGCTATCTCAGAAAAGCATACAAGCTTTTATTATAACCTGAAATTCACAAGAAAATGCTAGGATTTAAAACACATATTTCTAATATTGTAGGTTAGAAATCTGAATTTGGGGGTTTCTCTCATCATATATGGACTACCAGGGCTATAAGAAGCTACAGTTTTAGTGTGGGGAACCCTGTCATTTTTGTCCTGGGCAACTCTTGAAAAAAGTTATACCAAAATCACAGTTGTTTTGGATGAAACATTTACAGTTGGAAAAAGATCAAAGTCAACACCTCGAATAGAGCCCAGAAACTGATTGGTAACTGATCTGGATATAATTCACGGATGTTATACGCTCCATGCTTTTGGCTCTTCCATCTGTTCTGCATCATTCTTATTTTGAATAGCTAGCACTTCAGTCAGTTCATGCTAATCCAATATTCCAAATTGGACACTGGGATCATAGGACCAAATTATCTGCCTCAAATGAAAAAGACCAATATATCCAAAGAACGCACGACTACAAGGCTATATGTGCATATCATTGGGAAGAAATTGTCTTGGATTTTTAATTTTTTTAAACAATTGAATAATTCAAGACATCATATATGGAACATTTTCAATCATGGTATCACAGAGTCTTGCATTAGCATATAGTTTACAGAAATCTAGTCTATACTTACCTAATAGTAATTTACACTAACTGTGTCTGAACACAGGGCTAATTCCAAAAATTAAACAACATAATGTTTCTAGACATAAAAGTAAGTAAGATATTATTACTGACTTTTAGGGGACTGGGGGTAAATGTGTAATAAAAAGGTGGAAAAAGATAGCACATATATTAGTGCTTATATCATATACACAAAATAAAAGGTAATTGCTAATATAGATTGTCAAAGAATCATGGTGGTTCAAAGGAAAATAAAGAACATTATATCAGGCTGGGGAAGGTGAGGTAAAGACAGATTTCTTGTAAGAGGTTGCACTTAACAGGGTCTTGAATGAGGGCTGATAATTTTAAAGAGGTGATAATTATTTATAAGAAAGAACCTTGAAAGTGACAATCTACCTTAAGGATATAACACAAACATACGTACCAATATGAAAATGTTAGCCTACAGTGCATTAGAGATCTGTGGGCGTAGTTCATTTCAAATAGAACAGAAAGAAAATATCAGGGAGAGTATGGGGCATAAAGACAGAAGCTCAGTTTGACGTCATGCACAAAACATCAAAGCAAGAAAATTTTACATAAAACTATAAGCAATGGGGAGTCATTAAATTTATGGAGTGGAAAGTCAACACTATTAGATCTGCTCTTAAGAAAGAGATTTATTTCCAGAAAATACAATTTACAGGAATATTACATAGATAATTATCTATGTGACTATGTAAGAGGCTTTGAAAGATTTTGAGGACATAATGCAGGTTGATGACATTGGTAATGTTAAGGAAGGGAGAAGAGAGAGAAATATTAAGTCAGACACTATGGACTTTGGCAATTGAATTGGAGGCTGAAAACAGAAGTGCAGAGGGATTATGATATGAAGGGACCCATGGGTCACCATCTCTGGTCTTGGCCCACCATTGTGTACTAAGAGTTACTTCTTCTTATAATAATAATGGTTACTTTTGTTATATATCTCAAGTAATTCTGAACTAGATGAGGTTCTTGTAAGAAAAAAAAGGAGGGAGGAAAGATATACTGTTCTTCTCCCTCTGCCTCCAGGCCCCCGCTATCCCCTACAGATTGCCAGGCCATTGGAGAGACATAGGTAATGAAAAATTACCAGGGAACAAAAAATTTAAAAAAGACATATTGATAGGATACAATATTCAAGTAATTATTGAATGCAAAAGAAGTCACAACAAACATGCTTAAAACATGATTAAAAGAGATTAGAACATTTATATTTCTGGTAATATGATGTACACATATCAGTGTGAATAAAAAATGCTGAATGGAGTTGTGTTAACTGAATTATCACCAAGTGAGTTATGCTAAAATATTCATCGTTTTCTTTTTGATCCTTATGAAAATTACATGACTTTGATGGTAGAGCAAATATATAACCATTAGATGTCATATATTTACACATACTACTCAAATACTCTTCAATTAGTCCTAAAAATTGCACCTACATGGATGTTTATATTTCCCTAATGCTATGTTTATGGGTAAAAGAAGAACTGTGCTTTTACCAGAACTAGGGTAATGAAAATGAGCTTATTTAGCAAAAGATGGTAAGTTGTTTGGGCTAGAGTTTGATGAACTACTTGGATAGTCTAGAGAAAATAACCACTAGAAAATATGGGGCTGGAGTTGTGAAAGACATCAAAATCAGAGATTTAAATTGTTTTTTTTTTTTTTTTTTTTTTTTTTAGAGACGAGGGGATTAAATTACTATTGAAGAGTGGAGAAAAAAGGTGGTCGAGTAAAAGCTCTTGGATATAGAAAGAAAATTATAATCTGAGTCTATAATTGTTATGAAGTATGCCTGTATTTTCCTTATGGAATTTGATGTCAAAAACATAATTTCAAGTATCTTCTGATGGGTATGCCACAATATGGTCTGGCTATTTGGAGAATACTCTTTGATACCAGCAGTGATCGAGAGGAACGCATGCAAAAGAGGACATGTTCTGACTGAAGAGTTACAGGGTACTTTGCAGGCATCTTTCTGGCTCTAGAACTGAATTGTTTTCACACAAAAGAAACGAATCTCAGTCTGGCAATTAATGTGCTATCTGTGTTAGTAGTTCACTGTTAATAGTCTAATGAGCAGAATATCAGGTTGGAATTCCACTGTATTTAAAATCTACAAGCCACACATAAGACATATATAATAATTAGGGATCCTAAAATGAAAGTCAAATATTCTCAACCATGCGTGTGTGTGCGTGTGTTTGTATGCATATTTAGACATTTTGTAAATCACCAAAGATTTAATTTAGATAGAGGAAGGTTGGAGGTAAGGTGCATATGGGGAAATTGACTAAGAGGATCTTCACATGAGCAAAGAATCCAGGAGAGCCTGGTAGCAAGAAAAATAAAGCAACTGGCAGACAAAAGAATTGTCTGTACTACAAGGAGGAGAAGGCAGGAAAAGGAACATTTTCCATCCATCTATTCACTTATTCATTCAATATATACTTACTGAATACATCTTAAGTGTCAAAAACTGTTTTAGCAGTAGGGTTATGGCAGTAAACAACACAAATTTCATATTCTCAAGAAGCATGCATTTGGGGATGGGGATCCATTTTGCAAATGAAACGTTAAAGCCAAATATAAAGTTCTATGTGAGATAGGATGGTCAGAGAAAGCCTGTATGGGGAGTGATGTAGACAAAGTGAGAGAGGAATCCATACAAACTTTTTGGAGGTAAAAGGGTGATCATCCTAGACAAAGGAAAACATTGACTGCAAAAGCCCTAAGTCAGGAACATGCTTGGCAGAGTTAGTCGAGAAAAAATCAAGAAAGCTAATAAACTTGGAACAGGGCAAATCATAGGGAAAAGGATGGGAAATGAGATAGAACAGGGATCCAAAGGCCAGATAAGATAAATCTTACAGGCAAAGGTTAAGAATTAGAATTTTGTTGTAAGGCTGGCATGAAGCAATTAGACAGACATAATCTGACATATGTTTTACAAGAAACTCTCTGGCTGCATTGTGAGTAACAGACTGAAGGCGGATATAATTGGGAGGAGTAAAACAAGTTAGGATGCTACTGTAGTTGTCTAAGTGAGAATGATTGAGGATTGGACTAGATGAGACCATTAGTGAGATGCCTCTGAAGACTGGTTCTCAAAGTGCAACCTGGACCAGCAGCATCAACAACCCTTGGAAACTGGTGACATCTACAAATTATCAGATCCTGCCCCACCTACTGCATCAGAGACTATGAGAATGAGACCCAGCAATCTGAGTATTAACAAACCCAGTAGGTGATTCCAATGCCTGCTAAAGTTTGAGAACTGCTGCTTTACAAGTAAAGGCTCCCCTAATTCTGATTTGGATTCTGAATCATTCAAGCACTTTTGTGTCACTCAGTAAATTAAATTTACATGTGTATGTATGTATGTAGTATAAGAAATATCGGCCTTAAAACGTAGGAAATTATTTAATGAGGACATTTGGAGCAATATGAAGTAGAAAAAAATTAAATATGGGGTGTATAACCCATGTGTACATTGTCTCAGTACCTAAAAATTGAATTTCTTGCTCTAAATGCAGGCCACATTCTGATTCATTTATAATACGGTATCATGCTACTTAGAACAAGCTTTAATTTAAATTGCCAGCACTCTTTCATGCAAAAAATATAGTTGAATTTAATGATCTCATTATAAGTGATAAACAATTACTCTGCAGATTTTCAGGCAAGCCATATTTTCATTTTTTAAAAAGTCACTTGTTTTACCAGTGATGGGCATCTACATTAACAAAAACTGAAAACCACAAATCTACATCAGTTGTATATAACTAATGAGTACCACAGTCTAAAATATAGAATTGAGAAGTGACTAAAACCCTGAATATTTTGAGTTGCTATTTTGAGCAGAAAGCATAATAGGTCATAACAGAGGCTTCAAAATCAAGAAGACTCTAGAAGGTTAATTCCCAAAACTAAATCCATTGGGGAAAGCCTCTCTGACTTGATGGTCTGCATTTCCTCTTGTGATTACATTTAAAATATATTTCAGGGTCCCTTTGCTGGAAGAAAAAAAGTGAAGAAAAAAATGCTTAGTATTAACACAATAAAAGTTATTTTAAATACATATATGTATGTTTGTTTACATATGCATCTATCTGCATTAAAAATGACTATACATTTATATACTCCTCACTGAAAATACGTTGTGTCTCAATTACCACTCTGATGAATAGGAGATAGATTTAGAATATTGCTGTACATCCCATTGTGTTTACACTGGGGATTTTGGCAACCTCATATGATCCCCAGGAACAAATAGGCTGGTTTTGCATTAGAGCTATCTGCCAGAAGATAGTGTTCAAAGGGTACGATGGGCTCTCTTGATCACTGTGGTAATGTATATTCATAGTATATTCAGAAGACAGGGAAATACATTTGATGCCATATATATTTTTGTTCATACATACAATTTAATTTTTCCGAGAAAGGGCCAAAAGATAGACAAAATACAATTGATGTGTGATTTCTGCAGCTTGATCTTCCTTTCTGGATTATTGTCTTTTGCTGTCTTTCACTGTTACGATTTACCATTTTCTCACTGAGCTTTTACAAGCATCTCCTATATTATCAGTTTTCAGACATGGTTTCAATACACACCCTTAACAAACTGGAGCATCCAGAGTAGGAAGGAGAGAACTGGCACTAGAAGTTGTGCTTAAGTTGCCTGTGACCACTAGTAAGTGACCATAAAAATGTGGGCTCCCCATAGCATATCCACTTCTGACACTATATTCCAGCAGAAAAAAAAAAATGTCAAAGAACCTCGAGGACCCAAATGTTTCACCACTTTCCTTATCTTCCAGATGTGATCATATCTTACCATTACTTTGAATTGATTTTCTAAAAGAACTTTGAATATTCCCGGTAATGTATCAAACTAAACATAAACAGTCTGCACTGGAATTGTACATGTTACATAACTTTATCTCAGAATTTATATGTTAGGGATATATTAATATTGCTATTTATCCCTTATTCTCTACTCAACTCTACTAATGAATATTCATTGAACATATTCAGAGCTCCCTTCTTCCTCCATTTCTCTACTCATGCGTCTCATGTATTAATAATTTGCATTATAAATATATGTGTACAAATCCTTGTGCTCAATATTTAAAGAAATTTGAAAAGAGGGAAAGAACATTAACTAAAATTTGCTATGAATCATATGAGGATGGTATTATAAAAACACTGTTAAAATATTTAAATTTTTTTTCATAAATGAAGAAATAGATTTAGGGAATATTTCATTGTACTAGGTTACTTGTCTATGGTCATCCAACTAGAAAGTAGTGGAATCCAGATTTAATCTTAGATCTGATACTGAAGCCTCTAGATTCTTCCTCTTTTCCATGTTGCTTATCCTATCCCTTTCAAATAGTGCATATTATAGACTGTGAAGTCTCGAGAGCAGCAATCATCTCTATTGATTTTTGGTCTATCCATCCACTTAGCACATAATATATACACAATTATTCACCAAAATTTAACTATATATAAAATCAACTGCTAAAGGAATCTAGTATCTTACATAATACATCTAGTAGGTGAATAACAATAATATAAAACAGTACACATTAAATGCCAACCATTATATTAAAAGAACAAAAAAGAAAAATTGAAATTAATTCTGTCTCACAGAACAGGTCAGACAGGTAAGACACTGTTGACGTCCCATTTAGATAGGCTTTTAACAGCTCTGTGAATCTCTGCCCCAGTTTCTTCACACTTTACTGCTAAAAGCTGACTGCTGGGACATTGTGAAGATTATTCTTGAGCACTAGAGGGGGCGATCAAGAAGTGACCCCCCAGAAATACAAAAAACCTCATAGACTGTTATGAATACCTCTATGCATACACAGTAGAAAACTGAAAAAAAAATTGGTAAATGCTTGGAAACATATAACTTCCCAAGATTGAACAAGGAAGAGACTGAATCCTTCAACAGACCAGTAATGAGTCCCAAAATTGAATTAGTAGTAAAAAGCCTACTAATCCGAAAGAGCCCAAGACCAGAGGAATTCACAGCCAAATTCTACCAGATGTATAACAAAGAGCTGGTCCCATTCCTACTGAAACTTTTTTTTTTTTTTTTTTTTTTTTGAGACAGAGTCTCTCTCTGTCACCCAGGCTGGAATGCAGTGGCATGATCTCGGCTCACTGTAAGCTCTGTCTCCCGGGTTCATGCCATTCTCTGACCTCAGCCTCCCGAGTAGCTGGGACTACAGGCACCTGCCACCACACCCGGCTAATTTTTTGTATGTTTAGTAGAGACGGGGTTTCACTGTGTTAGCCAGGATGGTCTCGATCTCCTGACCTCGTGATCCGCCCGCCTCGGCCTCCCAAAGTTCTGGGATTATAGGCGTGAGCCACCGCGCCCAGCCCCTGCTGAAACTATTCTAAAAAACTGAGGAGGAGGGACTCCTCCCTAACTCATTCTATGAGGCTAACATCATTCTGATACCAGAAACTGGCAGAGATACAACAACAAAAAAAAGAAGACTCCAAGACAATATCCTCAGTGAACATCAATGCAAAAATCCTCAACAAAATACTGGCAAACCGAATCCAGGAGCACATCTAAAAGCTAATCCACCATGATGAAGGAGGCTTTACACCTGGGATGCAAGGTTGGTTCAACATACACAAATAAATAAATTTGATTCACCACATAAACAGAACTAAAAAAAACACATAATCACCTCAATAAATGCAAAAAAGGCTTTTGATAAAATTCACATCCATGTTAAAAATCTTCACCAAACTAGGGATTGAAGGAACATACTTCAAAATAGTAAGAACCGTCTATGAGAAAGCCACAGCCAACATCTTATTGAATGGGCAAAAGCTGTAAATATTCCTCTTGAAAACTGGCACAAGACAAAGATGCCCTCTCTCACCACTCCTACTCAACATAGTACTGGAAATCTTAGCCAGAGCAATCAGGCAAGAGAAAGAAGTAAAAGACATCCAAATAAGAGGAGAGCAAGTCAAATTATTCCTATTTGCAGATGACATGATTCTATATCTAGAAAACCCCATAGTCTCTGTCCAGAAGCTTCTTGTTTTGATATACAACTTCAGAAAAGTTTCAGTATACAAAATCAATGTACAAAAATCAGTAGTATTCCCATACACCAACAACATCCAAGCTGAGAACCAAATCAAAAATTCCACCCCATCTACAATAGCCACAACAAGAATAAAATACCTAGGAATACAACTAATGATGAAGGTGAAAGACCTCTTCAATGAGAATTACAAAACATTGCTCAAAAAGAAATCAGAGATGGCACAAACAAATTAAAAATCATGCTTATAGATAGAAAGAATCAATATCAATAAAACGGCAATACTGGCCAAAGCAATTTACAGATTCAATACTATTCCTAACAAATACCAATGGCATTCTTTAAATAATTAGAAAAAAACTGTTTTACAATTAATATGGAATTAAAAAGAGCCTGAATAGCCAAGAAAATCCTAATCAAAAACAAGAAAGCTGGAGGCATTACATTACCTGACTTCAAAATATACTATAAGGGTATAGTATCCAAAACAGCATGGCACTGGTAAAGCAACAGACACATAGACAAATGGAACAGAATACAGAACCTAGAAATAAGGTCACACACCTACAATCATCTGGTCTTTGACAAACCTGACAAAAACAAGCAATGGGGAAAGGGCTTCCTATTCAATAAATAGTGCTGGGATAACTGGCTAGCCATATGCAGAAGACTGAAACTAGACCCTTACTTACAACATATACAAAAATGAACCCAAGATGGACTAAAGACTTAAATCTAAAATCAAAAACTATAAAAACTCTGGAAGATAACCTAGTAAATACTATTCTGAACATAGGACCTAGCAAAGAGTTCATGACACAGATGCCAAAAGCAATTGCAACAAAAGCAAAAATTGACAAATGGGACCTAACTAAATTAAAGAGCTTCTGCACAGCAAAAGAAACTATCCATGGAGTAAACAGACAACCTACAGGACGGGAGAAAATTTTTGCAACCTATGCATTGGATAAAGGTTTAATATCCAGAACCTATAAGGAACTTAAATTTACAAGAAAAGAACAAACAACCCCATCAAAAAGTTGGCAAAGACATGAACACTTTTCAAAAGAAAACATACATGTGGCCAACAAGCATATAAAAATGCTCAACATCACTAATCACTAGAGAAATGCAAATCAAAATTGCAGTGAGATACCATCTCACATGAGCCAGAATGGCTATTGTTAAGTCAAACAATAACAGATTCTGGTGAGGTTGTGGAGAAAAGGGAATGCTTATGCACTGCTAGAGGGAATGTAAATTAGTTCAACCATTTTGGGAAGCAGTTTGGCAATTTCTCAAAGAACTTAAAACAGAATTACCATTTGATCCAGCAATCGCATTATTGGGTATATACCCAAAGTAATATAAATAGTTCTGCATAAAAACACATGCACGTGTATGTTCATCTCAACACTACTAACAATTGTAAAGACATGGAACCAACCTAAATGCCCATCAATGGTAGCCTGGATAAAGAAAATATGGTACATATACACCATGGAATACTATGCTGCCAAAAAAAGAATCAGATCATATCCTCTGCAGCAACATGGATGCAGCTGGAGGCCGTTATACTGCGCAAACTAACACAAGAACAGAAAACCAAATACCACATGTTCTCACCTATAAGTGAGAGCTAATCATTAAGTACACATGGACACAAAGAAGGGAACAACAGACCCAGGAGCTTACTTGAGGGTGGATGATAGGAGGAGGGTGAGGATTGAAAAACCACCTGTTGAGTACTGTACTTATTAGCTGGGTGACAAAATAATATGTACACCTAACCCCCATGACACTCCATTTACCTACATAGCAAACCTGCACATATACCTCTGAACCTAATATATATATATATTTTTCTATTTTTTAAAAATTATACTTTAAGTTCTGGGATACATGTGCAGAACATGCAGGTTTGTTACATAGGTATATATGTGCCATGGTGGTTTGCTGTACCCATTAACCCGTCATCTGCATTAGGTATTTCTCCTAATGCTATCCCTCCCTTTTCCCCCTACCCCCTGACAGGCCCCACTGTGTGATGTTCCCCTCCCTGTGTCTATGCGTTCTCATTGTTCAACTCCCACTTATGAGTGAGAACATGTGCTGTTTGGTTTTCTGTTCCTGTGTTAGTTTTCTGAGAATAATGGTTTCCAGCTTCATCCATGTCCCTGCAAAGGACATGAACTCATTTTTTTATGCCTGTATAGTATTCCATGGTGTATATGTGCCACATTTTCTTTATCCAGTCTATTACTGAAGGGCATTTGGTTTGGTTCCAAGTCTTTACTATTGTAAATAGTGCTGCAATAAACATACATGTGCATGTGTCTTTATAGTACAACGATTTATAATCCTTTGGGTATATACCCAGTAATGGGATTGCTGGGTCAAATGGTATTTCTGGTTCTAGATCCTTGACGAATCACCACACCGTCTTCCACAATGGTTGAACTAATTTACACTCCCACCAACAGTGTAAGTGTTCCTATTTCTCAACATCCTCTCCAGCATCTGTTGTTTCCTGACTTTTTAAAATATCTTATAAAAGGAAAAAAAGAATTTAAAAAAATGTGATTTGCAAAGAGACTAATGTGTAGGCTGCCTCGTTTGTAGTAGTAAATCATTTCAGAGAGAAGGCTAAAGAGATGATAGGAATTTTGAGAGAAGCAATAAAGTCTTAATTTAGTAGATACATGTAAGACATTGAAAGTTTATTTTCCCCCTACATTGAATAAAATGAGTAGGTGTCTATATTTCTGCCTCCATACATTTTAACAAGCAACATTCTAATTGTTTTTAAAGATTGCTTGCCATGTTTCTATATTATTCTTGATATTTCTCTTGATTCTGAAAACCTAAAGGTATTCTTCTTCCTCTTCCCAGTCATTTGTGTGTACTCTTTCTCTACATAAGAAACTTGGACTTTTGTCGTAATTCATTTTATACTTACTGGCCTAATTTACAGTAAATGTAAGTTTTCTCAATGCAGTCAATTTCCAATGACTTCATTCCCGAAACCTTTGCTACTGTCTTTTCCGTGGAGTCTATACCCAGTATTTAATGAATTAAATTGAAAACTAAATACTAAAATCTAGATTTCATTGCATATCACCTTTCTTCCTCCTCCACACGCCCTTTGATAGGAATAGGATAGCAGGTGCTCAGAAATATTTTTGCTTCTTTCTCTATACAATGTAGGCATCTATTTTGACATTCTATAGAACGGCAAGGTCATTCAATCAATGGTTATCTGAATATCCTCTCATCTGCAATTCTCCAGGCATGGGGGAGGAGAGAAGAGAGATGTAGAGAGAATATTTCATTGCTCTTTCTATTATTATAAAAACAATCTAATTTAGGTTCTTCCTTATTAAAGCCCTGATTAAAAATAACAGTAAAATAAATCATATATGACTCATTTTTAATTATTCTGTACTGTAATAGAAGTGTTCCTGTTATTTGCAAAGTCTACAAATATTGGTCTGTAAATTAAATGATAAATTCTGAGAAAAATCCCATCTAATTACATCTAGATAAATTGACTTAGTGCTGAAGTGACTACTTAGGAGCTTCAGTAGCATCCTTTCTATAAATTATGCCTCCAACAGAGTATATTCTATTTCTTTTGCACAGGAAAAAGTTCTTCATAGTCACCCTGGTAGTGACTACTACAAGAAATGTGTGGCACTTTAAAATGATGCTTTAAGTAGATTTAATACCCATTATCTATTTTCTCTTGATTTTTCTGCTGCCCCGCTATATTAATTTTTCTGCTAGGAAATGTGAATGGCATCTATAAAATTTTAAAAGGACACACTTCAGAACCAAGTGTTTCTGGCTTTATAACAAAGCAAATAATATATGAACTTGAAATCATTAGAAGTTTTGTTCTTGTGAAAAATTCAATAAAATATACAATATTGATAATTGACCCAAAATGCCTTTAATAGTTTCTATTTATACGCTTTCATGTTAAAATATAATTTTTTTTTTTAGCTTTGGCTCAATTATCTTACTCATGAAGGCTTCTATTGAAGAGACAATTAGTATAATCAAATATCCCATGTCCTCTCTTACATTTCCCAGCTTTCCTGGTAGTGATTTTGAAGTCATGTGACTTGTTCTGTCCAAGGGACTGTATAGTTGGACGCCTGTCATTTCTAGGTTTATAACTATTAAGTGCTGTTGGGCTTCTTTCATTCCTGCTGTCTTGTGACAATTTATACTAAGTGTAAAAGATGATGTAAGGAGAAGAGGGAGGAGGGCCAGCTAAACTACAATCAGAAAGCTAACACTTGATTGTAGTAACACACTGAGTTTCAAGGCTTTGTCTGTTTTGACACTTAGCCTTATTTATCTTAAATAACATCCATTCCCTGATTACTTTCAATGGACAACCCAACTTTCCAGGTCATTCTATCACCCTTTTCTGTTTGATTTCCTCCTTAGCACTTGTTACCATGTAACATACTATAAATATCACTTTATTTTCTATAACCTTCAACTAGATCAAAAGCTCCATAAAGCAAGAATTCATTTTTGTTTCAGTTTAGTTTACTGCTGTATCCCTAAAAACTTGGGCTGTATCTGGAACATAGTAGATTTTCCACAATTTTGCTACTTGAGGAAGTTACATAACTTCTTAGCCTCAATTATCCTTCTTATCATATAGTCAAGAAGATAAATGAGAACATGTGTAAATCTTCCAGTTTCATATGTAGTATACATTTAAGACATTTAATGGATTTTACTAAGTGTAAAAGATGATGTAAGGAGAAGAGGGAGGAGGGCCAGCTAAACTACAATCAGAAAGCTAACACCACCTGGTTATCAGATAAGCTCTACCATAAATTTTCTCAAGATGATCTTAAAATAAATTTTGAGCTATACACCATAACATGTTTGTCCAATAAGTAGGATTCACACTTTTTATTTGTATCACTGTCCTTTGCAATTTATCAAGACACAATGCACACATGCATAAAAACACACATATTTTTATACACACAAACATAAGCACACACATATGTGTATATGTTTGCCTATGTGTGTACATATGTATGTACCTGCGTATGTGTATTTATATTTGTATGGGTGTGAGTCTATGCATATATGTGTGGATATAAATTTATATGAGATAAATAAGTAAACCTTATTTTTCTAGGTATCATCTAATAAATCTGCAGTTTCAATTCTCAATGCTGTGGGAGGACAAAGACATGTAAATGTATGCTGACTAAACATCTGCTTTTCTCGAGGATAAATGTGAAGGGCAAAAAAGGTGGAGAAAAAGTAGATAATATGACAGTTACTACTCTGAGTATACAATGCATATACTCTAAAGTTATCTTTGTTCATTTGACCTATCAAATGCAGGCAACATTTTGCCACTCTTCTAGCAGATGTCAATGTCTATCAAAAGATTTTTTTGAAGGGTGACTCAACCTAAAAAGAAAATCAAAGTAATTCAACATTATCTGCAGTAACACCTAAAACTCATTCCTTTCTGCTAAAATACTCCCTGAAGATATTTTTCATCCCAGAACATTTCTCTCATACTAAACACCAATATCAGTAATACATTTTAACGAAAATTTAATTCATAGTAAGGGAAAAATGGAAAGAAGGTAAAATAAAATTATTAACCAGCATTGTGCTTGAAGACATCCTGAACAGGTCATAACAGAAACAACTTTCTAAATTTACTCAGAGAGGAAAGAACTATACAGATACAGAAATATATTTAAGTTCTGACTTTTAATATATTTTACCTGTTTGGAGAGAAAAACATGTACAGAGAATGGAACTAAAGCAAACATTTCTGAATCACACATTTTATTGTGTGAAATGTCCTTCATTTTCACATTGTTATCTACAGTTTATTTCAGAAGATAAGAAGTTACTGCATCTTAACTTTCACTTAACCATGAATGAAGGAGGTGAGAAGAGAAAATAATAGAAAAAAATGAAAAATATGTAAATGAAGAAAGATTGTTAGGTGTACACTCAGTAGAGCTATGTGGGTGGAGAGGTTTCAAGGGATCAGAGACCTACATATGAGTATTAATACTCATGGGAATTATATCTTCTACTAATGTTTTAAAGGCCTCACTGTTACACACTAAAAGTCATGAAGAATGAGATTCACTGAAGTTTTATAGAATTCCAAACAATAATTTTCCCTACATAGTCCCTTTACTGTGAAGCAGTGGAAAACTGAGAACCAAAACCCTCAGATGACTGATTTTTATAAGGGCCATTGCCATATTCTGTTTTACCTGCTGAGTGTTTGAGTGTTTTCAAAGGCAATATAATACCAGAAATGAAGCACCGAACCAGACTAAAGCATCCATATGCCCTAGATTTTCTGTGAAAAAATTGCAGTGCTGGATTCCTGCTTTAGATGATATTCCCTGTCTTGTCATAAATAAGCCCAAAATATCAAATTTCAAAATTCACAGATAAACTTTAGTCCTCATAAAAAAAAATAAAGTTGGGAAAGAAAGATTGAAAGTACACTAAGGCAAATCCTTAGGAATTTTCATGTACCTTTAAAAATAAAACGTGTTAAGTCAATCTGCAGCATAAAGAAAATACAAATGACATCTCGTTGGGCTTCTTTTCACACTTGCTTCAATGACAGTTTTATTCTTCTTTATTGATGTGCTGAGGATGCTCACGAGCTTTTCTACTTTCATTTGGAACAAGGTTATTAAGATGTAAACATATTGCTTCTAAATACATTTTCCTTTCTGCCAACTTGGCAGTATTTACCCCAATTTTATTTCCCACCTCTTTGTTGCATATTTAGTGGGCTCACTTCGATTTCAGCGATTCTCATAGGTTGCTATTCATTAAAATAATCACTTCAATGAATGATACAAAATATTAGTGTTGAGGGAAGGCAGAGAAGTGAAACTAGAAGAAGAAACAGCAAGATCCATCACTTTTAGTGATATGAAAAGTGATATGGTGACAATTCTTTTATTTGTCTGTTCTGAACAACCCGCTATTAAGCTAGGTTCCATTTGGAATATATACGGTTAAAAATAGTATACAGAAGTAGATTTTACATATTCTACAATTTGCACAAGGGAATTTATTTTGGTGCATCATTAATATATTGTCTAGTGACAACATATCTAACTCATGCAGAGAAGGCGAAGGAAAGAAGAAAGAGAAATGGAGAGAGCGAAGAGGGAAGGAGAAAATGAGGAAGAGAGAAAACAAATTGCATAGTGCTGTCACACTCACCATTCCCCTATGTACCTCTCTCTCCTCAAGGAACTAAGAGAAAAGATCTGTAGTTTCTTTTGGAATTTCAGCTCCTGAGCCCTTTCTTGCATAGTGTCCATCTATGAATGTGACCTCCTTGTCATGCAATAATTTATAGTAGCTTAAGAATTTTCAATATTAATTTAAGCTGCACTGGTTTTCCACGTTAAACTCTGAGTTCCGAATCAAATTCCTACTTAAAGTCTGACCCCAGGGTACTTTCTAATCTTAAAGAATATAAATAAGAATTGTAATGATAAAATAGATGGGTATTACTGAATTGTTAATTGCCTACTAATACTACAGTGTAATATTGCAGATTTCAAATGTATAAATTAGACAAATGAAACCAGGCTCAAGTAATTTTTCTGATGATAGAATGAGATAACATATATTAAGTCCCTGGTGCAGGGCCTGACTCATAACATGAAAACAAAAATCTGAAGTTAATATGATTATCTGCAGGCTTGATATTTTTCTCTTGCCTGGATCAGCATTAAATCTTTACATAAGTTTAGAAAGTTTGCATAATATAAATAATCTACCTAAGCAGGTAGCATCTTTAAAGTTCATTTGCCAAAAACTTTTATAGAAGTGAGAAGAACATTTCTCATAAAATATTACCAGTTGTTATAACTCATATTAATTGAAAGTCTACTATGTCTTACATTTGGTAATAAGAGCTTTATATGTCATTTTGTTTAATCTTCATAGTAACTATGGAAATAAATATTTTTATTTTATAGATGAAGCTTCTGAGGTGCAGAGAGCTATAGTAACACATCTAAGGTTAAGTGGCAACTGAAGTATGTTATGATGCTGTTATGACATATTAATTGAAGGTCTACTATGTTTTAGACTCTGTAATGAGAGCTTTATATGTCATTTTGTTTAATCTTCACAGTAACTGTGGAAATAAATAATTATTTTTATTTTACAGTTGAAGCTTCTGAGGTGTAGAGAGCTATAGTAACACATCTATGGTTAGGTGGCAACTGATGTATGTCTGACTTTAAAACCAGTGTTTTGTTTACAGTTAGCTTACATTAGTTGATGATATATACCATAGAGCATATAGCAATTATGCATCATCTTAGGGTTAATGTCAGTGCTTCCTGGTATCCTCTATCTATATTATTGTTGTAATGAAGTGCTTTTTATACACTGAAAATGGAATATGTCCCCATTGTTGAAACATGGCTTCCATTTTGTAATTCCCAGAGGGACCCGTTTGTAATTTAACAGATAATTTCCTACAAAGAACAAAGTATGCCTGATCAAGTAATAAAAATCTCTCATAATAATTCTCATATCCACTTCAAGGAATATATATATATATATATATATACACACACACATATGTATACACATATATACATCTATATATATACACAAATATATATACACCTATATACATATATAGTAGTTTAAGAATTATCAATATTAATTTAAGCTGCACTGGTTTTCCACATTACACTCTGACTTCTGAATCGAATTTCTACTTAAAGTCTGACTCCAGTGTACTTTCTAATCTTCAATAAATAAGAATTGTAATGATAAAATAGATGGGTATTATTGAATGCTAATTGTATATAAATGTGTGTATATACGGATATACGTGTATATACACATATTGTGTATATACACGTATATCTGTATATATGTATATATACACCTATGCATATATACATATATACGTATATATACATGTATATATATATATACGTATATATGTATATATACATGTATATGTATACATACACACATGTGTGTATATATACATACATATATATGTATATACATACACACATATGCGTGTATATATATACATATATGTGTATATATGTATATACACACACACTTTTTTTTTGCATTTCTGCATTATCACCAAAACTGGTTTGATTAGCAAAAACTAGTCAAACACAGGGTCAAATAAATGACAATGAATATTATACCTTCCTTAAATAATACATTTAAAAAAAACCTCATAAATATAATTTTTTGTGCCCTGAAATTTACTATAAATTGTCTATTCCACTGGAACCAAAGACATCTGATGTTTGAGGCACTAGTGATTTCCCATTTTTTCCAGTTTTTCTCCTTTCAGAACCATAATGGATATAAACCCACCCACTTCAGGTTGGTTGAGATTACATGATTTTTTTGACCAATAAAATGCAAGTGAAATATATATCATTCTTGATCTTTGTGAGATCAAATGAATAACATAAGTATCAAGGGAATCATACATTTAATCGTAAGTACCAAGAGCCACAAAGACTTGATGTAAGGAAGGAAAAACATGGTTTTTGAGTCACTAAATTTTTTGTTTGTTTAAAATTTTTAAATAAGTAAATGATACACTTAATGTAACAGGACACTACCTCAGCACAGAGAAGTGAATTTCACTATTATGTAGGAAGTAAACATTTTCAATAAAATATTTACCAATGACAAACATTAGTGTGTATAATTATGTTTCCATACAGGTAGTAATTGATTACAGTTGTTTCACAAGTCACATTCTATATTTAGGCCAAAATATTGCAAATATCTTAAATGTTATACCTAGCAGTTTTCTAACTATGGGAATCATGGGTTTTCTTATTTTCCCCCGACATCCTTAAAGTTTTAAAAAAATTATTTTTACTTTCAAATTTTAAATTTGCTGTCAAAAATTCTCTCATGTGTAGTATAAAGATTTAAAATCAAGAGAGACCGTATTCTATGACATATATGTATGTGCATATATACATATATATCTTATATTTTATGCACTGCATGTATATTATATATACATACATGTGTAAATTATATAAAATATAATACATACATGCAAAGTATATAAAATACATATGTAAATTATTTCCCAAAGGAAAACCCTGATAAGATTTTTGTTGTTAATTACATTATGGTAAAAAAAAAAAAAACTAACAGAAAACAAATATTCATACAAGATAAATTTTTAGCAACTAGCTATGTCCATACAAACACTACCACCACAATTTACAAAAAGTAAATCAAAATAGACAATGGTAAAATAAAAGAAAGCACAGTGCATTTTGGATTCTGAACAATCAGAATTTTGTGTATTTAAAAGTCATTGTATGGTAGCAAATGACTGACATTTTCTTTTTCAACTTTTAAGTTTGAGGTACATGTGCTGGTATGTTATATAGGTAAACTTGTGTCCTGGGGGTTTGTTGTAGATTATTTCGTAACCCAGGTATTAAGCCTTGTACCCATTAGTTACTTTTCCTGATCCTCCCCTCCTCCTATCTTCTACCTTCCAGTAGGTCCTACTGTCTGTTGTGTCTGTTGTTCCCCTCTATGCGTCCATGTGTTCTCATCATTTAGCTCCCAAATATAAGTGAGAACATGTGGTATTTGGTTTTCCATTCCTGCTTTTCTTTGCTAAGGATAATGGCCTCCAGCTCCATCCATTTCCCTGAAAATGACATAATATTTTTTATGGCTGCATAGTATTCCATGCTGTATATATACCATATTTTCTTTATCCAGTCTACTATTCATGGCCATTAGGTTGACTGTATGGCTTTGCTATTGTGAATAGTGCTGCAATGAACATATACGTGCATTTATCTTTATGATATAAGGATTTATATCCCTTTGGGTATCTACCCAGGAATAGAATTGCTGGGTCGAATGTTAATCCTTTTTCACCTCTTTAAGGAATTGCACACTGCTTTCCACAATGATCAAACTAATGTACACTTCCACCAACAGTATATAAGTGTTTCTTTTTCTTCACAACCTCATCAGTGCCTGTTAATTTTTTGACTTTATTATTATTATTATTATTATACTGTAAGTTTTAGGGTACATGTGCACCATGTGCAGGTTTGTCACATATGTATCCACATGCCACGTTGGTGTGCTGCACCCACCAACTCGTCATCTAGCATTAAGTATATCTCCCAATGCTGTCCCTCCCCACTCCCCCCACCCCACAACAGTCCCCAGAGTGTGATGTTTCCTTTCCTGTGTCCATGTGTTCTCATTGTTCAATTCCCACCTATGAGTGAGAACATGTGGTGTTTGGTTTTTTGTCCTTGCGATAGTTTACTGAGAATGATGGTTTCCAGTTTCATCTATGTACCTACAAAGGACATGAACTCATCATTTCTTATGGCTGCATAGTATTCCATGGTGTATATGTGCCACATTTTCTTAATCCAGTCTATCGTTGTTGGACATTTGGGTTGGTTCCAAGTCTTTGCTATTGTGAATAGTGCCGCAATAAACATACGTGTGCATGTGTCTTTATGGCAGCATGATTTATAATCCTTTGGGTATAATTTTTTGACTTTTTAATAATAGCCATTCTGACTGGTGTCAGATGGTATCTCATTAGGATTTTGTTTCTCTAATAATCAGTAATGTTAAGCTTTTTTATATGCTTGATGGCCACGTGTATGTCTTCTTTTGTAAAGTGTCCATGTTCTTTGCCCACTTTTTAATGCTTTTTTTCTTATAAATCTGTTTCAGTTTATCATAGATTCAGGATGTTTATCAGATGCATAGTTGGCAAAAATTATCTCCCATTCTGTGGGTTGTCTGTTGATTTTGTATCCTGAAAATTTGCTGAAGTTGTTTGTCAGCTTAAGGAGCTTTTGGACCAAGACTATGGAGTTTTCTACATACAGGATAATGGTGTCTGCAAAGAGGGATCATCCGACTTCCTCTCTTCCTATTTAAATGCCCTTCATTTCTTTCTCTTGCCTGACTGCTCTGGCCAGGACTTCCAACACTATGTTGAATAGCAATGTGCCAGAGGGCATACTTTTCTGTGTCAGTCTTCAAGGGGAACGCTTCCAGCTTTTGCCCATTCAGTATGATGTTGACTGTCAGTTTCTCGTAGATGGCTCTTACTATTTTGAGGTATGTTCCTTCAATACCTCGTTTATTGAGAGTTTTTTTTAAGCATGAAGGGGTGTTGAATTTTATCAAAAGCATTTTCTACATCTATTGAGATAGTCATGTGGTTTTTGTCTTTAGTTCTGTTTATGTGATGAATCACATTTATTGATTTATATATGTTGAACCAACTTTGCATCCCAAGGGTAAAGCACACTTGAATTTGGAGGATATGCTTTTTGATGTGCTCCTGGATTTGGCTTGCCAGGGTTTTGTTGAGGATTTTTGATTTGTTCACCAATGTTACTGGCCTGAAGTTTTCTTTTTCGTCATGTCTCTGCCAGGTTTTGGTTATCAGGATGATGCTAGCTTCATAGAATGAGTTAGGGAGGAAGACTAAACCAGGAAGAAGTTGAATCCCTGAATAGACCAATAACAGGCTCTGAAATTGAGGCAATAATTAATAGCCTACCAACCAAAAAAAGTCCAGGACCAGACGGATTCACAGCCGAATTCTACCAGAGGTACAAGGAGGAGCTGGTACCATTCCTTCTGAAACTATTCCAATCAATAGAAAAAGAGGGAATCCTCATTCTATGAGGCCAGCATCATCCTGATACCAAAGTCTGGCAGAGACACAACAAAAAAAAGAGAATTTTAGACCAATATCCCTGATGAACATCAATGCAAAAATCCTCAATAAAATATTGGCAAACAGAATCAATGATAGACTGGATTAAGAAAATGTGGCACATATACACCATGGAATACTATGCAGCCATAAAAAAGGATGAGTTCATGTCCTTTGTAGGGACATGGATGAAGCTGGAAACCATCATTCTCAGTAAACTATCACAAGGACAAAAAACCAAACACCGCATGTTCTCACTCATAGGTGGGAATTGAACAATGAGAACACTTGGACACAGGAAGGGGAACATCACACGCCGGGGTCTGTCGTGGGGTGGGGGGAGGGGGGAGGGATAGCATTAGGAGATATACCTAATGTAAATGACGATTTAATGGGTGCAGCACGCCAACGTGGCACATGTATACATATGTAACAAACCTGCACTTTGTGCACATGTACCCTAGAACTTAAAGTATAATAAAAAAAACAACTACTTCATAAATATCCAAGGCAATAAGACTGTAACCTTTAAACACTAAATAAAAATAAAAACTGAAAAAAAGGAACGAGTTAGGGAGGAGTCCTTCCTCCTCAATCTTTTGGAATAGTTTCTGTAGAAATGGTATCAGCTTTATTTTGTATATCTGATAGAATTCAGCTGTGAATCTGTGTGGTCCTGGACTTTTTCTGGTTGGTAAGCTATTTATTACTGATTCAATTTTGGAGCTTGTTATTGGTCTGTTCAGGGATTCAATCTCATTCTGGCCCAGTCTTGAGAGAGTATATGTGTCCAGGAGTTTATTCATTTATTCTAAATTTTTTGGTTCGTGTGCATAGAAGTGTTCATAGTAGTCTACGAGTGTTTTTTGTGTTTCTGTGGGGTCAGTAGTACTATCTCCTTTATCATTTCTAATCGTTTTTATTTGGATAGTCTCTCTTTTCTTCTTTAGTAGTCTAGCTAGAATTCTATTTCATTAGTTTTTCAAAAAAAACCACAACTCCTGAATTCATTAATTCTTTGAATTTTTTTATGTCTCAATCTTCTTCAGTTCAGCTCTTTTTGATTATCATTTGTCTTCTGCTAACATGGGGTTGGTTTGTTCTTGATTCTCTAGTTCTTTTAGTTGTAATATTAGGCTGTTAAATTAAGATCTTTCTAACTTTTTCATGTGGGCATTTAGTGCTATAAATTTCCCTGTTAACACTGCCTTAGCTGTTTCCCAGAGATTCTGGTATGTTGTATCTTTGTTCACGTTAGTTCCAAAGAACTTCTTGATTACTGCCTTAATTTCACTATTTACCCAAAAGCCATTTAGGAGTACATTATTCAATTTCCATGTAATTGTATTGCTTTGAGTGAATTTCTTAGTCTTAATTTGTAATTTGATTGTGCTGTGGTCCGAGAGATTGTTTTTCATGATTTCAGTTCTTTTGCATTTGCTGAGGAGTGTTTTACTTTCAATTATGTGGTTGATTTTAGAATATGTGCCATGTGGCAGTGAGAAGAATATATATTCTATTACTTTTGGGTGGAGAGTTCTGCAGGTGTCTATCAGGTCCTTTTGATTCAGTGCTAAGATTTGGTATTAAATATCTTTGTAAATTTTCTGCCTTGATGATCTGTCAAATACATTTGGTGGTATGAAGTCTGTCACTACTACTGTGTGGGAATCTATGTCTCTTTGAATGTCTCTAATAACTTGCTTTATGAATGTGGGTGCTCCTGTGTTGGGTGCATATATATTTAGAATAGTTAGGTCTTCTTGTTGAATTGAACCCTTTACTACTATGTAATGCCTTTCTCTTTTTGATATTTGTTGCTTTAAAGACTGTTTTGTGACTTTAGGGTTGCAACAAATGCTTTTTTTTTTGTTTTCCACTTGCTTGGTAGATTTTTCCTGTCCCTTTATTTTCAGCCTATTGGTGTCACGCATGTGAGATGAGTCTCTTGAAAACAGCATCCTAATGGGTCTTGGTTTTTCATGTAGCTTGCCACTCTGTGCCTTTTAATTGGGGCATTTAGCCCATTTTCATTCAAGGTTAGTAGTAATATGTGTGGATTTGATCCTGTCATCATGTTAGCTGGCTATTATGCAGACTTTTTCTGTGTGGCTGCTTTATAATATCACTGGTCTGTGTACTTATGTGTGTTTTTTAGTGGCTGGTAATGGTCTTTCCTTTCCATATTTAGTGCTTCCCTCAGGATCTCTTGTAAGGCATACGTATTGGTAACAAATTCCCTTAGCATTTGCTTGTCTGAAAAAGATCTTATTTCTCTGAAGCAACACTTTCATTTGTAAGCATCACTTAATATATTAAATTCTTTTAAAACTATTTTGGATCAAAACCCAAATTACAAATAGTTACAAATTTTACTTCATGTATGGAGAAGAATGGAAAAATATCCACAGTGAGGTAAAGCTAGTACCTACTCGGTAACAATCTGATGGGTTCCTCATGATTTCTTTGCTTACACTAATAATGTTCTGACCTCTCCTAATACATTCTACAAAAAAATCATTTACTATAGACAGGAATCACTGATTTGCTTCAACTGCCATCTCATAAGAATTAAGTACATTATGATGGTCTTATCCTGTACACAGAAACACCCCATTTCTTTTTTTTTTTTTTTTTTTTTTGAGACGGAGTCTCGCTCTGTCGCCCAGGCTGGAGTGCAGTGGCGCGATCTCGGCTCACTGCAAGCTCTGCCGCCCGGGTTCACGCCATTCTCCTGCCTCAGCCTCTCCGAGTAGCTGGGACTACAGGCGCCCGCCACCACGCTCGGCTAATTTTTTGTATTTTTTAGTAGAGACGGGGTTTCACCGTGGTCTCGATCTCCTGACCTCGTGATCCACCCGCCTCGGCCTCCCAAAGTGCTGGGATTACAAGCGTGAGCCACCGCGCCCGGCCTGAAACACCCCATTTCTTGCCACACAGTTGATTTCACTGCTGGAGGAAACTTCAATCAAATAATTATCTCAGCCTTCAAAAATCCTTCACAACTGCATTACCAAATTAAAACATTTTATTTTAAACGTCAAAATACTTTTTAACATGCAACGTTTGGACAGCGAAATTTCTTTTTTCTTACATTAATAGCTTACCACTAGTTTAAAAGTTTAAATTAACTAAGAATGAATAAAAACTCTTCATTAGCTATACCATCGACTAAAGCTAAGAGATTTTATCAAATCATTCTTAGATGTTATATGATATTTGGTGGATGTTTGTGTTTGGTAACAAAGAATAATTTTTGCTCAATTTTTATGCTCATTACACTTCTGTGCACAGTTTATTTAGAAAATAGAAAAGACTATCTATATTGTAAAGTATTATGAATCCCTAAGACAAGCTCATTTTCTGCCACATGGCTGATTCTTTAATAACTTGACCTAGGAATGGCTACTACTAGGGATTATTGTAAAACTGGAGAATTATTTCTCTATATTTCCCTTTTCTCTGATAGCAAACAGGATCTTAACCTGGCCAAGGATTCCTTGGGCTGCTACCCTTCCTTCTCCCCAAATTTGGTCTATTTTTTAAATGAGAAGCCCTTTGTTACCATGGCAAAAAGTTTTATATAAATAGGTTTATAGAGCACCAACTTTAGTCTAGCATTTGCTAATAAGTATCAAATGAATAACAAAAGCAACATCCATGCAGTCATATTTAACAAAGGAAAATATATATTCAAAATCATATTCTAAAGAGCCACAAAAATGCAGGATATAATTCAAGAGCAAATGAACATCAAGTATTCAATTGAGCATTCATTCTAAGTAAATCAGAGTCTTGTTATTTTTGTCTGCTATTATCTTTAGAGCTCCATCAGTAAAAAGAATGGGACTACATACATCATTGAAGGATACATAGGGATAGATTGGAAATCATGGGTGTGTCTGTTTATAATCAATAAATTGATAAAATATTAAAAGAAAATAAAGCAGCACTCTATAATAAAATATAGCACAACTTCTAAGGAAATTTTTAATATTTAATTGCAAAATCAAAAGACAACAGTTTGCAAAATGTCTTTGAAAACAAACAAACCAAAGCTATTTCAAGTAATTACCCTATATTTTGGTGTCTCACATTTTCTGAGTATTACTTATGTGATGAATGCAATCAACCACCAAGATCTCTCTTCAAGAAAGGACTTTTTTCCTCCAGCTTTCATCTGTCATCCACTTCAGGGAATCCCTTTGCTGCAAAGAGACAAATTGTTCAAGGTTACACCCTTCCCATGTCAGCTGGTATTTAAGGACTGATGGAGGCAGGATTGTGAACTTCCAGCCATTTAGGCCAATTACAGGTTGATCCTGGCTCCCTGGAGCTCCCTGCGGTGATGACCGAAGCCCAGTATCACAAACGACTGGTCTTTTCTTGATTTTTCACTTACACAGAGTTTGATCAGTAGGTCATCAGTTAATAAATATCCTACAAACTAAAATCCACCTTAGAGTTAGCTCCTGGAGGACCTAAGTGAATTAAGAGAAGGTTAATAAGGTAGCTGCAGGAACAACTCCATTATTGTCAATTTAAAAAGGTATTTGAGTCCTTTAGTACTTAGCATTGCCAAATATTAGGTTATGGCTAGTAAGGAAAACTTCATTCATTCAGACATATTGAAGTAGAAGGCTTATCTGAGTTTGAAAGCTTAAAACTCATAACAAAACCACCATAATAGGTGGAACACATGATGGTGGTCACAACATAAGCAAAACTATATGTACCTGTCTCCATCTTGGCCTGAGAGGACCAAAGCCATGGGGAGTCAAAGCAGTGATATTCTTGATTTTTGCTGGGATGTTTCTTTCCTTGCCAAGTCTTAGACTCCAGGCTACTTCTCTTTTTGACTATTGCCTGCAATACCAAAGATGTTGGCAAATCGTGACGGTGTGGGTTTCCAACCACATGAGAGCTTCCTGGGCCTCCTTCCCCATCCTTGCACCTGTAGCCACCGTCAGTGGTGTTTGGAGGCTACGGCTGTTCCTACGGATGCTCATAGGACTCATGCATGGTATATCATCTGTATTCGTGGTGAAAAATGGCTACTGAACAACTTGCACAATGGAAGTCTACTCAAGTTGCCTCCTTGTGAAATTAACATACTAACAGCAGTGATAAAAATGTGACCTTCAACCTGCCCTGTAATTTAGAAGTACTAAATAACAAATGTTGTGGTCAAGGAAATGCTTCTCATGACAGTCTAATGATTGTTTTTAGAAAAGGATATACATTGACCTTCAATGTAATAAGAAATGCAACACTTTATGGTGTCCAACTGCTAAGATTTATTTCCAACTTGTCAGACACAACTATTTTGCCCAATCCAAATCAAAGGGAATCAAGGCTGTGAAATCCACACAGGACATCAACGTACACATAAATGAAAACCACAGATGTGTCCGAGGCAACCATACACACACAAATAATATAACTACTAAATTCCACGAAGTAGCTGTTCAGGAATACTTTTCAAATAACTTCAGCAAAAAAGAAACACTATGAAAGCATAAAGAAACTTTCCTAACAACACCTCCAAGGCCAAAGCCTACCAGGTCCCCATCTTCTGCAGGGCCAAAATGTTCATGTGCTTAATAAGTACAATACGAGTAGCACAAGTGGAACTAGTCTGCTTGTAGCATGAGGTGACAACACCATCACCTATGAGAAAAGCCACAAGATGACTGTGACAGGAGTAATAAATATCAACCCAAATGAGAACAATGACCTACAATTCTCATTTAGTGCCACTGGAACTGCAGTGAAAATGTCATTCTTCCTGTCTTCAGTTTTGGAATGAATGCAGGTTCTAGCCTGTTTTTCCCACAAGGATTTCAGTTCAATACAGTTCTAGGTGACACCAGAAATCTCATGTTTAAAGCTTCCAATGACTCACTGAGAGCCATTCAAGCCACCAACGGAAATTCTTTTAAATGTAATCCTAAGGAAAATGTTCATGTTACAAATGCCTTTTCAGTAAGCATATTCAAAGTTTGGATGCTTTCAGGTTTTTTGTTTGAAGGTGACGAGTTTGGATCTGTAGAAGAATGTCAACCAGATGAAAATATGCTGAGTTCTGTTGCCAGTGGAAGCCCTCATACAGGGATTGTCTTAATTGTCTCAGTTGCTTATCTCATTGACAGGAATAGAACTCACGCCTGGCATCAGACAATTTAGCATTCTAAATTACTCTCTACCACTGTAGATCAACAGTAGCTGCCAGAGGTCTACATTCATCTTCCCTGTGATTAAATTGGCAGTGAAATGGAGGCAAACTTTCTTGTAAACCGTTTTTCTAAAACCTGCTTTATAAAATGTAAAGTATTTTTTTATAAAGTAAGTAAAGCAAAATTTACTTACTATGCACAAAAGAGAATTGAAATAGTGGTGTTAGTTTTACTAACTGGTTAAATATTAATATTTACCAAAGTAGAACTCATAGAGAAGGGGAAGAGTAGTTTTTTAAATAAGCACTGACAACATCATTTAACTCCATCATTTAACTTTTTTGTTGTTGTTGTTGTTGAGACGGAGTCTCGCTCTGTCGCCCAGGCTGGAGTGCAGTGGTGCAATCTCGGCTCACTGCAAGCTCCGCCTCCTGGGTTCACGCCATTCTCCTGCCTCAGCCTCCCGAGTAGCTGGGACTACAGGCATCCACCACCACACCTGGCTAATTTCTTTTTTTATTTTCAGTAGAGACGGGGTTTCACCGTGTTAGCCAGGATGGTCTCAATCTGCTGACCTCGTGATCCACCTGCCTCGGCCTCCCAAAGTGTTGGGATTACAGGCGTGAGCCACCACGCCCGGCCTCATTTAACTTTTTAAGTTTCTGGCATTTGCTTTAACCACTCTTTATTTAGATTTAAGGCTTACATAAGGAAAATCTTGGGCTCTAACATTTATAACTAATGAAGGTTAGCTAATTGTTATACTGACATGTTTAAGAGAGCCAAAAATAATAGAAGAAAGAAAAATCTAAAACAAAATATTCTAAAGATAAAAATTTGAAATGTTTAAATTAAGCTATGAAAATCAGGACTGGCATGGCCCACACAGGAAATGAACAGCAAAACACGCAAGCATTTCATAAGCAATCGGGACTATCCTTTAGCATTTTTATGTTCTGCCACCTAAAATCTAGCATGTTTTTAAAATATTAAAACGAGTGCTATTTTTTATTTACAATTTTGTAAAGTGATCTTATGTCTTATGTTTGAAGTTCAGGCTTATCTTCTGCATTTGTGTAAAATATATTTAACTGTACTGATTTATCCACTTAAACCTTGGTTAGGGATATACTCTTTTTTTTTATTTTTTTTTGAGACAAAGTCTCGCTCTGTCACCCAGGCTGGAGTGCAGTGGCGCAATCTAGGCTCGCTGCAAGCTCTGCCTCCCGGGTTCACACCATCCTTCTGCCTCAGCCTCCCGAGTAGCTGGGACTACAGGCGCACACCACCACGCCCGGCTAATTTTTTGTATTTTTAGTAGAGATGGGGTTTCACCATGTTAGCCAGGATGGTCTCGATCTCCTGCCCTTGTGATCCACCCACTTCGGCCTCCCAAAGTGCTGGAAGGGATATACTCTTAAAGGATCAGTACATATGCAATGCATTACCTTTAACAGTACTGACCAAATTTTCTTTTTGTTTGTCTGGAAACAACAACAGCAAATGGCAATTATCATTTATCAATGGGCCAGACATCAGACAGTGAAATTTACATTTGTTATCCTGGGTTATTTCCTTGTTATCTAAATATGCTTCTTATCATTTTACAGATAAGGAAAGTAACTTACATGTTGTTACATGGTCAGCAAATAGGATGACCAGAGTTTGAGTCACTATCTTATTAAGCTTACCATTCATTATCTAGGCCTTGTCAAATGTACACACTGCCTTCTTCTGTGACACGAAAAAAATTTAAATAAATATATTTCTACTATTTCTGAGTATATATCTAATTGTTTCTAGGTTAATAAATTCATATCCTCTTGGCCTGCTATAAGATTTTTTTTTTCTCAGAGTATAATAAGCTCTCACTAAGAAGAAGTCTATGATAGACAACTCCTACCACTCCTTCATCATTAACTGGACAGTTTTCACTTACCTACACAATCGTTCCACTCTGCCATATGCCTCAGGCCTAGTACTGATTGTTCTCCAGTTCAGTAGATTTTCCTAGACATTCCAGGCTTTTAATGCCCTATTGTTCCAGCTTGCTGTCTATTTCACCTCCCCATCATCTCCAAAATATTTTGTTTCTTGTGGAAGCAGAGCTGGTATGAATGCAAAGGGGCTCCTAAAACATACCTATCTCAAAGGGCTACAGTATTTTCTGTGTGATATTCCACAAACAAGTCAAGGAAATTCCTCTTTTGTTGAAAAAAATAGGGAATTTTAAAATAAAAATTATGAAAATTCTACTTCTATTTATTTTATTTACCTTTTTACTTATCCAGGCCCATTCTTCATACAGTGCAGGTTGAATGACTATGAGGTTTAGAATTCTACTAATGTACATGAAGACACTTTTAATCTATAATACAGGTGCCTATTGCTAGTCTACCTGCCTGCATACTTATCAATCCATTTATAATCTATTTCTCTAATTTCTTCTGTTAATCATTCTGTGTTAGGGGTAATGGTGGCAAACAGTGAGGAGACCAGAGTAACATTTGTGGCAAAAATGAATTGTGCCAATTAAGGATGGCTTTCACTAAGTATATAGTTTATCCTTATACAATTGGGCTCTTTATCTCTAAAGTTAAGTGGAAGTTTCTGAAGAACTAATAAAAAGAAATCATTTGTATGAGGGGATGAACCTTCTTCATCTTAAAGTGCTTTAAAAATAGAATTTAGAAGCCTACTTGAAGACAAGCATATGCCTTTTCTATAAATGGTGCTGGGAAAACTGGAAATCCGTATGTAAAATAATGAAGTTGGACCCTTACCATACAATATCTACAAAAATTAATTTAAAATGGATCAAGAATCTAAATATAAGAGCTAAATCTTCAAAACTCTGAGCAAAAATATAGGGGGAAATCTTCGTGACATTAGATCTGGCAACGATTTCTTGGATATGACACTAAAAACACAGATGACAAAAGAAAAAATAGATAAATTGAACCATGTAGAAATTAAAAATTTTGTGCATCAAATGACATTATCAAGAGAATAAAAAGGGAACCTATAAAGTGGGAGAAAGTATTTGAAAATAATGTATTTGATTAATGTTTAATATGCAGAATATAAAAGAACCCCAACACAAAAACAAAGCAAAACAAAAAGCTAACAACCCAATGTAAAAATATGAAAAGGGTTTGAACAGACATTTCTCCAAAGAAGATATACAAACAGCCAATAAGCACAGGAAAATATGCCCAACATCAATACCACAGTGAGACACCATTTCACACCCATTAGGATGGTTAGGATGTAAAAACAAACAATAACAAAAAATAATAAGTATTGTCAAGGAAGAAGAGAAATTGGAACAATTGTATACTGCTGGTGGGAATGTAAAATGGTGAAGCCTCTCTAGAAAACAGTATGGTGGTCATATAAAATGTTAAATATGGGATTACCATATGATCCAACAATTTTACTTCTGGGTATATACCTACAAGAATTTAAAAAGAAGGGACTTAAAGAGATACCTGTATATCCATGTTCATAGCAGTATTATTTACAGTTTACAGTAGGTGAAAGAAACCTAAATGTTCATCAATGGGTGAGTATATTAACAAAATGTGGTATGTTTGTGTGTGTGGTTACAGTTGACCCTTGAACAAAGCAGGGGTTAGGAGTGCTGATCCCCTGCACAATTGAAAATCTGTGTCTAGCGGGTTCTAGTTCAAGATAACTAAATAGAGACCTCAGGCAGCAGTTCTCAGAAAGAAGGAAGTTACAAGTGAATAATTATAACTTGAATAAAATAGCAAGGAAGGGTGCTGGAGTCTAGTGAAGAACTCCTGATAAGAAGCTGGAGCACAGAAAAAAAGGAAGCAAGGCACTGGCAGAGATCAGCTAGGAACTCTAAGCGACTTTTTGTGTTTTGTCAAAAGGGTAAGTGGGAGTATTTTGGCTGCCCTTGTCCCCATGGCAGATCACTGGTATCTGAACTATTGGAGAGCTCACCTGCCTTCACGATCCTAAACACTGGTGTGGACAGCAATTTGGAGATTTCTTAAGGGCATTGCACTAGAATACCAACTCATACTGGGTTGTTTGCCCTCTCCAGAGGCCTGAGAAGTGGTGGTGCTGCATAATACTTAAGCAGCAGCCATCGGCAGACTATGTCCTGCCCCTGAACCTCAGCCCATGAGTCTCCACATCACCAGAACCCTCATAGACATTCCCTAATACCCACTTGGATAGTGGCAGCCACGCAGGGCTGCCAGGACCCATGAAAGCTTCTGGATTCCCAGTGGTTTTGTCCTCAAGGAGTGTTCTCCTAAGGGAAAAGAGAGTGCAGCACACTGAGAGAACACTTCTTGGAACAAAGGAAACCAGAGTGCATATTTTTCGGTGCTTGAGAGCTCCCCACTTGTTTGGGCACTGTGCACAGCCAGGCAAGGGAGGAATTTAGTTCCATCCCAGTGGCCAAGCAGCCTTTATGCTTGTACCCAGGCATGGAGAAGGGAACTTTTCCTCCTCCTGCTACAGACACAGCCATGGCTGCTCCTATGTGAAATTGGCAGAAGTGCAAAGGAGGATGGTCTTTCTGGGCTTTTAAGGGGAACTGTGTCCTCAGAGGTAGTGTGGCCACTGGGCCAAGGTTTGTGTGAAAGGCAAGGCTCCTTCCCACCTCTACACAGAGTGACAGTGTTCCTGAAACTGGGAGCAGAAAAGCAGAAGGCTATGTGTTTTGGGCTGAGGGAAGAAGTTTCTCACTGAAGCCATTTCAGTGGTGAGCCACAGGACAGGCATCTTTTATGGCTCTCAGCTACATTGCATCCTGGTGATAGATAAAGATGTCTAACAAAGGTGTGTTGAAAACACCAGGGCTGAGGCATAACAAGGAAGTAGATTGCATTCCTGCCTGCTGAGGGTATGGAGCTGCATCAGTTGTCTCCCCTGCAGCAGAGATTTCCGTGCATTTCACTGGGAGCTCCCTTGCCATCCACATCAGGGATGGTGCTTGTACTCACCATTGGGGGATATGAGTGTGGGTTTGCCTAGTCCAGCTCCACCCAGCTTTGTACTCTTGCTCTGGGGCTGAATGGGGAGCTCAGGCCACTGTGCACTCCACAGACCAGCCCAATGCCTGAGCCAAGAGAGAGCTTTTCCAGGTAAACAAATATGTATCATACACCCAACTGCTACTGCTGCACCCTGCTGTTATCTGTAAGTGTTGCATACTGGCCTGATGGTTGAATTGCACAACCCAATGCAAAGTCTGTTAATAGAACTGCACGGTGCTTGGGAATGAGATAAGCTACTTAAGGCCTTCACTATCCTGGCCTTGCAGAAGATCATGACCTGCTAACATGCCCAATATACTGCTATTACAACCAGCATTTGAGACAGCTACCGCACTAAGGCTATCTATAACCAAGAAACTCATACAGAGTCATTGCCATCGAAAGCACCCAGAACCGAAGCCAAACCACCCTATACAACATATATTATACTCATATCCTCAAGTGAACAAACAAATACCATCCAAATGAAAGTAAATTCAAAAATAAGAAGGGCTATTTTCTCCAAAGAAAAACAAAGCAGCAAAATAATTCTAGAAGTATGAAAAAACAGTGTTATGATACCCTCAAAGGATCACAGTAATTCTCTTGCAAAGGATTCTAACCAAAAAGAGATCTTTGAAATGTTAGATAAATGATTCAAAATGTTGATTTTTAAAGAAGCTCAATGAGATCCAAAAGAAAAACAAATACAAGGAGATCAGAATATCCATTCAGGATGTAAATGAAAAATTTGACAAAAAGATACATTTTAAAAATTCTAAACAGGACCACTGGAAATGAAAAATACAGTGAAGGAATTACAAAATACCATTGGAAGCTTTAACAATAGACTAGACAAAGCATAACAAAGAATCTCATAGCCTGAAGACAGGTCTTTGGAATAAACCCAGTCAAAAATAAAAAATAATTTAAAAAATAAACAAAGTTTTAAAGAAGTCTGAGAATATGTAAAATGTTGAACCTATGCGCCATACGTATTCCTGAGGACAAAGAAGAAACAAGAAGTTTGGAAAACCTATTTGAAGAAATTGAGAAAAATTTCCTTAGACTTGCTAGAGATTTAGACGACCAAACACAAGAGGCTCAGAGGACTATAGGAAAATACAATGCAAGAAAGACGGCATCAAGACATATAGTCATTAGACTATCTAAAGTCGATGTGAAGAAAAAAGTTATAAAATCAGCAAGAGAAAAACATCTAATCACATATTTTAAAAAATCCTATCAGACTGACAGTGGACGTCTCAGTAGAAACCTTACAAGCCAAAAGAGATGGGGTCCTATTTTCAGAGTTCTGAAAGAAAAAAATCTGCCACCCATGAATTTTGTATCCTATTGGAATAAGCTTCAAAAATGAAGGGGAAATTAAGTATCTCCAGGACAATCAAACGCTAAGAGAATTTGTTACCACTAGACTGATGCAACAAAAATGCTTCAGGGAGTTCTAAATATGGAAACAAAAGATTGATACTTACAATGATAAAAACACAGGTCTTTAAACTCACAGGTCATAAAACTCACAGGTCTTATAAAAATAATTACACAAGTGAGACTGCAAGACAACTAGATAATAATTAACATTATGACAGGAAAAACCTCATATATCAATATTAACCTTGAATGTAAATGGACTAAACGTTCCACTTAAAAGGTACAGATTTGAAGAATTGACTTAAAAAACATTATTCAACCATATGCTGCTTACAGGAAGTCCACCAAAATGGGAAAGACACTTACAGACTGAAGGTAAAGGGGTGGAAAAAGATATTACATGCAAACAAAAATCAAAAGCAAGCAGGAGTAGCTATGCTTATATCACATCAAACTGACTTTAAATCAACAACAGTTAAAAAACAACAACAAAGAAGACAAACAAGGTAATTATCTATTGATAAAGGGATGAGTTCAACAAGAAGATATAAGAATCTTAAATATATATGTGCCTAAAACTGGAGCATGCAGATTCATAAAACAAATACTACAAAACCTATGAAGAGATACACAGCAATACCATAATAGTGGTAGTTTCAAACCTCACCAACAGCACTACAAAGATCATCAAGACAAAATCAATAAAGAAATAATGGGTTTAAATTGGATTTAGACCAAATGAACCTAACAAAAATTTACAGAACATTCTATCCAACAACCATAGGATATCCATTCTTATGAATTCATGGAACATTCTCCAAAACAGACCATGTGTTTGCCATAAAGCAAGTCTCAAAAATTTTAGAAAACTGAAAAAGATCAAGAATCTTCTCAGACCACAATAGAAGAAAAATAGAAATAAATCTCAAGAGGAACTCTCAAAGCTATACCAATACATGGAAATTAAACATTCTGCTCCTGAATGATCTTTGAGTCATGAATGAAATTAAGACAGTAATTTAAGAAATTATTTAAACAAATGAAAATAGAGACACAATATACCAAAATGTCTTGCACATATTTTAAAAAATACTAAAAGGGAAGTTGGTAGTGTTAAATGTCAGCATAGAAAAATAAAATGATCACAAACTAACAACCTGATGTCTCACCTAAAGGAAAGACAAAGTCAAGAACATACCAAGCCCAAACCTAGCAGAGGAAAAGAACTAATAAAGATTAGAGAAGAACTAAATGAAAGTAAGTCCTAAAAAACAGTAACAAGGATAAATAAAAAGTTTGTTCTCTAAAAAGATAAACAAAATTGACAGACTGCAAAACTAGACTAACCAAAAAAGAGAGAAGATTCAAATATGCACAATCAGAAATGATAAAGGTGACATTAAAACTGACACCACAGAAATATATACTATCGTCAGAAACTACTATGAATGTCTCTTCACACACAAGCTAGAAAATCTAGAAGAAACAGATCAATTCCTGGAAACATGCAACCTCCAAAGATTGAACCAGGAAGAAATAGATATCCTGAACAGACCAATAATGAGGAGTAAGATTTAACCAGTAATAAACTTTTTCTCAAGAAAAAAAGGGGTCAGGACCAGATGAATTTACAGCCCATTTCAACCAGACATAAAAATAACTGGTATCAATCCTATTGAAATTGTTCCAAGAAATTGAGAAGGAGGGAATCCTCCCTAACTCATTGTATAAACTCTGTTATCATTGTGATTCCAAAGACACGCAAAGTCACAACAACAACAACAGCAAAGAAAACTACAGGCAATATTTGTAAATGCATATGGAGGCAAAAATCCTCAACAAAATATAGCAAGACAAATTCAACAGCAAATCAAAAAATTAATACAACACAATCCGGTAGGTTTTATTTCAGGGATGCAAAGATGGTTCAATTAAATGTGATTAACCTAACAATCAGAATTAAAAACAAAAAACATATAATCATCTCAACATATGCAGAAAAAAGCATTTGATAAAATTCAGCATCCCTTCATGATAAAACCTTCAAGAAACTAGGCATCAAAGAACATACCTCAAAACAATAAAAGCCATATACAAAAAGAAACCCACAGCCAACATCAAACTGAACAGGTAAATGTTGAAAGCATTCCCCATAAGAACTGGAAAAGACAAAAATACCCACTCTCACTACTCCCATTCAACTTATTACTGGAAGTCCTAGCCAGAGCAATCAGGCAAGAGAAAGAAATAAAAAGCATCCAAATTAGAAAACTGGAAGACAAATTATCTTTTTGCTGATAATACGATCTTATACTTAGAAAACTCTAAATATTTCTCCAAAAGACTGCTAGATTTGATAAATGAATTCAGAATAGTTTCAGTATACAAAATCTAGGTGCAAAAATCAGTAGCATTTCTATATGCCAATAACAATCAAGCTGAGAACCAATCAAGAAGTCAATCCTATTTACAGTAACTACAAAAAAAAAATACCAAGGAATAAATTAAACTAAGGAGGTGAAAGATCTTTACAAGAAAAACTACAAAACCTTGATGGAAGAAATTGCAGAAGACACACACACAAAAAAAAATTAGAAAAGCATCCCATGCTCATGAATTAGAAGAATCATCATTGATAAAATGATCACTCTGCCCAAAGCAATCTACAGATTCAAAGCAATTTCTATCAAATTACCAAAATACTTTTTCACAGAATTAAACAAAAACCCTAAAATTCATATAGAACCACAAGAGCCTGAATGGCCAAAACAATCCTAAGCAAAAAGAACAAAGCCAAGGTGTTACATTACCTGACTTTAAATTATACTGCAAGCTATAGTAACTCAAACAGCATAGTATTGGTACAAAAAAAGACACACATAACAATGGAAAGGAATAGATACCTACAATCAACTGACAGTCAACAACGTAGATAAAAATAAACTATGGCGAAAGGACACCTTATTCAATAAATAATACTGGGAAAATTGGCTAGTTATAGGCAGAAGAATGAAACTTGACCCCTATCTCTCACCATACACAAATATTAACTCAAGGTAAATTAAAGATTTAAACGTAAGACCTGAAACTATAAAAGTAATAGAAGAAAACCTAGGAAAATCTACTGGACACTGGCTTAGGCAAAGAATTCATGACTGAGGCCTCAAAAGCAAATTCAACAAAATCAAAAATAGACAAATGGGACTTAATTCACCTAAAATGATTCTGCACAGCAAAAGAAATAATCAACAGAGTGAATAGTCAACCAGCAGAATAGGAGAAAATATTTGCAAACTGTGCATTTGACAAATGACTAATATTTAGTATCTGCAAGAAACTTAAACAATAAGAAATAAATAACCCCATTACAAAGTGGGCAAAAGACATGAACATTTTTCAGAAGAAGACATACAAATGGCTAATAAGCATGTGAAATATGCTAAACATCACTAATTAGAGAAATGCAAATTAAAACCACAATGAGATACTATCTTACACCAGTCAAAATGGCTATTACTAGAATTTCAAAATGTGGCAGATGTTGGCATGGATGTGGGGAAAAGGGACACTTACACATTGTTGGTGGGAATGTAAATTGAAACAATCTCTATGGAAAACAGTATGGAGATTCCTCAAAGAACCAAAAATAGAACTACTATTGGATCCAGCAATCCTACTACTGGATATATTTCCAAAGGAAACAAAATTTTTATATCTAAAAGACATCTGCACTTGTATGTTTATTACAACACTGTTCACAATGGGAAAGATAAGGAATCAACCTAAGTGCTCATCAACAGATGATTAAAGAAAATGTCTCTCTCTCTCTCTCTCTCTCTCTCACACACACACACACACACACACACACACACACACACACACACACACACAAATACTACTCAGCCATAAAAAATCATAAAATATTTTGCAGCAACATGGGTAGAACTGGAGGCCATTATCTTAAGTGAAATAATTCAGAAATAGAAAGTCAGGTACTGCATGTTCTCACTTATCAGCAGGGGCTATATAATGTGTACACACAGAAATAGAGTGAAATGATAGAAATTGGAGACTCGGAAAGGTGGGAGGGTGCAATGTGGTTGAGGAATGAGAAATTACCTAATGGGTACAATGTACATTATCCAGGTGATGGTTACACCAAAAACCTAGACTTCACCACTACACAAAACTTCCATGTAACAAAACTACACTTGTACCTTCTAAACCTGTAATAATATCAATAAATATCAATAAAAAATCTGTGCATCACTTTTGATTCCCCAATAACTTACCTACTAGTAGCCTGCTGTTTATTGGAAGCTTCACAGATAATATAGTTGAGTAACACATATTTTGTACATGTATTATGTACTGTATTCTTACAATAAAGAGAAAACATGTTATGAATAAAATCATAGGGGGAGAAATACATTTATAATAATGTATGGTATGTATCAATACCATAAGAGTACGTCACCTGTTTACAAGATGAATCATCTCTGAAATGGTGGACAATAATAGCTGCAGACCTCAATCTACAGTACATATAAACTTTTTCTTGTAATGTGATGACTTTTCTCTGATTCTTGGACGTACTTCCAGCATCACTAGTAGCACTTCATATGGGTCCTATGATGTTATGCAGGGTTTATGGTATTCCACTAAACATAATTTAAAAATATGAGAACCATGAAAGATAACTTTTTAGTGTGGTACACAATTTACTGGAGAGATGAACTGCTCATTTGGAGATGATTAGCATCACATGGCTTTTTAAGTGAATACTCCCTAACACTTGAGTTTACCACAACAGGGGGTGGTTATGAAATTATTAGAACACTACAATATGTACTATAGTTAATTTTATAATTTTGATTTAATGTTGCATCTTTACATTTGTGTACATTTCTCTCAACTGCAAATAGTGCCACATATGATCTGTGTGAGCAAAAGCTTTGATAAGTTTTAAATTTGTATAATAGGTTTGTGTATATTTTATGGTAGTATATGATAAAATAGACTATTACTTGTATATATATAATGCATTAATAATTTACCTTTTTCTTAATTTCTTTTGATATTTCTAGGCTATGTGGTTTGCTATGAGTTTTTTTCAAATTTTTAAAAATCTCCAAAATTTTTTCTAATATATATATTGAAAAAAATCAACATACAAGTGGACTCAGACTATTCAAATTCATGCTGTTGAAGGGTCAACTACATATACAGATACATAAATACAATAATGTATGTGTATATATAGTATATACATATCCATACACATCCAATAAAATATTATTCAACCTTAAAAGGAAGAAAATTCTGACACATTCTATAACATGGACAAGTCTTGACAACATTATGTTAAGTGAAATAAGCCAGGAGAAAAAGGACAAATACTATATAAATCACTTATATAAGGTACCCAGAGTAGTCAAAATCATAGAGACAGAAAGTAGAATGGTTGTTACCAGGGGATGGGGGGAGGAAAAAATGGGGAGTTATTTTTTTCCTGGGTATGGAGTTTCAGTATGTGAAGATGAAAAAATTATTTAGATGGGTGGTGGTGATGGTTGTAAAACAATGTGAATGTACTTAATACCATCAAACTGCACACTTAAAATTGGCAAAAAGGGTAAGTTTTATATTATCTATAATTTACCACAATAGAAAGATGAGAATAAGATTGATATTGTGTTTCAAAATATGGGACCCATAAATGAAGAAGGAAAACATTGGAATATGCAATACTTTGCTTAACTACAAGGAGAAGATTAGTAACCATTCAACTAACTGAAATGTAAACAAATTATAATTTAACTATCTATATCAAGATATAATTTAATACATACACACACACACACACACACACACAGACGGACATATCCCAGTCAAGTGGAATTAGAGACCCTCAATCTAAAATCATAATGGTGCCCAAAAATCAATTTTAGCTCTCACACAGTCTTTGAGAATCAAATACAGGACACAGATTTTTCTCTGCAGAGAAAATTGTATACATAAATATATTAATAAAATAGTGCCTTCTAAGATCATGGAGAAGTCCTGACAGCCATGGAGTAGAAAGGAAATTGTCATCCCAGATTTTTCTTTTTTTTAACTTTTAAGTTCAGGGGTACACGTGCAGGTTTGTTAGGTAAACTTTTGTCATGGAAATTTGTTGTACAGATTATTTCGTTGCTCAAGTATTAAACCTAGTACCCAGTAGTTATTTTTCCTGATCATATCCCTCCTCCCAATCCCCGTGTTCTGATTGTCCCAGTATGTGTTGTTCCCCTCTGTGTGTCCATGGGTTCTCATCATTTAGCTCCCACTTACAAGTAAGAACATGTGGTATTTGGTTTTCTGTTCCTGCATTAGTTTTCTAAGGATAATGATCCCCCAGCTCCATTCATGTTCTTTCAAAGGACATGATCTCATTCTTTTTTATGGCCACATAGTATTCGATGGTGTATATGTACCATATTTTCTTTATCCAGTCTATCATTGATGGGGATTTAGGTTGATTCCATATCTTTGTTATTATGAATGGTGCTGCAATGAACATATGCATGCATGTGTCTTTATAAAAGAATGATTTATATTCCTTTGGGTATATACCCAGTAATAGAATTGCTGGGTCAAATGGTACTTCTGTCTTTAAGTCTTTGAGGAATCACCACACTGTCTTCCACGATGGTTGAACTAATTTATATTCCCATCAATACTGTATAAGTATTCTTTTTTCCTTCTCAACCCCACCAGTATCTGTTATTTTTTGATTTTTTAATAATAAATAGCCATTCTGACTGTTGTGAGATGGTATCTCATTGTGGTTTTGATTTGCATTTCTCTAATGATTAGTGATGTTAAACTTTTTTTCATATGATTGTTGGCTGCATGTATGTCTTCTTTTGAAAAGTGACTGTTCATGTCCTTTGCCCTTATTTTATTGTGGTTGTTTGTATTTTTCTTGTAAATTTGTGTAAGTTACTTATAGATGCTGGATATTAGGCCTTTGCCGGATACATAGTTTGCAAAAATTTTCTCCCGTTCTGTGGGTTGTCTGTTTACTCTGTTGATAGCTTCCTTTGCTGTGGAGAAACTCCTTAGTTTAATTATATCCCATTTGTCAATTTTTGCTTTTGTTGCAATTGCTTCTGGCATCTTCATCATGAAATCTTTGTCCATGGCCATGTCCCAAACGGTATTGCCTAGGTTATCTTCTAGGGTTTTGTAGTTTGGGGTTTTATATTTAAGTCTTTAATCCATCTTGAGATAATTTTTGTATACGGTGTAAGGAACAAGTGCAGTTTCAATCTTGTGCATATGGCTAGCCAGTTATCTCAGCACCATTTATTGAATAGGGAATCATTTCCCCATTGCTTGTTTTTGTCAGCTTTGTCCAAAATCAGATAGTTGTAGGTGTGCTGCCTTATTTCTGGGTTCTCTATTCTGTTCCATTGGTCTATGTGCCTGTCTGTACCAGTGCCATGCTGTTTTAGTTACTGTAGCCCTGTAGTAGAGTCTGAAGTTGGATAGTGTGAGGCCTGCAGCTTTGTCCTATTTGCTTGGGATTGCCTTGGATATTCAGGCTTTTGCTTTTTGGTTCCATATGAATTTTAAAATTGTTTATTCTAGTTCTGTCAAGAATCTCAATGGTAGTTTAATGGGAATAGCACTGAATCTATAAATTGCTTTGGTCAGTGCGGTCATTTTAATATTGATTCTTCCTATACATGAGCATGGTATGTTTTTCCATTTGTTTATGTCATCTCTGATTTCTTTGAGGGGCGTTTTGTAGTTCTTGTTGCAGAGATCTTTCACCTCCCTGGTTAGCTCTATTCCTAGGTATTTTACTTTTTTGTGACAATTGATCACCCTAGATTTTTCTATGGCTCACTTATATGTAATGTAATCTGAAATAATGACCTGGCAAAATAAGAGTTCTTCTTGTTTAATGTTTTGTTTTATTTAAAGTAATTTTATAAGACAGTTTAAGCAATTAAGATTAGCTTTATATTTTGACTTTTTTAAAATTTAAAGCTTAACGGTTTTTCATGCTATTAATTAGATTTCATTGTACTATGTCATTTATGAAGCATAGTATACAACAGCATTTCTCAACTAATAAGCTAATGAAAACATACTTTTTAAGGAATGAGTCAAAAGTGTTCTTTTTAGTGGCAATAAGATTTGTGATGGGGGACACTCTCACCTTCCTGATCATACACACAGATAAAAAATTTAAAGAATTTCATTCTCTAAACCAAAAAAAAAAAAAAAATCAGTATATGATAGTAGAACCAGGAAAACAGAACAGCATGCAAGAGAAGAAAAGGGAAGAAATAAAAATAAGTAGGAAAACCAAAATAGAGTGGAAGAGGAAGAGAGAAGGTGAGAGAGAGGGCAAGCAGTAGGAAGGCATAATGTCAAGTTATTGTCATATATATCTTTGCATTACAACTTTAGTTATTTGACTCTTTACTGGAGGGCAAAATTATCTCATCTGCTGTTGTAGCTACATCAATCTAAAATTACAATGGTGCTCACACATCAATTATGATGATACCAATGTTTTGTGACAGCATAATTTAATCAGATCACTGTAATTAAATTTTCCAAGTCATTAAATCACCTTTTACAAAGTATATTACTTTTATTTCAATTATTAATTCAATTTAATGAACATTTCATGCTCTCTTTCCTATATATTATTTTTTAAGTTATCTTATGTGCCTCCTTATACTCTACAGGTTCATTTTAATTTTCAAAGAGCAATAGATTCAGGAGATAAATGTATTAAACAAAGACATTCAGCACATCTTGAAACCTTCCCATGAAGAACAATCACACACATTAAACAGATTTTAGAAAATATTTAAGACCAGAATGTGTGTGAATATATAATTCCGAAGACAAAGAATATAAATTTTACCCTTGGTGTCATACATTTTGACTGACAATGAAACTAATAATTTAAAACTGTAAATCTCAAATGATTAAAAGAGGAAGAAGACAAAGAAGAGAAAGAAGCAAAAGGGACTACTGCCACTACTGGAGGATTTCCTAGAAGAAAGAGTAGGAGATTTTCAAAAAATAATCATAGAATAAGAAAGATACTTTTAAGGGTGACACCAAGCCTTGAGGACATAAATAATAAAAGTTTTATATATTCAGATATATAAATAACCTAACGTTTTACAGAATAAATTTCAGAATAAGCAAAGGCAAAATGATTAACTGGAATAAAAATCATATTTTTAACTCATTGCAAAATGATAGTTTGTCCCCAATCCCATTACACTCTTCTTCTACAGTATTAGTTTCACTATGCAGAACATGTCAATCTAAAGACTATATTTCCTAGATTCCCAACATCTAGATATGGCCTTGATCAAAGTTCTGACCAATAGTGTTTGACTGTGAGTGAGGCATACTATTTTTGAATCTTGCCCTTATAACAACTATGGGTAGGTTCCTCTAGATCTCTCCATTCTCCATCTCTGGGGACAGTAAGAACTAGAGCTGTCAAATTGGACCCATCATTGGAAGCCATATACTGATCCTTGGGCTCTGTGTGTCTATCAAAACTATTATATGAGAGAAAGAAAAAGAAACTTCCAGTTCATTTAAGCTACTCTATTGGGACATCTTTTTAATATAGCAATAGAAGCTGTCCCCTAAATGACACATTGTTCTTTGAAGTGATAACTTCTCTAGTATTTAAAGATCTCTTTTAACTAAAATAATAAGATTAACAATGCAATAGAAAAATTAGCTAAGGAAATAGTTCACAAAAAAGGAAATAGAAATTGATCTTAAACATATGAAGGGCCGGGCGTGGTGGCTCATGCCTGTAATCCTAGCACTTTGGGAGGCCGAGGCGGGTGGATCACGAGGTCAGAAGATCGAGACCATCCTGGCTAACACGGTGAAACTCTATCTGTACTAAAAATACAAAAAATTAGCTGGGTGTGATGGCGGGCGCCTGTAGTCCCAGCTACTTGGGAGGCTGAGGCAGGAGAATGGTGTGAACCCGGGAGGGGGAGCCTGCAGTGAGCTGAGATCGTGCCACTGTACTCCAGCCTGGGCAACAGAGCAAGACTCCATCTCAATATATATATATATATATATATATATATATATATATATATATATATATGAAGAATTGTTAAATCTCTCACAAAAGTAAAGAATGAAAACAGAGATTCTATTGAGAGGGTATTTTGAACTATCAAATTGCCAAGAATCTGAGAATCTGAGAGCTTGGTAACATGTTATGTTCATGAGCATAAGGGGAAACAGGTACTCTTATGAATTGTTGATTAGAGTATAAAAGTGCAAAATGCACACAGACACAAACTTTTTGATATTCCACTCCTAGGAACTCATCATATACATATACACAAATGCAAAGTGGCATGTGTATAAAGTAATTTATTTAGTCACTATTTGTTTTAGCAAAGGATCACAAATCACCTAAGTATTTATTGGCAGGAGACTGCTTGTGTAAATTATGATCCCGATGCTATAGTTTGGATGTTTTGAGCCCTCAAACCTGATGCTGGAGATGGGGACTAGTGGGAGGTTTTTGGGTCATGGGGGCAAATCTCTCATGAATAGATTAACTGTCTTCCTTGGGGAAAAGAATGAGTGACTTCTCTGCTAGTACCCATGAGAGCTGGTTATTAAAAAGAGCCTGGCACCTCCCCTCTCTTTACCTTTTGTTTCTGCTCTTGCCACGTGATCTGTGCATACATTGGCTTTCCATTGCCTTCTGCCATGACTGGAAGTAGCCTGAGGCCCTCACCAGAAGCTGAGCAGATGGCGGTAGCATGCTTCTTGTCCAGCCTGAGGAATCGTGAACCAAATTAACCTCTTTAAGTTATAAATTACCCAGTATTAGGTATTCCTTTATAGCAACACTAAATGGACTATGATACCAACCAATTAAATACCACAGAGCACTAGAAAAGATTGAGGGAATCCTTTACACACTAATATATATAATAATCTCAAAGATACATATTTTACTGATAAAAGAACATTATATATAATTTCGCATTTATATAAAATTAGGGAAAACATTAACTTAGACTTGATTATAGTTATAGCATATTTCTGTATTTCTAAAAAGATAAGAAGGAAACTGGCAACCTTATATACCTCTACTAAGGGGAAGTAGATTATTGGTGTATAGGAGTGGAAGAAACTATATAATTTATTTGTGACTTATAAATTTTAAGTCATGTGGCCATATTATTCAAGCAAAAAATAAAATATAAAAATCAAAGAGTTGGTAGAACCTCATATTTTTTTTTTCAATTTTTAATAAGATCAAAATTTTGTACCATGGGATAGAGGCTGTATTCTAAATACTAAAGGTAAAATACAACAAATACTACATTAATCATAATGTTGATTATTTTCATTGGTAGAGTAAGATAATTATTAATGCAATACGAAGCAAAAATAAAGCAATTAGAATGAATGACATTCTTAAAATTTTGCTTTAAATGCATTAAAATGTGAAATATAGACTTTGAGTTTCAAGAGACAAATGATTTTTCCAAATGGGAGGAAATGGTGATAAATACATGAAAATACAAATCATCCATTTGTCCTCTGAACATTTTCACCCTTATATTAAATAGCATGGAGTCTTATATTCAGGATTTGGAATTGAAGTTGTGTCTACTAACACTAATGTTCAGTGTAAGTATACACTATATGTTGAAGGTTAGGTTTTCACTCCTGTATTTATAAAGTATGATCAAAGCCCCAAAAAGAATTTCTAAAATTTTAAATATCCATATGTATTAGTCTGTTCTGACGCTGCTGATAAAGACATACCTGAGACTGGGCAATTTACAAAAAAAAAAGAAGGTTAGTTGGACTTACAGTTCCATGTGGCTGGAGAAGCCTCCCAATCACGGTGGAAGGCAAGGAGGAGCAAGTCACATCTTACATGGATGGCAGCAGGCAAGGAGAGAGGGCTTGAGCAGGGAAGCTCCCCCTTAAAGAACCATCAGATCCCATGAGACTTATTCACTATCATGAGAACAGCATGGGAAAGACTTGCCCCCATGATTTAATCACCACCCACTAGGTTTCTCCCACAAAATGTGGGAATTCAAGATGAGATTTGGGTGGGGACACAGCCAAACCACATCACCATATAACAAGTGATATAACTTTGTCTTTAGATAACCCAGTAAGTTTTCTAAATTGTGTGTATGTGTGTGTGTGTGTGTGTGTGTGTGATTTTAAACGTCTAATGCCTGGGAAACATACAACAGTAATAAATCTATTCTGTACTTCAGCGGAGGGGGATCCTACAACATAAGGCAAAATTATTACACCTTATGATATTCCTCCATTTAAATGTCTTCAGTGCAATAGAGCAATAAAGAAAATGTCTTGTAAGCAATGTAAATTTTCAGGCCCCACTCCCTGACCTACTGAATTAGTGACTCTGGGAGCAGTAGAAATATGTATTTTAACAAGACTTCCCAGTGATTACAGTTTGAAAACTACCATTTTAATTTAATGGGAAGAATCAGTATTAAGTATCACCTAAGACAATATTATTTTTTGGCATGAGACCAAACTAAAATAATAAATATCTCTTCAAAACTTTATTGCCAAATTTGAAATATGATGTTTGAATTGAAACTATATATTGTATCACGTAAATTCATTATATATATTATTTATTATATAAACACACATGGTACATATATATATAAAATTACATAAGCTATTTTAGAAGCAGAAGTTCTCTAACCTGGAGTCTATATATTTCCATATAATTATTTTTCTCTGCAATTTTATGTATACTAGTTTATGCACTAAAGTCACCCTATTTTGAATATTTGTTCAAATTGTGGAGATTAATTACCATGGAATGCATAATGAGGCATTCAAGAAAATTGAGACTTCTAAAATCTACCACAGTTTTGGAATCCAACACAGCTATGTCCAATGGCTCTTTAATCAATAATAATTTTAAAACACCATCTCTTCATTTGAAAGAAGCAATTTACTTTCAGCATGCTTCACACATACACAAACACACACACACATACACGTGTGCGTAAGTTTCTTTAAAAATTTTAACTATGAAGACTAATAAATACTAAAATATTATAGCATGATATTTAAAATAGAGGCATTTTAAAAAGAGATATTTATCAGATTCCTCTTTTTCATACTAAATTACTATTGAAGTGTTCTCTCATTTCTATCTCTGCAATTTATTTTTAACCCACTCATCTCTCTTTTATTCTTTCCTAAACTTTTTGCACTTTACACAGAATGTTGCTTTTCTCATTATCTGAAATCCCTGATCCCTGTGTCAACCCACTCTTAAATTATTCTAAACCGTTTAAATGACTTCCTTAATCACAAGTCTGGTTCTAGTTTTCGTGGGTTCTTCATTAGTTCCTAGTTATTTATGGAATAGAGGTAAGAATCATGCTTTTAGCTATGGAAGGGACTTTATTCAATCTGCTTCATTTTACATGAAACTGAGACCCAGATAGGTTACAAAAGTTCCTGGGGTCAACTCAACAAATTGTTACGGGAGCACTAGAGCACTCAGTTAACTGATCTCAATTGACAATAGCATCTTAAATTTTAATCCAAGACTTTGAAGTTTCAGAATATAATCTAAAGCACATCTTCCCGTATTTCCTTTCATAAACCGTATGTACGGATTTATGGAATTATTTACTATTTCCTATACATACCCCAGGTTTACTCACCTCATGCTCATGCTCTTTTTCTCTGCTTAGAAATTCCTTTGTTCCTCTCAATTTTTGAAAATACGTATCTCTAGTATTAAAGGTCCATCTCATACGTCACCTCCTCCATTGAATCATTTGTGATCTCCAAATTATAAGTGGTCTCTTTTCTGAGACCTCTCATTACTCTTAAGCAAATGTCATAATATTTTCTATCTCATATGAGTACTTAATATATATATTCCAGGTGGGTGCAGTGGCTCACGCCTGTAATCCCAGCACTTTGGGAAGCTGAGGCAGGCGGATCACGAGGTCAGGAGATCGAGACCATCCTGGCTAACACGGTGAAACCCTGTCTTTATTAAAAATACAAAAAAAAAAAATTATCTGGGCGTGGTGGTGGGCGCCTGTAGCCCCAGCTACTCAGGAGGCTGAGGCAGGAGAATGGCGTGAACCCGGGAGGCAGAGCTTGAAGTGAGCAGAGATCGCGCCACTGCACTCCAGCCTGGGCGACAGAGCGAGACTCCGTCTCAAAAAAAAAAAAAAAAAAAACCATATATATATATATATTCCATTCCTCTCTTGAACTATTTTTGAAAGATTTTTTTTGTCTGATTCATATTTATAACTAACATAGAGCCTAACAGAGTGTGTTAGGCATAGCATTATCTGTTAAATGAGGATTTAAATTGATGAATCAAAGCACTTTCTCCAATTTTAATGAACATAATTGATATAGTACAGCTATATTGTCTAAAACTGGGAGGTTCTTACATACTTTTGGGGACTACTGAATAGTGTTCAGGTACGATGATTTTTTAGGGTTTTGGAGAGGTCTTCTGAAAGTGTTCTATCCATAAAAATCTTGCTACTTAACATTATAAAATAATGTGTAATAAACACTATATCAAAGCATTACCAAAAAAATTCTGAAGCTGAAGCTTAGGACAAACTCACTTTAGAATATATTTACCTGTGATCTTGAAGAACCACCTGCTTTACCATTAAAATTAACATTGTTTTCTTGTGTGGAGTCAGGATAAGGGCTGGTGGACACCATTGCAAAACATAGATAGCATTGTTGCTGGAAGAATTGGCTCTCTATTCTAACAACTAAATATTACAAACAAAGAACAAACTCAACTTCAACAAAATGTAGGCTGAATTTAATAACTCAGACGATCAAGTTCAGAGTCAGAATGAGAGGGCATAGATACAAGGAGTGGAAAAATTCCTGACAATTTTTTCTTACTATCTAATAGGAACTCTGTCTCCTGTATAAATTTTTATTCCTATGATTTTGTAGAGCTTCTGTTCTTCTAAGCAAATTCAGATGAAGGCAATAGTTGAATCAAGCCAGGTTTGCTCAGGAGTACTCTTCTCTACATTACATTTTTAAATGTTGCATATATTATATCTTTCTTATATTGTGTTCCATATCATTTTTAAAATTTTACTTATATCTTTTACAGGCTCATTAGTGATATTACCCATGTATTCCCATCCCCAGTAAAACAAAATTAATAGTAATGAGTAAGACTTGTATACGTTATACAAGTAAAAATTAGGAAATAGTTTTGTAAGCAATATGGTGGAATAGGAAGGCCCAGACCCTCATTTCTCCCACGGAGACACTAATTCGACAACAATACATGACACCAATTTTCTGTGTAAGAAATCCAGAAACTAGTTAAGAGATTTCTGCAACCCAGGAGAACATGAAACAAAACATGTGGCACCCTGTCATCATAGCCCCTCCCTTCATTATAGTACCACATGGTCAAAAAGAAACTCCTAGCTCCAGATTCTCCTTGAGGAAGGAAAGAGAAAACTTGACCCTATCTTCTTATGTTATGACTTTTCAGGGGTCTGTCAAAGGGACTGGTGTCTGTTTCATCGGTCTTAGAGCAATGAAGGGACCCAGCATATTCTAGATGCTTGGAGGTTGCTGAGAACCGAAAGGAAACTGGTGATATGTTGCTTCTCCAGAGGAACATTGGTACAGCTGACAGGGTGATACAGCTCAGAAGCATTTTCCTTAGAAAGAAGGAGAAGACTGGAGCATGTGCACAACCCTGTAGCTTTTCAGGAGGCTGCCGGAAAGGCTGATTTCCGTCTTGCCTGTCTTAGAATGCACACAGGACCTGGACTACTCTAAATGCCTAGGGGCTGCTGAGACTTGAAAAGAGCTGGGTGGTGTGCCACTGCCTTAGTGGACCTGCAGTACAGCAAACAGACACCAGAGGGAGCACGAGATTACAAGCTCTTGAAAAAAGAATTCTGAAAATTGCACTAAAGGAATCTACATGCGCAGAGAAGATACATCCACAGGAAAGGTCTGACAAGCCCCCAGAATTTCTAGTTGGGATGATTGGTGAAGGTTTTCCCTGTACAAAGCCAGTTTGTAAATAATGTTAGAGGTGTTTGCTTTTTTCAAATGCAAGGATAACAACACAAAGTTGTGAAGAATATAAAGAGGGAAAACGGCTCAATCAAGAAGCAAAATGAATCTATAGAAATTGATCCTAAAGAGACAGAGGTATAAGATTACCAAAAAAACCTCAAAATAATCTTCATAAAGATGCTCAATGAAGTCCAGAAAATGATTCATCAACAAAATAAAATTTAAGCCAAGAGATAAAAGGTATTTTTAAATCAGTAATTTTACAGCTGAAAAATTCAAAAATTGAACTGAAAAAAATTAGTAGAAGGGCTAAATAGAAGACTTGATTAAGTAGAACAGAAACAGTGAGTAAACTTGTAGATAAGTCATTTGAAAAGATCCAGTCAGAACTTGAAGACAGGTCATTTGAGAAAAAAAAAAATAAAAAAAATAAAAGAAGAAGAAAAAATAGGGAAAAAAGCCTAAGGAGCTTATGGGACACCATTAAACACACCAAAATATGAATTATGGGTGTCTCAGAAAGAGAAAAGAGAGAGAAGGGGAAGAACGCTTACATAAAGAAAATATGATTGAAAACTGCCAAAATCTGGGGAAGAAAATAAACATCAGATTCAAGAAGTCCAATAAATTTCATATAGGATGAAACCCAAAAGACCACAACAAGGTACATTATAATCACATTGTCAAAAGTTAAAGACAGAGAATTTTTAATGCAGCATCAATAAAGTAATGTAGAAGGGAACCCCATAAGATAATGTGTGGACTTCTCAAAAGAAATCGTATAGGGCAGAAAAGAGTGAGATGTTTTATTAAAGTGTGAATGACAAAAACTGCCAACTATTGCAATGGTATCCAGCATAACTGTTGTTCAAAAATAAAGAAGAGAAAAAGACTTGACCAATAAAGAAAAGGTGAGCTAGTTCACCAACACTAGACCTGCCTTGAAAGAATGCTAAATTGAATCCTGTAAGTTAAAATGAACAAATGCTAAACAGCAAGATGAAAGTATAAAGCTCACTGGTAAAGGTAAATATACACACAAATGAGAATATTCTAATACTGTAAAGTTGGGGAATAAATCACATTTTAATAATTTTTTAAAATAGTTTTAATTATTACGGATACATAATCATTGTAATTATTTAAGGGGTACATGTGATATTTTTGAAGTCCAAAGATAAGGTACAAAATAACAATAAATATAAAATATGTCAATGTATGCATAATAAAAAAGAATATTTGTGACAATAACATAAAATGGGTGGGGTATGTAGAAGAACAGAGTTCTTGTATGTGCTTGATGTTAAATTGTTATCAGCTTAAAATAGGTTGTTTATAACTACACAATATTATGTGTAAGCCTCATGGTAATCATAAAGAAAATACCTATAAAATATACACAAAGAAAAGTAAGAAAATAAAAGCCTGTCCCTAAAAAAACAAACAAAAAAACACAAAATACCCCCAAATACAAAGGAATGTAGCAAGAGAAGAAAGCAGGAACAAAAGAGCCACAAGACAGACAGAAAACAACTAAACAGCAATAGTAAGTCTTTCCTTATCAATAATTACTTTAAATGTAAAAGACTTAAACTCACCAGTCAAAATACAGAGAGCAGCTGAATGAATTAAAACAAAAGAAGAAGACGCTGCATACAAATGATTCACAATAGATTTAAGTACATATAGGCTGAAAGTGAAGGGATGGAAAAGATATTTCATACAAATGGTAAAGAAAACAGAGCAGGAGTGGCCATACATTTATAAGAAGAAATAGACTTTAAGTTAAAAAATGGTCACAAGAGACAAAGAAGGACATTATATAATGATAAAAGGTCAGTTATCTAAGAAGAAATAACATTAATAATTTTATATTTATATATATTTATACACATACACACATATATAAATACACATACCATACATACACACACACGTACATATAAATACACACACCCAACACCAGAGCACTTAAATGTATAAAGCAAACACTGACAGAACTGAAGAAAGAAATAAGTTATAATAGTAAGACATTTCATTAACCCACATTCAATAAAGGATAGAAAGACCATGCAGAAGATCTAGAAGGAAACACAGGACATAAGCAACACTGTGGAGTAAATGGACCTACTAATATAGACACAACATTCACCAAACAGCAGCAGAATACATTCTCCGGAAGAGCACATGGAACATTCTCCAGGATAGTTCCTAAGTTAGGCCACAGAAAAAGAGTTAACAAATTTAAGAAGATTGAAATCATACCAAGTTTTTTCCAAATAAATGGAATAAAATTAGAAATCAATAGAAGGAAGGAAAGCTGGAAAATTCACACATATATGGAAATTAAATAACAGTTTTGAACAGCCAATGGATTAAAGCATAAACCAAAAGGGAAATTAGAAAATATGTTGAGACATATGAAAATAAAAATACAACATACCAAAATCTACAGGATGCAGTAAAAGCAGTACTAAGTAGGACTTTCGTAGCAATAAATGACAACATTAAAATAATAGAAAATATCTCAAATAAACAATCTAACTGTATACCTCAAATATTATAAAAAGAAGATAAACCTAAGCCAAAAATTAGTATAGGGAATAAAATACTTAATAAAGCTGAAATAAACAAAATGGAGAATAGAAAACTGGCAGAAAAAAATTAAAATATCACAGAGTTGTTTTTCTTAAAATATTAATAAAAGTAACTTCGAGCTAGACTTAAAAAAAAAACAGGCAGAAGACACAAAATCCAAAATGAGAGAGGAAACATTACAACCAATGCCACAGAAATATGAAAGAATCATAAGAGACTATTGTAAACAATTATATACCAATAAATGAATAACTTGGAAGAAATAGATAAATTCATAGAACACACCAGCTACCAGACTGAATCATGAGGGAATGGAAAATAAACCGATATGTTAGTAAGAAGACTGAATCAGTAATCCTAAAATTTCCAATAAAGAAAAGCCCAGGAGAAGATGGCTTCACTCCTGAATTCCACCAAACATTTAAGAATTAAAGCCAATCCTTCTCAAACTCTTCAAAAAATTGGAGAAAAGCAAACACCGCAAATTTGTCGTTGACTCCAGAACTTCCCTAATAACAAAGCCAGATGAAGACCCTACAAGGAAACTGCAGACCAATATCCCTAATGAATATACACCAAAAAAGTCCTCATCAAAATACTAGCAATCAGAATTTAATCACATTAAAATGACGACACATCATGACTACATGGGATTTTACCTGGGATGCAAGGATGAGTCAGCATATGAAAGTCAATGAATATGACAAACCACATTAAGAGTACAAGGAATAGGCTGGGCACGGTGGTTCATGCCTATAATTCCAACACTTTGGGAGGCCGAGGTGGGTGGATCATGAGGTCAGGGGTTCAAGACCAGCCTGGCCAACATAGTGAAACCCCGTCTCTACTACAAATACAAAAAAATTAGACGGGCATGGTGGCAGGCGCCTGTAATTCCAGCTACTTGGGAGGCTGAGGCAGGAGAATCGCTTGAACCTAGGAGGCAGAGGCTGCAGTGAGCGGACATTGCGCCACTGCACTCTAACCTGGGCAACAGCGTGAGACTGTCTCAACAACAACAAAAAAGGAGTACAAAGAACAAAAATCACATGATTATCTGAATATATGTTGAAAAAGCATTTGACAAAATTCAACATTGTTTCATGATAAAACACTCTCAGCAAACTAGAAATAGGAGAAAATTACCTTAATCTAGTACAAGCCATACATGAAAAAACCCACAGGTAACATCATATACAAAGGTGAAAATCTGAAAGCTTTCCCTCTGTCTTTGAGAACAAGGCAAAGGTACCCACTCTAACCATTTCTGTTCAACATAGGACTGAAAATCCTAGACAGAGCAATTAAGCAAGAGAAAGAAATAAAAGACATCAAAATCAGAAAAAAAAACAAGTAAAATAGTCTGTTCTTGGATGACATGATCTTATATATAGAAAATGCTAAAGATTCTACATACAAGAAAACTCAGAAGTAATGAACAAATCCCGCAAAATTGATAGAAACAAAACCAACACTGAAAAATCCGTGTGTTTTTGTTTGGTTGGTTTTTTTGTTTTTGTTTTTTTTTTTTAGATGGAGTTTCACTCTTGTCGCCCAGGCTGGAGTGCAACAGCATGATCTTGGCTCACTGTAACCTCTGGCTCCCAGGTTCAAGCAATTCTCCTGCCTTAGTCTCCCAAGTATCTGGGACTACAGGTGCGCACCACTATACCCAGTTAATTTTGTATTTTTAGTAAAAGTGGGGTTTCACCATGTTGGCCAGGCTAGTCTCGAACTCCTGACCTCGGGTGATCCACCTGCCTCGGCCTCCCAAAGTGCTGGGATTACAGGCGTGAGCCACCGTGCCTGGCCTAAACATCAGGTGTGTTTCTATACAATAATGATGACTAATCAAAAAAAGGAAATTGAGAAAAATGACCTCATGTACATTAGTATCAAAAAGAAAAAATACTTAATAAATTTAAGCAGGGAGATGAAAGATTTGCACACTGAAAACAATAAAACATTGATGAAAAATTGAAGAAGACACAAATAAATGGAAATAAATTCTGTGTTCATGGATTTGAAGACTGAATATTAAAATGTTCATACTACCCAAAACAATGTACAAATTCAATGCAATCCTTATTAAAATGAATAGCATTTTAAAAAGAAATAGAAAAAAAAGACATATGAAACCACAAAGAACCCTGAATAGACACATTTTGAGAAAGAAGAACAAAATTAGAGGCCTCATATTTTATGGTTTCAAAACATCATAAAACTACAGTTATCAAAACAATATGGTAATGATGTAAAGACAGACACATAGATCAATGGAACATAATAGAGAGCCCACAGGTATATGTTCAACTCATTTTTGACAAGAGTGCCAAGAATACAGAATGTGGAAAGAATAATCTCTTCAGTAAACAGTGACAGGAATTGTGGATATTCACATGCAAACTAATGATTTTGAACTATGGTGTTGCATTGCACACAAATATTAAATCAAAATGGATTAAAGAATTAAACATAAGACCTGAAACTGTACAACTCCTGGTAGAAACCTAGGGGGAAGGTGTCAAGCCATTGGTCTTGGCAATGATTTCTTGCACGTGATATCAGAATCACAGGCAATAAAACGAAAAATAGACAAATAGGACTACATCAAATTAAAAAAGCTTCTGCCCAGCAAAGGAAACACTCAACAGAGGAAAGGCTGTCTTTGGAATGGGAGAAAATATTTGCAAACTATATATCTGATAAGGAGTTAATATGCAAATTATATAGGCAACTCTTTCAACTCAATAGCAAAAAAAAAAAAAAAAAAAAAGAGAAAAAAAAGAAAAAGAAAAGATTAAAAAGTGGGCAAAGGACTTGAGTAGACACTTCTCCAAAGAAGACATACAAGTGGTCATCAGGTGTAGGAAAGGGTGCTCAACACCAGGAATCATCCAGGAAACGCAGGTCAAAGTCACAATGAACTATCACCTCACACCTTTTAAGATGGCCATTGTAAAACAAAAACAAAATTCAACTGTTGGCAAAGATGTGGAGAAACTGCAACCATTACACACTGTTGGTGGGAATGTAAAATGATACAGCTCTTATGGAAAAACAGTACAGATATCTCCAAAAAGGTAAAAAGAGAACTATAATGTGGTCCAGCAATGGCACATATGGGCATTTTTCCAAAAGAATTTAAATTGGGACCTTGAAGTGATCCCTGCACTTCCATGTTCATTGCAGCATTATTCACAGTAGTCAAGAGGTGGAAATAACTTAAATGTCTATGGACCAATAAACAGATAAAGAACATACGGTATATATACAATAGAATATTATCCAGCCATAACAAGAAGAAAACCTTGTCAGATGCTACAACATTCATGAATTTTGAGGAAATTATGCTAAGTGAAATAAGCCAGACACAAAAATGCAAATACTGCATGATTCCATTTATACGAAGTATCTAAAATAGTCAAACTCAATGAAGGAGAAAGTAGAATTGTGGTTGCTATGGGCTGGGGGGAGGGGAAATCAGCAGTTACTTTTCAAAGGGTATAAAGTTTCAGTCAAGCAAAATAAAAATGTTATAGAAATCAGCTGTGCAATATTGTGTTTATAGTTAACAATACTGTACTGTATGTTTAAAAATTTGTAAAGTGAGTAGATCTCATATTATATGCTTAACACAATAAAAAATTTTAAAAAATAATAGGAAATAAAGCCCAGTAATAGCCTTACTACTAAAATAAGTGGTAGTATGTGCCTGTCATGCATGCCTGTCACATTTTCTTCTACCCTAAGACTTTGGTTAGTATAAAAAAATTCAACTTCTATAGTAACAGCTCTTTCTCTGGGAAATTGATCTTAGCCATTTCCTCATAAATCCCAAACAAGTATTCTTTCTAGTTCACTGACACTTCAGTGATGATGGCAAATAGATGAAACTCAGCACTTAAAAAATTAGATGTGTGGAAACACAATTAAAATGATAGTCATTGACTACAATAATAAATAATGTTAAGTATCACAACTTCACCTAAAAACAAGTGTGTGTTCTTGCAGATGTCTAAGAAGGTTTAATATGAGTTGTTCCCCAAAATAAAAAATTTAAAAAAAGAGTGACTTCTTCTCCTTTCTCTTGAGAGTCTTAAAGTTATGACAACGTCATCAGCCACCTTTTCTTCCTGTTAGAATGACTGTCAAGGATCAGATGCTCACTACGGAATCGTATTATTTTTCAAATAAAATCTAAAACTAAAATACTACACTTCACTTAAAAATGCTATATGATATGAACTTTAAAGTAGTTTTTTCCAATTCTGTGAAGAAAGTCATTGGTAGCTTGATGGGGATGGCATTGAACCTGTAAATTACCTTGGGCAGTATGGCCATTTCACGATATTGCTTCTTCCTACCCATGAGCATGGAATGTTCTTCCATTTGTTTGTATCCTCTTTTATTTCATTGAGCAGTGGTTTGTAGTTCTCCTTGAAGAGGTCCTTCACATCCCTTGTAGGTTGGATTCCTAGGTATTTTATTCTCTTTGAAGCAATTGTGAATGGAAGTTCACTCATGATTTGGCTCTCTGTTTGTCTGTTATTGGTGTACAAGAATGCTTGTGATTTTTGTACATTAATTTTGTATCCTGAGACTTTGCTGAAGTTGCTAATCAGCTTAAGGAGATTTTGGGCTGAGACGATGGGGTTTTCTAGATATACAATCATGTCATCTGCAAACAGGGACAATTTGACTTCCTCTTTTCCTAATTGAATACCCTTTATTTCCTTCTCCTGCCTGATTGCCCTGGCCAGAACTTCCAGCACTATGTTGAATAGGAGCGGTGAGAGAGGGCATCCCTGTCTTGTGCCAGTTTTCAGAGGGAATGCTTCCAGTTTTTGCCCATTCAGTATGATATTGGCTGTGGGTTTGTCATAGATAGCTCTTATTATTTTGAGATACGTCTCATCAATACCTAATTTATTGAGAGTTTTTAGCATGAAGCATTGTTGAATTTTGTCAAAGGCCTTTTCTGCATCTATTGAGATAATCATGTGGCTTTTGTCGTTGGTTCTGTTTATATGCTGGATTACGTTTATTGATTTGCAAGAGCCCACATTGCCAAGTCAATCCTCAGCCAAAACAACAAAGCTGGAGGCATCACGCTGCCTGACTTCAAACTATACTACAAGGCGACAGTAACCAAAACAGCATAGTACTGGTACCAAAACAGAGATATAGACCAATGGAACAGAACAGAGCCCTCAGAAATAATCGCGCATATCTACAACTATCTGATCTTTGACAAATCTGGCAAAAGCAAGAAATGGGGAAAGGATTCCTTATTTAATAAATGGGGCTAGGAAAACTGGCTAGCCACATGTAGAAAGCTGAAATTGGATCCCTTCCTTACACCTTATAAAAAAATTAATTCAAGATGGATTAAAGACTTACATGTCAGACCTAAAACCATAAAAATCCTAGAAGAAAACCTAGTAGGCAATACCATTCAGGACCTAGGCATGGGCAAAGACTTCATGTCTAAAACACCAAAAGCAATTTCAACAAAAGCCAAAATTGACAAATGGGATCTAAAGAGCTTCTGCACAGCAAAAGAAACTACCATCAGAGTGAACAGGCAACCTACAGAATGGGAGAAAATTTTTGCAGTCTACTCAGCTGACAAAGGGCTAATATCCAGAAACTACAATGAACTCAAATTTACAAGAAAAAAACAAACAACCCCATCAACAAGTGGGTGAAGGATATGAACAGACACTTCTCAAAAGAAGACATTTATGCAGCCAAAAGAAACATGAAAAAATGTTCATCATCACTGGCCATCAGAGAAATGCAAATCAAAATCACAATGAGATACCATCTCACACCAGTTAGAATGGCCATCATTAAAAAGTCAGGAAACAACAGGTGCTGGAGAGGATGTGGAGAAATAGGAACACTTTTACACTGTTGGTGGGACTGGAAACTAGTTCAACCATTGTGGAAGTCAGTGTGGTGATTCCTCAGGGATCTAGAACTAGAAATACCATTTGACCCAGACATCCCATTACTGGGTATATACCCAAAGGATTATAAATCATGCTGCTATAAAGACACATGCACACGTATGTTTACTGCGGCACCATTCACAATAGCAAAGACTTGAAACCAACCCAAATGTCCAACAACGATAGACTGGATTAAGAAAATGTGGCACATATACACAATGGAATACTAGGCAGCCATAAAAAAGGATGAGTTCATGTCCTTTGTAGGGACATGGATGAAGCTGGAAACCATCATTCTCAGCAAACTATCGCAAGGATGAAAAACCAAACACCGCATGTTCTCACTCATAGGTGGGAATTGAACAATGAGAACACATGGACACAGGAAGGGGAACATCACACACCGGGGCCTGTTGTGGGGTGGGAGGAGCGGGGAGGGATAGCATCGGGAGATATACCTAATGTTAAATGACGAGTTAATGGGTGCAGCAAAACAACATGGCACATGGATACATATGTAACAAACCTGCACGTTGTGCACATGTACCCTAAAACCTAAAGTATAATTAAAAAAAGAAAAAAAATGCTATACGATAGGAATGATTTTGCTAGTAAGACTAGCACAAAATAGGTTGATATGGGGTGATCACAAATTACTAATTTTTACTTTAACCATTCTATTTTCCCCTCTTATTGTAGTAGCATGTTTTATATTACAAATGGAAAGTAGAAGGTAATAATATTCCTGAAACAAAACATAGTGAAAATCATATGAAGAATAAACAAATAAAATGAAGAGAAAAAAAAAGACAATGCCACAAGTAGTCGAAATTAAACAGGAGTCCTTGAAGGTGTATATATTTTTCAAGGTATTTTTCATAATGTGTTTAAACTTAATTGGGGAGGCAGTGTGGTACGGAGGAAAGAATGCACAGTGCAGAATCTTGCCATTTTCTATGTGTCAGACCTTAGACAATCCAACTAATTTTCATGTCTTCACAGAATAGGAATATTGTCAACCACAGAATAGGAATATTCTCAGCTGATGTATCAGCTTGCTGTAAGAATTAGATTATTTTGTGTATTGGCCACCGGCTGATATATATGTGTCTCGGAAATACAGAATTAAAAATGTGTAATTGTTCAGTAAATTATAGCCAATATTATGGTCACAATCACGATTTATTGTTTGGATGAAGAGACTTTTGCCCATTAACAGTCTTTCCTGTCCTCACTTTCTACATGTTCCCTAAACCTACAAAAGACCCTTTGTTTCTTGAGTAGCTAAAAGCTGTCAACATTTGAAGAAACGTTTGTCACTTCTCTTGGCTCTCCTATTACATAACCTCTCTCAGTCTTGGTATGTAGCTATACACAGTACATCCAAGTAATCCTGACTGACTCTAATACTCTCTCACTTGTCTGTCTTTATTAACTCTCAGGGGTGGATGTCTGGTTTGTATGGCCTAAAATTTATACAGTTTGTTCTTTTTAAAAAAAGAAATATAAAACTTTGAATACAAAATTACATGGAGAATGTTTCTTTATACTGTGAAAGGTGATCACAACAAATTTGAAAAAAACTGACATACACCTTCAAAAAACAGTCCCAAAAAACATTTTTATTAATGACTGCTCAAAACACCATTCTCCCTACAATTTTGGCTGCATATTTCTGATCCTCTTTTAATATGACAGATTGTTATTGTGTCTAGAGATGATGAGGACTAATTCTTTCTATTAGCATAGTGTGTTTTGTTAATAAATGGTATAAACAGGTTTTATCAGGTTTACAACTCATACTGAGAGTGTTATTTAATGTTTAGGATTTTTTTTTAAATTTGAGGAACCTTTTTTATATGAGTTGTAAGAATTCAGTGTATTTTAAGTTTTCTTCTTCCAAATGTAATCCTAAATATTATTGCAAATAATGAGGCTCATTAGCCAATTTGCTGTCAATAACTCATTTCAGTGGCATAATGTTCTATGTTATCTTTGTTGATGTCAACATTTCTAATTAAAACAGCAAGAAATTTAATTACATTTCAATACAGTTCATATAACTCACTCCTCTTCATTAATTGACTCATCAGACAAATACAAGAGCCTGTTCATTACTTCTAATAGAACTGTATCTCTTCCTGTTATTACTATTTTGATTTATGATCTGAATTTTAATTACTTTCTGTTATATTGTTTTGTTTCATTATTTCTTGATGTCATAATTATTTCTATTAATCCCATTGACCTTTATTATTTTCATTTCATCTTGCATTCGACAATTGTTTGATTTTTCTCTAACATGTTTTGTTTTAAAGATGGATATAACAAGAGAAGATAAAATTCATGTATTTCAAATCAGGAACCTATTGTTTATCCTTGTTTTATCAAGACTTTTCAAAATAAAACTTTTTCAAATTGCAGATAAAATGACACACACCCAGATCTACTACTCTTTAGCTGTATCTTCAACATGTGCATAGTCTTCCAATATAATTGGAAGTAGGCATGTGTGCAAGAGGATTCATGATAGAAAGAGACAGTTGTCTTAACAATATGTCATGATGTATTACTTTTTTGTCTTTTACAAAATTATATCAGCACAAAAACATTTTGCTAGGAACTCTTCCAGTTCTCAACGTTTAAACTTGATTCCTTAGTTTCATGGTGAATTTGTCTCTATCATTAAGATTTTAAAGGTGCCCCTATATCTTACATCGTAAGATAATGTGCCTTTTCTGTTGTGCAAACTTTTAAAGCCTTCTTTCAGTCCTTTTTGTCATAGCCAAACTTTCCTAGACAATAGTTTTCTAATTCATTACAATGTCTTCTGATCCTGATTCTACATATTAAACATATGAATTTTAACAAAAATCTCCTCCTTAGAAAATACAATATACTCTTTTTCTTTTCATGTTCTATAATGATGCTTTAGTATTTTCTCTTTAGTTGGTGTTACTGGACTGAATATTTGTGTTCCCAAAAATTTAGATGTTGAAATCCTAATTGCTAAGCTGATGGTATTAGGTGGTAGCACCTTTGAGAGGTGATTAGGTCATGAGGATAAAACCCACATGAATGAGATTAGTTCTCTTATAAAACAGACCCCCACCCCCCCGCAGAGCCCTCTTTCTTTTTCCCACCACCATGTGAAGATAGAAGAAGTTGGCAGTCTGCAACACGGATGAGAGCCATCACTCAAACTTGACCATGCTGGCATTGTAATTTGGATTTCTAGCACTCTGACCTTGGATGTCCAGTGATAAATAAGTGTTTGTATTTAAGTCACTGAATCTATGGTAATTTTTTACAGCAACCCAAGCTGAATAACACAGTGGTTATTTTCTTCTTAAAATTCTGTCTTCCTTTTGCTTTCTTTATTTCCCTATTTTCCTTCTGGTCATTTCTTCTTAGTTACATTTATGGACTTTTCTTATGCTGCTTTTCTTAAATATATCTCTCAAGTCTTTTTTTCCTTGATCTTGTCTTTTCCTCACTCAAAGATCTCTCCCCATCCACACTTATTGCCTTAAGTACCCCTATTTTTTGAGAAATCCCTGAATTATACTTCTAACCCGAACTATTAGCTCCAGCCAATTTCCCATCAGGTATTCAAAACTCAGAAAATCCCCAAATGAATTATTCTCTTAATAGCTTCTTCCTTATTTTGTGTCACAGTGAACTACATTATCATTTAAAAATGTGTTCCAATATGGAAATAACTTTGTCTTATTATTTCCTTCAGCCATCATTTTTGGGGTGAGGGGTCCAGAAAAACATCTCTATTCAAAGGCATAAAGATCCTTCTCTCCTGATCAATTGAAAAAGAAATATGTTTGAGAATTTATATTGGGACTAATTTCTTCTTATTTACGTGAATTAACTTTCACTATCATACACTGAGTGAAATCAAAATTTTCAACAAAAATCAGAGGAATAGTTTTAAGCAAAAGGATACTTTCTAAAATAACGCATAAGTTCCCTATCAGCGATATCCAGCACTGAGCTGATAGTCATAGGCCTTCTTGAAATGCACCTGATCTATCATGGCTGCAATAATCACAGGCCTCGCATAAATCCTCTAAGAGGAGCCAGGAAATGAATAAGATGTCCATGCTCTATTTATAGTACACAAAGGTCAAGTTTCTAGCTTCGCTGTTTATTTATCCAGTTTCTTACTGGCTGTCACAGATCTTCAGCTGGGAACTCACAGAGGACAGTAGCCACGCTCGGTACTCAATAGGAAAAATTAACTGGAGTTCAGGTAATGTGGAATATTTTGATGGGTTGCACATGCAGCTACTTTAGTATTTGATATATGCAGGTTACAACATTATAAGGCCATGTTGAGAAATGTATCACCCAGGAAATAATTAATTCTTGTATTTGAATATGTTCTAAGATACCTTCCTAACACCTTATGTTTATACTGAGGTCTATTTCCTTAACATATTTACTGAAACACAGGGCAAGATGGATTTGTCATCTTGCCAATTCCGGGTGAAAAATGTCAAGACTGTGTGTGTGTGTGTGTGAGTGTGTGTAGGAGTCTGCATTTGTGGAAGGGAATGTGTCGAGGGAGAAAAGGAAGAAGGGAGAGAGAGGAAAAGGCAGTATCTGGGGGGCGGGGGAGGTGGCCAGGATGGCCGACTAGAAGTAGCTAGTGTGTGCAGCTGTCAGAGAAGAATGGATGGGATGAGTATATAACCTTCAACTGAAACATTCAGGTACATGCATTGGAACTAACCAGAGAATCAAATCTCTGTTCTCAACTCATGGAGAATAGAGAAAAGCAAGGCAGGATGACAGCCCACCCAGGAACAACATGGAGCCATGGGAACCTCTCCACTCCAGGGATGTGGTGAGTGAATGAGTGACTCCAGGAAATCATGCTTCTTCCATGGATCTTTGCAAACCTTGGATCAGGAGATCCCCTCATAAACCGACTCCAGCAGGGCATTCAGGCAGACACACAGAGCTATGTGCAGGCTTGGCAGAGCAGCCACTCAGGCACATGCAAAGACCCAGGAGCCTTAGCTATCCTGGTTTTCCAGGTTTCCTGGCAAAGGTAGCTGCAACTCCAACAAAAAGGGAGGTTAGATCCCTGTACATAACTCTGGGAAAGGGGCTGAATCCAGGGGCTGAGTGGCAACAGTCGGCAGGTCCCATTTCCACAGCACCTGATAAGACCCACTGTCTTGGAATTCCAGCCAGCCAGTAGTAGCAGCAGTGCACCTCTCTAAGACAGAGCTCCCAAGGGGGGCAGCAGGCTGTCATCTTTGCTATTCGGGTGACTTAGCCATTCCAGCCTTTGAGTTTTGGAGAGTCCAAGATGACCGGGGGCAGAAATGGTCCCCCAGAACAGCATAGCTGCTCTACCAAAATGTGGCCAAACTGCTTTTTCAAGTGGGTCTCTGATCCCATTCTTCCTTACTGGGCAAGACCTCCCAAACAGGGTCTCCAGCCACCCCCACCAGTGCTCTCTAGCTGACAGAGATTTCAAACATCCCTGTGGCAGAGATGCCAGAGGGTGGAGCAGGCCTCCCTGCTTTTTTAAGTGGGTCTCTGATCCCATTCTTCCTTACTGGGCAAGACTTCCCAAATAGGGTCTCCAGCCACCCCCACCAGTGCTCTCTAGCTGACAGAGATTTCAAACATCCCTGTGACAGAGATTCCAGATGGTGGAGCAGGCCACCATCTTTGCTATTTGGGTGAATTAGCTGTTCCGGTCTTTGGGCTCTGGAATGTCCAAGGCGACCAGGGGCTGAAGTAGAACCACAGTACAGCACAGCTGCTCTGTGAAAATGTGGCTAGACTGCTTTTTAAAGCTGGTCCTCTATCTCATTCCTCCTCACTGTGTGGGACCTCCCAGATCGGGTCTCTAGCCACTTCTTACAAGTGCTTTCAAGCAGCAACATGTCCACGTCTCCCTGGGATGAAGCTCTCAGAGGGAGGGGTAGGCTGCCATCTTTGCTGTTTTGCAGCCTTCACAGTTGATACCTCCAGGTACTGGAAAATCTGAGGTGACTAGGGACTGGAGTGAGCCTGCAGCAAACCACAGCAGCCCTACGGAAAATTGGCCAGACTGTTGTGTGAGTGCCCGTTCCCACATCTCCTCACCATGCCGGTCTTTCAGGCCTTGGCCTCCAGCCACCCCCTGCCAGAGCTATTGAGCCAGGAGCAGCTCTGCAACTCCCTGGACACAGCCCCAGGGGCAACTGAAAGCCTCTCTGCCACTGCCTCTGCAGTGGAACTGCCCTTGCTACTCTCAGACTAATGAAGGAGCAAAGACCCTAAGTGCCTTACACAAATCTCCAAAAAGCTGCAGGCAACACAAAGAGAGGAGGTCAGTCTGTCTCCCACAGGTCCCACATACTCCTCACTGCTCATAACGAGACAGAAAAGCCTCGGCTTGGGCCCACAGCACAGACACTCCATCCTGGACTGATTGTAATGAGTGATGACTGACCTACATCTCTCTGAGGTGGAGCCTCCAGCAGAAAAGCAAAAGATCCTTCGCCACAAGTTCCCTTCTTCTTCTGCCTCCAGGTTGGGGTAGGAACATAAACACTGAGATCACCCCAGAGTTGCAATGGGCAGCCCAGGGCTGCCAAGCTAAGATCTACGGCCAGCACTCAAAGGGGAGAGGAACTCACACTCTCAGAGCATTGAGAGGGAACGCAGCTGTAACTGTGAGGAAACATTAGGGAAGCCACACAACTGAGCAAGAGTCTACCAACTGAGCAATATGTCTAAGTGTCCAAAGCTTCAGCCCTCAAAATACCCTGCTAACATACCCCCTCTGAAACCAAAGACAAGAAGTCAGCTTCAAATAAAGACCATTCACAAAGCCTTGGCCTGGTGAAAACATCCAGAAAACAAGTCGATTGACTGCATTCAATCTATACTACAGTTAAAGGAACACCCACATGCAAAGATCAGAAAGAATCAACACAAGAACTCCGGTAACTCAGATGGCCAGAGTGTTGTATGTCTTCCAAACAGCTGCATGAGCTCTCCAACAAGAGTTCTTAATCAGGCTAAATTGGCTGAAATGATAGAAATGGAATTCAGAATATGGATAGAAACAAAGATCATTGAGATTCAGGAGAATGGCAAAACCCAAACCAAGGAAAGTAAGAATCAGAATAAAATAATAAAAGAGCTGAAGTACACAATAGCAGGTATAAAAAAGATCCTGATGGATCTGACAGAGCTGAATCACACAATACAAGAATTTCACAATGCAATTACAAGATTTAACAGCAGAATAAACCATGCTGAGAAAAGGATCTCAGAACTTGAAGACTGGCTCTCTGAAATAAGACTGTAAGAAAAAATTTAACAAATAAAAAGAAAAGAAGAAAACCTCTGAGAAATAGGGGATTATGTGAAGAGGCCAAATGTGTGAATCATTGACATCCCTGAAAGGGTGAGCAAACAACTTGGAAAATATATTTCAGGATATTTTCCATGAAAATTTTCCCAACCTTGTTAGAGAGGCTGAGAGTCAAATTCAGGAAATAAAGAGAACCCCTGCAAGATTCCATACAAGAAAATCAACCCTAAGAGAGATAATCATCAGATATTCCACGGTTGAAATGAAAGAATGTTAAAGGAGCTGGAGAGAAAGGGCAGGTCACTTACAAAGGGAACCCCATCAGACAAAAAACAGATGTCTCAGTTGAAACCCTGAGAGCCAGAAAAGATTGGGGGCCTATATTCAACATTCTTAAAGAAAAAATATCTTCTACCAAGAATTTCACATCCAGACAATCTAAGCTTCCTAAGCAAAAAAGAAATAATAAACTTTTCAGATAAGGTAATGATGAGGGAATTCATTACCACCAAACCTGCTTTACAAAGAGACTTTAAAAGAAGCACTAAATATAGAAAAAAAAAGATTGCTACCAGCTAATGCAAAAACACTCTTAAGTACACAGACCAGTTACACTATAAAGCAACGACACCAACAAGCCAGAATAATAACCAGCTAACAACACAGTTACAGGATCAAAGCCACACATATTGACACGAATTTTGAATGTAAATGGGATAAATGCTCCATTAAAAAGCACAGAGTGGCACTATCTCATTCCAGTCAGAATGGCCATTATTAAAAAGTCAGAAAATAACAGATGGTGGTGAGGTTGCAGAGAAAAGGGAGCAGTTATACACTGTTGGTGGGAGTCTAAATTACCTCGGCCATTGTGAAAAATAGTATGGTGATTCCTCAAAGGGCTAAAAGCAGAACTACCATTCAACTAAGCAATCGCATTACTGGGTATATAGCCAGAGGAATATAAATCATTCTACCATAAAGACACATGCATGCAAATGTTCATTGCAGCACTATTCACAATAGCAAAGACATGAAATCAACCTAGATGCCATCAATGATAGAATGGATAAAGAAAATGTGGTACATATACACCATGGAATATTATGCAGCCATGAAAATAAGTAGATCATGTCTTTTGTGGGAACATAAATGGAGCTGGAGGCTATTATCTTTAGTAAAATAGGGCAGGAACAGAAAACCAAATATCACAAGTGTTCATTTATAAGCGGAAGCTAAATGATGAGGACTCATGAACACAAAGAAGGGAACAACAGACACTGGGTTCTAGTTGAGGGTGGAGGGTGGGAGGAGAGAGTAGAGCATAAAAGATAACTATTGGGTACTGAGTTTCATACCTGGGTGATGAAATATCTGTACGACAAACCCCCATGACACAAGTTTACCTATATAACAAACCTTCACATGTACCGTTGAACCTAAACTAAAAGTCAAAAAAAGAGAAAACATTTGTGTCAGTGCCAGAAATAAAGACACTGAAAATGTGCACAAAAGAAAAAGACAGTAAAAAATTAGAAATAATTTTAAACTGGCTTTCTAGTATTACCATATTATTCAACACTGCAACCATCTCTAACACATCCAGATCTTTTTTCTACACCATCCTCTTTTCTACAGTATATGTAGCTGTTTTAGTTGAGTCTTCCACCATTATATAACCTTAAATGTTAAAAAAAAAATCAAATACTAAATGTCCCTGCTTTGATTTTTCTATTTATCACATGAATCTATAACATACCCATGAGGTTGACTTTTCAAACTACAAATGTGTTTATATTGCTTCACTTTTAAAATGATCCACTCTATCCCTAATAACTTAAATATAAAAATTAAAAGTCAGTATTCCCTCAAACGAAGATATACAAATGGCCAACAAGTATATGGAAAAATATTTAACATTGCTAGTCATCACGGAAATGCAAATCAAAACCACAATGAAATATATTCTCACCCCAGTTAGGATAGCTAGTATCAAAAAGACCAAAAACAACAAATGCTGACAAGGATGCAGAGAAAACGGAGCTCTTATATAGTGTTGTTGGGAATGCAAACTAGTATAGCCTCTACGGAAAACAGTACAGAGGTTCCTCAGAAAACTAAAATAGAACTACCATATGATCCAGCAATCCCACTACTAGGCATGTATCCAAAGGAGAGGAAATCAGTATATAAAGGTGGTATCTGCACCTCCATGTTTATTGCAGCACTAATCACAATAGACAAGATATGAAATAAACCCAGCTGTCCAGAAACAGTAGGTGGATAAAGAAAATATGGTATATATACTCAATGGAGTATTATTTATGCATAAAAGGAATGACATTCTGTAATTTGCAGCAACGTGAATGGAACTGACATACATCAAGTGAATAAGCCAGGAACAGAAAGTAAAACACTGCGTGTTTTCACTCATATACAGAAGTTTTTAAAAAAAGTTTATCTTATATAAGTAAAAGTGGAATAGAGGTTACTAGAAGCTTGGAAGGGAAGGGAGAAGAGAGGAATAGAGAGAGCACTGTTAAAGGAAATAAAATTTCTGCTAGAAAAAAGCAGTAAGTTCTAGTGTTTCATAGCATCATAGGATAACTATAGTAAACATTAATGTGTATTTTCAAATAGCTAAGAGAGAGGACAGTAAACATTCCCAACACAAAAAAATAATAAATGTTTGGAATAATCATGAATATGCAAATTACCCTGATCTGATCACTATACATTGTATGTATTAAAATGTCACTATGTATCCCCAAAATATGTACAATCATTATGTGTCCATTTAAATCATCAATATCAATTCACGTTTTGACCCTTACATGGGCCTCAATTAATAGACTGCATGTGAGATGATTGAGGGTAGAGAACATAAATATCTGTGAGTGTGATAAAATACTTGCTTTACTTGGGGACAGATGTGGAAGTAGAATAATAAAATTGTTAGGAAAATATAAATATGTGTGTGGATAATTTCTTTATAATTCAGATGTAAGTATTTGAACAATACACTAGGTTATTATGCTTCTACTGGTATGAGATATTTAATCTGTACAATGTATAGCAGGATATAAGCAAAAATTAAACAAGAAATATGGCATTTCAAAAAGTAAGAGGAACGGCAGAGACACATTGGAAAGATAAATCTTCAGTCCAATATCTCTGATGAACACAGACACAAAAATCCCTAACAAAATACAGGCAAACCAAATCCAGAAGCACAACAAAAAGTTAATTCACCACAGTCAAGAAGGCTTCACTCCTGGAATGCAAGATTGGACCAACACACACAAATCAATAAATGTGGTTCACCATAAAAACAGAAATAAAATCCAAAACAATATGATTATCTCAATAGATATAGAAAATACCTTCGATAAAATTTGGTATCACTTTATGTCATCAAAGGAACATATCTCAAAATAATAAGATCCACCTATGGCAAACCCACAGCCATTACACTGAATGCGCAATTGCTGGAAGAATCCCCCTTGAGAACCAGAACAAGACAAGGATGCCCACTCTCACCACTCCTATTCAATATAGTGCTGGAAGTCTTAGCCAGAACAATCAGGCAAGAGAAAAAAATAAAGCAAATCCAAATAGAAAGACAGGAAGTAGAATTATCTCTCTTCACAGATGATATGATTCTAAACCTGGAAAACCCTGAATATTCCACGAAAACTACTAGAACTGATAACTTCTGTAAAGTTTCAGGATGCAGAATCAATGAACAGAAATCAGTAGTATTTCTGTACACCAATAATGTACAAGCTGGGGGCCAAATCAAGAGAGCAATCCTATTTACAATAGCCACAAAAGGAATAAAATACCTAGGAATACAGCTCATCAAGGAAGTGAAAGATATCTACAAGGAGAATTACAAAATACTGTTAAAGGAAATCAGAGTTGATACATACAAATGGAAAAACATTCCACACATGGATAACAATAATCAATATGGTTAAAATGGCCACACTTCCCAAAGCAATTCACAGATTCAATGCTCTATCAAACTACTAATGTCATTTTCACAGAATTATAAAACACTATTCTAAAGTTGGTGTAGAATCAAAAAAAGAGCCCAAATAACCACAGCAATCCTAAGCAAAAAGAACAAAGTCGGAGACATCACGTTACCCAACTTCACACTCTACTACAAGGCTACAGTAAACAAAACAGCATAACACATGTACAAAATCAGAAGCGCAGACCAATGGAACAGTTTAGGGAACCCAAAAATAAAGCCACACACCTATGACCATTTGATCTTTCACAAAGTCAACAATAATAACCAATAGAGAAAGGACTTCCTATTCAACAAATGATGCTGGGGTAACTCGCTAGCCATATGCAGAACATCGTATCTGGACCCCTTTCCTTGCACCATATACAAAACTTGATCAAGATGCATTAAAGACTTCAATGTAAGAACTAAAAGTATAATAATCCTAAAAGAAAACCAAAGAAACACCATTTCGGACATCAGCCTTAGGAAAGAATTTATGACCAATTCTTCAAAAGCAACTGCAACAAAAGCAGAAATTTCAAGGGAGATCTAATTAAACTAAAGAGCTTCTGCACAGCAAAAGAAACAATCAACAGAATAAACAGACAACATAGAGAATTAGACAAAATAGTCACAAACTATGCATCTGACAAAAGTATGACCACCAAAATCTATAAAGACCTCAACAATTCAACTTGCAAAAAAAGGGCAGAGTGTCATGGCAGAATAGAAGGCTCCATGCTCATCTCCCCCAAAAGGCCGCCAATTTAACAACTATCTACATAAAAGAAAGGCACCTTCATAAGAACCAAAAATCAGATGAGCACTTACAGTACCTGATTATAACTTCACATCGCTGAGAAAGGCACTGAAGAGGTAGAAAAAGCAGTCTTGAACTGTTGACACCACCCTTTTTCCCCTTCCCCCGGCATTGACAGCATGGTGCACACGGCATTTTTGTGTGATGGATAGAGGGAGAGTGCAGCAATTCTGGGGCATTGAACTCAGTGTTGCCCTGTTATAGCAGAAAGAAAAACTGGTCTACACTCAGCTGACACCCACCCACAGAGGGAGTATTTAAAACAGCCATAGCCAGAGGTGAAGTGCTGATCCCAGCAGTCAGAACTTGAGTTCTCACAAGCCTCACCACTGTGTGATAATGAACTCTGGGGTCCTAAATAAACTTGAAAGGCAGCCCAGGGCACAAGGACTGCAACTGCTAGGTGAGTCCCAGTGGTGAACTTGACCCAGAGCCTGTGGACTTGGGTAGGGGAGTGGCACACAACTTACTAAGACACCAGCTGGTGTGGCTAGAGAGTGCTGGCATGATAGCCCACGGCTTCAAAGGAGACCCCTTCTGTCTGCTTGAGGAGAAGAGACGGAAGAGTGGGGATGACCTTGTCTTGCATCTTGGATACCAGCTCAGCCACAGGAGGATAGGGCACCGGTCAGAGCTGTGAAGCCTCTATTTCAGGACCTAGCTCCCAGATGACATTTCTGGACACACCCTGGGCCAGAAGGAATCCTGCTGCCTTGAGGGGAAGGATCCAGTCCTGGCAGAATTTGTCACCTGTTAACTGAATAGCCCTTGGGTCCGGAATAACCTGCTGTGATAACCAGGTACTATGTTAAGGGCCTTGTGTGAGACTCAGATTGCTGGCTTCAGGTGACAGTCAGCACATTCTAAGCTGTGGTAGATACAGAGAGTGACAACTTCTGCTTGAGAAAAGCAGAGGAAAAAGTAAAGACCTTTTCTTGTACCTTACGTACCAGGTTGGCCACAGGGGCATAGAGAACCAAAGAGGCTCTTGGATTCCCCAATTCTAGAACTTGGCTCTTGAACGGCATTTCTGGACCTGGCCTGAGACAGAGGGGGAGGTCATTGCCCTGAAGGGTGTGCACCAGGCCAGGCAATATTCACCACAAGCTGACTGAAGAGCCTTAAGGAAACATTGGCAGTAGTCTGGCAGTACTCCCCATGGGCCTCTGGTGGCAGTGTCCAGGGGACGAGGCTCCTCTGTCTTTGGAAAGGAGAGGAAAGAGTGAGAAGGACCTCATCTTGTGGTTTGAATGCCATTCAGCCACAGTACAATAGAACACCAGGTAGAGTTATTAGGTTTTCGACTCTAGGCCTTGGCTCCTGGACAGCACCTCTGGATCCACCTGGGGCCTGACAGAACTCACAGCTCTTATGGGAATGACATAGGCCTGGCTGTCTTTGCCATCTGCTGATTGTAGAGCCCAAGGGCCCTGAGAGAACATAGGTGGTAGCCAGGGAGTGGTTGCAGAAGGCCTTGGGTGAGACCCAGGGCTGTGCTGGCCTCCAGTCTGACCCAGAGCAGTCCTTGTGGTGGTGGCTAGAGGAGTACTTGTGTCACTCTACCCCTCCTGCTCTAGATAGCTCAGAATGGAGAGACACTGTTTGTTTGGAAGAAAGTAAGGGAAGTGAACCAGAGTTTCTGCCTGGTAATCCAGAGAAGGCAGCCCCTTACCAGAGCTCCACTAGGGAGTTCCCCAATGGGGACTCTAAGCGTGGGCATTGACCCCACATTTCCCCTTGGCACTGCCCTACTATAGTCTCTCTGTGGGAGCTCTGCCACTATGGCAGGCTTCTGCCTGGGCACCCAGGCTTCCTGATACAGCCTGTAAAATCTGGGAGGAAGTTGCTAAGTGTCCTTCACTCTGGCAATCTGTGTGCCTGCAGACTTCACACCACGTGGAAACTGCCAAGGTTTACATTTTGTGCCCTACAAAGTGGTAGCCTGAGCTGTACCTGGGGTCCTTTGAGCCATGGTTGGAGCTAGAGTGGGCTGAATGTGGGAAACAGTTTCCTGAGGCTCCACAAGGAAGCAAACCTGCTCTGCCCCCTACCTCTTCTCCATTGTTTTAGATATTAGCACTTGGCTCCCTTTTAGTCACACAGATCTCTCTAGCAAGTGGCTGCTCTGAATCCTGCTTGTATTCTTCTGAAAATGCTCTAAAAAAAAAAGAGAGATAACCAGGCTTTGAATTTTCTCCTTCTCTTTTAATTGTAAGTTCCAAATTTAAGTCATTTCTTTGTTCCCGTATCTGATAGGGTTTTAGAAGCAGCTATTTCACATCTTAAATGCTTTGCTGCTTAGAAGTTACTTTGACTAGATACTCTAGTTCATCATTCTCAAGTTCAACTTTCCACAGATCCCTAGGACATGGACACAATGCAGCCAAGTTATTTGCTAGGGTGTAACACAGGTAAAATTTACTCCAGTTTCCAATAATTTCCTTATTTCCATCTGAGGAAATGGAAGGCTGGCCTTGTATCAACGTTTTGGTGAGAACAAGTCTCTAAGAAGTTTCAAACTTGCCTCATCTTCCTACATTCTTCTGAGCCCTCCAAATTCTTCCAACCTCTGTTTATTACCCACTTAAAAAGACACTTCCACATTTTCAGTTATCTTTATAGCAATGCCCTACTGATCGGTACAAATTTTCTGTGTTAATCCATTAGCGTTACTATAAAGGAATACAGGAGATTCATTAATTTATAAAGAAAAGAGGTTTATTTGGCTCACCGTTCTGTAGGCTGCACATTAAGCAAAGTGCTGCATGTGCTTCTGGTGTGGTCCTTGTGAAGCTTACAATCATGGTGGAAAGCAAAGGGAAGCAGGTGTGCCACATGGTGTGAGAGGGAGCAAGACAGAGATGGGAATGTTCCAGGCTCTTTTAAGCAACCAGATCTCAACTATCAGAACAAGAACTCACTCATTACTGTGGAAAGGGCAAGAAACCATTCATGAGGCATCTGCACCCATGACCCAACCACCTCCCACCAGACCCACTTCCAATATTGGAGTTCACTTTTCAACATGAGATTTGGAGGGTACAAAATACCCAAACCATATCAGCAAATTAGTTGAGTCACTGTGGAAAGCAGTTTGGACATTCCTCAAAGAACTTAGAACTATCATTCACCCAGCAATCCCATTACTGGGTATATACCCAAAGGAATATAAATCATTCTATCATAAAGACACATGCACATGTATGTTCATGATAGCACTGTTCAGAACAGTAGAGACACGGATCAACCTACATGCCCATCAATGGTAGACTGGATAACGGAAATGTGGTACATATACATCATGGAGTACTATGCAGCCATTATAAAGAATTAAATGATGACCTTTGCAGCAACATAGATACAGCTGGAGACCATTATTCTAAGTGAATTAATGTAGGAACAGAAAACTAAATACTGAATGTTTTTACTTACAAGTGGGGGATAAACATTAAATACACATGGACAGAAAAATGAGAACAATACACACTGGGACTGTTTGAGCAGAAAGATTAGAGGGGGGCATGGGTTGGAAGGCTAGCTTACAGGTACTATGCTCACTACCTGGATGATAGTATCATTCATACACCAAGCCTCAGTTACATGCAATTCACCCAAGTAACAAACCTGTACATGTATCCCTGGAACCTAAGATAAAAGGAAAAAAATAGTAAACAAAAAATCATAATAATTTTTTTTCAAAGATACAAATACACAGATTAATATCTAAATACTAAATAAAATATTACAGGCTTGCTTTCACAGAAAAAAAAATTGGTACATATACACCATGGAATACTATGCAGCTATAGAGAATGAAATCATGTTCTTTGCAGCATCATGGATGCAGCTGAAGGCCATCATCCTATGCGAATTAATGAGGAACAGAAAACCAAATACTGCATGTTCTCACTTATAAGTGGAAGGTTAACGCTGAGTACACACAGACACAAAGATGTGAACAACAAACATTGGAGACTACTAGAGATGGGAGGATGGGATGGGGGCAAGGTTGAAAACCTAACTATCAGGTACTATACCTGGTACCTGGGTGATGGGATCATTCATCCCCAAACCTCAGCATCACACAATATAGCCATGTAATATACCTGTACATGTACCCCCATATCTAAAATAAAATAGAAAAAAATAATGAGTGTACAAGGACACAAAGATGAAAACAATAGACATTTGAGACTACTTGTGGGGAGAATGAGAGGGGGGAAAGGGTTTAAGTACGATCAGGTAGTACACTCAATACCTGAGTGACAGGATCATTCATGTATCAAACTCCAGAGACATGCAATTTACCCATGTAAGAAACCTGCACATGTACCCCCTTAACCTAAATTTTTTCTAAAAAGGGAATGAAGTTGTAATTTAACACAAGGAAAACTGACAATTCATTTTATTTGGCTAATATACAATCTTGATTTCAAGGTACTTTTAAGGATAGCAAAATAAAATTATAGGCATACTTTACCTATTAATATAGAAATAAGTTATACAAATCTGATGATTACATTTAAGAGACATATTTTCAAGTAGAGTGATTTGCTTTTATCAGGAGTACATCAGAAAAGGAGAAATATCAAAGCTATCTTAATATAATTATTACAGTAATTTGAACCAAGGAGAATACGAATTTCAGAAATAATTATGTACCAAAAACCTACAGCAAGCATTTAATGGACAAACTTGAGATATATTCTTTTTAAATCAGAAACAAGGCAAGCATGATTTATATCATCGTTATCGTTTAACAAAGTATTTGTATTCCTGACCATTACTACAGGACAACAAAAAGGGGAAACATGAAACCTAAGAATTAGATGGTAGAAATCTGAGTTTGGTACATGCTATGATGATCTGCATTAAAAAAAAAGAAAGAAAGAACAGACAAGGCATTAGAACTAATAAGAGAGCACAGTGAAGCTACTAAATATTTAATCTAACCAAACCAGTTAATAATTTTATTCCATGCTAGTAAAACCAAACATAAAATAAAATATAAGAGCAAATCGAGTGCTATTTACAAAAGCAACAGAATTTGTGCAGAGCCCATTATTTAACTTCAAGAATGCACACTAAGATACAGGTAAGGGAATAGGTAAAAGGCTAATGAAACAAGTAAGCTCAGAAGGGAATCTGGGCAAAATATATAAAGGACCCTCTGTGGTATTTTGCAACATCTCATGAATATGTAAATATTTTAAATATAAATTTTTTAAAAAGCTTAAAGACAGACCAACGTATTTAAGGTGAGTTGATGTATTATAAAAGTGATACAAAAAATAAATTGACAAAAGGACTGCTTAGTTGATATGGTTGGGAATATTGATCACTAATTGGCAAACAATAAAAATGATTTCCGATTTAAAAGAAGATGTAATTACAGATGCCAAATAAACAAAAGAAAAAAATATAAAAGACAACGTTATTTTGCATCAATATTCATCAGGAATATTGGCCTGCAGTTTTCTGTTTTTTGATATGTTTTTGTCTGGTTTTGGTATCAGGGCAATACTGGCCTCAGAGAATGAGTTTGAAAATATCCCCTCCTCCTCTGTTTTTCTGAATATTTTGTGTAGGGTTGGTATTAGTTCTTTAAATGTTTGCTAAAATTTAGCATTGAAGATACTGGGTCCTTTGCTTATTTTGCTGGGATACTTCTCCTTATGTCTTCAATCTCATTACTTGTTATTGTCTATTCAAATTTTGGATTGCTTCATGGATCGATCTTTGTAGGTTGTATGAGTCTAGGAATTTATCTGTTTCTTCTAGGTTTTCCAGTGTATTGGCATATGGTCGCTCATAGTAGTCTCAAATGATCCTTTGAATTACTGTGGTTTCAGTTTTAATGTCTCCTTTTTCATCTCTGATTTTACTTATTTGAGTCTCTTCCATTTTTCTTAGGTTAATTCTTTGGTTTACTTTAAAAAACAACGTTGTGTTTTGTTGATCTTTTATATTTTTTCTTTCAATTTTATTTATTTCTGCTCTGATCTTTATTTCTTTTATTCTGTTAATTTTGTTTTGCTCTTGCTTTTCCAGTACTTTTAGGTGCATCATTAATTTGTTTCTTTGAAGTTTTTCTACTTTTCTTATGTGGGAAAACATTTATATAAACCACCTTAATAGTGCTTTTGTTGTATCCCATAGGTTTCCATTTTCATTTGTTTCAAGGAATTTTTAAATTTTGTACTTAATTTGTTCATTGACCCACTGGTCCTTCATACTTTTAAACTTTCTGTTTTCTATTTATATCTTATTGCATAATGTCTTGAAAAGTTGTATAGTTATTATTTTTGATAGTTTCATCTTTTACTATTTCTTCTCAAGATATGAGGTCATGTGACACAACTACAGTATTATAATATTCTGTGTTTGTCTCTGTAGTTACTATTACCACTGAGTTTTCTACTCACTGGTAATATTTCTTACTGTTCGTTAATGTTCTTTTCTTTTAGATTGAAAGACTCCCTTTAGCCTTTCTTGTAGGACAGGACTGATGTTGCCAAAATCTCTCAGCTTTTGTTTTTCTGAGAAAGTCTTTATTTCTACTTCATGTGTGAAGTCTATTTTCACTGAATATACTGTTCTAGGATTTTGTTTTTCCTTTAACACTTTAAATATGTCATGCCACTCTCTTCTGGCCTGTAAGGTTTCCACTGACAAGTCTGCTGCCAGATGTACTAGAGCTCTATTTTATGTTATTTCTTTTTTCTTGCTACTTTTAGGACACTTTATTTATCTTTGACTTTTGGGAGTTTGAATATTAAATGCCTCGAGGTAATCTTCTTTCGGGTTAAACCTGCTTGGTGTTCTATAACTTTCTTATACTTGAATGTTGATATCTTTCTCCAGGTTTGGAAGTTCTCTGATATCCTTTTACATAAACTTTCTACCCGTCTCTTTCTCTACCTCCTCCTTAAGGCCAATAACTCTTAGATTTGCACTTTCGAGGCTATTTTCTAGATACTGTAGGTGTGCTTCATTAATTCCTTTTTCCTTCTTTGTCTGCTCTCACTGTGTATTTTGAAATAGACTGTTTCCCAACTCACTAATTCTTTTGTCTGCTTGATCTATTCTGCTGTTGAGATACTCTGATGGAGTCTTCAATATGTTAGAGTTTTCAGCTCCAGAATTTCTGCTTAATTTTTTAAAAAATATTTCAATTTCTTTGTTAAATTTATCTGATAGAATTCTGAATTTCCTATCAAATGTATGGGTTTTTGTTTGTTTGTCTGTTTTTAGATGGAGTCTTGCTCTGTTGCCCAGGCTGGAGTGCAGCGGTGCAATCTCAGCTCACTGCAACCTCTGCCTCCTAGGTTCAAGTGATTCTCCTATCTCAGCCTCCTGAATAACTGGGATTACAGGCATACGCCACCACACCCGGCTATTTTTTTGTACTTTTAGTAGAGATGGGATTTCACCAAGTTGGCCAGGCTGGTCTTGAACTCCTGACCTCAAGTGATCCTCCTGCCTTGGCGTCCCAAAGTGCTGGGATTACAGGCATGAACCACCATGCCTGGCCTCTTGTGTTATCTTGAATTTCATTGAGCTTCCTCAAAACAGCTATTTTCAATTCTCTGCCTGAAATGTGACATACCTCTGTCTTTACAGGATTGGTCCCTGGTTCCTTATTTACTTCATTTGGTGAGGCCATGCTTTCCTGGATTGTCTTGATGCTTGTGGATATTTGTAGACATCTGGACACTGACGAATTAGATATTTGTTGTTGACTTCACAACAGGAGTTTATTTGTACCCATCCTTCCTGGATGACTTTCCATGTATTCAAAGGAAATTCAGTGTTTTTATCTAAGTCTTTGGTCACCGCAGCTGTATCTTATTAGGGGGCACCTCAAGCCCAGTGATGCTATGACTCTTGCAGACTTGTAGAGGTACCACCTTGGTGGTCTTGACTGAGATCCAGGATAATTCTCTGGAATGTCAAGCAGAGAACCTTTTACTCTTACATTAGTTTTTCCAAAACAAATGGAGTATCTCTTTGTGCTGTCTGGGGCTGGGGTGGGGGTGGTGACATAGCACCCCTGTGACCACCACCACTGGGACTGCATGGGTCAGACCTGAAGCCAGCATAGCACTGTTTCATCCAAGGGCCATGGTGACAGCTGCCTGTCTACCGCTGGTGTTCACTCAAGGCCCAGGGGCTCTTTTGTCAGCAGGTGGCAAATCCAGCCAGGCTGGTGTCCTCCCCTTCAGGGAGGTCAGCTCCCCACTGACCCCAGGGTAGATCAGTGCTATCTGGGAGCCTAGGCTTGGAGTTGGGAACCTTAGGTATCTCCTTGGTTCTCTATTCTACTATAGCTGAACTGGTACTCAAGCCACAAGACAAAGTCATTCCCACTATTCTCTCTTCCTTGCTGATGCAGGAATCTCTCCCAGTGGCCAAACTGCCCCAGGCCTGTGGTGAATACTGCCTGTTACCAGTGATGTTCACTAAAGGCCCAAAGGCTCTTCAGTCAGCCTGTGGTGTATGCTGCCAGGCCTTGGTCTCTTCCTTCAGGACAGTTGTCTCCCCTCTGGCCCAGTGTCAATAAATGCCATCCAGGAGCCGAGGCCTGGAATCAGGGACCTCAAAAACCCACGTGATACTCTACTTTACTGTGTGGCTGAGCTGGTGCCCAGGCAGTAAAACAAAATCCTCTTTATTCTTTCCTCTCCTTTCCTCAAGCAGAAGGAGTTTTTCCTCATGGCCACCAGAGCTGGAATGTGCTGGGTCAAATCTGAAACCAGCACAGGCCTGTGTCTGACCCAAGGCCTGTAGCAATTAGAACCTGGGTACTGCTGATGCTTATTTATGGCACAAGGGATCTTTAATTGAAGGTGATAAATCCTATCAGGACTTGGTCCTTCTATTCAAGGAAGGTGGTTAATTTCTGATCCTTGATATGTCTAGAATTGTTGTCCAAGAGCTAGGGCCTGGAATGTGGGCCTCAGGACTCTGGCTGGTGCCACATTCTACTGTCGCTGAGCTGGTATCCAAGGTACAAGACAAAGCCCTCTTTTTTTTTTTTTTTTGTAATGAACTCACATTTTATTTAACTTCTTGCTCATTTTTAATCTTAAATAAGTTTAGGGAATTCCCATTTATTTATTTATTTTTTTAAAATTTTTTTAAATTCCAGGGTACATGTGCACAACTTGGTGGGACTGTAAACTAGTTCAACCACTGTGGAAGACAGTGTGGCGATTCCCCAGGGATTTAGAACTAGAAATACCATTTGACCCAGCCATCCCATTACTGGGTATATACTCAAAGGATTATAAGCCATGCTGCTATAAAGACACATGCACACGTATGTTTATTGCGGCACTATTCACAATAGCAAAGACTTGGAACCAACCCAAATGTCCATTGATGATAGACTGGGTTAAGAAAATGTGCCAAAGCCCTCTTCACTCTTCCTTCTTCTCCTCTTGAGTGGAAGGAAGGAGTCTCTCCTGAAGCTGTGAGCTGCGTTGCCAAAGGTTGGGGGAGGGGTGACACAAGCACTCCCTTGGTCTCCCCAGCTTGTGTCTCACTAGGTCACATGCACCCCAAGTCCACTGGCTCTGAGCCCAGCATAGCAAGAGAACTGGGCTAGGAATTGAAGTCCTTGTACCCTAGATTGCTTTTCAAGTTTATTTAGGACACCAGCGTGCTTCAGCCCATGGTGGTGTGGCTAGCTGTAATTCAGGCTCCAACCACTAGGATAGAGGATTCCCCTACAGCTGTGACAGAATTGAATTCTACCCATGCTCCCTGGGCACCTGCAGAATTCAATTCTGTGTAACTTTTCTCTGTGACAGGGCAGCACTGGATAATAATGAAAAGTCCCACAATCATTGTGCTCTCTCGCCTAAGCACACAGATTCTCTCTCCTCTCTTAGTGGCCAGTGTCAGGGGCTGAGGGAAGGGTGGTGTTGGCAATTTAAGACTTTTTTTTTTTACTCTTTTCAGTGCCTCTTTCCTTGATGTAATGTTAAAACTAGGTACTCTGATTACTCACTTGATTTTGGGGTTTTATGAAGGTGCTTTCTTGTGTGGGTGGTTGTTTAATCTTGTGTTCCAGCAGGGGGAACAATTACTGGAGGGTTCCATTTGGCCATGTTGCTCCACCTATTCCAGGTTGAATATGTTTCTTTTTCTTTAATGCCATGTGATTAAATAGAGATGATAGAGAGACAGATGATGATGTGTGAAAGAGCTGAAATTCTCATCTACGATTATAGGAAATCGAAGAACAATGTGAAAAATAATGAACCCAAGCTATCATACTTTCTTCTTTTAAGAATGTAGAGGTAACTATCTGTATAAAGAGTTAATGAAAACATCAGTGATTGCCTCTAGGGAGTAAAATGTGGGGTAGGGGCGGTTAAGGGGAAGAAAAAGCCAAGCATTTATAACAATAAAAATAAATGCTTTTTAGCATGATTTAATACTATAAACTAAAAATAAGTAAGTATAATTTATTGTGCACATTTTTTCAGGAAATATTTTAAGCATTTTACATGTGTAATCTAATTTAATACTCACAGAAAAGCAATGAGTTACGTATTATTTGTTACCTCCATTTCACAGATGAGTAAATTAAATCATATAGAAGTTGTTACTGCCTAAAGTCACACAGTGTTGGTTAGTGGTGGTGTCAGTGTTTATTAGATCATAAAAGCATAAGTGGTCAGACTCCAGACACTTTATTGTCATTCTATGCTTTGATAAAAACATAGAATATTTTATATTTTTTAATTCATTTATTTAATTAACTTCTTTATTTATGAGACAGAGTCTTGCTCCGTTCCACAGGCTGGAATGTAGTGGTATAATCATAGCTCACTGCAGCCTCAAACTCCTGGGCTGAAATGATTCTCCCATCACAGCCTCCTGAGTAGCTAGGTCTGCAGGTGTGTGCCACCATGCCTAGCTATCATGGTATATATTTTGAAGAGGAGCCAAATCAGGAGAAAGATGGGGCAATAGTCATAGTGGGAATTAAGAAAATATTTGCTTTTTTGTCCTTGAGTTTTTTGTACGGTTATGGGAGTAATTTGGGATGGGAGAGTGATGAGAGAAAGAAACAGTTAGAGACTCAGATCAATTGAACCATACAAATGGTAAAGGAGTATGTACACATCACTGAGAGGAGATAAGCAAGGTAGATGTGCCTCTGAGTGGTGAGAAACTCAAACTAAAAACAGAGGTTATGTATAGGTGTTCCATCTGACAATCACAGTTGAGTTTCCAGCTGACAAATGGCACCAACTATCAGCCATGTGAGTAAATAATCTTGGACATCCAGCTTAGTCTAGCCTTCATATATTTCCTGTCCCAGCAACAGTTCTTTTTTTAAAAAAAATTTCTCTTATTTTATTAGTTTCAAATTGCTAAATGGATTTTCCAACCACCTCAGATCCCTTAATGTTTGCAAATGGACTAGAAATGGGAGTGGGAGAAGAGAAGCCTGTCAGGTTTCAGAGTCTAATCCAGTTTCACAATTCACTTATAATCTGATACCTATCTATCTCTTTTTGGCAGTCAAAAGCCCAGGTCTTTCCTGGAAGCAGCAAGCCACCTCATTACCTACGAGGGACCACACATAGATCTGCTAAGCTAGGTGTTGAGAACCACTGAATCAGAAATAAAAAAAGAATTTGGGCCAAAAACAGTCAGCATCCACAGAGAACACAGGCACAGCTCATACATGAGCAGCCAGAATATGAGAGCCATGCAGAATCCAATATTAGAGGCAAATGACCCAGTTACATCATCTTATATGGCGTTTCTTCTTCTGTTATTCCATTTACAAATGAGATATAATTTATAAACACCTATTTAAAGTATATAATGTATTTGTATTATATTCACAGAGTCCTGCCACAATCACTACGATCTAATTTGAGAATACAGTCATCAGTCCCTAAGAAATCTTATACACACTAGCAGCCACTCCCCATTCCTCCTTCCACTCTGAGCTTCAGAAAACCACTAATCTACTTTCTATCTCTATAGATTCACATATTGTGGATATTTCCTAGAAAAGGAATAACACTATATGAGGTCTTTTGTGATTGACTTATGTTACTCAACATTTTCAATGTTCATTTATGTTGTAGCATGTATCAATACTACATTTATTTTTATGGGTGAATAATATTCCAATGTATGAATATACCAAATTTTGTTTATTCTTTCATCAGTTGATTGACATCTGGATTGTTTCCACCATTTGGCTACTGTGAATATGTTGTCATGAATGTCTGTGTAAGTTTAGGTTTAAACACCTGTTTTTAATTATTTTTGCTGTATCACTTGGAGTAGAATGGTAATTTTAACATTTTGGGGAACCCCCAAACTGTTTTCCAAAGCAGATGAACTATTTTATGTTTCCACAAACAATGTATACATGTTCAGATTTCTCTTCATTTTTACCAACACTTGTCATTACATGTCTTTTTCATCATAGCCATCCAAGGGGGTATGAAGTTGCATTTAATGGTTTCCAATGAATTCTCTACTTAAAAATGATATTACACATCATTTCATGCACTTACTGGCCATTTGTTTATCTGTTTTAGAGAAACATGTATTCATATATTTTGTCATTTTTAGTTATTTGTTCTTTTAATATAGAGTTGTCAAATTTTTTACAGGGTCTAGATACAAATCCTCTATCTGATATATAATTTGCATTTTTCCCATTCGGTGGGTTGTCATTTGACTTTCTTCATTGTGATTTTTTTAAACATAAAAGTTTTAAAATTTGATGAAGATTAATTAAGCTATTCTCTCTTCTGTTTTGCTTTTGGTGTCATTCCCTAAAACAAGGTCATGAACATTTACACTTATTTTCTCTTAAAAGTTTTTTCTTTTTTTCTTTTTTTTTTTTTTTAGACAGAGTCTCGCTCTGTCGTCAGGCTGTCAAGTGCAGTGGCGCGATCTCAGCTCACTGCCACCTCCGCCTCCAGGGTTCAAGCAATTCTCCTGCCTCAGCCTCCCAAGCAGCTGGGACTACAGGAGTGCATCACCACGTCCAGCTAATTTATGTTTTTTTTTTTTTTTTTTTTTTTTTTTTTTTTTTTTTTTTTTTTTTAGTACAGACAGAGTTTCACCATGTTGGCTGGGATGGTCTCCATCTCTTGACATCATGATCTCCCCACCTCGGCCTGCCAAAGTGCTGGGATTACAGGCGTGAGCCACCGTGCCCGGCCAAGAGTTTTATAGTTTTAGTTCTTATATTTCAGTCTCTGATTCTTTTAGAGTTAATTTTTGCATATGAGGTGAGGCAAGTATGCAAATTCACTAATTTGCCTGTGAATATACAATTGTCCCAGCAGCATTAATTAAAACAAAGTTCATTTCTACTTTGTCTTGTTCCCTTACCAAGTTCTATTGGCCAAAATGTAAGGACTTATTTCTGGACTCTCAATGCAATTCCAGTGGCATATATGCCTCCATGTACACAACTGCCACTCTCCCTTGATTATAATAGTATTGTAATAAGATGTTAAATTGGAATCTACGAGTCCTTCAATTTGTTTTTCTTTTTAAAAGATTAGTTTAACTACTTTGGATCCCATGTGATTCCACATTAATTTTAGGATGAGCAGTTCAATTTTTGCAAAAAATTGAGGTTAGCATTTTTGATAGGGGTTGCATTGCTTGCGGTAGATCAATTGATTGTTGTATATCATTTTGGCAAATATTGCCATTCTAATAATATCAAGTCTTCCAATTCAAGAAGATGGTATGTCTTTTTTAAATTTAGATCAAGCTTGCCCAACCCTTGGCCCAGGGTCACATGCAGCCCAGGATGGCTTTGAATGTGAGCCAATACAAGCACCTAAACTTTCTTAAAACATTATGAGATTGTTTTTCCTATTTTTTTTTTTTAGCTCATCAGTTATCATTAGTGTTAGTGTATATTATGTGTGACCCAAGACAATTCTTCTTCCTCCAATGTGGCTCAGGGAAACCAAAAGATTGGACACCCTTGATTTAGATCTTCTATAGTTTCTTTCAGCAATGTCTTGTAATATTTACTATACAAATCTTATACTATTATGGTTAAATTTATTCCTAAATATTTCATCATTTTTGAGGAAAATGTAAACCAAACCATTCTTAATTTCATTTTCACTTTCTTTACTGCTAGTGCTTAGAAATAAAATTTATTTTTATACATTGATCTTGTAACCTATAACTTGGAAGAAGTTATTTATTAGTTTTAACAGGTTTTTAGTGGATTCTTTAGGATTTTCTATATATAATATAATGTCTTCTGCAAATAGAGTTTTACTTCTTATTTTTCAAACTTGATGCCTTTTATTGTTTTCTTGCCAAATCACCCTTGCTAGGATGTTTAGTACAATGTTAAATAAATGTTTTAGGAGTGATGTCCGCTCACGTCATTTTTTGTCCTCTATTCTATTGATATGGTATATTACATTGATTGACTATTGAATTTTTAATCATACTTGCATTCCTGAAATCTGGGATAAATCCTACTTGTATATGTATATATGTGTGTATGTATATATAAAACATGTAATATATATATATAAATATATGTATATGCATACACATACACACACATAAAAGCATGTCTATGTCTTTGCTTTCTTTTCTGTACGTTGGGTTAGTTTTGTAGTATTTAGTTGTTTAGAATATTTGAATCTATATTCATAAGGCATATGGCCTATAACTTTTTCTTTAGTGATGTTCTTGTTTGCTTTTGGTATCAGAATAAAGCTAGCATTATAGAGTAAGTTGGGATGTATTTCCCACTTCTGTATTTTGGAAGACTTTCTAAAGGATTGGAATTAATCATTCTCTAAATGTCTGATAGAAATGATCAGTGAAATCATCTGGGCCTGGGATTTACTTTATATGTTGGTTATCTAGTTATTAATTCCATCTTTTCCATTGTTATTGGTCAATTCAAATTTTCTTTCTCTTTTTGAGTCAACTCCAGTTGTTTGTGTTGTTTTAAAGTATTTATCCATTTTATATGTCATGTTAGTTTACGTGTTTCTTCATAATATTCCCTAATTTTTTTTTTGCTTTTGTGAGATTGATAGTTATGTCCTTTCTGTGATTTTGATAGTCTTCTGTTTTTGTCAGCCTACCAAAAGATTTGTCAATTTCGTTGATATTTCCGAAGAACAAACTTTGGCTTGCTGATTTTGCTCTCTCTATTCTACACTTCATCTATGTCTACTTCTTTCTCTATTATGTTCTTTCATATGATTGCTTTGGATTCAGTTTACTGTTGTTTTTCCTGTATCTTATATTGGAACATTTGGTTACTGATTTGAGATTTTTCTCTTGTTAATAAAGGTATTTGTAGGCATAAAAATTATTTCAGCATTGCTTTAGTTGAATTCCATAAGTTCAGTTATGTTGTGTTTTCATTTCTGTTCCCCTCAAAGTTGTTTTTTTTCTAATTTCCTTTGAGATTTTTTCTTTGACCTGTTGGTTATTTGGGTATGTGGTTTTTAATTTACACATATTTGTGAGTTTCTAAAATTTTCCTTTTGCTACTAACTTCTAATTTAATTCCACTGTGGTTAGAGAACATATTTTATATGATTTCAATTATTTTAAATTCATGAAGGTTTGTATTGTGATATAGTATATTGTCTATCATGCAAATATTTAATGTAGTTTTTAGAAGACTGTGTATTCTGTTATTCATGGGCATAGTGTTTTATTAAGGTCTATTAGGTCAAGTTCATTTATACTATTTTTTATCCGTGTTGATATCCTGCCTAGTTGTTGTATCTATTATCGATAGTGGGATATTGAAGTTTCCAACTACTATTATTGAATTTTCTTATTTCTGCTTTCACTTCTGCCATTTTTGTTTCATGTATTTTCCAGTTCTATTCTTAGGTACATACAATCTTATAATTATTTCTTGCTCATAGACAAAACTTTTATAATTCTAAAATGTTCTTATTCTGGGAAAATTTTTTCATTTTAAAGTCTATTTTATGTTAGTACAGACACTCCAGTTTTCTTATGATTCCAATTAGTATGTTATGTTTTTTCCCATAATTTAAAAAATCTATTTATAATTTGAATCTACAATGTGTCTTCCACATATATTATGTATATTAATCTTTTTTAAAAAATCCAGTATGATAATCTGCCTTTACATTGAACTGTTCAAACTGTTTATCTTTGATGTTATTATTGATATGACTTGACTGGCATCTGTCATTTTATTTTATTTCTTCTACATTTCCCATGTCTTTTTCTTCTGTTTTTTTTTTCCTTTTCTGTTTTCATTTTCATTAAATGAATACTTTCTAGTATAACATTTTTATTCCTGTAATATTTTAACAAGAGCTTCTTAATTATTTATAAATAGTTGCTCTAGGGCTTACATTATGCATCTTACCTTTTCAGAATTAACTTCAAATCTCTACTAAATTAAATGGAATATAGAATCTTTACCACTATATAGCTCTACTGTTTTCTGCCCATTGTGAATTCATTGCTATAAACATGTCATATATGTATGTGCATATATATATGAAACCTGACAATATATTGTTATATTTACTATTGAATATGTTTTTACATATTTTTTAAGGAAGCTAAGATAAGAGAGAAGAGCAAGTATATATTTACAAGGCTTCTTACATAATTTTTCTTTTTACACTATCTGGTTCTCTTTATTCCTGTAGATCGAAGTTACCATTTAATGTCAAGTAGGAAAATAGTTTTTCCTACCTTCTGCTTTTGTTCCATTACTGTCAAATATATTGCATTTCTATATTGGTCTCACAATACAATTATCACATTTTATAAAATTGCTTTTTACATATATTAAGAGAAGAAAATGAATATACATTTATATTTTATTTTAACATTGCCTGTGTAACTGCCAACATCAACACTATTTTTTTTAAAATGTAGATTCAAATTACTGTATGATGTTCCTTGGTTTTAGCATGAACAGCTTCCTTTAGTACTTCCTGTGAGGAGAGTCTTTTAGCCACAAATTCTTTGATATTTTTGTTTCTATATTTTTGTAAGATAGTTTTGCTGGATATAAGATTCTTGGATGACAGATGTTTTTCTTTTATTGCCTTTTATTCTTCTGTAATGTCATCCCCCTGGCTTCTGGCAGCCTTTTTTTTTTTTTATGAAAAGCCACCTATTAATCTTATTGTGGTTCACTTGTATATGATGATTTTTTTTTTTTTTTTTTTTTTTTTTTTTTTTTTTTTTTTGCTGCTTTCAAGGTTTTATCTGTGAGTTTCAACATGTTGACTATGATACTTCTAGGTATGGATTCTGTGTTTATTCCAGGTGGATTTTGTTAAGTTTAAAAAATATTTTAATGTTTTTCATCAAGTTTGGAAGTTTTCAGTTATTATTTTAACACTTTTAATGCTTTTTAAAATCTTTCCTTTTGGTACTCCCACTGCAAGTATATTGTTGTGCTTAATGAGGTCCCATATTTGTCTGAGCTGTTAATTAATTTTTTTCTCTCTGTTCTTCAGTTTGCATAATCTCTATTGATTTACCTTGAAATTTACTAATTCTTTCCTTTGTCAGCTCAAGCCTACTGTTAAGCCCTACTAGTCAATGTCATTTTCATTATTGTACCTTCTAACTCAAGAATTTCCTTCTGATTCTTTAAAAAATAAGGTCTCTTTTTCTTGATATTATTCAACAAGACATTGTTACCATACTGTTCTTTAATTTTTTAAGTACATTATTTCCCTTTGTTTTTTAAACTTCTTTATAGCATTTTCTTTGAAGCTTTCTCTGAGAAGACTAACATCTGTGTACCCTCAGAGGCAGATATTATTGGCTTATTTCAATTTTGATTATGGGTCTGATTTTTATATTTCTGTGCATGTTTCATAGTATTTTGTTGAAAGTGGATATTTTAGATAGTATATTATGTCAACTTTGGATATAAAATTCTGCAAGGCTACTTATTGCTGGTGTTTATTTCTTTGTTGACATGGCTGGGCTACTTCAACGAAGTATCTTTCTCCTGAAGTGTACAACCTTGATATGGTCCTCAGAAGGTTACACTTTGGCATGCAAACAATTTTCCTGACCTTCAGGGATGAGTCTGGCTTTAGCTGGACTTTGACTCTCTCTTTCCTTGATCTTCCCATTAAGCTTATGGTTGATTTACTGTATTGTTATCCCACTGAGATATTAGCCTTCTCCAACTGCTAACTCATGGGTTTATTATTTTCAGCAATATTCTCAGACATTACTTGCTCCACATTGATACCCAGCCTCTTGGCAGGTGCTTGGTGTAAGGCTTGCTCTAACCTTCTCCTAGGCAGATCTCTTTGCTATGGAGCAGGAGTTAGGTGGGAAAAACTTGCTTTTCACCAGGCATTCCCTCAGGATTCCCCATATAAAGCAAGCACTGGGCAGGGGGAGGGGGAGTAGGTAGGCAGATCAATGTTGCTCTCTGGTTGCTGCCACCACCCAGTATGGAACTTCCACAGCCCAGAATCTAAGAGAATCGAATATGCTGATTTTGACCAGCTGCTGAATCTACCTGGAATAGTTCTTTAATTATAGGCAACTGGTGGGGATGGGAGCTGCCACTTGCCTAGCAAGCCCTCTGGAGCTCTCCTGATTAACAGAGCTATGTAGGTAATGGGTCTTCTTTCTTCACCTGCTCCTTGGCCTGGATCCATCCTACATAGCGAGAGTTGCAGATGGGGAATTGAGAGCTACACTGCTGCTACTAGCCACATGATAGAACTCTTCTACAGCACAGGGATGTAAAAACAGAATCTGCTCATGTTCACTGGTTACTGAAACTACTCTGAATGGCTCTTCCACCTCAGGATATTGGGGAGATTGGGACTGCCAGTCAGTCACCAAGTCAGGGAGTTATAATTATAGTCATTAGATCAAACGGCAGGATCTCTTACAGTTCTTACATAGTTTGAATTTCATTTAATAAATTATTCTCAGTTTGTTGCTAGCCTTTTGATGAATCTCCAGAGGCTTTGAGTAATTGATTTTGATAATTGTTACCAGCTTAATACATGTCTTTTCAGGGCAGTTTTCTCTAAGCTTCTCTCCCTACCCTTCCAGAAGTTCCACCCAACCACTATTGAGTACAACTACCAAGTTATCCTACTTAGAACCACCTAGCTAAGCCTAGTCAACACACATAACAGTTAGAGAAAATAAAAAGTTATTGTTTTAAACAGCTAATTTTGGGGTGGTGTCTTATCCAGTGATAGATAACCAAAACATGTTTCCGGATCTATTTCAATTTTTTTAAATTGCTTGTTGTGGGATATATGAGTCAAGGCTGTTAATCTTTACTGAGAAAAGGGAAGATAATTATTTTGAACACATAAACATATTTGTAAAAATAAGTATGTTCACACATTTTTGGAAGTGACATACAATATCCTATCATGACTAGGATTCCTTAAACATCTTTTCTAGTATAAAAAATGTGAAGACGAAAGATATTTATAATCTTGTTTTAAACAACACACTCCAGGTTGCTTTTGGGATCAATCATATGAAGTGCCAGAATTCTTCAGAATAGCTATCATTCTTTATTTTCTATCCATTTTGTCTCATCCATTATAACAAAGTGCACAGTGACAGTCCTTCTATTTCAAAAAAAGAAAAAAAAATAAAAAGAAAGGAAAAAAGAAAAAAAAGAAGTCCTTGACATTTTTTTTGACATGGGTCTCATGAATTTTCTTCTCATTATATTATGCAGTTTTCAAGGCTTTGTAAATAGAATTTCCCACGTATAACTGCCTACCACTTTAAAAAGGTACACATAGACTTTAACTGCCTATCAAATGTGAATGAACTCCAACTTGGCAGAAAATAGCTAATATATTCAACTTGAATACCATCCTTTACCAATAATTTTAAATCCCTGCAAATCTCAATTTAAGTCAGGCAGTATTAAATTAAAATACTCTTTGGTAATTCTGAAAACAACAATACTTGTTGAAAATATTTAAAATGTTATGCACATATTTTCTATAAGAAAATTTCTGATGTGAAGAAGACATTTTGTGTTTTTTTCTGATGTTATATTTTTCCTTTGAAGTAAATCAAGAGCTGGCAGTTGTGCTCTTAGTGAGTTTGCTAGCAAGTCAGGGAACAAGATTGAAAAAAAACAGTGAAAATTTTAGATATTTATCTGGAGTATAGTTTCCAGTTCAATATCTCCTGCTTCTTTGACAATATAGCTTTACTAAAGAGAAAAAAATATATGCTTTGGTATATCTGTGCCACGTTAGCTATATCTACATATGGGTAAGGGAAATGGTTAACTTTAAAATGGAGATGAAATATAACCAAAATATGTCATTTAAGTGATGATAAACTATAATTTATGAATTACCTAAGAATATGACAGTTTTCAAAATTCTCTTTCAATACCATTATAAAGTATAATGCCTATTTGGCCAAGGTGGCTGACTAAAAGCAGCTAGTGTGAGTTGCTCTCACAGACAGGAGAGAGAGTGGTGCGTAAGCACTAGCTCTTCAAGTGGATTGTACAGGAGTCCACACTGGGATTCATCGAGGAAGCAACAACAGCCCACGGAGAGCAGAAAGGAGACAGGCAGGACAGCCACCTACCAGGGATTAGCATGGAGCCAAAAGAGGCTCCCTACCACAGGGAAAGGGTAAGTGACTGCCCTCAATCTGGGGAGGGAGTGAAGGGCGCATGAACTGTGGCATGCCTCCAGCATGTCACAGCTGCTATACAGAAAGCAGCCAGACTGCTTCTCACTTGGCAAGGCCTCCCAAGTGAGTTTCCAGTGTGGCCACCCTAATCCCACCTGATTACTTCAGTCACTGGAAGCTCTGTGTTTCCTTTGGGTGGAATTCCCAGAGACAACCAACAGGATCTCTGCCATTGCCATCCTATTGACACCTGCCCTTGCTGTACTTGGCCTGAAGAGCAAACAAAAACCTCAATTGCTTTGCTCACACCTCCAGCGTGTGGCAGCTACTATAATGTAGAGGAGGCTAGTTTCTCTTCCCTGTGAGCCCTTGGACCCCCTCCTCTTCACCAGGCAGGGCCCCCAGCTTGGGCCCATAGCAAAGCTACTCTATCCCTAGCTGAACATTCCCGTTGGCAGTGGCTCTGTCTCTCTTGAGTAGAAGTCCCACAGGCAACTTACAGCCCCTCTGCCTTGACCATTGCCATGGTACATGCCCTTGCTGCCCCTGGGCTGGGGAATAAAGACCCTGATTACTTTGCTTGCACCTCCAGCATGCTGCAGCTGTCCTGCAGAGAGGAGGCCAGAGTGTCTCACCCATGAGCTTCCCACTCTCCTGCTCTTCACAAGGTAGGGACTCCTCGCTTAGACCTGTAATGTGCCACTCCATCCCCAGCTGATCATTCCAATTAGCAGTGGCTCCGCATTTCTCTGGGGTGGAGTTCCCAATAACAAGTGAAAAGCTTTCAGCCATCGTCATTGCCAAAGTCTCTGCTCCTGCTGCCTACAAGCTGGGGAATGAACAAAAAGCCTGAGCTCACCCCATAGCTGCAGTACACAACTCAGAAATGCCAAGTTGAGATCTGTGGCCAGCACTCCAGCGGGAGAGGAGCCTATATTCTCAGAGCACTAAGAGGGAGCATGGCTGCAAACATGAGGGAATACAGAGGAGCCATATGGCTGAGAAGAGCGTATCTACCAGCCATTATGCTTGAGCATCATCTACTGAGTTGCAGCCCAAACTATAACACCAAAAATACTTTGCTAATATACTCCCCTGTGAAACCAAGGGCAAGAATTTAGCCACAAAAATCCTGTACAATGACTTGGCCCTCTGAAAACATCCAGAAATAAAGCCAACTGACTATACTCAAATTATACAACAGTTAAAGGAACATCAGCCCACAGAGAAGAGAAAGGACCAGTGCAATAACTCTGGCAACTATAAAAGCTAGAGTGTCTTCTTATCTACAAGTGACCATACTAGTTTCCCAGTAGTGGTTCTGAACCATAATGAAACAGCTGAAACAATGCACATAGATTTCAGAATCTAGATGGCAATTAAGAATATCAATATTCAGGAGAAAGGTGAAACCCAATCCAAGAAATCTAAGGAATCTAGTAAAATGATTCAAAAGCTGAAAGACAAAATAACCATTTTATGAAAGAACCACACTGATCTGATAGAGCTAAAAAACTCACTGCGAGAATTTTATTACATAATTGGAGGTAGTAACAGCAGAACAGGCCAAGATGAGAAAAGAATCTCAGAGTTCAAACACTGGTTCTTCAAATCAACTCAGTCAGAAAAAAAAATTTAAAAAAAATTAAAAAATGAACAAAACCCCTGAGAAATATGAGATTATGTAAACAGACCAAAACTATGACCCATTGGCATACCCAAAAAAGAGGAAAAGATAGCAAGCAACTTAGAACACATATTTGAGGATACTGTCCACAAAAACTTCCTCAACCTTGCTAGAGAGGTCTACATTCAAATTCAGGAAATTCAGAGAACAGCTGTAAGATACTATGCAAGACAACCATCCCCAAGATACATAGTCATCATATTGTCTAAGGTCAATGCAAAAGAAAATTTATTAAAGGCAGCTACAGAGAAAGAGCAGTTCATCTAGAAAGAAAACGCCATCAGGTTAACAGAGAACTTTTCAGCAGAAACTCTACATGCCCGAAGAGATTGATGGGACTATATTCAGCACTCTTAAGGAAAAAAATTCCAAAAAGAATTTTGTATTCAACCAAATGAAGCTTCATAAGCAAAGAGAAATGAAATCCTTTCCAGACAAGCAAATGCTATGTGAATTCATTACCACTAGACCTGCCTTATAAGAGCTTTTTAAGGGAGTGCTAAACATGGAAATGAAAGACTGTTAATGGCCACCACAAAAATGCACTTATATACATAGACCACTGATACTATAAAGCAACTACACAATCATGTTTACATAACAACCAGCTAAAAACACGATCATGGGATCAAATCCACACTTATCAATATTAACAGGCTAAATGCCCCACTTAAAAGGCATAGAGTAGCAAATTGGAGAAAGAAGCAAGACCCACCTGTATGCTATCTTCAAGAGCCCCATTTCACATGCAAAGACACCCATAGGCTCAAAGTAAAAGGATGGAGAAACATCTTTCAAACAAATGGAAACCATAAAAAAGCAGGGGTTGCTATTCTTGTTTCAGAAAAAAAACAGACTTCAGACCAACAATGATCAAAAAGGACAAAGAAAGACATTACAGTATGATAAAGTATTCAGTTCACAAAGAAAACTATTTCAAATATATATGCACTCACCACCGGAGCACCTAGCTTCATAAAGCAAGATCAGACAGCTACAAAGAGAATGAGATGACCACACAATAATAGTGGAAGACTTCAACACCCCACTGACAGTATTAGATAGATCATACGCAGAAAATTAACAAACACATTTGGGAACTATACACTTGACCTGACAGGCATCTAAGGAACACTCTGCTCAACAAGAACAGAGTGTGCATTTTTTCTCATTTGCACATGGCATATAATCTAAAATTAATGACACACTAAGCCCTAAAACAATTTTCAACAAATTCAAAAAAACTGAAATCATGCCAACCACACTCTTGGACCGCAGAAAAATAAAAATACAAATCAATGAAAAGATTTTCCAATACCATACAATTACATGTAAATTAAATAATCTGTTCCTCAGTGACTTTTGAGTAAACAAAGGAATTAAGGCAGAAATCAAGAAATTCTGTGGAACTAAAGAAAACCAAGACACAATGTACCAGTATCTCTGGGACACAGATAAAGCAGTGTTAAAAGGAAAGTTTACAGCACCAAACGCCCACACCACAAACTTAGACCTCAAATTAACAATCTAACATTATACCCAGAAGAAACAGAAAAACAAGAGGAAATCAACCACAAAGGTAGCAGAAAAAAAGAAATAACCAAAATCAGAGCCTATTTGAGTGAAATGGAAATTATAAAAAGACACAAAAAATCAAGGAAACTAAAAATTGTATTTTTGAAATACTAAGATTGATACACCAGTAACTAGACTAATACAGAAAAAAAGAGAGAAGATCCAAAAAAAGCACAGTCATAAATCACAAGGAGGACACTAACACCAACCCTACAGAAATACAAAAGATTTCTCACAGACTATTATGAATATCTCTATGCACACAAAGTGGAAAGCTAGAAGAATTAGATAAATTCCTGGAAACATACAACCTCCCAAGATTGAACCAGGAAGAAAACAAAACCCTGAAGAGACATATAATGAGTTCTGAAATTGGATCAGTAATAAAAAAGCTACAATCAGAAAAAGCTGTAGACTAGTCAGATTCACAGCCAAATTTTACCATGTGTATAAAGCAGAGGATAACAATCTTACTGAAACTATCCAAAAAGTCGAGGAGTAGGGACTCTCCCTCACTCATGAGAAAGCGGGCATTATTCTCATATCAATACTTGGCAGAGTCACAGTGAGAATAAAAAAAAAACTTTAAGCCAATATCCCTATTGAACACAGATGCAAAAATCCTCAATAAAATACTAGCAAATATCCAGCAGTATATCAAAACCTCATCCACCATGATTAAGTAGGCTTTATCCCTGGGTTGCAAGGTTGGTTCAACATATGCAAATCAAGAAATGTGATTCATTACATAAACAGAACTAAAAAGTAATACCACATGATTATCTCAATAGATACAGAAAAAGCTTTTAATAAAATTCCACATTCCTGGGTGTTAAAAACCCTTAAAAAACTATGCACCGAAGCAATATGCATCAAAATAATAAGAGCCATCTATGAGAAACCCACAGTAAACCTCATACTGAATGGGCAAAAGTTGGCAACATTCCCCTTGAGAACCAGAACAAGACAAGGATGCCCACTCTCATCACTTCCATTCAATATAATACTGGAAGTCCTAGCAAAAGCAATCAGGTAAGAGAAAGATAAAAAGCATGCAAATAGGAAGAGAGAGAGAGTCAAACTATCCCTGTTTGCAGAAGATATGGTTCTATACCTAGAAAACCTCATAATTTCTGCCCAAAGGTTCCCACATCTTATAAACAACTTCAGCAAAGTTTCAGGATACAAAGTCAATGTAGAAAAAACAGTAGCAAGCATTTCCATGCACCAGTAATTTCCAAGCTGAGAACCAAATGAAGAACACAATTCATTCACAACTGCCACAAGAAGAATAAAATACTTAGAAACAGAGGTAACCAGAGAAGTGAAAGATGGCTGCAACAACAATTGAAAAACACTGCTGAAAGGAATCAGCAATGACACAAACAAATGGAAAAACATTCCATACTCATAGGTGGGAAGGATCAATATTGTTAAAATGACCACAGTGCCCAAAGAAATTTACAGATTGAATGCTATTGCTATCAAACTACCAATAACATTTTTCACAGAATTATAAAATATTCTGAAAATCATATGGAAAAAAAGAGCTTAGCCAAAACAATCTTAAGCAAAAAGAACAAAGCTGGTTATATCACACTACCTGACTTCAAACTATACTACAAGGCTATAGTAATCAAAATGGCATGGTATTGGTACAATAACAGACATATAGACCAATGGAATAGGTTGGAGAACCAAGAAATAAGGCTGTACACCTACAACCATCTGATCTTTGACAAAGCCGCTAACAACAGGCAATGGGGAAAGGACTCCCTATTAAATAAGTGGTGCTGGGAAACCTAGCAAGCCATATGCTCAAGATTTAAATTAGATCTCCTTTCCCTTACCATATACAAAATGAACTCAAGATGGATTAAAGACTTACATGTAAAGCCTAAAAGTGTAAGAACCCTAGAAAAATAGCTAGGAAATTCCATTCTGGACATTGGCCCAGGCAATGGTTTCATGATAGAGACTCCAAAAGCAATGCAACAAAACAAAAATTGACAAGTGGGACCAAATTAAACTATAGGGCTCCTGCACAGCAAAAGAAACTATCAACAGAGTATACAGATAACCTACAGAATAGGAGAAAACATTTGTCAATGATGAATCTGATAAAGGTCTAATATCCAGAATCTATAAGGAACTTAAACAAATCAACAAGCAAAAAACAATCCCATTAGAAAATAGACAAAGGACATGAACACATACTTTTCAAAGGAAGACATACACATTGCCAACGAGCATATAAAAATGCTCGGCATCACAGATGATTAGAGAAATAAAAATCAAAACCACAATGAGAGAAAATCTTCACCAGTCAGAATGGCTATTTATTAAAAAGACAAAATAAAAACAGATGCTGGTGACTTTGCAAAGAAAGAACTCTTATACATGGTTGGTGGAAATGTAAATTAGTTCATCCACCGTGGAAATCTAGAGATTTCTCAAAGAACTTAAAACAGAAATACCATTTAACCTAGCAATCCCATTGCTGGGTATATATCTAAGGGATTATAAATCATTCTACTATAAAGATACATGCACATGTACATATATCACAACACTATTCACAATAGCAAAGACATGGAATCAACCTAAATGCCCATCGACAGTGGACTGAATAAATAAAATGTGGTACATACACACCATGGAATACTATGTAGCTATAGACAAAGAATGGGCTCATGACCTCTGCAGCAACACAGATGCAGGTGGAGGACATTATCCTAAACAGATTAATACAGAAACAGAAAAACAAATACTGCTTCTTCTCACCTACAAGTGGGAGCTAATCATTTAGTACACATGGGCACAAAGTCAGGAAAAATAGACACCAGGGCCTATTTGAGCGCAGATGTTGGGAGGAGGGTGAGGTTCAAAAAACCACCTATTGAGTACTATCAAAAAACCACCTATTGAGTACTACATTCATTACCTGGGTGATGAAATAATCTGTACACCAAACCTCTGTGTCATGCAATATGTAAGAAACCTGCACATATACCCCCGAACCTAAAATAAAAACTGTAATGGAAAATATGGACTTATTCAAACTTAGAAAAATATTATAATTAAATGGCTGTCAACAAAAGAAACACTTAGCAGAAAGAGAGAAAATGTTATGAAAATGATAACATCTCTGGTTACCTTATAGCATGTTTTCCCTTTCTTCACTTTCTATACTCAGTTTCATAATAATTGTATAAATTAAAATTAATATGTTAAACTTACAAAGACAAGTGTTGTGTTATAAAAGCCATATGTTTTAAAAGTGCTACGGTATGTTTTCTCTCTTAAGAAAATTTTGACTTCTTGTAGTTTTTTAATGGTAACCTTAATTAGAGAAAACCTGTTATTCAGTTAGGTAAGTATCCTCCATATTTCTGTAGAGTCTCCAAAGTGGTAGGTTTTAAAATATACATTTCAGTATCAAAACCCCTCAAAACTACCATCAAATCTGTCAGATAAGCCTACAGCACAAACCTACCAAAGGCCTCCATAATGTAGAACAATAAGTTTAGAATATTTTCTTGAGTTTATTCAATGGATTACAAATTTAATTAATAGTTTAATAACTCTATAGTATTACATATTCCTCGAAAAAAATACATATATCTATTTTAAACAAAAAATTGTATTTCAATTAAAATATGTTTATAAAGATCACAATGTTCAAGTATAAAATTATGTGATAATTTCTAAAAATCATAACAAAAAAATTCCAGAAACTAAAAAACTGAACACACATACTCTCCCCCAACTTTCAAATTTGTTGCTTTGGAAGCCTATATGCTAAAATCTCAGCAAGAAATGCATAGCAATCAGCAAACAGGTATGTGAATTTATAAACATGTTTTTTCCCACATTAGGAATCCTAAAAGGATGGGATTTTTAAAAATGATATTTGATTATTTATTTAGAGACAGAGTCTTGCCCTGTCTCCCAGGCTGGAGTGCAGTGGCATGATCTCGGCTCGCTGCAACCTCCACCTCCCAGGTTCCAGCAATTCTCCCGCCTCAGCCTCCCGAGTAGCTGGGATTACAGGCACACACCACCACACCCGGCTAATATGCACCAACTTTCTTATAAGCAGACTTTAAAAATATGATTTTTAAGAAAAGACATATAACTTCAATTGGAGTTTCATTCTGGTTTTGTGCGCACTTTGTTATAGGACCTAGAAGTACTAAAGATAATATATTCACTTTTAAATTTCATGAGAGAAGCCTGGGCAGGAAAAAAAATAAAGTTAAGCAGAACATTTACAGATATCTTGCTTTTTGTTTTAAAAAGAATTTAAAAAGGACACTAGTGGCCTCATATATTTACTTATTAATGTTAGATTAGAAATGGAGAAGATAAAAATGAATTAATCACAGATTATGGAACAACACGAATAAGTCAGGTAATATAGTCTATATAATTTATAGAAAAGTGCTCGTTTTCCTTATGTGCTGCAAAACCTGGATATCCATATACAGAAGAATAAAACTAGACCCAAGTCTCTTATCCTGAACAAAATTCAACTCAAAATAAATAAACATAGGACTTGAAACTATAAAACTAGTAGAATAAAATACAGAGAAAACACCTCAGGACATTAGTCTAGGCAATGATTTTATAGCTAAGACTACAAGAGCACAAGCAACCACAGCAAAAATAGACAAATGAGAATATATTAAAATAAAAATCTTTTGCACAGTAAAGGAATCAATTAGATTGAAGATCCAACCTGTTCAATTATAGGGAATATTTGCAGAATATTCATACAACAAGGAATTAATGTCCAGAATATACAAGTAACTCAAATGACTCAACAGTAAAATAAACAAACAAACAAAAACCAAATACTCCTATTAAAAGATTGGTAAAGGAGCTAAATAGACATTTGTCTAAAGATATACAAATAGCCAAGAGGCATATGCAGAAATGCTCATCATTAATCATCAGGGAAATGCAAATCAAAAACACAATGAGATATCATCTTACTCCTGTTGGAATGGCTATTACTAAAAAGAGAAAAAATATCACAGATGATGGTGAGGATACAAAAAGGAGACTCATATATTGTTGGTGAGAATGTAAATTAGTACAGCTAGTATGAAAAACAGTATGGAGATGTCTCAAAATAACAAAAAATTGAATTACCATGAAATCCAGCAGTCCCACTATGAGGTATTTATTCAAAGTAAAGAAAATCAGTATGCCAAAGTGATACCTGCACTCTCATGTTTATTGCAGCACTATTCACAACAGCAAAGATATAAAAGCAACCTAAATGTCAACAAATGAATAGATAAGAAAATATGATTATTAACAGAATGTAATTCTACTCAGCCATAAAAAAAGAATTAAACCATGTTATTTGCAGTAACATGACTGGAACTGGAGGTCATTATATTAAGTGAAATAAGCCAGACACAGAAAGAAAATGATCACATGTACTCACTCATATGTGGGAGCTAAAACAGTTGAATTCATGGAGATAGTATGTAGATTGATAGTTACCAGAGGCTGAAAAAGATGTGGATGTGGGAAGTGTCTGAAGAGAGGCTGGTTAATGGATACACACAGAAGGAATAAATTCTAATGTTTGATCGCAGAGTAGGGTGACTACAGTTAACAACACTGTATTGTACATTTCAAAATAGGTAGAAATGAGGACTTGAATGTTATTAGCACCTAGATATGATAAATGCTTGTGGGTTTGGATATCCTAAATACCCTGACTTTATTATTATACATTCTATGCATGGTACAAAATATCATATGTCCCCCATTCCTATGTACAAGTAACAATTAAAAAAATACCTGAAGCAGAATTGACACAGATGATACAACTGGCAGCCAATATGTTTAAGAAGCTAGAGAAAACATATATAATATTAAGTAAAGACATAGAATGCAAAATATACTCTAAAGCCAACTTTATTGCTAAAAACTTCAGTGACTAAGGTGAAAACTATACTGGGATTAAATATAGAATAGACAATGAGATGTAAAGATTAAGCCATCTGTAAACATGCCAATATAAAGTATCTAAAGTGAACACTAGAGAGTAAAAATACTGATAAATGTGAGAAGGAGCACACCAATAAGATTTGGCACAACTTAAAGCAAACTAATATACATGTATTTGGAATCCCCAAAGTAAAGAAAGGGAGTGAAAAGAAAACACATTTAAAAATAATAGACAATATAAACTCAATATTTCTACAAAAGCTAGGTACAAGGGACCTGAAAACAACTATAGCAATGAACATCTTAATCAGACTATGTAAAAACAGTGATAAAAACAAACATTTTAAAGCACCCAGGAAATAAAAGACATATCACAAGCAAAAGAACTAAGACAACGAGTAAAGGAAAAAAGATAACAGCATATCGTTTTTTGTTGTTTTTGTTAGAAACAATGCTAACAATAAGCAGTGGTACAATATATTTATAGTATTGAGGTAAAAACGGCTGTCACCTTGTAATTCTGTATCCACTGAAAATATTTTTCAAAAATGAGGGTGAAATAAAGGCATTTGAGATATACAAAAGCCTCAAGAATTGGCCACCAGTAGACCTTTACTACAAGAAATCTTAAAGGAAGTTATTTATGTAAAGGAAGTTATTTATACCAAAGGAAAATGTTACCAAGTGGAAATCCTGGGTTATGCGGAAGAATGAAGAACATTGGAAATGTTTCTTATTATTTAATTAGTTTTAAAAATAATTTACTCTTCACAGCAAAAATAATGAGTTCTGGGTTTTATATGTAAAAATGTGACAATGATAGCACAAAAACTAGGAAGAGAGAAATGGAAGGATAATGTTTTAAGTTTCTTATACTATATATGAAGTGGTATAATATCACTTGAATGTAACTGTTGTAATTTAAAGAGGTATATCATAAACCAAAAAGAAAGCACTAAAATAGCCTAAGAATGAATTTAGCTAATAAAAATCAAAGGATAAAATTAAATTATTAAAAATACTAAAGAATAAAAAAGAAAAAATGAAAAAAGAGAGAAAATAACAAAGCAAATAGAAAACAAATAGCAAGATGGTAAATTTAAACCCAAACCTTTCAACAATCATATGAAATATACATGGTCTAAGTGAGCTAGTAAAAAGGAAGATCCTATAGAGCTGGATAAAATAGGAAGACCAAACTATATTTTGCCAAAAAGAAACTCACTTTAAAGACACAAGTAGGTTAAAAGGGATGGAAAATACCTAATCTGGTTATACTAATCATAAGAAAGCTGGAGCATCTATATTAATATCTGACAAAATAAACTTCATAACAAATCAATGTTCCCAGGGATAAAAAGGGCCATTTCTCAATGATATATTGGTCAATTTAAGAAGAATATATAATCATTCTAAACTTTTATGCACCTTAAAACATATTTTCAAAATAAGTCATAAAAAAAGTATTTTAATTGTAAGGAGAAATAGAAAAATCCAAAATTGCAGACAGAAATTTCAACATTCCTCTCTTTACATTTTATAGGACAAGTAGATAGGAAATCAGAAATGATATAAAAGTTTTATAGAATACAATAACCAAATTAACCTAATTTACATTTGTAGAACATTTTATCTCTTGATGGAATAATGTATTCTTTTCAAATGCACACAGAGCATGCACCAAAACCAAACCTACTCTGGGCAATAAAACAAGTGTCTAATTTAAAAGGATTCAAATCATACCACATATGTGCTGTGACCACAGTAGAGTACAATTAGAAGTCAATTACAGAAAGATAGCTGGGAACTTTTCAGATATTACACTTTTAAATAACTTAAGCAATGAATAAAGATCATTGAAATTGGCCAGGCGTGGTGGCTCACACCTGTAATCCCAACAATTTGGGAGGAGGAGGCGGGTGGATCACTTGAGGTCAGGAGTTCGAGACCATCCTGGTCAACATGGTGAAACCTCCGTCTCTGCTAAAATTACAAAAATTAGCCAGATGTGGTGGCGTGTGCCTGTAGTCCCAGCTACTGAGGAGGCTGAGACAGGAGAATCACTTGAACCCAGGAGGTGGAGGTTGCAGTGAGCCGAGATCACGCCACTGCACTCCAGCCTGGGAGACAAAGCCAGACTCTGCCTCAAAATAAGTAAATAAATAAATAAATAAATAAAATAATAACAATAATTGAAATTATTTTGAACCATATGAATATCAAAGAAAAACATGAAGAAATGTGTGATGTGGCTAAGGAAATGATTACATTGGAATTTTTAGCACAAGGTGCCTATATTTGAAATGAAACAAGGTGTTAACCAACCTCAGTTTTTACCTAAAGAAACAAACGAAAGAACAGCAAGTTAAATCCAAACTAAACAGAGAAATATAATACAAATCCAGAGTGAAAATTAATAAAAGATATAGTAGAAAAAGAACAGAGAACACATGTAATAAAAATGTTAGTCTTTGAAAACATATATGGATGGCAAACGAGCACATGAAAAGATGATCTATAGTGCAAAATAAAATAAGATACAGTGACATACGTATAAGAATGGCTTATTTTTTTTAACTGACTATATCAAATATTGGCAAGAATATGGGATGACTGGACCTCTCATCTACTGTTAGTGGGAATTCAAAATGATACAAATGCTTTCAAAAGAAGTTCAAAGTAGTCCTGAAAATGTTAAACATGCACTTACCATGTGTCCATTCATTCTGCTCCTAGTTATATCTTAATAGTAGTAAACTCATATTTGTATACAAAGGCTTGTTTACAAATGTTCACAGCAACTTTATATGAGCAAAAGCCACCCAAAGAAACAGAACACACACACAAAATAACAAAGCAAAAGAACTCCAAATTATCCATCTACAGGTTTATAAATAAAGTATTTTGGTATATCCATATAATGGAATATTATTTAGCAAAAATAAAGGAAAAAACTATTAAATAGGCAATAACAATGATGAATTTCAAAATAATTACACTGTGTGAAAGAAGTCAGACAATATAAAGTGTACATAGTACATAATTTCATTTATATAATGTTCTCAAAAATACAAATGTATAGTGACAGAAAGCAGATGAGGGGCTCCCTGGGAGTGGAAGTGAAAGGTAGGGGTAGTCGTGAAAATATGAAAAGGAGGTGGGAGGAAACTTTTGGAAGTGATGCATATGTTTATTTTAATTATGACTGTGTTATCACAAAGTATATATCAAAGCTTACAAAATTGTACGTTAAATATGTGCAGTTCTCTGTATACCAAGTATCCCTCAATAAAGCTAAGATTTTAAAAAATTGATTACACAACCTAACCTTTATATGTATAAATCTACAAACGTTACAAAATGTAATGGAGTGGTGCAAGATGGGACGCATTTTGTGGTGAACTAATTGTTTTTGAAATTGTACATATTCTTCCCTATGTCTAGGTAGTGCGACATAATTGAATGTAAAATATGATAGAATTCAAAATACCAGAATAATAGTCACTGATCTCAACTAAACAGCTAGCAAAATTTGGGCAGTATATTTATCCTCTCAGTTCATTTATGAAACATAGGAGTTTTCCTCAAACTCTTCCCAATTCTCTTCTTCTATATCTAAATCTAGGCAAAAAAATAAACTTCTGGTGGAGCCCTACCCCTCAGTTGATGTATGACTATGTCAACAATGCCCGTAAATTAGACACAATGATACTCTTTCTAAAGTGCTAAATTTTCCAAAGTCTCAAAATATTCTGAATATGAGATTGATAAAGGAAGCAAGAAAATGTAAAACAAGGCCTATCTCCAGTATTGTAGCTCTCTTTCTGGTAATCTTTACATATCTCTCTCTTCTCTCAGTTTCCTTTCTTACATGGAGGTATTTGACTGTTTATATTTCCCCCAATACTTTCCATTTTGAACGTTAGTTATCATGGTATAAGATTTCACATTCAACATTTCAGCAGTGATCACAGGAGTCACTAATTGTAACTGAAGTTTGAACATTCGAGCATCTCATTACCCAAGTCTCTAGTTAGATATTCAAAAGTAAAGTAACAATTATAATTCTTAAAAATTTAAGAATTGCACAAAACTCTAAGGTAGTTATTATTTAGTTAACTGTACAGAGGTGAAACTGATAGAATAATGATTAAGTTATACTAGCTATATGAGGCTCTGTACCCCACTCACATTTATACTAGATTGAAATTAAATCTATCCCTGCACAGTAATTTATCTTACAAAAATCACTTATATTTCATAAGCTATAAGATAAAAGCTTATGGATTTTGATTCCTAGCCTTCACCTTTCCTATTGCCATTATGTACAAAAGAAAAATTGATTCTGACCTTGAAGTCACAGTGTTAAAAATAAATCTCCGCAGCACTGATGTTTCTTTTCTGTCTCTGAAATAACTGTTTAAGTTCACTCAGGGGATTACTCTAATGATCTACTAGCTTTTTGTAAGTTCTGAAAAGAAGTAAGAGAGGTTTGTGTAGGGAAGTGCTTATCAGTTCCTAACACATTTCAAGGAAAAATATACGTGTGTGTAAATGGTGCTGAGTATCCCCACACAAATATTTCATATGGCCTATATCAATCAAGTAATATCTACTATTGAGAGAACATGTATTTTTCAATCACCTTGGGGGAAAATTAATGTTTTATAATCCATAAGACATATGTAATTCACAATGACAGAATATTTATTTAAAATATTTACTTACAAAGCCAACATGAATTTCAATTGATGGCATACATAAAGATGGGACAAATCATGCCTAGTAACAAGCAAATAAATTTTATTTTAAATTTTCTAATTATGGTCCTTCATTAATCTTAATCGAAATTTAAATTAATGTTTTACTAACATATGCCTAATTGATCACTGTGGTACACATTCACTATATTACTTTTTATACAAATTTAGTTATGTTTATTGTAGAAGATAGACAAATTACACAAAAAATATATTAAAAGAGAAAATATACATCCACTGATATATTACAAGAAGGTAATTCTCTAATTTGAACTCCTACATAAGCAATCAACTGAGATTACAAAGGAAGTAGAAACTGACACAAAAAAATACTGTACAAACACCATCCTTGAGACAACTATGACTTTAACGAAATACATTTATTAAAACACAGAGATCTTTCTCCAGTAATGACAGAATAAGGTCTTAACAGAATGCAGAAAACAAATAAAAAACTGAAAATTATACCAAAAGAGATATATGAAGGAAATGGAGAATGAAGAGAAGATTCCAGAATCTAGTGGTGAGTACATACTCAAAGAGGGGAGTGTAAATGAAGTGAAAGTCCATTTTCATGAATTTGAGCCTGGGGTCAGGTAAAATCATTCAGTGTGTTGCAGGATAACTGCTGGGAAAACTGTGGTGTTTTTAGTTCAGAAAGTCAGAAAACTGAAGCTGAGGAAACTGTGCCTGAAGAACAGCGTGAGGGAATCCAGGAAGTGGAAGTTACAGAGAGAAACACCTAATTCTTTCTGTCCATATTTGTGCCTGATCCCTGACATATGCATGCACAGTGTGTATGAGCCACTGTTTGCCAACTCTAGCATAAAGGACGGGATATATGGACCTATAGGATTGAATAGTTTCTACAATTTCATGTAAAGTGATAAACTATTTACTATAACTGGAAAGTAAAAAGTTAAAGATGTTTGATTTTTCAGTAATAATACAAAGACATATAGTTAAAATAAAATAAAAATTATCATATAGTTAATTTTATTTTTTAGAATATTTTAATGTTTCCAGTAGAAATAAAATTCAAAAATGTAAAACTGAAAGGTAGACAGTAAAAGAGAAATAGACAAAAAAGAAGAAATAGGAAATAAATAAAACAATAAATAAATAATAAATAAAATAAATAAATAAAATAAATAATAATAAAATAAAAATAAATAAAAACACATACTAAACCATATAAATAGTACATTTAATGTTAGTAGACGTCAATCAAAAGGCAGAGATTTTAAGAAGGGATTTTAAAAAAGAGACCTAGCTTGTTGTCTACAAGAGATGCACTCTAAATATAGAGTCACAAATAGGTAGAAAGCAAATGGATAGAAAACTATACACCACAAAAATAGTAAGTATAAGAAGGCTAAAGTGGCTATATTAATGAAGAAATAGATATTAAAACACAAATACTATCAAAGATAATGAGAAATATTTTCTAACAATAAAGGTGTTAATTCTACAGAAAAATATTATGAATGTGTATGGGTCTAATAATAGAGTTTCCAAATGCATGAAGAAAATATTCACATAAATAAAGCAATAAATCAATAATTCCAAAATCAGAATTGAGGATTTTAAAAGCCCACTCTCAGCAGTTGATATAACTGGGCAAAAATTCAGCAAACAAAATTAAAAATAATATACTTATCAGTTGACTTGACTAGTATTTATGGAAGTCAAACACAATAACATCAGAATATTTATTCTTTTCATGTACACATAGTATGTTACATGATAGACAAACATGCTGACCCATAAAGCAAATCCCAATGATGTTTAAAAGAATGGAATTCTGACCATGATATAATTAAATATGAATAACAACAAAAAAAATAATTTGGAAACTAAAACACACCTTTCTAAATAATAGATGAGTCAGAGAAGAAATCAAAAAAGAAATTTGGAATTGTATTGAACTGAATGATAAAAAATAAAAGTTGAGACATGTAGCTTAAGCAGTTTTTAGAGGGAAATTTATACCTTTAAGTATTTGTGTTAGAAAAGAAGGAAGTATAAGAAGTAAAAGAATGGCAAATTAAACTCTAAGTAAGTAGATGGAAGGCTTTATAAAGAAGCTAAGAGCAGAAATCAACACAATTGAAGAAATAAACCAGAGAAAATGAATGGAACTAAATTCTGGTTCTTAGAAAGATAACTAAAATATGCAAGCTATTTTAGAAAGACCAAATTAAAAGAAATACAATGGAAATACCAATTTCTGGAATTAAAGACCAGGCATCACAACAGATCCTACAGAAATTAAATGGATAATAGGAGAATATAATGAATAACATTATGCCCATAAATTTGACAACCTAGAATAAATTTTTTAAAGGATAAAAATGAACAAAATTATGCAAAAATAAACAGAAAACTTAACTACTCTTATGTTAAATATGGACATAGCCCTAATGAACATAGATACAAAATGCTTTAACGTTTTAGCAAGACGAATCTAACAATATGTAAAGATAATACATCATGACCATATGTAGTTTATCAAAGTAATATAATGTTGGTGTACACCTCAGTAAGATGACAGACATCCAACTGTATGTATGTATTTATGTATTTATTTGTATGTCATTTGTCATATTCTTTTTTAAGCTTTATCAAGGTATATATGACATACAAAAATTGCCTACATTTTGATGAATTTATATATATAAATATATAGCATCATTACCATCTAGATACTGAATATATTTATCACTTCCAAAAATGTCCTGGAGCTTTTGTGTGAGTGTATTTGTGTGTGTGTATAAGAACACTTAACATGAGATGTATCTTATTTTAAAGTGCAGAATACTGTACTGTTTACTGTAAGTATTATGCTGTACAGCAGATCTCTAGAACTTACTCGTCTTGCACAACTGAAATTTATACCCATTGAGCAAAAATTTCACATCACCCCTCCCCAACCCTGGCAACTATCATTCTTCTGTTGCTATGAGTTCAAATATTTGTAGTACCTCATGTAAGTGGAATCATGCAGTATTTGTTCTGTGATTGGCATACTTAACATCACTTAGGTTCGTCTATGCTGTTCACAAAGAGTAGGATTGTCTTCTTGTTTAAAGCTTTGTGATATTCCATTGCATATATGTATATATATATATATACCATATTTTCAAATCCATTCATCTGACGGATATTTGGGTTTTTTCCGTATTGTGACTATTATGAGTAATGCTGCCATCAACATGGAGGGGCAGACATATCTTTGAGATCCTGATTTCAATTTTTTGGGCTATATATCTATAAATTGAATTGCTAGATCACATGGGAGTTCTATTTTTAATTTTTTGAGAATATTCATACTGTTTTCCATAGTAGCTGCACTATTCTTCATTTCTACCAACAGTGTATAACAGTCCCAATTCCTGCACATCTTTATCAACACTTGACATTTTCTGTTTTTTAGATAATGGTCATCTTAAAAGGTATGAGGTGATATGTCATTGTTCTTTTGATCTGCATCTCCCTGAAGATGAGTATTGTTGAGGACCCTTTCATATATCTCGTGCCATTTGTTTTTTTGAGAAATTTCAATTCATATCCTTTGCCATTTTGTAATTGGGCTTTCTTCCTACCGAGTTGTAGGAGTTTCTTACATATTTTGGATATTAACCTCTTATCAGATGTACAGTTGCTAATACTTACTTTCAACACATAGCTTGACTTTTTACTCTACTGTGTTGACTGTCTCCTTTGCTGTGCAGAAGCTTTTTAGTTTTTCTATTTTGGGGTTTTTGCTTGTGTTTTGGTGTCATATCTAATAAATCATTGCCAAGACTAATAAAGAAGGTCATAAACAAGGTTTTCCTTTATGGTTTCTTCAATAAGTTTTACAATTTCAAGTCTTACATTTAAGTCTTTAATCCATTTTATTTTTGTGCACTGTGTAAGGCAGGGTTCCAATTTTATACTTTGCATGTCAATACCTAGTCTTCCCAGTATCATTCATTGAAGAGACTATTCTTTCCACACTTTGTGTTCTTGACATCCTTGTCAAAGATATATTGACTGCATATCTGTGGGTTTATTTCTGGAATCTCTATTCTGTTTCGTTGGTCTATGTGTTTGTCTTTATGTCAGAATCTCACTGTTTAAATTATTGTAGCTTGGTAACATATTTTGAAATCAGGAAATGTGATGCCTCCAGCTGTGTTCTTCTTTATCAAGATGACTTTGGCTATTCTTTTGTGGTTCTATATAAATTTTAGAATTGTTCATTTCTGTAAAAAATGTCATTCAGATTTTGACAGGAATTGAATCTGTAGATCACATTGGGTAGTATAGACATTTTAACAATATTAATTTTTTCAGTCTATGAACATGAGATGTCTTTTCATTTATTTGTGTCTGCTTTAATATATTTCATCAGTGTTTCATAGTTTCCATGTATAAGTCTTTCCCCTTCTAAGTTATATTTATTCCTAAATATTTTATTATTTTTGGATGATATTGTAGACGTTATTGTTGTCTTATTTCCTTTTTAGTTAGTTCATTGCTACTCTGCAGAAATACAACTGATTTCTGTATGTTGATTTTGTATCCTGCAACTTTTATACATTTGTTTATTAGTAACAATCTGAGTTTGAAATGGGCAAAAGTTTTAAATAGACACTTCACAAAAGTACATGCAAATAAATAAAAATAACATGGAAAGCCACTTAAAGTCTCCAGGCATCTGAGAATAAAAACTGTCCATGGAATGAAAACACTATAGATACAGTAATGTGGCTAACGTTAAAACTATTGAACATATCAAGTGCTACTGAGGATGTGGAACAAGCAGATCTATCACACATGTTTGGTGAGATTGCAAAGTGATCAAATATTCTAAAAAACAGCAAGGCTGTATCTTATAAAGTAACTGAGACAACAACCATAAGACCTTACAATTTTACTCCCAGGTATTTACTAAATTAAAAATACACTGATATATTATGTATCCATTATTTTAATAGACCAAAACTGGAAACAATCCAAATCTCCATCAGCTGGTGAACAGATAAGCAAATTGTGGTATATTCCACATTGTGGAATACTATACAGCAAGGGTAAGATATTAATTAGTAACACATGCAAGAACATGGACAATTTAGTGAAGGAGATCAAACACAAAGTACTACAAATTATATGACACCATTTGTGTGAATTTCTAAAATAATTTAGGGTAATGTGAAAAGGGCAAGTGGTGTACTGGGACCAGTGGTTGGTACAGGGAATCAAGAGTTCAGAATAAAAAAAAATAGAGTCATGAAAATATTCTACATTTGGAATGTGGTAGAGGTTACATGCCTATATAGAATTACTAAAATTCATCAAACTTTACACTTCAAATGAGTACATTTTATGATATATAAGCTATATGTCAGTAAAATGAGACAACATTTTAAAGTCTCAAAGTACTCTTGTTGGTATTTTGCTCTACATTATTTATATCCCAGTTTGAGTACTCTGGATTTTTTTTTTTTGTATTTTTACTCCAAGCTTCTTGTTTTCTCCATCTTGGTAACCTCTCAATTTTAGGACTTCAACTATTACTTTAAGTTGTCATGTTTAGGCCATAGGCCTCACATAATGACCTGGGTTCTTATATCTCTTTCTGGCACTTCATACTCAGCATTCAAAAACTGAAACGAGTCTAACCCTTTCAGATTTATCTCCCCAGTGTTGCCAGTATGATCTTTACGAAGAGCTGCTCTCATCATTTAATTCTTATTATAAGCTTCAGTGGCCCCCTGCAGCTGTAATGATGCAATCTCTACTCCACCATCACAAGGAGTAGGCTTTATGATTTGACTTTGGCTTAGTTCTTCATTATCTACATCATGGCTCAAAAATTAAAATGTTTTAGGGTGTGTGTGAAGGAGGCAGAATGAAAGGGAAAAAAGTAGTACAGGCACATTTCATCAATGTCTCCATTGTCAGGAATCCACAGGTGTGCTGGTGAAATGGAGAGTGAAGGCATCATCTGAGGACTTTAGGAAGTTGTCCTACAGCTCTGTCTACTGGGCCCAGATTTCATAGTAAAATGTTATAACCAGATATTTGAAAGAAAAAAAAAACATACTTATAGATGTCAAACACTGTGTAAACCAAATGAAACTTTCCAGCAGTCTGGATTGTTACTCTGTAGAAATGCAATTGATTTTTGTATGTTGATTTTGTTTCCCGCAACTTTGCTGAATTCATTTATTAGTAACAATCCAAGTTTTAAATTGGCAAACATTTTAAACAGACACTTCACAAAAATATGTATGAATAATAATTTAGACTTTCCTCATGGAAAAGCCACTCAAAATCTCCAGACATCTGAGAAATAAAAACTGGCCATGATATGAAAACACTATACACGGAAATATGGCTAACATTAAAGCTATTGAACATACTACATGCTACTGAGGATGTGGAACAAATAGATATCTCATACATATTTGGGGAGATTGCAAAGTGATCAGATACTCTGAAACACAGTGAGACTAGCAAATAATTAGCCCAGCAAAACACTGTCTTTTGTCACCTGGAAAGGCTATATATATAGATATATATATATATATATATATATCTATATATAGATATATAGATATATATATACGTACGCATTTAACTTAGTTATCACTAATAAGGAAGGCTTCTTTAATTTCTTCTTTAAGAAAGCAATATGATTTGAATGGCTTTTGTTTGTACTTCCAGGATATTTAATACTTATTGTCTACTCTATCAGATGTAGTTATAAATACTTTACTAATACTAACTCATTTAATCTCCTTCTCAACACAATGAAGTAGGGGCTTTAATTATTCCCACTTCATGGATTGCGTAAATGTAGCACATAGAGGTTTAGTAACATTCCTAAAATATACAGTTAGTAAATAGTGAACTCAGGATTCAAATCCTGATAATATAACAAGAGAGCCCATATTATTATTCACCATATTGCAATGATTCTCAGATTTTATGACATGGTACTGTAATAATCAGTGTGTGTATGCTTGCTCTCTGAACTGTTAAATACTTAATATCAGGGGATTCTGTTTTATTTTTTCTTTAATTCACCAGGCTTAGAACTTATTAAGCACCTACTAAACATGAATTGAATGAATGAATGCATGAATTATTGAATAAGATGAAGAGGTATGGAACATTTTCAATACTGTTTCTATTATTTTTAATGTTCAGAGGCTATATACGCAATATAAAATTCCAAACAATACAAAAAGTTGCAAAGTATAGATTGTATGAATTAAAATTCCTCTATTTTTTATTCTGTCTTGCTTCCCCTGTCTGTAAGTATAATTTCCAGAGATTTTATATTCTTTAAGAAATTTTATAAGAATCCCTATGATTTGAAAAAGGAACTACAGAATCAACGTAAGTAAATATTAGGCTCTATTTTAAGAAAAATACTCAAATTCTAGTCTCAAAAGAGATTAAAGTAAACATTCTATAGCTTTTAATTTTCTTTAAAACTATTAGAAAGTCATAGTGTAGCTTATCTAAACTATTATATGTAGGGAAATTAAACTGCAGTGTTTATTTTAATATTGCCAATGCTATTAAATTTAAACTTGAATTTGAACTGATGGAGGAAAAATGAGCTAGTCTAAGCCACTCAGAAAATAGTAGCCTATTGGTTGTCCTGCAACATGGAAGGGAAAACTAGCAGGATCTGGACTCAGGACAGATGCTGCTTAGCAAATTCCAACTACAAATTAGTTGGTGGGAAGGAGATCAAAAGACCTAAGTATACAAACACTTATAGATCGACGACCAGTACTCTACATGTATGATCAGGATTCCAGATAGCTTGATGAGAAGACAGAATTGAGGCATAAAGAGGTACAAGGCTGAAACATTACTTAGGTAATAAGTACCAGACAGATAAAAACTTACTGTGTGATACAAGAATTACCAACACCGAATACAAGGCAATACTGTTGCTGTATCAAATCTCCAAATAAAACCTCAAAATAACAGTAAATATATTCTACTTCTTTGGAGTGCTTATGTTCGGAAGGAGTTGGACTATTTTAATCAGTGCCTACAGGCTGACTGACTATGTCTGGTAATCCATCAATCAAATAATTACTTTCCCCAAGGCTCCCTTACGGCCCATCTCCAGAGAAAAGAATCTGCAGCTCTGCATCTGAGCAAGAATATGTGTCAGATACATTTTCAAACAGCCAATTCTGCCACGCGCAAGCATGCCTAGGACCTAAAGCATGTTGCTCTTTTTAGTCAATAATACAGATAATTAGGGTTTTGGGCTTCTGTGGATTTCAACCATAAACTGATGAAATCCAGGGCTTGTCAAAATCATGCTGGCAGCATCTGTTAGTTGTGGGAAAAATTTAACTATTTATTAAGTATCAATTAGGTATCAAGCCACATGTTGTGGAAAAATATTAGGTATTATGAATATAAAAACTTTAGGAAGATAGGCAGGAAAATGGCAGATAAGAGACAAGACTAATGTGAAGCTCCCACTTGGCAGTCAGAACAGTACGTGCAGACTCACACTGTGAACTTTTGCTCCAAAGACTACCACAGGACCATACCTGGAAAACCAAAAGAATTCACAGACCCTTTGAAAGCAGAAGCTTGCTGCTGCAAACTCCAAAAGACATCTGAAAACTGTTAGTTCCCAATGTGTGAGAGGGGAAAATCTGCCTCCAGACACTCATCCCCACTGGGGAACCTTAAAATCCAGATTACGGAAGAAGGATTTAACCTTACCTAGAGCTGAAACAGATTTAGAGAGCCAAGTGAAATATAAAGTAGAAGAAGCAGTGGGAAGAGCCCCGTAGGCACTCCTGGTTCCCAGCTTGAGCCCAAGGAAGCCATCCCTGGCTTTATTTCACAGGGGTCCTTGGGGAAGGCAGCCAGTGGAATGGGGGAGGGGCCACAGGGTGAAGGAAAGTTCTAGCTGAACTTTACAATAATTTCGACTGAGTATGAATTTTCCTGAGCATAATCCAGGGGGGCGAACAAGAAGTGCAGATAGGATACAAGCACAGAAGCCACAGATGATGGTGAGGGGTGAGACCTGAGAATTCTGTTTGCTTTCTCAGTGGGGAGGCTTACAGCCTGGGGCAAGATCTGAGCCGGGTGCACCAGCAGCCTGGATAGAAACTCTGACCTATGGCAAGGCACAACAGGAGTGAGACTAGCTTTGCTGGCTGTGTGGGAGCTGAGTGAGGCCTGTCACTGCTGGATATACCCCAAACTTCCCTGGCAACCTGTATGATGCAGCAATCAGCCATAATCCCCCTTGGAACATAACTCCATTGCCCTGAGAACCAACCCCCACCCCCGACAGAGGCCTTAGCAAGCCCTGCCCAAAGATAGCCTGAGCTCAGGCCTGCCTAATTATGCCCCCAGCTGATGGTTTTTCTCTACCCACCCTGGTAGCCAAAGGCAAAAGACATAAACTGGGAGCTATTTGGCCCTGCCCGTCACCTGAGAAACCTGAACACCTATCCTGGCCAAGGTAGGCAAGCTTATATCCCACTTCTACTACTACAGCTGGTGCTCTCTTGAAAGCGCCACTCCCTGGCCAGAGGCCAAAGATCTCAAGCCATTACATCAAGTGATAACTGAACAACCCTACTCCAAAGAAGGAGAAAACAACAGCTACTTTTAACGCTTGTAACTTCTTGGCTCATCAGAAGTCCTGAGTCTGTCCACCTGGCAGCTTCACTGCTAGCATAACCAGCATTTGAGAAAACCAGCACACTAACCAAAACTACAACTAAGGACCCTCACAGAGTCCACTTCACTCCCTGCAACCTCCGCTGAAGCATGTGCTGGTATCCATGGCTTGGAGGCCTGAGGATGGATCATTTCACAGGATTCTTTGCAGACATTCCACAGCACAAGCCAGAGCCTGGTAGCCCTGCTGGGTGGCTAGACCCAGAAAGGCAATAACAATCACTGCAGTCTGGCTCTCAGGAAGCCCCTTCCCTAGGGCAAGGGGGAGAACACCACATTCAGGGATCACCCTGTAGGACAAAATAATCTGAACAGCAGGTCTTGAGATCCGTTCTTTCCACTGAAACAGTCTACCCAAATGAGAAGGAACCAGAAAAGTAATTCTGGTAATATGACAAAACAAGGTTCTATAACACCCCCAAAAGATCGTACTAGCTTTCCAGCAATGGATCTAAACCAAGAAGAAATCTCTGAATTGCCAGATAATGAATTCAGAAGGTTGATTATTAAGCTACTCAAGGACATATCAGAGAAAGGTGAAAAACAACATAAAAAAATTAAAGAAAAAACAAATACAGGGAACGGATGAAAAAGTCTCCAGAGAAATAAATATCATAGAGAAAAGACAATCACAACTTCTAGAAATGAAAGACACGCTTAGAGAAATATAAAATTCACTGAAAAGTTTCAACAATAGACTAGAACAAATAGAAGAAAGAATATCAGAGCTTGAAGACAAAGCTTTCTAATTAACCCAACCTGACGAATACAAAGAAAAAAGAATTTTTAAAAAGAACAAAGCCTCGAAGAAACTTGGGATTATGTTAAACAACCAAACATACGAATAATTGATATTCCTGAGGGAGAAGAGAAATCTAAAAGTTTGGTAAACTTATTTGAGGGAATAATTGAGGAAATCTTCATAGGCATTGCTAGAGATCTAGACATCCAAATACAAGAAGCTCAAAGAATACTCAGAAAATTCATTGCAAAAAGATTATCACCTAAGCACATAGTCATCAAGTTATCTAAAGTCAAGACAAAGGAAAGAATCTTTTTTTTTTTTTTATTATACTTTAGGTTTTAGGGTACATGTGCACAATGTGCAAGTGTTACATAGGTATCCATGTGCCATGTTGATTTCCTGCACCCATTAACTCATCATTTAGCATTAGGTATATCTCCTAATGCTGTCCCTCCCCCCTCCCCCAACCCCACAACAGTCCCCGGAGTGTGATGTTCCCCTTCCTGTGTCCATGAGTTCTCATTGTTCAATTCCCACCTATGAGTGAGAACATGCGGTGTTTGGTTTTTTGTCCTTGCGATAGTTTACTGAGAATGATGGTTTCCAGTTTCATCCATGTCCCTACAAAGGACATGAACTCATCATTTTTTATGGCTGCATAGTATTCCATGGTGTATATGTGCCACATTTTCTTAATCCAGTCTATCATTGTCGGACATTTGGGTTGGTTCCAAGTCTTTGCTATTGTGAATAGTGCCGCAATAAACATACGTGTGCATGTTTCTTTATAGCAGCATGATTTATAGTCCTTTGGGTATATACCCAGTAATGGGATGGCTGGGTCAAATGATATTTCTAGTTCTAGATCCCTGAGGAATCACCACACTGACTTCCACAATGGTCGAACTAGTTTACAGTCCCACCAACAGTGTAAAAGTGTTCCTATTTCTCCACATCCTCTCCAGCACCTGTTGTTTCCTGATTTTTTAATGATGGCCATTCTAACTGCTGTGAGATGGTATCTCACTGTGGTTTTGATTTGCATTTCTCTGATGGCCAGTGATGATGAGCATTTCTTCATGTGTTTTTTGGCTGCATAAATGTCTTCTTTTGAGAAGTGTCTGTTCATGTCCTTTGCCCACTTTTTGATGGGGTTGTTTGTTTTTTTCTTGTAAATTTGTTTGAGTTCATTGTAGATTCTGGATATTAGCCCTTTGTCAGATGAGTAGGTTGCAAAAATTTTCTCCCATTTTGTAGGTTGCCTGTTCATTCTGATGGTAGTTTCTTTTGCTGTGCAGAAGCTCTTTAGTTTAATTAGATCCCATTTGTCAATTTTGGCTTTTGTTGCCATTGCTTTTGGTGTTTTAGACATGAAGTCCTTGCCCACGCCTATGTCCTGAATGGTATTGCCTAGGTTTTCTTGTAGGATTTTAATGGTTTTAGGTCTAACATTTAAGTCTTTAATCCATCTTGAATTAATTTTTGTATAAGGTGTAAGGAAGGGATCCAGTTTCAGCTTTCTACATATGGCTAGCCAGTTTTCCCAGCACCATTTATTAAATAGGGAATCCTTTCCCCATTTCTTGTTTTTGTCAGGTTTGTCAAAGATCAGATAGTTGTAGATATGCGGCATCATTTCTGAGGGCTCTGTTCTGTTCCATTGATCTATGTCTCTATTGTGGTACCAGTACCATGCTGTTTTGGTTACTGTAGCCTTGTAGTATAGTTTGAAGTCAGGTAGCGTGATGCCTCCAGCTTTGTTCTTTTGGCTTAGGATTGACTTGGCGATGCGGGCTCTTTTTTGGTTCCATATGAACTTTAAAGTAGTTTTTTCCAATTCTGTGAAGAAAGTCATTGGTAGCCTGATGGGGATGGCATTGAATCTATAAATTACCTTGGGCAGTATGGCCATTTTCACGATATTGATTCTTCCAACCCATGAGCATGGAATGTTCTTCCATTTGTTTGTATCCTCTTTTATTTCGTTGAGCAGTGGTTTGTAGTTCTCCTTGAAGAGGTCCTTCACATCCCTTGTAAGTTGGATTCCTAGGTATTTTATTCTCTTTGAAGCAATTGTGAATGGGAGTTCACTCATGATTTGGCTCTCTGTTTGTCTGTGATTGGTGTACAAGAATGCTTGTGATTTTTGTACATTGATTTTGTATCCTGAGACTTTGCTGAAGTTGCTAATCAGCTTAAGGAGATTTTGGGCTGAGACAATAGATATACAATCATGTCATCTGCAAACAGGGACGATTTGACTTCCTCTTTTCCTAATTGAATACCCTTTATTTCCTTCTCCTGCCTGATTGCTCTGGCCAGAACTTCCAGCACTATGGTGAATAGGAGCGGTGAGAGAGGACATCCCTGTCTTGTGCCAGTTTTCAGAGGGAATGCTTCCAGTTTTTGACCATTCAGTATGATATTGGCTGTGGGTTTGTCATAGATAGCTCTTATTATTTTGAGATACATCCCATCAATACCTAGTTTATTGAGAGTTTTTAGCATGAAGGGTTGTTGAAATTTGTCAAAGGCCTTTTCTGCATCTATTGAGAAAGGAAAGAATCTTAAGAGCTGTGAGGCAAAAGCATCACATAACCAATAAAACAAAGCTGATCAGATTAATAACAGGTTTCTCAGCAGAAAACCTACAAGCCAGAAGGGATTGGGGACCTATATTTAGTTTCCTTAAACAAAAGAAATAGCAGCCAAGAATGTTCTATGAATTGAAACTAAGCTTCATAAATGAAGGAGAGATAAAGCCTTTTTTTAGACAAACAAATGCTGAGATAATTCACTACTACCAAGCCAGAACTACAAGAAATGCTAAGAAGGAGTTCTAAATCTTGAAACAAAACCTTGAAATACACCAAAATAGAACCTCCTTAAACCATAATCTCATTGGGCCTATAAAATAATAACACAATAAAAAAGGAATTCAGACAACAACTAGAATGATGAATTAGAAAGTAACTCACATCTCAATACTGACATCAAATGTAAATGGCCTAAATGTTCCACTTAAAAGATAGAGAATGGCAGAATAGATAGAAATTCATCAACCAAGAATCTGTTGTCTGCAAAAAACTTACCTAACATTAGGACTCACATAAACTTAAGGTAAAGAGGTGGAAAAATATATTCCATGCAAATGGAAACCAAAAGTGAGAAGGAGTAGCTAGTCCTATATCAGACAAAACAGATTTAAAAGCAATGACAGTTAAAAAAGACACAGAGGGACATTATATAGTGATAAAAGGATCGGTCTAATAGGAAAATACTACAACCCTATGTATATCGGCACCTAGCACTGGAGCTCCTACATTTATAAAACAATTACTGCTAGACCTAAGAAATGAGATAGATGTCAACATAATAATAGCAGAACACTTCAATACTCCACTGACAGCACTAGACAGGTCATCAAGACAGAAAGTCAACAAATAAGCAATGGACTTCAACTATATGATAGAACAAATGGACTTAAGAGATATTTACAGAACATTCTACCCAACAACTGCAGAATATACATTATTTTCATGAGCATATGGAACATTCTATAAGATAGACCATATGATAGGTCACAAAACAAGCCTCAATAAATTTAAGAAAATCAAAAGTATATCAAGTACCCTCTCAGATAACAGTAGAATAAAATTGGAAATTAACTCCAAAAGGAACCCTCAAAACTACACAAATACATAGAAATTAAATAATCTTCTCTTGAGTGATCTTTGGGTCAACAATGAAATCAAGATGGAAATTTTAAAAATTATTTGGGCTGGGCGCGGTGGCTCACGCTTGTAATCCCAGCACTTTGGGAGGCCGAGGCGGGCGGATCACGAGGTCAGGAGATCGAGACCACAGTGAAACCCCGTCTCTACTAAAAATACAAAAAAATTAGCCGGGCGTGGTGGCGGGCGCCTGTAGTCCCAGCTACTCAGAGAGGCTGAGGCCGGAGAATGGCATGAACCCGGGAGGCGGAGCTTGCAGTGAGCCGAGATTGCGCCACTGCACTCCAGCTTGGGCGACAGAGCGAGACTCCGTCTCAAAAAAAAAAAAAAAAAATTATTTGATCTAAATGATAATAGTGACACAACATATCAAAACCTCTAGAATACAGCAAAAGTGGTGCTAAGAGGAAAGTTCAGACCATTACATGGTACATCAAAAAGTCTGAAAGACCATAAATAGAAAATCTAAGATCACACCCCAAGGAACTAGAAAAACCATGAACAAACCAAACTCAAACCCAGGATAAGAAAATAAATAACAAAGATCATAGCAGAACTAAATGAAATTGAAACAACAATGACAGCAACAAAACAATACAATAGATAAATGAAAGAAAAAGGTGTTTCTTTGAAAAGATAAACAAAATTGGTGGACCATTAGAGAGATTAACCAAGACAAGAAAAGGAAGACCCAAATAAGCTTGATTAAAAATGAAGTGGGAGATATTACAACTGATACCAGAGAAATACAAAACATCATTCGAGGCTACTATGAACACCTTTACGTGCACAAACTAGAAAACCTAGAGAAGATGGATAAATTCCTGGAAATATACTATCGTCTCAGATTAAACAAGGAATAAATAGAAACTCTGAACAGACCAATAACAAGTAGCAAGTTTAAAAACAGTAATAAACAAAATGCCAACAACAAAAAAAAGTCCAGGACCAGATGGATTCACAGTGGAATTTTATCAGACATGCAAATGGGAACTGGTAACAATTCTACTGAAACTATTTCAAAAAATAAAAAAAGAATCCTTCATAAATCATTTTATGAAGCCAATATCACCCTAACACCAAAACCAGGAAAGGAAATCACAAAAACAACAGAAAACTACAGACCAATATTCCTGATGAACATAAATGCAGAAATCTTCAACACTTATACATTGCTTGTGGTAATGTAAACTGGTACAACCACTATAGAAAATAGTATGGAGACTCCTTAAGGAACTAAAAGTAGAACTATCATTTGATCCAGCAACTTCACTACTGGATATCTACCCAGAGGAAAAGAAGTCATTATATGAAAAAGACACTTGCACATGCATGTTTATAGTGGCACAACACACAATTGCAAAAATATGGAACCAGCCTAAATGCCCATCAACCAACGAGTGGATAAAGAAAATTTGGTATATATAGATACCATGGAATACTATACAGCCATAAAAAGGAATAAAATAATGGCATTTGTAGCAATCTGGATAAAGTTGGAGATCATTACCCTAAGTGAAGTAATGCACAAATGCAAAACCAAACATGGTATGTTCTCAAAAGTGGAGCTAAGGAATAAGAATGCAAAGGCATAAGAATGATACAATAGACTTTGGGAACTCAAGGGAAAGGGTGGGAGAGGGGTGAGAGATAAAAGACTACACATTGGGTACAGTGTACACTGCTCAGGTAATGAGTGTACCAAAATCTCAGAAATCACCACTAAAGAACTTACCCATGTAACTAAACATCTCTTGTTCCCCAAAACTATTGAAATACTTAGAAAGAAAGAATTTCTCTAATAAGACTTTGATATGGTTTGCCTGGGTCCCCACCCAAAATCTTATCTTGATTTGTAATCTCCTAAATCTCCATGATCCCCATGTGTCAAGGGTGGAAACAGGTGGAGTTAACTGGATCATGAAGAGGGTTTTGCACATCCTGTTCTTGTGATAATGAGTGGGTCTCAAAAGATCTGATGGTTTTATAAGCATCTGGCATTTCTCCCATTTGCGATCACTTCGTCCTGCCACCCTGTGAAGAAGGTGCCTGCTTCACCTTTGCCTTCCATCATGACTATAAGTTTCTTGAATCCTCCCCACCCATGTGGAACTGTGAGTCAATTAAACCTTTTTCCTTTACACATTACTGAGTCTTGATTATTTCTTCATAGCAGTGTGAAAATGGACAAATAAATTGGCACCACAGATTGAGGTACTGCTATAAAGATACCCGAAAATGTGGAATTGACTTTGGAACTAGGTAAAGGCAGATATTGGAACAGTTTGGAGGGGTTAGAAGACAGGAAGTTGTGGGAAACTTTGGAACTTCCTAGAGACGTGTTGAATGGCTTTGACCAAAATGCTGATAGTGATATGGACAAGTCCAGGCTGGGGTGGTCTCAGATGGAGATAAGGAACTTGGAACTTGGAACTGAAATCAAGGTGACTCTTGCTATGCTTTAGCAAAGGGACTGGTAGCATTTTACCCCTGCCCTAGAGATCTGTGGAACTGTGAACCTGAAGGAGATGATTTAGGGTACCTGGTGGAAGAGATTTCTATGCAGCAAAGCATTTAAGATGTGACTTGGCTGCTCTTAAAAGCATTCAGTTTTATGTATTCACAAAGATGGTTTGAAATTTGGAACTTATGTTTAAAAGAGAAGTAGAGAACAAAAGTTTGGCAAATTTGCAGCCTTAGTATGTGATAGAAAAGCCTATTTTCTGAGGAGAAATTCAAGCTGGCTGCAGAAATTTTCCTAAGTAACAAGGAACCAAATGTTAGTCACCAAGACAATGGAGAAAATGTCTCTAGGGCATGTCAAAGGTCTTCACAGCAGCCTCTGTCATCACAAGCCTGGAGGCCTAGAAGGAAAAAACTGCTTCATGGGCTGGGGGCCTTGCTGCTTTGTGCAGTCTTGGGACTTGGCGTCCTGCGTCTCAGCTGCTTCAGCTGCAGTTATGGCTAAAAGGGGCCAAGGTACAGCTTAGGCCATTGTTTCAGAGGGTACAAACCCCAATTCTTGTCAGCTTCCGTGTGGTGTTGAGCCTGTGGGTGCACAGAAGTCAAGAATTGAGATTTAGGAACCTGCACCTAGATACCAAAGGATGTATGGAAACACCTAGATGTCCAGGCAGACATTTGCTGCAAAAGCGGAGTCCTCATGGAGAACCCCTGCTAGGGTAGCGCAGAAGGAAAATGTGGGGTTGGAACCCCCACAAAGAATCCCCAATGGGGCACTGCCTAGTGGAGCTGTGAGAAGAGGGCCACCATTCTCCAGATTCCAGAATGGTAGATCCACTGACAGCTTGCACCGTGTGCCTTGAAAAGCTGCAGACACTCAATGCCCGCCGATGAAAGCAGCAGAGAGGGGACCTGTACCCTGCAAAGCCACAGGAACAGAGCTGCCCGAGGCTGTGGGAGCCCATCTCTTGCATCAGTGTGACCTGGATGTGAGACATGAGACATGGAATCAAAGGAGATCATTTTGGAACTTTTGTTTTGTTTTGAGACGGAGTCTCAGAGTCTTGCTCTGTTGCCCAGGCTGGAGTGCAGTGGGACAATCTTGGCTCACTGCAACCTCTGCCTCCCAGGTTCAAGCAATTCTTCTCCCCCAAGCTCCTGAGTAGCTGGGATTACAGGCATGTGCCACCATGCCCGGATAATTTTTGTATTTTTAGTAGAGACAGGTTTTCACCATGTTGGTCAGGCTGGTCTCGAACTCCTGACCTCGTGGTCCGCCCACCTCGGCCTCCCAGAGTGCTGGGATTACAGGCATGAGCCACCACGCCCAGCCCATTTTGGAACTTTAAGGTTTAATGATTGCCCTATTCAATTTTGGACTTGCATGGGGCCTGCAACCCTTTTGTTTTGGCCAATGTCTGTCATTTGGAATGGGTGTATTTGCCCAGTGCCTGTACCCCCGTTTTATCTAGGAAGTACCTAACTTGATTTGATTTTACAGACTTATAAGCAAAAGGGACTTGCCTTGTCTCAGATGAGACTTTGGACTTCCACTTTTGCGTTAATGCTGGAATTAGTTAAGAATTTGGGAGACTGTTGGAAAGGCATGAATGTGTTTTGAAATCTGAGGGCATGAGATTTAGCGGGGGTCGGGGGCAGAATGATATGGTTTGGCTGTGTCCTCACCCAAAATCTCATCTTGAATCATAATTCTCATAATCCCCATAATCCGTATATGTCAAGGGCAGGACCCAGTGGAGGTAATTGGGTCATGTGGGTGGTATCGCCTGCACTCACTCCATCCTGCCGCCCTGTGAAGAAGGTGCCTGCTTCTCCTTTGCCTTCTGCCATGATTGTAAGTTTCCCACATCCTCCCCAGCCACACATAACTGTGAGTCAATTAAACCTCTTTCCAGTTATAAATTACTTAGTTCCAGGTATTTCTTCATAGCAGTGTGAAAATGGACTAATACAGACTTTAAGAAGCATAAACTATAGAAAGAAAAATTAATGAGTTTGCATCAATATCAAAGATTTCTGAATAACAAGAATGATCAATACAGTTAACAGATGAGTGACCTTCTGGAAAAAGATACGGCATCTAAAAGGGACAAAGGGTTAATAAACAATATACGAGCAATTCCTTTAAAAAAAAAAAAGCTTTGGGATGAACAAGTGTGTAAATTCACATTAGTTTTTGAGTAAGGACAAAGAAAATGAGAAAAGATTTTGCTTATGGAAAAAAAATGCCCACTATAGTCCTATTAATTATAAATTGTGTAGAAAATTATTATTCAAGGATGTAACTTATTACCTAATTTTACCAGAAAAAATAAATCAGGGATTTCCATAGGCCTATCAAAATATGGTGCAACTTTCTATAATGATCTAATAAAATCTGTGTATAAGTTTCTTGTGGATATAATCTATATTCAACATCCTCATCCATTCTTTGTCTAACATACTGCATCAGGCACTTATAAAAACAGAACAAACATTTTCTTAATAATAGACCTCAATCATAAAGTCCAGAAAACATACACTCATTCAACAAATGTTGATTAAACTATATGTTCCAAACATTTTGCTATGTACTAGACGTAGATTGCACAAATATAAGCATAATGCTGTTTTCATGAAACATACAGGTTAATGGAGACAAAAACGCACAGTGATGATAAATGATATGTGGCATAAATGAATAATACAATTCTATGATAATTAATAACTATTACTGAGATAATATTGTCATTGAAAAGGGTTTTCATCTTCTCTCAGGAGCTGTCATTAAAAAAGGAGTCAGTCCTCCAGGAGCTGGTTATTTGAAAAGATCAGCAAAATTGATAGACTGCTAGCAAGACTAATAAAGAAGAGAAGAGAGAAGAATCAAATAGACGCAATAAAAAAAATGATAAAGGGGATATCACCACCGATCCCACAGAAATACCAACTACCATCAGAGAATACTGTAAACACCTCTATGCAAATAAACTAGAAAATCTAGAAGGAATGGATAAATTCCTGGACACATACACCCTCCCAAGACTAAACCAGAAAGAAGTTGAATTTCTGAATAGACCAATAACAGGCTCTGAAATTGAGGCAATAATTAATAGCTTACCAACCAAAGAAAGTCCAGGACCAGACAGATTCACAGCCGAATTCTACCAGAGATACAAAGAGGAACTGGTACCATTCCTTCTGAAACTATTCCAATCTATAGAAAAAGAGGAAATCCTCCCTAACTCATTTTATGAGGCCAGCATCATCCTGATACCAAAGCCTGGCAGAGACACAACAAAAAAAAGATAATTTTAGACCAATATCCCTGACGAATATTGATGCGAAAATCCTCAATAAACTACTGGCAAACCGAATCCAGCAGCACATCAAAAAGCTTATCCACCACTATCAAGTTGGCTTCATCCCTGGGATGCAAGACTCGTTCGACATACGCAGATCAATAAACGTAATCCATCACAAAAACAGAACCAACGACAAAAACCACATTATTACGTCAACAGATGCAGAAAAGGCCTTTGACAAAATTCAACACCACTTCATGCTAAAAACTCTCAATAAACTAGGTATTGATGGGAGGTATCTCAAAATAATAAGAGCTATTTATGACAAACCCACAGCCAATATCATACTGAATGGGCAAAAACTGGAGGCATTCCCTTTGAAAACTGGCACAAGAGAGGGATGCCCTCTGTCACCACTCCAATTCAACATAGTGTTGGAAATTCTGGCCAGGGCAATCAGGCAAGAGAAAGAAATAAAGGGTATTCAATTAGGAAAAGAGGAAGTCAAATTTTCTCTCTTTGCAGATGACATGATTGTATATTTAGAAAACCCCATCATCTCACCCCAAAATCTCCTTAAGCTCATAAGCAACTTTAGCAAAGTTTCCGGATACAAAATCAATGTGCAAAAATCACAACCATTCCTATACACCAATAACAGACAAACAGAGAGCCAAATCATGAGTGAACTCCCATTTACAATTGCTACAAAGAGAATAAAATACCTAGTAATCCAACTTACAAGGGAAGTGAAGGACCTCTTCAAGGAGAACTACAAACCACTGCTCAACAAAATAAAAGAGGACATAAACGAATGGAAGAACATTCCATGCTCATGGATAGTAAGAATCAATATTGTGAAAATGGCCATACTGCCCAAGGTAATTTAGAGATTTGATGCCATCCCCATCAAGCTACCAATGACTTGCTTCACAGCATTGGAAAAAACTACCTTAAAGTTCATATGGCACATGTATACATATGTAACAAACCTGCACGTTGTGCACATGTACCCTAGAACTTAAAGTGTAATAAAAAATATATATATATAAAATAAATAAAGTTCATATGAAACCAAAAAAGAGCCCACATAGTCAAGACAATACTAAGCAAAAAGAACAAAGCTGGAGGCATCACGCTACCTGACTTCAAACTATACTACAAGGCTATGGTAACCAAAACAGCATGGTACTTTTTACCAAAACAGAGCTATAGACCAATGGAACAGAACAGAGGCCTCAGAAATAACACCACACATCTAGAGCCATCTGATCTTTGACAAACCTGACAAAAACAAGAAATGGGGAAATGATTCCCTATTTAATAAATGGTGCTGGGAAAACTAGCTAGCCATATGTAGAAAGCTGAAACTGGATCCCTTCCTTACATCTTATACAAAAATTAATTCAAGATGGACTAAAGACTTAAATGTTAGACCTGAAACCATAAAAACCCTAGAAGAAAACCTAGGCAATACCATTCAGGACATAGGCATGGGCAAGGACTTCATGACTAAAACACCAAAAGCAACAGCAACAAAAGCCAAAATAGGTAAATGGGATCTAAATAAACTAAAGAGCTTCTGTATGGCAAAAGAAACTACCATCAAAGTGAACAGGCAATCTACAGGATGGGAGAAAATTTTTGCAATCTACCCATCTGAAAAAGGGCTAATATCGCTAATATCCAGAATCTACAAAGTACTCAACAAATTTACATGAAAACAAACAAACCACCCCATCAAAAAGTGGACAAAGGATATGAACAGACACTTCTCGAAAGAAGACATTTATGCAGTCAACAGACACACAAAAAAATGCTCATCATCACTGGGTCATCAGAGAAACGCAAATCAAAACCACAATGAGATACGATCTCGCGCCAGTTAGAATGGTGATCATTAAAAAGTCAGGAAACAACAGATGCTGGAGAGGATATGGAGAAATAGGAACACTTTCACACTGTTGGTGGGAGTGTAAATAAGTTCGACCATTGTGGAAGACAGTGTGGTGATTCCTCAAGGATCTAGAACTAGAAATGCCATTTGACTCAGCCATCCCATTACTGGGTATATACCCAAAGGATTATAAATCATGCTACTATAAAGACACATGCACACATATGTTTATTGTGGCACTATTCACAATAGCAAAGACTTGGAACCAACCCAAATGTCCATCAATGATAGACTGGATTAAGAAAATGGGGCACATATACACCATGGAATACTATGCAGCCATAAAAAGGATGAGTTCGTGTCCTTTGAAGACATGAATGAAACTGGAAACCATCATTCTGAGCAAACTATCACAAGGACAGAAAACCAAACACTGCATGTTCTCACTCTTAGATGGGAATTGAACAATGAGAACACTTGGACACAGGGCGGGGAACATCACACACTGGGGCCTGTTGAGGGGGTGGGGGGCTGGGGGAGGGATAGCATTAGGAGAAATACCCAATGTAAACGACGAGTTGATGGGTGCAGCAAAACAACATCGCACATGTATACCTATGTATCAAACCTGCACGTTGTGCACACATACCCTAGAACTTAAAGTATAATGATAAATAAATAAATAATAAAAAATAAAAAAGGTGTTAGTCATGGGTGCCAGACTACAGCGAACAAGGAGAATCACTTAAGGGGTTCGATAAGATTCTGTTTTTCACTCTTTGAAAAGAATTGTAATTTTTAATTTTTATGGATACATAGTAAATATACATATTTATTGGGGTACATGATCTATTTTGATACAGGGTAAATGAGGTAGCCATCACCTCAAGCATTTATCCTTTTTGTTACAAACAATCCAATTATTCTCTTTTAGTTATTTTAAAATGTATAACAAATTATTGTAGACTGCAGCCACCTGTTATGCTGTCAAATACCACATCTTATTCATTCTATTTAACTATATTTTTGCACCATCAACATCCCCACTGCCCCCTGCCCACTACCCTTCTCAGCCTGCAGTAACAATCATTCAACTCTCTATCTCCATGAGTTCAATTGTTTTAATTTTTAACCTCCACTATACTACAAAAATGGGTGAAAACGTGCAGCTTGTTTTTCTCTGCCTGGCTTATTTCACTTAAAATAATGTTCCCCAGTTACATTCATGTTGTTACAAATGAGAGGATCTTATTCTTTTTTATGGCTGTATATTATTTCATTTCATTTATTTCATTGGAAGTTCATTTATTTCTGCTCTGACGTTTATTATTTCTTTTCTTCTATACTTCTGGTTTTGCTCTCACTTTTCTATTAATGTTTTGTTTGTTTTTTTGTTAGCTGACGTATAAGTTCTGGGATACATTTTCTATTATAGTTTTTTAAGGTGCACCATTAGGTTGTTTATTTAAAGTTTCTACTTTTTCATGTAGGTACTTATTGCTACAAACTTTCTTCTTAGTACTGCTTTATCTGTATCCCATAGGTTTTTGTATGTTGTGTTTCCATTTTCATTTAAGAAATGTTTAAATTTCCTTCTTAATTTCTTCATTGACTCGCTGGTCCATCAGGAGTATGTTGTTTAACTTGCATGTCTTTGAATAGTTTCCAAAGTTATCATTATTGATTTCTAGTTTTATTCCATTGTGGTCAGAGGAGATACTTGACATTATTTCAATTTATTTGATATTTTTATGACTTGTTTTCTGGCCTAATATACGGTCTATCCTTGGGAATGATCCATGTGTTGAGGAGAAGAATATGGATTCTGCAGCTGTTCTGTAAATATTTATCAGATGCATTTGGTCTATAGTGCAGATTAAGTCTGATGTTTCTTTGCTGATTTTCTGTCTTGATGATATAGCTAATGCTGAAAGAGGGCTGTTAAACTCTCCAGCTATTATTGTATTGTATTGGAGTCTCTTTCTCTTTAGTTCTACTAATATTTGCTTTATATATCTGGATGCTCCAGTGTTAGGTGCATATTTATTTACAATTGTTATAGCCTCTGGTTGAACTGACACATGTATCATCACATAGTGACCTTCTTTGTCTCCTTTTATAGTTTTTGTCTTGAAATCTAGTTTGTCTCATATAAGTATAGCTTCTCCTGCTCTTTTTTGGTTTCAGTTTGCATGAGATATCTTGTTTCATCTTTTTGTTTTCAGCCTACGTGTGTCTGTATAGATGACATGTGTTTCTTATAGGCAACAGATCCTTTGGTCTTGTTTATTTATCCATTCAGCCACTCTGTCTTTTGATTGGAGAGTGTAGTCCATTTACATTCAGTGTTATTGATAAATAAAGACTTACTCCTGCCATTTTGTTATTGTTTTCTTGGTTTTTTTGGGGAGAAGATTTTTAGAAAATAATTTTAAGATATTTTCTAAGAAAAATGTTCTGAAAATGATTTCTAGCTTACACGTTTCATACCTGAAAGAAAGCATAGTATGTGTAGAAAGTGTGTGAATGGAGATGGAAAGATGCCTGCAACACTGTCCATTCTTTCATATCACACAGTGTTTGAAATTTATAGGAATCCATGTTGATGGGAGATGCTGAAATTTGCTGCCAGTAAATACTTCTCCCTTAGCCTGGGTATACAGGTAGCATAAAAGAACAGGGAAGCCAAGGATTTTAGAAATCAAACATTCAGTCTGGTATTTCCTGGCTTTTTTTTTTTTTTTTTCACAAAAGTATATGCTGAAATTAAGAAAATTTGTTTTCCTACTTTCTACTGAAATATGATCTCCTTGTAACATTTGGCTTTGTGTTGTTCCTTCGTGTCATTCTGTTGGCACTGTTCATACACTTACCTGTGTGGCACTTGTTTGTCTATAAACACGTTTTTTTTTCCAATAGGTTGGAAGCTTCATAAAGGTAGGGATTGGATGCCAATTCTAAAAAGATACTAGCTGCCTCCGATGAAATCTGGTTAAGTGCAGAATAGTTTCTACAGAAAACAACTCTTTTATTTAAAACGATTTTTTACTGTTAAAAAATAGAAACAGTAGCCTGGAAATGGAGAAAAATCTATCTCTGAGTTTCACTGTAAATACTAAAAACTCAGTAGGCTTGTTTCAAGGGAATGGGAACTGGACCTTCTATTTGCTTTTCTGTTACCATTTAGGCAAATATAAAATTTACAGCTGGTCTCTCTTATGCTGTCAGAGCAATTTGACTTTTCTTTTTGGATTTGACAAGAGGGAATATTCTTGTCTTTAATGCCATTAATAGTAATGTAACACACGTACGTCAGCTATAAATGAATCCCAAATGCTTTAAATAGGTCTATGTAAAGAAATGCATAAAACAAAGGATGAAAAGAAAGTGCTACCAAGGGAAGGGGAGCTGTAGTTGTATGCTGTTAAGTTCTAAGCATCAGTTGATATTCAGATTGTTTCACCGAAAAGCAAACAAACAAACAAAAAAACCAAAAAACTAAAACACCTATTTTTTGTGTATGAACTATTAAATGACAATCACCTTAAGACCAGCTTTCTTTCTTTTTTACGTAAAAATTTAAAATACACTAAGAATGAAAACTTGCAGGAGTCCTTTGATAAAGAAAAATTCCATCTCTTACATCGAGTTTAATATTTCTAATAAGCAGGCGCCAACATTTATCTAACATGACATTCCCTGCAGTAATACAATGCTAATTGATCAAAGTTTACTTTTAATGTATTAAATTCTACATATTCAAATACCATATCTATTACAAACGCAAAATGTATTTTATTAAACACAGCATGAGAGCAGAATATGTAGAAAGAGTGTGCTTGTGCTTGTATTTGATTGACACAACACTTATTTTTTTTTTTTCATCTACTCAGCATGAATGTTAAACTGTTGGGACATATATCTAGCTTAGGCAGTCTATGGTCACTTTTGTAAGCAGAAAAAAGCATCTCTTAGTTCTGGCATCAGGTGGACCAGATCCCTTCATTTTTACTTGTAGTTATTTTAGACAAGTTAAGCATGTGTTAGATTTAAGCCACTGTCTTTCAAAATACCAACTTCTTTATTAAAGTCTTTTATTTTCACATGGCAGTCCATAAACCTTCCTGATTTTTTCAATTAGTCTTTCCAGTTCTATCGCTGACTCTAAAGAATTGGATTTTTTAGGGGGAGGAAGAGTGGGAGTATCTAGAGACAGTGTGTTAGTGATCAATAGCCATATGCTTAGATTCATGCAGTTTATATTTATATCCTATTTCTACCTCTTGTGATTTGTGTTAACTTGATTAATGGGTAAATTTCTCTTCCATTAAGTTTTCTTTTCCATAAAGAGACACAATATCAGCACTTCCCTCATGAGGTAGTTGTGAAGGTCAAGTAAGGCAACATAAATGAAGTGGTTAGTGTGGGGAATGGCAATTGTAAATGCTTTATTAAATTACCTACCATCTTGTTATTACTATTATCACAAGTAAAAAGTTAAATGTCACATAAATGGAGGCTATATTTAGAATGAGTGTGTTAAGAATGTATAGTTACCTTATATGCATACAATTTCTACTGAATAAATTAAACATTATTTTTAAGAGTTAGATTTAAAATAATTTTCATTGATAATATAATGTAGATTTTTGTCAAATTTAATGGTATATTAGAAACAAATTTATTTCAAAGGTTGATTTCCTGATGGAAGCAGTATATTACTACAAATACTCTCATTTTCTACATATTGCCATTATTTTAAAATAATCTAGATTAATTTTCAGGGGTAGTAAATGTTACCAGTTGTCATCTTTCCACAAAAGCAATCAGGTTTCGTTTTATCTTATTAGCATGACATTCAAATCTTATCTTCTAATCAAAACATTTTGGGATCAATTATGCTAACAAAGGTTAAATGGAAATATGAAAATAAAAATTAGCTTTTTCTTGAACACATATTTGAATTCAATTTTCAAAAGGGGACATGGGAGTTATCACTATTTGAATCAGGCAATTTCTATTAATTTTAGAAAATACAGTACTACTTGTTTGTTTGACGGGAGCAATAAATATTTTATAAAGATTTACATGTTTATAAATTTATAAAATTCCTTATAATAGAAAATGATTACTTTTATATTCAAGCAGAATTTATCATACAAAAATAAACAATAAATATGCTAAGCACACAGCTCCAATCTCTCATGACAATTCCACCAACTCTTTCTTAAACAAAACATTTTCTGCTTTGTTGTTGTTAATACACTCTCACAGTAGAAAATAATTTTCTATTTTTCATTGATAATATGATGTCAAGGCAAAATTAAGACACAAGTAATGTTACTTCATAAGGATTTCCCAAGAATTTGTAAATTATCACATTTGGTGCTCAACCTACTAGACCATAAAATATCAATGTTGCCAAAATATAATGATTACAATGATTACAATAACAATAAAGACAATGATAGTGATGATAGGAATTCTTACCTGTACTGAGAGTTTTCTACATGTCAGGGACTGTGCTAAACACATCTACATATCCTTGTTCCATCATTATAAGAACTTTATAAGGTATGTACTTTTATCTATCCCATTTTACAGATAAGGAAATTACTATGGTTTGAATGGATGTGTCTCTTCCAAAATTCATATGTTGGAACTTATACCCTAACACGATGGTATTAAGATATGGGGCCTTCTGGAAAGCGATTAAGTCATGAGGACTCTCCCTTCATGAATGGCATTAATGCCTTTATGAAACAGGCTTAAGGGAGCTGCCTGCACCTTCTCTATCTTCCACTATGTGAGCACACAGCATTAGTTTCTTTTGCCTGTCTTCTCTTATGCCATGTGAGGTTGCAGGACAAGGAGTTATCTTGTAAGGAGAGGTGGACCCACACCAGATACCATGATTTTGGACTTCTCAGTCTCCAGAATTCTGAGACATAAATTTCTGTTGTTTGTAAATTATCCAGTTTATGATGTTGTATTATATAGCAGCAGGAAAGGACTAAGAGAAATTAAAGCTTAAAGAGATGAATTTGACTTTAGTCATTTACTGTGTCGTAGAAGTAGTATTTAAACCAAGGACTGTAAATTTATGAGAGTCCAAGCATTTAACAACTAATGCCTTATAAGCAACAAAGTTGTGTAGAAGGATGTTCTTCAGCTCTTGCTAAAGAGGACAATATTCAGGTGGTACAGCACATCCTTGGCCATGCTAACCTCCTCAAAGAAAAAGCAATGAGTGTTTTATGTTGTTTATTTTTTTCAATAACTGAGGTCCTAACAAGGGCTCCTAGTTAACACCTAAGGGCCCCTGAGGTCTGTCATTTGACTCTGTTCTACTCAGGCAATCATCAAGGCACCAAGGAAATGCCCACTCCCAGATATAGGTGACTACAGCAACTTGTCTTTCTTGAATACTGGAGGAAAGGTGAATGCACTGTGTCATGCCCATTACTCATTCATGGTTCTATGTGCCATGACACACTGATTGAGATTTGCTCTAACTTACAGTAATTTAGTAACTATCATTTACCTACCAGACGAACATGTTGATTATGTCAGTATCATAGATCCATACGAAGAAATTGCTGTATTCTATCAATTTGGATATGTGTCTTTTCTGAATCACTATTAGCTCTCTCTTCCCTACAATACAATCAGTCTTGATTACACATTGCCATACAATTTTTACACGTACTTTTCTCTTTTAAAAAATATATTATAATTCCTTGAGTTTCAGGCCTGGGACCTCTAGATTTCTTTCATATTCCCCACAGTTCTGAGCAGTTGGGCCCAATAGCTCTGAATAATCTTGCTTGATGATCATTCTTCAAGCCTGTATTTTATGCTTTGTCCTTCATAGCCAAGGTGGAATTAATGCTTTGAGTTTTAATAGTAGGAATGGAGGTATTCATACGTATATTTCTTTTTACTCAACCTGCCTTGAGACAACAACTCCCACTTTTCAGATGCTGGCCAGGAGGTGGAATGTACTTTCTTATAATAAAACACAGTAAAGTCCACCCACCTTCAGAAATTCAATCCCTTGATCAGGATGTAAAAGTAGCAATTATGCGTTTGGCACTGTAATCGGTACTAAAGTTTATAAGAGAGAAGGTAGATGCTGTTAGAAATCTGAAATCTCATTGGAGAGCTCTGTAGTACTTTAAAACAAACAAATTACCCACACTGGAGCAGAAAACATATGTAAAAGCTGTAGGATACATTATAAACATGCCAACATGGAGTAATATAAGACAACATATACCTGCTTAACTATTTCTGTGAGACACTACAGTCAAAGCTTGCAGCTTTGCCTCAAAACACATCATATTTGCTTGAACCCTTTTTATCTTTTCTATGGTAGTTTAATCATATTAGATCGCAGCTGACTGCTGGTTGCCAAAAAGCTATGTCCCATCTTTTATTCAAACCAAGTAACACGATATCCAGAATTAAAAGGTCCAAACACTTTTCTGTTGCTCTTTTTTTATGTACATATTTTCACTTTTGAAATATATATATATAACTCAGTGGTTGGGAAACTAAAACCAGCAGTCCAAGTTCAGTCTGCTTCCTGTTTCTGTTAAAAAATAAAAAAAAGTTTTATTGGAATACAACCACACCCATTCATTGATGAAGTGTTGTTACTGCTTTCATGCTAGACAGTATTTTGGAGACCACATGGTCTGCAAAGCTTTAAAATATTTATCTTGTCCTTTATTTAAAAAGCTTGCTGACAACTTTTTAAAATTAATATTTAGTTCAATAAAATGTAGTAATGTGTTTCTCAGACATTTACCATCTATATGTATCAACAAAACATTCTGAAGATTTTCTTTTTTTTTTTTTTGAAACGAAGTTTCTCTCTGTCCCCCCAGACTGGAGTGCAGTGGCGCCGTCTTGGCTCAAGCAATTTTCATGCCTCAGCCATGTGCAAAACCACACTCAGCTATTTTTTTTTCATTTTATTTTTTTAATAGAGATGGGGTTTCTTTATGTTGGCCAGGTTGGTCTTGAACTCCTGACCTCAAGTGATCTGCCTGCCTTGGCCTCCCAATGGGCTGGGATTACAGGCATGAGCCACCACACCAGGCTGTCCTGAAGACCATTTCCTTGAGTATGGATAGGGAGTCACAACACCCAAATACAATAGTCATTCAGAATTGTTTGCAATGTGTCATTTTCTATGAAGTATAAAGCATTTATTCTAGGTTATTTATATGCTATAGAAATATTAGATATAAACAACCAAAGGTGGTAGCTTTAGCATTTTCATAACCTTCATCAAGTTTACAAATAGCAAAATAGTTTATTTCCTACTGTGGATGTGTGCTGGGTTAGGGTCTAAGGATATTGAAGTGAGTAAAATATAGTTTGGTCTTTAATGTTTTCACACTGTAGCTGGAAAAGAGAAAAGTATATTGGAAAACAACATTTTTAACGTGATAAAGGCCCTGTAGAAAAACAGCATATAAATGAGGAGGTAACCCCTCTGTCCAAGGGAATTAGGGAAGATCTGCATAAGACATGGTATTTGACCTGAATTCCAAATGATGGACGGTGATAATCAGGCAGGGAAGGTGGTCTAGGCAGAGAAAGGGGCACATGCAAAGGCAGAAACTTTAAAGGGTATACTTTATTGTGCTCAGTGAGGCTACATTTATGACAGTGTTCAAGACATTAAATATCCTGTATGTCACAATTAGTGTTGATACAATCAGAGGGGAGAGATTGGAGACAAGAAGACCAGTATGTGAGGGACTAAGAAAAGTGAGAATTAGAAAAAGTATAATGTTGGAAAAGAGATAAAGGTTATCAAGTAGATTTCACAGAATTTCTTGACCCATTGCATATGCAAATTAGAGAGGGCAATCAATATTTGAGGCAATTAATTTAATACAATTGCAAAATGGTTCAAACTGTATGTACAAAAAATGGTTGCTTATGTTTACATAAAGGTTCAGCTGTAGAAAATGATAATAAAAATGAAGATACAGTCAGCCCTTTGTATCTCTGGGTTTTACCTTCACTTTTTTTTTCTTTTTTTTTGACATGGAGTTTTGCTCTTGTCACCCAGGCTGGAGTGCAGTGGCGCGATCTCTGCTCACTGCAACCTCTGCCTCCCAGGTTCAAGCGATTCTCCTGCCTCAGCCTCCCGAGTAGCTAGGATTACAGGTGCCTGCCACCACACCCGGCTAATTTTTATTTTGTATTTTTAGTAATGACGGGGTTTCACCATGTTGGCCAGGCTGGTCTCGAACTCCTGGCCTCAGGTGATCCACCCGTCTCGGCCTTTCAAAGTGCTGGGATTACAGGCATGAGCCACCGCACCCGGCCTTGCCTCCACTGCTTTAATCAGTGCATAATGAAAAGATTTGAGAACCAATCAAAACACAAATTTGAACACAATACAGTATTATAACTATTTGCACAGCACTTACATTCTTTTTGGTATTGTAAGTATTCTAGAGATTATTGAAAATATATAGGAAGTTGTGCAATGCTCACATGCACGTTATGCCATTGCATATATAAGGGACTTAATGATCTGTGAATTTTCTTATCGCTGGATCCAATCCTCTGCTGATACTGAGGAATGACTACACGTCAAGGGAAAAACTAGAAGGAAGAAATAAAGATAGCTTTTATATCAGGAATATAATATGGTTCCCATTGGTACTGGGAAACTTCTGTTTGAGCCCCAGACACATTCTCCCCCACCCCCCGTTTTTACATCATACTCTACCAGGGAATGCTGACATGTATGGATAATATCTGTGGGTTCAAGTGATCTTTGACAGCTGGTGAGGTTTGGTCAGTGGATATCCTCAGAGGGAGAGAAGAGAGTGAGCCACGATTCCCCTGCTTCTTCCCAGGTGAAGTTCTAGTAGGTGAGTTTTCTCTCTTAAGAGAAGGTTACTCTTCCTCTCTCAAAGAGGCTTTCTCTGGTCCCCTCTCTGCTTATGAATAGTGAAAAATATCCCTTTTTTCTGCCTCTTTTGGCCAGAGAAGGTGACAGTTCTGCAATTCCTAGCTCTGTGTTTCTGCTCTTTCACTTTTTAGCCCTTTTATAAACCTTGTTGAATTAGCTTAGTTTGAATGGATCAGCCGTTACTGTCATAAAATTTAAGATTTCTTCATCTATTTAATAATTATTTATTCTCTACCTACTTTGTGCCAGTATTCTTCTGGGTGTTGGGGAGTCAGCCTGGAACTCAGTGAAATATCTGCTCCCACAGAGTTTATAGTCCATGAGGAAAACGCAAAGAAGATGGAAAAGGAAGCTCAGGTATTTGGGCTTCTTTCTTTCCAAAGCTCTAATAAAATTACAGTAAAGAAATACAAAAGAAACATTTTGTAAACAAGAGAGGGAGAGAAGACTATTAGGAGATAAGAGATTCCAATGAATTTTCAGAAGATAGAAATGAGATGGAAGCACAAGATGAATTACACTATATAAGAGACATAGATACCAGTTTATTAATATACATAAGGCCCACACAAACTTCTTGCAGGGCCTACACTATGTGAAACTTAGCAGTGTGATACAATCTTGACTGGGGATCTCCAACCCTGGCCCAGGGATTTCCAGGAGACAAGGCCACCTCAGTGCAGACGCAACATTCATAAACCTTAAAACAAAGCTTGCCCTTAATATTCTTACCTTTACCTAAAGCTATTCTTATAACTTACACTCCTTTTATAAAAGAAATACCTGGTAACTGACCCAGACTAAATACAGGTATAAGAAAGGGGGAAGAAACCCCCAAACGTTGATAATGATCCCCAGATGGATACCTCCCAATCAATTGGTCATCTGAACTCTTGACTGTATCTGGACCATGACACCAGCCTGCTCCAGCTGTCCATCTTGTAAGAGCCCTGCCAGAATAAACTGCTTGAGCATCAGGCAGTGTCTAAGACATATTTGATGCAAATGAAAATAAATGGGAAAAAATTACTCCTGCAGAAGCTGGTTAACTAGGACCATCTCAGAGCCGTAAACAGGACACAAATAGAATTATAACTAAAAAAAATACAGAAAACATGGGCCATCAAAAAAGGGTGAACCAATAAAAACAAAAACAAACAAACAAACACAAATAGGCATTCCTAGAAGAGAGAATAAAATAAATGCAAAGAAAACTTATAAAATAAAAAAAGTAGGTTGGCCAAAACCAAAATGAAGCATGAATCCCCAGAGAGCCCAATGGTGACAATGTCCTTGTGCTAAGAATAAAAATCCCCACAGCTCAACATGGCATCTTAAATTTTGAGAATGCCAAGGATAAAGGCAAGCTCTCAAAAACTTCCAAGGAGGTGAAATCTACAGAAACAGATTCCTGACAAAGGAATGAGAACTGGCCTACAATCAACTGCCCTAGCATTATTGCATGGTTGTCGTCTAAGTTCTGTGACAGCGACTTTGAAAATAATATTGTATATCATTTAATCTGCCTATCAAGTGTAAGGACAAAATTTAGGTATATTCAGAAATTCAAAAACTGAAAAAGTTACGGCTCATGCACCTCCTCTGAAGAAATTCCTTGAATCTACTACACTAAGAAACTAGAGGATGAAAACCAAGAAACAGGAAGAAAACAGGATTTAATAAATGGAACTCATCTAGGAGTCAAGTGGCAAAAATTCCAAGATGACATCTCTATAGTAGGCTTAGAAAGTAATAACTGCAAATTAAATTGAGAGTCAAATGTCTCCAAGATTGCTTTATTGAAGAAGACAACTGTAAGGAATTCCATTAATAGAGTGTAAATAAAAAGCTGTAAGTTATTAGTGATGCTACAAAACAGGCTTTCCCACCAATCTTAAAATAGAAAGAGAAAACCAGTAAATTCAGGGGTGGGGGTAGCATGATGAAAAAGAAAGTCATGGTTTAGTTGTGAAACAAACCAAAACTTGTCATGATTGACTTAAATGCAAAAATATCCATTTGACCTGAATCAGGAGTGCTTTCTGTGAAGTGCCACAAAAATTGTGAGATGAGACCTATGCAAAGTAGTGTGCAACATTAGCACACTACTTTGTTGCATAGTGAACCACAGTTAGAGTCAAATTCATCTAACTACTTGTTTTCAATTTAAAAAATAAGCACAGAAACAATACATGGGCCACTTAAATATGGTTACAGAAATAAAAGTAAATGCCATTAACCCTGACAAATTAAAGGTAAAGGTGAGAATAAAAGGAAGATAAGATACAAGAAATGGATGGAAGTGTAGGTTCACTAACCTCCTACCACTCATAGAAAAGAATTTGAAATCTTGACAAAAGTCAGGAAATAATAATATAATTCCATGTTTATTTCTGTTTTTTTATTCCAAAAGTAAACAAAAAAACTAAATCAAAAATATTAAGTGAAAAATACTGTTAATAACATTATCTGTGATATGAAGACAATTGGTACCGTCTTAATAAAAAATTGTAATAGGAGATAGTTTCTAATGGTAGGAATTATTAATCAGTAGAAGTAAAACAAGAAATAGTTAAAACAGTTAAATGTGTCAGATGCTAGTAGGTGGAGATAGAGACCGGGGAGAGGGATGGAGGAAAGCCAAATGGAATTATTATCTTGTGCATTTATTACTTTGATATTTTTAAAATATAGAATCCTATATAATACGCTGTTCTATGTAACCTATTAGGTAAAACTGAATTTGTCCTATATGTGACCCTCTGTATTTTAAGGATATCTCAACCAATTATATTTTTGTACAAATAAAATTACAGGAGCAATCATCATGTTAAAAGTCTAACACGATTTATTTCAAAAGAAATAAGATTAATCCCCAAAATGTGCTTTGACAAGTAGAGAATATTTAAAAATACAAACTACTTTGCACTAATGAAAATTATTGGGTAGGAAAATAAAATAATGATGAGAAGCAGGAGAGGTGATGGGGCTTCAATAAAAAGGTATTACTCAGATGAGTAAACCATGTTCATTTGATTTCCATCTTTTCCTAAAAGTTTGGAAGTTTAAAGCAGAGTCTTTCCCAAATTTATATTCCAATTTTATGCACACATTACTGCCAATGGGTATATGAAGATGTGCTCAGCATCACTAATCTTCAGGGCAATGTTTATCAAAACCACAACCTCACACCTTTTAGAATGGCTATTATCAAAAAGACAAGAAAAACAAATGTTGATGAAGATATGGAGAAAAGATAATCTTTGTACATTGTTGGTGATAATGTAAATAGTTACAGCCTATGGAAAACAGTTTTGAGTTTTCCTCAAAAAAATTAAAAATAGAATTACCATATGATTCAGTAATTTCTGTCAAGGGTATATATCCAAAGGAAATAAAGTCAGTATCTCAAAAGGACATCTGCCCTCCCATATTTGTTGCAGTATTATTCACAACAGCCTAGATAGAGGACCAGTGTGGTGTTGATGGATAAATGGATAAAGAAATGTTTATACATATATATGTGTGTGTATATATATGTATTATATGTGTCTGTATATATATGTGTCTGTGTGTGTGTGTATATATATATATATATATATAAATTCTGTCACTTGCAACAACGTGGATGAATCTGAAGGACATTACGTAAGTGAAATAAGCCAGACACAGAAAGACAAATATTGCATGATTTCACTTATACGTAGAATCAAAAAAAGTCAAATGCATGGAAGCAGAAAGTACAAAAGTGGTTGTCAAGGCTTTGGGAATGGGGAAATGGGGAGATGCTGGTCAAAGAGTAAACACTCTCAGATATAAAATGAATAAGTTCTGGGGATCTAAAATATCGCATGATAATTATAGTTAGTAATTGTGTATTGCTTACTTGCAATTGGCTAAAAGAGTAGATCTTTTTTTTTTTTTTTTTTTTTTTGAGACGGAGTTTCACTCTGTTGCCTAGGCTGGAGTGCAATGGTGCGATCTCGGCTCACCGCAACCTCCGCCTCCCCGGTTCAAGCGATTCTCCTGCCTCAGCCTCCCGAGTAGCTGGGATTACAGGCGTGCGCCACCATGCCTGGCCAATTTTGTATTTTTAGTAGAGATGGGGTTTCTCCATGTTGATCAGGCTGGTCTCGAACTCCCAATCTCAAGTGATCCACTCACCTCGGCCTCCCAAAGTGCTGGGATTACAGGCATGAGCCACCGTGCCCGGCCCGAGAGTAGATCTTGAGTGACTTTACCACATACACAAACAATAACAACTAAATGTGATGACAGATGTGTTAATTAATTTGGTTGTGGGAATTGTTGCAAAATGTATATCAAATCAAGTTTTATGCATTAAATATGAATACCTTTTTGCTAATTATGCCTAAATAAAGCTGGGAGAAATTGGTTGGTGAGTACATGTAGTTCAGCTGTATCGTTTTGTGTGCTTTCAGTGTACTTAAAACACCTGAACATTAAAAATAAAATAACAGGCTTGGCACAGTGGCTCATGCCTATAATCCCAGCAATTTGGTAGGCCGAGGCAGGCAGACCACCTGAGGTCGGGAGTTTGAGACCAGCCTGACCAACATGGAGAAACCCTGTCTCTACTAAAACTACAAAATTAGCCGGGTGTGGTGGCACATGCCTGTAATCCCAGCTACTCGGGAGGCTGAGGCAGAAGAATTGCTTGAACCTGGGAGGTGGAGGTTGCGGTGAGCCAAGGTCGTGCCATTGCACTCCAGCCTGGGCAACAAGAGTGAAACTCCATCTCAAAAAATAAAAAATAAAATAAAATAATAGGTATGCCCCATAAATGGTGGGCAAAGGACATGAAAAGACAGTTTTCAAAAGAATACATACATGTGGCAACAATCATAGGTAAAAAAATCTCAATATCATTGATCATTAGAAAAGTGAAAATCAAAACCACAATAAGATACCATCTCACACCGTCAGAATGGCCATTACAAAAAAGCCAAAAAAGAACAAATGATGGCAAGGTTGTAGAAGAAAAAGGAACAGGAACGCTCATATATTGTTGGTGGGGGTGTAAATTAGTTCAGTTGTTGTGGAAGACAGTGTGGAGATTCCCTAAAGACTTAAAGACAGTAATACCATTGACACATATATCCCATTACTGGGACTGGGTATATACCCAAAGGAATATAAATCATTCTATTATAAAGACACACGGATGCATATGTTCATTGCAGCACTATTCACCATACTAGACACATGGAATCAACCCAAATCACCATCAATGATAGACTAAAGAAAATGTGGTACATATACACCATGGAATACTATGTAGCCAGAAAAAAGAATGAGATCATGTCTTTGTAGGAACATGTATGGAGCTGGAGGCCATTATCCTTAGCAAACTAATGCAGGAACAGAAAACCAAATACCACATGTTCTCACTTGTAAGTGGAACTAAATGATGAGAACACATGGTCCCATAGATGGGAACAATGTACACTGGTGCCTATCGGTGGGTGGAAGGTGGGAGGAGTGAGAGGACCAGGAATAATAACTAAAGGATACTAGGCTTAATACCTGGGTGATGAAATAATCTGCACAACAAATGCCCATGGCACAAGTTTACCTGTGTAAAAAACCTTTACTTGTATCCCCGAACTTACAATAAGTTTTTTAAAAAGGCTGTGATGCATTCTTCAGCATGCCAATTGCATTTTTCAGCTCCAGAATTTGTGCATGACACTTTGTAATCATTTCCATCTCTGTTAAATTTATCTGATGGAATTCTGAATTCTTTTTCCGTGTTATCTTGAATTTCTTTTAGTTTCCTCAACATAGCTATTTTGAATACTGTATCTGAAAAGTCTCATATCTCTGTTACTCCAGGATTAATCTCTGGTTCCTTGTTTAGTTCATTTATTGAGGTCTTGTTTTCCTTCATGGTCTTGATACTTGTAAATCTTCTTCTGTGCCTGGGCATTGAAGAGTTACATATTTACTGTAGTCTTTGAAGTCTGGCCTTGTTTGTACTCAACCTTCTTGTGAAGGCTTTCAAATATTCAAAATATGGTAGATGTTGTTACCTAAAGTTTATCTGTTTTAGGGGCATGCCAAGCCCAGTAATGCTGTGGTTCTTGCAGACTCCTAGTGGTAGCACCTTAATGGTCTTGGACAAAATTGAGAAGGATTTTCTGGATTACCAGGCATAGACACTTATTCTCTTCCCTTACTTTGCCCCAGACAGAGTCTCTCTCTGAGTTCTTAGGCCCTTGGAGCTTAAGATTGAGTGACACAACCATGCCTGTGGCCACCACCACTAGGATTGTGCTGGGTCAGACCTGAAACCAGCATGGCACTGGGTCTGCTGTAACCATTCCCTGGCTACCACCTATGTTTTCTGAAGGCCCTAAGCCTCTACTGTTAGCAACTGGCAAAGCCAGCCAGGCCTGTGTCCTTCCCCTTAGGGCATCAGGTTTCCCTTGGCTCTGGGCAGGTCTAGAGGTCCTATCCGGGAGCTAGTCACTAGAGTCAGAAACCTTAGAAGTCTACCCATTGTTCTGTTGTATTGTGGATCACCTGGCATTCAAACTGCAAGATGCGGTCTTTCCTACTCTCTCCTGCCCTTTCTGAAGGCGAGGGAGCCTGATCCCAAAGCCACCACCATCACAGGCCCCTGGGGAGTCTGCCAATATTCCTTAAGTCCAAAGGGCTCTTCAGTCGGCATGTAGTGGTGAATATTGCCTGAGGTTGGATTCTCCCTTCAGGACAATGTGCTCCTCTCTGGCCAAGGGCAGGTCCACAAATGCCTTCCAAGAGCCAAGTCATAGAATCAGGGACTCCAGGAGTCCACTTGGTCCTCTATGCGCCTGTGGCTGAGTTGGCATCTAAGATGCAAGCCAAAGTCTCCTTTACTTTTCCCTCTGCTTTTCTGAAGCAGGAGGAGTCTCACCCTTTATCCAGCGCTGCTGAGAATACGTTAAATCTCATCTGAAACTAGCAAGTCTGAGAGTCTCACACAAAGCCCTTGACAAAGTACCTGGGTATTGCTGCTGCTGCATATTCAAGGACCAAAGGCACTTCAGTTAGCATTTGATGTATGCTGCCAGGACTGTCTTTCCCTTCAAGGCAATAGGTTGTCACCTGGCCTGGGGTGTGTCTAGAAATTTCCTCTGGGGGCTATGGCCTGGAAAGGGGGCCTCGTGACTCTGATAGGTACCCTATCCTCCTGTGGCTGAGCTGGTATCCAAGATGCAAGACAAAGTCCTCCCCACTCTTTCCTCTCCTCTCCTCTCCTTAAGTGGAAGGAATGAGTCTCTTTTGGAGTCAAGAGCTGTGCAGAAGGAGTCTAGGCGTAGGGGATAGGTGTTGCCAGCATGCCCTTAGCAATCCAGGCTGGTGTCTCAGCAGGTCACATGCCCTCCTAGTCCTCTGGCTCTAGGCCCAGTTCAGCCCTAGGACTCGTCTAGAAGTTGCAGTCCTTGTGGCACAGATTGCCTTTCAACTTTATTTATAGGCCCAGAGCGCTTTAGCCCATGGTGGCAAGTCTTGCAGGAACTCAAGTTCCAACTTCTTGGATCAGTGGTTCCCCTAAAAAGGGCTGTTTTAAATGCTCCCTTTGTGGATGGGCATCAGCTGAGCTTGGACTGATTTTGCTTTCTGCTATAACAGGGCAGCACTGAGTTCAATGCCTCACAATTGCTGCGCTCTCCCTCTCACCAGTGGACAGAAATGCTCTCCACACCACACGGCTACAGCAGGGGGTTGGAAGAGGGGTGGCACTGGCAATTCAAGACTGCTTTTCCTACCTCTTCAGTGCCTCTTTCAGTGATTTTAATAAGACTAGGTACTGTGAGTGTTCACCTGATTTTTGGTTCTTTTGTTTTTTATTTTTAGGACCTGCATGGTTCCCTTATGATTTTTGGTTCTTATGAGTGTGATTTTTTGTGTGTAGATGGTTGTTAAATTGGTTTCTTTTAAGGGGATGGGGATAGCCAGGGTAAGTCTTCTATTCGGCCATCTTGCTAAACTAAAGCTCTTAATGGATTAAATGATAATGTTTCCTTATATATCTAGAGATTTTAGAATTTTGAGTGATTTATGATGTTACACTGACATTACCGTATCTGTATCTCTCATTTTCTCTGTTATTTTCAATACAGGCTATGATATTCGTTTGTAAGTTCTTATACAAACTCATGAGGGTTTGTCAATAAATCCAGTTGTTCTGATTATAATAAATTATTTCCAATAAGCTGTAAATACTCACCAGAAAAAAATACTTAGTAGGGTTTAACTGTGAATATGATAGTGAACATTAGGGCCCCTCGGGTAATAAGCATGGCACCCACTAGGTAGTTTTTTTTATTCTCTCCCACCTCCCAACCTCCACCCTCATATAGGCCCTGGTGTCTGCTGTTCCCTTCTTTGTGACCATCTGTACTCAATATTTTGCTCCCACTTATAAGAAAGAACATGTGATATCTGATTTTCTGCTCCTTTATTAGTTTTTTAGGATAATGGCCTCCAGCTCCATTTATGTTGCTACAAAGGACATGATCTTATTCTTTCTTATGGCCACATAGTATTCCACAGTGTATATGTACCACATTTTCTTTATTTAGTCTGTTGTTGGGCATTTAGTTTAATTCCATGTCTTTCCTATTAAGTTTAGCCCAAGTTCTTTACCACTGCCTTTATCATTGCCCTTTTCACAACTCAAACTTTGAATATTTCTTGTCTGGTGAGACTGAAATAGCCTCTGAAGCTGCTTCTTGTCTCTAGTTTTACAGCACCGAGATTAATCCTCCTATTGCTCTCTGTAAGACATCTGATGCTGTCACCTTCTGCCACAAATTATTTGCGAATTCCTATTCTGATTATCTATTGCTTTTTAAAAAAATACTGCAATATCTGGCAGCTTAAAGCCATTTTAGTTGCTCACGATTTTGTGGGTAAGGAATTTAGAAAACACTCAATTGGGTGGTTCATCTCTGGTACACTGATGTATTGGCAGCAGCTGGGGCAGCAGGGGCTGAAGGCTCCATTTCCAAGATATCCTTTTAAATAATGTTTGACCCTTCAGTGTTTCTTGCTCTGCTTGCCTTTCTCTGTCTGTTTCTATGCCTCCGACTCTCTCTCCATGGCATATCAACTTTCAGTACTCTCTACATATCTTGGGTTTTTTACAGCATGGTGGTCTCATGGTGGGCATAGTTATTACAAGACACCTACATTTCAAGAGTAAAGAGTCCAAAAGACAAAAAGTGTATGGTTTTAGAATCTTAAAGCCAGGGCCCACAAACTGCAACAGTATCACTGCTACCATATACTATTGCTAAAAGCAGTCACAGTGCTTTCCTTATTTCAAGGGGATGCTAGACCTCAAATATTTATGGGACAAATTTCCAATAATGTGTGGCAATCTTTAATCCAACACAACTTTCTAATGCTTTCAATATAAAGTTCAACCTCCACACACTATTCATCATTGGGCCATTGCCTATCTTTCCAGCATCAATTCATGCAACATCCATCAAACTAATCTTCACTGGTCTCCACAAACACACACATATTCCAATAATAGTCTCTCTGATGGTCCATGTTCTCCCAGCCTCTCATACGTATTTAGACTTCTATGTTCCACTGAAGACAACAAAGAGCTAATAATGCTAATAATCACTCCATCACCAGAGTCAATGTTGTTGAGGAATGAACTATATTCAATTTTAACTTGAGAACTATGTAGAAACGAAATGAAATTTCCAAATGAAAGCACTTTTAAATCAGAAAAATTTACGATGTAAATATCAGCATCCAAAATAGCAAAGTGTTCCAGCTATTTCAAAAGATATAGACTTTTAAAAGCTCTTGTCTTTTATGTACAGGTAGGATGTCTTTTTGGTGTCATTTTTACAGTTAGTATGAACATGTACATCTTCCAAATACACAGCCATGCAGTGTCAGAGCAAGTCACCATAAAACATCACCAAGCAGCAGCAGCAGAAAGAGAGAGACCTCTGAATTTAAAGTATGCCTTTTGGCCGGGCGCAGTGGCTCCCGCCTGTAATCCCAGCACTTTGGGAGGCCGAGGCGGGCGGATCACGAGGTCAGGAGATCGAGACCATCCTGGCTAACACAGTGAAACTCTGTCTCTACTAAAAATACAAAAAAAAAAAAAAAAATTAGCCAGGCGTGGTGGCGGGTGCCTGTAGTCCCAGCTACTTGGGAGGCTGAGGCAGGAGAATGGCGTGAACCCAGGAGGCAGAGCTTGCAGTGAGCCGAGATCACGCCACTGCACTCCAGCCTGGGCGACAGAGCGAGACTCTGTCTCAAAAAAAATAAAAATAAAAATAAAGTATGCCTTTCATGAGCTACAAAGATGATGATGAGTTTGTATAACACTTTATGCTCTGTTATCACATAAAGTTTAGCCTTCCCAAATATGAAAACCTGCCATGGAATCTTCAATATTATGTATACAAATACTAGCCCATACATTACACCTTATTTGTCTTTATCATGGTCTACATTGAAAGAGAGTAAAAAGTCTCCTATACAACCTTAACATGTATAAGAATAACTTGATGGTAGAATAAAAAGTTCCTGAAGACTATAAAAACTTATGGTGTAGATTTATGATTTCATATGAATAGTCATGCACTCCTAAGGGACGTTAACCAGAACAACAAAAACCTTTTCTGTTTATGAAACTTCATGTTTCAAAGATTCTCTCTCAAAGAATTTCTCTCTGCTGTGAAAATAGCTATACAGTTACACATATACACTACTGAATAGCAAATACCTACATGCCGATTATGCAGACAAATCTGAACTCGATTTGTCCCCAAGATGTCCCAAACACTCTTGTCAGGGTATCTGACTCCAATGAAATAGGACTGTGTCTCAAATTCAGGTTTTGAAAGGTATCTTCTTTAATTATCTTCACAACTTCAGGCATAGATAATACAACTAATTTTAAAAATACAAGTCAATATTCATGGAATCAGAATGTCAAAAATCCTTAGCACTGACCTAATATGCCTCATAACTTTTGCAAAGATTACTGAATTCTTCCATCCACTCAATTAAAAGGAGAATCAGGAGAGTGATCTATTTTAATGTGCTCCCCTGATGCATAAGAAAGTTGGTGAACTACATCTTTTACAATTATCAAGCCCTGGAGTCAGAACAAGTTCGAATCCAACTTTTACTGCTTATTGGCTAAGTGAAAGCATGTAAGATTTTGAAATTCTCCATATCATGGTCTCTCAACTGTAAAACATAGATCATAATATTATGTCAGGATTAAATTGTGTGTGTGTTCATCATCATGCTATTCAGAATAGCAAAAACATGAAACCAACCTAGGTGCCCGTCAATCATAGACGGGATAAAGAAAATGTGGCGGGCAGGTGCAGTGGCTCACGCCTGTAATCCCAGCACTTTGGGATGCCAAGGCAGGCGGATCACGAGGTCAGGAGTTCAAGACCAGCCTGACCAACATGGTGAAACCCCATCTCTACTAAAAATGTAAAAATTAGTCCGGTGTGGTGGCGCACGCCTGTAATCCCAGCTACTCAGGAGGCTGAGGCAGAATGGTGTGAATGCAGGAGGCGGAGGTTGCAGTGAGCCGAGATTGCACCACTGTACTCTAGCCTGAGTGACAGAGTGAGACTCTGTCTCAAAAAAAAAAAAAAAATTGGCAAATAAATATACAACATGGAATACTATGCAGCCAGAAAAAATGAAATCATGTCCTCTTTGACAACATGGACAGAGCTGGAGGTCATAATCCTAAGTGAATTAATGCAGGAACAGAAAACCAAATGCCACATGTTCCCACTTATAGGTGGCAGCTAAACATTGTGCACACATGGACTTTAACATGGGAATAATAGACACTGTTGATACTAGAGAGAGGAGGCAGGCAGGGGAACATGGGTTGAAAAACTCCTTATTGGGTATTCTGCTCACTACCTGGGTCCAATACACCCACTGAATAATGCTACACATCTACCGCTAGTATCTAAAAAGCTGAAACTTAAAGAAAAAAGTAATTAGTGTATTCATTGTCTAGTGACTCTCAACCAACAGTAACTTTTTTATTAATAATCTTTATTTGGTGGTTATATTTTTTCAGACCCCATTTATTGTGTCTAAACTGAATTTTCTCAGAAAACACTAAGATCATTTATTTTAAAAATGTGTAGCCTTACTATATAAATGATACAATATATATGTTTCTAATATCTTTTCTGTAGGCATGGCAGGAACAATATTTATCCACTCTGAATATATGATATGACTATAACATGATATCAAGCACAAAAGCCCATGCTCACAATAAACTAATATGTTTTGCTCTTCCAAAGTAGGTTTCTTTTGATTCTCACTCCCAACATAAAACAAATTTTATTATTACTACTTTATAGATGAAGAAGCAGCCTCATAAATGTTGAGACTCAGTCATGATCTGATAGCTAGTTTCAAAAATAATTCAGTTGTTCTAGTTCATCCTCATTCTATTCTGCCTTTCTGTTTTTGTCGCTTCCAGCACAGTTAGCTATATGGTCACTCACCATTCCTGCTCTCTTTCCACAAGATAAGAGCTTTTGTGGGGAGAAGGCTGTTAAACAAGGGATTACAATTTGTACCCTCCTTATCATGAGGGGCCACATGCCTTGTTCTGCCTTGCTAAATGTTAATAATGTGATGTGTATCCCTCTTGAGAAAAGGGAAACTAGAGACTTCTTGATGCTGCTAGTCTTCACCAGCAGCTTTGAGGCCATGTTAAGGAAGGCAGCATTATGAAAGAGATGAGTAAAAACTCCATTAACAGACTGCACGAAGCCAGAATGAACACTATACTCACTACTTGAATTCTAGTTGAGACCATATGTTCTATGTCCATACTTTGAAGGGTATATAGTTTGTGAAGAGTTAGAAAACCAGGAAATTCCAAAAGGTAAGTACTATAACATATAATTGAACAGATATGAACATAGAAGGAGCACAGAAAATGATGGTGAACTCTAACTCAGAGTCTAGAAAAGGCTATATAATGTAAAAGATATTTAAAGTGATCCTTAAAAAATAATCAGACTTTGCCAGGTAGAGAAAGAAACAGACATTCAGTGAAAGAGTACTCTCTCCTATGCCAACAAACTAAATGAACTCTCCAATGATGTGATAGTCTTATTTTTACTATTGTCTTCTATTTGAACACTATTCCAGTTATCTACTGATGTGTGAAAAAAACACAACTGCCAAATCCAATGGCTTAAAAAATAATCATTAATTAGTTCATGACTCTACAATTTAAGCAGAGCTTGATGAAGAAGGCTGAGTTCTGCTCTGTGTGGCAGTAGCAGAGGGGGCTTAACCAATGGGTAGTAGAGTGAAAGAATCATTTAATATGGCTTACTTACAGGGATTACAAGTTTGTACTGGCTGTTGACTTGGTTCACAGCCTGGGATGAAGACTTTGATTTCTCATCACATGGGCCTTTCCATGTGCCCTATAATTCCTCAGAGCATAATTCTCTCTAAGGCCAAGGGTACCAAGAGAGAGAAATAGGTGAGTTGTATAATCTTTTATGACCTATCCTGGAAAGTCAGAGTGCCACTTTTGCCATAGTCTTTTAGTTTGGATAGTTACAAAGGCCCATACAAATTCAAGATAAGGGGACATAAACTGCATGTCTTGAGAGATGAGTGTAAAGGTGCTAGAAAATATAATCTGATAGAAACACCACAGAATGAGAAAAATCTAAGGATGAAAAGATGAGTTAGTATCTACCTGAAAAATCTATTCTAATCCCAAGATGTCATGCCAAATTCACAAAAGAAAGCTTAGGTTGTGCTTCTACTTGACTGTTCAGAATTTCAAGTTTGTTTCATATTACCTTTCACATAAAGTGCTTGAGGTTGACAATATCTGATATAGCACTGGAAGCTATTGATCTAGGCTTTCCAGTTTGATTTGAAGTGTGGCCAGCTGCATTGAGAAAGTTCTGGTTGATGGTTCTCAGTTTCCAAGAGGACAAAGTAAATATAATCACTTAACAGATGTGTCATGTTACATTTGAGAGAATTATAGAGTAAGGCAGTTATAAGACTGTTAGATAGCTTACTAAAATGGGATCACTTCAGACACCTTCAAGAAAATGTATAATCTCATTTGCTGAATTGTTTCAACTGTAATCTAAATTAGAATCAAATAGTGGATTCAATGACTTTGATCTTCTTAGAGATTCATCTTTTACACTTTGATTGGTTAAGTTTTATGTGCACACTCCACATTCTATAGATTTAAGGTTTAACATGACCTACTCTCCTGCCTCCAGGGTGTATAGTTTAGGAACAGCAGGAAACCAGATAATTGGAAGATAATGTGATAAGCGTTATAGCATAGAAATGAACACTGCTATAGGAAATGGAAAAAAAGAAAAGGCAGTAAGCTCTGGAGTTTTAGAAAAGGCCCCAAAAGAAAGACATTTAACATGACCCTTTAAGAATAAATAGAATTTTTCAGGTAGAAAAGAGATATGAAAACTTAGTATAGCAGCAGACATGACACAACCTCTGTGCTGCATCTGAATTTGTGTGATGACCAGCTAAACATAAGGTAATTTTATTTTTTATTTATGTATACATTTAAAATAATAATCGATTACATGTTAACATAAACATATCTATGAAAAAATTGTTATATCTCTAAGACAAAATGGAATTAGTGACACTGTTTTACATATTTTCAAATTTCTTAATCATCTGGCTTAATTGAAGACAAACAGATACTCATCTCTGCTTCTGTACCTAATTCATTGCAATGAGCTGCTTCGGTTGAGTTCTGTGAAGAAAATACACATCCTCACACAGTAGTTTCAGTACAGGCATTTTTTTTATTTTTTGTTTTTTAACCTTTTATTTATCTATTAAATTGTATTCTTTATTTCAATAGTTTTGGGGGTACAGGTGGTTTTTGTTACATGGATTAGTTCTATAGGGGTGAACTCTGAGATTTTAGTGTACTCATTGCCCGAGTAGTGTACACTGTACCCAATATGTAGTCTTTTATTGCTCACCTCCTTCCCAATCTCCCCTACTCCATCTCCAAAGTCCATTAGATCCCTCTGTATGTCTTTGTATCCTCATACCTCAGCTCCCACTTATATGTGAGAACATACAACATTTGGTCTCTCATGGCTGTAACTTCCTTAGAATAATGGGCTCCAGCTCCATCCAAGTTGTTTCAAAAGATATTATTTTATTCCTTTTTATGGCTGAGTAGTATTCCTTGGTACCTATATACCACATTTTCTTTATCTACTCGTTGGTCGATAGACACTTAGGTTGGTTCTATTGTGTTTCTATAAACATGTGTGCAGGTGTCTTTTACATATAATGACTTCTTTCAGAAAAATATTTTAATAATGTTTTCAGATAGCTTTGGAAATTATTTGACACTGCACTAAAACTCAGCAAGCGGTAGTTTCTTAGGTTTCATTGCAATGTAAAATTGGAAACCATACTGACATTTAAAATCTTCATGATTTTAATGATTAAAATAATCAAAATCCACTAGTCTATCTAGCATGGCTTAATTTTTATTGTATATATTACAGGTATACAACATGATGCTCTGATATACATATTGAAATATATACATAATGAAATGTCATATACTATGATCAGGCAAATTAACATATCCATAAAATTATCCAGTTACCTATTTTTAGTAGTAAGAGCACCCAAAATGTATGCCATTAGCAAAATTTCAGTATACCTTTTTTTAGTACAGTTCCATGAAATGGCATACTGGTATATGAAAATTGATTCATCAAGTAAACGCAAATAAAAAACACAATGAGATATCAACCCACACCTGTTAGAATGGCTATAATCAGAAAGAAAAAAAAGTATGTGTTGGTGGAGATATGGAGAAATGGAAACCCTTGTATACTGTTTGTGGTGATGCAAGTAGGTACAGAAATTATGGAAAACAGTATGGAGGTTCTCTGAAAATTAAACATAGAAATACCACATCACCCAGAAATCCCTCTTCTGGGTATGTATCTAAACAAAAGGAAGGCAGCACCTCATAGAGATATCTGTGCTCATGATAATTTCAGCATTATTCATAATAGCCAAGATAAAGAAACAACTTAAGTGTCCATCAATGTATAAATGGACAAATAAACTGTGGTGTGTGTGTATGTGTATACATATAAATGTATAATAAAATATTATTTAGGCTTAAGGAGATACTGCCATTTGTGACAACATGGATGAGCCTAGGAATCATTATACTCTGTAAAATAAGTGAGACACAGAAGAATACTGCATCATGCCACTTATATGTGAAATCTAAAAGTTGAATGAATAGAAAGAGAGGTAGAACAGTTGTTACCAGGGACAGGGAGGGGGAGAAAATGGGGCTATCTAGGCCATATGGAACAAACTTGCAGTTATATAGGATGACTAAGTCTAGAGGTCTAATGTATAGCATGAAGCAGTTTTATTACTACCATTATTTTTTAAATAGCAAAAAAGAATCATTACCCATGAGATTCTGGAATACCAACAGCTTTCCAGCACAGAGACCTTGTTTTATATGAGTCCTCTCTGCTGTCTTTTACATAAAAAGAAATAAACGCTGTGTGGTGAAATCAATAATGGTTAGGAGGAAATGCAGGTTCACAACTTTAAGTGAACTGGACTGTGGAAATGAAATTTCATCAGGTGGCCAGAGAAAAAAAGCAGAGCCATGAAGAGAGAGATACTTTTCAGTCCCTGACAACGTGTTATCAAAAAAAACACATTGTCAATCACGTTGTCAGGAACAAATCTTCTAGACAAAGGAAAAATGTACAGAGAAGTAAATGCATATTGACTGGAACTCATCCTCAGACATGTGTAACAGACACATAGATTGACATGTGTAAGACACATAGATCTATATATACAAGTGGTTATTGGTTAACATTTATTTTCTCTTAGATGTTTAAAAATGGGAAACATGTGATACCTGATGAAGTTCTCACTATGGTGTTAAAATTGTGTAATGTAAAGAATAAAAGCACATGACTCAGACTAATAGTTCTAAAATTTGAAAGCGTATCAGAATACCCTGGAAGGCTTGTTAAAACAAAGACTCTGGGTCTCACTCCTGGAGTTTCTATTTCAGCAGGTCTGGTGTGAAACCCAAGAATATGCATTTTTAAAAAAGTTCCCAGGAAGTGTTGATGCTGCCTGAATTGTAATCCTAAATTGGAATCTTGCCTCTATCACTAAACAGCTATTAACCTTTGGGAAAGTTAACTTCTCTCTGTCTCATTTTCTCATTTGTAAACTAAAGACATAACACATTGTTGAGGGCTCCACCCATATACTCCCAGCACTCACCTTTCCAATTCATGCTGCTGGAGTCCCACTGCAAAAACCTGCCACTGTCCGCCTAAGGACCTATGTTAGGTGCATCCATAGGGCTGACCCAAAGTGCTAGCAAGATACTGTGCAAAGAGAAGCCCTCAGCCAATGAGGGAGAGAAGCTAGAAAATAATGCTGCTGCCTCCTGTCTCTCAGGTGGGAGGAGTCTTAGGCATGTTCTCACCAGTGGTTCTCAAAATGTGGTCTCCAGACCATCGCCTAGGAACTCGCTAGAAAAACTGCAAATTCTTTGAACCTATCTAAGATACATTGACTCAGACTCTGAGGATGAGCCCCAGAAATACAGTTTAACAAACTTTCCAGGTGATTCTGATGCACAACAAAGTTAAGAACCACTGCTCTATACCATCTCCCAGAGAATACCAGCAGGATTGAGTCCAAGATGCCCTGAGCAGCAACCTGCTTATTAAAATATCCTGTATTCTCTTTCATTCCTTTACAACCTAACCTCTCCAAGTCTCTTATTGCTACTTTCTAGTGTTGCCTCACTTACACAAACACACACAAATAATAAAACGCACATACTCAAATCCTTAAACTCAGTCTCTGCTTCTGTGAGAATCTATTCTGTAAGAAAAGAGATTAACAGTGCCCATGTGTCATAGGGAAATGATGAAAACTACATGTTATAATTCATAAAAGGACTTCGAACAGTCCTTGGCACATGTTTAGATGGTAAAGAAAGGTTACATTTGTGATTATTATTATTATTATTAATGGAAATATTAATGTACAAATGTAAACAAATTTAACATTTAAATGTTCTAACCAAAATGAAAAAATAAAATAAACATTGCTTTCCATTTTTGCAAGTTAGCACTACAATTTTATAATACAATCTTATCAGGTTCTTTTTCCATAATAATTTTCACCTTTCCTATGTATAAAATCTGTTGTAGTTCAATTAACTCTCCATACACTTTTGTCACTGCTGACATTCTGTGACTTAATAATTGTTGTCACTTTTATGGGGATGTCACTCCTTAAACACTCATCTGTATAAACTTGTAAACTCAGGTCCACCACAATGTATTTAAAAATGTGTTTGAAGTGGGAAGCTGTCATTCTATTACTGAGGTATTACTAAGAAATACAGCACAGGGCAATATCTGTGGCTTCCTAATACAACTGATGTTTGGGTAATTTGACATGATTATAAATGATAATTACCTGGTAAGTAAGCCCCATAGTAGTAATATCTTCTTTTCTTACAAAAAAGTGCTTTCTTATCAGCTCTGGTTTGAAGTTTCACACAGATGTTTTTCAAAACGGAGATTCACTAGTGGGAATTGTCTTCGGCAGGGGTCTAGCATCTATTTAATCAACACAGATCATTTTAAAAATGCGCTGAATCCACCCAATGAGCATATCTCCAGAAACGGATTTCAGAATTTAGCAGCTTAAATAATATGGGATATATTGAGTACTGAAGATTTTATTTAAATTTTTAAAAATAGTACAATAAACTCATGTATCCCTTCAACCTAAGTTCATCAAATTTTAACATTTTGTCGAATTGGCTTCATCTCCTCTTTATTAAATACACACATTCACAAATGCAAACACACACACATACACAATTGATGTTGCTGAATATTTCAGATTTAAGACATCAGGATCATTTACTTCTAAATTCTTCAAAATTTAACTTCTAACAACGGGGCATTTCTCTCCTTTTTGAAACAGATATTTTGTAACACCTTTTGGTATTATCATAAAATTAATAACTAAAGCACATGCCTATGCATAAAATTAGAAATAAAACTATATAAACTCTAAACTGTACTATTACAGAAAATATTAGGAGAGTTAATATAACAGAAAAATAAAAGAAGAGTCATCTACACTAGATGTCAAAATGAAGACATCCTATGGTATGTTATCACTATCTGTACATTTTCAAAACACTGAATTCTTAATTCCTAAGAACCACAAGAGACCTGGACCAGCTAAAGCTATCTTGAGCAAGAACAAACGTGAACACATCAGATTTTCTGACTTCAAATAAAATTACAAAGCCTTAGTAGTCACAACAGTGTGGTACCAAAATGAAAACAGATACATAGACCAATGGAACAGAAGAGCCCAGAAATAAACCCCAAAATACATGGTCAAACAATCGTGACACAGGCACCAACAATATACAATAGGGAAGGGATAGTCTCTTTCACAAACATTTATGGAAAAACTGGATATCCACATGCAAAAAGAATGAAATTAGACCTTTATCTCACACAATATAAAAAAATTAACTCAAAATGGGTTAAATATTTAAACCTAAGGCCTGAAACTACAAAATGATGAGAAAACATTGATACATTTCTGAACAAAACAAAATACAAGCTTTCCTGACAGTACACAGGCATTGAAATACTGGAAATTCAGGAGTTAAAATAGTGCAAAAGTGCTTTGTATTGATTTATAAAATACAATGTCTATGCTCTGACATACGTAAACAAGTTTCCCTCCTACAGGAATATTTCAGGGCATTGTAAAGTTGTGTGTAATGGAGGGATAGGTCTCTGCTGTTCAAGACTGAGTTATGCATAACAGGATATCTACCATAGCTTGCTTTGACTTCTTTCATACACAGTAATTTCCTAGATACCTTGTCAGGAATTACAACTCTCATTGAGAATAAATGATTTAAACAAAGCAGAGAAAATACAAAACACTGTTTACAGCTATAATGCATTAATTTTTATTAATGACTATTCTGATTTATTTATTTATTTATTTTATTTATGATGGAGTCTTGCTCTGTCACCCAGGCTGGAGTGCAGTGGTACGATCTTGGCCCACTGCCACCTCTGCCTCCTGGGTTCAAGTGAATCTCCTGCGTTCAAGCAAATCTCCTGCCTCGGCCTCCCAAGTAGCTGGGATTACAGGCGCCCCATACCATCCCCGGCTAATTTTTGTATTTTTAGTAGCTATGGGGTTTCACCATGTTGGCCAGTCTGGTATTGAACTCCTGACCTCAAGTGATCCACCCACCTTGGCTTCCCAAAGTGCTGGGATTACAGGCATGAGCCACTGTGCCTGGCTTTACCTTTTAATTCAACAACTCATAAACAAAACAAAAATTTTATTCATTTGACAAAAAAGTAAAGCCTGACAAACTGTTTTTTCACAATTACCATAATGCTTGTAGCTATAAGCAAACCTTTTTTCTGAGATTATAAGTAGCAGTGATGAGCCTCCAGATGGAGCATTATTACAAATAATTCAAGAAACACAGATCGTTTAAGTCATCTTGATTTATTTGCTAACATCATTCCACCCATCCTGCACCTCTCCGCAACAATCCCTTCACAGAATATTACTATAAAATGAAGGTAGAAATATTTCTCCCTTTGTGCCTAAGTAACTCCCAATGTCAAAATAATAATGTAGTCATAAACAAATATGATGCACTATGTATCGAACAACTCTAGGATATTAAGTCAAGTGTATACTGAACTTAAATACTAGCTATGCATTTTAAAAAATTATAACCATGTTCTCAGTGATTGTGGATAATAGTTCAGCACAGTGGGATAAAGGCAAATATGTCAGTTACCTGAAATTAACTGTATTTAAATGATTATGATTTAATATACTGTCTCTTCTCAAAAGTACATTTTACAAAATAATCTTGGGGCAACAAAATTATTCTATAGTAAATAATTCATTGTTTGAAACACTAATGTCTCCCTAATATACTTTTATCTAGAAATAGCAAGGAAAACTTCGAATAGATCATCTAAGAAAGAACATTGTAATTCAACAGAGAAGAGACGGGAAATACCTAAGGCAAGGAAGGAAAGGTAAGCAAGGCAGCCTGCTCCTCCAGGATTGTCTAGGAGCTCAAAGAGGCTCCCCAGTGCGAGGAAAGGGTGAGAGATCCGAGCAGTTTATATTCCCATAGTAAACTCCTGCAATCCTAGCCACAGGCCAGCCCCTTGATCCTCATAGGCCCTGAACATAGGGAGCTGCCTGGAGATCATGTGAAGGCATTGCTCTACACAGGGAGCTCATGCTAAGGCCTACACATACCCACGGGATGCAAGCAGGTAATGCCATTTTGAGAGCCTAGCTCCCATCAGGTTGCATCTTGTCCTGTGGTCTAAAAGCCCTTTCATCGCCACATCTCTGAAGCCCCACTGATATCCCTGCCCACAGCTACTGCTACTGCTGGCTGTTCCCACTGGAGCTGAAGTGTGAGCCTGTGGCAGTGTCCCGGGCATGCCCAGCAGTGGAGCTGCCACACATTTGCATATTCCCAGAGTGCAGACTCCCCAGGCTTACAACTGCTGCTGTTACTGGCTGCTCCATCTGGCAGTGATCCCACTGCCCCTCGCAGCAGGGTTTCCAGTAATTTACATGCGCCCTAAGGAGAGACTCTCCTGTCCACAGGCATGTACCAATCCTAGTTGTTGCTGCCAGTGAGTGCTGAAACACACCTCACTGGCAGTAAACCCACCAGCCTCGCAAGCATCAAGGCTGCCAAACATTTGCACATGCCCTGAAGACAGGCTACTTCGCCTGCAGCCACAGCCATTACCAGATGTGGCCACTGGGTGCTGAAGCAGAAGCCACTGGAAGTGACCCCACCAACTTCAGCAGCAGGGTCACTGCACATTTGCACGTACTCTAAGGACAGGATCCCCACCCACAGCCACTGCCACTATTGGCTGTTGCTTCCAGGTGACCCAAGCGTAAGACACTGGCAGCAACCCCGTCAACCTCACCAGTCCAGCTCACACGCATTTACATGTGCTTCGAGGACAGGCTCCCCTGCACACAGCTGTCACTGGTGCTGAACTGTGCACTGCCCAGTTGCCTGGCTATGGCTGCTGCCACTGACAGCACTGCGCTCTTTCCGGAAACAGGGCCATGATGTACTTCTGCATGCTTGAGGAGAGGTTCCTCTGACCACCACCACTCCTGCCATTTCCACCTGAGCACTCCACAGGGGTCCTGAGGACAACCATATTTCTGTCCACGATGGCCAGTGGCCAGATGCACCATCAGGGAGCCTAAAGACAGAGTTGCCCAATTTGACCCCACCCTTCCGAGTGGCAGATTACATTATCTGGGCTGGGATTGCCTAACTTTGTCCATCACAGTTAGTACCTGAGCACTTTGCCCAGGGGCCTGGAGATGAGCCCACTAAGCCTGCTATTACAAGCACGTCTGGCACCTATCTGCATGTGCCACCAGTGGGCCAAGGGACTAACCAGCACAGCTTGATGCAGCCACTACTAACACTAGTATGGATCCCCTGAGAGCCAGAGGGTTAGTCCATCATGTCTATTGCCATTGTACATATCATTCCCACCGCCCATGGGCCCAAGGACCTACCGAGCCTACCACTGCCACTGCTGACACCCAAGCAAACTGCCTGCAGGCCGAAGAATCAGGCTGCCTGAACCTGCTAATACCAGGGCTAGCGTATCCCAAACAAGAGCCCAAGGACAGGCACACTCGGCCTGCTGCTGCCACCAATGGAGCCTGAGAACTGGCACACCTGGTGTCTCGATTCCAGGTGAAACTCCACCACAGCCTCTATTTAAAACCACGCACAAAGCCACTGAGACAATCACAGAAACCATTGAGGCCATTCACAGCTAAATAAATTATATGGGAACTACACTAGTGCACACACAGAGAGTCAAAGCTAAAGTGCCCTAACCAATCAATACCATAGGTGTATCTTTTGTAAGATGTCTTCCGCTAAGAGCAAAGTCAAAAAATTGGAAGAAGCAACTGTTATACCAGATGTGCAGATATCGATGTAACATGAAAAAGCAAGGAAATACGCAACACCAAATAAATACGATAATTCTCCAACAACAGAGTCCAATAAGAAATGTATGAAATGCCTAGAAAATCATTTAAAATAATGGTATTAAGGAAGCTCAATGAGATGCAAGGGAACACAGATAAACAATAAAAAGAAATTTTAAAAAATTCAGATAAGAACAAAAAATTTACTAATGAGATAGATATCACAAAAACAGAGCCAAATAAAAATCCTGGAATTGAAAAATTGAATAAAAATTATACATATATATATGTTTAAGAGCTTCAGTGACAGACTACATGAAGCAGAAGAAAGAATTTTAGAATTTCAACGTAGGTCTTTGGAAATAATGTAGAAAAAATTAAAAAAATAATTAAAAAATGAACAAAGCCTATATGACATATGGGATACCATAATTTTCAAGTTTTCACTGTCCCAGAAGGCAAAGATAATGACAAAGGGATAAAAAACCTATTTAACAAAACAATCGTTGAAAACTTCCAACATTTAGCATGAGATGTAGATATACAGATACAAGAATCTCAGAGATCCCCATATAATACAATGCAAAAAGGACTTCAACACTACACATTATAGTCAAATTGTCAAAAGTCAAAGTCAAAGAGAATTCCAAAAACAGCAAGAGAAAAGTATCTAGTCACTTATAAAGGAACACTCAGACTAACAGAAAATTTCTCAGCAGAGACCTTATAGGTCAGGAGAGAATGAGATAAACAACAACCACAAAGAAAACTATGAGTTCCAATAAACAAATACAGTAAAGTTGCAGGATACAAAAACAACATTCAAAAATCAGTGGCATTCCTATATAACAAAAATGAATGAACTAAAGAAGACAGCCAGAAGGCAATCACAACTACAAGAGCTACAAAGAATACCTAAGAATAAAATTAACGAAGGAAATGAAAGACCTCCTAAAAAAGTAAAAAACTGTCGCAAGGACAAAAAAACAAACACCGCATGTTCTCACTCATAGGTGGGAATTGAACAATGAGAACACATGGACACAGGAAGGGGAACATCACACACCGGGGCCTGTTGTGGGGTTGGGGGGAGCGGGGAGGGATAGCATTAGGAGATATACCTAATGCTAAATGACGAGTTAATGGGTGCAGCACACCAACATGGCACATGGATACATATGTAACAAACCTGCACATTGTGCACATGTGCCCTAATACTTAAAGTATAATAATAATAAAAAAAAACTGTAAGGAACTCAAATCAACAAACAAAACATAAAAAAAGTAAAAAACCTACAAATCGCTAATGAATGACATTGAAGAGAACACAAATGGAAAGATATCCCATGCTCATGAATAAGATGAATTAGTGTCATTAAAATGACCATAATGCAGAAAGAAATCTACAGATTTAGCGCAATCTGTAGCAAAATACCCATGTCACTTTTCTAAAAAACAGAAAACAATCCTAAAATTTGTCTGGAAGAAAAAAGAGGCTGCATAGCTAAAACAATCCTGAGCCAAAAGAACAAAGCTAGAGGTATCCAACTACCTATGTCAAAATATATTACAAGGCTCTAGTAATTAAACAGCATATTATTACTTTTTTATTTGAATTCCTTTTATTTTTAAACTTATAAGTTCAGGGATACATGCACAGGGTTGTTACACAGGTAAATGTGTGTCATGGGGGTTTGTTGTACATTATTTCATTATCCAGTTATTAATCTTAGTACCCATTAGTTATTTTTCCTGATCCTCTCCCACCTTCCACCGTCCACCCTTTGATAGGCTCCAGTGTGTGCTGTTCCCCTCTATGTGTCCATGTTTTTTCATCATTTAGCTACCATTTGTAAGTGAAAACACGCAGTACTTGGTTTTCTGTTCCAGCATTAGTTTGCTAAGGATAATGGCATTCAGCTCCATCCATGTCCCTGCAAAGAACATGATCTTGTTCTTTGTATGGCTGCATAGTCTTCTATGGTGTATATATATGCACCACATTCTCTTCATCCAGTCTATCATTGATGGGCATTTAGGTTGACCCCATGTCTGCTATTGCGAATAGTGCTGCAATAAACATACCTGTGCATGTGTCTTTATAATAAAACATTTTATATTCCTTTGGGCATATACCCAGCAATGGGAAGGCTGGGTTAAATAGTATTTCTGTCTTTAGGACTTTTAGGAATCATCACACAGCCTTCTGCAATGGATGAACTAATTTACACTCCCATCAACAGTGTATAAGCATTCCTTTCTCTCCACAACCTCACCAGCATATATTATTTTTTGGCTTTTTAATGACAGCCATTCTGAGTGGTGTGAAATAGTATCTCACTGTGGTTTTGATTTGCATTTATCTAATAATCAATGATGTTGAGTTTTTTTTTTATGTTTGTTGGCTGCATGTAAGTCTTTTGAGACGTGTCTATTCGTGTCCTTTGACCACTTTTTAATGGGGCTTTTTTTTCTTGTAAATTTGTTTAAGTTCCTTGTAGATGCTAAATATTAGACCTTTGTCAGATGAATAGATTGCAAAAATTTTCTCCCATTCCGTAGGTTGTCTGTTTACCCTGTTGATAGTTTATTTTGCTGTGCAGAAGCTCTTTATTTTAATTAGATTCCATTTGTCAATTTTTTCTTTTGTTGCAATTGCTTCTGTTATCTTCATCATGAAATGTTTGCTCATGCATATGTCCTGAATGGTATTGCTGAGGTTGTCTTCCAGGATTTTTTAGTTTTAGGTTTTACTTTTAAATCTTTAATCCATCTTGAGTTAATTTTTGAATATAGTGTAAGGAAGGAGTCCAGTTTCAATCTTCTGCTTATGGCTACCCAGTTATCCCAGTACCATTTATGGCATAGGGAATCCTTTCCCCATGGTTTGTTTTTGCCAGGTTTGTCAAAGATCAGATAGTTGCAGGTGTATGGTCTTATTTTTATGTTCTGTATTCTGTTCCATTGGTCTAAGTATCTGTTGTTATACCAGTACTATGTTGTTTTGGTTACTGTAGTCCTGTATTATAGTTTAAAGTTGAGTAGTGTGATGCCTCCAGCTTTGTTCTTTTTGCATAGGATTGCCTTGGCTATTCGACTTCTTTTTTGGTTCTATATTATATTTAAAAATTTTTTTCTAGTTCTGTGAAGAATATCAATGAGAATTTAATGGGAATAACATTGAATCTATATATTACTTTGGCCATTATGGCCATTTTAACAATATTGATTCTTCCTATTTATAAGCATGGAATGTTTTTCCGTTTGTGTCATCTCCGATTTCTTGGAGGAGTGTTTTCTAGTTCTCCTTGTAGAGATCTTTCACCTCCCTAGTTAATTGTATTCCTAAATATTTACTTCTTTTTGTGGTGATTGTGAATAGGAAAAGTTGGTTTGTGATTTGGGTCTCGGCTTGACTGCCGTTGGTGTATAGGAATGCTAGAAAATTTTGTACACTGATTTGGTATCCTGAGAGTTTGCTGAAGTTGCTTCTTCACTTAAGAAGCTTTGGGGCTGAGACTATGGAGTTTTCTAGATATAGAATAACATCATCTGCAAATAGAGATAGTTTGAATTCCTCTCTTCTAATTTGAATTCCCTTTACTTCTTCCTCTTGCCTGATTGTCCTGGGTATAACTTCCAAAACTATGTTGGATAGGAGTGGCGAGAGGGGGCATCCCTGTCTTGTGCCGATTTTCAAGGGGAATGTTTCCACTTTTTGCCCATTCAGTATGTTTGCTGTGGGTTTGTCATGTATGTCTCTTATAATTTTGAGGTATATTCCTTCAATATCTAGTATATTGAGAGTTTTTGACACGAATGGATATTGAATTTTATCAAAAGCCTTTTCTACATTTATTGAGATAATCATGTGGTTCTTGTCTTTAGTTCTGTTTATGCGATGAATCATATTTATTGATTTGCATATTTGGAACCAACCTTGCATCCTGGGGATGAAGCCTACTTGATCGTGGTAGATAAGCTTTTTGATTTGCTGCCGGATTCAGTTTGCCAGTATTTTGTCAAGGATTTTTGCGTCAATGTTCATCAAGAACATTGGCCTGACACTTTCTTTTCTTGTTGTATTTCTGCCAGGATTTGGTATCAGGATAATGCTGGCCTCATAAAATTAGTTAGGGAGGAGTCCCTCCTCCTCAATTTTTTTTTTTTTTTTTACATAGTTTTAGTAGGAATGGCACCACATCTTTGTACATCTGGTAGGTTGAGCTGTGAATCCATCTGGTCTTGGGCTTTTTTCGGTTGGTAGGCTATTTATTACTTCTTCAATTTCAGAACTCGTTTCTTCCTGGTTAAGTCTTGGGAGGATGTATGTGTCCGGGAATTTATCCATTTCTTCTAGATTTTCTAGTTTATGTGCATAGAGGTGTTCATGATACTTTCTAATGGTTGTTTGTATTTCTGTGGGGTCACTGGTAAAGTCTCCCCTATTGTATCTGATTGTGTTTATTTGAATCTACCCTCTTTTCCTCTTTATTAGTCTATCTAATGGTCTATTGTATTGTTTTTTCAAAAACACAGCTCCTGGATTCATTGATTTTTTTTTAAATTTTCTTGTGTCTCTATTCCTTCATTTTGGCTCTGATTTGATTATTTCTTTTCTTCTGCTAGCTTTGAGATTTATTTGCTCTTGGATCTCTAGGCTTTTTTAGTTGTGATGTTAGTTTGCTAACTTGAGATTTTTCTAACTTTTTGATGTGGGTATTCAGTGCTAAACATTCCCCTCTTAACACTGCCTTAGCTGTGTCCCAGAGCTTCTGGTGCATTGTATCATTGTTCTCATTATTTTCAAAGAACGTCTTGATTTCTGCCTTAATTTCATTATTTACCCAAAAGTCATTCAGGAACAGGTTATTCAATCTTCATGTAATTGTATGGTTTTGAGTGAATTTCTTAGTCTTGAGTTCGAGTTTGATTGCATTGTGGTCTGACAGACTGTTTGTTATTATTTCATTTCTTTCACATTTGCTGAGGAGTGTTTTACTTCCAATTAGGTGATTGATTTTAGAGTAAGTGCCATGTGGAGATGAGAATAATGTATATTCTGTTGTTTTGGGGTAAAGAGTTCTGTGGATATTTATCAGGCCTATTTGATCCAATGTGGAGCTCAGGTCCTAAATATCTTCGTTATTTTTCTGTCTTGATGATCTTTCTAATATTGTCAGTGGGGTGTTAAAATCTCCCACTATTATTGTGTTTGAATCTAAGTCTTTTTGAAAGTCTCTAATAACTTGCTTTATGAATCTGAATACACCTGTGTTTGGGGCATATATATTTCAGATAGTTAGCTCTTCTTGTTGAAATGAAGCCTTTACCATTACATAATGCCCTTCTGTGTCTTTTTTGATCTTTGTTGTTTTAAAATCTATTTTGTCAGAAACTAGGATTGCAATCTCTGACTTTTTTTCTGGTTTCTATTTGCTTGGTAGATTTTCCTCCCTCCCCTTATTTTGAGCCTATGTGTGTCACTGCTTGTGAGAAGGGTCTCTTGAAGACAGCATACCAATTGGTCTTTTTTTTTTTTTTTTCCAGCTTGCCACTTTGTGTTTTTAAATTAGGACATTCAACTTATTTACAGTTAAGGTCAGCATTAATATGTGTGGATTTGATCCTGTGACTATGACATTAGTTGGTTATTTTGCAGACTTGTTTCTGTGGTTGATTTATATTTCCACTGGTTTCTGTACTTCATTGTGTTTTTGTAGTGATTGGTAAAGGTATTTTCTTTCCATACTTAGCACTTCCTTCAGGAGCTCTTTTAAGGCAGGTCTGGTGGTAACGAATTTCCTTACAATTTGCTTTACTAAAAAAAATCTTCTTTTTCTTTCACTTATGAAGCTCAGTTTGGCCAGATATGAAATTCTGGGTTGGAATTTCTTTACTTGAAGAATGTTGGATATTGGCCTCTGATCTCTTCTGGCTTGTAGGGTTTCAGCTGAGAGGTTCGCTGTTAGTCTGATGGGCTTCCCTTAGTAGGTGACTGGGCCTTTCTTTCTAGCTGCCCTTAACATTTTTCCTTTCATTTTTAACTTTGGAGAATCTGACGATTTTGTGTCTTGAGGATGATCTTCTCATATCTTACTGGGGTTTTCTGCATTTCCTATATTTGAATGTTGGCCTTTCTAGCTAGGTTTGGGAAGTTCTCATGAATGATATCCTGAAATATGTTTTTTTTTTTCAAAATTGATTTCATTCTCCCCATTTTTTTCAGGTACACCAATCAGTCATAGATTCGCTCTTTTTACATATTCCTGTATTTCCTGTATGTTCTGTTCATTCTTCATTCTTTTTTTAAATTCTTCTCTGCGTGTCTTACTTCAGAAAGACAGCCTTCATGCTGTCAGATTATTTCCTCTGCTTGGTCTATTCTGCTATAAATACTTGTGATTTCATTATAAAATTCTTCTAATGTGTTTTTTAGCTCTATCAGGTTGGTTACATTTTTCTCTCTACTGGCTAGTTTGCCTGTCATCTGCAGTGTCTTATCAGGATTTTTAACTTCCTTGCATTGGATTACAACGTGCTTTTTCTTAGCTCATTGAAGTTCATTTTTATCCATATTCTGAATTCTCCTTCTGTCATTTCATCCATCTCAGCCTCAGCCCAGTTTGAAACCCTTGCTGGAGAGGTGATGCAGTCATTTGGAAGAAAGTGGGTGCTCTGGCTTTTTGAGTTTTTAGCATTCTTACAATAATTCTTTCTCATCTTTGTGGGCTTATCTACCTTCAATATTTGAGGTTGCTGGCCTTTGGCTGGGTGCTTTTTCTTTAAAGAGTCTGATCACTTCTTAGGGCTGCTGTGCTTTGGTGGGGATCCACTACATCCATAGTCACGTTGGATTTTCCTGTAACTGGAGGTATTCCCATTGAAGGCTGTGAAACAACAAAGATGACAGCTTTCCCCTTCCTCTGGGAGCTCCATCTTAGGGAGGTATAGACCTGCTGCTGGACTGGATGCACCTATAGGGCGTGGCTGGAGACCCTAGTTGGGAGGTCTCATCAAGTCTGGAGAAACAGGATCGGGGACCTGCTTAAAGAAGCAGTCTGGCCATGCTTAGCTGTCTTGTGCTGGGGTACCACTTCCATCCCCAGTTGGCTTGGGCTCTCCAAAGCCTGGAGACTGAAATAGCTAAGTCTCCAAAAAAAAAATAAAGATGGTGGCCTCCTCCTCCTCCTGGGAACTCCATTCCAGGGAGAATTCAAATCTCTGTGGGCCAGAGAACGCTGGTGGGTATGGCTAGAGTTCCTGATTGGGAGGTCCCACCCAGTGAGGAGGAATGGATCAGGGACCCACTTAAAGAAGCAGTCTGGCCATGTTTTGCCAGAGAAGCTCTGCTGTGCTAAGGGATTTCTTCCATTCCCAGTTGGTTTGGACTCTTCAAAGCCTGTAGGCTGGGATGGCTGAGTTGTCCAAAGAGCAAATATGGTGACCTGCCCCTCTCTCCAGGAACTCTGTCTCAGATAGGCAAAACACTGTTGCCAGTGGTTGGCTGGATTTTCAAGCCAATGGGTCTTAACCTGTGAGGAACCATGGGAGTGGGGCCCACAGACCCAGACTGCGCAGCCTCTTTCGTAGGGGTATATACAGAGTTGTAACTCTTGCTTTGCCAGAGTTGCAGTTGCTTTTGCTAGAAAGCCCTGAGGAGGAGTATATAATGCTCTTGGTTCTCTGTGTGCTTTGTGGAGACCCCAAGTAGCTGTGTGTGTCAGACAGAAGGCACTGGTGGAGTGCATTCATGAGGGGATCTCTTGACCTGAGGGTTGCAAAGATCCATGAAGGAAGCATTGTTGCTCAGGGTCGCACATTCACTCACTGCTTCCCTGTGCACAGGGCATTCCATTGGCTCTGTGTTGCTCCTGGGTGGGCTATCACTATGCCTTGCCTTTCTCCATTTTCCATGGATCAAGATGTTTCCTTGATTAGTCCCAATGTGTGTACTTAGATGTTTTAGTTGAGGGTGCGCTATTTACTTGTCCCTTTAGTTCCTCTCTGTGAGACTCACACACCGTAGCTACTTCTTGTCAGCCATCTTGGCCGTGCTCCCCCAGCATATTATTGATACAAAAACAGATGCGTGGACTAATGGCATAAAATAGTGACCCCATAAATAAATCCACATATTTGCAGTCAAAGGATTTGACACAGGCACCAAGAACATACACTGGGGACAGGATACCCTCTTCAAGAAATGTTGCTGAAAAAAAATATCCATATGCATAAGATTGAAACTGGACCCATATCTCCATCATAAACAAAAATCAACTCAAGACTTCAACGTAAGACCCAAAACTCTAAAATGACTAGAAGAAAACTTAAGGGAAACACTTCAGGACATTGCTCTAGGCAAAGACATTATAGCTAAAACCTCAAAAGCACAGGTAACAAAACCAAAAATAAGAAAAATGAGACTATATTAAACCAAAAAGATTCTGCACACCAAAGAAGACAGTCAACACAATAAAGGGACAAACTGTTAAATGCAAGAAAATATTTTCAGAATACTTATTCAATAAGAGACTATTATCTCAAATACACGAGGAAATCAAAAAACTCAACAGTAAAATAAAAACAAATAATTCCACTAAAATGGGCAAAGACACTTATCAAAGGAAGTCATTCAAATGCAAAACAGGTATATGAAAAAATGTTCACCATCACTAATCATCAGGAAAGTGCAAATCAAAACCATAACGAGATACCACCTTACCGCAGTTAGAATGGCTATTACCGAAAAGAATAAATAACAGATGCTATCTAGAATGTGGAAAAAAGGGAACCCTTATACAATGTTGGTGGGAATATAGATTAGTACATCCACTATGGAAAACAGTATGGAGAGTTCTCAAAAAACTAAAAATATAACTACCACTTTATCCAGGAATCCCACTGAGTATTTATGCAGAGTAAAATAAATCAGTATATCAAAGAGATAACCTGCACACCTTTTCGTGTTGCAGCACCGTTCGCAATAGCAAAGATCTGGAATCAACTTCAGTGTCCATCAACAGATGAATGGTCAAATAAAACATGGCATATATGGACAATGGAAAGCTATTCAACAATAAAAATCAATGACATCAGGTTATTTGTAGCAACATAAATGAAACTGGAGGTCCTTATATTAAGTGAAATAAGTCAGGCAGAGAAATACAAATACCACGTGTTTTCACTCATATGTGGGAGTTTTAAAAGTTGATCTCATGGCAGTATAGAGCTGAAGGATAGATACAAGAAGAGGGGAAATGTGTGTAGGTGAAGGGAAGATAGAGAGATGGTGATCAGTAGGTACATAGATTAGAAGAAATAAGTTCTAATATTCAGTATCAGAGTAAGATGACTATAGTTAAGAACAACATACCGTATACTTCAAAATAGCTAAAAGAGAGGACTTCAAATATCCCCACCACATAGAAATGATAAATACTTGCTTGAGATGATGGACACTCTAAATACCAAGGTGAACATTACACATTCTATGCATGTAATAAAACATCACATCTACCTCATAAATATGTACAAATATTACATATTGATAAAACAAACTATAAATATTAAGGGAGTAAATGTGAAGTACAGTATTGTAAATGTCTATTTCCATATTTAGCAATGGAAATCACAAGGAACTGATATAATTTAAACAGGAATCTTTGTTATTAAATGGTAAGGTGTGCCTCTCTGACCTGATATAGGTGTGACTAGATAATACTAATTGTTCTATGTAATTTACATATGATTTTAAAAATTAGAAAGTAGAAAAACTGATGCCAAAGTCTTTGTGAAATGCGTTAAATAGTCAGTGGTATATTTAGCTACTGACCTCTATTCTCTCCTAGTTATTATGGCAAGATGATGAAATCACAAATGCATGATAGATGTTTTTCCACCCAGGTTAGTGTCCTGGATAAAAGAGAAAACACGCTTTTGTTTTATGCCCAGTAGTACACGTGGCAATACTGAGACATACTTTAACAAAATATAAAAGTAAAATATATGCTCTAGAGCAAACTTTTGCTATAAGAATACATGAGATTTACCCAAATTCCTAATTCAGTTTTGACATGGATATTTTAAAAAAGTCATTTGGCTTCAAAATGCGTATTAACTCTACCAACATTATGAAACTCCTACACATCCTGTATCTAAGAGCACTAATTCTGTTTTTTTCACTCTAAATAAGATATATCTAAAGAAGATATAAGCATTCAACTTATGTATACATCACCAAATTCCCCTGAATGACGCCCTCAGGAAAACAAAACAACCCAGGGAACCTATTAACTAAATGCTTGTATGGAAGTATACATAAACATACACGTACATATCTATATATGTACACATCATATATATATATATATATATATATATATATGTAGATACCCTCTCACAAAAAACACATGTTAACTCAGTCTCTTATCCATTTTATGGAGTGGCTTCCTTCGGCAATGTCAAATGTGATTATATTTTATGTCATGTTAACATTGGATAGTAAATTGAGTGCAATGGCTTTTAGAGTGCAGGTTATAATACAGCTGTCAAATATCAACCAGAATCACATTTGAATTTACAGCCTAGAACTGAAAGGTCCTTTCAACCTTTTGCACCAAATATGGAAAGAAAAAGATTTAGAATACATTTTGACTTTTGAGAGTTGATGCATTTAATAGAGACTTGTTAAAACAAAATAGCTGTGAATGAATAACATACTGCAAGACATGACTAAAAGAACATTTGTAAAGAGTCCATTTATGCACTGTGTCATTTATCACTGCAAACTATGAATATCCTGGAGGTAAAATTTTCCAAAAAGTACAGTGTTTTATAAAAAAGAGTATTGTTTATTTAAAAACTGTAATTTGTAAACATAGTCATGTAATTATTCTTGGCTAAAGTATTTTATTTTAGTTGTATAGAAATTACTATGTTTACTTTAAAAGGCTTAACAAAAATACTAGCTAGTGGCACAGTCTTAAAATCATAATATTTAAATGTAAAAATATTATAAAGCAACATGCAAAATATATTATTTAAAATATATATCTAAAGAGAATATATAATATATAGAAGAAAACATTAAAACATCAATAGACTTTCCACATGTGGTGAAATTAGATGGTAATCTTTATTTTATTTACCATGCTTATATGCATTTCCCAAATTTTCTACAGCAAGTTGCTATTATTACTTTGGTAACAAAAAAGTAAAACATCCATATATCTGTGAAATTATATTTTCTCTCTCTGACCATGTAAACCTATATGGATCTCTCTAGTTGGTAATAAAGCCATGAAAATTATTATGGAAAAGGAGAGAACAATCAAAATTAGATGTGTTTTCCATTTTGTGTCTTATCTATGGTATAGGCTATCTTATTGCCTCTGCATTCTGAAAAAAAAATACAAAAAAGAATGAGAGGTTAAAATAACAAACCTATTTTTCCTTCTTTCCAGAACTGATTTCTAATAGTGTCTTTTTCTATATCCACCTTAATTCTTCCCCTTCGAAATAATAGACAGTTTTCCCACCTTTGGATTTCTTACTGGTAAATTGTTGTCTTCACTCAGGCCACCAAGTGAGCTTTCTCACACTTCAAGAGAAAGCAAAAGCAACAAATAAAAAGCAAAAGCAAAAGTAGAAATACTGCAGAAAGGCCTCTTTTAACGTGCAAACTGGAAGGCTGAGTTTTAGCAGTTTTCTAAAACTGGCCCAAGCATTCACCATTGAATTGTGGAAAGACTGCAGCAAAGCTCTATGTCCAATTGAATCAAATCATCCAGAGCAGCTCTGTCCAATAGAACTTGCTGTGATGATAAAGATGTTCCACAGCTTCTCTGTCCAATAAGGTTGTCTATTAGACAATTGTGGCTAATGATTAAAATGTGACTAGCATTGCTGAACTGAATTTTAATTTTATATGATTTTAATTAGTTTAAACATAAATCGTTACGTGTGACTAGCATATCCAAAGTATTCAACTTAACACATAATACCCTTGATCCTAAAAAAGGAAGTTGTAGGGTAAAAAAGAGTAAATAAAATGTCAGGGTGTATTTTAATAGCTTTATTAAGATATAATTTACGTATCATAAAATCAATTTATTTAAAATGCATAACTCAACAGTTTTTAGTATATTACAGAGTTGTCAAGCATTATCAATATTTAATTTTAGTTTCATCACCCTAAAAACTCTATATATTAATATTCATGCCCCACAGCCCCCGCCAATTCCAGCACTAGGTAACAACTAATGTACTTTCTATCGATATACCTCTGCCTATACTGGACATTTCATATGGTATCATAGAACGCGTGGTCTTTTGTGACTCCTTTCACTTAGAATAATGCTTTCATAATTGATCTATGTTCCAGTATGTACCAGCACTTCATTATTTTATTGCCAAATAGTATGCCATTGCATGAACGTAGCACATTTAGCCAATCTATTTGTCAGCAGATGGATAAGGTGGTTCTTTTCTACACCAACTGATATGAACAATGTTTCCATGAAGATTACTGCAAATGTTTTGTGTGAATATGTTTTCATTTCTCTTGCATATATACTTACGAGTGAAATTTCTAGATAATGCTCTTAACTCAACGTTTAACATTTGAGGGACCACCAAACTATTTTTCAAAGCAACTGCACTATTTTATATTCCCATCTGTAATGTATAAGGGTACGTATTTTTCCACATTCTCCCCAACACTTGTTTTTGCCTGCCTTTTATTACAGCTATCCTAGTGAGTATGAAGTGGTATTTCACTGAGGTTTTGGTTTGCAATTTTTTTATTACAAATGATGTTGGGCATCTTTTCATGTACTTATTGAAGCAATTTATTTTGGAGAAATTCCTTTTAAAATCCATGACTCCTTTTTAATTAGGTGGTTTTTCTTTTTATTATTGACTCATGAGTTATTTATATATTAAGAATAGATAATATATAAATAACATATATCCCCTTATCAGATAATATATATCCCCTTATCAGATATATATTTTGCAAATATTTTTCTCATTCTGTGGGTAGTCTTTCACTTTCCTGATTTCCTATTTGCAGTAGACAAGTTTTAAATTCTAATGAAGTCCAATGTATTTATTTTTTGTCACTCAGACTTTTCTTACTGTATATAAGGAAACTTTGCCTAACTAAAGTCACATAAACTTAGTTTTATGTTTCACTCTATGTGTTGAAGTTTAATTCTTACATTTAGATCTATTATTTTAAGTTTTGCATACAGAGTGAGGTAGAAATCTAATTTTATTCCTTTTCATGTGGATTGTCAGTTTTTTCAGCACCGTTTGTTGAAAAGGTTATTTTCCCCATTGTCTTGGAACATTTGTTGGGAAAATCAACTTAACATAAATGTAAAGTTTTATGTCTAGACTATAAATTCTACTCCATCATTTATACGACTATCCTTATGCCACTACCACACTCTGTGATTACTTTTTTTTTTTTTATTTGAGACAGAGTATCGCTCTGTCACCAGGATGGAGTGCAGTGGCACGATCTCAGCTCACTGCAACTTCCACCTCCCAGGTTCAACCGATTCTCCTGCCTCAGCCTCCCAAGTAGCTGGGACTACAGGCTTGCGCCACCACACCCAGCTCATTTTTGTATTTTTAGTAGAGATGGGGTTTCACCATGTTGGCCAAGCTGGTCTTAAACTCCTGACCTCATGATCCGCCCACCTCGGCCTCCCAAAGTGCTGGAATTACAGGCGTGAGCCACCATGCCCGGCGATTACTGTAACTTTCTAGTAAGTTTTAAATCCGGGAACTGTGAGGCCTCCAACTATATTCTTCTCTTTCAAGATTGTTTTGGCTATTCTTGGTACTTTGTACTTCCATATGAGTTTCAGGATCAGTTTGTTAATTTCTCCAAAAAAAAAAAAAAAAAGTCAACTGGGGTTATGGTACAGAATACATCAAATCTATAGATTAACATATGGAGTGTTGACATGTTAACATCTTTTAATATGTGAATTTCTATTTATTTCAATCTTTTAAATTTAATTATTAACCTGAAAATGAAACTAAGAAATCCATTTGCAATAGCACCAACAATAAAAATACTCAGGGATAGATTTAACAAATTCACTGCAAGGCTTATATCCTTAAAATGGCAAACCATTGCTGAATGAAATTTAAAATATCTATATGGGTTATGTCTGTTTTGTTTCTCTGTCCCTTCTTCACTGTTTCTTTTTGATATAATGAATATTTTCTATTATAACATTTTAATTCAAGACTTTTAACTGTATACGTTGTTTCTTACTGACTGCTGTATAGCTTGAAATATGCATGTTAATCCCTAAATATAATTAAAACTATGTTCACATAATTCCAGTGAGGTATAGAAACTTTACCTTCATATAGCTCTATTTTCTACACCCTATATAGTGATATTGTTATACATATTACATCAGAACACGTAACAAACCTGACAAACTTATTGTTATAATTGCTACCTTATATAACCTATGTCTATTAAAGATGCTGACACAACAATGCACAGTACGTATATATTTTTAGAGTTTACTATATTAATATTCTTATTTACCATTTCTGGATATCTTCCTTTTTCATTTTTTTCCTTTGTTGGCTCAAGTATGCATCTGTTAGCATTTCTCTACTTCAACAATGTTTTTATTCTCACCTACCTCTTTTGTACTTTTAGTGCCAAATATATTATATTTCAATTAATGTAGGTCAAAACCCAATAATATACATAAAGATACAAAGATACGTCATGTTATGCAGTTGCTTTTTAGTAAGTTAAAAGAAGAAACAAGTAGGCATATGCATCTATAGTATCTTTTATATTTACTTATATAATTATACTCTTTTTTTGTGTGGATTCAGATTACTGTCTGATGTCACTTGTCTTTATTCTAAAGAAACTGCTTTAGTATTTCTTGTAAGGCATGTATGATAGCAATAAATTCTCTGTTTTGTTTACTTGCTATTTAGCCTTCATTTTACATTTATTTACACTTTACTTTTGAAAGTTAGTTTTGCTGGATATATAATTCTATTTTGCTCTGTTTTATAATTTCAAATTTTATTTTAAATTCAGGAGGTAAACATATAGGTTTGTTACATAGATATGTTGTGTGATGCTAAGGTTTGGGGTACAGATCTTAGGTAGTGAGCATAGTACCCAGTAGTTTTTCAGACATTATTTCCCTCCTTCCCTCCTCCCTCTAGTAGTTCACAGTGGCTATTGTTTCCATCTTTATGGCCATAGGTACTCAAAGTTTAGCTCCCATGTATAAGTGAGAACATGTGGCATTTGGTTTTCTGTTCCTGAGTTAATTCATCTACAATTATGGCTTCCAGCTGCATCCATGTTGCCACAAAGGACATAATCTCATTCTTTTTTATGGCTGCATAGTGTTCCATGGTATGTATGTACCACATTTTTTTCCTGTGAAAGCAACCATGTAATAGTTTATTTAATATTAGACATTAATTGGTATCTTTGAAAAAAATATTTTGATTTACATTTTTTTCTTCTACTTTATTTCAATTTCTGGGGGTACATGTACAGATTACTTATCTGGATAACTTGAGTGTCACAGAGACTGGGTGTACAAATGATCCTGTCACTCATATAGTGAGCATAGTGCCTGATAGGTAGCCTTCCAAACCATGCTCCCTGCCCCTAATCTCCCCACTTCAAGCAGTCTCCAGTGTCTATTGTTCCCAACTTTGTATCCAAGTGTATTCAGTGTTTAGCTCACAGTTCTAAGTGAGAACATGTAGTGCTTGGTTTTCTGTTCCTGTATTAGTTTGCTTAGGATAATAACCTTCGGCTGCATCTATGTTGCTGCAAAGGACATGATTCTTTCTAATGGCTGTGTGGTATTCCACGGAGTATATGTCCCACAGTTTTTTGTTTTTGTTTTTCTTGTCGTTGTTGTTGTTTTTTGACGGAGTCTCACTCTGTCACCTAGGCTGGAGTGCAGTGGCACAATCTCAGCTCACTGCAACCTTCGCCTCCCGGGTTCAAGCGGTTCTTCTGCCTTAGCCTCCTGAGTAGCTGGGACTACAGAGGCGTGCGCCACCACGCCCAGCTAATTTTTTTGTTTTGTTTTGTAGTTTTAGTAGAGACGGGTTTCACCATATTGGCCAGGCTGTTCTCGAACTCCTGACCTCATGATCAGCCTGCCTCAGCCTCCCAAAATGCTGGGATCATAGGCGTGAGTCACCGTGCTCTGCTGTCTCACAGTTTTTTTAAACCAGTCCACTATTGATGGGAATCTTGGTTGATTCCAGGTCCTTGCTATTGTGAATAATGCTGTGATAAGCATGCGAGGGCATGTGTCTTTTTGGGAGAATAATTTATATTCCTTTAGATATATATCCAGTGGTGGGATTGCTGCGTTGAATGGGAGTAATGTTTTAAGTTTTTTCAGAGATCTTCATACCGCTTTCCACAGTGGCTGAACTAATTTCCATCCCCACCAGAAGTGTATCAGCATTTCCTTTTCTCTGCAGCCTTACCTTCATCTGTTGTTTTTTGACCTTTTAATAACAGTCATTCTGACTGGTGTGAGATGGTATCTCAATGTGGTTTTGATTTTCATTTCTCTAACGAATAGTGATGGTGAGTATTTTTTCATATATTCGTTGCCTGCAGATACGTCTTCCTTTGAGACGTGTCTGTTCACGTCTATTCTTATATTGCCTATTCTTAACGGGGTTGTTTTTTCTTTGTTGAATTGTTTAACTTACTTATAGATGCCAGATATTAGACCTTTGTTGGATATGTAGTTTGTGAATATTTTCTCCCATTCTGTAGATTATCTTTCACTCTGCTGATAATTTCTTTTGCTGTGGCAAAGTTCTTTAGTTTAATTAGGTTCTATTTGTCCATTTTTATTTTAGTTGCAATTGCTCTTGGGGACTTAATCATAAATTATTTTTGAAGGTTAATGTGTACCATATTTAAAAAAAAATTTAATGCACAATTTATAGGCTTCTAGGTTGATTTCATGTCTTTGTTATTGTGAACAGTGCTGCAGTGAAAATACGAGTTCATGTGTCTTTTTGGTAGAATGATTCATTTTCCTTTGAGTATCTCACTATATTCTAGACTCAATTGTTACTAATGAGAAGCCAGTTAATGTTTTGGCTATAAGCTTGTACCTGATGTGCACTGTTGTCTTGCTACTTTCAAAATTTTCAAGATTCTATGATGTGGCCAGGTGCTAAAGTCCTTTGGTTTACTATACCTGGAGTTTATGGATCTTCTTGGATGTTTGGAATAATGTTTTTGATCAACTGTGGGAAGTTTAAACCAGCATCTTTGAATATTTTTGTGTTTTCATTCATTTTTATTTATGATTGACACATAATAATTGTACATATTTGCAAGGTATAATGTGATTTTTCCACACATGTATATATTTTGTAAGATCAATTCAAGGTAATTACAATATCAATCACCTTAAAATGTATCATTTCTTTGTGATGAGAACATTTAACACCCGTCTACCAGCCATTTTGAAATATGTAATACATTGTTGTTAACTCCAGTCATCTTACTATGCAGAGAACATCAGAATTTATTTCTTCTTTCCAACTGTGCCTTTGTACCTGCTGACCAATCTCATGCCCTCCCCCTCCTGCTCCTCTTCCTAGCCTCTGGTCTCCACTATTCTACTCTTTACTTAGAACATTTTTTATATTCCACATATAAGTGAGACCATGCAGTACTTGTTTTCTGTGCCTGGCTTTTTTCACTTACCATGATGTCCTCCAGGTTTATTCATGCTGCTGCAAATAACAGGATCTCATCCTATTTTATTGCTTAATAGTATTCCATGATACATATATACCACATTTTCTTATTCATTTATCTGTTGACAATAAGGTTGATTCTACCTCTTGGCTATTGTGAATAGTGATGAAATAAACATAAGTGTGCATATATCTCTTTGCCATGTTGATTTCATTTCTATTGGGTATATATGCTGTAGTGAGATTTCTAGGTCATATGGTAGTTCTACTTACAATGTTTTGAAAATCCTTCATACTGTTTTCCATAATGCCTGTACTAAATTACATTCCCACCAGCAGCGTGTAAGGGTTTCCTTTTCTCCACATCCCCAACACTTCTTGTACTTTGATTTTGTGATAGTAGCCATTCTACCTTGACTGACATAATACCTCATTGCAGTTTTTGGTTACACTTTTCTATCAAAATACTGATGACATTCTGCACAGAAACAGACAAAAAAATTATGTAACCACAAAATACCTTGAATAGCCAAAACAATCTTGAATAAACACCAAAGCTGGAGGTATCAAACAGCCTGAATTCAAAACATGCTACAAAGCCATAGTAACTAAAACAGCACAGAAGTGACATAAAAACAGACACATAGACCAAAGGAACAGAATAGAGAATAGTGAAATAAATCTACACATGTACAACCAACTGATTTTTGACAAAGTGCTAAGTACACAGAATGGAGAAAGGAATGTGTTCTCAATAAATGGTGCTGAGAAAAATAGATATTCACATAGAGAAGAATGAAATTATACCCATATCTCTCACCATATAGAGAAAAATAACTCAAAATGGATTAAAGACTTAAATAGAAGACTCAAACTATGTAACTACTGGAATAAAACATAGGGTAAACTCTATGACATTAGACTAGGCAAAGATTTTTTTTCGATAAAACTAAACAAGCACAGGCAACAAAAGCAAATATAGACAAATGGAATTACAGCAAACTACAAAGTTTCTGCACAGCAAAGGAAATAATGAATAGAGCAAAGAGACAACCTACAGAATGGGAGAATATATTTGCAAACTATATATCTGATAAGGGGTTAATATCCAAAATATGTAAAGAATTCAAACAACTCAACAACAACAGCCTGTCATTTGCAACAACATGGACTGTACTAGAGATCATTAAGTGAAATAAGCCAGGCACAGAAAGACAAACATCATATGTTGTCACTTATTTGTGGGATCTAAAAATCAAAATAATTAAACTCATGGACACAGAGAGTAGAAGGATGGTTACCAGAGGCTGGGAAAGGTAGTGGGGGGTTTTGGAGGGAGGTCCAAAACCCTATTTAATGGGTCCAAAAATACAGTTAGAAAGAATAAGACATACTATTTGATTGAACAAGAGGGTGACTATGGTCAGTAATAACTTAACTGTACATTTTAACATAACTAAAGGAGTGTGATTGGATTGTTTATAACACAAAGGATAAATGCTTGAAGGCATCGATACCCCACTCTCCATGATGTGATTATTTCACATTGCAGGCCTGTTTCAAAACATCTCATGTGCCCCATAAATATATATACCTACTATGTACCAACAAAAATTTTTAAAAAATTTAAAATGAGCAAATGTCACCCTATTTTGCTATCAAACAGTAGGTCTTCGTTGTACATTTAAAAATAACTAAAAGGGTATAATTGGATTGCTTTTTGACACAAAAGATAAATGCTTCAGGGGATGGATACCCTACTCTCCATGATGTCATTATTATGCATTGCATGCCTGTGTCAAAATCTCTCATGTATCCCAGAAATGTATATATCTGCTATGTACCCACAAAATGTACAAGTTACAAATAAATTGAGCAAAAGACCTAAAGACCTGAATTGACATTTCTCAAAAAAAGACACATAAATGGCCAACGGGTATATGAAAAAATATTTAACATTTTTGAATATTATTTTGTTCCTTTTTCTCTACCCTCTTTCTGGTTTTCCCATGAGAGTCATCTATATTAAACAGGTTAAAAGAATCAAAAGCAACTGGCTCACGATAAACAGAGATGAGACCTGAGTGTGATAACAAGAGAGGAAACTAGTCAGATGCTTAATAGGAAGATCAGGAAAAGAGAAAGTACAAGAAAACCCAGCTGAAAGCACCATCATCACTGGTGGTCAGGGGGACTGTATATAAATCCAAGGCTGCCATGTCTTTGGATTTAAAACATCTCAAGTTGAATACTGCAGAAAAAATAAACTTCACTGAATCAATCTAGCCAAGTCACTAAACAAATGAACAAGCAAACAAACAGAATGCACTCCAAAAGAGGGATAGATCCGCATGCAGAGTTGCTATATTATCTAAAATCTCCAGTTTTCAACAAGGATTTTTAAATCCTCAAATTCAGAATGAAATAAATTGACCTAAGTCACAGATCTAGTGGGTAACAGAGCTATAATCTAACATACTGGAAAGCAAGCCTCTTAAATATTAACAGTTTCCATTTATTGTGGGTTTCTATGTGTGAGGCACTGTGCTAAATACTTTATATGCATTATATTACTTCATCTTGCTCTCAACAACCCTCTGTAATGAGAATTATTATACTCAATTTTCAGATAAAAAATGAGATCTGGAAAAATTTATGACCTGCCCAAGTAAGCGTTGGACTAAGGATTTGATAAGATAAACAGGAATACATTCCCTGCTTATAGGCTGAGGCCTCAGAATGACAGTTTTATATACATAGTCTGTTTTGCTACAATGGATGTTGTAACAATGCCGATTAGCTTATCCACATTAGGTAAACAAAGGAATAGTAGTAGTTTAATGTTAAAGCCATTTTGAATCACTAGCCTTATTTCCTAGTAGGTTAATATTTTGATGTGACTGGAGCAAAATAACTTTCACAAGGCTTTCATAATTAAAGGGAAAGCTTTAGGCATATGTGAAGACCTTAAGAAAAACACACTTGAAAATCCTGGAAAAATGTCCTCCAGAGTAAAAAGTGGTTGATTTAGTGACTTCAAGAATCACTACACTTTCAGCAATGTTAAACTATTTGAAGAAGGACCTACAAAGAGATTTCCCCAGTGTCTTTGTTTTTCTTTTGTAAAGTGATGTAGACTACTAAACCCAGAGCATAGTGTTAATTTCGATACAACTGGTTACTATTAGAAACGAATATACTCAAGGGCCTATATCTTGAAGAAAGAAGAGTGAGCCTGAGAGTGTAAGTTTGAAAAAGATGAAGGGCCTGTGACACTAGGTATAAAATACAGTGGAGATGCAACTTCATTAATGGTTTACTTAGATGTATTTTAGAAATATTTTTAAATTCTAAATTTCTGACACAGGGTTAGCATTGTTTTTCTTAGAGTTTGGGTTACAGTGTTCCTGAGGTTTTGAGTGGTTTCCCTCTTACTCTATTTTCCCAGTAAACCCCTATGCTTAGTGTGTACTTTTACATAACAAATGCTTTTCAATAACACAGATACTATAGAAGAAATCTCATATATTAAAACTATACCCTTTAAAATTAAATTGAATTGCTTACATTAAAACTCCCATGCTTATACTGGATTTACATGTCCATATAGATTAGTGTGGCAATTTTTTTAAAATTAGCTGACATATAATTATTAAAAATATTTATGGGGTAGAATGACATTTCAATACATGTACACATTCTGTAATAAATTATTTAGCATATCCATCAGCTCATACGTTTATCATTTCTTTGTGATGAGAATATCCCAAATCCTATTAGCTATCTGGATATATGTAATACAATATTGTTAATCACAATTGTCACTCTAAATTGAACAGTAACTTTGTACCTATTGACCAATCTCTTATCTTCCCTCTCTCCTACCCTCCTCCGCCTCTGGTAACTACTATTCTATTCTCTAATCTATGAGATCAATATCTTTACATTTCACATGAGTGAGAAAATGTAGTATTTGTCTTTCTGTGCCTGGCTTATTTTACTTAAAAATAATGTCTTCCAACATCATTCACACTGCTGCAAAAGACAGGATATACCTCTTTTTATGGCTTAATAGTAGTTCATTGTGTATATATATCCACATTTTCTTTATTTCATTCATCCATTGGTGGACACATAGGTTGTTTCCATTTCTTGGTTACTGTGAAGAGTTCTGCAATAAACATGAGAGTGTAGGTATCTCCTGGAAATACTGATTTTATTTTCTTTGGATATATACCCAAGAGTAGAATTGCTAGATCATATTGGAGCTCTATTTTTAATTTTCTGGGGGAACCTTCACACTATTTTCCATAATAGCTATACTAATCTACATTCACAATAAGAGTGTATAAATATTTCCCTTTCTCCACACCCATGTCAGCACTTGTTATTTTTCATCTTTTTGATAATAGTCATTCTAATTAAGGTGAGGTGATGACTCATTGTGGTTTTGATTTATGTTTCCATGATGATTAGTGAGGTTGAGCATTTTTTCATATACTGCTTGGCCATTTACATGTCTTTTTTGAAAAAAATACCTAATGAGGACTTTTGTCCATTTTTTGATTAGATAATTTTTCTGCTACTGAGTTGTGTGAGTTCCTTAAATATTCTGGATGTTAACCCATTGTCTGATGCACACCTTGCAAATATTTTCTTCCATTCTCTAGGTTGTCCCTTTGCTCTGTTGATTGTTTCATTTGTTGTAGAGAAGCTTTTTAGATTGATGTGATTGACGTAATCCCATTTGCCTATATTTGCTTTTTGTATTGTCTGTGCTTTGGAGGTTTTTTTTTTTTTCTGAGACGGAGTCTTGCTCTGTCCCCCAGGCTGGAGTGGTGCGATCTTGGCTCACTGCAAGCTCCGCCTCCCAGGTTCACACCATTCTTTTGCCTCAGCCTCCCGAGTAGCTGGGACTACAGGCGCCCGCCACCACGCCCGGCTGATTTTTTGTGTTTGTAGTAGAGACGGGGTTTCACCATGTTAGCCAGGATGGTCTCGATCTCCTGACCTCGTGATCCTCCCACCTCGGCCTCCCAAAGTGCTGGGATTACAGGCGTGAGCCACCGCGCCCGGCTGCTTTTGAGGTTTTATATATAAAAAAAAAAATCCTTGCCTATACCAATGTCATGGAGCTTTTACCCATGAAATGTTATTGTGTTTTTATAATTTTGGTTGTACATTTAAGTAGTTAATTTTGAAATTTTTTTTGTATATGTGTTGAGGTAGAGGTCTAGCTTCATTCTCTGCATGTGAATATGCAGTTTACCTAGCATCATTTATTGAAGAGATTGTTCTTTCACTAATGTGTGTTCTTGTCACCTATTGCAAAAATTTGTTGGCTATGTCTCAGATGCATTTGTTGCATTGGTCTATGTGTCTATTTTTATGCCAACACTATGCTGTTTCAGTCACTATAGCTTTCTAGTCAATTCTGAAGACAGGTAATATGATGTCTCCAACTTTGTTCTTTTTGCTTAGAATTGCTTTTGCTATTCTGGCTCATTTGTGTTTCCATACAAATTTTAGAGTTGTCATTTCTGTTTCTGTGAAGAACATCATTGTTATTTTGGTACGGACTGCATTGAATCTACAGATCTCTTTGGACAGTATGAACATTTCAACAATGTTAATGATTCCAATTCATGAACACATGATATCGTTCCATTTATTTGTGTCCTCTTCAATTTTTTTCATCAATGTTTTCCACTTGTCATTGTAGAGATCTTTCATCCCTTTGGTTAAAATTATTCTTAGGTACTTTTTTTTTTTTAGTAATTATTGTAATTGGAATTGCTTAATTTCTTTTTCAGATATTTTGCTATTAAAATGCTTCTTTTTGCATGTTGCTTTTGTATTCTGCAAATTACTGAATTTGCTTATTAATTCTAGCAATTTTTGGTGGAATCTTTAGGGTTTTCTATATATAAGATCATGTCATCTGTAAAGAGGGACAATTTGAGTTCATCCTTTCCAATTTGGATGCCCTTTATTTCTTTTTCTTGCCTAATTGCTCTGGGTAAGACCAGAGTACTATGTTGAATAAAAATGGTGAAAGTGGGCATCCTCATATAGCCAAGACAATCCTAAGCAAAAAGAACAAAGCTGGAGGCATCACATTACTCAACTTCAAACTATACTACTGGACTACAGTAACCAAAACAGCATGATACTGTTACAAAAACAGACACACAGACTAATAGAACAGAATAGAGAACTCAGAAATAAGACCCTATACCTACAGCAATCTGATCTTCAACAAACCTGACAAAAACAAGAAATGCAAAACAGATTCCCTTTTTAATAAATGGTGCTGGGAGAACTGACTAGCCATGTGCAGAAAATTGAAACTGGACCCCTTCCTTACACCTTATACAAAAATCAACTCAAGATAGATTAAAGACTTAAATGTGAAACCCAAAACTATAAAAACCCCAGAAGAAAATCTAGGCAATACCATTCAGAACATAGGCATGAGCAAAGATTTCATGCTGAAAACACCAAAAGCAATTGCAACAAAAGCAAAAATTGACAACGGGATCTAATTAAACTAAAGGGCTTCTGTACAGAAAAATAGTCTATTATCAGAGTGAACAGACAACCTACAGAATAGGAGAAAATTTTTACAATCTATTCATCTGACAAAGGTTTAGTGTCAAGCAACTACATGTAACTTAAATTTACAAGAAAAAAACAAACAACCCTATTAAAAAGTGGGCAAAGGGCATGAACAGATACTTCTCAAAAGAATACATTTATGCAGCCAACAAACATATGAAAGAAACCTCAACATCACTGATTATTAGAGAAATGCAAATCCAAACCACAATGAGATATCATCTCATGCCAGTCAGAAGGGCAATTATTAAAAAGTCAAGAAACAACAAATGCTGGTAAGGTTGAGGAGAAAAAGGAACACTTTCACACTATTGGTGGGAACATAAATTAGTTCAACCATTGTGGAAGACAATGTGGTGATTCCTCAAAGATCTAGAGGCAGAAATACCATTTGACCTAGCAATCCCATTACTGGGTATATACCCAAAGGAATATTAATCATTCTGTTATAAAGATACACGCATGCGTATGTTCATTACAGCACTATTTACAATCACAAAGACATGGAATCAAACCAAATGCTGATCAATGATAGACTGGATAAAGAAAATGTGGTACATACATATATGCCATTGAATACTATGTATCCATAAAAAGGAAAGAGATCCTGTTCTTTGCAAGGACATGAATGGAGCTGGAAGCCATTATCCTTAGCAAACTAATGCAGGAACACAAAACCTAACACTGCATGTTCTCAATTACATATGGAAGCTTAACAATGAGAACACATAGACACGTGGTGGGGATCAACACACACTGGGACCTGTCACGGGGGTAAGAAGAGGAAGACCATCAAGAAGAACAGATAATGGATGCTGGGCTTAATACCTAGATGATGGGTTGATTTATGCAGCAAATCACCATGGCACACATTTACCTACGTAACAAATCTGCCCATCCTGCACAAGTAATCCAGAACTTGAAATAAAAGTTAAAAAAAAAGAATGTGAGCATCCTTGTCTTGTCATATATGGATTTGTAATAATTTGTCTTATATGACCTTTACTGTGTTGAGGTATGTTTATTCTATACCTAGTTTGTTGACAGTTTTTATCATGAAGGGATGTTATATTTCATCAAATGTTTTTTTCTGTATTTATTGAAATGATCATATGCCTTTTGAGTTGACTCTGTTAATGTGATATCACATTTATTGACTTGCATATGTTGAAACACCCTTGCATCTCTGGGACGAATCTCACTTGATAATGGTGAATGACCTTTTAGTGTGCTGTTGGATTCAGTGTACTAGTATTTTGTTGATGATTTTTATATCTACATTCATCAGAGATATTGGCCTGTAGTTATCTTTTTTTGTTATGTTCTTATCTGGTTCTAGTATCAAGGTAATGTCAGACATATAGAATGACTTTGGGACTATTCACTTCTCTTTAATTTTTTTGAAATAGAGCTGTCCCCTTATATATACAAAGGATTGGTTTTTGAACTCTTGCATACAATAAAATTTGTACATACCCAAGTACTGCAGTCAGCCCTGCAGGAGCTGCATATACAAAAAGTTGGCCCTCCGTATATATAGATTTCACATCCCACAAATACTGTGTTTATTTGAGTTTGGTTTTAAAAACCCACATATAAGTGGACCTGTAGTTTGAAAATAATTGGAAATAGTTCTTTAAATGTTCCATAGAATTCAGCACTGAAGACATCAGGTCCTGAGTTTTTCCAGAAAACATTCATATTTACTGTTTCAATCTTGTTACTCATTATTGGTCGGATCACACTTTCTATTTCTTCATAATTGTGGTGGGTTGTGTGTGTCCAGCGATTCATCTGATCTTCTAAGTTTCCTAATTTGTTGGTGTATAGTTGTTCATAATAGTCTTTTATGACCCTTTGTATTTCTGTGGTGTTAGTTGTAATATCTCCCATTTCATCTCTGATTTATTTGGTTCTTCTCTGTTTTTTCTTAGACTAGCTAAAGTTTGTCAATTTTGTTTATCTTTTTAAAAATGAACTCTTTTTAAGTTGATCTTTGGTATTGCTTTTTAGTCTCTACTTCATTTATTTATGCTTTGATTTGTATTAATTTTCCTTTCTAGTAATATTGGGTTTAGCTTGTTCTTTTTTATAGTTTCTTGAGAAGCAACATTGGGTTGTGATATTTCTTTCATTTTTAAATTTTGGTATATATTATTATACAAGTCCATAACTGTTTTCCATAAGAATGTTGTGTTTTCATTTTTGTTTGTCCCAAAATATTCTTTGAATTCTGTTTAGTTTCTTCACTGACACAAGAGCATGTTGTTTAATTTCCATGTATTTGTATTTTATTTTTATAGGTTATTATTTTATTTGTTAACCTTTAAGTTTGGGGGAAAAAAGTTTGGGGTACATGTGCAGGTTTATTATATAGGCAAGTTGCAAGTTGTGGGGGTTTGGTGTACACATTATTTCATCACCCAGGTAATAAACACAGTATCCAAAAGGTAGTTTTTCAATCCTCATCCTCTTCTGACCCTCCACCCTTAAGTAGGGCCCAGTATCCGTTGTTCTCTTCTTTGTGGCCATGTGTGCTCAATATTTAGCTCTCATTCTTAAGTGACAACATACAGTATTTGCAGTATTTGATTTTCCATTTCTGTGTTAGTTCGCTTAGCATAATGGCCTGCAGTTCCATCTATGTTGCTGCAAAGGACATAATATCATTCCTTTTTATGGCTCTGCAGTATCCCATGGTGTGTATGTACCACATTTTCTTTATCCAGTCTACCCTTGATGGGCATTTGGGTTGATTCCATGCTTTGCTATCTATTGTGAATAGTGCATGTGTTTTTGTGGTAGAATGACTTATATTCCTTTGGTTGCGTATCCAATAATGGAATTGCTGGGTTGAATGGTGTATTAGTCTGTTTTCATGCTGCTGATAAAGACATACCTGAGACTGGGCAATTTTCAAAAGAAGAGGTTGAAAGGACTTACAGCTCCACGTGTTTTGGGAGGCTTCACAATCATGGCAGAAGGCAAGAAGGAGCAAGTCACATCTTACATAGATGGCAGCAGGCAGAGATAGAGACCTTGCGAAGGGAAACTCCTCCTTATAAAACCATCAGATCTTGAGACTTATTCACTATCACAAGAACAGCACAGGAAAGACCTGCCCCCATGACTCAGTTACTTCCCACTGGATCTCTCCCACAACACATGGGAATTAAAGATGAGGTTTGGGTGGGAACACAGTGAAACCATATCAAATGGTAACTCTGTTCCTAGTTCCTTAAGAAATCACCAAACTGTTTTCCACAGTAGATGAACTAATTTATATTCCCACTAGCAGTTTATAAGCATTCCCATTCCTATACAACGTTGCCTGCATCTGCAATTTTTTGACTTTTTAGTAATAGCCATTTTGACTTGTGTGAAATGGTATCTCACTGTGGCTTTTATTTGCATTTCTGTAATGATTAGTGATGTTCAGAATTTTTTCATGTTTGTTGGCCACGTGTATGTCTTCTTTGAAAAGTGTTCATGTCCTTTGCCTACTTTTTAATGGGGTTGTGTTTTGCTTGTTAATTTGTTGAAGTTCCTTATAGATTCTGGATATTATACCTTTGTTGGAGGCACAGTTTGCACATATTTTCTCCCATTGTGCAGGTTGTCTGTTTACTCTCTTACTGTGCAGAAGCATGCCAGTTTAGTTAGTTCCTACTTATCATTTTTTGTTTTTGATGCCATTACTTATAGCGTCTTTGTCATGACATCATTACTGGGTCTTAAGTCCAGAATGGTATTTCCTAGGTTATCTTCTAAGGTTTTTATAGTTTTCATTTTTACATTTAACTTTTGAATCAATCTTGAGTTGATTTTTGTATATGGTGTAAGGAAGGGGTTGAGTTTCAAACTTCTGCATATGGCTAGTCAGTTATGCCTATACCATTTATTGAATAGAAAGTCCTTTCCCCGTTGTTTTTGTCAACTTTGTCAAAGAGAAGATGGTTGTAGGTGTGTGGCATTATTTCTGGGCTCCATTTTGTTCTATTGGTCTATGTGTCTGTTTTTGTGGCAGTATCATATTGTTTTGGTTACTGTAGCCCTGCAGTATTGTTTGAAGTTGGTTAATGGGATCGCTCCAGCTTTGTGCTTTTTGCTTAGGATTGCTTGGGCTATTCTGGCCCTTTTTTGATTCCATATGAAATTTAAAATAGCTTTTTCTAATTCTGTGAAAAATGTCATTGGTGGTTCGCTAGGAATAACATTGAATCTTTAAATTGCTTTGAGGAGTATGGCCATTTTAACAATATTGATCCATCCTATCCATGAGTGTGGAATATCTTTCCTTTTGTATCATCACTGATTTCTTTCCACAGTGTTTTTAAATTCTGTTGTAGAGATTTTTCACCTCTCTGATTAGCTGTATTCTTAGGTATTTCATTGATTTTGTGGCTATTGTCAGTGAATTCTTTTATTGATTTGGCTATCAGCTTGGAGGTTATTTAGTGCGTAGAAATGCTACTGATTTTATATCCTGAAACTTTGCCTAAGTTGTTTATCAGGTCTAGGACCCTTTGGGCAGAGACTACGGGCTTTTCTAGGTATAGAATCATATTGTCTGTGAAGAGAGTGAGTTGTCTTCCTCTTTTCCTATCTGGATGCTTTTTATTTCTTTCTCTTGCCTGATTGTTGGGTCTAGGACTTCCAGTATTACGCTGAACAGAAGTGGTAAGAGTGAGCATCCTTGTTTTTTTTTTCAGTGCACACATGTGGTGGTGGGAGACAGCATGAAACTTCTGCCTGCAAGTGTGCCTACAATGTAATGGGGAAAGCTTCCAGCTTTTGTCTAATTAGTATAATACTGGCTGTGGGTCTGTTATAGATGGCTCTTATTTTTTATTATATAAATAATATTTAATGTGTTAAATAATATTTATTTTTTCTTTTTTTATTATTATTATACTTTAAGTTTTAGGGTACATGTGCACAATGTACAGGTTTGATACATATGTATCCTTGTGCCATGTTGGTGTGCTGCACCCATTAACTCGTCATTTAGCATTAGGTATATCTCTTAATGCTGTCCCTCCCCCCTTCCCCCACCCCACAACAGTCCCTGGAGTGTGATGTTCCCCTTCCTGTGTTCATGGCTCTTATTATTTTTATATATGTTCCTTTTATACAATGTTTGTTAAGTTTTTAACATCAAGGGAGGTAGAATTTTACTGAAAGTGTTTACTGTCTCTATTCAGAGGATCATGTGGTTTTTTAGTTCTGTTTATAAGATAAATCATATTTATTGATTTGCATATGTTGAACCAACATTGCAACCCAGGGATAAAGCCTACTTGATTGTGATGGATTACCTTTTTAATATGCTGCTGGATTTGGTTTGCTAGTATTTTGTTGAAGACTTTTGAATCTATGTTCATCAAGGATATCATCCTGAAGCGTGGTTTTATTTGTTGTGTCTCTGCCAGCTTTTAGTATCAGGATGATGCTGGCCTCATAGAATGAGTTAGGAAGGAGTCCCTCCTCCTCAATATTTTGTAATAGTTTCAGTAGAAATTGTACCAACTCTTATTTATACATCTGGTAGAATTTGGCTGTTTCTGTTTTGTCCTAAGCTTTCTCTGGTTGGTAGGCTTTTTATTACTGATTCAATTTTGAAAGTCAATATTGGTCTATTCAGTGATTCAATTTCTTTCTGTCTCAATCTTGGGAGGCTGTATGTTCCCAGGAATTTATCCATTTCTTCTAGGTTTTCTAGCTTATGTGCATAGAGGTGTTCATAGTAGTCATGGAGGGTTTCTGTATTTCTGCTGTGTAGGCGTTAATGTCCCTTTTCTCATTTCTGATTGTGTTTATTGGGATTTTCTTTTTTTGTCTAGCTAGCAATCTACCTTATTTATTCTTTCCAAAAACAAACTCATGGACTCGATCTTTAGTATGATTTGTCTTGACTCAATTTTCTTTACTTCAGCTCTGATTTTGGATATTTGTTTTCTGTTAGCTTTGGGGTTTCTTTGCTGTTGTTTTTCTCATTCCTCTAGGTGTAATGTTAGGTTGTTATTTTGAGATTTTTCTAACTTTTGAAGTAGGTATTAGTGCTATATTTCTTTCTTAACACTACTTTAGCTGTGTCCCAGAGATTCTGGTATATTGTATCCCTGTTTTCATTAGTTCCAAATAATTTCTTGATTTCTGCCCTAATTTCACTGTTTACCCAAAAGTCATTCAGGATTAAGTTGTTTAATTCCTATGTGATTGTATGATTCTGAGCGATTTTCTCAGTATTGATTTTTATTTTATTGCAATGTAGTCTGTGAGGGTGGTTTGTACCATTGCATTTTTTTTTAATTTGCTGAGGATTGTCTAATGTTCAGTTTTGTAGCTGATTTTAGAGTGTGTGCCATGTTCAGGTGAGAAGAATGTATATTCTGTTGTTTTAAGGTGGAGAGTTCTATAGATGTCTATTGGGCTCATTTGGTGAAGTGCTGAGTTCAGGCCCTGAATATTTTTGTTAGTTTTCTGTCTCAGTTTTCTGTCTAACACTGTCATTGTGCTGTTGAAGACTTCAACTCTTATTGTGTGGTTAACTAAGTCTCTTCATAGGTGTCTGAGAACTTGCTTTATGAATCCCGACGCACCTGTTTTGGGTGCATTTTAGTATAGTTAGATATTCTTGCTTAACTGCATTCTTTATCATTAATGTCATGCTCTTCTTTGCCTTTTTAAATCATTGTTTAAAGTCATATTGTATGAAATTAGAATAGCAATCCCTGTTTTTTTTTTTTTCGGTTTTCTGTTTGCTTGGTAGATTTTTCTCCATCCCTCTACTTTGAATTTATGGGTGTCCCAATATGTGAGATGGGTCTCTGGAAGATACCATACAGTTGGTTCTTGCTTCTTTACTTTCCACTCTGTGCCTTTTAATTGGGGGCATTTAGCCCATTTACATTCAAGATTAATATTGATATATGTAGATTTGATCTTTTCATTGTGTTGTTAGCTGATTATTAAGCAGGCTTATTTGGCTGCTTTATAGTGTCAATGATCTATATTCTTCAGTGTGTTTTTGTAGTGCCAATAATAGTCTTCCTTTCCATATTTAGCACTCTCTTCAAGACCTCTTGTAAGGCAAGTCTGGTGGTAACAAATTCCCTTAGCGTTTGCTTGTCTGGAAAGGATCTTACTTCCCCATCACTTACAAAGTTTAGTTTAGCTGGATATGAAATTGTTGGTTGGAATTTCCTTTCTTTGAGAATGCTGAATTTAGGCCCCCAATCTCTTCCAGATTCTAGGATTTCTGCTGAGATGTCCACTATTAGCCTGATGGGGTTCTTTCTGTAGGTGACCTGCCCCTTCTCTCTAGCTGCCTTTAACATTTTTTTTTCTTTCATTTTAACCAAGGAGAATGTGATGACTATATTTTCTTGGGATGGTTGTTTTGTATATCAATAGTATCTTGCAGGGGTTCTCTGCATTTCCTGAATTTGAATGTTGACCTCTCTAGCAAGATAGGGGAAATTTTTATGGGTGATATCCTGAAATATGTTTTTCAAGTTGATTGTTTTCTCTCTTTCGGAGATGCCACTCTGATGTAGATTTGGTCTCTTTACATAATCCCATATTTCTTAGAGGTTTTGTTCAGTCTTCTTTAACTTTTTTTCTTTATTTTTGTCTGACTGAGTTATTTTAGAGAACCAGCCTTCAAGCTCTGATATTCTTTCCTCAGCTTGGTTGATTCTGCTGTTAATACTCATAATTTTATTCTGAAATTTTTGAAGATTTTCAGCTCTTTCACATCAGTTTGGTTCTTTCTTAAAATGGCCATTTTGTCTTTTATCTCCTGTATAATTTTGTTCAATTATTTCTTAGAATAATTGAATTGAGTTTCAACTTTCTCCTGAATCTCGATGATCTTTGTTCCATATTCTGATAGAATTCCATATTCTGAATTCTATTTCTACCATGTCAGCCATTTCAGCCTGGTTAGAAACCATTGCTGGGGAACTAGTGCAGTTGTTTGGAGGTAAGCAGATACTCTGCTGTTTTGAGTTGCCAGAGTTCTTGTGCTGGTTCTGTCTCATCTCTGTGGGATGATGTTCCTTCAGTCTTTGAATTTGATGTCCTTTGGATGAGTTTTCCTTCTTTTGCCTTTTCTGATGCCCTTTGGGGTTTCATTTTGGTATAAGGTGTATTCAGTTGACTGGCTGCCTTTCTGGAAGATTTCAGGGGGACAAGGCTCAGTTTAGCACTCCTGGGCTGCCTGCTCTACCACTGAGGGATTGATGTTGGGTTCCCAGCTTTGTTCTCTGGCCCCTTGAGGTTAGGAGCATGCTATGCTGGCGGGGCTGAGATATTCCTGGACTGTTAGCCACAGCAGTCAGATGTTTGGTGTCATCCAAAGTGCTTCAGTGAGGCAGTGGCAGTGGGTTCCATTCTATTTTGCATGTCCCAACAGCAGTCACATGGCAGGGTGCAAGTGTGGTGTCTGGGGCAGGGTACTGGTGGGAGCAAGTCTGTGCCATTCCCGTGTACTTGCATACCAGCAGTGGTTGGGGGAGCAGGAGGCTGTTGGGCATGGGGCTGCTGGCCTCCATGCATGTATTTCAGCAAAAGTAGTGGTGGTTCAGTAGGGCTGATGCTGTCAGCCTCCAGTGCACATCTACAGTCATGGTAGCCGTGCAGCAGGTGCAAGTTGTCAGCATCTTTGTGTACATTTGTGCAGCCAATGACCACACAGCCCAGGGGACAGGATACACTCATGCTGGCATCAGTGGTGAGACAGTGTTCTAGTGCACACATGTGGTGGTGGAAGAGGGCATACAAGTTCTGCTTGTGAGTGTGCCTACAATGAGTGGGGGGTGTAAGGAAAAGATGGTTCAGTGGAGGCTGGGGGAATGGGTAGGGGTGGGCTAGTGTGCATTAACAGGGCCACTCTACTAGAGGTCTGACAGGTACATTTTGCTCTTGAAGAAGCTATGAAGGCCCCCAGGAAGCACCTCAGTTGAGTATCCAAGACTGTATTATAAGTGGGCACTGCCAGGCTAGGGCCCTAGGGGAGGCCAGCAGATGGGGGTTCTCAGATCAGACTGCCCCCTTTTCAAGGGCAAGACTGCCCTGCTCTGTACAAGTCCAACAGCCCCCTAAAGAGTAAAGTCTCCTAGAACAGCATAGTGACACATGGGGAATGGGCATCCCTGGTCATGCTCCACTGAAGGCATTTCTGCACCAAACTCTCTGGACCCTGCACAGTCCGGAGTCTTGCCCCTACCACATCTCTAAGGAGCTCCCTGGAAGCTCAAATGTCTGTGGGGGTCATGGGGTCTCCTGGTGCCAGGATTTCAGTTGCTCATGATGAGAGTGGGTCATTCCTTGTCGTTTCACTCACCCCTTCCCCAGGAGTCACTAGCAGGCAGGAACAAGTCCCAGTGCTTGGTAGCCCTGTGCAGGGTTTGCAGCTTCCTCCCCATTCAGCCCAGCATCTGTGTCCTGTGTCCTGCCTCTATCCACTTTCAATACCTTCCCTCCAAGTATCTGCTCAGAGTGTGTCAGTCTTCCCAACATCCCAGTCTCTCACGGACAGATGTTTCTCCTGGCTGCATGTAGTCAGCCATTTTCAATCCCGCCTCCACGTTTACTTTTAAAAGTTGGTAAATTTATCCCGTTATTGATTTCTAGTTTTATAGCATTAAAGTCAGAAAAAGATACTTGATTTTGAATTTGATCTTCTCAAATTAGTTAAGACTTCTTTTGTGGCCTGTCATATAATCTATCCTGGAGAATCTTCTATATGCAGTTATGAAGAATGCATAGTCTACAGCCGTTGAATGGAATGTTCTGTAACTATCTCTTAGGTTAGGTATATTTGGTGAACAGTGCAGTTTAAATTCAATGTTTCTTTGTTGATTTTTTCTATTTGTCCATTGTTGAAATTGGGCTGCTGAAGTACTCTACTATAGTGCAGTCCATCTTTTCCCTTGGATGTATTAATATTTGCTTTATACATTAAGGTGCTCTAGTTTATCTTCCCCCAATTCTTAATGTTTAATATCACAATTTACATTTTTATATTGTATTTTTCTTAATGAATTATAGTTATCTATGTTCTTAATAGTGTTGTCTTTTTACCTTCATACTAAAGATGTGATTTGTACGCCACCATTATATTATTAGAGTATCCAGAATTTGATTGTGTAATTTATTTTTTCCAGTGAGTTATATACTTTCAGATGTTTCTGGTGTACTTATTACTGTCCTTTTATTTCATCTTGAAGAATTCCCTTTAGCATTTCATGTAAGATAATTGTGGTGGTAAAGAATTTCCTCAGCTTTCACTGGCGAAATTGACTGGTGAGAACTGTAAGCCCATTACCACTTCAGCTGTGACAGCTCTAAAGGGAAATGTAATCCCAGGACCACCACAGTCAGAATCCTTTGGCCTCCAAGGGTAACACAGTGCTGGATTGCACCTAAAGCCAATGACCACCTAGACCTGTGCAGCACTGGGACATGCCCAAGGCCTGCTGCTGCTATGGCTTGCCTACCACTAAGGGTTATTCAGGGCCGGAGGCTGCTGTAGTCACCTGGTGGTAATGTGGGCTGGATCTTGAATTCTTCTTGCCAGGGCCACTGGCTTCACTATGGCCCAGGACTGGGCCTAGAGGCTTCATCTTTGGCCATGGGGCTCTGCTCAGTACTCAGCTTTACTGAGGTGGGCCCCAGGCCTGTGCTGTAAGGCAAAGTGTTATGCTTGCTTTTCTCTCCTCTCTTCAAGTGAAAGGTGTCTATTTATGTGCTGTTCTTCCTGGAGCTTGGGGATAGTCAACATAGTTAATACCATGGCCACCAACACTGATGTAATGTTGGAATGCATCCAAAACCCACTGCCATTGAGAGCTATGCAGCACTGGGGCATGTCTAAGGTCCGCAGGTGCTATGGCTGCCACTGAGGTTTCTTCGGGGCTTGAGGTAACTGCAGTTGGTCAATGATGATGCAGGCTAGAACAAGAGTCTGTATCGCCAGGGTTACAGGTTGTTTTTGGATGCCAGGAATGGTCTAGAAGCTCCATTTGCAGGTATCGGCCTGGTGTCAGGAGCCTAAGGGTTCTGCCCAGTACCGTGTTTAACTGTGTTGGGCTCAGCACTTTGTTCCAAACCAAGGTCCTCCTGCTTCCCCCAAGCAGATATTGTCTCTCTCTTCACTCTGCTGCTTTGGGTTGGTGAAAGAGTGATTCAGGTAATGTAAACCTGTCCTTGTACATTCTTCAATGCTTCTTTTCTTCTTATTATTATGCTAAAACCAGGAACATTGCCATCGATATATTCTTGAAAACTGCCACTTTAAGAGAAAAGACATACAGCAGGTTCTGGAATAACATTGTTTCATTCAACATTATTTTGCTATAACACTGATGAAGAAAAAAAATGGATTTCCTGAATTCTTATGAAGGTTTTCTGGTGCACAGATAGTTGTTCAAACTGATATTTCTTTGGGGGACCAGTCCCTGGAGAAGTTTACTTCACTATCTTGTCCAGCTTTTTGGTATGGGATTAAAGATGGAATAGTAAGTGTGTAAAAATCCATAACAAATATAGATTAGCATAAATAAAAAATACGTAGTTTGAAGTTTTAGCTTCCATAGAAGAGCTATTATCAATTTCTATTAAATTATCACCTAGTCTGAAATGAAGTTTTGAGTTACTGTTGGTAAATGGCTTGCCTATTCCAATAAGTATTTGCATTTTGGAAACAGGTTATAACAAAAAGTAACTCGTGCACAGTTTGTCTACCAGCCCATCTGGGAATTTAGAAGTTTATTTATCATTACTGCCAAGGTTGGTATTCAAAGCTGGTAATAACATATGAAGAAACAGTGGACATCAGGCTCAGAAACAGATTCACTCCTGAAATTAAGTAGTTATCTGGACAAAGAGAATATATTTCATTTGTTGCTTTCTTTACTTTTTTCTATTTTACAAACTATACTAGGAGATCAGATGGATCTTTAAATAGATAAGGTTTAATGGTCATAAAAAGGGTAAACTTAGCTACCATTTTACCTGCTGGCTGCATACCTTTTTAAAAATCAGCTAAGTGGATAGCATTAGGAGAAATACCTAATGTAGATGATGGGTTGATGGGTGCAGCAAACTACCATGGCACATGTATACCTATATAACAAACCTGCACATTCTGCACATGTATCCCAGAACTTAAATTAAAAAAAAAAAAAAAAAGAAGTGCAGGCTCATTTCAAGACACATTTCTCCTAGTTGCATTTTGGAGGAAATGTTTTTCAGAGCAGCTCTTTTAGACAAGGCCAAAGTCCAAGTATAGGAAATCTTAAATGCACTTAGATGATCCTCATTGCTTCTTAGAATGGAAAAATAAATATGACTGATTAAGGGAAGAATGTTGGCTTTCCTTCAAGGAATAAGTAGGTAGTAAAAAAAATCAGCTAAGTATGATATTTTTCCATTTAAAATCATTTATGAAACTGATTTTATGATATACACATCTCTGATCCAGTAAAGAAAGAAAAAACAGGCCAGGTGCAGTGGCTTACGCCTGTAATCCCAGCACTTTGGGAGGCCGAGGTGGGCGGATCACTTGAGGTCAGGAGTTTGAGACCAGCCTGACCAACATGGTGAAACCCCTTTTCTACTAAAAATAAAAAAATTAGGTGGGTGTCGTGGCAGGCACCTGTAATCCCAGCTACTCAGGAGGCTGAGGCATGAACATCACTTGAACACGGGAGGCAGAGGTGGCAGTGAGCTGAGATCGTGCCACTGTACTCCAGCCTGGGTGACAGAGTGAGACCCTGTCTCAAAACAAAAGAAAGAAAAAACATATTCAAGGTGATTTAAGTTGATTTCAGGACAACCCATTAACGTCGCTTGTATGTGTTAAATGAAGAAAGAACATCAAATTTTACAATGGGTAGGGAAAATGTAACTGGTAAGAGACTCACCCCATCACTGAAAACAAGAATATAACTCAACATAATATATGAGGAAATTGTTTTCAGTAACTGGACAATAACAAATGCAAGACTGTGATTCTTCAGAAAAGGTAAACACAAGGGAGGAATGATATTTTCCTGTATTTCTGCCTGGAAGCACATTTCTACTATAGGGCAGGATTATACACCCCAAGTAGTGCTGGATGTTGCTGAGCAGAGAAGGCAGAGGTCCAAACTCCAAGCTACTGAAAATATTGGAATGTATGCAGTAGTGTAACACAGAAGAGAGATCTGTGCAAAGAGATGGACCCAGAAATCTGCATGGATATTTATTAATACCATTCACTCTGTAGCCAAGAATACAGTTCCACATGTATGAAACTCTGGTAGCCTTAGTAAAAATGACCTGTTGCTTTGTTGAGTGCTGAGCAATGATCTAAGAGGTCATTTCACGCTAGAAGACACTGGAGTTCCAGCTAATGTAGAGTGGAAAGACCTCACTAAACACATTAGCATGAACACCTACCTTGATACCCAAAGAAGTCCTTGCTTTAGCAGTATGTCCCATGCCCTAGAATAAGGGTCATGGCCTCGGAAAATGTTAAAGAACAAAATAATGTCAGGTTAGTAAATAATAAAATCATATATATCTAAGAGGAATGACCAACAATTTAAATAACTGTGTGAACAAAACTCAATGCCCTTTAAAGAGAATGACTCTCCACAATGTATCACTCATCATGTCCAAGGTACAATTACAAATTGTTTTCTAGGCATAAAAATAGGTAGAAGAATGTGTGCCATAATCAAGGTGAGAATATCAATATTTGAAAAGTGATTATCATACCTTAACTTGAATCTGTGTTTTATGAGGATGTTACTGTGGCATTTTTCTCGGTGGGAATCTTAAGCCTCACTCTGCTAAAAATAGGTTGCTATGTTGACTTCACACTTCTGATTTTCTAATCTGGTACAAGTTTCCCAACAGGTTGAATTTAATTGTAATCATAGATCTATGACTCAGTTGTATGTTCATTAATACCTATATAGCATCTAATATCATCTACTATCTATATATACTAGTTCTTGTTTAATTAACTTATGCTTCTTCCTTATTAGTTTTTTATTGCTAGTCTTAAAATTTACTAGTTTTCCATTATCATCTTCTCTGATATGCTGTCCCTTGGCCCAAATTTGAAGAGCCCACGAACATATAACAACTTTCTCTTCTTTTTTCCAAGCCTTTATTTACTATAAACTCTTTATGCCGAGGAACATTTACTATATCCAGCACTTTAATGTCTATAGACAGAACTCCAGCAATCAGACAGCAAACCTAAAATCTATTTAATAATACTGTCACACTTGTTTTGATTGTTATTCCTATAGCTGTGTGAAAGAATATTCTGTTTTTTTCTGTAGTAAATATGTATAATTATTTTAGTTATACATATTTAGAGAGAAAACATCAGATAAGATTCAAATTTCTTAGATTGAGGAACATGTATTTCTATTATCTAAAATAAATCAAGTTTTCAAATTTCAGATGCTCTCCAAATGCTTTATGCTACGACAATACCACCTAGCTAATTATCATACTATATATTTGACCATGCTATTTCCAAATTATTGCTCCTTGGTTTTCTAAAAATGTCAAAGCCCAACTTAAATCTTATCTCCCCTTGGAAGCTTTCCCTTCTAATAAATACTTCTATCTGCTTGTTTTCTGTCCATCCATACAACAATAAACTTCATATTTTTTTCATAAACTATGTTCACAATTATGTACATAAAATGCAAGCAAATTTAATATATGAAGACTTTCAGCAATTGGACAAAATGTGAAAATTCAGATATTTTCACATTTCCTTGTGTCCCATGAGTAATAAAGGAAGTTGTGCCTAGTCTCTCTCACACACACACACACACACACACACACACACACACACACACACACACAGAGAGAGATAAGAAATAATGTCACTAAATTCAGTCGTGGCAAAAACAAAATCTATGCTTAATAACATTCTAATTGATCTCATGAACGTTTAAAATTTCTAAATAAAAGAATGAAAACTAAGCCTTTAAAAATATTTTGCTCTCTATCTTTAATATCTCCTATGTAGTAGTTACCTACTTTTAACATAGTAACATTATCTTTATTCCTCTTCCCCTTTACCTCTACTTATTTTCCAGTTCTTTTCACCTTTTTATAACCAAAGGGGAATTTAAAAGTTCAAAACTATAATAATGAGATGGGTAAGGCAAATCATAATTTATTTCAATAAATTATCAAAGTAGAACAGCTTTGTAACCCCAGTGATTTGCTTTTTGCAGAGAAGCTAAAGGCTAGCTTTACAGTAATAAGATTGATAGAACTTATAAAGACTGATAAAATTGAAAGCTTCGTGCTCACTCTTTCTTCAACTATTTCTTCTCAGCCGACAATATTTTTTTCTTCTAATATCTGATCTGCTGCATCTTGGTAGTCTATCTAGGTTTCAAATGCTTTTCACTGAGAGTCAATTTTATTCAGTGTTCAGGATTCTCTTATCTGCTGCTTAAAAGGTAACTTATTTAGTCGCATTTTTTTCCTAGAGGAAGCATATCAATAAAGGGAAGAATATTGTTTTTTCTGTTTCCCACTGGGAAGATAAAACTCAGTAATCTTTTTGCATAGCAGAGATAAAAACAGACAGATGTAGTCAAGCCCAAACAATACACAAGAGAATTCAATTTGATGTCCCATGAGGCCCATGGAAAGTAAATGCATGCGTTCTCTCCGCTCAGCAATTTAGATCCAATCAAGACGAACTGCACATTTACATGAAAATCCATGGTAGAAAAAACAGGATATTTACTTTTACTTTTCGGATGCTTTTGATGCAGCAATAACAGGAATATTAGTTATAATGTATTTCAAAATATAATTCATTTAACATATCCTTACTGTAACACACTGAGGCCTCTCAAAGGGGAAACTTCGCAGGTCTTGAATAACAAAATTGAGTCATGGCTTTCATGCTGAACTCCTATGTTCTTTAAAGTGCACAGCCCATCATTAACATTCAACATTAAATAACCATGAGAACCAGTTCACATCTAACAGTACTCCTTTCTCCATCAGCCTTCATCCATCCACAAGTTAAACTCTAGCAAGATCATCAATTTAACTGGAGAAAAACCGACCTTTCATGTTTCTTTTATTATACTTGGGTAAAATCTGAAAAATATTCATCTCTTTTGCAAGCTTTCTTCAGGGCTTCCTTTCCATAAATTACCATAAAAGCCAAACCTGGATGAATCAATAGGCTTTACCCAAAATATCAGATGTGCTGAAACAGAGACAGGTAAAAAAGATATCACAAGTCATCAATAATAAATTAGTTTGTCTGCAGTAGTGATATCAGGCCAATATGCGGAAGGACTTACTCCTGAGCTATTTATCCTAAGAAAATTCCAGTGATGAAAGATGTAATTTAAGAACAAAAACGTGTTCATCTACCCATCCAAATTATTTTCCTCTTACTTTCATCAAGTCAATTAACTGAAAAAAATACTTTAAATTCTTTCTTCCACTCAACTGTCTTAGGTACTTCTGCCAAAAAATAGGACCACAGTGTGCTATACAGTCTCCTACAGGAAATTCATCAGAGATCCTGTGAACCCACAGAAGTGACACTGAAATTAGAGTAGATTTGAGATTTCAAAAGGAATCAACGTAGCAGGAAAACAGTGGGTGGCAAATTGATTTCAAAATAGCAAAACAAGCTGTAGGAATCTGTGAGTCAGAAATGGATATTTAAAATATATTATTTTGAAATAATTGTAATAGCCTGTAGACTATTAGTAAAACCATGTTACATTCTAATCACTAACAATGTCATAATTTCTTAATTAAATATAATACATATAAAGTCTATACCATGACAAACTATAGTTTTCTCATTGCCAGAAACAATCAATCCATATCTAAAGAAGTACCTTTAGTTTGTGTTCATTGCCATTTTAAAAGTGTGGATAGAATGATGAGTACACTATGAATATCACACGAGCAGTTGAAGAGGCAAGCATTAAAAGATGGACAGAAAAATCTCAAACATTGGGAGGATAGTTATATGTTGCTACTGAATGTAGAAAGGGGATTATGAGGACAACACTAAGGGCGGGAGTGGATTACAATGTGTATAAGAAGGAATTCCATCACAAAGATTATTGCCTTCCACAATGCCATGGTCTGCCTTCGAATCTCCCAAATTCCATCTCTCTGAAGTTGTTCCATCAGAAACAAGACATCTGCAAAGCTTACTATAGATGAGTATCCCTTTCTCTGTATAAAACTCACTAAATGACTTCAATATCATATCAGAAACAGATATTTCAACTCTACACAGGAGCCAATATCATTTTTCTATTCTACTTCTAATCAACTGTAAACAAAATGGGCATAACTGAGAGAACATTTTCTAGAGATGTTTATAGTTTTGTTTTGAGGTTAGAAAATAATTTACTTTGAATTTAACTTTAGTGATAATTCATGATCATTTTTTCACTACCCTCTTCAACTTCTGTCAACAACACATTAGACTAGCCCACAGTTCCTAAATCGGTATTTGTCAGTTCTCTCTCTTTATTAGGAAAGATAGAAAAATAATAGGTTACAAAATAAAAAGAATTACCTATTCCTCTAGTCATTTACTTCAGCAGCAATTTCAATGTCTCATCAGTACCTATGAACAAAATAGAGAGCTCAAGGTGTAGCTACTTACACTGCTCCTTCTGCACTAAGGCAGAAATGGCTAGCTTAACCACTGCAGACTCTGAAGAAAGTAAAGTTTATAGCCTCACTTTACCAAACGTTAACCATTTAGTGGCTTTCCTTGGCTTTAATTCTGGATCAAGTTCTTGAGTACTGTACTGTGCACTGAGTGAATAACTTTGAATTTGTATTTACATTATTTTCATTTGGTAATCCAATCTATCTGGAATTACAATGTCTTTGATAAGACTAATATATTTTTAAAAGAGGTCATACATCTTCGCTAACACGTACTTTTGGAAAATACATAGCTTCTCCCTGCCACCAGTCACTTTGGGTTAAAAACTAAAAATCAGATCTCTTACTTGTGAGTCATGGTTTCAAAAGAGCTTCCTTTGTCATTTGCAAGTTAAACAAATATGAATATTACACAGTTTTTTTTTTTTTACCATTGATTCAGATTAAAATTTATAGCTATAGTACCTGCCAGAACATCTCTTAGCTTCCTCTTAGCAGCTCTTCCCTCTTCTAATCCAGCTCCCTCTGTACTGTAGCCAGGGTGATATTTTCAAATTTGAGCATCTAATCAACTCAAGTTCTTTCTTGCTTAAAATGTTTTAATGCCTTTGAATCACTCAAAGAACCCACACAACCATATCTGTTTTCGCCTAACCCTCCAGTCTCATTTCACATCTCCCTCTCTTCTCTTGCCATATTGCTATCAGTTTCTATTTCCTCCAACAATTAGCTATCATTTGAAACCCTCCTCCTATGATACCCTTCTCCCTCCCTACTATATACACAAAAATACTTTATCTTTCAGTTAACTTCCTTGGGGTGAGGGGATCTATGCTGACTTCAGTTTATGTCAATTTGTTTTTGTTATGGGCTCTCAAAAAATAATGTTTTCTTTCTTTTGAAGTTCTTATCTTGAATGTTATTTGTGTATTCAACAGTGGAATTGTTTAATTGATGCCCATTTCATATACTAGCAAAGCTTCTTCACTGTGACATTACTAGCATTTGGGCTGAATAGTATTTTATTATGGAGGCTGTCTTGTGCACTGTGGTATATTTAGCAGCATTTTTAGCCTCTGTCCACTAGATTCTAGTACCACATTTCCCTCCCCACCACAACTAGAGTGTGACAACCATAAATGTCTCCAGATACATTCGCATATATCGCACCAGGGTACAGTTACCAAACCATTAAATCTATGAATGTAGTGACCTATTTTTTGCTCATTATTTTATTCCTATGCCTAAGATGGTGCTGAGTTTTAGTGGGTACTTAATAAACATGTTTAAATGATAAATGTTGAGTCATGAAGTTTTTTATAGCAGAATTTGAAAATATACCTTGCCAAAATGTGAGAACCATGAAAAATGCATCTAGCCATTTATTTTAAAAGCTTTCAAAAAAAAGCTTTCAAATGCTAAGAGAATTACATATTACTGTCTATACAAAAAGGAAAAGTTAATCTAACTATGCTTCAAGCATTTTTTCAAAAAGCAAAACATTTAAAACATTGTGTTGTAGAAATATGTGAAAAATATACCATTTAATAAAGTTATCCTCTTTCAAATTACTTTACCACTACTTAAAGGAGGACGTATAGAGTTGTTCATGTTGATAAAGGTAAAATATTATACTTGCCTCCGCATATTTCCTTAGCTCAATCTGATTTTAAAGTAATAAGCTGAAACTTATTTTCTACATGACTGAATACATAGATTAAGTTTGGACTAGTAAAATTAGTATCTGGTCTTACCAGTGTTTAATGTTTTTAAACATTTAACCATTGAACAAAAGATGGGTACTATACTTCAAGGGAATTATGCCTTTATCTCTTCTGGTTTTTTAATTCAAAATAGAAGCTTGACTAATGTTTATACAAATATGAATAAAAATTCAAATCAATTAAATCAAAAGATTTTGTTATGATAAGAATAACTTTACCAGTCTATCTTTAATTCATCATGCAAGACCCAGTGTTCTGAACTTGTGTTACTGGATGCATTATAATTAAGTTAATAATGGATATAATAGTGATTTGAATGCATCCACTCCAACTATCTTTCAAGTCCTGTATACCTGTAAGTAATTTATCTGTTCTTAGATTTGTTTTGTATTCAGAATAGAATTATCACTTTGGATGAAACAAGACACAGTTTTATAAATGTTGTATAAAGGGTTCTGGGAAACAACATGGAAACCATTTATTTTACTAAATATACTGGAACTGGCTCTTTAAAAGTATGATATCCTGAAATTAAGAGACTCACCAAAATTTTCTGGGTATATAGCTGTGAGTTAGATAGAATAGTTAATGAAATAAGACATAATCTAGAAACATTTTTTTCTCTTTCAGTTCTACCAGACTTCAATGCTTTAATATTTATCTCTTGAACACTTTGCATTTTTCAGTTAAAGTATGCCACCTAACTACAGAAAAATTATCCTTCATATGATTCAAGAGGTGCATGATGCCATTTAAAATAAAATACAAGTTAATTGGGTCAAAGGAAACCAAGATGATTATCATATCCACTTTGTAGCTACAATCCCATGTTATAATACAGAGGCCTATGAGGAAATGTGTACACTGCTCTGCTAGAGTTGTTTTTACCAGGAAAGTGGAGCTACATCTTAACACTGGAGTCAGGTTCTGAAATTAAACAAAAAAATACATAGATGCATAATTACCATTCAAAATCTCTTAAGAATGTGTCTTATTGGAAAATACTATTGCTCAATGAAAACATTATACTGGGGACTAACATCTCATATTGATTCCCACCTAGACAATTTTTCCCTTAGCGTGGGTACAGATGGCTGCTTATTTAGTGGAGTGCCAGAACTAGTCAAAGGTTTGCTTTTAGAGGTCATGAGTTATGACTCATCCTTAGGAGAATGAAGTGCTTCCATTCTGAGAGGCACATGAAAATTCAATCTCCTGAGGGAACATCAGATTCACATTTTTTGCCTCGAGCTGCCTGCAGGATATATGCTTATAAATTAGAGGTGGAAAAAGGCCCATAATAACATTTATATTTTATCTCTGGCTTTGTCCTATACTAAAATTTTCATATATTAAATGCATGTCTTGCCTAGCTACAGAATCACAAAAATGGATTTATTTTCATTTGTATCCTCATATCTAAACATAAACTGACAAACTATATACATTTACAAATACTTTATTAATGTAAGAGTTTAATCTGATGTTTATGATTTCAATATTTTAAAATTTAACTTGATGAAGTACAAAATTCAATTAGTTACAGGATTATAAAATACATAAGCCAAATCTATAGGGTCTATGATGAATTTCCTTTTTTTTTCCCTGATTTCAAATCTTCATTCCCTATAAATCCTACCCCACCCACTTCTTTTATTCAAGAAATGCTATGCTCTCCATTACCCATGGGTTCCCTTCTAAACAATGGCTCTTGTCTTCCATAACTTGACTCTGGTTTACTTTCAACTTTAGACACCACTACTTCTATATACGTACTGGTTTGGTTCTCCTAACCATTGTCACATAATTATTTTATTCCTTGCATCTTCACAATGTGTTTATCCCATATCTTTGGTCCTAAACGGTCTTCCCACCAATAATTTCCAACTTAACTCCTACCAGCTCTGTTATAACCAAAGCAAGCCTTATGTCCTCTAATTCTGCCAGAATACTTCCCTCTTCTTAGCTCATATGATGACAACTATTAATACCTCGTCATTTTATTGAGAATCCATATTCTAGTTAGAGCCAGGTTCTTTTTATATATTATTTTATTCAATACTTAAAGCAGTGAAATAGAAGGATGACTATTCTCATGTTACAAGCAGGATAACATAGGCTGAGAAGTAAATTACTTGAGGTAAAAAACACTAGGGTAGAGGAGCTGTAACATGAACCAAGAACCCTTTAACCCTCAAATTATGCTCTTTTCATATATACCAAGAAGCCTCACAACATCTTTGTGTGTTCCATTTAGACTTATTAAATTTGCTATGTTATTATTCCTACTGTGTTTTATGTGAGTAATCTCTAATCAACTAGATTTTGATTAATCAAAAGCCATTTCCTAAATATCCTAATGATAGTCCAAAACACAGAAAGTGTTTAATACAATTATTGAGCCATTTTCTAATAAGACCACATTGAGTTTTTATATCCATTTTTTTTCTGATGCCACCAGCAACAAAGTACAGCAATTCATTTAAAAACAAAACAAAACAAAAAAACAGTGTGGAGAAAAAGGAACGCCTATACAATGTCGGTGGGAGTGTAAATTAGTTTGACCATTGTGGAAGACAGTATGGAGATGCCTCAAAATCCTAAAGACAGAAATACCATTCGATCCAGCAATCCCATTACTGTGTATATACCCAAAGTAATATAAATTGTTCTATTATAAAGACACATGTACACGTATGATCATTGCAGCAGTATTCACAACAGCAAAAACATAAAATCAACCTAAATGCCCATCTGTGATAGACTGGATAAAGAAAATGTGATACATATACAACATAGAATATTATACAGCCATAAAAAGAATGAGATTATGATTACGTCATTTGCAGGAAAATGGATGAACTGGAGGCCATCATTCTTAGCAAACTAATGCAGGAACAGAAAACCAAATACTGCATGCTCCCACTTAAAAGTGGGAGGTAAATGATGAGAAAGCATGGACACAGAGGGGAACAACACACACTGGAGCCTATTGCAGGGTGGAGGGTAGGAGGAGGGAAGAGATCAGAAAAATTAGCTAATGGATGCTAGTCTTAATACCTGGGTGACAAAACAGTCTGCACAACAAGCCTTCATGACACAACTTTACTTATGAAACAAACCAGCACATGTACCCCTTAGCTTAAAAGTAAAAAAGAAACATCATAAAATAAAAAATTCTGAAGGAACTGTTTCTAAACTCTGCTATAATAAAAGTTAATTTTTCTCCTGTAGCCCTCAAGTTCCTTATCAGTAAAATGAGCTTAATTGTAAAGTCATTTCTAGCTTTAAAATTTTGGGCCAGGCCGGGCACGGTGGCTCATGCCTGTAATCCCAGCACTTTGGAAGGCTGAGGTGGGCAGATCACCAGGTCAGGAGATCAAGACCATCCTGGATAACACGGCGAAACCCCATCTCTACTAAAAATACAAAAAATTAGCTGGGCATGGTGGCGTGTTCCTGTAGTCCTAGCTATTTGGGAGGCTGAGGCAGGAGAATCACTTGAACCTGGAAGAGGGAGGTTGCAGTGAGCCGAGATCGTGCCACTGCAGTCCAGCCTGGGTGACAGAATGAGACTCCATCTCAAAAAAAAAAAAAAAAAATTGGGCCAAACTTCCAGGATTATTAGGCAGTTCAAATAAGATAAATGTGAACAGTCTTCAACATGAAATACTATGTAGATATATAGAACTGTTATTAATTTGGGTTTAAGATTAATACATAAAATAATAAATTCATTTGCAATATGTCCTAGTAACTAGGAGACTTGATCTGTTTGGTGGCTCTAATTCTCAAAAATGTGTTGAAATTGAATTGTATTTTTATACAGAAATCAGGTTAAAAGCCAATATTATTATACATATTGTTACCAACTTCTGATTTTAAATATTAGAAAACACTATACTAAATACTTATAACAGTTATTTTTTGCATTACTTTAAATATATAGTATATGTGGTAATTGGCTTGTTGACAGCATGTTGGCTTTTAATATTTCCAAATTTAAGTTTTTGTACTTAGTTTTTGGTTTCTCTGTTTTACTTATTTTGTAATAATTTCCAGGGGAAGAAGAAGTCTCAAGTTTTCTTTGAGAGCTTGGCTTTCTCCTTTGATTTCTTCACTTTGTATATGAGAAAAAGAACTGCTTATGGAAATGCAGTATTTCACATTTTAGTAATCAATCAAAAGCAATAAATACTGCACACTCAGCATATTAAGAATGCACTTAGATATCTTATTGATCTCAGGAACATTAACACTACCAGCGTTATGACTACATTCTGCTCTTGGATACATATGCTATTCTCAGTGGCTCGATTTCATTAAGAGCTGTGTTCATATAGGCAAGGGCAAAACTACACTTAAAAATGGACTCAGTAACTGCCTGTAAATTTATTTTAAGAATTTTATATTTTATTATATATTTGGGATATAGCATGCATACCCTATATTTCTTGGTAAAAACCTTACTATAAAAAAAAACCAACAAATGAACCTTTAAAATATGCATTTACTTCTACTGCTCCATTTGGAACTTGTCAAATTTGGTTAATATGAAGTTAACTGTTAACATAATAAAGTACACTGGCCTATATGGATCCTGTGGTGAAATTTCCAATATCATATATGTATTAATTGTGAAGTTATTTGAGTTTGGTACAAGTACACACATAAGAATCCACTGGAAATATAAATGCAAGTAAAGCATAACAATTCAGTGAATTCCCTTTGGAATCTGTCAATGTGGGGAAAAAAGAGTTATTGGGTTCTGTTATAAAACTCGTTTTGCTAAGGATAGAAAACCAAATACCACAATGTTCTCACTTACAAGTGGGGGCTAAATGATGAGAACACATGGACACATAGAGAACAACACACACTGGGGCCTACTGCAGAGTGGAGGGTGGAAGGTGGGAGAGGATCAGGAAAAATAGCTAATGGGTACTAGGCTTAAAACCTGTCTGTGGAAATATCTGCACAACAAATCTCCATGATACACATTTATCTATGTAACAAACCTGCACATATACCCCTGAACTTAAACGTAAAACAAAAAACACTTGTTTTGAAAACACAAATTTGTTTCAGTGCAACTGTTATATTAGGAAACAATTTGAGAATGACACAAATCACGCACTGCATTTGTGCAGTGTCATGGGTGAGAACCACTGGGTGAACTCGGAAATTGCATTCTGCTCAATGGAACAATGGAGTTGGACACAAAACACATGCACTCACCTCAAGTATATACCAGCTACCTCAGTTCACTCCCACCCACATCTGGCATTCAAACTTCACTTCTTATTTCAGAGAGCCCACATTCTAACACTTCACAATAACTAACAAAAGCAAACCCTCTGCATGCTCACTTCCATGAGCACTGAGCCTTTTTCAAGGTAAAGTGTCTTATTTCTTGTATTATTTATATACATCTTAACCATCTAACATGTATAAAACCATGATCCCATTTTCATTAGATTCTTAGATGTTTTTATATGACACAGACAAAATTTTTTTAAAGTGTCATTTTGCTTAACTCCATTTTGCATAGCCCTTGTGGCTTTTATTCTACAATTTTGCATAGTGCAAAGAATTTTAGGAACACATATGTCATTTTATAGCAGAACTCAGTATACCATAAAACTATATATAAATAATTTTGAAAACCTGTATTGATCTGATAGAGACAATGATAATTTTACAAAATTAATAATCATCTATTATAGATATTAGGCATAATTTTATGCATGGAAAATTATGCCAACTCTGAATTTTAGGAAAATATAGACATAAAACAAATAGGCAAAATAATTTCATTTCATTTAATGTAGTCAATATTTTTGTCTTCATACTACTAAAACAATAGTTGGAAACATTTAATGTTTTAATTTCATGAACATGTTAATGATATGGTCTACGTTATTAAACTTTTGAGGTAAACATAATTTCTCTTTTATATGTCACCAGAACCTCCACTCTCAATTTGCTCAGGAATTATTAAATATTCTTCTAGACACTACTGCACAAGTAAAAAAATTGTACAAATAAAATTGCACACCCTACTGAGACAAGAGCTCTATTTTAGTAACCTTGGTAAAAATTAGAATATTTTGAGGGGTAATATATTATAACGTACACCCAAAGTAATATTTAAAGCTGACAAATTAGGCCGGGCATGGTGGCTCACGCCTGTAAACCCAGCACTTTGGGAGGCCGATGCCAAGGCGGGCGGATCACTTGAGGTCAGGAGTTCGTGACCAGCGTGGTCAACATGGTGAAACTGCATCTCTACTAAAAATACAAAAATTAGGTGGGTGTGGTGGCATGCGCCTGTAATCCTAGTTACTCAGGAGGCTGAGGCAGGAGAATTGCTTGAATCTGGAAGGCAGAGGTTGCAGTGAGCCGAGATCGTGCCACCGGACTCCAACCTGGGTGACACAGCGAGACCGCATCTCAAAAATAAATAAATAAATAAATAAATAAAAATAAAGCTGACAAATTAAATAAAAGTCAGGTGCTGGAGAGGATGTGGAGAAATAGGAACACTTTTACACTGTTGGTGGGACTGGAAACTAGTTCAAACATTGTGGAAGTCAGTGTGGCGATTCCTCAGGGATCTAGAACTAGAAATACCATTTGACCCAGCCATCCCATTACTGGGTATATACACAAAGGACTATAAATCATGCTGCTATAAAGACACATGCACACATATGTGTATTGCGGCACTATTCACAATAGCAAAGACTTGGAACCAACCCAAATGTCCAACAACGATAGACTGGATTCAGAAAATGTGGCACATATACACCATGGAATACTATGCAGCCATAAAAAATGATGAGTTCATGTCCTTTGTAGGGACATGGATGAAACTGGAAACCATCATTCTCAGTAAACTATTGCAAGGACAAAAAACCAAACACCGCATGTTCTCACTCATAGGTGGGAATTGAACAATGAGAACTCATGGACACAGGAAGGGGAACATCACACTCCGGGGACTGTTGTGGGGTGGGGGGAGGGGGGAGGGACAGCATTAGGAGATATACCTAATGCTAAATGACGAGTTAATGGGTGCAGCACACCAACATGGCACATGGATACATATGTAACAAACCTGCACATTGTGCACACGTATCCTAAAACCTAAAGTATAATAATAAAATTAAAAAAAAAATAAAAAAGTCATATTTATTTGTATGCTAAATCTATGGATGTTTCAACAATATAGTATTTTATAGCTTGGAACAAGATTATCACATATACAAAAAAATACTTATAGAAACATGACTTAGTTTAGAAAACTAGAAAAGGTCAAAAATAGCAGCACATACCTATAATTCATATCTTTCATTCGAAACCTATGAAGACTGAACAAAGACATATGATATATATATATCTAAAGAAAAAGCAAATAAAAAAAGACTACTAATATTAAATTGTCTTAAAGTTAAAATTAGCCAAATACTCAATACCATCCCTGAAGTCCTGTGACATTTTCAGAAATATTTTAAAAATCTGAAATGCAAATTAATGAGTATTGTCTTCCATTGCCGTAGCTGTCTTTTTCCCATTCATTAATACTTAGTTTTAAGAAATCAACATATATTTATTCTACTACTGGTAGGTAAAATAATTCAAGTTCCATTCTGTTTTCTAATGCTGGTTTAAGATAATATTTCCAATGTTTGGGTGCAAAATTATTTACTCAGAAAATTCAGTGACAATTCAATTTCACTATAATCTACTTACATTTAGAAAACAAATTTAAAAAGATGCTTATCTTTTCTCTTTGCCTTAAGCACCACGGGAAAAAATATTTTTGAAATTATTTAATATGCAATTGAAAGTGATTTTTAAATTTAATTTGATTAGCAAACTAAAAATTCAATCACGTTTTAATTCTACGGGTCAATATCAGAAAATCAGTCACAAAGCAAATAGTATTAGAAGTTAATTTCATATAACTTTTTTACTTTTATTCATCTACTTAGGGATAAATTTACAGATGTATTTAGCTTCAAAAAACATTTATTCGTTCTGTCAGTCTGAATTTATTGACCACAATGTACATGCTAAGGTTAAAAACAATTGTACAAAGGCTTATCTGCCATCAGGATGTATATAGTAGAGTAGTTTATTTTTATTTTTTTATTTTTTGTGCAAACTTAGTAGGTGTATATATTTTGGGGTTACATGAGATATTTTGATACAGGCATGCAATGCACCATAATTACACCAGGGTAAATGAGGTATCCATCACCTCAAGCATTTATCCTTCGTGTTACAAACAATTCAAATATACTTTTAGTTATTTTAAAATGTGCAATTATTTTTGACTATAGTTTTTCGAAATTAAATATCTCTTATTTCCAAGACTTTTAACTGCATATATTTTTCAGAGATCATTAGCATAGAAAATTTAAATAATTGACTCTTACTGCACTGCTTTAAATCATGCAGTGCCTCCCCACTACCTGTAAGACCATGTATGACCCCAGTATTCAATTTTGTCTTATGCCACACTCAAACACTGCACTTCAGCCATAACTACTATTTGTAATATACAAGAATTCACCACGTGACTCTTGACTCAAGTGCTTTGATCTTGCTGTTTCCTCTGTTAACATTCCTCCCTGAATCCTTTGCATGTCTGGTTCCGTATAACCTTTTCCCAGAATCTTCCATTGTCTACGTTTTTGTCTGTTTGTTCTTGTTCATTCTCATTCTCATATTCATTAGTTCAATCTCTACCTGTCTGTCTGCCTGCCTGTCTCTCTCTCACTCCCTCATTCCCTTTCTGCAGGCCTCTGTTTCAGCCTCTGAAAATCATCAAAAGCGTGTGTGTTGCAGTGCACACAAATTCACACTCTTTAAGGTTTATATCAAAAATTGAAAATTCTGCATCATACATGATAAATATTTTCAACTTGGGTAGATAATCCCCAACCATTTTCTAAAGTGGCCCTGTAAATTTATATTTCTGCTAAGAGCTCCTGAAGCTTCACTTCTTAGTTAGCACTTGGCATTAACAAACATTTTGAAGCAATTTTTGCTAATCTTATGAGAGTGAAGTGATATTTTATTGTGGCTTTAATTTATATTTTCCTGATTATTAATGAGGCTAAGCATCTTTTCAAAAGCTTTGAATTTCCTCACTGAAAAGTTCCAAGTCAAGTATTTTATTCAGTCTCTATAAGGCTTTTGATAGGAGCTCTTTACACAATCTGATACATGCTTCTACTCAGTCATATGCTTTGGAAATATCTTCTTCTGCCCATTTATTGGTCTTTCTAATTTTTAATAGTGTCTGTTGATAAACAGAAGTTAATGATTTAAATGTAAATGCTATTTTAAACATTTTTCCCCTTACGCTACTGTTTTAAAGTCTTGTTTAGCAAAGCACCTGTCTTCAGGTCAGGAAGTTAATCTCGATACTCTTCTATCTATTTAACGTTTCTACCTTTCAACTTTTAATCCATTTGGAATTATTTCCTTATATGGTATGATCTGAAGATTCAGATTTATTACTTTCCACATGGACAGGAATTTTCTTAGCACCATTTGAGAAAGAACATCCATTTTCTACTATTCTTCAGCACTACTTCTGTCATAAATCAAGTACCATTTATGCCTGAATCTGGGTCTATGCTCTCTATTCTGCTCCATCAGTTTACTTGTCCACTGTGCAAATAATGCACTCATCTTGATTACCATAGCTTTCTTATATGGTAGGTTATATTACTGAAGAAGCTCCTTCGATTTTTCTTCAAGAATATCTTTGTTATTCAGAGAGAAAAATACTACAGGTTCTCACTCATGCATGGAATCTAAATATGTCAAACTCATAGAAAAAAACAACCAAATGGTGGTTACCAGAGCCTGGGGTTAGGGAAACCTCAGGAGATGTTAGGCAAAGGTACAACCTTTTGGTTACACAAGACAATTTCTGGAGATCTAATTTACAACTATATGACAATAATTATATTGCATGGTACACTTGAAATTTGCTAAGAGAGTAGATCTTACATGATCTAAACATAATGAGAAAAAATGGTAAATATGTGAAGTAATAGATATATTAATTAGCTTGATTGTGGTCAATATTTTACAGTATACATGTGTATCAAACCATCAAGTTGTATACCTTAAATATATATAACTTTTAATTGTCAAAAATACCTCAATAAAGTTGAAAGAAGAAAAAAATGAATGCTCTTGTTTTCCTGGGCCATTTACAGTTCACTGTAAATTTTAGAATTGGCTAGCTGGATTCCAAAACAAAAAATGCAGAACACCTGTTAAAATTCTTATTTTGGTTTCTTCTGGTCAGCTTTTAAAAGAAATCTTCTTTTTAATACTGACCATTTCAATCCATGAACAAAGCAAGTTTGTTTATATTTTAGTCTCTCAAGTTTTAATTATTTCCACTGAGATGGTTGTGAGCATCTTTTGTTGGATTCTCTCCTAGGTACTTGATAATTTTTATGCTACTTTATGTTGTATTGTTATTGTTATTTGTCCCAAGTGATTTTTGAATTTCCCTTTTGATATCTTCTTTGAACCAATAATTGTTCAGGAACATGTTAATTTCAATATATTTGTGAATTTCCCAGAATTCCTGTTACTGATTTCTAGTTTTATACCATTGCAGTTGGAAATGATACTTGATATGATTTCAACCTTTTTAATTTTGTTATGGCTTGTTTTGCAGCCTAATATATGGCCTTTCCTGGAGAATGTTCCATGTGCACTAGAAATATAAATCATATCTGATTTTTAAGTTTACTTTCTTAACATTTGTTTTTAATATAAAATACATTAAATTTACCTGAGATATAATTCATATACCATAAAAATGATTCTTTTAAAATTTATAATTCAGTGATTTTTAGTATACAGTAAGTCCTTACGATGTCATTAACAGGCTCTTTGAAACCGCAATTTTAAGTGAAATGATGTATAATAAAACCAATTTGGCCAGCTGCTGTGGCTCATGCCTGTAATCCCAGCACTTTGGGAGGCCAAGGTGGGTGGATCACTTGAGGTCAGGCGTTCGAGACCAGCCTGGCCAACATGGTGAAACTCTGTCTCTACTAAAAATACAAACATTAGCTGGGCGTGGTGGCAGACACTTATAATCCCAGCTAGTCAGGAGGCTGAGGCAGGAGAATCACTGGAACCTAGTAGGTGGAGGCTGCAGTGAGCCGATATCATGCCACTGCACTCCAGCCTAGGCGGCAGAGTGAGACTCCTTCTCAACAAAAGAAAAAAATATTACCACAGGCTAATTGAAATACATAAATTTCCTATGGCATATTTCTGGTCACAGAAACATCACCAAGCTTCCAAATAAAGACCGCAGACTCTTTCAATATTAAAAATTAAAGTAAATATGAGCTATACATACATTTAAGAAAGGTTAATAAAGACAAGTAAGAAAATTATTTACCAAAGTTTCGGTGAATCATTGAGTAACAGTGGTTGTACGTTAAATTAAGGCAGTGGTGCATTAAATCAAGGAATAAATGTTTGCAAACTGAATATTGTAAGGAGCACCTCTGACCATCACACAGTACAAAAACAAACAGTAACAAATAGGGTGGGCTGAATGCTCTCAAACCACATCGTTTATTGTTGTATGTTTGCATGATTATCATCTACTTCACAAATTTTTATTTTATAATAATTTGTATTCATTTATTTTCCAAGTGACTTATTTCAGTTCAGGGTGGTGGGTGGTTGGAGCTTATCCCAGCACCTCAGAGTACAAAGGCAAGAACCAACCATGGACAGGATGTCATTCCATCGCAGGGTACATTTACACAAACTCACACTCGCTCATACTGGGACAACTTAGACATACCAATTAACTTAACATTCACATCATTGGGATGTGGGAGGACACTGGAGTATATGAAGAAAACCCACGCAAGCGTGAGGAGAATATGAAAACTCCACACAGACAGTGGTCCCAGTTAGGAATCAATGTTTTTCTCTCATCAATGTTACAGTGAAACATTGAATGAAAGAACATTATTCAAGGACCTGCTGTGTTCAAAAATTTGTGCAACAATCACAGCTATCTAATTTCAGGATATTTTTTATCACTGCCAATAGCAATTACATGTCCATCAACCTTCATTTCTCATGCCAACCCAAAGACTCTGGAAACCATTAGTCTACCTTCAGTCTTTAGAAAGCTTTCTATTCTGGATCTTTTATAAATCAAATTGCACAATATGTGGTCATTTGTGCCTGGCTTCTTTCACTTAGCATATGTTTTTAAAGATTCATCCACGTTGTAGCATGTATCACTACTTTACTTTTTATAGCTGAATAATATTCCATTGTACATATGTATCACTTTTTTAATCCATTTATTAGCTGATAACCATCTGGATTTTTCCACTTTTTGGCTATTATAAACAATATTGCTATGAATACTCACATATAAATTTTTTGTGTATGTGGACCTATATTGTCAATTCTCTTGAGTGGAACTGCTGGGTCACGTGGTAACCCTGTGTTGAACTTTTTGAGTTGTTACTAAACTGTTCCCCACAGCAAACGCACCATTTCAAATTTTCACCAGCAATATATGAGGTTTTAATTTTTTCCACATCCATGCCAACACTTAAAAAATGTGTGTCATTTTTATTCTAGCCATTCTAGGAGGTGAGAAGCAGAATCTCATTTTGGTTTTGATTTGAATTTCTCTAATAACTAATGATGTTGAGTGTATTTTAATGTGCCTATTGTCTATTTGTAGATATTCTTTAGATAAATGTCTATTCAAAATTTTTTCTCATTTTTAATTGGGTTATTTGCCTCTGTATTATTGAGTTGTGTCTTAGTCCATTTTGTACTCTTATAATAACCAAGACTGGGTAAATTATAAATAAGATATATTTTTTACAGTTCAGGAGCTGGAGAAGTCCAAAATCAAGGGGCTGGCATCTTAAGAGTTCCTCTTGCTGTGTCATCCCATGTTACAACGCAGAAAGGCAAAAGCGTGCAAGAATGAAAGAAAGCAAGAGAGAGTTGAACTTGCTTTTATAACAAACCCCCTCTCACAACAACAAACCCACTACCAGAATATAATTAATCTATTCATGAGGACAGAGCCCTCATACCCTAACCACCTCTTAAAGCTCCCACCTCTTAACGATGTTGGATTAGGGATTAAGTTTCAAACACATGAACTTTGGGGGATGCATTCAAAGCATAATATTTATGCCTGGCCCCCAAAATTTATGTCCTCATATGCAAAGTACATTCATTCCATTCCAAAAGCCCTTGCTTTTGTTGTTGATTCTATAATAAAATAAATTACAGAATAGGTTCTCACATGCTGAACTAACTTTGCATTCCTGGGACAAATTCCACTTGTTCATAGTCTGTAATGCATTTTCATATGTTGACAGTTTCAGCTTGCTATTATTTTGTGTAGGATGTCTGTAAAATTCTTCCATGTCCTTTATGTATGTATTTATATTTACCAGTTCTCATTATTCTGTCATTCAGATTTAAGTTATTGTCTGTTGTTCTTTCATTTCAGCCTGGAGGTTGGGTATCAAATTCCTATGATATGTATTGTAGGGCTGATGTATTAGCAAATAACTCTTGGCATCTCTCCACTTGGGAATGTCTTAATTTTTCTGTTTTTTTGAAGGATAGTTTTCCTGGATATAAATTTCTTGATTGACTTTTGGCCAAGCGCAGTGGCTGACGCCTGTAATCCCAGCACTTTGGGAGGCCGAGGCGGGTGGATCACGAGGTCAGGAGATGGAGACCATCCTGGCCAACACGGTGAAATCTCATCTCTACTAAAAATACAAAAAAATTAGCCGGGCGTGGTGGCAGGCCCCTGTAGTCCCAGCTACTCGGGAGGCTGAGGTAGGAGAATGGCGTGAACCCAGGAGGCAGAACTTGCAGTGAGTCGAGATCGCGCCACTGCACTCCAACCTGGGTGACAGAGCGAGACTCCGTCTCAAAAAATAAATAAATAAATACATTTCTTGGTTGACTTTTAAAAAATTGTTAGCACTTTGAGTATATCATCCCACTGTCTTCTGGCCTCCATGGTTTCTGATGAGAGAATAGCTATTAATCACATTGAAGACCCTTTTTATATAAGTAGCTTGTCTCACTGATTTCAAGTATTTCAAAGGTTTGATTACATGTTTATGTATAGATCTCTTTGTATTTATCTTACATGGAGTTTTCTAAGATTCTTAGATGTGTAGATTAAATCAAATTTGAAAAGTTTTCTTTCTTTTTCAACTTTTAAGTTCCGGGGTGGATGTGCAAGGTTGTTACATAGGTAAACGTGTGCTATGGTGGTTTGCTGCACGGATCAACCCATCACCTAGGTGCTAAGCCCAGCATCCATTAATTATTCTTCCTGATGCTCTCCCCCATCCCCACACCCCCATGACATGACCCAGTGTGTGTTGTTGTGTTGTTTCCCACTCATGTGTCCATGTGGTTTCACTGTTAAGCTCTCACTTATAAGTGAGAATATGCGGTGTTTAGCTTTCTGTTCCTATATTAGTTTGCTAAGGATCACGACTTCCAGCTCCATCCACATCCCTGCAAAGGACATGATCCTGTTCTTTTTATGGCTGTATAGTATTCCATGGTGTATATGCACCACATTTTCTCTATCCAGTTTAGACTTTATCCAGTCTATCATTGATGGGCATTTGGGTTAGTTTTCAGCCTTTACCCCTTCAAATACTTTTCTGCCCTTTTCTCCATCTTCTTGTCAGCATAGTTGATGTTGCCTCATAGGTCTCCGAGTGTCAGTTCATTTTTCTTCATTCTTTATTCTTGCTGTTACTCAGACTGAATAATCTTAATTGATCTACAAATTGGCTGAGTTTCTTTTATCTACTCAGATCTGCTGTCGAACACTGACAGTTAATATTTTTGTCATTCATTGTACATTTTCACTCCAGAATTCCTAGTTTGTGTGTACATACACATATATACACATATATGTATATATACATGTACACACACATATATACACATATATGTATATATACATGTACACACATATATACACATATATGTATATATACACATGTACACACACATATATACACATGTATGTATATATACATGTACACACACATACATACACATATATGTATATACACATGTACACACACATATACACATATATGTATATACACATGCACACACATATATACACATATATGTATATATACATGTACACACATATATACACATATATGTATATATACATGTACACACATATACACATATATGTATATATACATGTACACACATTATATATATAAATATATATAAATATATATAAATATATATAAATATATATATATAACTATCTCTTTATTCATTTTCTCCTATGGTGAGACATTTTTCACCTGCTTTCCTTATTTGGACATGGTTTCAATTAATTATTTGAGCATATGTGAATAGCCAATGTAAAATCTTTTATTAATAAGTGCAATATCTGGGCTTCTTCAAACATAATTTCTATTGACTTTTCCTGAGAATGGGCCATACATTCTTATTTCTTTGTACATATACTATTTTTTTTTTAAAACCAGGCTTTTAAAATAATATAATGTGGCAACTCTGGAAATTAGATTCTCCTTCCTTTTCAAAGTTTATTGTTGTGCCTGTTTGTTGTTTTGTTTACTTGTTTAGTGACTTTTCTGAACTAATTATGGAAAAGTGGTATTCTCTGTCATGTGTGGCCATTGAAGTCCCTCCTCAGCTTACTTCTTAGTGGTCAGTTAATGATTGGACAAATATTTTGTTAAATATCTAGAGCCAAAAAATTCAGTTTTTCCTGAAGGACTCTGTACTCATATGAATACCTTCACTACTCATTCTAGCAATGTACAACTCTGCCTTAGCTTCACTTCCTGCATTGTCAGAAACTCAAAGTCAGCCAGAGGTTAGAGATTAGGGGTTGTTAAGCCTTTCCTGTGCATTTTAAACTCTGGACATGTGCATAGCCCTGTGCTTTTGTGTGGCCACTGGATTCCCAAGAAGATATTGGATTTTTTCAAACCACCCTATAGGCATCTTGTTCCTCGAATTTTACTTTCAAGGTTTTTGATTAGCCTATTGTTTTCATCAACTCTTATTCTCCCAATGAGCAACTGCAATAAGTAATTGCCTCTGATTGTTTTTGAGAAACAAACCTAGAAAAGCTGTTCACACTTCAGGAGCTGTGAATAAAGGCAGATTTATGAGTGGGACCTTTGTTGGAACCATGATACAGTGAAAATTATAAAAATTATCTGAAAATAGGGCTTTGAAAGATCACCCTTTTTCACCCCAAAGTTACTTATTTTAAAAGCTACCTTCAAACTGGGAGTGGGAAATTGTAATAGAGCAAGTTAAAACACCACAACGTTTATTGCTCTTACCAATATTCAGTTGTTATTGAATAGACACTACCTAGATTGCTAAACACTTTTGATTAATTTCCAGAGTTCTGAAAAATTATATTCTGAGAATTTTTGTTCATGTTCTCAATGCTTTTATGGAGGAGAGGATATATGTAGTTGCTTATTCTGACTATTTTGCTCAAGTTACTACCTAATTTTACTATATTGATGTTTTCTTTTATCCATGTACTTTGCTAATATTTCTTAAATTGTTTTTCTGAAGATAATTTTGTTTTCATAGGAATACAATAATTAAATCTTCAAATAAAGACATGCTATTCTCCTTGCAATTCTGTACCTGTAATTTCTTTTTTTTTTTTTTTTTTTTGCCTTACTGCAATGTCTAGAACTTACAGAATCATTCAGAGTAGAGGTAATGATAATGGGCATCTTCCTCCTGTTCCCAGTCACTATAAAACTTTAAGTATTGTCATAACCTCAGATTAAAAGATTTCCCTACTCATCCTAGATTGCTAACATTTTTTGTTTGAGTCACTGGTGAATTTTATAAAATTATTTTTTCTGCATCTTATGAGATGATTGTATGGTCGTATGTCTTAAATGTGTTAATATGGTGAATTACCAAGAATTAACTACATCAGTCAAAAGCCATGAATGCATAGTTATAAGAAGACCAGCTATAGCAAATAAAAAGATCAGGAAGTAGTAATAAAAATGCTCTTCTTTTCTAAAAAATGAATATTTGGACACACACAGTTTGTACAAACTGCTGAGAACACTAAAGATAACACTAGTCCAATTTAATGAAGTTTTCTACTGTCAGCTCTAGCAGGTGTATGGAATTGAATAATTACAAGAGATTTTTGGCAAGTTCTACATTTGTCATCTCCCTTAAAAGCTTTGGTGACTGGAAATCATGTCAATAACACTAAAATATTCAAATAAGCACAAACTATATGTATAGGCCAGGGTTGCAGAACATGTACACTGTTTTAAGGTTGCCTGGATTTAAAACCCAGATCTGCCATTTAATAGCTATGACTGTGGGCATCACACTTATTTTCCTGAGCCTCAGTTTACTCTTCTGTTACTATATTAACATTATCTTCACAGAACTCTTGTAAGGATTACATGTATTATATATGTCAAGTGCTTAATAGAGACCCTGGTAATAGAAAATTCTACACAAGTGTTAGTTATGATTACGTATTTTTTGACCACTTTAACAGTTCCACCTTAGGTGGGTTCTATCATTGATACTACCATTTATTTCTATAACTACCATAAATCTTCAGTCTTATTTATTATTGCTATTTACATTGCTAGTATAATACCCATCCCAATAAATCAGTACTAATATTGGGGAATTGGATTTTTTAATCACTGTCCCCAACTTTTACTACAAAGATCTATTAAAGGTGAATTAATGACAACTTTAGTCTACCATACAGACATAGTATGGGATTTTTAATCTCATTAAACCTTTAAAGACTCATATTTCAATATTGCTTATATTTAGAATTTCAATAAAACTTAACTATAAGAGAGCTTCAAGGATAATAATGTTCTCTCTCTTATGAGTTTCATACTTGTATATGTTCTTCTGTTGCTGTTTAGTGTCCCTTAGTTTAAACTTGAAGAACTTAAAAAAATGGTAACCATGTGAGGAGATGCATACCTTAATAGCTTAACTAGAATAATCATTTTACTATGTACAAGCATATCAAAATAATTTGTACACCGTAAATATATAATTTTCTTTAGAAACAAGTAAATAGTAAAAAATAAGATTTGTTTTGACAGTATAACTGTTTCAGGATCCTTAGGGTGTTAACTTTTCCACCCAGAAACCTCTGTGGCCAGTGTTGCCTTTGTCAGAGTTTTGGTTGGGCCCACTGGGCTCATTCCACTCACTCGGGCTGGCAGATTGCACCTGTCTTGTGCTACTGGCCTGTATCCCATGCCTGCCAAAGGTGAGCCAGGCATGTAGTGGCAAGGGGTGTGTGAGCGAGTGTGTGTGGTACAGTCACTGCACACAACCAGGCACACCAGTGGCTGTGGTGGTGTGGGCAGCTCCAGGCACCGGCTCCATGCAAGGCTGTGGCTGAATCAGATTTACTACAAGTGGCTTCTACTGTGGGCACCGATATCTGGATGAGGGAAATGTGCTGGTACCTGGAAGCTTGGAGACACCAGGAATTATGGAGCCCCAAAGAGGGTGTCATAGCCCTGGTTCACGGAGCCCTTAGGTCTGGGTTCTTCAAAGGGCCACAGCTCTTCTGTCTTTCTTGTCACCCACAATGTGGTGAGCAGTGTGGTGGGGGGGGGGGCATTTCATCCCTGTTTTTGTTACAGCTCTTTAGTCCCACCATTTGGTGGGTCCTGAGTTCTTGTCCCACATCTAGGAAGAATGAGGTACACCGACAACTGGAGGGTAAGGAAGGCAGAGAGGAGGTTCATTGAGTGACAGAATAGCTCTCTGGAGACCCACCGTGGGTAGCTCCTTTCAGCAGGCAGGTCATCCTGACAAGTCAAGCAGATCCAAAGTGGGTAGCTCCTCCCTGCAGCTGGTAAGTCCTGACATCTGTGTGAGTGTGGCTGAGTCTGGGGTTTTCATGGCTCAGAAAGGAGGATGCAAATGCTAACTGGTCCATGGACTGCCATGGGTGGGTCCAAAAAAAGCACCATACGTTCTTACTCTGGGCCACAGACTCCACCTGGAACTGACACCCTGGCCTCCAGGCTTCAGGCTGTCCCTGGCTTGAGGGTGGGGCTTCGGAAGGGACCAGTTCCTTTCCACCCAGGAACCTGTCTGCCTCCCACTGCCATCAACATGCCATCTGTGGCACCTATGCTGTTCATGCCGAGGGGTGCCTGCGGGCCTTCACTGAGCTGCCCTCAGCCCTCCCTGCTCCCTGTCTCCCTCCCATGCTCATTGGCACCCGAAGTCTGGCAGGGGCTGAGGCAGCAGGGGGCTGGCATGTCTGTGCTGCCCTGAGCATGTGCACACCCACCGGGTCATGACAGTGCCCAGGCTTGGCTACAACTCTGCTCCACAATGGAGCGAGAGGAAGCAGGCCCTCCTGAGCCTGCAGGGGCAGGGGGAGCTTCTTGGGCCCCTGAGAGTACAGGGATGCCCAGGTCCAGAGCCACAGCTGGGTGGCTACAGCTGCACCCAGGAGTGCAGGGCTCCCACCCTGCCAACTGGGTAGGGGGCTGGGCTCCCACCTGTTTCTGGCCCCTGCCAGCTCCATGGAGCATGCAGCCCTGGCCGTGCCTCCTTGGCTGTAGCTGGCATCCTCACAGCAGCCCCTCCAGACATGCCATCGCTGTCATCTTAATGATAATTTTATATTTCTTGTTAAGTATTTCCAAGTTGTGAAGTAAGCTCTCATCCAAACACCGCTATAAATTCTTCCAAATGTAAGAAGTATCCCTTAGTAATCATAAAACAAATTAGTTCCAGTCATATAAAAAAGGAGAAAACAGAGGTGAATGTTCCATTGCATTGATGATTCAGAAATCATAGATGATATTCTGAATCATGCCAAGAAATCAAAGGACATTAGAAGCAACAATAAAGAAGATGAGGGATTTTAGAGGTGAGAGAATCACTTGGGGGTGTAGGAGTCAAGAGAAAACTTCCCATTCACCTTCTGGAGGTTTGCAAAAAAGTCAACTCACAAAAGGCAGATTAATAGGAGAAAGGGCATACAAACTTAGTTTATGTGGAATTATAGGAGGATGATTACTCAATAACCCAATTAGGTACAGATGATTACATAGTCATCTTCTTAGGGGAATAAATAGATGAGAAAGTGTTGATTATTTTAGGGGGTAGTAAATGACTTTTATGGAAATTCAATGGGCTTGAATACCACACAATGGCCTGGAACAAAGTCTGTTTGGCCCTTAGAGCAGACAGTGGTTTGTGACAAAAGTCTGTACAGGTTTGTTGACAGCCTTTAATCTTTCTTCCTGCAACGAGTTCAGTTAATGAAAGCTCAGGGAATGGACAAGAGGTGGTTGTTTTATTCTTTGGTAGGTCCAGACTTTAGGCAGGTAAAACAGCTTCAGAGGACAATTTCATCCTGTGCTCTGGGTTGTATGCAGGATTGAGAGACAGGAGGTGGAGGGGGTAGGGTGTCAGACCTTGAGGCTTCTTGTTCAGCTCAGCATGTCAAAGTGTCATATTTGGGGCATTAGTTTCTGAGCCCCAACAGGGGAAAGCTCGCCCGAATTTTGAGTCACTACTTCATTTTAACTAATGGCAGCTTGTGAGATAATACATCTTCCCAGGTTTTATACAACCTTCATGATGTAAAATAGAACTGGTTAAATGACACCATGGTAAAGCCTGAAACATTGTTGGTTAATAGACAATATTTATTAATTCATTCATTTTTCCATTTGTCTTTCATTCAGAAAATATAGTTAAGTACCTGCTGTGAAGTTGATGTGGGAGATATGAGAAGAAAAGGACAAGTGTGATACCTTTCCTCATAGAGAGTGGTAGACAATAAACCAGCAAGCAAGCCACAAGTAGACGAAATAATTTTAGTAACTTTAGTGCTTTTAGCAAATGCTAATAATAAAATAAGAGTCATATGATAATGAATAAAACTTTGAGCAGGTATATTTTAAATAAGTTTTTAATGGAAGATTCACTGAGGAACTGACAGGAAAAGCATTTATACCGAAACTTGAAAGATAAGCAATCAGCCATAGGAAGGGCTAGTATGTATTTCTAGCACCTACATCCTACAGGCCCAGAGCTTGCATCAGTAGTGAATCATGGCATATTTTTCTGGAAATCCTGAAGGAAAACCCAGTATCTTTCACAACTTCCTGCTGCCAACTCAATACCATATTCCTGCAAACTAACGAGATGAAAATTACTACCATTCTGGGTCCGGATCTCTTATAACAGTAATCTTTATTTACCACAATTCTTAATTCTGCCTTCTATTCATTTTCTTGTCCAGGAAAATTCCCTCTCCAGAAATAATTTCTCCCATGATATTTTATGAACAAAGCTTTGTCTTTGCATTTAGGGACATCTGCGGCTCATCTGTGTAGAGGTGATAAGTCTATCCATCCAAGAGAGAGTGTTGGGGTGCTCTTAATTTTCACATAGTATTGTTAATTTCTCCATTACCCTATCCAGATCTATTAATTACCAGTCTCCTAGACTTGAAAAACTTCTCAAATAACACAAACTTTAACTGGCTGCTCAGCCCACTTTATGAGAATTATATTTTTGAAGTATTGTGCATTAATCCCTCTATCTCAGCAAATTTTCCCCAAACTTTAAAAATCAAACTCATATTTATGACAAGGAACTTGACCTTGCTGGCTATACTGCCCTTTCATCCCTGATAGTAGCCCCTAGGACTCTCTAGAGGACCTTTGTGTGAACAGAGTTGCATGCCACAGCTCCATGTAACAAACATCCTTTCATCAAAAGAGACCATAAAACAATATTATACTTCATAATTGGACCATTAAAAAATCTTATTCATCTACAGAATTGGACTTAATTAGCATTTTGTTATGTTCCCCCATTGGTTTAATAAAAATACAAGATATATTCTTATGAAATAACCTATTACAATTTCCAGAGAGATATTTTTGAGGATGTATTTATCTATAGGTTGATGCAAAAATAATTGCAGTTTTCGCCATTAAAAGTAATGGTAAAAATCGCAATAACTTTGGCACCACCCTAATACACTCTTCCTCTTACTTGATCCCTCATGTACAAGGTTTAGAGGAAAAGTTTTCCGTGCCTTTTAGTGCTAGACTATTCGATTCTCTTCAATAATCTGGAGTTATCACACTGACTACATCTCCCTTTGCTTGTCACAAACTCGAAAAAAATTTCTCAATCACACACTTATGTAGGCCTGCATGTATGAATTATACCTCATCTTTTCCCTTTGACCTGCTTGATAATTTATGTCATTTACTTTATTAAAATTGTTTGTTGTATATCTACTATGTACCAGAGAATGTGATATTTACAATCGAAAACCATAATACGCAGGACACGTCAAGGACAACATAGGAAACTGGAAGACGGCGACTTGCCAAAGAAAAGGCAACAGCTCTGAAGTGCTATGGTTGGATCACCTGAATCTCACAATTATTTGACTTAATTGTCCCTTGTCCAGCCTTCTCCTCACTTTGCCATTGCCACCTCTGTCAGTTACTTGAATGTTTTTTCCTCCTTAGTAAAAGATTTAACTCTGAATTCTGATGTATAAAATATCTGTGATTATAATGCTAAATATTTGATTTAGCAACTAAATGGGTTTACCATCTTAGCAGCTTTATTAAAAGACAAATTTCATAAAATGTACCCCTCCTGATAATCTCTCCATGAGACACATCTCACAATAACAACATGTACTAAATTAATAACTTTAAAACATGGAATAGTTACAGATAATTTCCACTGAATTTGGTTAAAGGTTTGCCTCACATCAGAGGAAGTGACAGATTTTTTTCTTTCCCAGGAATTACATTAGTGAGTATTCTTCCCCTGTGGGGATCTTGCTACAGATAGGCTTATTTTTTAGGAATTTATTGAAGTTTCATCTTCATGTCATTAATATCTCTGCTTCCCATGTTGCCCATTTCCAAAAAATCTTTACATTGCATTTGGAGTGAAATAATATTTTTTTTCTTAAATAAGGGATTGGGGACTAGAAGATCCGTGTCATGAAAACAGAATTTGAGTAGCCTACTGTAAAAAAAATCTCTGTGGTTGAATATAATAAACTTGATGCATACATATATTATACATAGTCAAAGCTATATAGTTTTGTCTCAAAACAAAGTATCCTATTCTTAGTTATTTTTTAAATTCCCCTTTAAATACGACTTGATATAGTAGAAAGAGTAAAAATGTTGGCATTTCCCTCCTGGTTCTGACATAACTCTTTCAATTACATCATAGAAGACCATTAACTCCCTGCATATCCGTATCCATCATAGTGCAGACAATATATAGATGGCACATAATGGGATAATTGAAATAAGGTAGACAGGGTTAAATTAACCAATAAAGACTGTGAAGCATGCAGAGATTAATAACACTAGAAAGCTCTTATCCTCCTAGGCCTGAAGGGAAAATGGAAAGGAGTTACTAGGGGGGCCTAGTGAGAGCTGAGCTTTGGAAGACAGGGTGTACAAAGGTGGCTGTGGCCATAGTTAGAAAATGCAGGCCAGGCACCGTGGCTCATGCCTGCAATGCTAGCACTTTGGGAGGCTAAGATGAAAGGATCCCTTAAGCTCAGGATATCAAGACCAGCCTAGACAACATAGTGGGACATTGTCTCCATTAAAAATAAAAATAAAAAATTAGTAGGGATTGATGGTACAGGTATGTAGTCCCAGCTACTCAGGAGGCTGAGGCAAGAGGATTGCTTGAGCCCAGGAGGTCAAGGATGCAATGAGCTATGATCATGCCACTGCACTCCAGCCTGGGCAACAGAGATAAACCTTGTCTTAAACAAACAAACAAAAGAAAAACACATTTACCCTGAATGTCAGCAGGGAGTGAGTCAGGATAATAAATATCACTTTCCCCTTCAATGCTCACCTCTCTTGCCAGTGATTTCTATTGGGTTAACAAAACCAGAAGCCAGAGTACAGACATAATTGCTTACAGAGTCCATAGAGATCAGTCTTCTAGGTATTAAGCAAGGTGGAGAAAGGTAGAGTATAAAACTAGATGGGTGAGAGGAAAATGTCTTGCACAGTAATCAATTCTATTATCTGTGCAACAGTAGAAACAATAATTTCCTGACTTGCTTGGCTTACAGGGAAGGTTTAAGACTAAAATGATGTTTCAGATAATAATTTATAACCTCTAAAACATGTCACAATGAACTGTCAAAATATCTGACTGTTTAGCAATTTAGAGAAAATATGCAAAACAAAATTAGTTTTCTTATTTTAAGTCTATTTTGTTCTAATGAAAAGCTTAAGAAACTGAGACATTTTGAAAATCATGGTACTGAAAACATTCCCTGTTGTGAGATATTCAAATTGTTTTTAATTTTCATTTGTGTAAATGAAACAAAGATGAATATCTTGGTTTCTAACACTTGTTTCTGTGATATAAATTCTTGGGCTCTTGACACTCCATTGTCAAATTGTTTTCACAAAACCTGCACCTATTCGCACTCTTTATTTTATAATGGTAAACTGGTATCTGATTGCTTTATTTGCAATTAATTTTCTTACTGATTACACACACATATATAACATGCCTTTTGCATTTAATAGTTTCTCGAAATTGTGTCACTCTTTATCAACTTTTAAACCATTTACCTGGAATATTTTATCTGCTACAATATTTATTATATATTTTCCTCAGTTTTAAGTGTAAAATTATAATTTTCTCTTTAATCCATCTGAAATTTATTTTGGTGTAAAGAAAAGGTCTAACAGGTCTAATATTTTACTGAGTAGCTTAACAAATTTCACAGCATTACTGAATATTGTTTTATTTTCTGACTAATCAGAGTTCTTTACCATATCGTTGAAAGATTTATGTTATCTTTAAATTACAAATAAAGAAAGAACAGTTTTAATTTATCTTGAAATCAATTACAGTGCATTGTGATTTTTCTTGATTGGTTCTATATTTCCTGAGCCACTGAATATTCCAGGAAGTTCTGAGGCCATCACAAACGATTTGATTAATGTTTTGAGTTTTTCCCATTAAAATTTGGACATTGCTTCAATGTTTTCTAGTGTTAATGTTATGTCAACGTCTGAGAGCTACTTGATTTTTGTCCTTAAGTACACAAGTTTTGTTGGCTTGTTTGTTCTGTTCAGATTTCTACAGAATTAATTTTTTAAGTACGAGGATAATTCTTAAAAAATACATTTGAAACATTTTTTATAGCTCAATCTAATTTTCCTCTCTTCAGTTGTGGCTTTGTCTTTGGCAAGCACAACTGTATAATAAAATATTTTCCCTCTTTTTTTCCAAATTACATTCAGGTTTATATCCTGATTTTTGTCTTTGTTTCAAACAGATTCATTTCTTAATTCCATCCTCTACAGAGCCCATGTTTCTGGTGTTATTTTTGTTATCAGCACACCTGGTGAAACTTTTAGTTTCCATATTACATTGCTAGATTCCTTGCAATCTATGCTTAATTTTATTAAAGTTTATTTTACTCTCCATTTTTATTTTGCATGATTGTATTTAAAGTCCATCATCTGTAAATTTACATTTTGAAAAGTATTCACAGTAGCAAGGTTTACATGTCATTTGAGAATATATGGAAGTTATATCTTTCTTCTTCGACTGTGACATTTTTGAAGTAAATATTTAAGACATGCTAGTTTTCTAAACCGTTGAGACTTTTTCACAAACACCAGACTATTTCTTTTCTCTATTCATACGTCCCTATAAAACAATATATCTAGACACATTGTTTGTCGATCTTTAGATTGTTTGTGGTGCCACTCACTGCCCAAAAGGATTTTGATATAACCCTATCTTAATTTAAAGCTGAAATGTAGGTTGATGTGCGCATCTTCTGGAGCAACTTAGGGTGCAATCAGAGATTTATCATCTGACTTTGTGGGCCTCATGTGGGCCTGTCCTGACAGTTCCCTAAAAGACAAAGATCCGTGGTTTTTGAGTTGCACTGCAGATCTTTAGGAGTTCTTGGAGGTGTTCTGGTGCCTTCCAAGGAACAAGCAGGAGCCTTAATTAGTGCTGTTCTGGCAACCAGGCTTCCATTTCAACCACATGTGTTCTACTTTCTAAGTTTAAGTATTTGCTTTGTATATAGAATTAGATGCGAATGCAAACAATGTCTCATAGAGCAGTGCTGCTTAACATCTGTATCAGTCACCTGGTCAACTTCTTAAAATGTAGTTTCTCATCCTGTATCTCTGGCCTAAGGCCAGAATTTTGTAGTTCTAATGAGCTACCAGGTGATGCTGATGCTACAGCTCTGTGGAACACACTTGAAGTAGCTAAGTAGTCTGAGAGCCTTTGAGTAATCTCAGCTATGCTAGAACCAGTTGTTACGTATAAAATTGCTATTGTTTAAATGTGCCCTTCTGAAATTCAGGTTTCACCAATTCCATAGGATTAAGAGGTGGGGCCTTTAAGAGGTGATTAGGCCATGATAGCTCCTCCCTCTTGAATGAGAATTAGGCTCCTATTTATGAAGCTTTCAACAGTACCTTACTTTTTTTGCCTGTTGCCATCAGAGAACAAAGTGTCTCTTCCTCTGGAGAATGCAGCAACAAGGTGCCATTTTAAAAAGACAGAGCAGCCCTCACCAGACAACAGAAACATGATCGTGAACTTCCCAGCCTCCAGAACTGTGGCAAATAAATGTCCCTTCTTTATAAATTACCAACTCTCAGATATTATGTTATAGGAGCCCAAAAAGTCTAAGACAAGAACATGATGCACACTAGGAGGCACTTTTCCCAGAGATCTCTACGCCTCTGTTCACAGTGCTTTCCGTGAGGAACTATATTGTTTTTATAATGCATGGTTTTGCCAAACCTGCTCTTAAAATCCTACGATGTTCCTTACTAGTATCTGTCATTTTCTTGCTTTTTAATATTTTCTTGTGGTGATTTGTCATAGTTGTAGCTGTCTATGATCTCTTAACCAAACCTACTGAGTTTGAAGAACTTCATACATGAATTCTCCCCCTTCAAAATTGAAGAAAGTTACTTTGCATCCTTTTTTAAAGTCAAGTCAGGGATGTACATGTATTAGACAACCCCAGTCAGATGCAATGTAGCAAGATTCTTTTTCTAAAGGGAGTGAGGGAAAAAAAGAGAAGTAAAATAAAGATAGTGAGAAGAGGGAGCAGATGCCACTCTCTGGTGAGGATGGTGCTTATAGAAACAGACATGGGAGATGTCCAAGAGGGACATGCCATCTACACATTAGCAAGTACTTAAAAACAAACTACGTTCTACTTTGGAAGTGGAAAATTCTCTAATAAAACAGAAAGAAGCATAATTTGGATATTGGTCCACAATGCATACCTTCCAAACCTGACCCTCTATTTTGCTCCTCCCACTTTTAAAAATTCCTCTTAGTATTTACCTGAGAAAATACAGAATATTTTAAATTAATTCCTTTACAATTAACATTAGCTAGCATAGTTTCTGTTGTGGGCAATTAACCATCCTGACTAATACAGTACTCCCTAAAACAAATATTTAATTTAAACACAAATTGTTCCCTGTATTAAACAATAATAACTAATAAGATAGGAAAAATAATTTTTTCCTTATGAGGCATACTAATATCATGAGAGAGGGAAGGACACTATGAATAGATTAAGAAGTTTTTCTCAATGTTTAGTTTTCCAAAGTCTGTAAAAGATAATTAAAAATAAACATACAAAGCAGCAGAAATCACTAATGGAAAGAGGAAAGGAAAATAATTAGATATATTTCCACATAAAAAATCATATGAGGTGAGTTTCATTTATCTGCCACATTATAATGCACATTTTGTGTTGTTAAGGTCACTAAGTTCAGGAAGCATAATAACTTTTTTCCAATAGTATTGATGAAGTCTTCACTTGCAGTTCTGATCTGCTTCTCTTAAACTGGCAAAAAACAAAATGCTGTCAATATGTCTATGCTACCCAAAGCAATTTACAGATTTAATGTAATCCCTATCAAAATACCAAGGACATTCTTCATAGAAATAGAAAAAAACTATCCTAAAATTCACATGGTACTACAAAAGATCCAGAATAGCCAAAGTCATCCTGAGAAAAATGAACAAAACTGAAGGAATCACATTACCTGATTTCAAATTATACTACAGTGCTATAGTAATCAAAACAGCAAGTTACTGTCATAAAAACAGACACACAGATGACCAGAAAACAATAGAGAACTGATAAATAAATCCATGCATCTACAGTGGACTCACTTTTGACAAAAGTGCCAGAAATATACATTAGAAAAAGAACAGTCTCTCAACTGTTGCTGGAAAACTGGAAATCATTATGCAGAATAATGAAACTAGCCCCTATCTCTTACCATATACTAAAATCAAATTAAAATGGATTAAAAATTTAAATCTAAGATCTCAAACTATGAAACTACTACAAGAAAACATTGGGGAAACTCCACAGGATATTGACATGGGCAAACATTTTTTGAGTAACGCCACACATGCACAGGCAACCAAAGCAAAAATGGACAAATTGGATCACATCAAGTTAAAAAGCTTCTGCACAGCAAAGGAAACAATCAACGAAGTGATGAGGCAGTCCACAGAATTGGAGAAAATCTTAGCAAACTACTCATCTGACAAGAGATTCATAATCAGAATATATAAGAAGCTCAAACAACTCTATAAGAAACAATCTAATAATCTAATTTAAGAATGGGCAAAAGATTTAAATAGACATTTCTCAAAAGAAGACATATGGATGGCAAACAGGCATATGCAAAGGTACTCAACATCATTAATCATCAGAAACATGCAAATCAAAACTCCAATGAGATATCACCTCACCCCAGTTAAAATGGCTTATATCCAAAAGAGAGGCAATAGCAAATGCTGGCAAGGTGATGGAGAAAAGGGAACCCTCCTATGCTCTTGGTGAAAATGCAGATTAGTAAAATCACTATGGAGAACAGTTAGAAGGTTCTTCAAAAAACTAAAAATAGAGCTACCATATGATCCCTGAATCCCACTGCTGGGCATATACCCCAAAAAAGAAAATCCGTGTATCAAAGAGATATCTGCACTCCCATGTTTGTTGCAGCACTGTTCACAATAGCCAAGATTGGATTTAACACAAGTGCCCATAAATAGATAAATAAAGTGTGGTACTTATATATAATGAAAGACTGTTCAGCCATGAAAAAGAATGAGATACTGTCATTTGCAACAACAGGGATAGAAGTAGAGGAAATTTTGTGAAATGAAATAAGCCAGGCACAGAAAAACAAACATCTCACGTTCTCATTTGTGGGATCTAAAAATCAAAACAATTGAACTCATAGACAGAGAGAAGGATGGTTATCAGAGGCTTGGGACAGTAGTGGGGTGGTAGGTGTGAAGTGGGGATGGTTAATGGGTACAAAAATTATTTACGAAGAATGATTAAGACCGAGTATTTAGTATTTTATAGCACAACGGGGTAACTATAGTCAATAATTTCATTGTACATTTAAAAATAACTAAAATAATTGTTTTGTAACTAAAGGGATAAATGCTTGAGGAGATTGATGCCCCATTCTCCTTGATGTGATTGTTACACATGGCATGGCGTGTCTGTATCAAAATATCTCATGTACTCCATAAACATATACACATACTACGTGCCCATAAAAACTAAAATTTAAAAGAAATTAGGGAGGACATTTTTCATATCTTCATATTTTCTTGAAATTTTATTATCATTAGCCAGAAATCAAAAGAATGAAGAAAATGGTGGAAATATTTCTAAAATAATAAGCAATAAATGAAATGTAAAGAAAGGATAAAAGATACTTATTATAGTCATACTTTACTCAGGTAAAATTTGTTTTCCTCAAATCATGTATGAGAAATTAAGGTGAGAGGAAATTATAAAGACATATATATTCTTCCTTTTCAAGGTAGTAATTGGTTATTAGAATCTTCTCTAAATCCTTGAACTCTATTAAGCATCTAAGAAAGATATAATTTAGAGAGAAAATTCTACTAAGGATGTCACCTTTGTGAGAATTATTTCTAATCTAAAGCTGACACATAACTGGACATTTCTCAAACTAGAAGAAATTACAGGAAAATATCCATCTATGCATATCTGTTACAGTTTTTTCAAGTTATCTAAGATTTTAAAATTTAACAAAATTTCACTTTCCATACTCTATTATTTTTATATCTTCTGAAGTACACAATCTACAATCTGTTCCATTATTCTAGAAGTGTCTTAGCACTTTTTGATAAATAAGAAACATGCAAAATATATAATTTCATAATCTACACTTACATAGCACATTTTATATTTTTATATTTGACTACTCCTTTTAAGAAGTACTTCATTGATAATATTCCATAATGGCACTGTATGAAATACATTGCAACACCAGGTCCTCTATGAATTCTGTTCATTGATGACTTCACTTAAGAAAGGTTTGTGCTTATGGACAGTATTACATAAATAATCCCTCTTAAGATCTCTCTTGATAGGTATTATTTGCAGAACACCTACATGAAATTCCATCTTCAGTTTAAAGACAAAGTTCTGTGTTCAGAAACATTCTTACCCAATTTAAGAAACTATATTCAAGGGGAAAAGTATGGGGTGTTTTTCTCAACTGAGGTCAAAGTTTAGTCTTTGGCTACCTAGAAATAGGATAGAAACGTCAACCACCAGAAAGAAAGAAAATGTTCACAGGGAGAACTCAGAGTGAAATATTATTTCATCTTACGGACATTTGAATGGGTGTTTTTGTCTTCACGCCTTTAACTAAAAGCACTCACACTTAAAAGAATGAGAGCACACTTCCTACTTCTTGGATATTTTATTTCTACTAGGATGCTGAGTAGCAAGTGGAGGTTCAATAAATGCTCACAAAACGGGCAGAAAAAGCTTTATGGCTTCATGAAACTGTAATATAGAGGCTTCTTGGTCACTGAAAGGCAAATAAATCTAGATCTAAAAAGTACATATATGTTTCCCCAAGAAGAAATCTGTCAATTCTTACAGAATCAGACACCGACTATATTAAGTACTGTCTTACTTTTTACTAATGTTACTTAAGTGGTAGAAACAAACTACGAAACGGCACATCTAAAAGATATTTTTTTCCTAAAAATCTTTTATTTATTAAAGAAGTTCTACTAGTAGTTTAATATGCTTATTTTAATTCATTAAAAGTATAATGTAAGTAAAACATAGAGCAAAAAATCAGGGTTTTGAATTTTTAAAGGATTAATCTAATAATGGATAAAATTTTCTAACATCTATACTTTTAATTTCAAATTGTAAAACTATAAATTAAATGTTACTTCTCCCTTAAGACTTTGTTTCCAATTAGGTAAGATTTTTCTATTTTTTCTGTCTCATTTTACATTGTAACTTAAATGACATATCATATTCTCTCTTGTAATATTGTCACTTTTGTATTAATGTTATTCTGCTACTAAATGATCAGTTCCATGAAGGCATGTTATAGATCTCATTATTTGTCACAAATTTTTATCACCTGTTTGTGATAGATTCCATCTATACCCATGATTCTTCACCCCTCCCTGTGTCTACACCCATTGCTATGTAACTTTGCATTTCCTTCCAGTCATAGGTAAGGTAACAGGCCTGCCAATTGACATTGAGCTCAACTGTAAGACTTGCTTTAACCAATGGAGAATTATCAGACATGGTGCAAGTGGAGGTTTAAAACAGACTTGCACATGGGCTTTGCTCTCTTTTGTCCCTCTACCATTAACATAAAAACATTCTCAGGTTTGTTTGCTGAAGGATGAGGGGTGTGTGGAACACAGCTGGGTAATCCAAATCATCAAGGTCAGCCTAGTTAAAGTGGTAATCAGCTGACCCTAAGACATGTGAGGAAGTTCAGCCAATCCCTACCTAGAAGAACTAAATACTGAAGAAAAATGAGAACCCTATGTTTGGAGTTACTGAGTTTTGGGATGGTTTCTATAAAGTCATAGGTAATAGATCTACACCAGAATAGTATATCTATTGGTATAATATATTGTAAACAATATGTGCTCCAAAAATGTGGAATTAAAAATACTTTATTTTGAAAATTTATCTTCACAGACAACAAGGAAGGTATAACTAAAACAGAACCACCAGACTGAAAAATTTGCATTTGAATATGTTTTCTTTAATCAGTTTCCAGTACTATATAATATAGTATAGCTCAAGCACATTCAACTACAGAGATCTCCAAATGACCCAATAAGATCAGAGTACTCCAACACTTTGGATATGCTGACAGATTTGTGTGTGAGTATATAATCCACTAAGGGTCATATAAAATTTTTATTTAAATTTCCTTTTCATTTTTGAGGTTTCAAGAAAAGGGAGAAGTATAATATATAGATTCTTACAGTAATTTTTTTCTCTCTTCAAGGGAGATTCACCAATAAATCAGAGATACAAAGTATGCTCTCAGAAAGCTGTTTAGTCATTTAACAACATTAGCACAAATATGACTATAGTACAATAGAGAATATGATGTGTCATAGTGTTACAAGGCACAATGGGAAGAAGTAGGAGAAAATTACAACGTACAAAGATAATGAGTGGGAGTAGAAATAAGAGACACAAAGAGAAAAAGACTTGTTATATTATTTGAAGCACTATATGAAGCCTTGCCTGAATTCTGTTTTAAGTTTTTAGGCTAATACCTCTTTTATATTTTTTATGAGCTAGCTAGTAAGTGATAAGTATTACTGAACAAACAAATGGATGATTTTCATTAAAATCAACATAGATCATAGTCTCCATTCTTCATACCATAGCCAGTTGACAGTATATTATATGCCAGACTATAGTGCAAAGTGCTAGTCTCCGGCCAAAGTTTCAAATTCAATCTCTCATTTCCACAAGAAGAGGTAAACAGGGAACAAATAAATTTTAATTTAAAAAAAGAAGTTGGGAAAAGTAAAAAGCCCAGAGTTCAGTCCCAGGGTAATAAAATATACAGACTGATGCAGGGACCAGTAAAGCATGTGGGAAATAATTCAACATGGTGACTTTACAATCTCATTATACATGAAAACATTATAAATCCCATAAGATAACTAAGAAAGAATGCAAGGTTACATATTTTAAAGGCTCTATTTTTGTACAAGAGAATATGATAACTGTAGGCTCTTAGTTTAATGGGAGATAAAAATAAATAAAATATAACTTGATGTGTGCTACATATTGAAACGTAAATATAATATTGGATCTCAGCACTCAGATCTTGATTTCTAATACTATGCTCCTATAAAATATACCGACGACTTTGGGAGACATTTCTCATTCTAGTAGGTCTGGAGTGGGGAATATGAGTCTGGAGATATATGGTAAGTTAGTGCCCCACACATACACACATGGATATGGGTATGTCAAAAGGACACAGGAGCCAATGGGCAAAAGTCTTGAATAATTTGTGAAGCTAAATAAAAAATATATTAGATTATAAACATAAAGAAAATATTCATAAGTCATGATATAAATTATTGAATACATAGAGGGAGAGTAGACAATATCTCATGCAGAATAATTCCAAATAATTTATGTAGATATTTTATGTTCAAAAAGGCAGAGCATAGCTCTTCATTCCTTAAGAGTGGGCTGTTCATTGTGACTTCCTTCCAAGGAGGGCAATATGGAAAGGATATAAAAAATACAACTTTACAGTGGAAAAACCTGACAAGCACTATTTCTACCAGGTGACTAAGGGCAACGTCAACAGTGATAAGTCATGCTTAATAGCATGTACCCTTCATATGATGTCTTAAAAATGACACTTCACCTGTGATATCATCCATAAAAACCCTAATTATGAAAAAAAAGTAAGACCAATTTCAATTGAGAAACATCCACGAAATACATAACCAGTATTTCTCAAAACTCTCAAGAGAATAAAAAATAAGAGAGGTCTAAAATTGTCACAGCCAAGAGAAATCTAAAGAGATATGACAACTAAATGTAATATGGTATCCTGTATGGGATCCTGGAATGGAAAAAGATAGTAGGGAAAAAGCTGAGAAAACATGGAGTATGAATGTTAGTTGATCATTATGTATTAATATTGGCTCACTATTTGTTACAAATGTACCACACTGGTATGTTAATAGGGGAAATTTGGTATGAGGTTTATGGGAACCCCTTGTACTACCTTTATAACTTTTCTGTAAATCTAAAATTGTTCTCTCCTCTCTCTCTATATATATAATGTATATACATGTATACATATACATATATGCATATATATGTATATAGCTATCTCTCATACACACACACACATATACATACATATATATATATATATATGTATACACATACATACATATATAAATGATACCAAGAAACCCCAGAAGAATGTGTGGTGTGTGACCATCTACCTATCTACCTGAGGAGGGGTCAGGACAATAAAAATCTCTGAGAGGTGGCAACATTTGAGTTTGGCTTCAAAAGAGAAATTGGAACTTGTTAAACAAGGGGATTGAAGGCAGAAGAAAGAACAAGAATTGATGTTTGGAGGCAAGTGAAGTCGTGACGTGTTCATACAAAGAGGACAAATTCAGGGCCACCAGATAAGAGTTGGGAGAATTTTGTGGCTAGAATACAAAGGCTTTGCATACCATGATAAAGAGTTTGGATTTTGTTTTGGAGACAACAGACCCCACAGAGATGCTTCAGCAGGAGTGGAGTCTGTACTTGGCTTTAAGGACAGTAACCATAATCACAATGGAGGAGATGATATGAGGATACTGGAAGCTGGAATCCAATTAGGACATTTCTACTGTCTCCTGAGTAGATATTTGAGGTGATGGATATATTATTTATCTTGATTTAATTATTCTATACTATATTCATAAATCATAAGATCACATTGTACACCACAAACATATATAACTACAATTTTTCAATTTACAAGTAAAAAATACAGAGGATGTCAACTACAGCAGTAGCAATAGGCTAGATTTGGGAGTGATTTCATCAATATCATCAGTATTTGGTGGCAACCTGATTGTAAAAGGTGACTGAAAAGTAGCCTGAAAAAGATTCTAAATTCCCCAGTTTAGATCAGCAGGTAGATAATATTGTTCCCTGGGGTAAAAAGGAGGGCCAAGATAGTTTGAAGTTATAAGAAAAGGAATAGAAGAGAGACGACAAGATCTCAGTATGATAGTGACAAAGCTTAGTTCACATGCATTTTGATTTTTATCACCCATGTTTGTATTCCTTCCTATTGGATGACATTCATTTCTTTTTTAGTATAGATATGCCTTTAACTAACGAAGTAGAACAGTATCTTGGTTAAGTATTAGACTGCATTGGCTTACTTATTATCATGTCATTACTAGCTGTGTAACCTAGGGTTTGTTACTTTATGTCTCAGTTTCTCACTTTTCTCATCGTTAAATAGATAAACTTTCATGGGCTGCTGAGATGACTGACTGAATTACTTAGGGTAGATCATATATAACATTGCCAGGAACATACTAGCTGCTCAATGAACATTATTCATTACTACTTCATGTCATATTAATCTTCCTTGAAGTTTCCTTCTTTTGGCAGAGAGGAGGAGGATCAAAGCAGTGAGTGACATTAAAAAACATTTTTTACAATGCTTCATAATATAAAATGTACTGCTAGATACATGGAACTGTTAACTTTTTTCCCAGTAGCCATATTTGAAATGCATGATAGGTTGTAGTATCTCCAATTTATAGGCAAGGAAACTGAAGCTCAAAGCACTTAACATACTATTCCACGATGTAAAAGATAGTAAATTACTAAACCAGGTGGAGACCTTATGCCTTGTCTTTTTTTTTTAATATTTTTAAGTTTTGTTGGTACATAGTAGGAGTATATATTTATGGGGTACATGAGATATTTTGATGCAGGCATGCAATGTATAATAATTACATTATAGTAAATGGCATATCCACCCCCTCAAGCTTTCCAGCATTTTTTCCATGTTAGAATTTTGCCTGTTTTCATAGCGATTGAAATATATTAGAGTGCATCATTGATACATGTGTAAGCAGATATAGGTACAGATTTTAGCTTTGTCCCTTATCTGAATGATTCTGGAGGAGTTACTTCTCTAAACTTGGGTTAATCAGAATTATGGGATAATATTTGCTTTTTTTTTTTTTTTTTTTTGAGACAAGAGTCTTGCTCTGTCGCCCAGGCTGGAGTGCAGTGGCGTGATCTCAGCTCACCGCAAGCTCCACCTCCCGGGTTCATGCCATTCTCCTGCCTCAGCCTCCCGAGTAGCTAGGACTACAGGCTTGTGCCACCACGTCCAGCTAATTTTTTTTTTGTATTTTTTTCAGTGGAGATGGGGTTTCACCGTGTTAACCAGGATGGTCTCAATCTCCTGACCTCGTGATCCACTTGCCTCGGCCTCCCAAAGTCCTGGGATTACAGGCATGAGCCACTGTGCCCGGCCAATGCCTTTTAAGGCATTTAGCCACTAATTAAGACGATGCATATAAAGCACTTGACAAGTTGTTGGCATATGGGAAGGATTATTTATAATCTAGTCCTTATTATTCTTATGTGAGTCTTCTAACATAAACCTTAGTCTCTATGGAAGCACATTAATAGGTTTTCTGCAAAAGGAAAGTAGCTCAGTCCTGAAAATAAAGTATTGTTAGTTCACTATCTAATGCATACAATATCTTTCACAGCATTAATGTTGTGCTTTTAAGTGTCCAGCCAGGTATTCAGATTTAGCTATGATAAATCATAATTGTTATCATCCCTTTTATTACTATTATTATATAGTACAAAAATTATGGATAGCTTTTATCCAGGAAAATCACCATGAACATTGTGATCACAAGCTATAAAGTACAAGGCCTCCAATTTTATACTTCAAGAAAACAGCAGAAAAGCCACTTTGGTTCATTAGCTTTTCAGTTTGTATCACTAGGCACTTTGCCATATTCTCACCCTAAATTATCTTACACTGATGAGATGCCAGCTTAGAGCTGGCATTTTATATATTATAGTTATACTTCTTTCAGAATAATACAGACTACTTTTATTCCAAAAGATCTAAGACTTATAGAAGTAGGGTTAATTTTATTACTTCAACAACCATCAATAAGTACACAAGTTAAAAAGCTTAAAGCAAAATAGATTAGCACACAGTATATTTTTTCTGTTGATTTATTAAAGATATGTGGTGATCATTTTTTACACGCCATGTATTATGCTACTAATTATCTCAAAGATGTCTAAGATGTGTACTGAAAGGGTTCATCATCTGGGTATGAAAACATAAATAAAAGTATAGAGCGAGTATGACAAGGGGAGGAATTAGAAAAATCAACTTGGTTTATATGCCTCGACATTGGATTTGAATGCATTAGAGGAGTTTTGTTTATTTTTTGTTTGGTTTTGTTTTAAAAGCAGGATGAGTCTTACATGACTTTAATGAATATAACAAATGACACAATTAACTGTTCTCCTTGTAAATAGAATGCGTAGTGATTTTTGTGATAGTGCATGATGATAATGACAGCTATTGATGTTTGAGTCCTCAGTATGTGCCAAGCATTGTTCTTAGTGAATCATTATATCACTGGACTTCCTCAACAACCCTATGAGATTTGTACCCTTAATATACTCATTTTATAGGTGGGTAAACAAATGATTTGATGACTGAATACACTGCTTAAAATCTCACAACTAGGAAGTAGGGAAGTCAGGATTTAAATTCATGAAGTAAAATTCCTTCACTGGGGTTAATACTCTGGTGGATAGAGAATCCCTTCCTAAATGAGTAAACACAAACGTAGGAAATTAAACAAACCCCAAATGCTATGCTTTCTGAACTTAGAGTTGATTACGCAGGAGATCCAGATGGCCCTGGATCTCATTATTTGTTCCTGGATAGGGAGAAGGAATATGATTTATTCCATTTCTTCTCTTTTTATCTCCATAAGTCTAGTAACAGACGCAAGAGTAACATTTAGGTTGTACTAGGCTGATCTAATACCTCTTTATCTAGACCAGCATTTACACTAGGTCTTTCACAAATTACTACTTTCATAGTCTATTTATTGGTACATGTAAAAATACAGGTCTGTTGTAAACAAGCTTTGGAAGTAGTGGGAAATAACCAGTTTAACATGACTCCTCCAAGCAGTATTTCTCAGAACCTTTCCTACACATTGTGAATTACCAATAGAAGTGATATACTATGCAGTATTTTCTAAATTTACTTAACCAAAGTAAATTTCATTTCTTAATGGGCATTTCATGTGCCTAGGGTTCTGAGACACATTTTGGGGAAGACTCTTCTAGAAAGTTCAATATAATTTCAAAACATAATAATCACAGAAAGAATTCATATTGCTCTCTCACTCGCTCTCTTTCTCAGGCAAATCAGGTGTCTTTCTATAGGCCTTGTTGCTTAGCTACAAAGTAACCAGGAAAGCTTAATGAAACATCTGAAAATCAAATTATCAAAGTACATTATTACATTATATTATAGAGATAGTCATTTGGCTTTCTTCATATTAGGAAGAGTCATATTCAAAACCTACAAGGTAATACAAGCCATCTGATAACTTGATTAAATAAGCATTAGAGCACATTTTGGGAGCACTCTATTGTAAATAACAGAATTGACAACCATGTTATAGGATCTACATGAACTATTCCTGTAAAAGTGTCTCCCTAGAGGATTTCAAGTAGATACTTATTCAAATACCAAATAGCACACATTTTCTGAAAGAGGAATAATACTATCAGAAGCTTCTATCTTGCATGCAAGATATGAATTATTTGTTTCCATTAACTTTTCTTTTTAAACTTGTCAGCAATGTTTCCTTCTTGAAAAATGTCATAGTTTCTACAGAGATCATTCAGATTATCTTTTTGCTAGTTTAAAAATTTCCCCACATTCAGTATTCTGACATAATCTCTTACCTCAGTAACTGACACAAAGTAGGTACCTAATATTTATTAAAATAATGTATTGATTTGTACCTTTCCCAGAGGAAGGAGAACCTTCATTCACTACTACTAATCTAATAGATTTTTCTTTTCTGTTTACATTGCCCTTTACTAAATTCCCTCTTAATGCCTGTCAAAGTGATTCTTCCACCTTTACCTTGAGTAGTATTGCTAATAATAGCTTTCAGCTTCTACCTGTAGTCACCATCATGACCAAATTTGAATACCAGTACCAGCAGCCTTCTTTAAAATGGCCAAGAATTGCAACCACCCAAGTATACATCAACGAGTGAATGGATAAGCAAACCGAGGTATATCCATATGAGGAGATACTCTTTGGCAATACAAGAATGAAGTAATGATACATGCTACAGCTTGTACATCAATAAATGAAGCTTGAAAATACCATGCTAAATGGCCCATACCAGTCACAAAAAGCCACTTGTTTCATAATTCAATTTATATGGCAGGTTCAAAAATGTCATACCTATAAAGATACACATTAGATTAGTAGTTGCCTAGAGCTAGAGGTGGAAATAGGGATTAATGGCAAATGGGCATGAGGAATCTTAAAGTGGGGATGGAAGTATTCTAAAAACTTTATTGTTGTGATGGTTGTATAATATAGCAAATGTACAAAAATCATTGAATTGTACACATAAAATGAATTTTATGACATGTAAATTATATCCCAAAGTTGTTTTAAAAAAACTAGTGAGTACCACTGTACTTAAACTGAATATTCTGCCTATTACTATCAGCTTATAAGTTAACATATATTGTTTTATGTAAAAGTTATCTTTCTATAGAGACAGTCATACTGTACCAGAAATGCTTTTGATATATTCTTCTTCTAGTAACTATTTGAAATTTGTGGTAACTATTTTGGAAGCTCTCATTTAGTGAATATGCTCCAACCATCAGGAGACGCACATTATATTTTCAGTGTAGTTGGCTGTATTACCCTGGACCATTTCTTTCGCTTCTTTATCTAAAAAATAATGATGCTCTTCTTTATAAAGTATTTAAATATTCACATTCAAATGGAATATCTTCCAAATATGGCATACCTTCAAGTAAGCTATTTAAATAATATGCTGAAATGTGATTATTGCTCTAAGAAAGGGTGTTTTTTTTTTTCCAAAGTTTAGAGAGTAGAAGAATGGTTACCAGAGGCTAGGAAGTTACATTTGATTTTGATCAAATGCATTGAAAATGGAAAGCTATATTGCCACTATACCAAATTTCACCCTCTTGTAAAATAAAAATAGACCAACATGTATTAAAAACTGGAAATCAGGTACTATTTTATAATAATACATTCATCCACAATTACTCAGTGGTACTTAGAATGCAAAATTTTATGAGTAATTAACCAGCTGAAAATTAAATATATTTCAATATATATGAAAATAAAAAATACAGGTGATCTATGTTTGCAAAAAATATATATGTAGTAAAAGCTATTTTACCTGAAAGCTATTTTTTGTAATTCAAATAATTAGAGGATGACATAAAATGCTTTTAAGTTAATATAGTTTGCATATAGGTATTTTGTAGAACCAGAAGTTAAAATAAATAGATTTTTCACCATTTCTATGATTTAATTTTTCTTATCAGGAAGAGTTGAATGAAGTTTGATTGATATGTTATTTTTCTAACAATGTTTTTCTCATTTTAAAAGTGCTTTTCAACCTAATTTTCTGAATTTTTTCTTAGCTAAAGTGACTAAAACTTGCAAAAGTCTGAAAGTTTCTCTGATAAGTCTCTAAACACTTTTAAACAAAATAGGAAATTTGAAAGTCAAAGTCTTAGAGAATAAACATCCACAGACTCTTATCTTTAAAATGGTAATTCCATACAACTAGAAAATTAACGAAGTCTTTTCTTTCAAGGCAATCACTAATCTTTCCTATAGTAAAATATTAGGCTGAATCCTAATTTATCACTGAACTTATGTTCCTTCTTCTTTGCTAATAAATCCTTGAATTAATAAATAAAATGAAACAGTAAAATGGATTAATGGAATTTCAGTATGGATTAAATAACATAACATACCAAATATTTTGTACATTGTCTGATATATAGTATTCAATAAATGAATAATAAACTTAATAATTATTTGCCCAGTAAATACCAATGAATTCTAACCTAGAATAATTATGAAGGTACAAGCTATTCTGGATTTCTCATATATTTCTACCACAACTTGGACACTAAGGAAGGGCATTGACTTTTGTGCATATTTCTAAACATTATTCTCAAACATTGTCCAAACCATTTACTGAAAAAATACTGCTAAGTGATTGTCATAAAGGAATAACTAAAGCTAAACATTTTCTTTAACAAACAAAAAGTGTCTTAAAAACAGCCTTTAAAACTCATGGTTTTATTACTCCACTTTCTCCCTCTTCCTTACTTCAAATCCTAGTCCAACAAATTAAGCTCCAGTCACTTTTATTTTATTATTATTTTTTTGAAGGAGTCTTGCTCTGTCCCCCAGGCTGGAGTGCAATGGCGTGATCTCAGCTCACTGCAACCTCTGCCTCCTGGGTTCAAGTGATTCTCCTGCCTCATATTCCCGAGTAGCTGGAATTACAGGTGCGCACCACCACACTTGGCTAATTTTTTTTTGTATTTTTAGTAGAGATGGGGTTTCATCATGTTGGCCAGGCTGGTCTCGAACTCCTGACCTCAGGCTATTCGCCCACCTCGGCCTCCCAAAGTTCTGGGATTACAGGCCTGAGCCACCACGCCCAGCCTCCAGTCACGTTTAGATACAGTAAGTGACATTAAATGGTAATCTTTTTTTTACAACTTAGTTCCCTACACTTTGTCTCATGATTTAAAAATCAAAAATCACATGCTGTGTAAAAAGTACTATTAGAAATATTCAGCAATCTTTAAAAGCTGCAATTTCATAGTTATTCTTTATTTCTCTATAACTCTGACACCGTATAAGACATTTCAAAAGAATTCCAAACTACTACAAACAACCAAACACCATGAGGAAGCACTGTGTATGCCTTCTCTATCTACTCATTTTACTGAATGATTAAAGGTTTAAGGATATGAGGAAACCCCATCTTCTTCCGAGAGGTATTTTTGAAAGTATTATGAGGAGGGCTTCAAAATGGCTGAGTAGAGGCACTGAATATTCACTTCACCACAAATAATAAGCAAAATAGTGAGTACATAACCATACCTCATATAGAACACCAAAGAAAGAATGCTGGAATTTCTCAGGGCAATGATAGAAAACACCTGAGGCAAAGGAGGACCCGGAGGTGAGACAGCCAAACTGGTGCCAATCAGCTGGAAGTCCTGAAATGCTCCCCAGTGCAGGAAAAGGCTGAGAGATCTCCATGGTTCACATTCTCACCAAGGACTCCTGCAATCCTAGTCATGGAAGAGTCCCTCAGCCCTCACAGGCCCTGAGACTGGTATAGGGCAATGCCTGGAGTCTGTATGACAGCATTACCTCTAAGAGGGAACTCACATTGGGTCCCATGGATCTGCGGAGACCCAAGTAGCTACAGAATGGCACCATTTTGAGTGCCCAGCCTCCAGCAGACTGCATCCTGCCCGAGGGCTCAACAGCCCCTGCATTTCCACATCCCTGGAACCCCATTCACATCCCTCTACTTCAACTGGATGGCTGGAGCTGCACAAGGCTAGTTGGACCCAGCACAGCAGCAGAAACCCCAGCATTCTAGCACACATGGGCAGTACAGCAAACTAGGGAGGTGTCCCAGGATAAAGTTAGCCAAAGCACATTTTCCCACAGCCTAGAACCCACCTGCCTGGGGCTCATACGACTGACGGCAACCTCACTTCCACTAGCTGCAGGGCCACAGTGCACTTTTATGTGACCTAATAACAGGCTCTCATTGCTGCAGCTGGAGGACAAAGTACATGTTCCCCTGAACCTGAGAGCTGCCTGCCTGAGGTGGCTGCCTTCTGTGACCCCAGGAGCAGGGCCACAGCATACTTGCAGGCACTCTGAAAATAGAATCTCTCTTCACCCACTGACATTGCTGCTGCCACCCAAGCACACCACAAGCAGCCTGGGGATTGCCACGCCCTGCCCATCATAGCCTGATCTGATGCACATCACTGGGGTGGTCGAAAACAAGCCCATCTAGTCTGCTACAGCTCACCCTCCTGCCCAGTGCTAGATAATGCTGCTAGGGGGATGGGGGTTTCCCCACCCTGTAAGCCACACCAGGTGCACACACAAACCACCTAAGAACCTAATAATAGTCCAAGAATGCCTGCCTCCACCAGCACCCAAGTGTGCTGTCCAGAGGCCCTGCCCTATCTACCACAGTTTATGCCTGTGTACAACATCGGGGGGCCTGAGAATAGGCCATCGCCAAATGGGACTGCTTCCCTCAATGCCTGAGCACAGCAACTGGGGACATGGGAACCACCCCACTCCGTCACACTGGCTCTGCATGCACACTACCAGGGGTTTAACAACATGCCCAGGAAATCTGCTGCTGGGCCCAAGCATGTTGACCAGAGGACTGGGGATTGCCTTGCCCAGTGCACCACAATTGGCATCTCTGTACTTCTTCCAGGGGCAGCAGGTAAGGCCTGCCCAGCCTGCCACCACAACTGCTGGCACGCACCTGAATGTTCCAAGTGGGGGTCTCAGGAATGATGCAACCCATCACACCCATCACTAACATGAGCACCTGGGAAACCAAGAGTTGCCCCACCACCATTATTGCAACTGTCCATGCCACACATGCTGCTCAGGAACCCAAGGACACATTCACTCACATAGCCTATGGCTGCCACTATGGGGTCCCAAGGAATGGCCCGCCTGACAACCCTGTCCCCAACAAAGCCTCACCATAGCCTTCAATAACAACCACACACTAAGCCATTAGAAAATTATGGACAACACTGACATTGTTCACAGCCAAAGAAATCACATGAAGACTACATTACTGCATGCACCCACAATCAAAGCCAAAGTGCCCTACCTACCCACCCAACCGACAACATAGATATATCTTCAGTAAAAACTCTTCCCCTATGAAAGTCAACCCCAAAAAATTGGAAGAAGTGACTATAGTACCAGATGTGCAGATATCAATGTAAGAATGCAAGAAACATGAAAAAGGATGGAAAGTAACACCTCCAGTAAACACAATAATTCTCTAGCAACAGATTCCAATGAAAAAGGAATCAATGAAATTCCTGAAAATCAAAATGATATTAAAGATGTTTAGTGAGTTACTAAAAAAACTAAAAATAGAGCTATTATGTGATCCAGAAATCCCACTGCTGGATATATACCCTAAAATGATGAAAATCAGTGTATCAAAGAGATGTCTGCACTTCTATGTTTCTTGCGGCACTAGTCACAATAGCCAAGATTTGGAAGTCACCTAAGTGTCCATCAACAGATGAATGGATAAAAAAAAGTGGCAATTATACACAACGGAGTACTATTAATCCATGAATAAGAATGAGATCCTGTAATTTGCAACAACATGAATGGAACTACAGGGCATTATGTTAAGTGAAATAAGCAAGGCACAGGAAGACAAATATCACATGTTTTCACTGATTTATGGGGCCTAAAAATCCAAACAATTGAACTCATGGACATAGACACTAGAAGAATGGTTACCAAAGTATGGGAAGGGTAGTGGGGGTGAGTGGTGGGGGTGAGGTGGGGATGGTTGAAGGGTACAAAAATTTATTTGGGAAGAATAAATAAGACCTAGTGTTTGATAGCACAACAAGGCAGCTATAGTCAACAGTTTAATTTTATATTTAAAAATAAATAGAAGTATAATTGGATTGTTTGTAACACAAAGAATAAATGCTTGAGGGTATGGATACCCCATTTTTCATGATGTGATTATTATACATTGCATGCCTGTATTAAAACATCTCATATACCTCATAAATATATACACTATGTACCAGCAAAAATTAAAAATGAAACAAATGATAAAAGGACATTCAGTGAGATACAAAATAATGTATATAAACAGTAGAAAAATCAGAAAAATAATTCAGGATGTGAATGAGAAATTCACCAAGGAGACAGATATCATAAAAAGAAACAGAAATACAGTAATGGAACTCAGTGAATGAAATAAAAAATATAATCTAGAACTTTAACAACAGTCTATATCAAGCAGAAAAAGGAATTTCAGAACCTGAAGACATGTCTTTCAAAATAACCCAGTCAGCCAGAAATAATAATAGAATAAAAAAGAATGAAGAAAGTCTACATGATATGTAGAACACCATACAGTGACCAAAAATCAAATTTTGGGTATTCTGGAAGGTAAGAGAAGGTCAATGACATAGAAAATCTGTTTGACAAAATGATAGCTAAATAATTCCCAACACTATTAAGAAATTTAGACATTAAGATACAGGAAGCAAATAAATCCCCAAATAGATTCAATTCAACAAAATCTTCTCCATGACATGTTATAATCAACCTGTCAAAAGTCAAAGACAAAGAGAATTCTAAAAGTAGCAAGAGAAAAGCACCTAGTCACATATATAAGGGTTTACCATCAGATTTACATAGTATTTCTCAGCAGAGACCTTACAGGCCAGGAGAAAATGGGATGATATATTCAAAGTGTTGAAAGAAAAAAAAAACCTGCCAGCCAAGAATACTCTATAATCTGCAAAGTTATCCTTCATAAATGAAGGAGAAATAAAGTATTTCCCAGAGAAGCAAAAGCTGAAGGAATTCATTGCAACTGAACCAACACTACAAGAAATGCTCAATGGGAGTGCTAAACCTAGAAGCAATAGAACAGTATGTACCATAAAACAAACAAACAAAAAACGTGAGAATATAAAACTTACTGGTAAACACAAAAATGAGCAAAATAAGAGTCAAATGTTACCACTACAGAAAACCATCAAAATCACAATGATAACCGATAAGAGAGAAAGGAACAAAAGATACACAAAGCAAACAAAAACAGTTAATATAATGACAGGTGTATGTCGTCACCTATCAATAATAACCTTGAATGTAAATAAATTAAATTTCCCAGTTAAAATATATAGAATGACTGAATAATGAGATCAATTATATAAGATAAAACAATTCTAAATATGTATACACTCAATACTGAAGCACCCAGATATATAAAGCAAATACATCAAATCAAAAGGAAGAGATAGACTCCAATACAATTATAGTGGGGGACTTCAAGAGCCTACCTTTATCATTAGATGGATATCATCAGAAAATAAAAAAAAGAAAGAAAGAAAGAAAGAAACATTGGCTTTGAAATGCTCAGTAGGCCAGTGCGGTGGCTCAGGCCTATAATCCCAGCCATTTGGAAAGTCAAGGCAGGTGGATCACTTGGGGCCAGGAATTCAAGATCGGCCTGGCCAACATTAGCTGGGTGTGGTGGTGCATGCCTGTAATCCCAGCTACTCGGGAGGCTGAGGTAGGAGAATCACTTGAACCCGGGAGGCTGAGGTTGCAGTGAGCCGAGACTGCACCATTGCACTCTGGCCTGGGTTACAAGAGCCAAACTCCACCTCAAAAAAAGAAAAAAAACTCATCCTTTTTATGGCTGCATAGTTTTCCATGGTGTATATGTGCCACATTTTCTTGATCCAGTCTATCACTGATGGGCGTTTGGGTTGGTTCCAAGTCTTTGCTATTGTGAATAGTGCTGCATTAAACATACGTGTGCATTTGTCTCTATAGAATGATTTATGATCCTTTGGGTATATACACAGTAATGGAATTGCTGAATTGCTGGGTCAAATGGTATTTCTGGTTCTAGATCCTTGAGGAACAACCACACTGTCTTCCACAACGGTTGAACTAATTTACACTCCCACCAACAGTGTAAAAGTGTTCCTATTTCTCCACATCCTCTCCAGCATCTGTTGTTTCCTGACTTTTTAATGATTGCCATTCTAACTGGCATGAGATGGTATCCCATTGTGGTTTTGATTTGCATTTCTCTAATGACCAGTGATGAGCTTTTTTTCATGTTTGTTGGTTGTATAAATGTCTTTTTTTCTGAGAAGCGTCTGTTCTTATCCTTCACCCACTTTTTGATGGGGTTGTGTTTTTCTTGTAAATTTAAGTTCCTTGTAGATTCTAGATATTAGCCCTTTGTCAGATGGATAGATTGCAAAAAACTTTCCCCCATTCTGTAGGTTGCCTAATGATAGTTTATTTTGCTGTGCAGAAGCTCTTTAGTTTAATTAGATCCCATTTGTCAATTTTGGCTTTTGTTGCCATCGCTTTTGGTGTTTTAGCCATGAAGTCTTTGCCCATGCCTATGTCCTGAATGGTATTGTCTAGGTTTCCTTCTGGGGTTTTTATGGTTTTAGGTCTTATGTTTAAGTCTTTACTCTATCTTGAGTTAATTTTTGTATAAGGTGTAAGGAAGGGGTCCAGTTTCAATTTTCTGCATATGGCTAGCCAATTTTCCCAACACCATTTATTAAAAAGGGAATCCTTTCCCCATTGCTTGTTTTTGTCAGGTTTGTCAAAGGTCAGACGGTCGTAGATGGATGGCATTATTTCTGAGGCCTCTGTTCTGTTCCATTGGTCTATATCTTTGTTTTGGTACCAGTACCATGCTGTTTTGGTTACTGTAGACTTGTAGTATTGTTTGAAGTTAGGAAGAATGATGCCTCCAGCTTTGTTCTTTTTGCTTAGGATTGTCTTGGCTATACGGGCACCTTTTTAGTTGCATATGAAATTTAAAGTAGTTTTTTCTAATTCTATGAAGAAAGTAAATGGTATCTTGATGGGGATAGCATTGAATCTATAAATTACTTTGGGCAGTATGGCCATTTTCACGATATTGATTCTTCCTATCCATGAGCATGGAATGTTTTTCCAATTGTTTGTGTCCTCTCTTCAACATACGCAAATCAATAAACGTAATCCATCACATAAACAGAACCAATGACAAAAACCACATGATTATCTCAATAGATGCAGAAAAGGCCTTCAATAAAATTCAACACCTCTTCATGCTAAAAACTCTCAATAAACTAGGTATTGATGGAATGTATCTCAAAATAATAAGAGCTACTTATGACAAACCCACAGCCAATATCATACTGAATGGACAAAAGCTGGAAGCATTTCCTCTGAAAACTGGTACAAGACAAGGATGCCCTCTCTCACCACTCCTATTCAACATAGTATTGGAAGATCTGGCCAGGGCAATCAGGCAAGGGAAACAAATAAAGCGTATTCGAATAGGAAGAAAGTAAGTCAAACTGTCTCTGTTTGCAGATTACGTGATTGTATATTTAGAAAACCCCATCCTCTCAGCCCAAAATCTCCTTAAGGTGATAAGCAACTTCGTCAAAGTCTCAGGATACAAAATCAACGTGCAAAAATCACAAGCATTCCTATACACCAATAACAGACAAACAGAGAACCAAATCATGAGTGAACTCCCATTCACAATTGCTACAAAGAGAATTAAATACTTAGGAATACAACTTACAAGGGGTGTGAAGGACCTCTTCAGGGAGGGCCTTTTAAGAAAGTATAAGAAACTGTCGAGACAGGCCTGCTTCAGAGATCAATAGTACATTTGTATAATTGGAGAATTAGAGGCAAGGTATTGGGTCTCACTGAAACTAAATCGTCTTAATTGGATCTTGAGTGGTTTTGTCATAAAAACTTATTGATCTTTACCACTTTCCACCCAGAAACTAAAACACCAAATGGAACAACTCCATATGAGTTCATTCTTTCAATTAGAGCACTCTACCTTATGAAGATTTAGAAATTAGTTGTTGAATCTTTTATGAAATATAAGGTGCTTACAGCTTGGTACTTTCTTCAGGTAAATATAACTTCAAACGTCCCAGTTTTTCTGAAACTAGCAACTATTTTATTAGGGCTCAATTTATTATATTGACTCATTTAGTGGGAAGACCTCTGGCATTCTAAACAATTTTGAACATACTCATAAACCTAGAAAATCAGCAAAAAAGCTACCCAAATGCCAAAGTAATACTTTAAAGTACAAGCACTTAATTCCATAAGAAAGGATTTATTCAGCCACTACAAACTCTTTATATACTACACAAAATTATATCCAGGCTCTGAAAACATTTTCTTTCCCAGATCGATTGCAATTACCTTCTTTTAAACAACCATCAGTGATTACCTAATTTCTAAAACAGCCCTCCTAACTGGTCTTCCTGTTTCTACTTGTTCCTTCTTACTTTTTTCTCAACACAATGTTCAGGGTTATTTTTTAAAAATGTAAGGCTCCATCATGTCACTCCTAAACTCAAAACTCTCCAATGCTTTCTCCATTCAATCAGAATAAAAGCCAATTTTGAAATGTCTAAGGCCCTAAATCACCTGGACTCTGATTACTTCTTGATATTATCCCTTTTCCTTTCTCCTTGCCTCACTCTTCTAAAAGCATGTGGACTTTCTTGCTGCTCCTTGAACCCAACAAGCTTGCTTCTACCTTAGAGTCGTTTCCGTGGGTGTTCTGTCTACATCGAGAGCTCTTCCCTTCCATTTCTGCACAATTCCCTCCTTCACTGCTTTCAGGTGTTTGCTCAAAAGTCAATATCTGAATAAACGTTCCCTGAGCCAGATGTTTTTAATTATATTACCCTTATTATCCCCGAAACCTCCATTCCCTTTCCTACTTTGTTTTCCTCTGTAGCATTTATCAATATATGAGATACCATCTATTTTATTTGGCAAGTGTCTGTCTTGCATCATTTGAATATAAGCTTCATAAAAACATAGATTTTCTTTTTCTTTTTTGGTTGCTGCTGTATCCCAAAAAAATATAGGCCAGTGCCTGACACATACATGCAATATATACTTTTGCATAGAAAGGGAAGAAAATAAAAAAGGAAGTGAGGAAGAAACAAAGACAGGAAGAATATTTCCGTATGTGCAGCACTTACATGTATATATATGATATACAGATATTATTCAAGTTTTGCTGCCAAATTAAACTGTCTAAAAGGTTATTTTATAAGTATTTTGAAAAAAATCTAATGGATGCCTGATAATTTCAGGATGAAACGTTTAGCAAACTTTTTCACTATACTGTCGCATTCTGCCACATACACAATAAATTCCCTAAACACGCCATACCCATTCACATATTACTCCAGATACACCTAATTATTTACAGCTTCATAAATACAAAGTAGTATTTCAAACATTAGTGCTTTACATAAGATGTTCTTACTTCCAGGAAGCCAATTTCCCTTGCACTTCAGTTAAAGAACTCTTATTTGCATGTCCTAGTAAGTCCTTTCAGAATTCATTTTAAAATTTTCTTGGCCGGGCGCAGTGGCTCAACGCCTGTAATCCCAGCACTTTGGGAGGCCGAGGCGGGCGGATCACGAGGTCAGGAGATTGAGACCATCCTGGCTAACACGGTGAAATCCCGTCTTTACTAAAAATACAAAAAATTAGCCGGGCGTAGTGGTGGGCGCCTGTAGTCCCAGCTATTTGGGAGGCTGAGGCAGGAGAATGGCGTGAACTCAGGAGGCGGAGCTTGCAGTGAGCTGAGATTGCACCATTGCACTCCAGCCTGGGCGACAGAGCCAGACTCTGTCTCAAAAAAAAAATTTTTTTTTCTTTTTAAAATTTTCTGGGTACAGATTAGTTTTGTACATATTTTTGGAGTGTAGGGGATATTAGTATACAGGCATACAACGTGTAATGGTCAAATCTGGGTAATTGGGACTCTTTACTGCCTTTATGATTGTCATCCGTGCTTACCTCTGTCACAGCAATAATACTCATTATTTCAAATTCATTTGTGTCTCTAGTATACTAAGCAGTAATACACCCCATTTTAATCACCTTCTTCCTTTCCTGGTAAATCCTATAGTCCCACTACAATACTTGAGATAAATCAGTCTGTAATTTTACTAAGTGAATAAAAAAATAAGTAAAAGGATTCCTTTTTGAATGACAAGTTATATTTATTTAGGTGAACAAGATAGAGTAGCATTAGTACATGATAAAAGTGTTTCATATCGCTGGGAAACAGACATTGTTTAATAAACATTAGCCATTTTAAGAAAAAAAACTTACATTAAACCACATAATGAAATAAAGTACATGCTAATTAAAGATTTTAATATAGGTAATAAATACATTAAGATATTAAAGATTAAATCCGTTTTTCAAATCTTGCAGTAGAGAAAGCTTTCATGAAAATGACACCAAAGGGAAATTCACAAAAGACTAATAGATTTTTTTACTATGTAAAATTTTTATGCATCGAAAAATAAAAACAAATGTACCATATTCAAAAAGAAACATGTAAGAGTAAAAGCCATAATGATCTTATTATGTAAGATCCTGTATGAGTAAGTTAAAAAGTATTCCATGTAGAAAACAAGGAACATGAACACATAATTCTTTTTTTTTATACTTTAAGTTCTAGGGTACATGTGCACAACATGCAGGTTTGTTACATATGTATACATGTGCCATGTTGGTGTGCTGCACCCATTAACTCGTCATTTACATTAGGTATATCTCCTAATGCCATCCCTCCCCCCATCCCCATCCCACGACAGGCCCCAGTGTGTGATGTTCCCCTTCCTGTGTCCAAGTGTTCTCATTGTTCAATTCCCACCTATGAGTGAGAACATGCGGTGTTTGGTTTTTTGTCCTTGCGATAGTTTGCTGAGAATGATAGTTTCCAGCTTCATCCATGTCCCTACAAAGGACATGAACTCATCCTTTTTTATGGCTGCAAAGTATTCCATGGTGTATATGTGCCCCATTTTCTTAATCCAGTCTATCAATGATGGACATTTGGGTTGGTTCCAAGTCTCTGCTATTGCGAATAGTGCCGCAGTAAACATATGTGTGCATGTGTCTTTATAGCAGCATGATTTATAATCCTTTGGGTATATACCCAGTAATGGGATGGCTGGGTCAAATGGTATTTCTAGTTCTAGCAGGGATGCCCTCTCTCACCACTCCTATTCAACATAGTGTTGGAAGTTCTGGCCAGGGCATTCAGGCAGGAGAAAGAAAGAAAGGGTATTCAGTTAGGAAAAAAGGAAGCCAAATTTTCCCTGTTTGCAGATGACATGATTGTATATCTAGAAAACCCCATCGTCTCAGCCCAAAATCTCCTTAAGCTGATTAGCAACTTCAGCAAAGTCTCAGGATACAAAATCAATGTGCAAAAATCACGAGCATTCTTATACACCAATAACAGACAAACAGAGAGCCAAATCATGAGTGAACTCCCATTCACAATTGCTTCAAAGAGAATAAAATATCTAGGAATCCATCTTACAAGGGGTGTGAAGGACCTCTTCAAGGAGAACTACAAACCACTGCTCAACGAAATAAAAGAGGATACAAACAAATGGAAGAACATTCCATGCTCATGGATAGGAAGAATCAATATCGTGAAAATGGCCATAGTGCCCAAGGTAATTTATAGATTCAATGCCATTCCCATCAAGCTGACAATGACTTTCTTCACAGAATTGGAAAAAACTACTTTAAAGTTCATATGGAACCAAAAAAGAGCCCGCATCGCCAAGACAATCCTAAGCCAAAAGAACAAAGCTGGAGGCATCATGCTACCTGACTTTAAACTATACTACAAGGCTACAGTAACCAAAACAGCATGGTACTAGTACCAAAACAGATATAGACAAATGGAACAGAACAGAGCCCTCAGAAATAATACCACATATCTACAACATCTTTGACAAACCTGACAAAACAAGAAATGGGGAAAAGGATTCCCTATTTAACAAATGGTGCTGGGGAAACTGGCTAGCCATATGTAGAAAGCTGAAACTGGATCCCTCCCTTACACTTATACAAAAATTAATTCAAGATGGATTAAAGACTTACATGTTAGACCTAAAACCATAAAAACCCTAGAAGAAAACCTAGGCAATACCATTCAGGACATAGGCATGGGCAAGGACTTCATGTCTGAAACACCAAAAGCAATGGCAACAAAAGCCAAAATTGACAAATGAGATCTAATTAAACTAAAGAGCTTCTGCACAGCAAAAGAAACTACCATCAGAGTGAACAGGCAACCTGCAGAATGGGAGAAAATTTTTGCAATCTACTCATCTGACAAAGGGCTAATATCCAGAATCTACAAAGAACTCAACAAATTTACAAGAAAAAAACAAACAACCCATCAACAAGTGGGCGAAGGATATAAACAGACACTTCTCAAAAGAAGACATTTATGCAGCCAACAGACACATGAAAAAATGCTCATCATCACTGGCCGTCAGAGAAATGCAAATCAAAACCACAATGAGATACCATCTCACACCAGTTAGAATGGCAATCATTGAAAAGTCAGGAAACAACAGGTGCTGGAGAGGATGTGGAGAAACAGGAACACTTTTACACTGTTAGTGGGACTGTAAACTAGTTCAACCATTGTGGAATACAGTGTGGCGATTCCTCAAGGATCTAGAACTATGAACAGATAATTCTTTAAAAAATATAGATGGCTGCAAAAAAAATGTAAGAGTACAGCTATCTCTTCAATATATTGATTTTCTTTCTTTTGGGTATATACCCAGAAGTGGGATTGTTGGATTATGTGGTTGTTCAATTTTTAGCGTTTTGAGCAACCTCCAAACTGTTCTCCATAGTGGTTGCACTAATTTACATTCCTACCAACAGTTTTATGAGGGTTCCCTTTTCTTCTTATTTTTATTATACTTTACGTTTTGGGATACATGTCCAGAACGTGCAGGTTTGTTACATAGCTATACATGTACCATGGTGGTTTGCTGCAACCATCAACCCGTCATCTACATTAGGTATTTCTTCTAATGTATTGCTTGTCTTTTGAATATAAACCATTTTGACTGGGGTAAGATGATATCTCATTGTAGTTTTGATATGCATTTCTCTGATGATCAGTGATGCTGAGCAAATTTTCATATGCCTATTTTCCATTCATATGTCTTGGGAAATGTCTATTGAAATCTTTTGCCCATTTTCTGATAGCAATTTAAGACTTTTCCTATAGAGTTGTCTGAGCTCCTATATTGTGGTTATTAATCCCTTGTGAGACGGGTAGTTTGCAAATATTTTCTTCCATCCTGTGGGTTGTCTCTTCACTTTGTTGATTGTATCCTTGACTGTGCAGAAGCAACCTAAATGTTTATTGACAGATGAATAGGATAAAGAAAATGTGGTACATATACCCAACGGAGTACTATTCAGCCATAAAAAACAATGAGATCTAGTCGTTTGCAACAACATGGATGGAACTGTGTATTATTTTAAGTAAAATAAGCCAGGCACAGAAAGACAAACATTGCATATTCTCACTTACTTGTCAGATCTAAAAATTAAAACAATTGTACCCATGGACATAGAGAATAAAAGAATGGTTACCAGATGCTGGAAAGGGTAGTGGAAGGCTGGACTTGGGGTGGGGATGATTAACAGGTACAAAATAAATAGAAAGAATAAATAAGACCTACTATGTGATAGCACAATAGGGTGACTACAGTCAATAATAGCTGAATTGTACGTTTTAAAATAAAGAATATAATTGGATTGTTTGTAACTTAAAGAATAAATGGTCGAGGGGATGAATACCCAATTCCTCATGATGTGCTTACTTCACATGGTACCCCTTAAGTATATAGATCTACTATGTACTCATAAAAATAAAAAATAAAATATATAGATGGTAATAAATACATAATGTGGACTCCAAATACAAATCAAAGAATACACAAATTTAAGGGATGTCTTTTTTCACCTATCTAACTTACTAAAAAATTAATGAATTATACCTAATGCTGGATATAATATGGAGAAAGAGTGGGTAGAAACATCTAGACCATGTTTTCAATGCAATTTGATAGTGTTTGTCATCTTAAAAATATGTATTGCCATGAAATCCAGACATCATAATTTATCATAAACATGAGCTAGTATCCAAAAAGTTCAGCACACTGATATTCATAATCCGGAAAATCATAAATGAATTGTCCAGCATTTAGGTATTCATTAAATAGATTGGTATATCCACTCACTGGAATATTAACACAGAGGCAGTACAGCATTGTGGCTAAAAGTCAAACTGACGTATATCTAACTCCGAGCCTTGCCATGTACTATCTGTGGGCCTTTGCACATTTTTCTTAACTTCTTAGCTTCAGTGGTCCCATATATAAAATGGAAATAATACTAGAACATAATGCATAAGTTTGTAGAGAAGATTAAATACATCAATGTTTATAAACCACACAGCACAGTGATGCATAATAAGTACTATACAATATTATTAAAATATTGAGGAGAAATATTTCATGACTTGGAAATATATTTGCACTTTATTATGGGGGAAAGCATTATAAAATAGATAAAAAAATTTTTATTGAAATATATATGTCTGAAAACATTTAATCCATATTATTGTCCATATCTGGATTTTTTGAGTATAAGCTTTCCTCTTCATAAAGCAGTATGACTCTTAAAACACAAATACAAGAATATTTCAGGTGTATCAATTAATCAGTTGACTTAGTAATAATTTACCTATTATATATGAATGGTTTCTATGCTGGGATTGAAAAATCAGGAATTAGAAAACAGGAGATTTAATGTCCATATGGATGTCTATACAGACCACACTTTTCTGCTTTCTTCTAGAAATTTTATATTTTATGGTCCATAATTTTTTGGAATTAATGTTTGCTTATGGTCTGAGGAAATGGTCCACTGTAATGTCTTTCATGTGAATATCTAACATTTCAGTAGGTTCTGTTGAAAACACTTCTTTCTCCATTGAATTATCTGATTTGACTGATCTGTTAAAAACCTGACTATGTATCTATTGGGCTATCTGTTCTTGACTCACTATTGTGTTCCCTTGGCCTATGTCTTTATTTTTGTGCCAATGCCACAGTACCTTCATCACAGTCACTTTATAATAAATCTTAAAAGCATCCTCAAATTTATCCCTTTTCAAAGTTTTTTGGCTAGTCTAGGTTCCTTGCCTTTCTGTGTATGTTATAAAATGGACTTGACAATTTGTGCAAAAAAAATGCCTGCTGGGATTTTGATTGGAAATACATTGAATCTATTGATCAGTTTGGAAAAAATGGTCATCATGAGAGCTTGTTTTGAGGTTTTAGCAGGAGAGTGCAGCTTGATTGAAGAACAGTTATCTTCTATTGGAGAAGGTCATCCTGTTCAACCAAGCAGGTAGCTTTAGGAAGGACATACATGGAGTAATGAGGAAATAAGGGGACAACTGCATCGTCAGCTAGATAAGTCAAATTAATTTTGAAAATCAGTGAGTGACTGATGTCACAGCCAGATCACCCTCATATATTAACCAAGAATGGTCATCTTAACAATATTGAGATTTCTAATCCTTGAATATGGTAGAGACCATTTAAAAAATAATAGTCCACACTAATTTTCTACACTGAAGAGATGAATAATGTTAAAAAAGAAAATTATTTAAATTTCTGTTCCTTAAACATCCAATATTCTCAAGTGATAAATTATCTATATTAATTCTCTAACTGAGGAGTGTCCAGGTAATTAAAGTGCCAAGCATTAAGAAAAACAATGAATGCTTGTCTCTGTGACATGTTTTCTACTCATCTCCACCATATGTTGATTATCCTTATTCTTCACATGGTTACCTCCTACTCATCCTTTTAAATTCATTTCTCTGTTTCCTCCTCCATGGAGCTCCCCACTCCCTCAGGCTCCTGAGTCAGTTACTATCCTCATGCTAGTATCTCCATTTCTGTGCCTTTTTTCCTACCCATTGGAACCATCAAAAGTTGCTCTGTTGACACACATAGCTAGCCTAAAGTGTTGGTAAATTATGCCTCTGAGCAACCTCAATGTTTTTTGAAAGTTCCATCACAGTTCCAATGCAAAGATTTGAGACAGATTTTATACCTTTGGTAGGGTTTAACACATGACTAATTTCCATTCAACTATTGTGATATCTTACTTATGACCATATCCCTCCTTATCGTCATTCATTCTTTGTACCCATTCTCCAACTAGTGCTTTGTGCTTTCCAAATAAGCTATATACACTCAGATTTTTATTTTTCTTAATGTTTTATATTTTGGTTTCCTATAAACTTATCAGTTTGAAAGTCAATATATGTTACCTGAGAATATTGGATACTTCAGGAACACAGATTTAAATAATTTAATAAAGATTACAATTTTAAAATTAAAATTAAAGAAAATTAAAGAATTTTTGAGATTAAAATATATATGTCCATGAGCTAGACAAAGATTTCTTAGATACAAATTTATTAAAAGTGAGTTTTTAAATGACAAATTGAACTTGTTCAAAATTGAAAACCATTGTTTGTCAAAAGACACCATTACAAAAATTAAAAGACGACATCAGTAAAAATGGCAGAGTAAGTAAATACAAACTTTGGCCCTCCATAAAAGCAACAACAACAAAATCTAGGAAAGAACTATCTGATTCAACTTTTACAAACTTTATAAATTAAGTAAACTATAGCAGCAACCTGGGGAATCGTTATTCAAGAAAGAAGGCTTATTTTTGGTAATTACAGCTTTTTTTTCTTTTTTATTTTTTCTTTCTTTTCTTTTATTATTTATTTATTGAGACAGGGTCTCATCACTATGTTGTCTAGGCTGGTATCAAATTCCAGAGCTCAAGAAATCCTCCTGTCTCAGACTTCCAAGTAGAAGGGATTATAGGAACGTGCCACCACATTCAGAACATTTTGTGATGTTTTACATTACACCAATCCCATTATCCATCATCCACTTGCCAGCTCAGCAGAAAGACCAGTGCACATTCCTGGTACCAAAGAGAGAAGATCAGACGACATTCAAAAAAATCAGAACTAATTTCACGTTGTCACATGCCTGGGACTCTCTCGAAGAGTTCAAAGGCTTGTCTTTATTTTTGCTAAGCCCTAACTGGCCTAGTCTAATGCTGCATCCCAGAGTTCATAGGTCAAACATATGTATAGGCTAATGGCTTACGTTGCTGTTGCCTGAGGCAATTGATAATAGTTGGTGCAAACAATAGACAAAACGAAAATCTTGGGAGGAAAGGCTGGCAAGACAAATATCTGTAAAGGCTTGAAACACTGCAGTATATTTTGGATAATCTATAAGTCAACGTGCATGCTCAGGGTTGTGTGTGCTCACAAAAGGCCTAAGAAGATAATAAGCTCTAATTCACTGCTTAACTTGAAGCTATATAAAAGTATGAAGTGACAGCAAATTCAGAGTTGTAAATTATTAATTTGAGTTTTAAGGACATGATCCAAAACAGATACAAAGCCTTGAGGCTAAGACTATGGTTTTGCTTGTTTTTGTTCATTAGTGACAGGCATTTACGGAAGCCTCTGTTCTACTATTAGCTGGAGTAAAAAAAACAAAACCATAACCATAGCAATGAACTAAACGACAACAAAAAAACTGTCTAGGGAAATAAAGTATGAAAAGCATGGCTTGCCAATTTGAGAAAATAAATAGAAATTATAAAACACAAATAAAATAAATATATGGAGTTGAAAAGTAGTGACTAAAAGGAAAAATTCACTAGAGGAGCTCAAAAGCAGATTTGAGCAAGCAAAAGAAAGATTCAACTGAACTGAAGACAGATAAACTGAAATTAGCCAATCTGAGTAACAGAAATAGTAAAAAGAATGAAAAAAATGAACACAGCCTGAGACCAGTGGGATACCATCAAGTAGAAAAACATACACATAATAAATACCCAGAAGAAGAAAAGAGGCAGAAATAATATATTAAAAATAGACCAGCAAAAACTTACCAATTAGATGCAAATAATTAATCTACACATTTAAGCAGCTCAATAAACCCTAGGTAAGATGAATTCAATGACATCTGTATTGAAACACATTATCAAAAGGCAGCAAGAGAATCATAAAGGCAGCAAGAGAGAAGTAACTCATCATGTACAAGGAATCGTCAGTAAGATTAAAAGCTTATTTCTAACAGAAATCATAATTGCCTGAAGACAGTGGAATGACATATTCCAAGTGCTGAAAAAACTCCTATCATCCAAAAATTGTATATTAATCATAACTTTTCTTAAAAATTAAGAAGAAATTTAAACATTCCAAGAGAAACAAAAACAGATTGTTCATTCCTAGCAGTGCTGTTCTACATGAAATGCTAGACAAACTGTTTCAGACTGCAATAAGAAACACTAGAAGATAACTTGAATCTACCTGAAGAAGGGAAGAATACCAACAAAGAAGACCACATATGAAAACATACTAGTATTAATATACTTTGGGTTTTAAATTCTTTTATTCCTACATGATTTAAAATATACTACATAAAAATAACTATGAATTTATTTTGATAGGGGTACAGTGCATATAAATGTAATTTTTCCTAATAACCACGTAAGAGGGGGCAGAGGTATATGGATGCAGTTTTGGATACTATTAAAACTGAGTTGGTATCAATGTAAATAAGATTGTTGCAAACTAAAAATAGTAATTCCCAGGGGAACCACTCAATAAGTAATTTTTTAAATTATACAGTAAAACAAGAAGAAAATCAAAATGATATACGAGAAAATATCAGTGTAACATAAAAGAAGGCAGTAATGAAGGAACTGAGGAATAAACAATATAAGACATACAGAAAACAGCAAAATGACAGTCTTTCATTAACAGTAGTTACATTAAATATAAATGAATAAAATTATCCAATTAAAAGCAATGACAGGCAGAATGGACTAAAAAAAGATGACAAAAACAATTTCTCTCTACAAGACAGTCACTTTAAATGCAAATACACAAGCAATTCAAAAGTAAAAATATAGAAAATATGTTCTATGCTAATATTTGTTTAGTAAATCTGAAAATGAAACTAGAGTAGCTATACAAATATTAGACAGAATAAACTTTAAGACAGAAATTATTACTTGAGACGAAGAAGGATGTTATATAATTAAAAATAGATAATTCATCAGGAAGATATAATAATTATAAATGCATATGCAGCTAGTAATACAGCCTCAAAATACATGAAGCCAAAACTAACAGAATTTAAGTGAGAAACAGTTCAAACTAACATTACTGAAGACTTCAATACCCCCATTCAACAAGGAATAGAAAAACTAGACAGATAATCAAATAAACATAAGACTTAAAGAACATTATATAACAACTATACCTATATGTAACTGGTATCTATAGATCATTCAATCCAAAAAGAACATATTTGGATAATTCATAAATATGTTATAACTAAAACAATCTATTCCCAATTAATCAATAAGACAAGGAAGAAATTATAATGGAAATTAGACGATACTCTGAAAAGAATAAAAACCAAGACTAAAATACAATATACATACCAAACTTTGGAGATTCAGGAAAGCAGTGCTCAAGGAAATTTCTTAGCTGGAAATGCTTTTATTTAAAAATAATTAAGATCTTAAATCAATACCTAACTTTACACCTGACAAAACTAGAAAAAGAGCAAACTCAACCCCAAACTAAAGAAAGGAAGGATGAATGTTAGAACAGAAATAAATGATATAGCTAACTAAAAAAATAATAAGTATGATCACAAAAAGCAATAGTTGGTTCTTGGAAAGGTAAACACAGTTGACAAAACTTTAGCTATTCTGACCAAGAAATGAGAGAGAGACAGAAAGAGTGAGAGAGAGAAAGAGAGAAGAAGAAAAAGGAGGAGGAGGAAGAAGAGGAAGTAAAAGGAGGATGAGAAAGGAAGAGGAAGGAAGCAGGGAGGAAGAGGAGAGAAGAGAGAGACGGACAAGACTCAAATTGTTAAAATCAGGAATGAAGTGGGGAACATTACCAACCACCTTACGGAAGTATTGTTAAACATGCACTTAACATATGACCCAGCAATTTGAATTTGGGGTATTTATCCAAAGTAAACGAATATGAATTTCCACGTAAATCTTACAAGCTAGTACAGTTTGAATATTCATCATCTGAAAATCCAAAATCTGAAATGATTCAAAATTCAAAACTTTTAAGGCATTGATACGATGCTCAAAGAAAATGCTCACTGGAGCATTTTAGACTTCAAATTTTTGGATTAGGAATGCTCAGCCAGTAAGTTTAAATGCAAATTTTGTAAAATCTGAAATTTGAAACACTTCTGTTCCCAAGAATTCTGGATAAGGGATACTTATCCTGTATTTATAGCAGCTTGATTAATAATAGCTGAATATATGAACTATCCCAAAGCTCCATCAGTTTTTAAAGGGATAAAGAACATGTTAAATTGATAGAATAGCAACTATGGAAGAAAACTCAAAAACATTATGTTAAATTAAAGAAACCAGATACATAAGATAACATATATAATTTCATTTAAATTATATCCTAAGTAAGTCAAATCATTAGTGACAGAAAGATCAGAGATTGGTTGTGTCAAGAGGTGGAGATTGATTGCGAAGCAGAAAGAGGGATGAGGAAATTTTCTAAATCATTATTATGGTGATGACATAATGTCTTTATACACAGAAAAAAACTCATTGACATGCACTGAAAATTCATCAGTTTTAAAACTATACCCCACTGTAATCTTAGCACTTTGGGAGGCCAACGTGGCTGATTGCCTGAGCTCAGGAAGTTGAGACCAACCTGGACAACATGGTGAAACCCCGTTTCTACTAAAAATACAAAAAAAAAAAAGTTAGCTGAGTGTGGTGTACATGGCTGTAGTTTCATTTACTCAGGGGACTGAGGCAAGAGAATTGCTTGAATCTGGGAGGTGGAGGTTGCTGTGAGCTGAGATTGCGCCACTGAACTCCAGCTTGGGCAAAAGCAAGACACTGTCTGCCCCCCCCAAAAAAAAATCCTATACTGCAATAAAACTGTTAAAAATATCACTTACAAATTCTCCCATCAAAGTAGATACCTACCCTTTGACAATGTGAGTTTGCCACTATTTTAATCAAAAGATGGATTTTATTTCCCCACAACTTGGTTTTGGGCTGGATCACATAATTTGCTTTGGCCAGAGATACAACGAATGATACATATTCAGATACTTAAAGAGTTCTGCATTTGGTATTGCCCCCAACTTACTGCTGAGACCATGAAACTATCATGTGATGGAGCCCAGGCAAACTTACTGGGTGATGAGACAATCATCATCCCAGCTGACACTAGAGTCCTACAGTCTTATCAATATATTCTTCAGCCCCAGCTGACCCAGGCTAAATATAAGTGATCACTCAGCCAACTCACATAACCTCAGAAACAATAAATCTTGGTATTTTAAACCAAGGACTCACAATCATGATGGAAGGCGAAAGGCACATCTTACACAGCAGCAGACAAGAGAGAGTGAGAGCCAGGCGAAAAGGGAAACACCTTATAAAACCATCAGATCTCATGAGACTTATTCACCACCATGAGAACAGTATGGGGGAACCACCCCCATGATTTGATTACCTCCCACCAGGTCCCTCCCACAGTATATGGGAATTATGGGAGCTACTACTCAAGATGAGATTTTGGTGGGGACACAGCCAAATCATATCGTTTTACCCCTGGCCCCTCCCATATCCCATGTCCTCACATTTCAAAACCAATCATGTCTTCCCAGCAGTTCCTCAAAGTCTTAACTCATTTCAGCATTAACTCAAAAAGTCCACAGTCCAAAGTCTTATCTGAGACAAGGAAAGTCCCTTCTGTCTATGAGCCTGTAAAATTAAAAGCAAGTTACTTAGTTTCTAGATACAGTGGGGGTACAGGCATTGGATAAATACTCCCATTCCAAGTGGAAGAAATTGGCCAAAAGGAAGAAGCTAAATTCCCCATGCATGTTGAAATCTAGCAGGGCACTCAAATCTTAAAGCTCCAAAATGATCTCCTTTGATTCCATGTCTTACAACCAGGTCACGCTGATGCAAGATGTTGGCTCCCATGGACTTGGGAAGCTCCACCCTTGTGGCTTTTCAGGGTACAGTCCCACCTTTGCTGCTTTTATTGGCTGGCATTGAGTGTCTGCAGCTTTTCCAGGTGAACAGTGCAAGCTGCCAGTGAATCTACAATTTGGGGGTCTGGAGGATGGTGGCCCTCTACTCACAGCTCCACTAGGCAGTGCATCAGTAGGGACCCCACGTAGGGGTCAATCCCACATTTCCCTTCTGCACTGCCCTACCAGGGGTTCTCCATGAGGGCCCTACCCGTGCAGCAAACTTGTTCCTGGACATCCAGGCATTTTCATACATCTTCTGAAATCTAGGCAGAGGTTCCCAAACCCCAATTCTTGATTTCTGCGCACCTGCAGGCTCAACACCACATGTAAGCTGCCAAGGCTTGGGGCTTGCAACATCTGAGGCCATGGCTCAAGCTGTACCTCGGCCCCTTTTAGCCATGGCTAGAGCAGCTAGGAAGCAGGACACCAAGTTCCTAGGCTGCACATAACAGGGGTGACCTGGGCCTGGCCCACAAAACCATTTTTTCCACCTAGGCCTCCGGACTTGTGATGAGAGGGGCTGCCACAAAGTTCTCTGACATGCCCTGGAGACATTTTCCCTATTGTCTTGGAGATTATCATTTGGCTCCTCATTACTTATGCAAATTTCTGCAGCTGGCTTGAATTTCTCATCAGAAAATTGTTTTTTTCTTTTCTGTCGTATCATCACACTGCAACTTTTCCAAAATGTTATGCTGTTTCCCTTTAAAACTGAATGCTTTTAACAGCACCCAAGTCACCTCTTGAATGCTTTGCTGCTTAGAAATTTCTTCCACCAGATACCCTAAATCATCTTCCTCAAATTCAAAGTTCCACAAATCTCTGGGGCAGGGGCAAAATGCCACCAGTCTCTCTGCTAAAATACAGCAAGAGTCACGTTTACTACAGTTCCCAACACGTTCCTCATCTCCATCTGAGACCACATCAGCCTGGATTTCATTGTCCTTATCATTATCAGCATTTTGGCCAAAGCCATTCAAAAAGTCTCTAGGTAGTACCAAACTTTCCCACATTTTCCTGTTTTCTTCTGAGCCCTCCAAACTGTTCCAACCTCTGCCTGTTACCCAGTTCCACATTTTTGACTATCTTTAAAGCAGCACCCCACTCCTGGCACCAACTTACTGTATTACTCCACTTTCACACTGATAAAGACATACACAAGGCTGGGTAATTTATAAAGAAAAAGAGGTTTAATGGACTCACAGTTCCATGTGAGTCATAATCATGGCAGAAGGCAAAAGGCACATCTTACATGGTGGCAGACAAAAGAGAATGAGAGTCAAGCAAAAACAGAAACACCTTATGAAACCATCAGATCTTGTGAAACTTATTTACTATCACGAGAACTGTACGGGGGGAACCATCCCCATGATTCAGTTACCTCTCATCGGGTCCCTCCCACAACATGTGGGAATTATGGGAGCTACAAGTCAAGATGAGATTTGAGTGGGGACACAGGAAAACCATATCAACCCTGTCCTACTCATCTGAAAGGGTGAATATATCGCTACCCAGTACAATGTTACTTGGAAGTCATGCAACTAATAACATCATTATTCTCTTCCTAGTGCCTCCCAATTGTCCTGATGGAAAGGGACTTGTCATAGGTGAGTTTCATTTTCTGTTGTCAACATCATGTTTACTGGAGTTTAGATTACAAGATAAATCATACGGTTTAGGTGTACAGTTCTGAATTTAAATATGCATTCAGTTCTGTACCTCTACCAAATACAGAATATAGAATATTTCCATCACTTCAAAACATTATCTTGTACCACTCTGTGTTAATTTTCCAACCCTACTGTCATCTTTTAGTAACCAGACACAAAAATATAATAGGAAAAATTATACAGTCAGAAAGTAGAATGGAATTTTTACAGGATTTCTTGTTTAATAGGTATGGAGATTCTGTTTGGAATCAAAATTTTATGAAATTGGATATTGGTGATGGTTGTACAACATTATAAATACACTTAATGCCACTGAATTGTACACAGATAACAATGGTTAAAATGGTAAATTTTATGTTATATACATTTTACCATAATAAAAATCATATTTGCCTTATTTTAAATTTATGTAAATTGAATCACATAGGGTATACTTTGCTATGGCTGGATTATTTTGCTCAGTGTTATTTGTACAGTTCATCTATGTCAGTACATATAGTTGGAGTCCATTTATATTCATTCTGTTCTGTGAATATAGCATGATTTACATATTCAGTTTATTGCTAATAAACATTTTAGCTGTTTCCAGTGCTGGTCTATACCACATAATGCTGCTATGAAGCAATATTTCAGATTCCAAAATAGGAAAAAAAACCTTTAGCTTTTGCCACCACAAATTGTAGATAAATGAAATCAATTACCATAATTCTCAGTCAATAATTTCAGAGATTACTGAGTCAGCATAAGCAATCATAAAGTGTCCTATGTATATTTATTAATATACTTGATTTAATTATTTCTAAGTAACTTTTAGCCTATACCCATTTTTATTTTTACCCTTGTTCATACTTGATTGGTATAAATGTGTGAGAATATTAAGGTATCTTCCCTAGATTCTTGCTTTTGTCCCAAATACCACATTACTGCACTCTAAAAATTAGGTTCAAACTTCAAGGGGAGTGAGTATATTTTGCTGGAACAGTTTGCTCTGTTGCCCAGGCTGGAGTGCACTGGTGCGATCTTGGCTCACTGCAACCTCCACCCCCCGGATTCAAGCGATTCTCCTGCCTCAGCCTCCCGAGTAGCTGGGACTATAGGTGCACAGCACCATGCTTGGCTAATTTTTGTATTTTGAGTAAAGAGGGTTTCACCATGTCGACCAGACTGGTTCTAAACTCCTGACCTCAAGTGATCCACCTGCCTTGGCCTCGCAAAGTGCTGGGATTACAGACATGAGCCACCATGCCCAGCCCTCAAAATCTTGTTTCAAGATTCAGACAAGTACTGTACTTGTATGATATATTTATGTAAGTGTTATAATAATGGAGACTTACATATTTTACATATACATACATGTAGTGTTTTGGTTAATTGTTAAATATATCTGTCCTCAGGTTGAAAAGTACTTTATATAGTCTTGTGATTTTTAGAATTCTTCTAAATTTTGATTCCAGGACTGTATTTTACAAGACAGGTTGTCAATGCAACCCTGTCAAATTTATATAGAGAGACACAAATCTAATTTTCGTTTTTTTCAGGTTTTATAAAATTGCCTCTTTAGACTAAAAAAAGTACCAACTTTTTGGAAAGCATTTTATTCACTCAAATTAGCTTCTGAACCTTATTGCATCCACTTTAGGCTAAATCTGCTAAGTTAACATTGGCATGTCTTTGCAAGCACTTCCATGATGATGGTTTGGAAAAGATGTGTTGACTTTCAATTCTAAAGTTACTCAATGTGGAATCCCTGATATGCCTCGCCACAGCATCATTCATCATCTGACTAAATTCACATGACTAGAGATAACTATATTAATTAAAAATACTACAAATTTTAACTAGAATAAACAAAGAGAAAGGTAACTCTGCATGACATATAATAGCCAAGACTGCAATTCATGTGTTAGGTATTTATACAGTACTTCATATAGTATTTAATATATGAAACATTGGGTTGAGGGATACTTTTAAATTTTGTTTTCAGCCAGGCACAGTGCTTATGCCTGTAATCCCAGCACTTTGAGAGGCCAAGGCAGGTGCATCATGAGGTCAGGAGTTCAAGACCAGCCTGGCCAAGATGGTGAAACCCCGTCTCTACTAAAAATACAAAAATTAGCCAGGCACGATGGCATGATGGCAGGTGCCTGTAATCCCAGCTACTCGGGAGGCTGAGGCAGAGAATTGCTTAAATCCGTGAGGCGGAGGTTGCAGTGAGCCGAGATCACGCCACTGCACTCCAGCCCGGGCGACAGAGCAAGTCTCTGTCTAAAAAAAATATAAATAAATAAAAATTTTTTAAAAATATTTTTACTGTTAGTACAAGGATGTAAACATGATTAAAGCTGAATGGCTAGGAGGTGAGCTCTAACAACTTAAAACTGAGAAATACACTGCTTTCCCCTTTTCAAATTGGAATGAAATTTAATTTGAATACGCCAATTACCTAGCACTTTGCTATAAAGCATACTAGATCTTGAAAAAAATTCTAACAGGGAAGAAATAAAAATTGCCGACATATGCTATCCTGGCATTCCCATGGATATAAGATGAATTATGATTTTTTGTTTTCATAATATGTAAGTTCATGTTAGTATTCCTAGCTTTGCAATACCTGTGTGACCTGGTTTTATGAGGAATTGTTTCCAGGACCCCTGTAGATACCAAAATCCACAAATCCTCAAGTCTCTTATATAAAATGGTATGCTATTTGCATATAACCTACACACAACCTCCTATACACTTCATCTCTAGATTACTTGTAATACCTACTAAAATATGTAAATGCTCTATAAGTAGTTGTTATACTGTATTGGTTTTACTTGTATTTTTTATTATTATAGTGTTTTTATTGTTTTTTCCTGAATATGTTAAATCTGAAGTGGGCTGAAACCATGGATGCGGAACTCACAAATACTGAAGGGTGACTTTATTTTAAAAAGTGGAAATGTAATAAATTGATAATCAGTCTTTGTGCATTTGCTCATACTGGATTTTAAGTAATTACAGAAACAAGAATACAGAACTTTCTTAGTCTTAAAATAATTATTCATTAGCTTTTCCAGTAATCTTTAAAAGACTAAACCTATTGATAAGTATATTGTTTAAAATTGCATAATTTATTGTCAAATATGAATCGCTAAATATCTTTTCTATAAAATCATTCTGGCATACTTGTAGCTTTTATCAATTAATTATGTCAGCTATTTATTAGCTAAGAGATTGTAACTCCCTGAAATAGCCTCACAAATATAGCCACAGATATCATGGTTATAGACAATAAGCGGTATTTAGTGATTGAAACAATATATATCTTAGCAAATATTCTACACTCTTCACTCTAGCCATGGTTCTGTGGAAAACACATCTGTTTTCTTCTCATCATGTCACATTATCTCTTATATCCACTGGTTCCTCATTAAAAGGATGAAGAAAAACATAGTGCCCTGTATATACAAACTTATACTACAATTCTTGAAGCTTATTAAATTTGCTTATAAATATTTCTTAATGACAAAGCATTATTTCCAGTATATACAGTGCCTCATATGGAGGATGCAATAGCAAAGTTCCCAAGGGTTGTAGAACTATTGCTTACTCTGCTAAATGATCAAGAATAACCTTTATTAAGCAAATTGTGTTTACAGAGATGTTACTCTCTATCCCCACTAATGTTAATTTTCTGATGTCAAATGGATTTGAAAAGTGCGGCTAACTCTAACTCTTGGAAATTAACGGAAAAGATTAAAGATTGTTAACCGTCTATAATAATAAGTAATTTTATTTAACCTAAATATCCTCAAGTATTGCTTAGATTCCTCTTTTATTACATAGCTAAACATGAAAGAATTCTAGACTAAAATATTATTATTTAAAATTATTCTCACATTCTTATGATTGTTTGGTCTTTTATCAACTATTGGCAAAAATATGAAATAACATATATGTCTACCCCAACACTTAATGGCTTAAAATAATAGCCATACATGGGTTAGCTAGACTTGGGCTGATCTTTGCCAGGATCAGTGGAGTCAGTTATGTTCTATGTGTCTCTCATCTTCCTTAGCCTAATAGTTTAGCAGAATAAGTTCATTTCATGGTGACAGAAGAGGCACAACAGAGCAAACAAATACCAAGGCATATTAAAGCCTAGGTTTGGAACTGGCACACTTTTACTATTGTTTCATTCTATTTCTAACTTAAGTTACATGGCCAAGTACAAAGTCAAGGGAGCAGGGAAACACACTCTGCCTTTACAAGAGGAACTATAGAGTCACACAAAAATATTATGGAAATAAGAAGAGATGAAACATTAAGATCAATAATACAATTTACCATAAGTCTTTTCTCTCATTTCAGGCTGTCAGCTGTCAAGTCAACTGGTTCAATTGTGAATCTTTCTAATGTGCTTCTAATAAGATTTATTTAGGAATTTAAATCACAAAAATGTATGTAAAAATAAGAATTCACAAGTTCTCATCAGAGGCTGTGTGGTTTTCTTGGGAATAAGTTTCAACATACCACATCAATGAACTTGGTGGCTTATAGTTTGGTCTGCTCAGGGTATCTATTTATTTACTTTCTGGAAATGAAATGATGCCTGAACCTTAGCTCCAGATAAGAATATTTTTTACTATCAGCTTACTTTTCTTTTTTTCCACTTTGTAATTTTTATCTGTTTAATTAATTATTAAAATGAGGATAGGTCAAGGAGGACATCAATGAATAGAAAATTTTGTGAGCCATAATTGCACATAAACCACGCAACTCTGGAATCTACAAGAATACAGTAGATTATTATTTTTAAAAATCATTTACTTTTTAAATTTCGTGTAGGTGGAGGTATAATTTTCCACTCTATTGACTTTGGACTTGGCCACAAGACTTATTTTGGCCAATGGACAGTGAGAAAACACGATGTTTGAAACAACCAAACAGAAATGTTTAAAGACATTACAAATTTCCATTTGTGTACGTCTTTTCAGTTCTCTACATGAAGTGAACAAATTCCAAATCAGAGCTCATCATTCAGTCTGATGCCTGGAAGAAAAAGATACATGAAACAGACTTGATTCCAACTCATAGCCTGAAGTGAGTGGAGCAATAGGCATGTAACAGGAGACAGAAATAAACTGTCCTTTTGGGACACTGAGATTTGCAGTTGTATCTTATGTATCATCATCTAGCAAAACAGAATAATACACAAGATTCATATATCGGAATGTGGGAATTCTTTATAATTAAGTAGCAGGATGTAACTGAGTGCTAAATTAGTGCAGAACAAAAGAAAATCTGAGAAAACACAGAAGACGAAAAGAAACGAATATTACCTTCTTAATCTCTTCACTGCTAATTTTGTGCCTTGCTTAGGTGTCACTATTGTCCATATTTTATAGAAAATTGAAAAAGTGAGTTAATTAGATCATGTATTTGGATTGCTGGGAAGTCTTTTTTAAAAATACTTTTGTCCTATAATACTAATACCTGGGTACTATGAAACAATAAGTACAACAAACCCCCGTGAGACTCGTTTACCTATGTAACAAACCTTCACATGTATCCCCAACCCAAAATAAAAGTTTAAAAAAAAGAAATATTAAAAATAAATAAATCTGAAAAAATACTAACATAATCTTAATATACCTTAGAAATCCAACATTTTGGTTTTATGCATCATGTTTTAGACGATTTTTTCACAATTAAAAGCAGCCCAAGATAATCATCAGACTCAGTTTTTGATACATTGCTTGCACAATTTGGTATGTTCATGAGCTGTATTTTAGCAACAAACAAATCAATTTCACATTTGGAAGCTTTCACATTAGAGTTAACTGAACTCTGTAGCCTCATTAATCCTTAATCTTAAGAAACAAACAAAACATAAAATGGCAAACAACCTTCCACTTACCATGTACATGTGTTGCACTATTTGAAAGGAAAACTCTAGTATACTTAGCTTTTCATTTGGGGCTCAATGTGACCCATTCTACTTTTCTATTCTTCCACAAGATGAACTTTCATAGGCATTACTAAGAAAAAGTTAAACCACACGATTTGCTAATTTAAACATATTTAAACATTTAATAATTAAATTACCATATACATAGCTTAATATATTTTGTATTATAGATCTTCATTGGTAAGTAGATTACGGTTAAAGGTTCCTATATGTCAGTAGTTCTTAACCTTTAGGGATTAGCCATCCTTTCGAAAATACAAATATAAATGTTCTTTTCTTTAGCAATGGGCTAGGAGCCAGACAAAAATGATTGAGAAAAGAAAACAATGTAGAAAACTCTACATAGCCTTTTAAAAATAGAGCTCAGTGGACACTTTGCTGGCTACTTCCTAGGTAGGATAAATACTGCCCATCTCTTACTAGAAAAACATAGATTTTTAAGTGACCCAATGTTCCTATGAGAATGTACATTATTTCACCTGCTAGAATTCTCTTGTAAAATGTAGAAGAAAAAAATTAATTGAAAAACACATAGATCCATGTCCCTTCATCTAAAACTCACACCTGTAATTCACAGAAAATTACTAGGCTACCAGTCATTTCAGATTTTGATGCTAGGCACAAATTCCCTGCCCGATTTCACTGTATCACTACATGAATATACGTCATTAGCCACATATATTATTTTGAACTGAATTATAGTAAATTATACAGTATTACTGTTCACATAGCTTGAAAAGTGCCTTCTGACTCATTCTTACAACTTATTCTACATAAGAAAATAATAAGTTTAGAAAGATTTAACTATAAAGCATTATTTTTAAAAATCTTTATATGAGGGCAAACATTTGTTAATATTATCTAACCATTGGTCCTCGAAATAAATTATTTGGTAATTCATTTTTGTTTTTTAGAAACTAAAGTCTTAGAGTCAGAATAAAAAAAAAGAAGCCTGCAAACAGAAACAATGTATTTTCAAGTGTTACTTTTCAGATATATTGCAGTGCATTTTAATTTTATAAAGTCAAAAGAATTTATAAGTAAATAAACTATCCAATGTCACTTTCTGCTATCCTGAATAATTATCAATAAAATGCATGTATTCATAATGCTCATTTGAATATGAATGGGAGTCTGTCAGGGAATAGCTTGTATGTCCATTTCAGTTTTACACAATGGGAGGTATGTGATCACACATAACGTACTTCACCAGAATAAGGAGATAAAGCTGTAAGATGTCCCTTGAAATTAAAAGATTTCTCAACACAAAATTCTCAGATTTGTCATCCACAATCGATGTAGATTTGTTTATAAATTGGTTTTAGCAAGACTACTCATGTTAAATTATGCCACATGTAAAATAACACTCCAAACAGTAGGATGGCTGTAGTGTTGGAGAAACAGAACAATCTAAGTTTTAACCTCACTTCTGTGATTGACTAAATTTGACATATTGGGTTATTTAATATTGGAGTGCCCATCTCTTTATCTGAAAAAGGAAAATAATAAGTTAAGAATTCTTACGAATATTAAGTAACATGTTTCTCATCACAATACAGTAGATACCAAAATCATGTCACAGACATGTTGTGTTAGAAAACCAGATCTGATCCAGTGTACAGTGTAGCAATAGGTAGCGGAAGTATAGAAGTTCAAGCCTTTGCCTTTACTTTCAGCTCTTAAAATAGTTCACTTGGCATTTTCCCCCTGGATTCTTTAAATATGCCTTATACTCAGGTGTATACAAATGTGTGCCCCTACCTTGCAACTACTCCTAAAACAGAAATTTGATACCAGGACTGAGTTTGGAGCCCTGAAATCAGTTACTACCAGCAAATTCCTAAGGTCCCCATCAACATGTTTACCTATCTGAAAGGATGCTCCCTTTCTACTTTTTTCTGATGATCTGTATGGATTCTCTTCCTATCACATATTATTGTCCTTTATAGAAACTGTGTTCTATTGTTTGTGTTATATTAGCTCCTGATAACTATTTGTTACAGGATGTGCCTCAGCATTCTTACCTTAAAAAACAATGGGATTCTAATCTCAGAGTCATAGCTGAGTGCGTATACATTCAATGATTTTATAGCTCATGCTGGTTTTCCTATTCATCCATGATTTTTGAAAATAAGGATTTTTTCTAACTACTACTCACTGGTTAAACACCTCAAGCAATCTTTATCTAGGGTACAAGGCTCTAAATATTAACCCTTATTATCCTTCATATTAAGGATATAAATTATCCTTCTATTACTTCCCAAACTCTATTGTAATCTGTTAGTCTATTTTAATACACTGCAGGCCCTGGGAAAACTAGTGAAACTAGGTAAGACCATAACTTTGACAATCACTTGATATACAAGGTAAGATCCAAAAGCAAAAAATTATTTGTTTCAATACTGTGTCTGCTATTCCCTCATTTTTCTTTTATCTATAAATAATGATTGTGAAAACTAACTGATACGGCCCATGTGAAAATGAGTAGCACAGATCCTAGTTCATATAATTAGAATATTTTGAAAGACAGAAACCGGCCCTTATCTTAAAGTGTTTAAAATCCTCTTATGAGAGATATGTAGAACAGCAATCAACCATATCATAATGCAATTAATAAATAATGAGGTGCTAGATGATGAGCTACAGAATTCAGCAAGTAACAAATATTCAGGCAATTTGTCTTTGAGATACATGTGCATACTAGGAATTTAAATATGATGATAAAAATAAATGAGGAAAACACACGATGAAGAAGACCTTACAAAGAGTAATTAGGAAGATGAGATACTAAAATCACTAAAAATGCAATACAGTTATCCCTTTGCATCCATGAATTCCGCATCCATAGTATCAACCAACCAAGGATCGAAAATATTTGGAAAGAAAATTCCTCCTGTATAGACGTTTTTTCTTACCATTATTCCCCAAACAATACAGTATAACACCTTTTTGCATATAGTTTACGAGTAATCTAGAGATAATTAAGGCATATGAGAGGATGTGCATAAGTTATATGCAAATACTATGCCATTTCACATGAAAGACTTGAGTGCCCAATAATTCTGGTATTTGTGCAAGGTCCTGGAAGAAATTCCCCCAGAGATGCTGAGTATTTCATTCTTATTCCTTTTATTAACGTGACTTGCTAAAAGTTTAAAATACACGATCTGAATGAACTTCTAAAATTGTCTAGTAAAAAATAAAAAAGATAAAAAGTAAAATATCGGATATAAAAGGATAAAATAATTACACATTAAGACAGGTTAGAACATAAATTAAAAGATAAATGAAAATAATGAAGATGTTAATAACTACAAGATCAAGAAAAAGACATCAGTTAGGTAGGTTAGAGGCCTTAGGAAAACATGAAACTTAATGGTCATACAATAAATATCATACCATTTTAAAGTTCTGGATCTTAAACTTCTGGCAAAATTTATACACACTTCTTACATATTCATATACATACTTGATTATTGAAAATTGTGTGGGAACTAATCATAGTCCTCCAAATCTTACCCTTTATACATTTTAACCTTATTAGAAAAAGAGATAAATATATAGTACTATTTCTAAAAGGAAAAGAACCCCAAAATATATGTACAATTGAAATCATAGATTGAGTGCTATTCCCCCAAGTTTCCAAATTTTTACGTATGTGACTTTTTTTTTAATCTTGAAAAGCCAAAAATGAACATACTATTATCTTGAATTATGTCAGCAGATTTGCTTCAAAGAGTTTAAGGTTCATGTTGGTTTGCCTATCTAGCTATAACTTTGTACAATGGGGTTTCTAACTACTGCTCATTGATAGTTCACCTCAAGGTTGTTTAACTACCATCATGCCAATATCTATAGGCATAAATCTGCAAGTATTAAGAGTTACAGGGTTGTCCTGAATTTTTAAATGATTTAATGCTATTTGCTTTGATCTTCTGTTGCAGTGAACTTTAAATCCTCCAAGCAAACATCTATTGATTATAAACAAATTATAAAATCATTGCACTAAACTTTTGTCAACCATATTGTAGACTTCTTTTCAAGAGGAGAAGATATTACTAAATATTATCTGATGCATTATTTCTAAACATTGGTCCCAAGAATGACTGTAAATTGATATCTGCTAGAAACATATAGACCTTTCACCAAAATCAAACATAGCAATATATAAATGTACACAAATCCATCTGTATTCATGCACACATATGTGCCTTCTTACATATATGCATATCTGAATACCGAAACAGACTTTCATTATTCATTTTTTTCTTAAAATCAAATTTACACAAAAGAAGTATTCGAACATGTTGTCAACTTTTGCCATAGTTTCTAATTGTGGGGGAAGATATTTCTGCTTTGAATAAAACAGGTCTGGGGCCTTTCACTGGAAACTTTATAACACAGAGTTGCAGACTGTATCTAGGAATAGAGGACTTTATCTAACATCAATTCAAAAATTTAAAAATTTCATAGAAATGTATTACATTTGAATCTTATGAAATTGTCAGTGTTAAACATTTTAGACAGAAAATGACAATTTTATATGGCTTAATCATGTAAAATTTTAAGGAATATAAGCATGTGGGGCCAAATAATTAAATTCTAATCAATAACTTTCCTAGGTTTTTACTGTAGGGTATTGTTTAGGCAATTTCATACTCTTACATGCACAATAAGCATTCAGAACGGGTCAGTTTTCTGAAGAACAACAGAGACAAGAGAAAGTGAGTGTGGTTTAGTGATAGAACCCACACACAAGACAACTATAACTTGGGTTAAAGTTCTGCTCACCTTCTGCCTACCTAAGCACTGTTGAGCAAGTTCCTTTGCTTCATATATGTATTCACTCGCATGAAAAAATAAACAGGCCCCACCCAAAACAAGGTTTCTACTTCTGCCTTCAGGACTCTAAATCTCTGAACACCATAAGCTAGCCTTTGTGTGAAACAAGATGTTTGCTGACTTGATTTTATGGTACCCTCTATACTTCATGTCATTCAGAAAATCCTACAGTTTTCTTGCCTAAACTATAATACCCTCACCATGGTGATATATCTCTAGGTTAGAGAACAATAATTCTGTACCTAATCAAATATCACGGCAGCTCACACTACCTCTCTGGAACCAGAAAAAAATACACATCCTGTATCTTACATCCAGTTTTGACACTATTAAACTTGAGGAAATGTAATCCTGTTACTTCTGTAGTACGCAGAATTCAAAGATGACCCTAGTGAGTCACACGCTCATATAATTGCTACCCCTTACAAACCTATGTTTTTGTTTTAGCCAATAGAATATGGAAAATGTAATGGAAGAGTCACTCCCTTGATTACACCGCAGTATTTAAGACTCCCTCTTAGCTGACTGGAGAAAGAGAGAGCCCCCTGCCGGCCTTGAAAAAGTAAGTAGCTATGTCATGAGAAGGCCTATTAAAAGACCATTTATCAAGGAGCTGTGGGGTCCTCTAGGAGCTAAGAGGGAACTCTCACTCAAGCCTACAGTTTACACAAAAGCAGGAACCTAAGACCTGTAATCACGAGGAACCAGAAGAAAAGGGATGCTGCCAATAATCATGCGAGTTTGGAAGATGATACCGAACTCTGGATGAGAACACAGGCAGTTGATGCCTTGATTACAGCTTTGTTAGACCCTGAGCACAGAACCTAGTCGAGTCGCACCTAAACTCTCAAATCACAAAAAAAGTGAGATAATAAATGTAAATTGTTTCAAGCCTCTAAATATGTGGTAATTTGTCATCCAGCAATAGAATACTAATATAATTGCCAGTTTAGCTGCTGCTTCATGCAATGTGAGTCTTTACCAGTCATCTATTTCTCTCCCCTCATTCCTGTCTGTTGTGTTTCTTCCCTCATGATTCCCTTCCCAACGATTTAATTTGGCACGCACGTTTTTCTCATACTCTGTATCTCTCCTATCAATTCAACCTTTAGCACAATATTCTTTCAAACATGCTAACTTGAACATACCTCACTAATGTCTGAAGAGAATTTTATCCCTCTAAACATTTACTAAGTAGGCTTCTTCAATATACATCAGAGGGAGAACTTAAAGGTGTACTTCTCTTGACTCTCCTTGTTATATTCAGATCCTACTCATGATAAAGTTCTTCCTTCTTTGAGGCTTATGTCAACATGCCATTCTACTTTACTTATTCTAGTCCCTTCTTCAACTATCCTATCTAAGTTATTGCTCGATTGCGGTCATCGTCATCTCAGAACTTGACAATATCTATTTTGATGTTCATAAATACAAAGCATTCGATAAACTAGCCTTGAAATTACTAATAATCCTCACCTCAGTTTCCTTCATTTCAATGACATTTCAACCTATATTGTGACTAGTTAAAACTCTTCTACCTCAAAACTTTCACCTTGTAACTCCTCATATCACTACTCTTTACTTTGTCCTGTTCACATAATTGATTCTCAAACTTGACTAAATATTAAAGTTACCTAAAGAATTTGTTAAAAATATTGATGCTCACACTATATTCAAAATAATTAAATAATAAATGTCAGTTTGGGCCACACAGCCATGGAAATACATTTTACATAACTCAAAATCCAATAAGGTCATTTTCATGCTGAAACTATTCAATATTCTCCTTATCTAGAGATAAAATTTTAACAACATGGTTTGCAGTACAGACAAACAAAAATATTTATAGGTTCAATTTATTTTTCTTTCATGCTTTTACTGCAAAGGCAGTTATTTTTTCTCAATATATACTTCCCTCCCTTATTATCTTGTAGCACCCTATTCATACTCCAAAATTCACCTCCTGTAGGAAGCCTTCCTAGATGTATCGCAGGAGAACAAAGGGCTTTCTTCCATGTGCATTTACAGATTCTTGTCCATGGCCACTGTCTGGGATTTGTCACACTTCTGTAGTAATCAGTGTGCATACCTTTGCATATGTAAATATGTCCCCTTCTATAGTGACCTTGGTTTTCATTATTTTGGTGTCTCAAATAAAAATAATAAAAGCTGCCATTGTTTTACAAAATATGCATGTAGTCTTCTAAGTATTAATGCTTTATTTCATTATACTTTATAAAAATTATTATGTGGGAGGTAGTTTCAATTCAAATATATAGATAACTATGGTTAATTGTTTAGGAAATAATCACTCTCCCATCCCTCTATATGAGAGAAGTATATTTTTTATCCATTTGATATTGGGCTTGGCCATGTGACTTGCTTTGGTCAATGGGATATGAATCTATATTTGAATGTCTTGAAAGTTTTGGTTACATACCTTGTAATTCTCTTCTCTGCCTTAAAAAGAGCATTACCTGAATAGCCCTTGTTTCCAGAAAATGTATCCATGTAGAACAGATATGAACTCACTCCCAGCCTGGACTCAAACCTAACCAAGTTTAGCTGAGAAATAGCCTACCTACAAACTGAATAAGAAAGCAATACTTGTTGTGTAAATCACTGGGCTTATTAGTTATTTTTATGCAACATCATTGCAGCATTAGCTGACTACTACATCAAGAAAACTAAAGATTACAGAGGATTGTTTAAGATTATATAGCTTAAAAAAAGGACTGAGCTGGAACATAAAGACAGGAAGGAATATCTTACATTTATCCCTACTCTATTAACCTCTAAACTATATAATCCTGTATGTATTGTAAAATCTTTAGCACAGAATAGACTCTCAATAACGATTTCTATAAAAAAAGTAAAAAAATGGATAAGTAAACTAACATCATCTGCAAAGCAAGTAATATTTACCTAATTAACATTGTTAATGCTTCATTTCCTGTTGTAAGACAAAAACTACCAAAAAGCTTTACTTTTACATTAGAATATTTTTACAGATTTTATTTTGTACACAAGATTTTTTTTCTCCAAATATTTTCTAAGGTTCATATTAAAAGAGCTTGCATTCTGCAAGCATGGATAAAAAAGCATTAACTAGACAATGAAAGTGCTATGCACAAGGGATGCAAGTCATTTATGGATCATGCACTTTCTATAATTTGCACATTGATGCACGTATTGACTATACCACTTGGATTTCTTGAATTCATCACACATTTCTTGTGTCACCACCTGCACATATATGTTCCTACAGTTGCTCCTTGTCTGTTATATCATTCTCTTTTTAAACAATAAGAATCTTTCAGTTACATATATTCCTCCAAATTACTAACTTTTTTCTTGATTCTAAAAGGTAGATTTGTATTGTGTTTTAAGATACAGAGTAAAGATTATTTTTAAAGCTTTTAGCACAGTACCTTAATGTTATGTGTTCATGTTTTGTTAAGATTTTAATTTTGAGGAGCTTCAACTATAACAGACATAAAATACAACAGGTTTTTATACCCATTGATTATATCCTTATTTATACTTCTATATATTATACCTTTAATTACCTATCAACACACCCATTAGGTAATGTATAGGATTTAAAATATCAGGGAAGCTACAGGAAAATAGAAATTTACTTTCTGAGCTTGAGTGCGAAGCTCTTAGATTCTACTGGAATACAGTGGTTGAAGGTGTCTAAAGTATAAAGGGAGGTTATATACTTGATTAGGCCATTTTAAATTGTCATGCGTATTTTCACACAAGCAATTACCAGAATGCAGATGGTTCTGTTTTGTGGGTCAGTCTATAGGTGTTAAGAAAGTCAAGAACATTATTTCACTTAGTCCTAAAGAAAAAATTCATGTTTTTGAACAACAACAACAACAACAACAACAACAACAACAACAACAACAAAATACTCGTTTAGCCCAAGAGCCAGTGCACATATCAGGCAACCACCCCATTTATAAGTTTTGATATAGTATATATTTATATGTATGCTCCTTCTCTATTAGAATGTAGGCCCATGAGTGAAAATGTGTTCTTTGGTTTAATGGTGTATATACTGTTCCTGGAAAAATGAAAATATTGTAACATCATAAAAGCACAGAATGCAGAATTACCAAAATATAGCACTTGAGAAGAAGAGACTGAGGCACAGTAAGATAAATATATCAGTCTACAGATAAATAGGGTCATATTCAAAACAAAAATTTAGCTTTCTTCAGTTTTAATTCTAGTCTTCCTTTTGCTATACCAAAAAGATAACAAATGAAAATAAAATTACACATAAAATAGTTTTAAAATGATTTCTAGGGCTTTACTGGACCACAAGAGATAAAATATAATTTTCATCATATTGATAAAATAGCTTGTTTTGAATGAATGAAGCAGATATAAACCTCTAATATATGCATAAGGCCAAAAATAGTTAAATTAAAATGTAATTTCAATGGAAACTGATTAAAAATTGTGGCATTCTGATAATATCAATACTTCAGTATCATAAAATAAGCTTCAAAATATCAAATATCCCATGTCAACACATGACAAATAGTCAGCAATATTAATAACTACTAATATAAAATTTTAATGCATAGAGCTGCCAAAATCCATCAAAAAAGGAAACCCTTAAGAAATATTTTTTTATATTGTGATATCCCGAGGAAAAAAATCACTGAATGGCCTTTTTCATTAATATTTAGTGTGATAATTACTAGGTGCTAGTCCTCCTTCTTCCAGATAAATACAGTGTGGTAAAGGAGAATGAACAAAAATATAGATGACTACAGACAAGATTAATGAAGACTACATAAGAGCTATTCTCAGGGTGCTGTGGAAACTGTCTAACCAAAATTTGGATAAATGGTATTTTAAAAGGCTTCTGGAAGGTATAAAAGTTGAAATGAGTCCTGAAAGATAAATAAGCATTATCTGAGGGGAAAAAGAAAACAGGTGAAGGACAGACAACCCAGAGACTTAGCAGGTATTCATGGAGGGTATGAAATAAGATGGTCATAATTTAGAGACTTCAAGTAGCACGGTATAGTGAACACATGTGTTTTGAGGTGGATAATGCTGAAATACGATACTGAAGCAGTAAGCTGGGACCAGTCCAGATTAAACACTCTGATAAGGTTGTACATTATCCATATTTCATTAGGGTGAATTAAAAATAAAACTGTTAGACAGCAAAATGACACAATCATATGTGTGCTTTAGAAGGAAAACCCTAGTAGAAGCATGGCATAGAGAGCAAAAATCAAGAAAAACTGCTCAATGAAGACCTGAAATAAGGTAGGGGTTAACAAAAAGAAAAATGTAGGGAAGATAAAAAAACAGTGAGGCAAAACCTTAGAAGTCTTTGGTGAATGAAAGTCTTTGGTAACTGAGTTAATATACAAAAAGAGATGGCTCTTTGGTGTCTTTAATGGACATCTAGGTGACTAATGTTACTGTTTGATGAATTGTAGAAAATATGAGAAGACAAGTTTGCAGATAGAGTTAAGTGGATGAGTACAATTAATAAAGTGTAGGTCTTATTATGCTAGAGAACATTGACTTTGTAATATTCAGTGGGACATTACAGTTCTGGAGCTTATGAGATGAGATAAATCAGAATGGATTTATAGAACTGAAAGTCAAAAATGTAGACAACAGAATCACTAATTGAAATATAAGTTGAATAATGAAGAATATGTAGAGGGAAAAGGATGATTGGAATAAATCTAAAAGAAATAACAATAGTTAAAGTTGAGACAAAGAAAGTATAGTCAAGATACAAAGCAAAATAAGGACAGCCAAGATGATGGAAGAATACCAAGGGAGAGTGTTTCTTCATAAGTGAATGAAGAAATTTAAAAATTTTTTTAAATTCTTGAAACTAATGAAAATTTAAACAAAGCATACCAAAACCTATGACTACAGCAAAACAGTTTTAAAAGGGAAGACTATAGTAACAAACACCTAATCAAAATATATTAGAAAGATCTCAAATAAACACCTTAAATGTTAACATAAAGAAATTAGAAAAACAAGAGCAAACTAAACCCCAAATTAGAAGAAAATAAATAATAAAGATCAGAGTATAAATGAACTAAACAGAGAGGAAAGAACATAAAAGATCGAGTAAACAGAGTTGTTTTTTGAAAAGATAAACAAAATAAAGAAATCTTTAGCTCAAGCTCAACTAAGACAAGAAGCATATTGAAATCAGAGATGGAAAAAGAGACATTACAAGTGATACCACAAACAATACAAAGGATCATAATATACTATTATGAAGAGTGATATGCCCAAAATTGAAAATCCTAGAAGAAATGAATAAATTCCTGGACACAAACAACCTACCAAAATTAAATCATAAAGAAAGTGGAAATCTGAACTGACCGATAGTGAATAATGACATCAAGTAGCAATAAAAAAGTCTCTCATCAAAGAAAAGCCCAGGGCCTTACAGCTTTTCTGATGATTTCTACCAAACATTTAATGAACTGATACAATTTTTTAAAAACTATTCAAAAAAATTAAAGTGGAAGAAATTCTTTCAAACGCATTCTACAAGGCCACGATCACTCTAATACCAAAAATTAGGCAAGGACACAATTTAAAAAGAAAAGTACCAGCCAACATCCCTGATGAGCATACAAGGAAAAATCAACAAAATACTAGGACACCAAATTTGACAACATATTAAAAAGATCATTCACCATGATCAGTTGGGATTCATCCCAGTTGTACAAGGATGATTTGATATATGCAAATCAATGAACACAAGACACCACATGTACAGAATCAAGAAAAAAGCCAATAAGATCATTTCAATAGATGCAGAAAAAGCACTTGATAAACATCTTCTGTGATAAAAACTCTTAAGAAATTAGGCACAGAAGCAATGTACCTCAACACAAAGTCCATATAGGACAAATGTACAGCTAATATTGCACTGAATGGGGAATAGTTGAAAGCTTTTCCTCTGAAATCTGGAAAAAAAATACAAACAAGAATGTCTACATTCATCACTTTCATTCAGTATAGTGCTGGAAGCCCTAGTTAGGGCAATTAGGCAAGAGAAAGAAAGGGCATCAAAATTGGAAAGGAAGAAGTCAAACTATCTCTGTCTGCATATGACATAATCTTACATATACAAAACCCTAAAGACGCCACCAAAAATATTAGAATAAATTTATTCAGTAAAGTTGCAAGATACAAAATCAACATATAAAATCAGTAGCATTAATATACACCAATAGCAAACTATCTGAGAAAAAAATGAAGAAAGCAACACCATTTAAAATAGTTAAAAAATAAAACTAGGAACACATTTAACCAATGGATTGAAAGAGCTCTACAATGAAAACCACAAAACACTGATGAAAGAATTAGAAGAGGATACAAATGGAAAGATACTCTGTGTTCAAGGATTAGAGAATTGATATTGTTTAAATGTCCATACTATCCAAAGCGACCTAAAGAGTCAATGCAATCTCTATCAAAATAGTAATGGCATCCTCACAGAAATAGGAGAAAATCTAAATATTTGTATGGAACCACAAAATAACTCAAATAGCCAAAGTAATCTTGAGTGAAAAGAACAAAGCTGGAGACATCACACTACATGACTTACTACATAGCTATAGTAACCAAATGAGCGTGATATTGGCATAAAAAATAAACACAGAGACCAACAGAAGAGAAGAGAAAACACAGAAATAACTCCACACACCTACAGTCAACTGATTTATACAAAAGTGTCAGAAACATTCAATGCGAAAAGGACAATCTCTACAATAAATGGTGCTGGGAAAACTGGATATCTGCATGCAGAAGAATGAAGCTACATTCCTATCTCTCACCATATAGAAAAATCAACTTAAAATGGATTCAAGATTCAAATGTAAGACCTGAAAGTATGAAACTGCTAGAAGAAAATATGGGGGAAACTATTCATGACATTGGTCTAGGCAAGGATTTTTTTGATATGTCCTTAAAAGCGCAGGCAAAACAAAGCAAAAATAGACAAATGAAGTTATATCTAACTAAAAAGTCCTGCACAATAAAGGAAACAATGAATGAAGACACAACATATAGAATGGCAGAAAATGCTTGCATAGTATGCATGTGACAAGGGGTTAATAACCAGAGTATATAAGAAACTCAATAGCAAAAAAAAAAACACAAAAAACTCCAATTTAAAAATAGGCCTAAGACCTGAACTGACATTTCTCAAAAGAAGATATACAAGTGGCCAACCGGTATATGAAAAAATGCTCAATAAGACTAATCATCAGGGAAAGGCAAATCAAAACCACAACAAGACATCACCTCACACTTGTCAACAAGACTATTATCAAAAAATTAAAATAAAAATAACATTATTGAGCTCCCATTTATAAGTGAGAACATGCAGTGTTTGGTTTTCTGTTCCTACATTAGTTTGCTTAGGATAATAGCTTCCAGCTCCATCCATGTCCCTGCAAAGGACATGATCTCGTTCCTTTTTATGGCGGGATAGTATTCTATGGTGTATATGTACCACATTTTCTTTATCCACTCTATCATTGATGAGTATTTGGGTTGATTCCACATTTTTGCTATTGTGAATAGTGATGCGAAAAACACACAAGGACACGGCGGGGAACAATACACACTGGGGCCTGTCGGGGGGTGAAGCAGAGGGAGGGAGAGTATTAGGAAAAATAGCTAATGCATGCTGGACTTCATACCTAGATGATGGGTTGACAGGTACAACAAACCACCGTGGCACACATTTACCTATGTAACAAACCTGCACATCCTGCACATGTACCCTGTAACTTTAAAAAAAAAAACTCGCTTCAAAAAGAAAAGAATTATTTTTAACACTCTTTTTAAATAAAAATTTAACACACACACAAATAAAAAAATAGAAAAATATTGGCATGGATGTGGAGAAATGGGAACACTTATACATTATTGGTGGGAATGTACATTAGCATAGCCATTATGGAGAATAGTAAGAAAGTTCTTCAGAAAAATGAAAATAGAACTACCATATAATCCAGTAATCCCACTACTGGGTAATATCCCAAAGAAATGAAATTGGTATATTGAAGAGATAGCTGTACTCCCATGTTTATTGAAGCACTATTCACAATAGCCAAGATTTAGAATCAACGTGCCACTCAACAGATGAATGAATAAAGAATCTATGGCACATACACACAATAGAATACTGTTAGCCATAAAAAAGAATAAAATCTGTCATTTGCAGCAACCTTCATGAATTGGGAGAACATTATGTTAAGTGAAATAAGCCAGGCACAGAAAGACAAATATAGGATGATATCACTCATCTGTGGAATTTTTTTTTTTTAAGAAAACTGATCTCATAGAACTACAGAGTAGAAGACCAGATACTAGAGACTGGGGAAGGGTGGAGAAAGGTGGAGATTGGGAGAGATTGGTCAATGAGTAGAAAATTACAGACAAGAGGAACAGGTTCTGGTGTTCTATTGCATATCAGGATGACTATAGTCAACATTACTGTATGTGTATGTCAAAATAACTATAAGAGAGAATTTTGAATGTTCTCACAACAAAACATTTTGATATTTAAGGTGATGTATAAGCTAATTACCCTAATTTTTATTACACAATGCATACATGTATGAAAAAATCACATTGTACCCTATAAGTATGTACAATTATGTGTCATTTAAAAATAAACATTTTAAGAAATAGATGAAACATTTTCAAGGAGATTTGTGAAGGAAACAGTGACTTTGCTACCTAGTATGCATTCAGCCTTCCTCTCCCCTTCTGGAAAAGATCATGTGATTTCTTTAGGGAAACTACCACTTTTTACTAGCAGGCCAGGTTGTTGGATGGTGTTGTCATCTAGCAATATTTGAGAAACCTATTCCTCTTGTCAACGTTCTTGATTCATGCATGACCACATGACACAATCAAAACCAATTGTAATATTTTGAGTCTTTATGTGAAAATTCACTAATAAAGAATACTGCTTAGGTTTTTTAACCATAATTAGACCCAATGCTGTTTCTGGGAACCATCAGATGAAACCAAAAAAAAGCAGGAGCAGCAGAGCCAAGTGAAATTGTGTCCTACATTGTGGCTGCTGCTGCTGCTTTTGTTATAGGCATCAATGAATTCAAGTACTGTATCAGCCTGAGTTCCATTTCTTTTACTTTTGTCACTTTATATAGAAATGTCCCTACAGCATACAAGATGTTTACAAGTGTCAAATACAAAAAAAAAAATAAGATATGAAGACACAGACCTATTTAGCAATGAAATTATTTGTAAAGTTGATCAGAGATTATTTTGTTGTTCACATTTACAAATGTAAAAGACATGAATTGCATCCAGCCATGATAGATTGTTCTACCAAATAAGCCAGGAGATGGAAAAAGTAAAGAAGTGGGTTTTATAAGGGGTTAGTAAGCATTAGTATCAAAATGAATACCTAGAAATTTGGAGTCTCAATCTCAGAATTATAGTATTTTTGTAAGAAGGGTCCCATCAGATGTTAAGTCTACTTGTATTCAACTATAAATCACAGAAGTATTAGTGTAAATGTAAAAATTCATGTTTTGTGCTCACAATGTTATCTTTTCTACCACCAAAAATGCATGTTTTAAAACATCTTTAACATTTCAGGGTCTTCTATTATGTTATTTACATATATCACTTTTATATTTTATTCCAAATACTATAATTTCAGCAAAACAGTATAGAAAATTTGCCTATATTACATAGTGAAGGATGAGACGTGTGTAATAACTCATTATGATATACTTAATAGACCTGTCCTTGGTACCAGCAAAAGTTAAAAGCAGCATTAAATGCCCTTTTTTTCTTTTTTTTAGAGGAAGTTTCGCTTTTTCTCCCAGGCTGGGGTGCATCTCACTGCAACCTCCGCTTCCCAGGTTCAAGCAAGGCTCACGCCTCAGCCCTCCAAGTAGCTGGGACTACAGGCACACGCCACCACACCTGGCTAATTTTTGCATTTTTAGTAGAGATGGGGTTTCACCATGTTGGCCAGGCTCTCCTGGAATTCCTGACCTCAAGTGATCTGCCTGCCTCAGCGTCCCAAAGTCCTGGGATTACAGGCGTGAGCCCAGCCCTGAGATATCTTCAAGAATTAACAAGTTATGACTGAAAGAATAGCAAATAAATTGTAAAAAATTTTAAATATAAAACCGTAACAAATTTTGACATCTATTTTACCTTAGAGTATATCTTCAAAATATATGTTTCAGTCCCTTGTGGTTATTTTAAAAAGTTAATGTATTCAATGAAAAATATTGTACTTTACAGAGATAAAATTTTCAGGAATCTTGTTTCTGGGTACACTAAACCATTTCTTACTTTGATACATTAAGCATCTCACGTATTGTTTTAGTTATTTTGGATAATTGGAATCTAGTATTTAAACTAAAAGGCTTTTCAAGAACACACAGGTAACAAAACAAGCATCCACTAAATTTATGTATTTTATAACAATTCATAATGAGTCTTAGGGAAGTGTTATAATAGAATCACATTACACAATTCATACAAAAAAAGGACTACAGAAAAATGCAACTTTTATTTAAAATAAGAGGGATAGAAAAACTCCATTTTTTACATTTGCTTAAATGAAGAAAATTTAAAAATGTTTAATTCATTTATGTGGTTACAGCAACAAAGAATGCAAAACAGGAAGGAAACAGCAGGCCTACTTCATACAAACAATACAAGGAAACTCCTTATTTTTGTTAAACTCTACGTAAGAAACCCTACAGCAAATGTCATACTAAAAAGGGAATTTTGGATGCAGTTTCTTTAAGATTGGCTAAAATATAAGGATTCCTATTAGGTTTACACATATTACTAGAGATCTTGTTCAATACAATAACAGAATAAGTGGGATATAAGGGCTATAAGCTTAGGAAAAGTAGACATATATCTGTCATGTCATTTCTAAGAAAAAATTTTGCCAAGCAAGCTACTGGTCACTTAAAGAAATTTTTCCTCTCTTTCTGGATTTAAATACAAAGCATTGAAGTTACTATTTTTGTCTGTTTCTGGAGAGCTGAAACTGATGTTTGTGCTCTTAACAGAAGCACATTTTTACACGTCTTTGATTAAGCTTATTAATTATATTATTCAAGTTATTCATAATAATTTTGGTCACGGTAAATCTTTGCTTTTAGAGGGGTAGTTAAGTTTCTCAACTAAAATAGATGATTATATTCCTTTTGGAATTTCTATCACAGTGCTTTTATATGTTTATAAAATTGAGTTGCTATGTATAGCTATGTTCATTGTCATTGATAACAATTTAAAAATAATACTGTCCTTTATCTAGAAACTATCTTAACAAAAAAGGCAAGACAACTGTTATAAACCTGTTCATAACCTACCAAGGAAAACAAAACTAGATATGTTTGCTGAATTTAGTAAATCTGCATGTTTAAAAGTTCTTCACATATTAAAAGGCTCTACCATCCTTATTTTTCTGTTACTTAACTAATTGGGACCCATGCTACTATTTCTTTTTCCCCTACAAATTTAATTATAATGTATCTATATATTTTGATTTATCCCAATTAACATCTAATTAACCCTTTCAACATCAATTTATAATCTGAGGAAATTTTTCATTGTAATTTCTGCAAATATTTTTTCTAACTCATTTATTTTCCTCACTATTTTGGAACCTACATAAGTTAGAGAAGTCTATGATTTACCTATGCCTTCTCATTTTGAAGACTGACAAATTTTTAAAAAATTAAAAAAAAAACCCTCATCTTGCCACTAACTAGTTCTCCAGAAATTATTATTTGGTTATTCAACTCACCTAAGTTTTTATTTTCACTATTATTTCTATAAAGGTATTTCCAAGTTATTCACTTTTGTAATGATGTGCTTCTTTCCAATTAAAGTTATAATCATACTTCTTTATATCTTTGAGAGTATCTATAAGTTATTTTACATTCTTGTTTTATTTGGTCCACTAAACATGTTTGTATAGTATAAGATGCTCCTTTTGTTGTCTTTGTAAGGTTATATCTTGTTTTTCTCTGTTTACTAATATTCATACAGTTGTGTGTGTGTGTGTGTGTGTGTGTGTGTGTATTTTGGGGGGAGACAGAGTCTCTCTCTGTCACCCAGGCTGGAGTGCAGTGGCACAATCTCGGCTCAATGAAACCTCCGCCTCCCGGGTTCAAGCAATTCTTCTGCCTCAGCCTCTCAAGTAGCTGGGACTACAGGCACACGCCGCCATGCCTAGCTTATTTTTTGTATTTTAGTAGAGACAGGGTTCCACTGTGCTGCCCAGGCTGGTCTCAAACTCCCAAGCTCAGGCAATCTGCCCACCTCGACCTCCCAAAGTGCTAGGATTACAGGTGCGAGCCACTGCGCCTTGCCTATATTTGTATCTTGTTTGAAAATCTATACTAAATAATAAGGACTAAAGCTTTCCCTAAGCTTGTACCCCCTCTGGTGAGTTTACAGAGTAAATCCGAACATATGTCTCAAGATGGAATCCTCTAGAGATATAGTCTGGGCTCAATCAGTCCCCATCCATCACTTTTCATTAGCAGATGCAGTTTTTAGAGAATTTACACATGAGCCCTCTTTTGGAGGGCCATGTTTTGCATGGATATGGGTAAGAAGAGGGATGCCAGGGATCTGGCTAGCATGCTTTCTCCTATTATTCATTCCTGCTGCAACCAGACTCAGGAGCCACTTTGACTCTGACCAGTAGTAGACTAATTCTTCTGTTTCTTTGTCAAGTAGACTTTTAACAGAATGGGGAAAATTCTAAACCAACTGTATAAAGCATTCAATTCCAATACAAAACATATTTAGAATATACTCAAATTTTATAAAAGAAGCTAACTTCAAATGATTTTTTTAATCAGGTAAAGTAATCCTGAAATTCGCTCTGATTTACTTCCTGCACTCTAAAGGAAAAAGGGTGCTAGAAAAAATATTTACCTTTACATATATAAATGAACAGCTTAGCATTAAGGATACAGCCTAAAACTCAATCCCACAACTGTCACAGCTAGGAAAGTCATTAAGAGGAAGCTGGTGGCTGAAACCCTGCCAACCTGCATCTATCATTCTCAGTTTTTGCTTTATATTAGTGGTAAATTTAGTTCCCAATATATAGATTATCTAACTCTGACTAAATTTGTCCAACTTCTTGACCTTTAATGAATTGGCAACCCACTGTCACACTTAAGTCACTTGATAATTGTGACTTTGCTGATCTCTGGCAAGGCCTAAGACTCATGACTTGAAAACCCTACAGCCAATAAAACTTAATAACTTACCATTAGGTTTCTAGTTAAGTCAGACAAATATGTACTTAAAAATTGAAATAGTTTATTAGATTATGTTCTTTCATCCTTTTCAGTGTATATCTTTACTATTAGATAACTAATATATACAAAAGAGAACAGGGCTGTTGAAAAACTGAGTATTTTTAGTAAGCTATTAAAATTAAGCATATACAAGCAATATTATCTTCACTGTGAAGCTAGTAACTTAATTATACCAACGTAAGAAAATGTCACAGCATAAAAGGTTTTATTCACCAAAGAATTCATTCAAAGACATAGACTATGTGATATGGTCTATATACTGCTATAAAACATTGATTTAATTTGCCTAAGTCAATATTAAATCTACATGTGTAATTAATAATTTACCATTACCAAAATAATCTTAGTACAGGCTGCCTCATTGTGTTTCATTTTTTTGCACATTGCAGATACTGTGCTTTTTTCAAATAGAAGGTTTGTGGCAAGCCGGTGTCAAGCAAGTCTATCGACACCATTTCTCCAACAGTGTGTGCTCACATTATGTCTGTGTCACGTTTTGCAAATTCTCACAATGTTTCAAGCTTTTCCACTATTAATATATATGGTATGGTGATCTGTGATCAGTGATATTTGATTTTACTATTGTAATTGTTTTGGGGAACCACAAACCACACTTTTATAAGACAGTAAAACTTAATTGATAAATGCTGTGTGTGTTCTGACCAGCTGATTCCCATCTCTCTCCCTCTCTTCATGCCTCCCCATTACATAAGACACAACACTGTTGAAATTAGACCAATTAGTAACTCTACAATGGCCTCTAAGTTTTCAGATGAAATGAAGAGTCACATATCTTTCTCTTCAAATCGAAAGCTAGAAATGATTATGCTTTGTGAAAAAGGAATGTTGAAAGCCAAACTAGGTGAAAAGCTAGGACTCTCGCACAAAACATTTAGCCAAGATGTGAATGCAAACGAAAACTTCTTGAAGGAAATTAAAAGTGCTACTCCAGTGAAGAAACAAATGTTGAGAACACAAAACAGACTTATCACTATTATGGAAAAAGTTTGAGAGGTCTGGATAGAAGATCTGATCAGCCACATTTCCTTAAGCCAAAGCCTAATCCAGAGGAAGGCTCTAACTCTCTCCAATTCTATGAAGTCTGATTGAGGACGAAGCTGCAGAATAAAAGGGGGACTTAGCAGAAGTTGGTTCATGAGTTTGAAGGAATGCAGCCATCTCCATAAAAGTGCAAGGTGAAGCAGCACGTGTTGATGAAGAAGCTGCAGCAAGTTATCCAGAATATCTAGCTAAGATCACTGATAATGGTGGCTACACTAAATATCACATTTTCAACACAGATCAAAGGAGCCGCTTTGGAAGACCTTCTATTGGAAGCCTTCTATTGGAAGACGCAACTAAAGACATTCATAGCTAGGAAAAAGTCAACACCTGCTTCAAGTCTTCAAAAAGACATGTTGACTCTTGTTAGAATTGTAGCTGATGACTTAAGTTGAAGCTGAAGCTCATTTACCATTCAAAAATCCTTAGAAATTATGTTACATCTACTCTCCCTGTGCTCTATAAATGGAACAACAAAGCCTGGATGACAGCACTTGTGTTTATGACATGATTTACTGAACATTTTAATCCAGAAAAAAAGATTCCTTTCAAAATATTACTGTTCATTGACAATGTACTAGTCACACAAGAGCTGATACAGATATACAAGGATATTAATATTTTCATGACTGCGAACACAACATCCACTCTAAAGCTCATGGATCAAGAAATCATTGTGATGTTCAAGTCTCACTTAAGAAATGATTTTTGAGAGGCTAGAGCTGCCACAGATAGTGATTTCTATGATGGATCTTGGCAAAGAAAATGTAAAACCTTCTGGAAAGAATTCACCATTCTAGAAGCCACTGAAAACATTCATGATTCATAGGAGGAGGTCATAATATCAACATTAAGGAAGATTTAGAAGAAGTTGATTCCAGCCCTTATAAATTAGTTTGAGGGGTTCAAGACTTCAGTGGAGGAAGTCACTGCAAATGTAGTGAAAATAGCAAGAGAACTAGAATTAGAAATGAAGCCCGAGGATGTAACTGAATTGCTGCAATCTCATGATAAAACCTGATGGATGAGGATTTACTTCTCATGGATGAGCAAGGAAAGTGGTTTCCTGAGATGAAATCTACTCCTGATGAAGTTGCTATAAACATTGTTGAAATTATAACAAGGGATTTAGAATATTAAATAACCTTAGTTAATAAACCAGTGGCAGTGTTTGAGGATTGATTCCAATTTTGAAAGCAATTCTATTGTGAGTAAAATGCTATACAACAGCTCCACATGCTACAGAGAAATCTTTCATGAAAGGAAGAGTCAAATGATGTGCCTAACTTCATTGTTGTCTTATTTTAAGAAATTGCCACAGTCACCCTAACTTTCAGCAACCACTATCCTGATCAGTCAGCAGCCATACACATCGAGGCAACATCCTCCACCAGCAAAAACACTATGACTTCCTGAAGTGTCAGATAATCATTTGCATTTTTTAGCAATATTTTAAATTAAGGCATGCACACTGTTTGTTACACATAATGCTATTACACACTTAGACTACAATATAGTGTAAGTATAAATTTTATATGAACTGGGAAACAAAAAAAAATCTGTGTGACTCACTATTGTAATATTTGCTTTATTGTGGTGGTTTGAAGCTGAATCTGCAATATCTCCAAAGCATGCCATATTTTACCTCTAAAAAATAATTTGCATCATACTTAAAGGACAATGAGGAAAAGAGAAAAATCCCAACATTAACACATTCCCAAAGTACATATTTTCTTCTGTATACATCGTTTTTCAAGTTGAATGGTATATTATTAATTCCTTAACAAAATATATAAAAAATTTTTAACAATTGCTACTTTCATATTGGTTGCAAAAAGTTGTATTAGCTCCTTCAAATATATACATCAATTTGTTGCTCAGGGAGGAAAAAAAAATCCCTGAAAACTGTATAAAATTAGTATGCATATATTTGTAAACAAGTATAGCACCATAACACAGTTCTTTTCTTATCAGTTTTTCCTCTTCAAACATTGTGTTCTTAAAGCAGGTCATACATCGGGCCAGGCGTGGTGGCTCACACCTGTAATCCCAGCACTTTGGGAGGCCGAGGCGGGTGGATTACAAGGTCAAGAGATCGAGACCATCCTGGCCAACATTGTGAAACCCTATCTCTACTAAAAACACAAAAATTAGCTGGGCATGGTAGCAGGCGCCTGTAATCCCAGCTACTCGGGAGGCTGAGGCAGGAGAATCACTTGAACCTGGGAGGCAGAGGTTGCAGTGAGCTGAGATCACGCTACTGCACTCCAGCCTGGTGACAGAGTGAGTCTCCTTCTCAAAAAAAAAACAAGTCATACATCTATGACACTGTATTTCAATCTTAGTTGTTACAGGATTAACTATCTTATCATAATGGACTACTCTTGTAGTAATAAAATCCTCTTGAAAATTATGCATTGTTGATTCATAAATGTATAGCTCAAAGACTTGTCCCAAAATGCAGATTTGTCTCTCATCTAGGGCCACTTAGAACTGCTTTTTAAAAAAAAATTTTGGTCCAGCATCATATGAAGATTTTAGGAAACAATAGCCTGGTTTCTACTTTTTTTTTTTTTTTAAACTGATGTCAGAACTTCTGATCAAATCAGGAAGAAATTGAATCTTTCCTCAACATGTTTGAGTTCCTCCTCTTCATTAACTTAGTGATCACACAATTGAGGAGTATATTTATTATTACTAGTCCACATTGATCTCCTCCTTTAATCAATTATTACTTTTGGCATGATTATTTTTGATACAATTCTTTTCTTGATGTCAGAGTAATATCTACTGATTTCAACTCTCATTTTTATGTTTTGTTACATTTTCTTTTTTGATATTAACTTTCACTCTATGTGTGTCCCAATCAAAAGTCTATAATCTTCGCTTTATTTTAGTAAAGGCTTACAAGGCATCTTTCAAAATTATAGTCAAAATGGCATGTTTAAGCTTAGATAAATGCATAGTGTGTTTCAAATTGTACACACTGTACCATTTCTGACAGGAGGGAGCATCTATTTTAACTATGCCCTAATGAGCACTAAACCTTCTGATTTCAATTTTATACATCTGATGATGGGATGAATTTTTTTGAGACTGTCTTCTGGCTTGATACTTTTCAAACTTTGGCATACCATGCCCTTGTGTCAATAGCTTGATGAGTGGGCAAAGTGGAGAATAAGGAATATTCCCAGGCATTCCTCTGGGAAGGTGAGCACCATTGTAACCACACTTAGAAGGATGGCAAAACACATCACTATCCCCCATAATCTCCAAATCAATGTATTCCCAACTCAACTTTCTCTTTACCAAACATTGAAAATGCCTGCAGTCACTGCAATGCCCCCTGACACAAAGGAAAGTATGACAGAGAAGTCAAAATGAAAAGAGACAATGTCTTAACCAATGATGGTTAAAAAATATTTGTTTTGAAAATTTTACAAAAACAGATTTCTAGGACTCCTGTAGGGCTTTAGAAGGGGCTGTGCAATTGTAGGACCAGGAAGCTTAAACTTCATTAGCTTCCCAGTAAAGATGCCTCAGCTATAAAGATAAAACACAATTTTGTATATGTTTTACTTAGGGTTTCTTTTGGTCATTGATATAAGTTTATTTCTGGGACATAAACTTTTCACATGTTACCTAAGTTCATTTTGGGGTCTGAATATTTTTTAGCATACTTTACTTGTTATCTCCTCTTTCTGGCTCTTCCTCTTGCAATCTCCCTTATCCATGTTCATCTTGAAGGTACATCTCTCTGGCCAGATCTATACCTCATAAAGGTACCTCACGAACCTTCTTAGGCAATTTTGTTTATTTTATTATTATTTCAGTAGTTTGCGGGAAGAGGGGATATTTGGTTACATGGATAAGTTATTTAGAGGTGATTTCTGAGCTTGTGGTGCACCCATCACCACAGCAGTGTACACTGCACCCAACATGTACTCTTTTGTCCCTCACTCATCCCCACTCTTCCTCCCAATTCCCAGAAGTCCATTACATCATTCTTTTATGCCTTTGTGTCCTCATAGCTTAACTCCCACTTATAAGTGGGAACATACGATGTTTGGTTTTTCATTCCTGAGTACTTCACTTAGAATAATGGCCTCTAACTCCATCCAAGTTGTTACAAATGCCATCATTTCATTCCTTTTTTTGGTTGAGTAGTATTCCATGGTGTATATATACCACATTTTCTTTATCTACTCATTGGTTATATAGTCTGGTTTCTTAAAGTATTTATTAACAATTTTACCAAGTCTCTTGGTCCAAACAAAACAAAAGCATTAGGACCCTAAGTTATGACTAACTGGCCTATTAATTTGGTACAGTTAATCTTGATCCCTGCTTCTCCCAATCCTCTACACCATTCACCCCCACCATGATTTATCACCTAGGTAGGACAGGTAATTCTACCAAGGCTCCAGCCTTGCTCAAATAATCCATGGAGAATAGTGTTTTTTAAGAAGCCTACTTGTAAGGCCCACAATGCCTGTTTTGAAAATTCTTCAGTCATTTAAACCAGTTTATACCATATATTTATTGCCATGAGCTCTGTGCCAGCCACATGGCAATATTGTGAGATATTCTCTTAAGAGAAAAAGAAAACTGGAAGAATATATTTATTAACTAAAATGTTAACTAGGAACATTTCCTAGGAAGTCATATGATGGCCATAGTTTTATCTGTGTAATATATCTATTATAAAGACAAATGAGAACAGTATATGGTAATCATTAAATGTGAAGGCTCTGGACAGAGACTGCCAAGTTGAAAGCCCTAGTCTACAATTTATAAATGGTCTACACCCTTAGGAAAGTCAATTGCCAGTCTGTAACTCAGTTTCTTTGTCTGAGAAAAGGACACAGACTGTCGTGAGTATTAATAAACTAATATATAGGAACATTTAGAATGATCCCAGGCTGGTAGCAAATAATCTAATTATGATTAATTCATTAATGACTCACACTACGATACTTTGTATGTTTAAAAGTGATCCTGAGGGTATATATATTGTGTGGTACATACATAATATATATAGATGTATTAATAGGTCATTTAAAGGTCACATGGATAAATCAATAAATTTGTATATTAAAACGTATATATACAAAATAATCATATTCCGAGACAGTACATTTTTAAATTATTTGCTTAGTCATTTTAAAAATCCACCAGAGGAACTCTTTTATACATTTCTTCACCCAGAGTGAAAAAGGAGATGTAACTTTTCAAATTCTATTTTTCTTGCTTCATTTTTAGCTGACCAATCATTAAAAAATTATCGAACAACTGGAAAAAAAGCATTTAAACTGAAAATCTCAATCAAAACAATAAGCAGAACTATAATCCAGTATCAACATATTTTCCTCTGCCTAAAGCTAAAATACCTTTTCTTATTAAGAACCATACAAGAATCCCATTCCCCTTGCAAAGGAGTCACATTTATCTTGGGGTAAATTGTGCAATATTACCATCGTAATTTCAAAGGAAAGAATGAAAAGCGAGCACAACTCTCAAAATGCTCAGGCTAGTGTTCACTAAATTCTGTTGTTGTAGTTGTTAAAATGATTTCAGGAATAAAAAGAAAACTGAAAACTAGACCTTTTATATAAGATGCCAATAAAGTTGCTATATCATCTGAGTTACTCAAATCCAGGTTTTATTTCATAAATTTTAACCTAGCAAATACTAAATCTTTAATCTTAGCAAGGTTACATAGTATAACTGTAGGTCAACTAGAGCAGACACCAAGAGACCTGGAGTGGGGGACCTCGTTCCACAATGGTTGCACAAACTTGAGAAAATCAGTTCAAGTCTCAGTACTTACTGCCAAACTGTCAGAGGAGTTTTAAAGATATATGAGCATAATTCTATACTAGATGAGAGATTAGGGCCACATAAGCCTATGGATGCTCAGATAAACATCAAAGAATTGTGACATTGACCAAATCAAATTTAACAACACAAACCAGATTTTAAATTTTAATACTTAGGGAAGACAACAAAAATTTCATTAAAATGGTAACCACCAGAAATAATCTGAACTAAGAATCACAATGCTACAATAACATTTGAGAAAACACATTAATATGACATACTACTAAATTATTTGAAAATATATCACAACAGAATATGAAATACAAATGTAATATTATTTTAAAGGTACTCTAATAGATTTAAACAAAAGAAAAGCAACTTCAGCAAATTCAGATTGTTACTTTTTCCTGAAATATATATAAATATTAATGTGCAAATTTTAAAAATATATTTCCATCTTATGATTGAAGCCACATCTGAGTAAAGAACCCTGATTAAAGTTTCAGGAATACACATTTGTGAACAATAACAACGAAACAATGGTAACAAGAACTTCTTAGCAAATTACTATACTAATGAAGCAAAGAACAAAACCCCAAATGCAACTACTGAGAGCCCAATTGTCATAAGCATACTATTTCTTAAAATTATTGATCTCTGAACTATTTTTCAATAACTCACAAGGTCAATAAATGCAGCATGTAGGGAGCATTTCAGAGTAGTGGGGCAAAACCATTCCCGTGCATACACATGATTAGACTAGGTTTCCAATTTATTTGGCCTTAGATAATGAACATCAGCAGAAGGTGGGTAGCTATGCAGGGCAGGTTAGTAACTGAGCGAGGACTGGCTTCCTTGCATTCAAGGTTTCTTGTGAAGGAACACTACCTATGGGAGGGCCAGCATTCCATCTGAGAAGTTACACTCATTGCTTCCTTTTTAGACTCAGGGCTTATATCATAGTTTTAAAGTTTATACCAACAGTGCACATTCTGAAATGTCAGGGTATATTTACTAATATGTGTTCCTATTAGTGTTTAAAATCAACTCACAAAAGCCACGTCATTGAGAGAAAACTGAACCAATGCTGAGGTAGCCTCAAGAAATAGCTGTCTCTGTATAAAGACTATTTTCTCAAGAAATCGCCCTCATAATTAATACTCCACAGAATGTGCTTCGAGGTCTGCCACTCTAAATATTTTGAACTTTAGCCTTGGAGAATAACATTAGTGGTGTTGCACACGTAAAACATTCTGGGCTCCCTACTGATTTGATGTCACTGTATTTCTTTATGAACTTGCAGTCAGAAACAGCCATATGCTATATACTACTGAAATTATTACAGAGCTGTTCTTGAGTGGTATTACCAAACACATAGTACACCTTAGTATCAGTACCTACAAAAACTATGGCCTGTATGATAAATTCATTTTAATCTTTTGGATATTGTAAACCTCTGGAGTATACACATTTAGTTCTTTTCTTTGGCTGCTAGGAAGCTCAAAGCCCAATTTGTAGCTCACATCTAGATAATGTGTTGACTCTTATGCTGCTTACCTTCAGATTTACCCATTTCCCTGCCTTTATCTTACCTTTGTGCCAATTATATATTTAATATGTTGCCTCAAGTTATTTCAAAAATAATGAAGAGACAATGTGAGTAGAGAGGCAAATATACTGTTTTATATACTCATATAAATTATGCATAATTATATATATATTTATATAAAATATAATGGGCATTTATTTTACATATGCTTATGTACAAAACTTAAAGGCATATAATGCAAATGTGCACCTTTATTTAAAGAAATTCAGTAACAACAACAAAGTATGCCCGATCTTGTTTCTGAAGACCTTGATTTGAAATTTTTCATTTTAATACCTAGATGACCTTAGCCGATCAAATTTAATAACATTTATAAAAATGTTTTGAATTGTAAAACTCCTTAAGTAATCAAGGTTTGAACAGATGCAATATAAATCAATCAAACAAAAAAGTTAGTATGAGTAACACTAGTGGGAAGTGAGTTTTTGGGAAGATTCTTCCTTTCCAAGAAAGGCTTGAGGGAGTGAGACACTTGATTTTGAGGAGGCCTCCATGTAAGGTCAGCTGATAGAATTTACTAGAAATTACATAAGGGTCTTCCACAGGCCCTTCTCACTTAAAAAAAAAATCCTGATAAGAGAATACACCTGGCCTGTCTGATTACACATAAGACCGCAAATTACCGATTTACGAGCCACAGTTGTGTTAGAGAATGGATGTTAATCAGGTAGTTCTGCTTGCAAGGTCTAAAAGAGAGAGAGATCCTGAAAGGAAATGGATCATCTGGGCCTGTACAGACCACACAGAATTGCTACTCATCGGTCACTGAAATAAACTGTGTGTCAGTGCAGGAAGAGGCACCACAGAAAGCTTCATCTGCTGGTTTGGGACTTCCCAGCTGCTGGGTTGGTAATATCCCTAACATCCCCCTCTAATCATTAGTAAACCTTGCTGCATGAGGCATTGTACTAGTCCATTTTCATGCTGCTATAAAGACATACCCGAGACTGGGTAATTTATAAAGGAAAGATGTTTAATTGACTCACAGTTCTGCATGTCTGTGGAGGCCTCAGGAAACTTGCAATCATGGCGGAAGAGGGTGCAAACACGTCCTTCTTCACCAGGCAGCGAGAGAGACAAGTGCAGAGTGGAGGCGGAAAAGCCCCTTATAAAACCATCAGATCTCGTGAGAACGAACTCACTATCGAGAGAACAGCAAGAGGGAACTGCCCCCATGATCATAATCACCTTCCACGAGGTCTCTCCCCCAAGAAGTGGGGATTACAATTCAAATTACAATTCAAGATGAGATCTGGGTAAGGATACAGAGCCAGGCCATATGAGGTATCTATCTCTACCCACTTATCTGCCTATCAATTTATCGATAGATTTATCTGTCCACCCAAATATACACCCATCCACCAACCCAAACAACTATGGAAAGGAAATAATATTTAGAAAACGCTTAAGTGACAATAAAACAAAGAAAATGTCAACAACATTTGTCATTGTAAATAAAATAGAAAATATGATGCAGCCAGATAAACGTGATTTCAAATCAAGCTGTGAAAACTTAGGCAATTTATGTAACGTTTCTGAGCTTCAGTTTGAATGCCTATTAAGTGCGAAAGTAATAAAAGATCCATAGTGTTGCTATAAAATTACCTGACATGTAGATGAAGCAAACAGCACAATATACAAAATCAATAAATGGAAATATAACCCGACTTTAGCAAAAAGAAAATAAATATAACAGATTCCCTGAAACCTTCATAATATTTGAACAAAAGTAAAAGCAAATATAATACATGTAACAAAGTTTGGCTTTAGTCTGAGTATCAGCATAAAATTTGTTATATTTTTGCCCTGGGCTTTTGGAAATAGAATACTTACTACAAAGTCATTCTGGAATTCCCACAATATGAGTAATCAGTGACAATTTTATCAAATAGGTTAATATCATCTCTATTCAGGTCAAAAATGTAGCTAATATGTAAAAAGCATGACATCAAATGTAGAGTTGACATCCATATATACACATTCAAATGCAATACACATTGTAGATGAAACTTACTAATGTCTCCTCATGTCAGCTCAAATATGAATATGAATAATGTAAATATTATTGTAAAATATGTTGAAATAAGTCATGATAATTGTAAAGCTGTTGATTTAATATACAAAAATAATTCTTAATAATTTTAAATAGTTAAACAAATAGGGAAATCAGTTGTGAGTTTCTATGTATGTAAAGAGATTGTACTGGTGTACCCAGGTAACTTTAGGTAGAAAGAAAATATTTATAAAAATGTCACCAATAAAAGGAAGAGAAGAGAAATTAGATAACATAACTAGTTTTGTAGACTTGTTTTATGTGCTAAATTCATAACATTAAAATATACTTTAAGAAAATGTATTGTCTAGTTATTTTACTGTATTTAAGCCATATTCCTCAAGAAAACATTTTATTTGTGAATTCTTCATATCTCTTAAAGAAAAATTTAAAGCAGAATGCCAAATTCACCACCTCAAACCAAAAGAGAAATATCTCAAAAATCATGCAAAATGTCATGAAAAATCATCTTTGATGTAGATACAATAAAGGATACAAGGAATATGAAGAGGTGTATGTTATAGATAAATAGGGTAATCTCAAAATATGTTCCACCTCCACTGGTCTGGGTTGAAAGTAAAGTATCTATTTGGTATTACAAATGTTAGTTATACTGACTGTAGAAGCAGTATCAGAGTTGACAGTCTTGAGAAATACAAAGTAAAACTTATATAAATTTAACTTCTGAAATGTTTAAATGTTTAACATTTAAATATAAATATAATGTTCAGTATTGTTATTAATGTTAAATATGTTTAATATGTTTAATGTTTAAATATAATTATATAATTTATTTTAGATACATACAAAACAAGTAAATTCTAAGATAGAGATATGTGACTTTAAATTTTATTTCTATGAAATATTGATTTCAACACTCAACATTTAATCAAATGTATATTAGGTACATCTCTGAGTGGGAATTCAATGATAACTTCATTAGATGGAAACTTCATTCTGCTAAGAGGGGAGCATTTGATGATATCTTAGCTATTTTGTTAAAAATAAGAGAAATAAGAGCAAAAATGTCTACTTTCAGGTTAATTCTGATTCAAAATAGAAACAAGAGCTAATGGACAGCATGAAACCTATAGGAAGCTTGGAAACTGTGTGAAGAAGAAAAAATTAAATGCCAGAAGCAGACACAACCTAACGAAGATTAGGAAAACACATTCAAGAGAAAGTCAGTTAAGGATAGGCTGAAAGGTATAAATGGGCAAGTATCATGAATATGGACTCTGAAATATTTATTATATATATTTTGTATACTATATATATTTTTAATATTTTCTCATTTTTTAATTTTTGTAGGCACATAACAGGTGTATATATTTATGGGGCACATAAGATGTTTTGATACAGGCATGCAATTTGACATAAGCACATTATGGAGAATGGGGTATCCATCTGTTCAAGCATTTATCCTTTGAGTTACAAATAATCTAATTACACTCTTTATTTTTAAATATACAACTAAGTTATTGACTATAGTCAACTTGTGTTGTATCAATTTACATTCCTAACAACAGGGTACAAGGGTTTTCTTTTCTTTTCTCCATTTTCTCGCCAACATTTACTATTGCCTATCTTTTGGATATAAGTCATTTTAATTGGAGTGAGATGATACCTAATTGTAGTTTTGATTTTCATTTCTCTGATGGTCAGTGATGTTGAGCACATTTTTATATACCTGTTTGCCATTCATATATATTCTTTTGAGAAATGTCTATTCAAATCTTTTGCTCATTCTTTGATTGGATTATTATATATTTTTTCCAATAGAATTGTTTGAGCTCATTATACATTCTGCTTATTAATCCCTTGTCAGATAGATAGTTTGCAAATATTTTCTCCCATTCTGTGAGTTGATGCTTCATTTTGTTGATTGTATCATTTGCTGTGCAGAAGCTTTTTAACTTGATGTGATCCTATTTGTCCATTTCTGCTTTTGTTGCCTGTGCTTGTGGGGTATTGCTCAAAAATTTTTGCCCAGACCAATATCCTGGAGATCTTCCCCCAATATTTTCTTGTATGAATTTCACAGTTTGAGGTCTTAGATTTAGGTTTTTAATCCATTTTAATTTGGATTTTTTATAAGATGAGAAATAGGGGTCTAATTTCATTCTTCTGCAACATGAATATCCAGTTTTCCCATCACTGTACATTGAAGAGACTGTCTTTCCCTCCAGTGTATGTTCTTCACACCTTTGTCAAAACTGCATTAACAGTAGGTGCATGGATTTGTTTCTGGGTTCTCTGTTCCACTTCATTGGTCTATGTGTCTGTTTTTATGCTAGAACCATGCTTCTTTCCCATATCTCTGGAGTATCATTTGAAGTCAGGTAACGTGATTCCTCTGGTTTTCTTATTTTTGCTTAAGATAGCTTTGGCTATTCTGGGTCTTTTGTCATTCCATATAAATTTCAGGAATTTTTTTCTATTTCTATGAAGAATATAATTGGTATTTTGATAGGGATTGCATTTAATCTGTAGATTGCCTTGGGTAGTATGGACATTTTAACAATATTGATTCTTCCAATCCATAAACACAAAATATTTTTCCATTTTTGGGTGTCCTCTCCAATTTCTTTCTTCAGTGTTTTATAGTTTCCTTATAGAGATCTTTCACCTAGTATTTAATTATATGTGTGGTACTATAATTGGGATTAATTTTTAAAATTCATTTTCACATTGTTCACTGTTGGCATATAGAAATGCTACTGAAATGTGTATGTTAATTTGGTATCCTGCATCTTTACTGAATTGGTATATCAGTTCTCAAAATTTTCCTGTAGAGTCTTTAGATTTTTCTAAATATAAGATCATATCATCTACAAACAAGGATAATGTAACTTCTTCCTTTCCAGTTTGGATGCAATTTATGTCTTTCTCTTGTCCAATTGCTCTAGCTAGGACTTCCAATACTATGTTGAATAAAGTTCATATGGAACCAAAAAAGAGCCCGCATTGCCAAGTCAATCCTAAGCCAAAAGAACAAAGCTGGAGGTATCACGCTACCTGACTTCAAACTATACTACAAGGCTATAGTAACCAAAACATGGTACCGGTACCAAAACAGAGATACAGACCAATGGAACAGAACAGAGCTCTCAGAAATAATGCCATATATCTACAACTATCTGATCTTTGACAAACCTGACAAAAACAAGAAATAGGGAAAGGATTCCCTATTTAATAAATGGTGCTGGGAAAACTGGCTAGCCATATGTAGAAAGCTGAAACTGGATCCCTTCCTTACACCTTATATAAAAATTAATTCGAGATGGATTAAAGACTTAAATGCTAGACCTAAAACCATAAAAACCCTAGAAGAAAACCTAGGCAATACCATTCAGGACATAGGCATGGGCAAGGACTTCATGTCTAAAACACCAAAAGCAATGGCAACAAAGGCCAAAATTGACAAATGGGATCTAATTAAACTAAAGAGCTTCTGCACAGCAAAAGAAACTACCATCAGAGTGAACAGGCAACCTACAGAATGGGAAAAAAATTTTGCAATCTACTCATCTGACAAAGGGCTAGTATCCAGAATCCACAAAGAACTCAAACAAATTTACAAGAAAAAAACAAACAACCCCATCAACAAGTGGGCGAAGGATATGAACAGACACTTCTCAAAAGAAGACATTTATGCAGCCAAAAGACACATGCAAAAATGCTCATCATCACTGGCCATCAGAGAAATGCAAATCAAAACCACAGTGAGATACCATCTCACACCAGTTAGAATGGCCATCATTAAAAAATCAGGAAACAACAGGTGCTGGAGAGGATGTGGAGAAATAGGAACACTTTTACACTGTTGGTGGGACTGTAAACTAGTTCAACCATTGTGGAAGTCAGTGTGGCGATTCCTCAGGGATCTAGAACTAGAAATACCATTTGACCCAGCCATCCCATTACTGGGTATATACCCAAAGGACTATAAATCATGCTGCTATAAAGACACATGCACACGTATGTTTATTGCAGCACTATTCACAATAGGAAAGACTTGGAACCAACCCAAATGTCCACAATGATAGATTGGATTAAGAAAATGTGGCACATATACACCATGGACTACTATGCAGCCATAAAAAAGGATGAGTTCATGTCCTTTGTAGGGATATGGATGAAACTGGAAACCATCATTCTCAGCAAACTATCGCAAGGACAAAAAACCAAACACCACATGTTCTCACTCATAAGTGGGAATTGAACAATGAGAACACAAGGACACAGGAAGGGGGACATCACACACTGGGGCCTGTTGTGGGGTTCGGGGAGAGGAAGAGGGAGGGATAGCATTAGGAGATATACCTAATGTAAATGACGAGTTAATGGGTGCAGCACACCAACATGGCACATGTATACATATGTAACAAACCTGCACGTTGTGCACATGTACCCTAAAACTTAAAGTATAATAAAAAAAGAAAAAAGAAAGTAGAGGAAAAGAAAAAAAAAAACAGTGGTGATAGTGGGTATCCTTGCTGTTTTCCAGATCTTAGAGAAAAGGCTTTTGGTTTTTCCCCATTCACTCTGATATTACCTGTGGGCCTGTCATATATGGCTTTTATCATGTTGAGGTATATTTCTTCTATCTCTAGATTTTTAAGGGTTTTTCTATCATGATGGGATGTTGAATTTTATCAAAACCTTTTTCAGCATCAAGTGAAATGATCATATGGTTTTTATCCTTCATTCTGTATATATGATGTATCACATTGATTGATTTTTATTCATTGAACCATCCTTTCATTCCAGGGATAAATCCCACTTGGTCATGATGAATGATCTTTATATTAATAACACATTGTTGAATTTTGTTTGCTAGTATTTTGTTGATTTTGCAACAATATTCATCAGAGATATTGGCCTGTAGTTTTTTTTTATGCTTTTTTAAAAATGTGTCTTTGTCTGGTTTTGGTATCAGGGTAATGCTGGCCTCATAGAATGAGTTTGGAAGTATTCCCTCTTCTCTATTTTTTTGGAATATTTTAAGTAGAATTGGTATTAACTCTTCTTTAACTGTTTGACAGACTTCAGCAGTAAAGTCATCAGGTCCCAGGCTTTTCTTTGCTGGGAGATTTTTTATTGCAGCTTCAGTTTCATTAGCTGTTATTAACCTGTACCAGTTTTTTATTTCTTCCTGGTTCAATCTTGGTAGGTTGTATCTAGGAATTTGACCATTTCTTCCAGATTTTCCAATTTATTAGCATATAGTTGCTCATAGTAGACACTAATGATGCTTTGAATTTCTGCAGTATCAGTTGTAATGTCAGCTTTTTCATTTCTGATTTTGTTTATTTGAACCTTTGTTTTTCTTAGTAAGTCTGGCCAAAGAGATGTCAATTGTGTTTAACTTTAAAAAAACAACTTTTTGTTTCATTGGACTTTTATATTTTTTGTTCCAATTTATTTCTGCTCTGATCTTACTTATTTCTTTTCTTCTACCAATTTTGGGTTTGGTTTGCTCTTGCTTCTCTAGTTCTTTAAGATACATCTTTAAATTCTCTAGTTCTTTAAGATACATCTTTAAATTGTTAATTTGATGTAAGAAATTATAGCTGTAAACCTCCAAGTTAGTATTAGTATTACCTTTACTGTATCACATAGGTTTTGGTATGTTGTGCTTCCATTATTATTTGTTTCAAGACATTTTTCAATTTCCTTCTTCATTGACCCACTTGTCATTCGGGAGCATATTACTTAATTTCCGTAGGTTTGAATAGTTTCCACACGTTCTATTGTTACTTATTTATAGTTTTATTTCATTGTGATTAGGGAAGATGATTCATATCATTTCAAGTTTTTGAATGTTTTAAGACTTGTTTTGTGACCTAACATATGGTCTACCCTTGAGAATGATCCATGTGCTGATCCATGGGATGAGAATAATGTGTATTCTTCTTGGATGAAATGTTCTGTAAATATCTATTAGATCCACTTGGCCTACAGTGCAGATTAATTCTGATGTTTCTATGTTATTTTCTGTCTGGAAGATCTGTTCAATGTTGAAAGTGGGGTGTTGAAGCCTCTAGCCATTATTATTTGGGGCCTATCTCTCTCTTCAGCTCTAATAATGTTTCCTTTATGTATCTTGGTGCTCTAGTGTTGAGTACATATATATTTAAAATTCTCATATCCTCTTGCAGAATTGACTACTTTATCATTATATAGTGACATCATTTGTCTCTTCTTACAGTTTTGGTGTTAAAACCTATTTTGTCTGATGTAAGTATAGCAACTCCTGCTCTTTTGTGGTTTCCACTGGCATGGGATAATCTTTTTCCATCCCTTTAATTTCAGTCTGTGTGTGTCTTTATAGGTGAAGTATGTTTCTTGTAGGAAACAGATCAATGGATCTTGTTTTTTCATTCATTCAGCTAGTCTGTCTTTTGGTTGGAAAGTTTAGTTCATTTATATTCAATGTTATTATTCATAAGCAAAGACATACTCCTGCCATTTTATTATTTGTTTTCTGATTGTTTTGTGGTCTTCTCTTCCTTCTTTCTTTCCTTACTGTCTTTGTCTAGGGAGGGTAATTTTCCCTGATATGACTTAGATTTGTGTGTGTGGGTGTGTGTGTGTTTCTCTTGTATGTTTTTGGTTTTTGGTTTCAGGTTACCATAAGGCTTGCAAATACTATGTTATAACTCATTATTTTAACCTAATAACAACTTAACACAATTTGCATGAAGAAATAAGCAAAAATAAATAAAAACTTCATTCCCCCACTTTTTATTGTCTCTATTGGTATCTTTTTATACTCATTATGTCTTGAAAAGTTGTTGTAGTTATTATTTTTGTTTGGTTCATCAGGTAGTCTTTCCACTTAGGATAAGGGTAGCTTAAACACCACAGTTTTAGTGTTAAAATATTCTGATTTTTTCCTGTGTACTTAAAATTACCAGTGAGTTTTTTACCTTCAGGTGATTATTTATTTTTCATTAGTGTCCTTTCCTTTCTGATTGAAGTACTCCATTTAGCATTTTTTGTAAGACAGGTTTGGTTTTGATGAAATTCCTCAGCTTTTTTTTTCAGGGAAAGTCTTTATTTCTCTTTCATGTTCGAAGGAATTTTTTCCAGATATACAATTCTAAAGTGTTTTTTTTTTTTCCTTCAGCATTTCAAATATGTCATGCCACTCTCTCCTGGCCTGCAAGGCTTCTGCTGGCAAATCCATTGCCAGATGTATTGGAGCTCCATTGTATGTTATTTGTTTATTTTCTTTTGCTGCTTTTAGGATCCTTTCTTTATCCTTGACCTCTGGGAATTTGATTAATATATGCCTTGAGGTAGTCTTTCCTTTGGGTAAATGTGCTTGCTGTTTGTTCTATAACTTTCTTGTGCTTGGATATTGACATATTTCACTAGGTTTCGGATATTCTCTATTATTATACCTTTTTATAAACTGTCTACCCCTATCTCTCTCTTTACTTCCTCTTTAAGGCCAATAACTCAGATTTGCCCTTTTGAGTCTATTTTCTAGATTCAATAGCCATGCTTCGTTGTCTGTTATTCTTCTTTGTCTCCTTTGACTGTGTATTTTCAAATAGGCTGTCTTCAAGCTCACTAATTCTTCCTTCTGCTTGATCAATTCTGAAAGCAATCTGATGCATACTTCAATATGCATTTTTCAACTAGAGCATTTCTGCTTAATTTTATAATTATTTCAATCATTTTGTTAAACTTATCCGACGGAATTCTGAATTCCTTTTCTGTGTTACCTTGAATTTCTTTGAGTTTTCTTAACACAGCTATTGTGAATTCTCCGTCTGAAAGGTCACATATCTATGTGTCTCCAGGATTGTTCCCTGGTGCTTTATTTGTTCATTTCGTGAGGTCATGTTTTCCTGGATGGTGTTGATGCTAGTAAGTATTCCTTGGTGTCTAAAGAGTTATTATTTATTGTAGTCTCACTGTTTATGCCTATTCTTACTCACTATTTATGCCTATTCATACTCATACTCATGTTACACCTATTCATACTCATTTTTAATTTATAAGCCCTATGACTCATGTAACAGCTGCAGTCCTTATGGCCTAAACTGCCTTTCAGGTTTAAACACCACAATTTTAGTGTTATAATATTCTGTGTTTTCCTGTGTACTTACAATTACCAGTGAGTTTTGTACCTTCAGGTGATTACTTATTGTTCATTAATGTCCTTTTCTTTCTGATTGAAGTACTCCCTTTAGCATTTTTTGTAAACACAGAGCACTGTAGCCATCAGTTGTGAGGTTTGCAGGAACTCAAGTTCCCACTGCTGGTATCAACAATTCCTCTCCGGCTAGGACTGGTTTAAATGCTACCTCTGTGTGTGGGCATCAGCTGAATTTGGTCCAGTTTTCCTTTTTGCGCTAACATGACAGCACTGAGTTCAATGCGTCAAAATTGCTGTTTTCCCACCTCCTTTCATATGTTTTATATATAACTTTCTTAAGACTCCAGAGCATGCAAAATGCTGAGTTAATTTTAAATGATATATTTATGAAAGATCCATAGAGGAAAAAAAGTAAGAGACATCTACAGAAAACAATATAGGTATTCTTAGAATTTTTCTTAGCTAAAATTATAAAGGCCATCCAAAACGATGAGGGGAAAATGACCTAAGATAAATGCAAATAAGAATAGAGTACATACATTATAAAAATAGGGACTGAAAAATTTAAAGCACACGAAGTGATTGGGCAAGTCAGAGAAACCCGAAAAAAGGAAGAGTAAGTTATATGTCAGGGAAGAAAACGCACAAGTAAGTACTAGATCAAATTTCCAAGAAAGACAGTTAAATTATATGTAATGTCAGAGATAATGAGGTATCTTCAATACTTATTCAATGTATTACCTATTGTCATCCAAGTAGAGCAATCATAAAATTCCAGAACCTAGAACGAACAAAATTAAGTGGGAATAGATACCCAAGTTATTAGAGCACTCACCCTCTCTTTAAATAAGTATGGAGATTTAGGTCTTCATTAATTACATTTCAGGACACAAAAGAACTATCAAACGTTACTGTAGGGTAATCATTAAGGAATCATGAAGCTTTTATATCAATTCCATAAATAAAAAATGTTTTATAACTTTTAATGTAGAAAATGATATGGTAGGAGAATTGAGTTCAACATGCAGCGATACATGAAACAAACGCTTTGAGTGAATTAAGAAAAGGGAACAACTGAATGACTAAGAAAAAATCAAGGAAAATTGGTCTCACTTCTTCATATTAATAGAGACAAATGAATTAAAGGAAATCTAAAATACCTTTTTCTGTTGCTTTGAAAAGGGGTTATTTTTATTCTAAGTATATTAAGAAGGATTTTCATAACAATTTAAGAACATTTATGCATTGAATGATTTTTAATATATTGGTTAGACACAGCAAAAAGTACAAGTCAATGGTCAAAAGTACATGCTCTCAAATTGGACTTCCCAAATTTGTTTCCTGTTTCATGCTTGGCTGTGTGATCTTACACGAGTTATTCAACCTCTCTTATTTGCACAGGATTATGTAAAATGACCCATAGCCAGAAGTCTTTGCCCAAAAATTATCTTTAATTATAATTTTATTTAATCTTCATTTAATGTATACAAATACACTATAAAATACATCATATTTTCATTTTACAAGGAAAGAAAATTAGGCCTAGAGAAGTTACAAACTATATCCTAGGCTATTTAGGAATAGGTGATTCCATTTTAGGTCTCTTCCTATGATCTGACAGTATATTATTTCTTCAATAGTTAGCCAATTTGAAATTTTAGTTTTTAAGTTTAATTATTCTAATTTTAGTACTATTAAAGTCTATATGTATGGCATATATATGTATATATATGTGTGTGTGTAAATATGTATATATATATATGTGTTTATATATGTGTGTGTGTATATATATATATCTCCATCTTTTCATTCCACTACATAATATCCTGTATTTTTCCTAAAATTAGGGTTGAAAAATAATACATTTTACTCAATGTTAACCAAATATAACTGAAATTTTACACTGGCTTAGATTCTTAAAACCATGTATTGCCGGGTGCGGTGGCTCACGCTTGTAATCCCAGCACTTTGGGAGGCCAAGGCGAGCGGATCACGAGGTCAGGAGATCGAGACCACAGTGAAACCCCGTCTCTACTAAAAATACAAAAAAAATTAGCTGGGCGTGGTGGTGGGCGCCTGTAGTCCCAGCTACTTGGAGAGGCTGAGGCAGGAGAATAGCGTGAACCCGGGAGGCGGAGCTTGCAGTGAGCCGAGATTGCGCCACTGCACTCCAGCCTGGGCAACAGAGCGAGACTCCGTCTCAAAAAAAAAAATTTATACATCATATTTAAACACTTTATGTTTACCCCTAATAGTGACAATAAACATTATTTTTGTCATTGCCATTTTTCTGCATTGTTGAGTGAAATACTACTGATGAATGTATAAACTACTCTTGTGAAAAAAATGAAGCCTTTCTATGTGGCTTTCATTAAAAATGTAGAGCATTGTTTATGAGAAACATTTGATATAAAGTCATGGGTATCCCTGAGAATCTCTTCTCTGCTCCCATCCCATGCTTCAATAGTTTCCACAGTAATAGCTTTATGTGTGTATTGAAATCGTGGGAGAATGCTGAATTCTAGAAATTCAGTTATCCTCCTGGCCTTTTAAATAAACTTAGAGTTATCTCAGAGAAAATTCACCTAAATAACTTGACTCTCAACAAAATGTACATGTGGCATATTTGCTGCTAAAAAACTCTGCAGAAGTATAAACTGAGAATCTCAATTTTTATAAGTCTTTGGTGATTGTGAGACATCATATACACACTCAGATCCCCAGATCACACATGGCAAAAAAAGCTTCAAAAAACGCTTTTCTACAGGGAACAAGTATAGGTTCTGGAATGAGGCCTGTGTTTGGAAAACATTTTATTCACCAGTTTCATGTTTGAATTTGCTCAGTCACATGCATTGAAGGTATTTATTTGTAAAATGGGGATGAGGGATGCTTCTCGTTTCTGTGTGATTTTGAGTAAATCAAATAGAAAAGATACCTGGAATATAACAGGAAGGTGCCCAGCACTTCCTTTTCCTTTCTTTCTCTAGTCAGTTACCTAAGAGCCTCTCTTGACAAGATTTCACATAATGTATAAGAAAATCAGACTAAAACTATTTCCAAAAAGGCAAAAGTTGAAATATCAGAAAAAACTAATTATGATATTACTAATCACAACTAATAATTACTTGAATGGTGCTATGAGTTAGGCATTGTGCTAAGTACTTTTCATCGATTACCTCATTTCAAATACATTAAATTACCTCATTTCAAATACATTAAATTATCGTTAGTTTTTATGTCAACATGATTGAGCCAAGGGGTGCTCAGACATACGGCCAAAGATTGTTCTAGATGTGTCTGTGAGAGTGCTTCCAGATGAGATTAACATTTGAATCAGTAGGCCGACTAAAGCAAATTGCCCTTCCTGACATGGGTGGGTCTCATACAATCAGTTGAAGACCTAAATAGCCTAAAGGCTAAGAGGGAACTCCTACCTCATGGCATGTGCTGAGACACTGTTCATTTTTTATTCCCAGCTTTAGGACTTGGACTGAAGTAAGCTCCTCTTGTATCTTAAGCCTGCCAGCTCTAGGACTAAAATTTATACCATTGGCTTTGCTGGTTCTCCAGCTCCTCAGCTGCAGATCTTGGGCTTCTTAGCCTCCATAATCAAATGAGCCAATTTCTTATAATAAGTATCTTGCCACCCCCACCCAGTACAAGCATGCCCCTCTGCCCATCTGCCCATCTGTCCATCCATCCATCTGTCTATACATATGCACTGTTGGCTCCACTTATTTGGATATATCCGACTAATACAGTTAGCTATTATTACACCCTCAAGTTGTAGATATTACAGTCTTAAAGAGATGATGGATCATATAATAAAAAATACACATGATGGTGTTCAAGAAGTTCATGGAAAATACATATTATGAAATATCTATGCATGAAGATCAAAAATTTTTGCACCAAAATAAACTTGTGTTAACTTGTTATTACATGTTTGACATGATCTAGTTTGAGGCACTAAAAAGGATAAGACATCAGTTAGAAAAGAGCTCCTAAAAGGGCAGCATTAATTCTACTAAAATTAAAGCTAGAACAAACATCAAATTTATTGTGAAGCTTGGGTGAAAAAAATGGTGAAATCATTGATGCTTTAGATTCAGTTTATGGGAACAATGCCCCAAAGAAATCAGCAGTTTAAAAATTGATAACCCATTTTAAGAAGGGAAAATATGATGTTGAAGATGTAGCTTGCAGCAGCAGATGATTCACATCAATTTGCAAAAACAAAATTAATCTTGTTCATGCCCTCATTGAGGAGTACCAATGATTAATATAGCAGAAACGATAAGTGAATGACATAGACAACTCAACTGGTTCAACTTACACAGTGTTGACTGAAAAATTAAAGTTAAGTAAACTTCCCACTCAATTGGTACCAAAAGTATTTTGCCTAAATCAGCTGCAGACACAAGCAGGGATTTAAAAAGAAATTTTATACTTGGGAGGCTGAGAGCGGGAGAATCACTCGAACCCGGGGGGCGGAGGTTGCAGTGAGCCAAGATGGCGCCACTGCACTCCAGCCTGGTGCCATAGTGAGACTCCATCTTGGGAAAAAAAAAAGAAATTTTAGACAAGTAGGATCAAGATCTGGAAGCATTTTTTCAAATAATTGTAACAAGAGATAAAACATGGCTTTACTAGCACAGTCATTAAGAAAATGCATGATCAAAGCAATTGCTACCCTAAGGTGAAAGTGGTCAAAGACAAAGCAAAAGTGGGCCAGTCAAGAGCAATGGTCATGGCAACAGTTTTCTTGGGATACTCAAGGCATTTTACTTGTTCACTTTCTAGAGGGCCAAAGAACCGTAACATTTGCTTACTATGAGAGGGTTTTGAGAAAGTTTGCCAAAGATTTAGCAGAAAAATGCTCTAAAAACCTTCACCACAGAGTCCTTCTCTACCATGATGTTGCTCCGACTTATTCCTCTAATTACGTAAGGAAAATTTTTGGAGAGTTTGGATGGGAAATCATTAGGCATCCACCTTACCATCATGATTTAGCTTCTTCTGACTTAGTTTTGTTTCCTAATCTTAAGAAACATTTAAGGGCAGCCATTGTCTTCAGTTAATAATGTAAAACGACAGCATTGACATAGTTAAATCCCCAGGACCCTCAGTTCTTTAGGAATGGACTACATTGCCATATATGCATATCATATATATATGTATGAGGAAATTTATTGAGGGAATTGGCTATGATTATGGATGCTGTGAAATCCCACAATATGCCATCTGTAAGCTAAAGAATCAGGAAAACAAGTGGCATAATTCAGTTCACGTCTGAAGGCTTGAGAAACAGGTGTGGGCTAATGAGGGACTGATGATATGTAAGTCCTAGAGTCTGAAGGGCCAAAATAAAGGAGTTCTGATGCCTGAGGGCAAGAGAATTTGGATCTCCCAGCTCAAGAAGAGAAAGAGTATTTGCCCTTCCTCTGCCTTTTTGTTCTATTCAGGTGCTCAAGAGATTGGATGATGTCTTCCCACATTGGTGAAGATGGATCTTTTTTACTCAGTCTACTGATTCAAATGCTAATCTCTTCTAGAAACTCCTTCAGTGATATATCCAAAATAATATCTTTCCTGCTATCTAGGCATCCCTTAGCCCAGTCTAGTCGACACATAAAATTAACCATCACAGCCAGTGGTAGAACTGGAACTAAGTCCATTCTGTTTATCCCCAATATTTATACTTTTAACTAGTATACACTCATTAATCCACACACACCTCACTGCATCTGCCTTCCCACAGTCTAGGGGTTTGATTGTGCAAGGCCAGAGAGTTGCAGAAAAGAGTGGAACAGCATGAGTCTGATACAGAGAAGAGCTCAAGTGCAATGACAAATGGTGATCGATATTATACTTTAGTAGAGAGACAACATAGGGAGTGCTGAGGACTATGGAGAACCTTTCTACTTCTTTCCAGTTTGAAGGGAGCTGCAAGTAGACAGCTCTAGTCAAGTCTAACAGTTTGAGAAGCTGGGTACAATGTTGCCAGCTATTTCAATTTCCAAAGAGGGGCCAGAAATCAAAATTTTATAGAAACATATACACTTTTTAAATGTTAGGAAATTATACAATTTATCTTGAGAATAATAAAAACATATCTGTAGGTTAAATAGAGGCAGAGACTAAACCAGCACAAACGAAAGCACACAGATACACACACACACACAGAAACCCCTACCCATCTACCTAATCATCCTTTGCAGGATAGTACATTATAGTATTAGCTGCATTATATATGTAAGGTGTAATTTGATTGATCAATAAGCAATTCTTTGTTCCACATATAGATTCTTAATTTTCAATATATGACATGCTGTTGGGAATCTATTAGGCTATTTATTAGGGATGCATGTTAGGTGAGACAGATAGTTAGTCATATTCATGTCTTATTTCACTTAAATGTTTTCCAATGCATTGTGCACACACACAGCATATTACTTTTAGGGAACTACAACATAATACATGCCAAAAAATGATGTACAAATAAGTAAAATAAGAAATATGGGTGTGCCAGGGAGAGGGTAAGGAGCAATAAGAATGAGCATCACAGAACTTGTTCTTGGAATGAGCATTCACTAAATTGATCACAAGAAATTTGACTTTTCAATAGTGATGAGATTAAAGCTCAAAGGTGATTGAAGCTCAAAGGTGAGGAAGGTGGACAAGGTTATTTGATGCCTGTAAAAGATCAAGTCATTAACAGTCACGCACACTGTTTACATGAATGATGATTACATTAGATTCTACTTATAGTCAAACAAAAAGAGCGAAGTTTTTTTAACCATTTCCCTGCAATATTTGGCTTAAGAATACCTCTCAGCTCTTTTTGTTAGAATATAACTAGAAACCTTTTCCCCACGATATTCTTTCAAAATCAAGAAACTAAATACATAATAAAGGAATGGGAGGAAGGCCCCAGATACATATTATAATGTCCTGGGAAATAATTGCAATTATAATGAAGATGTAAATAGTTTTATAAAACCCTATATGCAATGCATATTTCACACAAAAGGAGACTACTAAAGAGGAATGGCCCAGGGAATGATGTGTTGAAAGGGAATCTTTGTAGTGGAAAATAAATAACTTCAGAAGCAAAGGCCCTTGGGTAAAAGGAATCAATATTCCACGAAGCATTCAGCCTGAAAGATTCATATCCTTATTCCAAGCATCCTGGTTGTGTTTCTAAAAAGGGGTTCAAATAACATGTCCTCTGGTTCCACCAGGTGTGCTTGTTAAAAACGTAGATTCCTAGGCCCATGTATCAATCAGAGTTTCGAAAGTAAGGGACAGGAAATTCAATTTTAACAAGTAATTGTGATGATTTTTATGCATTTCAAAATTAGAGAGTCACTAATTTAGAGAAAGAAACTCATCCTCCACTATCATCACAGAGGGAAGTCACATGCAATAACAGTTTCACAATGTAGCATGGAAGATCCTGTATTAAACTTTAAAGCAACAATTATGAGAAACCTAATTTCTGTGTTAAACAACCTCTTGTAATATAGATAAGAGAAAAATGGTAGCAGCAACATTAGAAATATTCTACTATTCAGAGGCAAAACTCAAAACTTTTAGCAACTGTTAGGGAATTCTTCTGTTTTTAGTAATTGCAGATATAATTTCCGAACTCTGTTCAACTGTCATATCTGTAGATACCAGGAAGTTAAAAGACTGTAGCAGACATGTCTGGCCAGCTACCCAGAAACTACAGCCCTCCTCCCCTCAACACACACACCCTTTCTCCGTTAATGAGAACCAGAATATGTTCCGTTATCAGCCTCTTCTTGAGTAGAATCTATGCCTCTCCTTAACATCAGGGATGAATCTTTGTTATCCCATTCTAATCAAGATAATTATATTACGTCTATTAGTTATTAGTTGAGGAAAAGACATGAATAGAATTTTGACGGGCCCAGGCACAGTGGCTCATGCCTGTAATTCCAGAGCTCTGGGAAGCCAAGGCCAGGGGATTGCTTGAGGCCGAGAGTTTGAGGCCAGCCTAAGCAACATAGAGAGACCCTGTCTCTACAAAATATTTAAAAATTCACTGTGTGCCCGGCGCAGTGGCTCACGCCTGTAATCCCAGCACTTTGGGAGGCTGAGGCAGGTGGATCATCTGAGGTCAGGAGTTCGAGACCAGCCTGGCCAACATGGTGAAACCCTGTCTACTAATAATACAAAAAATTAGTCGGGCGTTGTGGTAGGCACCTGTAATCCCAGCTACTCAGAAGGCTGTTGCAGGAGACTCGCTTTAACCCGGCGGACGGAGGTCGTAGTGAGCTGAGATTGCGCCATTGCACTCCAGCCTGGGCAACAAGAGCAAAACTCCATCTCAAAAAAAAATACACACGCACACACACACACACACAGTGTACAGTGGTACACACATGTAGTTTTAGCTATTTGGGAGGCTGAAGTGAGAGAATTACTTGTGCCTTAGGAGTTCAAGGCTGAGACGAGTTATGGTCCTGCCACTGCCTCTGTACCTCAGCTTGGGTGACACAGTGACACCATGTATCTAAAAACAAAATAATAAAAAAAAAAACTATGACAAATGAAGCAATAAAGAAAATCTGTGAGGAGCTTCTAAGAATAATCTCCTTTGTATTCTGGCTTCTAGACACTGTTTTGTCGGCTGCGATGCTTCAATCTATGGTAACTCTTTTGCAAATATAAAAAAACCAGACGAGAGACAAAAATAAATACTATATCTTAAGGATTGAAAAGAGAGAGGGATGAGGGGAGGGAGAGAAGAAAGAAGGGGAGAGAGAGGGAAGAGGGTGCAAGGGGAAGGGGAGTGGGAGGAAAATGGAAAGAGGGAGATGGAGGTGGAGAGGGAGAAGGAGGGAGAAAGATTGAGAGAAAGACAAAGAGAGATTAGAAAGAATTAGGGCTCTTGGTGGTATCTATGAGCCCCTGAGTTAACCCTTTAACTACTCTACCACATGATTGTGTAGGTCCTTTGGGCAATGAAGGAATTAAAGCAGCTGGACTCCTGTGGGTTTCTTCCTTTACTGACGGGATGTTTCTAGATAAAGAAGGTGAAATGGTCTGTTTTCCCTGTAAACAAGTTTGTATCTTGGCCTCTTTGTAAACAGACTAATAATATTTGCTAGAATAAAGGGTCCTGATATCTAGAATGTTCTTAGCAGGATGTGCCCAGCTAAGAATTATTACTAACAAATAAACCCATAATCTGTGGAATTCTGACGCATATCTCCCTCAAATATATTGCCTAAGTCAAAGTCTAAAATGAAGCTATTTCATAGTGTAACCACTTCCTTGCTTATATGGTAATATGTGAACCTTATTTGAAAACTCTTTGATTACTGTGCATGTCCAATGCAGGAAGAAAAGTCCTGGGGAGCCGCACAGGATGTCCAAGACTTCTACCTGATTTGTTTGATCCTCCTTTTCATCTGCATCCTTGATATTATTAATAATGGTGATACTGGGTAAAACCTTTACTTCAGATGATTCTGATCTGATAATCTTATCCTTTATATTGGCTCATCCTATTAAGTAAGAGAATAATTTTTTGTTGTTGTTCATGTCATTTCAAATTGTGTCTTCTGCATATCAGTTGTGATTCTTCCCATGGAAAGTAATGAGATTGCAATAGCCAGTGAAAGAAGTTAAGCATTAATGAGACACACAAGATAAACAAGGAAAACAAAAGAAGCAGAGAGAAATCTAACTGAAGAACTTCTCTAGCTAAGAATTTCATCAATAGCCAGTAAGAAGACATTGTTAATTATCACAATAAAGTTATACCTATATTTTTAAAAATTTACTATTAGATATTTGGGTTTTCTCCCATCCAGCAAACATGTGATCTATTTTTCTGCAACTTACACAGATGGGTCCCTATTGTTTTGACCAGAGATGGTGGTACCATATCTGGATACATGACAAAAGGTGAGCCAATCAGTTACTCTTCTCTGTGAAATTACAAATAGGTCTAAGAGTGTAACAAATCTTTGTCCATTGCCGGACATGAAACATGCAAACTCTTGTTTTCTGCTATAGGACTTAACAAAGATAATTGGTATACTGGGGTAGGGGAAAGCAGGAATGCTGTGAGGAGAAATGAGCAGTGGACAGACAGTTCAAGCAATTTTGAGAAGGTTTATATTTCATACATTCCCACAATTCTAATACAGCTATATATATACAACAAAGTGGTATAAGATAGAATGTGGTTAACTTAGTTAGTCCAGTATTTCAGTTCTCCTCAACAAGCCATTTTTTTCATATTAAACACAGATTTTTAAAAAGTCATTTCAATCATTATACTAGAGACCTGACATTTGAGTTTATTTATGTGGGAAACCAAGTAAGTTGATCAAAGCAATTTCTTCTTACAACCAAGGACAATTCCCGTTTGTATGAGCTAGTCCATGCATAGTGATTCTGACTCACAATTCGAATGTACAGGAAGAAACTACCATTTGCAGGTTTCCATTAATCTTTGCACATATTTGCAAAATATGAAGAAATAAGTGTCTTTTGTATAAGAATGCTCTAACCATTTGTGTATGTGTGAGAGAGAGAAAGATTTAAGTAGATCTTTAAGTTGGAAGAATAATGCTAGAAGCTGCAAGTAGAGACAGGAGAAGCATTAAGATGATAGAGTAGTTTCTGCTAAAATCAAATATTGTGGTATTGCAAAATTCAATTTATTGCATTAAAATAGACTCTAGCTTTACTCAACATCAGAGAAATAACACAATGTCCTCTCTCAGCCTTTCATTTATCTCGTTGGTAGAGAAAATTACTTAGGCGACTCCATTTGTCCTATTTTGAATAATTCTCAACTTTAGAGAAATATACTGGTATCCCAAGACCATGACTGATTTACAAGTTAAGCTAGCTCCTTAAAATAAGGGCATAAAAATAATGCAAAAGGTAATCAAGGATTTTAATCATGATATAAATTTTAAAAGAAAAAATGTGAAAGAAAATAATTTAGTAGATCAAAATAGAAAAACAGAAAAACAAAAAGTGGATAGAGTGACAAAAAAGAAAAACATAAATAACATATATGAAGGCTAATTTCTTGTATCTTGATCTTGTAGGTTTTGAAACATTAACTGCAACTGAATGTATCACTATATTTGCATTTATTTTAATTTCAATACAACAAAGGTGATGTACTCTATATTTTTGTATATTTTAGAAAAACACTCACAGAATAGTCACCATATTATGCTTCTGTTATTTAGAGAACAGTTCAATCATAGTTAATATGGGCCCGTCTTTTCATTATCTCCAAATATTATTGGACAATGATAAACGTATAAAGTGGCATTAACCAGTGAGAATGACATTAGAGATATTATATGTATGATTTAATTTTACACATTTTAGCTACACAAAATGTACAACAGAGTTATATGTGCAGTGCTTGAGAGAATTAAATCTAATTTTAAACTACACAAAATTTGGGTAAATATGCTAAATAATTTATAAAGTTAAAATCCTCTTTTCCCTGCAGCACTTTAAAATTCCATTCTACATTTAAGAAAAACATGGAATAAGCTCCCGTTATTGATGTCTCGTAACCCAGGATCAACATATAAAGAGAAAGTGAACAGTAATTCTTTCATGATGTATCCTGAACATGCAAATACCACACCCCTACTTTTATTCTGTACTTCTTCTAAATTTTACTTGAAACCTTTCTTTGTTGAGAGCCACAATCATCTGATGATCATCCATACATTCCAATATTTGATATATGAGGCTTACATATTTTATACAAACTGCCAGTGCCAGTATGTTTCTCAATAGTTAGTGCTATTTTGGGGGTCCCTAGAAAAATTCCATACCAAAAAAAGGATTAACTAGCAAGAACTTCAGAGATATAGTAGGGCTCTTGTTAATCAGCCACAAGTAAGAGCTGCAACACAATAGAGATACCTCTCTAAGACTTGCCTAGGTCAAAACAATTGAGCAAACAAACAACAACAAAAAACCTTCTTCCCTGTCGCACTTCAAAATTCCATGTCAATTTCTACTTCCTCCCACCACAATATCTTATCCACCCCTATATCGTGACATGGAAGTTGGGAAGGGGAGAAACATCAGGAGAAGCAGTACAGTAGTTCAGTAGTTCAAACCACTGTGATCTTTATTTTTTTTTGTCCTGAGGAAGTTCCTTTCTATCTTTCACGAGCTCTGGCAATCTTTAGAAAGTTGGTTTATAAGATTTTAATGGTATAGTCTTTAATCTACATCTTTGGATTTAGATTTCTTGCCCAGAAAAGACTTTACTGAAACAATCCCACCTATCAAGTAAGATCCACTAGGATAGTGGGAGAAAAATGTACTTAAGTACTTAAGAGCACAGGCTTGAACTACCTGAGTTTGAATCCTAGCTCTATGACTTAATAGCTATGAGACTTTAGAATAAACAATTCATTTGCTTTATATATCAATTATTTCTCTGTAAAAATGGGGGGATCAGTAGTATCTAAATCATATAATAGGTGAAGATTACATAAGATAAAAGTGAGAAAGTGCTATGAAAATTACCTGAAAAGTATTATGAAGACAACATGAAAACTATAAGAAGGGAACGAAGGTTTTCACATAGTGTGTATACTCATCATGCATCAAGGAGAGATTGTTATTTAAAGAGCTTTCTGTTATCTGTGACATAAAATTTAATGTTGGAAGACAGATCCTGAAATCCTTCTTTGGAGAGATGGCCCAACCTAATATGGACTACTTCTTTTTTTTTTTTTTTTTTTTTTTATATTTTTTTATTTTTTTATTTTTTTATTTTTTTTTTTTATTATACTTTAGGGTTTTAGGGTACATGTGCACAATGTGCAGGTTTGTTACATATGTATCCATGTGCCATGTTCATTTCCTGCACCCATTAATTCGTCATTTAGCATTAGGTGTATCTCCTAATGCTGTCCCTCCCCCCTCCCCCCACCCCACAACAGTCCCCGGAGCGTGATGTTCCCCTTCCTGTGTCCATGAGTTCTCATTGTTCAATTCCAACCTATGAGTGAGAACATGCAGTGTTTGGTTTTTTGTCCTTGCGATAGTTTACTGAGAATGATGTTTTCCAGTTTCATCCATGTCCCTACAAAGGACACGAACTCATCATTTTTTATGGCTGCATAGTATTCCATGGTGTATATGTGCCACATTTTCTTAATCCAGTCTATCGTTGTTGGACATTTGGGTTGGTTCCAACTCTTTGCTATTGTGAATAGTGCCGCAATAAACATACGTGTGCATGTGTCTTTATAGCAGCATGATTTATAGTCCTTTGGGTATATACCCAGTAATGGGATGGCTGGGTCAAATGGTATTTCTAGTTCGAGATCCCTGAGGAATCGCCACACTGACTTCCACAATGGTTGAACTAGTTTACAGTCCCACCAACAGTGTAAAAGTGTTCCTATTTCTCCACATCCTCTCCAGCACCTGTTGTTTCCTGATTTTTTAATGATGGCCATTCTAACTGGTGTGAGATGGTATCTCACTGTGGTTTTGATTTGCATTTCTCTGATGGCCAGTGATGAGGAGCATTTCTTCATGTGTTTTTTGGCTGCATAAATGTCTTCTTTTGAGAAGTGTCTGTTCATGTCCTCTGCCCACTTTTTGATGGGGTTGTTTGTTTTTTTCTTGTAAATTTGTTTGAGTTCATTGTAGATTCTGGATATTAGCCCTTTGTCAGATGAGTAGGTTGCAAAAATTTTCTCCCATTGTGTAGGTTGCCTGTTCACTCTGATGATAGTTTCTTTTGCTGTGCAGAAGCTCTTTAGTTTAATGAGATCCCATTTGTCGATTTTGGCTTTTGTTGCCATTGCTTTTGGTGTTTTAGACATGAAGTCCTTGCCCACGCCTATGTCCTGAATGGTATTGCCTAGGTTTTCTTGTAGGATTTTAATGGTTTTAGGTCTAACATATAAGTCTTTAATCCATCTTGAATTAATTTTTGTATAAGGTGTAAGGAAGGGATCCAGTTGCAGCTTTCTACATATGGCTAGCCAGTTTTCCCAGCACCATTTATTAAATAGGGAATCCTTTCCCCATTTCTTGTTTTTGTCAGGTTTGTCAAAGATCAGATAGTTGTAGCTATGCGGCATCATTTCTGAGGGCTCTGTTCTGTTCCATTGATCTATGTCTCTGTTGTGGTACCAGTACCATGCTGTTTTGGTTACTGTAGCCTTGTAGTAGAGTTTAAAGTCAGGTAGCGTGATGCCTCCAGCTTTGTTCTTTTGGCTTAGGATTGACTTGGCGATGCGGGCTCTTTTTTGGTTCCATATGAACTTTAAAGTAGTTTTTTCCAATTCTGTGAAGAAAGTCATTGGTAGCTTGATGGGGATGGCATTGAATCTATAAATTACCTTGGGCAGTATGGCCATTTTCACGATATTGATTCTTCCAACCCATGAGCATGGAATGTTCTTCCATTTGTTTGTATCCTCTTTTATTTCATTGAGCAGTGGTTTGTAGTTCTCCTTGAAGAGGTCCTTCACATCCCTGGTAAGTTGGATTCCTAGGTATTTTATTCTCTTTGAAGCAATTGTGAATGGGAGTTCACTCATGATTTGGCTCTCTGTTTGTCTGTTATTGGTGTACAAGAATGCTTGTGATTTTTGTACATTAATTTTGTATCCTGAGACTTTGCTGAAGTTGCTAATCAGCTTAAGGAGATTTTGGGCTGAGACAATGGGGTTTTCTAGATATACAATCATGTCATCTGCAAACAGGGACAATTTGACTTCCTCTTTTCCTAATTGAATACCCTTTATTTCCTTCTCCTGCCTGATTGCTCTGGCCAGAACTTCCAGCACTATGTTGAATAGTAGCGGTGAGAGAGGGCATCCCTGTCTTGTGCCAGTTTTCAGAGGGAATGCTTCCAGTTTTTGCCCATTCAGTATGATATTGGCTGTGGGTTTGTTGTAGATAGCTCTTATTATTTTGAGATACGTCCCATCAATACCTAATTTATTGAGAGTTTTTAGCATGAAGGGTTGTTGAATTTTGTCAAAGGCCTTTTCTGCATCTATTGAGATAATCATGTGGTTTTTGTCTTTGGTTCTGTTTATATGCTGGATTACATTTATTGATTTGCGTATGTTGAACCAGCCTTGCATCCCAGGGATGAAGCCCACTTGATCATGGTGGATAAGCTTTTTGATGTGCTGCTGGATTCGGTTTGCCAGTATTTTATTGAGGATTTTTGCATCAATATTCATCAAGGATATTGGTCTGAAATTCTCTTTTTTGGTTATGTCTCTGCCAGGTTTTGGTATCAGGACGATGCTGGCTTCGTAAAATGTGTTAGGGAGGATTCCCTCTTTTTCTATCGATTGGAATAGTTTCAGAAGGAATGGTACCAGTTCCTCCTTGTACCTCTGGTAGAATTCAGCTGTGAATCCATCAGGTCCTGGACTCTTTTTGGTTGGTAAGCTATTGATTATTGCCACAATTTCAGAACCTGTTATTGGTCTATTCAGAGATTCAACTTCTTCCTGGTTTAGTCTTGGGAGGGTGTATTTGTCGAGGAATTTATCCATTTCTTCCAGATTTTCTAGTTTATTTGCATAGAGGTGTTTGTAGTATTCTCTGATGGTAGATTGTATTTCTGTGGGATCGGTGGTGATATCCCCTTTTTCGTTTTTTATTGCATCTATTTGATTCTTCTCTCTTTTCTTCTTTATTAGTCTTGCTAGCGGTCCATCAATTTTGTTGATCTTTTCAAAAAACCAGCTCCTAGATTCATTAATTTTTTGAAGGGTTTTTTGTGTCTCTATTTCCTTCAGTTCTGCTCTGATTTTAGTTATTTCTAGCCTTCTGCTAGCTTTTGAATGTGTTTGCTCTGGCTTTTCTAGTTCTTTTAATTGTGATGTTAGGGTGTCAATTTTGGATCTTTCCTGCTTTCTCTTGTGGGCATTTAGTGCTATAAATTTCCCTCTACACACTGCTTTGAACGTGTCCCAGAGATTCTGGTATGTTGTGTCTTTGTTCTCGTTGATTTCAAAGAACATCTTTATTTCTGCCTTCATTTCATTATGTACCCAATAGTCATTCAGGAGCAGGTTGTTCAGTTTCCATGTAGTTGAGCGGTTTTGACTGAGTTTCTTAATCCTGAGTTCTAGTTTGATTGCACTGTGGTCTGAGAGACAGTTTGTTATAATCTCTGTTCTTTTACATTTGCTGAGAAGAGCTTTACTTCCAACTATGTGGTCAATTTTGGAATAGGTGTGGTGTGGTGCTGAAAAAAATGTATATTCTGTTGATTTGGGGTGGAGAGTTCTGTAGATGTCTATTAGGTCCACTTTATGTAGAGCTGAGTTCAATTCCTGGATATCCTTGTTAACTTTCTGTCTCGTTGATCTGTCTAATGCTGACAGTGGGGTGTTAAAATCTCCCATTATTATTGTGTGGGAGTTTAAGTCCCTTTGTAGGTCACTGAGGACTTGCTTTATGAATCTGGGTGCTCCTGTGTTGGGTGCATATATATTTAGGATAGTTAGCTCTTCTTGTTGAATTGATCCCTTTACCATTATGTAATGGCCTTCTTTGTCTCTTTTGATCTTTGTTGGTTTAAAGTCTATTTTATCAGAGACTAGGATTGCAACCCCTGCCTTTTTTTGTTTTCCAGTTGCTTGATAGATCTTCCTCCATCCCTTTATTTTGAGTCTATGTGTGTCTCTGCACGTGAGATGGGTTTCCTGAATACAGCACACTGATGGGTCCTGACTCCTTATCCAGTTTGCCAGTCTGTGTCTTTTGATTGGAGCATTTAGCCCATTTACATTTAACGTTAATATTGTTATGTGTGAATCTGATCCTGTCATTATGATGTTAGTTGGTTATTTTGCTCGTTAGTTGCCATAGTTTCTTCCTAGCCTCGATGGTCTTTACAATTTGGCATGTTTTTGCAGGGGCTGGTACCGGTTGTTCCTTTCCATGTTTAGTGCTTCCTTCAGGAGCTCTTTTAGGGCAGGCCTGGTGGTGACAAAATCACTCAGTGTTTGCTTGTCTGTAAAGTATTTTATTTCTCCTTCACTTATGAAGCTTAGTTTGGCGGGATAGGAAATTCTGGGTTGAAAATTCTTTTCTTTAAGAATGTTGAATATCGGCCCCCACTCTCTTCTGGCTTGTAGAGTTTCTGCTGAGAGATCAGCTGTTAGTCTGATGGGCTTCCCTTTGTGGGTAACCCGACCTTTCTCTCTGGCTGCCCTTAACATTTTTTCCTTCATTTCCACTTTGGTGAATCTGACAATTATGTGTCTTGGAGTTGCCCTTCTCGAGCAGTATCTTTGTGGCGTTCTCTGTATTTCCTGAATCTGAATGCTGGCCTGCCTTGCTAGATTGGGGAAGTTCTCCTGGATAATATCTTGCAGAGTGTTTTCCAACTTGGTTCCATTCTCCCCATCATTTTCAGGTACACCAATCAGACGTAGGTTTGGTCTTTTCACATAGTCCCAAATTTCTTGGAGGCTTTGTTCATTTCTTTTTATTCTTTTTTCTCTAAACTTCCCTTCTCTCTTCATTTCATTCATTTCATCTTCTATCAGCGATACCCTTTCTTCCAGTTGATCGCATCTGCTACTGAGGCTTCTGCATTCTTCGCGTAGTTCTCGAAACTTGGCTTTCAGCTCCATCATCTCCTTTAAGCCCTTCTCTCCATTGGTTATTCTAGTTATCCATTCTTCTAATTTTTTTTCAAAGTTTTTAACTTCTTTGCTATTGTTTTGAATTTCCTCTCGTAGCTCAGAGTAGTTTGATCGTTTGAAGCCTTCTTCTCTCAACTCATCAAAGTCATCCTCCATCCAGCTTTGTTCCGTTGCTGGTGAGGAACTGCGTTCCTTTGGAGGAGGAGAGGTGCTCTGTTTTTTAGAGTTTCCAGTTTTTTTGGTCTGTTTTTTCCCCATCTTTGTGGTTTTGTCTACTTTTTGTCTTCGATGATGGTGATGTACAGATGGGTTTTTGCTGTGGATGTCCTTTCTGTTTGTTAATTTTCCTTCTGCCAGACAAGACCCTCAGCTGCAGGTCTGTTGGAGTTTACTAGAGGTCCACTCCAGACCCTGTTTGGCTGGGTGTCAGCACCGATGGCTGCAGAACAGCGGATTTTTGTGAGACCACAAATTCAGCTGTCTGATAGTTCCTCTGAATGTTTTGTCTCAGAGGAGTACCCGGTTGAATGAGGTGTCAGTCTGTCCCACTGGGGGGGTGCCTCCCAGTTAGGCTGCTCAGGGGTGAGGGACCCACTTTAGGAGGCAGTCTGTCCGTTCTCAGATCACCAGCTGCGTGCTGGGAGAACCACTACTCTCTTCAAAGCTGTCAGTCAGACAGGGACATTTAAGGCGGTGGAGGTTCTCGCTGAGTTTTTGGTTGTCTGTGCCCTGCCCCCAGAGGTGGAGCCTACAGAGGCAGGCGGGCCTCCTTGAGCTGTGGTGGGCTCCACCCAGTTCGAGCTTCCTGGCTGCTTTGTTTACCTAAGCAAGCCTGGGCAATGGCGGGCGCCCCTCCCCCAGCCTCGTTGCCGCCTTGCAGCTTGATCTCAGACTGCTGTGCTAGCAATCAGCGAGACTCCGTGGGCTTAGGACCCTCCGAGCCAGGTGTGAGACACAATCTCCTAGTGTGCCGTTTTCCAGGCCCGTTGGAAAAGCGCAGTATTAGGACGGGACTGACCCGATATTCCAGGTGCCGTCTGTTTTCCCTTTCTTTGACTAGGAAAGGGAACTCCCTGACCCCTTGCGCTTCCCGAGTGAGGCAATGCCTTGCCCTGCTTCGGCTCGCGCACAGTGCGCTTCACCGACTGTCCTGAACCCACTGTTAGGCACTCCCTAGTGAGATGAAACCGGTACCTCAGGCAGAAATGCAGAAATCACCCGTCTTCTGTGTCGCTGGGGCTGGGAGCTGGAGACCGGAGCTGTTCCTATTCGGCCATCTTGGCTCCACCCCCAATATGGACTACTTCTAACTGAGGAATTAAGTATATTAGTGAAAAACTATAAAGTGGATTTTCTGGTTTCCATTTGTTGGAACCAGGGAAAGCTATTATTTTGTCTCCATATTTTTGGAAAGCCAAGAGGAACTCCCAATATGAAAGGGGAGAGTAGGCATCAGCAACAGGGTAGTGGACTGCAAACTAAGAGGTGAGCTTTAGGTGGTGGGGTATGGACAACTGACTTCAGGAGTAGAACTATCTTGTATCTCACTCTACATGTTCTCATCCTTCATTGCAATTACTTTCAGTTATTCTTAGATCTTCATCAAACATTACAGCCTGGTGTTATCTGTAATGTGAAGAATGAAAAGAGAGTCTGTGTCCATGCTTGGAAAAAAAAAAGCATTTGGGGAAGAAAATAGAGCAGTCTAGAAAAACCTTGACAAGAAGGGAAAAAACATGGCCAACAGAGAAGCCCGGAGTAGCAGACTGAAAAAATATGTGACAAGAAACTAGTAAGACAGACTTGTTGGAACCTTGGGCATTTCTCAAAATTATTAAGGGTGTATAAACTTAATAAAAGATAGGAAGCAGACTTCCTGCAATCATATGGCTAGAGAATGTATGGGAGAGCATCCTTTGAATTTGGATACTAAATGCAAGTTAACCTCCAAGGCTGCAAAACTTGAGGATACTGCAGGACAAATGAACAAATAAGTGCAGATTGGAGGGATGGTACAATGTTTAATCCTGTTGGTGAATTTTCACACCACACAAACCCAAATCAACATGTGGAAAATGTTGTATAACCATATCAAAGTTCAATGTAAATTATATTCAGGTTACCCATAGTTTGGGTTTCTCTATACCATTGCCCTTCTGTGAATAAAAATAATTGAAATAATGAATAGAATAAAGGACCATTTAGAAGCTCCTCAAATGTGATGATATTATAGAACAAAAAGTTTAGATTTTCACACCATATACTTAGTAGTCCAGGGAGAACACAAAATAAGAAAGTGAACATTTGAGTATCACACATGACTCTATAACTATTAGAAATACTATAAACTCCATTGTGATTTAAACGTGTCTAACTGAACATACATATTTAACGGCTCTCTCCAAACCCTAATAGAAGTAAAGGAAAAATCATGGCAAATATTCAAAAGGATACACACAAAGAAAGAGAAAAAGAAAATAGATATTAAAATGTCAACAAAATCTTGGGAGCCAAAACAAATTCAATAGACTTCAATTATAATTACCAATGAAAAATAGAAAAATGATAAATAATTACATATGGGGCAAGGAAGCAGCATGAGAAATTAAGAGAGGACAACAAGAATCAAGCTACTTTACATCACAGAACCTTGACATGTCTCAAAAATTCGAGGAAACATGTACTCTGAAACCATGGACATAAATGGGTTAAGTTAAATATATGAATATTCAGAAGGGTGTATAAGGACCAGCTCAGTTTCAAATTCCTTTCCCAACTTCACACAACCACAATTCACCCATTTCAATAGAAGACAGGAGGTTAATTCTGTTGAACCAGAGAGGACTTGCTTTCAGGAAACTGAGCACAGTTGAGGGAATGGTAGAGGTACTGGACTGAAAACAGGAGAATGATATAAATGAAACTGGTGAAACGAGTCTCCGTTCTTGCTTGACTCCTGTCCCCTACCCTTGAGCAGGCAGCCCGATGGTTTCCCTCTGGATAAACAGATGTCCCAACGAAAAAAACTAAACCTATAGACATCTGGGAACCTTCTGGAAAACATCTAGGACTACACCCAATCACTTTACAGTAAACTAGACCTATTAAGAAGACCTACCCACATACATCACATACAGATTTTAATCAGCGTTTTGTTTCCTAGGTCTTCAACTTAAATTGGTAGCCAGAGAAAACAAGGTGTCTGAGGAAAGCCTCACCTTGAAAGAATGATCAAATCAAACAAACAGTAAATATACTTGGAATAAAAAAAAAGACAATGTCGGCCAGGTGTGGTGGCTCATACTTACAATTCCAGCAATTTGGGAGGCTGACGCAGGACGATCACTTGAGTCCAGGATTTCAAGACCAGCCAGGGCAACATAATGAGACCCTGTCTCTAGAGAAACTAAATAAAATTAGCCAAGTGTCATGGTGTGTGACTGTAGTCCTACCTACTCAGGAGGCTGAGGTAGGAGGATCATTTGGGCCTGGGAGGTAGAGGTTGCAGTGAGCCATGATCATGCCACTGCAGTCAGCCTGGGCAACAGAACATGACCCTGTCTCAGAAAAAAAAAAAAAAAGAAGAAGAAGAAAAGAAAAAAAAAGAAAAGAAAGAAAACACAATATGAAAATTGAAGAATGCTTTAAGGTTATTTCTAATGCATGCAGATATACAAGATATGGCATACCAGAAAAGAACAGACTATAAAATAAAATGCTGATAAACCTAAAATAACTTCTTGTATGTTCAATATATGATAGCAAAAATAAGAAAAATAAAATCAATAGAAATGTTAAAAGGTAAATATGAGGAAGTTAGGATAAAACATAAAAAGAAAAATGGGAAACAATAGAGAAAGATAAGAAACTTAGACTATATATACAGGTATAAAATATGCAAATAATGGAACTTACAGAATGAAAGGAAATATGTTGGGCAGGGAATTTACTGGGAAATAATAAAATTGCCATGAGTTTGTAGATTGAAAGGTGCCCAGAGGGTCAAGCAGGATGAATGGAATGAGGGCCACACAAAATCACAGAATTGTGACATCAGGACATTGGGAATAAAAGTTACAGCTATAGAGAGATAATCATAAATCCAATGCCTTTCTTCTCCCTTTGAAGCTATGGACACTTTAGCTTCTATGCTTTCTTATAAAATAAAAGAATAAGCATCAACTATTTAAAAAGTGATCTTCCCAAAATATTGCTTAAGGATTACATATAATGCTTCCAATTTTATGATTCCAAAGAAAACAACATAACTCAGAATTTTGTAGTTAATCCCCCTTGAAATAAAACAACTGTTAATGGCCCGTGACCATAAGAGGTATTTTTTACCTCAGTCCTTTTCCCCTACTTCTTACTCTGTGACAAAACTGATACCAAAACATATAAATTATTTCAACTATTTTCTTCAGTGGGAAAATCTGGCCTATTTTAACTTTTTTTTGCATTTTTACTTGGCAATATTTTTGTGTGTTGGGGGGGCTCTTTCTTAACTTTTTTTTTTTTAATTGAGACAGAGTCTCGTTCTGTTGCCCAGGCTGGAGTACAGAGGCATGATCTCAGCTCACTGCAACCTCTGCCTCCCAGGTCCAAGTGATCCTTTTGTCTCAGCCCCCTGAGTAGCTGGGATCACAGGTGCATGCCACCACGCCTGGCTAATTTTTGTATTTTTAGTAGAGATGGGGTTTCACCACGTTGGCCAGGCTGGTCTTGAACTCCTGGGCTCAAGTGATCTGCCCGCCTTGGCCTCCCAAAGTGCTGGGATTACAGACGTGAGCCACCATGCCCAGCCTCCTTTTTAACTTTTAAGTTCAGGGGTATAAGTCTGTTACACAGATAAACTTGTGTCATGGGTGTTTGTTGTACAGATTATTTCATCACCCAGGTATTAAGACTAGTACCCATTAGTTATTTTTCCTAATTCTCTCTCTCCTCCCATCCTCCACCCTCCAAAAGGCTACAATGTGTGTTCTCTTCTATGTGTTCATGTGTTCTCATCATTTAGCGCCCACTTAAAAGTGAGAACGGTGGCTCATGCCTGTAATCCCAGCACTTTGGGAGGCCGAGGCGGGCGGATCACGAGGTCAGGAGATCAAGACCATCCTGGCTGACACGGTGAAACCCCGTCTCTACTAAAAATACAAGAAAAATTAGCCGGGCGAGGTGGCGGGCGCCTATAGTCCCAGCTACGCGGGAGGCTGAGGCAGGAGAATGGCGTGAACCCCGGGAGGCGGAGCTTGCAGTGAGCCGAGATCGCGCCACTGCACTCCAGCCTGGGTGACAGCGAGACTCCGTTTCAAAAAACAAAAAAAAAAAAAACAAAAAAAAGTGAGAACATGCTAGTTTTCTGTTTTGTATTAGTTTGCTAAGGATAATGGCCTCCAGCTACATCCATGTCCATGCAAAGGGCATGATCTCATTCTTTTTCATGGCTGCGTAGTATTCCATGGTGTATATATACCACATTTTCTTTATCCAATCTATCACTGATGGACATTTAGGTTGATTCTATGTCTTTGCTATTGTGAATAGTGCTTCAATAAACATACACGTGCATGTGTCTTTATAACAGAAGGATTGAATGACAGTACGGCGATTCCCCAAAGACCTAAAGACAGAAGTGCCTTTCGGCCCAGCGATCCCATTACTGGGTATATACCCAAATAAATACTTGACAATGTTTGATATCTAGATATGTACACGTTTTCTCCCCATAATTATCAAATTCCCATTTCTCAATTACTGTGATTTTGTATATCTAATTTTGCTCTTATCAGCTTGAGAAAATCTTATCTGCCTTTCTATTCAAGAGATTCAAAACTATTTGATATTTTTTGAACATATGGAAATGTGGCCATCTATAACAACTGATGTCATTTCATCTTCAATGTGAGAAGTAATGAGTGGCAATTTGCTCATAGAGCTTTAATCTGAAGACCAAAATTTTCTTAGACTGATGCAGAGGTGGCACAAAAACAATTGTCTGCAGTAAACTGAATGTATTAAATACTTCCTAAGCCACTATTCTCTGACCAAAGCATCTCTGTAAATTTCCTCATAAGTGGGACATAAAGCAGCTATAGAAAGCTTTAATTCTAAGGTTTTCTGTTTGAAGTAACAAAAACAGAAAACATATAATGGAACAATTCATTACACTAATGTTTAGCTGTACAAAAGTACAAATGGCAAGCCACCAGGTAAGCAAAGATCTGACTTCATCAAAATAAAGTTGAAATGGTGGTGTTCAGTTACAAGAAACCTACTTTCCTAATGCCACACCTAGATGCATGGTCTGAAAATAGAAATGAAGATTTTAAATTTAATTTATCCCAGAAAATTTGGGAAGCGTAATTACCCTATCTGTAGCTACAAAGCAGGCTCATAGACAGTTTCCCAAATAACATGTAATTTTTAATAGTGAAAATTTCAACAAGTCTAGAAAGTAGAAAGGGACCTGAAATAAACAAAGATAGATACACAGAACTCCTAGGTTTAGGTAGTTTTCTTATCATGAGCTCCAGATGTCTTCATTCTTAGTCCTGGGACTTGCTCATCTTTTTGTGCTATCACATCAGGATAAAGATGGGGAACAAGTTTATAGAGAAAAGAAGCACCAGTGTAATGGCTCTGCAGCCAGATAATGCAGAGACAGCAAGTCATGTTCACAGTGCAAAAGGACAAGCATTTTCTAAAATAGGAATTCTAATCCCACTGGGTTTCTCTGTGTGTGAATTTAACCTTTAGAATTAGAATTTTTGAACCCCTGGAAATGAACTAATGCTTTGTGTAAACTACATAAAACAGATGGAAGTGTGTTCCAGGCAGCACATTTAAATATAAAGACCATTTCTGTACCTGCAAAAACTGCTGTGCTGCCTCAAAGGATAAATCCAAGTTTAACATTGCAAGTGAAGCTAGCCCACAGCACAGCTCAAATTCAGAGAAGACAAGTACTGTGATTCCTAAACATTTACATTATCACAAAAACAAGAAGTATACCCTTGGTCTAACATAAGAACTAGTTTGTTTTTTTCCTAAAAGTGTTAAACTGGACCTTCATTGTGCTTCAAAAATACTTTTCAGTTGTTTAATCTCTAAGTTAATTACAGATTTTTTGCAGTTGTCAGTACTGATGATTAGCAATAGAAAAATAGGTAGCTACTTCAAAAACTATCTTGAGTTCATAATTTTCATTTATTTTTGTTTTAAAAGATAAATATTTGATAGCTAAAAAATAATGCTTTATTATGTCATAATCATAATTTAAAATGTATATTTAATGTTATTTCCTAAAGAGAGGGGCATTCATGTTAAAACAAAGTTAGTAGCTATCTACATAATGTATCTGAAAATTCACATCTTGTTAACTACCAGACCTGGTAGAATTGTGCTAACTGTAATTACAGTGAGAACTTGACTGGAGATAAGCTAGCAGCAAAAGGCAGAATAAAATTATAGATGAACAGGGTTAAAATTCAGTTTGTTTTCCTCATAGAAAGATAATATTCAGTTAACGATGGAAATTGGGCCTGTGTTAATCACGGCATTGTATAAATCCCCCAAATCACAACATTAAAACCTAAGCTATCAAGAAAGGGATGAGAAAGTGAAAGAACACAAGGTATCTTAGGTGGCAGGAGATGAGACATCTCTGTTCTCATAATAAATTCTAAATGGCACCCCGAGATAAATACATTACCTCTCTCTGGACAACATGGACTACATATTGACATGCAAGGGAACTAGGAGGTGACATTTTTTGCAGCTACACACGTGTGTTATTTTGATTTTCTTTATACATTTACAAAAAAGTCTATTTCTAATACACACATTTCTGTATCTTAAAAGGTATAAGATGGTAGACATTCGAAGTTTATTTTCCAGGTATTTTTAAAGCTAAGCTTATACCTAAAGTTAGAGATGTCTCCATTTTCCTGCTGAGTCACACAGTGCAAAGACTAGCCTTTTGCCACATTTATTGAAGCATTTTAAATAATTGTGGAAGATTTTCTTTCATCTAAAAATTACATCTCATTATGTTTTTCCTCAGTACTTAATCGCAACCTATAGTACTAATTTTAACCCCTCATGTTATTTTAATAAAACCCAACCACAAATTTTAGTGTAAGAGGTGTATAGATTTTTTTAATGAAAACACCTGATGACAGTCTCATCTCTACAATACTTCATTAGATTCACAAAGATCTATAACTCCAAAAGTTTAAGAAAAAGAGACAAGTAAATATCAGAAAAAAGTATCTATTTCAATCTTTTTAAGTTAATGACTTTATGTTTAATGTCACAATTTTATATACCAAAGACTAAAACAGTATTAAACTAAAAGCAGGTGTCATAGGCTATGTAGTGTGTGTGTGAAAAGATGTCACATGATCTGGCAAATACCACCTTGCTCCCTCTGTCCACCACACCATTTTTGTGAGTTGCTGCTGGCTGAAAGTTTCCAAAATCCCAACAGAAATTAGTATTTGATATCTGAGAATTGGAAATCAGAATTCCCAGGAATGTTCATAAATTTCTAAAATCCTAAGTTACTCCTAACATACTCCCAATGTTCTACATTATTATTACTAAAAATAAGTTACTCCTAACATGCTTCCAATATTCTACATTATTTTTACATACTAGTAGGGATATACAAACTATGATTAATACATTTTAAAAAATTAAGTTTACAAGGAAACATAGCTGATTGGAAATGTTAAAGCATTGAACATGTTAGTGAGTAGTATTGGATAGGATTCGATTAGCTAATATTTAGACTTCCTGGCAATATTAGTGTCAAAATCACTACACAAAATCATGGATTGAAATCACCAATTTGAGAATTTTTTAGTTCCCAAACTTACTATTTCTGGGAACATCACTTAAAGGATTTTAATCAAGTATACTATGCATATAAATTATTATTAATGCTAATTGTATTGGCTAGAATGATGCATTGTCAACAGCAGACATTCAAAAACACACTTTTAAAACATGACAATAACTGAAAGTAAGACTGAATTATTACATTGTCACCATTCTTCTATATATATTCTGAACTTGGTTCCCAGCAATGTCAACCTTGATTTTTGACTGACTTGGAATCTGTGCTTCCTGATTTTGCTTAATTTCCACTTGACTTTGGTGGATTCTGAAGTTTCAAACTTGTAATGTTTTTCCATTCATTTCTAAGCTGCAGTTCTCTCACGGGGATAATAGTATATTATTCCTGTGTTCTAAAGCTCCTGATTGATCTTTCTCATTATTCCAGACTCAGAAAAAAATGTGTATTTCTGAAGATATGTTAGGAAGCAATTCCCACATGGAAACACCACTGAAAATTACTTGTGAGTTATTGAAGAACATGTGTGTAGGTTATTCACCATATTAGAGGGTTTAAGGCTAGCCCTGAAGATGAACTTTCAATCACAGGACTCAATCATAACTTGGCCTTACCTCCATTATAGAGAAGAAGTATTCAGAAGAAAGGAGGTTACCATTTGAAACTAAATATTTGTTTATATTAGGTTTCAAACTGCTTTTCAGTATTTTCTGGCCTTGCAATAAAATACAATTTATGTAAATATTTTTAACATAATAAAACTGTAATGTTTAATAATTTCTTGATTTGTATTCCTGCCCTAGTTATGCTTGTTTATTGTTCCTCATATCAAATGCATCACTTTTTTGTGGTGAGGGTTTATTTTAAATTTGACAATTTATGTATAAATAATAAAAAATCACATTTGATAGAAAGTGGGATCATTTTACCCTTTTAATATCAATTTACTTAATATAGATTTAAGAAATGTGGATTCTTAATATGGATTAAGAAATGTAAATATTTTTCATCATACTATATTTAGCAACTAGGGTTAATATCTAAAAATGATGAAATTTAAATAGTGATAATTCTATTTCTGGGTACTAACTTCATCCTATTGCTTTAGCATTCATTATTGCAGAACTGTATGATATACAAGAATAACTTCATTTTTTGACAAAAGACAGAAGGCCATATTTGTATGAAACAACACAAACCGTAAATTACCATATTTATTTAGGCATGTAGGGCCAATGAAAGTTATTTATAACTATAGATTAATCAGTAATAACATTTTTAAGATGCCTGAGCATATGTTTAATAACTCAGGTCTGGGCTGTCATGAAACTTTTATTGCCTATAAGAAATGCTAGTAGTTTTCCAGGATATAAACTTTTGCTTCTTAGAGAGTAGAGCACATTATGAACATGTTTTTAATAGGACTTCATTTTCTGATGATGGCAATAATACAGATGTGCACTCTCACTTTTTCTGCCCTAGGCTAGACACCTTTGGATATTACAGATGTTTCATTTTAGAAAATTTTTCAACTGACTTTAAAAGTAGATTATACCTAATTAAAATGCAGATCTTCTACTATTTAAAAAATTTAAAAATAATGGTGCATAATGGAACAAATAAATGCTTTGTGAGGTAGGAAGGGAAAGAATTGAAAAGGAGGCAGTTTAATAAGCCCCTATGGAGAGTGATGTGAATCCTATATACAGGGCCCCTTGATGATAAGAACTTTCCAATCTAGGGAGCATTCAATAAGAAAATGCTTTTAGGAGGCAAGTGTTGATTCTAGGTCAATGAGGAAATATAAATGGGAATAAACATGTTCATCACAATATTATATCATCCTAGTTTACCATTTCATCTATGTCATAATAATGATGGATCTGACAGCCAAGTATATAAGGATAGGTCTAGTACAGAAGATTAAATTTTTAGTGAAGTCTTCTTATTGTAATTTTTCCCAGGCCTAAAGTTAGTTTATTTCAGAATACATAACTGATATATTTTACTTTGGTTTTTAAGTGTTACAGGTTGTGTTCACTGGGAATCCAATTATGATATAAAATTTAGAATGTTTATTACGGAGTTCCCTGGGGCTCAACACTTCTAGAGAGAAGAGGAAAGAAGTAGGAGTGGACACAGAGAAGTCAACTGAACCTTTAGCCCAACAGCAGCTTCTGCCAACCCTATGAGAAGCTCTGGAGCTAGAATTGCCCTACAGAATAGACTAAATTTAACTGAGATAAAAGGGCCTTTATATGCCCTCATAGATAAGTTCCTGTATGAGGTCAACCCAAGAAAGTCCCATGACCCAGGGCATTTCTCTTCAACTGAGGCAGTCCTCAAAAGGGCTAACAACCAAAGTCTGTCTACCAACAGTACTTCCATCAGTTTGGGTAAAATGTCCTTCTCTGAAGAGAAATCTGGGCAGTGCATCACAGCATCTACCATATTTAGTTTATTTTGCTCAAAACAGAACATGTTTCTAAGTCATGGTTAGCATTTTTTTTCTCAGAATGACTTCAAAATAATGATAGATGAAACCCATTCATAGTTTTCTGACTACACTCTATATGGTTGCCAGAAGTTTTTAATCTATTACTGACGTTTCTGAAAGAATGTTGAATACCATGTAAAAAGTGGGTTTTATTTTTTTAATATGCACTCTTTACAGTAAAAGACTTTGGACTATACCCCTAAAATTGGGGAGAGAGAGATATATAAATATATATTTATATATTTATATATCTCATACATATTAATATAACATACATTTATATGGCTTATATATATAGCTTATATATTTATATATCGTATATAACATGTGTATCAGCATATTTATATTTTACAAGCCTTATTAGTCAAAAAGATAAGAGTTTTTAAAGTGGCATAATTAAAGAAAAATGAAATTTCTGGGTTTTTTTCTATGGCATAAATACTACCTTTGAAAATCAGCAATCTGGGTCCTGCTTTGCTTCCAAAAACTACCTTTGAAACTAATACAAGAAGACCAGCCTTTTAAGATAGCTCAGGAATACAATACTTCATCTTAAATAAACTACTTTCAAAAAAAAATCAGAGCTTGATCTGTATCCTATTTCACTGTCAGTTACATGATGCTATACCTTGTGCTTTGCCATACTGACATTTCTTATTTTTTATCATAAAGCCTTGCATGAATATTCATTTTTTCTAGCTTCTGCACAGAAAAAGAATAATCAGAGTAAACAGACAACCCACAAAAGAGAAAATATTTGCAAACTATTCATCCAACAAAGGACTAATATCTAGAATCTACAAGGAACTCAAACAAATCATCAAGCAAAACAAAAACAAATAATCCCATCAAACATTTGGCAAATGACATGAATTGACATTTCTTAAAAGAAGATATACAAATGGCCATCAAACATATGAAAAAATGCTCAACATCACTAATCACCAAGAAAATGTAAATTACAACCACACTGAGATACAACCTTACCCCAGCCAGAATGGCCATTATTACAAATTCAAAAAGCAACAGAGGTTCACATGGATGTGGTGAAGAGGGAACACTTTTACACTGCTGGTGGGAATGTAAATTAGGACAACCTCTATGGAAAACAGTATAGAGATTTCTTAAAGAACTGTATCTACCACTTGATCGATAAATACCATTACTGAGTGTCTATGCAAAGGAAAATAAGTCATTATATCAAAAAGACACTTGCAAATATGACACCTGAAGATATATTTATCACTGTGCAATTCACAATTGGAAGATATGAAACCAAATTAAGTGCCCATCAACTGATGAATGGATAAGGAAAATGTGGTATATACACCCTATGGAATACTACTCGCCCATAAAAAGAATGTAATAACGTCTCTTACAGCAAGTTTGATGGAACTAGAGGCCATTGTTCTAAGGGAAGTAACTCAGAAATGAAAAACCAAATACCATATGTTCTTACTTACATGTGGGAGCTATGCTATGAATATGCAAAGGCACATAGAGTGGTATAATGGGCACTGGATACTGAGAAGGGAAAGGGTGGGAAGAGGGTGAGGGATAAAAACCTATATATTTGGTACAGTGTACATTACTTGGGTGACAAGTGCACTAAAATCTCACACTTCATCACGATATAATTAATCTGTGTAACCAGAAACCATTTATACTCCTAAAGCTATTAAAATCAAAAAGTTTTTCTTTCTATTTTCATCATCTTTGCCCACATCCATCATACTCAGGTTCCCAAACGTTATGTTTCCTTTTTAGTCTCAAACTCATTTGGAGAAAAACAAGCAAATGGATTAAAAAAATAGGCAAAAGACTTGAATAGACATTTCTCCAAAGACAACATACAAATGGCCAATAGGTGTATAAATAGATGCTCAACATTACAAATTATCACAAAAATGCAAATCAAAACCACAATGAGATATCACTTTATTTTTGTTAGGATGGCTATTTTCACACACAAGAACAAATAAGTGGTGGAAAAGGTGTGGAGAAATTAGAAATTTGAACCCTTATACACGGTTGATGAGAATGCTATATGGTATAGCCACTGGGAAAAACAGTATAGAGGTTCCTCAAAATATTAAAAATGATATTACCATATACTGCAGCAATCCCACTTCTGGGTGTATATCCAAATAAATTGAGGTCAGGATCTTGAAGAGATGTTTGTACTCTCATGTTCATTGCAGCACTATTCACAATAGACAAGATATGGAAGCAGTCCATATATATATATACACACATATATATGTCTATGCACATATGTACATATATGTGTATATATACATAGAGAGAGAGAAAGAGAGAGAATGGAATACTATTCAGCCTTTAAAAAGAAGGAAATTCTGCCATTTGTAACAACAACTTGAGGACATTATGCTAAATGAAATAAGCCAGTCTCAGATAGAGATTCCACTTATATGAGCGTTCTAAAATAGTTGTATTCACAAAAGCAGAGAATAGAATGGTGGTTGCCAGAGGCTAAGGGAAGGAGAAATGGGGAATTGTTTTTCAATTGATGTTAAGTTTCTGTTATGCAAGATAACTTCTAGAGATCTGATGTACAAATGTATTACCTGTAGTTAACAATACGGTTTTATGCAGTTCAAAATATTAAAAGGATAGATCTCATGTTAGGTGCTCTCACTAAAAAAAAAAAAAAAATATATATATATATATATATATATACCTTAGAAACACAAGGATATTTTTGGAGGTGATGTACATGTTTAGTACTTTGATTGTGGTGATATTATCATGTGTGTATGCATATGTCCAAATTCATCAAGATTTAGACATTAAATGAGTCCAATTTGGTATGTCAATTACACCTCCATAAATTTAAAACATTTTTTAAAGAAGAATGTTATAGTTCTGATGTTGGCTAAAATCAATTGGTTTGTTAACAGCAGCATCAAATTAGAACACAGACCTGCTAGGTCCCCAAATTTTTAGTTTGGAGGTACTTCGATAACATCATGTTGGAAATCCGTTTTACTAAGTTTGGTAAGAGGTGTGCTGTGAATGTTCAATAGGTGACTTATTAATTGCTGTTTAAAACCAGTAGTACTGAAGCCCTAGTGTAATCTTTGCTTTGATGTCATGCCATTCTACTCGTCTACATATGACCTCTGAAATCTTATTAAATAAAATTTTACTATGAATCAAAAGTATACTTCAGCGGTACATTAATATGAGTATAAGAGGATAAGAAGTATGTAAAAGGAATAATACAGAGAAAGAAAGCATGGGAAAGCAAGAATATGAAAATATATTTCAGAACATAAAATGAGAAAATACATGTTTTTTTCAAGTGATGTGGTGGAAACAGCACATCTTTGTGAGGAGGTGTTGGGAATAAGGAGGGAGACTTTGAAATTCCCTAGTTAGTTGGTATCACTGGGGATTAATCAGTCTATTCAGCATACCAACTCTCATTCCTAGATACAAGCATGTAACAGTATGATCATGTGATGTAAATGACAACTTGCTGTGCACCCCCAGGTTTAAGTGAAAATAAAAGAAATCTTTGTTCATCTTTTTTAAAAAATTATAGACTTGATAGAGAAAAACTACTACAATTATAGTAAATTGCCAAGACTAAGGAAATACTCATCGAATAAACTTAGTGTCATTTAGGAAATGTTTAGTAATCAGTAATTATGATTTTCTCAAAATAATCTGGTTTAATTATAACTGAAAGTTTCTGTTACTTTTCTCGCATCTCCCATGGACATCTTGAACACAATTTCTTCATTGGTTTCAATGTAAACATTGCCTACTTTTATCAGAGATAGATAATTGGAGAAAATAGCAAGAGAATACACTGGAGACAGTCATTTATTTTGGTAAAAAAAAAATGATCACTAGTACCAAATAGTAGTTAGTTTAAGTTTTTGTTCTTAGAACAGAAAGAAGCAGTAAATAAAAGCATGATTTCTTCTGTATATTACAATACTCTGCATTATGTTTCTACATCTAATTAAAGTCCAAATCAAGATACAAATTTTAATTGCTTTATAACCTAATTTGTTCCAATTCCATCAATATTTTTAAAATATTGCCATTGTTTTGATTCAGTGAGTATATTGTTTTGTGTCTAGAATTTTAATCCAAATCTTTAAGCAATACCTGTAATATTACCATTACTATGAACCAAATTTTAATTGACTTAAAAATGTTACAGAATATAATAGCTACTGTATTTGTTCCTTCTCATGCTGCCATGAAGAAATACCCAAGACTGGGTAATTTATAAATAAAAGAAGTTTAATTGACTCACAGTTTCACATGGCTCGGGAGGCCTCAGGAAACTTAAAATCATGGCGGATGGCACCTCTTTAAAGGGTGGCAGGAGAGAGAATAAGTGCCAGCGGGGAAATGTCAGACACTCAAAAACCATCAGATCTCCTGAGAACTGACTATCATGAGAACAGTATGGGGAAACTGCCCCCATGATCTAATTACCTCCCACCGGGTCCCTCCCATGACATATGGGGATTATGGACATTACAATTCAAGATGAGATTTGAGTGGGGACACAGCCAAACTATATTAGCTACTCTATTATGAAACATGTATTTCTATGAAATAAAAAAGTAAGCATTTTTCACATTTGGCTAGCTATAATTAATAATGTATTTTTTATGGAATTCATTTTAGAAATTTTCTTTATAAGAAATTTCCATTTGTGATTAAAAACCAGTCCATTCCCAAACCTATAGTGGCATGATCTCAGTAATTAGTTATGCATAAATTTAAAGGAAAAAATGTATTTAGATGTTTAATGTTGGTTAATATATTAGCTAATAATTTAATGTAGTTTACATAATGTGTAACTTAGGCCAAGCCAAATATTGTCAAGTCTGCTTCTTAATTTTAAAATAAACCTCTATTTAAAGTCATAATATATAGACAGGAAAACACATTTAATAAAAAGATATCACAACATCAGGTAAAATATATTATCTGTTTTGTTTTTCACATTTGTAGGTAAGTTCTCGTATTCATATTGCTAATGACTATCTTATTAAAATCTGTGTAATGATTACAATATTCTCTGGTTCAAATCACTTGACCAATATGGTTTCATGCCCCTATTGAGCACTCTTTTCTACAAGTCTGCCTCACGTACTACTGCATCTACACCCTTCATTCAGTGTTTGTTGCAGTTACCCGCCTTTCTTCAGAAATACTGCAGAATTGAGGCTTATCCCATTTATTTTTTGTCTTTCTGATGCCACATGCCAATATTTGTATATTCCTTCTTATCCACTAAGTTTCATTTTTCACTGTCTTTTAGATCTACTTAAACATTTTATTCTGTATGTATCTCTAACCATCCAGTCACTGTCTGTCTTTTAGAATAGAGAAGCAGATGTTCAACAAGATTTAAATGATTCACACACTTAGGTAACCAAGTCAGAGTAGAAAAAATACAGTTACAAGACATATTCTAGAAAAACATATTTTCATGGGTGGAAGTGATATCTTTCCACCTCCGATCCTCCACCCAATACTTATTGTACAGTAGTTTTGAAGAATCTGTGGACATAGGTAGCCCTTTTTGGACACCACCTTTTTAATTCTAATATGCCTCCATACCTGATTGAAGAAACTATTATCAAAGAATATTTAATAAAGTGATAATATGTTCATATTACATCAATGTGTAATCAATTTATTATTATTATTATTATTATTATTTTGAGACAAGGTCTTGCTCTGTCACCCAGGTTATAATAATCAATTTATAAAGTAGTATGCATAGTATGTTTATATTAACATGTATGTATTATTATACTTATATATCATATACTACATATGAATAAAAATCACTTTTATCCTGTTTATACAAAATACATATAGGTAGTATTAACGTGTTATATCTTATGCTTTCATACATATGTGCACGTGCGTATGTGTAAATATATATGTGCATACACCCACATCTCACAATGTTAATGGTTTCGATTATGATTATTTATCTGAGATTTTGTTATATTATGTCAATTTTTATAGAATATGCTATACAATTACAAAAACTGTGTGCCATCAAGAATAATCTGAATGACCATCTTAAAACTGGGATGACTGTCTTTGGTTACTATAGTCTGTTAGGAAAGAAATGATTGAGCAGTGTGGAAGGAAAGGGTATTTCAAATAGGGTAGGCAAATCAGCTGGAATAAACCAATAGATTAATGGGTCGATATATTCTAATTAATATAATTTCTATTTTCCAAATTGAGTTCTATGAAACACTAATCCACAAAATGTTTCTGAACAAAAAAACTCCAGGCTAAAATAAATTTTGTGAACTCCAGTCTTCTCTTGAAGTTTCTTTTATGCCGCTTAGCATAATAAAATTTCTCAGGAATTATGCATAAAAGAAATTTATTAACTATGTTTAACTCATGTGTCCCAAACTTATGTAATCATTAAATAGTATTAACAGCCCATGGAATAAATAAATGTTCTACGAAGTACAAGCTAAGGAATTATGTTCACATTTAACAGTAGAGGACAATTTAATAAAGAATTTAAAGAGAGTTTTGACACTGTGGTAGATAGTAAAATACTAATTGAAATCAAATAATTATGGCAGGTGATATTTCTTTTGAGGAATTTAGGAGTTATTAAAATATATTCTATATTCACCTAAATTTGTTGCTAAGGATGTTTTGGGGGGTCTTAGACCCAGGGGATGTGGGGAAGGGAAGGCTGCTACACTGCTAAGCAGAGCAGAATGTGAAGAGAAAACACTTCTTATGGCAAACAGCAGAACTGAGAACCTGGGACACCTGTAATATAACATGTTCATCTGTGATATCAAATGACCCTCCTATACACCCCATGTAAAATGAGTCAGGCTCTATTTAATGAAATAGTAATTTAAAAGAAAAAGATGAACAAAAGCCACATAGAACTTATGATAAAGTTCCAGTTAACAAGTACTCCTGTATGTAGACAGATAGAGGTTAAGCCAGAAAGGATGAAGGTACCTGAAGGTATCAAACAATTTTTTTATTTTATATATATATATATAATTTTATTATACTTTAAGTTCCAGGGTACATGTGCACAACGTGCAGGTTACATATGTATACATGTGCCATGTTGGTGTACTGCACCCATTAACTCGTCATTTACATTAGGTATATTTCCTAATGCTATCCCTCCCCCGTCCCCCCACTCCAGTTTTTTATTTTATTATATTATTTTTCTCTCAACTTTTATTTTCGGTTCAGGGAGTACATGTGCATGTTTTGTTGCATGGGTAAATTTTGTGTAAGGTTTGTTGTACGAATGTTCCTATCAACCAGGTAGTGAACATAGTACCCGACAGGTAGTTTTTCAACTCACACCCCCTCACACTCTTCCCCCTACCAAGGAGTCCCCAGTATCTATTGCTTTTCTCTTTGTATGTATTATTGTTGTAAGAATATATATACCAGAAGGAACTCCATCTCCAAAAGCTCTGAAATGCCTTATATCATTCTTTGTTTCCTAGACCAAAGAACTATTCACTCCTTCATATTTTCACTAACCAGTGATTGCTCACTAATTCCTTCCTAACTTTTATATCAGAACAGTGTTTCTCAAGGTGTGGTCCTTAGACCAGCAGGATCAGCTACACGTAAGAATCTGTGAGAAATGCAACTTCTCAGGATCTACACTACGACGACTAGACAAGAAACTCTGAGGGCATGGGACAGTAGCCTGTATTTTTAACAAGCCCTCCAGAGAATTCTGATGCGCACTCAAATTTGAGAATCCACTGCAGTAGAAGAATACAATTGATGCCTGCCTAGGATGTTTCTAATAATGGTATCAGCTAGTCCTTGTATCAAATCACAAATCTAATTTTAAATAAGCCAAATTTTTTAAACATAGCATTTATATTATAAAGTATGAGCAGCCCAAAATTTGTACAGGATTTATCTGAAAATGGAATTGAAAGTTGGCATAATAAAACTTGGTACATATTTCCTCATGGGCCTAATGCAACGAAATTGTGGCAAGATAAACCATTCCAAAGAAGTCTATTTATACTGTACTTTAATTGTACTACAGTATTGATAGCATTAACTTGAATTCTGAGATGAGTGACAATCAGGTTCAAGAGAGAAATGGAAAGGGTAGGAAAGTAAAGAAGGAAAAAAATAAATAGAGAGGAGAAATGGTTACCCGTCCCCACTTATTTGGTATAGTGATAACTACAGGTATAATGCAAAAAAAAAATCAGTTTTCTTTGACTCCATTGTAACTACCTACCTATATCAACATTCTAACTTTTAGCTAGCCTCATTTTCAGTAGAGCTGTTATCCCTCCATAATTCTTAAATCATAATATTAGCGTGTGTATATTCTGCTTCTAAGCTTTGAAACTGGTGAAAAAAAAAGCCTTCTGGGTTCAAGGAGGAAATATGAGTTAAGCAATATAATAGGGAATAGTGGTATATATTGCTCCAACATACTAAAGAGTACTGGGGTTCTAAAGAATTAGAGGTGCATGCTCTAATGAATCCTTTCTTGACACTCTCCATGCCAAACAAATCACATACATCCCTGGAATTAATTTTCCCTGTTATTTGCCAGTTTATGAGTGCAACATCTAAAAGCTCTTCTCTTCCACGTGCCCCCAACCAAAATTCCAATTTGGGTGATGCAGGTTATCTTACATGATTTCTAGAGAAAATGCAACTAAAGTTAATTACTTCACATTTAACTACGAATGACTAAGAAGACTATTAACTGTCTGGCAGCTTAGGCAGCTACTCCTGATTTTCAGGTTATTCTCTGCTCTTCTTCTAACCCTCAGGTCTTCTTATCTCTGTATTTTATCACAATAAATATAGTAGACATTGGGTGGTATTTTCAGAGTCTAGAAGAAGGACATAAACAATCTCTGTAAGTATAAATGATAGAAAGTTTGTAAGTTTTGAGAACTGCCAATGATTCTTCACATACTATAATCATGGAAAAGACAGGAATCTTCAATCATCACCACAGAGCAAACAACCAAGGAAGGTTCCTGTGATGATTCAAAACCAGATTTCACAGCTTCTCAAAACTGGCTGCTCATTAGAATTCTTGGTGGATTCTCTGTAGCCAGGTGCCACCCTCCAGTCAAAATAAATGAGAGGCTCTGCAGGAGGGGCCCAGGTATTCATATATTCTTAAAAATTTCCCTAAGTAGCTGTAATTCTCAGGATAGAAAACTATTGCCAGAGCATCAGAGTTACTCCAGTCTCCAAACCCAGTCATGCACAAAAGAAAATTCCTCCTTATAATCCTTCTGAAGGGCTTGGCAAATATTATTTCTTTAACTTAGAATATGACACCTTAGATATCCCATGACTTCCCCACCAGGCCAAATCTACTATCTGCCCTTTTGTTCTTGGATTAAAATTCAGTTCCCCTTTAATCTTCAGCAAACTCATACTATGGATTTAATCTGTGTTACTATTTGCTTTGATTCAAAACTTCTTTAATTACATTCATGTCAAATTATTACATTTGAAATATATTCAATGCACAAAATAATATGTGGTTTCTTTTACTGTTTTCTATTCATTTGTGATGGTTTGACAAGGGAAAGATAATTCCATAGGACATGTACATGATGAAAATAGACTTTTCTACTTTATATAATACAAATTTGGAATGAATAGATCATCTTCAGTACCTCAAATGATGTTACAAGAAGGGACAGTAGGAACAGGACAGTTTGAAGGAGGGACAGGGTAGATGAGGGCATTTTACATTAAAATATGCTACTCAAGTGGACCAGTTTTCAGTTACTACTGTCACAGGACATGACCCAAAGGTGTTTACAAGTGGTCCTCCCAATCAACTTTATTAGATTAAAATATAGCCATTAAATATTCCACAGAAATGCATGTCCTATACTTGTCTTTGGGTAGTCCTATAGTTGTAGCCATTTGTCATAGTTAAATTATGCCCATTCTCAAAATAGCACATCAGTTCCAAGGGATTAAAAGGTCAGGTTTTACTAGCATGACAGAAATCAAAGGGTGATTTCATGTTCCTTAACTAGGGACAAAAGGTCACAGCTATTAAATCTTTAAATCCACGTGCTGTGATGGGCTTTATCTGTTAAAGGAAAAAGAAGAATTCATGATATAAGCTTAATCTAATTTATGATTGTATAATCAGGAACAACTTAGGTGTTTAAGAGGTACTATATTCTCTACTATAACACGAGGCTCAATAGTTAAGAAGCAACAAAGTAAACAAATTTGGGTGACTGGCTATACTAACACCATTTCAATTTCCTAAATTATCCTGTCCTTCACAAAAATTCATATAGAGACTGTAAGAACTAAATATTCACAATCTCAGCATCTCTTACACCTAAGGATGGCCACATAGCATAGCAGTTCTTGCCATGAGACATAGGCAGCAGTCTGCTGAAGGGAGTCTGAAAGAGATACAATTGGTGGCTTTCTTCTCCTTTCTTCAGGCCTCAAATAGTAGCTGAACAGTGGCTGTCAGCTTGTATTCAGAAAGAAAAGGCCAAGAGAATCATCAAGACACCAGTCCTGATAGCACTGAAATGTCACACCAATGCCAGAAAAGGCCTACCTCTAGATTTCTTGTTACGTAAAATTTGTTGAGGCCATAGTTAGTTGGTTATTCTTTTACTTGTAGTAAAATGCATACCTAACTTAAATCCAGCCTCAACAAAATAGTTTTTATTCTAAATTTGTATTTTTCCCATCATTAATAGTTCCAGTATTGGAAATATTTGCCATACTTAACAAATAAAAATTTAATAACTATCTCTCAAAAAAGAAAAAAAAGTCCTATCAGTAATATTGGCCAACTTTTATGTTATAAATAACCCTACTATATTAGTCCATTCTCACGCTGCTATAAAGAAATACCTGAGACGAGATAATTTATAAGAAAAGAGGTTTAATTGAATCACAGCTCCACATGGCTGGGGAGGCCTCAGGAAACTCACTATCATAGCAGAAGGCACCTCTTCACAGGGAGGCATGAGAGACAATGAGTGCTGAGCAAAGGGGGAAGCCCCTTATGAAACCATCAGATCTTGTGAGAACTCACTCACTATCACGAGAACAGCATGGGGGAAACCACTCCCATGATTCAATTATCTCAACCTGTTCCCACCCTTGACATGTGGGGTTTATTACAATTCAAGGTGAGATTTGGCTGGGGACACAGAGCCAAACCATGTCACCCACCATGGTAATTTTAAAACACCAATATGATGTCATTGAATGCAGAGTTAGGAAAAGATTCACACCATTGAATCTCATGAGTCAATTCCAAACAGCCCCAGCACACCACTAGATAGTCCCCTAATTACTAACTACAGTTTCACCAAACTATTAGAGTTCATTGTTTTTACTTTCAATTTCATTGTAAAAGAGAACAGAGTTTACATAGAGGGGAACTTAGAGCTCAGAATTATTGATTGTCAAGATAAATTGGCTAAATTTATTAAATTGAAAGTAGCTATCATAATTTATGTAAAACTTTCAGTAGGAACTTAGAAGTTGTCCTGTCTCAAGCCAAATGTACTCATTAACTCAATACGCATAATTTCCAAATGTCTCCTCATAGGAAAGAATATAATCTAATTCACTCTCATATCAGATAAAATTTAATACATAGATTTGAAAACAATGTGGGTATAACGTTAAATAGCTTGCATGGAAAAATTTTTTAGCTCTCATAAATTTTCGTAACTGTCTGTAATCGGGAATGAGAATGGACGATTCTCTAGTCTTCTAACTAATCTTGCAATAGGACTGCTCTCATACCCAATTACCTAAGGAGAGTAAAACTTACAATATAGTATAAAATACTTTAGTAGTTATTATCTATGAAAAGTATTACCTACAACTTCCTTAGCAAAGTCTCTGTGCAGAAGAATTCTCACATATTCACGCAAAGCGAAATCTTAACACTAAAGATTTTTGTTTTTGTTTTTACTCACCAAAGCAGGTCTTCTACAAACATAAACAATTAATTACCTGCTTTTTTGGGATGATATGAGAATATAATTTTCCTAGGATGGATAAGTACAGGCTTCATTACCAAAGTGACTGCAGATACTGAATGGCCTAGTAAGAAAATATTTTCAAATGTAATAGTGTGCAGTTCTGAAAAGAACATGCCTTTCAAAATGTCTCTGATTTCTTGCTCACATTTTCCCTTGTAAAATCCCCAGTAGCTTTGTCTAATTTGACGTTTGTATTATTCTGAGAATATTTAATTGTTAGTGGTATAGTACTATAAGGTTACAATTTAAGAGCATTAGCTCAAACTGAAAAAATAAGTTCAATTACATTGTATTCTTGTTTTAAGTAAGGATAGTTAAAATACTAAAGGTATAAATCTAATGTGTTTCAAAATAGTTATTTTGTCTACCATTTACATATTACTCTTTGTAATGAGCTCTTTATAATCATGATGTATGGATAAAATAAAATCTATCTACCTTTGGATATAGCAATCTTTTATAGTTGGGATTTGTAATAAAATATGAATTATATCAATGTGAAATTGGTCACCAGAAAGATCTTTTTATAGTAGACCTCAAGATCAGATCAAAGATAATCTTTATTCCTTTTTTTAAAGATAAAAACTACTTAGCTGATTTTCTTCTGAAAAAAATATGAGTTTATTTCAAAAAACCTTTCATGACACAAACCCATAGGTACATTTTATTCAATTATTCATGTATTAACCTATGCCAGTAAAAGATCTAAAGATGTAGCAAGATGCTAAATGATTACAAACCACAAATATGTCATAAGAGAAATCAGGGCTAATTAAATTTACAACTGATTTTAAAAGATTAACAGCATGGAGCTGTATATGTTACACTGGGATATTTCTAATTACAGGAAAGCATCCAAATCAATAGATCAAATACCCATATTTGCTGTTTCCAAGCAAGAAAAGACAATTGCAAATTCATTGTCTTGAAATGCTTTTAAACACTGAGATTTTACCTTTGGGTTATCTGTAGTTTATGTCTGAAAGTGTAAAAGTTCTGTTTCTGTTTCAGGTTATTCATTTTGTAATAAACAATTTTCTCCCAAAGCACAGGGCTTCCCATGGGTAGTACTCACATTATGATTATTGAAGTCACGTACATCAACCATAATCAGTCAAAAGTATTGTTCCTTGAGGAAATGAATTAACAGTATGCAGTTGTGACGGAAGAAATAATAATTGTCAAAGTTTCACATTGCTATGACTCCTCATCAAATGATGAGCTGAGACTAATGTATAAAATCAATCTAATGAAGCACAGACTTGTATTATCAATGTACATTATAATCATCTCTGTCTTCAATTTAAAAAAATTCTGATTACAATGTAAAAAATTTTCAATAGCGCTACAAAAATATGTTTAAACACCTTACGTAAAATTTATTTTTATATCCCTCAAGGCATTGTTGCAACACGCTCTTGTTATCTAAATTTCCCTTGACATTTAACTAGGTCTAGACACAATCTAAACAAATTTTTAAGTGTGCTTTTTCTGATATTACTGTTTGCCCCACCACATTATATTTTTGCTGTGCACAACAACTGGCTACAAAAGAAAAAAAAATCTTTAGTAATAGTAGCCACCCTTTAACTTTAGAATTAACAAAACAAAATCAAAACTGTAACGTATTTATGTATATATATACATATGTGCGTGTGTATATATATATATATATATACATACATATATAACAAAAATGCTGGTTTTATAAATGTACAGAAACTAAAATATTCAAAGCAAATATTAGTTTATCTTTTACTTGAGGGCCTCCAAACCCTTAAAGGAAATGACCTATCAAAAATATAAAGATATATATTGAAAATTAGATAACCTGTTGGACCATCTATATATTACTCTTTGTAATGAGTGACAACTCACCCCACCTGATTTAGATTCCTAACAAAAGCTGAATTTCACAGATAAAAATATAACAATTCAATTATTGCATTTTTAAAGTGACTCTCAATAGTAGCATCGAGTATGGAATGTTACATATACGTAGATTAATTTTTCCTTAGATATGAAGTTAAACTACCCATTTCCAAGACACACAAATTTACATGAATGTCGTTTTCAGAATATCTTTGTGGATCCTTTTCTCATTTCCCCCATGCTCTGGCAAGTTTAGATGTAGCATAATGATAAATAGAATTAATTTGTAGAATTAATTCCTAAATTAACACATTTTTTCCAAAACAATGATCTGCAACAGATTTATAGTAGATATCCCTCTGCATTTTTCAGATAATTATAGCTGCAAGGTTATTGTCCAATAAAATGTATAAACAATAGCAATTTTAAAGCAATGTATGAAACTACCCAACCTATTTTTTCACATTATTATTTTAGTGTATCTACTTAAAGCCAATTCTATTAACCTTGGCGCTGAATGCTAAGGGCACTCTATTTAAGAAAGTTTTCCATTCTTCACTTTAAAATCTAAGAAGCTTGTTAGATAACCTAAATAATGGAGTGAAAAAGAGAAGGAAACTGTGGTTTTAAATTCGAAATAACTGATTTCTCCCCAAAACTGTCCGAAGCACCATTGTTTTGTGACTTACAGCCATCATTATCAACTCGTACTACTTGTAAAAAGACCTTACTAAAGTTCTGAAGAAATTCTGCTCTGCTATCTTCTGAACACTTTGCTGGTGTGCAATTTACACAACTCCTGTGTTTCTTACTAACTTTCGCTTTCTTTTGTGATCTTTCCTTTAACCTCACTTCAGAAATATACTTGGACAGTGACTTCATACCTCTGTCCTCTTCAGCATCCAGCAATGTACATAAAGAAATCTTGAATGGTCCTGTAATTTTAACGTCCACAATTTGCTGCGTCTCCAAAGGCGAAAGGAGCGGGCTCAGGCAGCTGAAAAACTTCATCCTTAGAGAGAGCTTAACAGCTGCTTCCATTTGCAGCTTTAAAAACGTATCCTGGTTTACAAGAGTTTGCGTATGTAGGCCAGACTACCAAACACCAGAAGATTTATTACAAATGAAATGTACACGTGCATGGGGGTGGGAAGCGCTGCAAAAACCTTAGACTCCTCACTTCTGCTGCTTTACTGATTTTCAACTCGTATAGTTGTACCTCGGGCATGCAAGTCTTCCTCTCTAGCGCTCTGACGTTTTCCTTTAGCACAGCTGAGGTGAAACTTCTCATATTTCTTAACTCTGCACTTGGCCACGCCCTGAGAAGGCAAGCTGTCCTTCGCCGTCCCTCCCTCCCTTCCTCAAGCTACCACAATATTTATTTTAACTCAATCTGACCAATCCTTTGTGTTTAATTTTTAAAACAACCTACCATCCTATAACAAAATTTAATATCCAGTGGGCTTTCTTTAAAAAATAATAAATAAACCCCCCACTGATATCCACTTGGCCTAAAAGGAAAACTTGGGTTTCTGCTTTCCCTGAGAGCAGCACTCCCTTATCCCTGGAACGCCGCGCCCTGCGTGGTTCCCCGCCCTCCCCACGCGCGGGGGCGCCCTGACAGTCCCCTGCTGCTCCTCTGCTGGGCGCCACAACTTTCCCCAACCCGTGCCAACTTCCAGGGCACAGCCTCTGCGGAGAGTAGCAGGGTACAGTGAATAACCCAGACAGTAAAAAGCAAGGCAGCGGGGGTCCTACCAGCGCGGCTTTTGATGACGTCGGTGAATCCGTCCTCAGCGGCATTTTCTGGGGTCTCCTGCAGACCCCTCAGCTGTGCCATAACCAAACGCCACGTGCCTCAGCTTCCTCACACCCCAAACTTTGGAAGGCAGGTGGGTCCGCGTGCGGTCCGTTTGATGCTCTCCACAGCAGGTCTCGCTGAGGATCTAGTTTGTCTGAGGGTGGATTTTCCCTCCTCCCTAGGCCCTCAGCCACGGAGATGGGGATGCGGGGGGCGCGGGGCGGCTGGGGGGAGCTTGAAAACGCAGAAACACAGACACCTTAGCGTGGGTTGGTTGAAAGAGGGCGCCGTCAAAATGCCCACCCCAGCCTTAGAGACGAAAAACAGGTGCTGTTCCCAGCTCCTGGCTCTAAAATAGAGTGGGCGAGGCCTGGAAGGTGAAAGCTGAGGAGGGACCTGGTGGTCAATACACCCACAAGCAAGTTGACGACTCGCTTTTCCACGCTGCGCAGAATCGATGCAAAAACAGGAGCAATTAGGGAGCCGCTTGCCAAAAGCAGCACATGAGGTCATGAATGATTTAGCATTGCCACTTAGAAGATGACTACACTGACAAGAAGGGTCACTGGTTTTAGCTATCTGGGTCACTTACACGTGTGTACCCCACTTTTGTATCCTGACTTGAGTGCACTGACCAGACATGGGTAATATATGCCAAGGACTATCCATTTTCTTAGGAGATTTCACCAAAGCTACCCACTCTTCGCTCAGTGCATATGTTCACTCTGACTGCCTCCTCCATTCCTTCCTCCCACCACTGGGGCTAGAATTAGATTGGACTATAAACAGCTCGTATGACTTTATTTTCTAAAAATTTCAGAAGTGACTTTCATTTGGTTAGTATCCTTACTCCCTCCCCCACCTCCCCACACACATAACTCATCCTGCATTTCTTCCTGCAGTAGCCCAATAACTTTAAATCCTATCCATCATCTACTGAAGAAAAATTAACTTTGCAAGAGGAACTTGGCAAGGGACCTAGCAATAGCTAAGGATTTTCTTTTCTTGTTTTCGTCTGCATTTTCATTCAAAGTAGATGCTTATCCTTTTCTAAAACACTGGCTCTCGACTATGACTAGACATTGGAATCATCTGTGGAGTTTTACCAAAAAACTGTTTCCTGGTTTCCACACCCAGAGATGCTGATTAATTGTTCTGGTGATTCCAATGTGCAACCAAGTTTTAAAAACATTGATAAAATGGCCTGTACAGTCAATTTGGCGCCTTCTTTAAGACAATTTTGCCAGCGACTCTGTTCCATTCCTATTATAATACCTTTGATAAAAACCTAATATGTTTGCCGTCCTGTTTTTCATTGCCAAGTTGACCCTTTTCTTGGCAGTGGATACTTTATTTTGACAAAAACTTAGTGGTTAGTCTTGACTACAGAATTTTCTTAGATTAAACCTGCGCTGACTCTCAGGATGGATTGTTAACTGGGTACCTTTCAATTAGATCTTGATCTTGAGAATTCATGCCTATTGGAATTCTTTGTTGACAGCAGACCTCTTAGGTTTCTCAAGTGCCCATTTTTTTTTAGATTCATCAGTTCTATTTTTAGCAATTTCAAGTGGGAAATATTTAGAATTATAGCACAGCTCCTATTAAAGAGAGGTATAAAAGTATGAAAATTATCCAGAATTTAAAAAAAAAAATCTTAAGGGTTGTGACATAGTACATTTTATATCATCAAGCCACTACAATTAGAAGAATATGGTATTGGAACAGGAAGAGACAAAATGGAAAAACAAAGTAGTACTCAGAAATAGATCCAGCCAAAGGGAATGTACTAAATATGACATTTTAATTCATTCATTAAAAAACTGAATATATAATGATTATCTTTTCATAAAGTTAGACTTTCCTAACTTAAACTAAAAAAAATTCTAGATAGATTACAGATTCAAATATACAAGAATGAAACCAAATAAGTGATGAATCTATAGCAGTTTGAGTTATGGGACATTCTTAACCCAAACACTAATTCCAGATGACTTTAAGGCGAAAAATGGGCCTGGGGCAGTTGCTCACACCTGTAATGCCAGCACTTTGGGAAGCCAAGGCTGGCAGATCACTTGAGGCCAGGAGTTCAAGACCAGCCTGGCCAATGTGGCAAAACCACATCTCTACTAAAAATACAAAAATTAGCCAGGTGTGTTGGTGCCAGCCTGTAATCCCAGCTACTCGGAAGGCTGAGGCAGGAAAATCACTTGAACCCAGGAGGCAGAGGTTGCAGTGAGCTGAGATTGGGCCATCGCACTTCAGCCTGGGCCACTCCATCTCAAAAAAAAAAAAAAAAAGACACTTGCTACTACATAAAAATAAATATTTCTATAAAGCCAAAGATATTATAATAGAGCAAAAAGACAATAAACTGAGAAAATACACTTAGAATATCTATCACAAAGACTTAATATCTCTATTTTAATACAAGTCTACAAATTGATTTGAAGACAAAAATACAATTTAAAAAATTAATATATAATCTGAACAGAAAAGCCACAAAAGAGGACAGGCAAATAGCCAATACAATTATGAGGAGGTAGTCAATATTCTCATAGTCAAAAAGGCAAAATGAAATAACATTTCCTGCCCATGAGCTGGATGAGAAAACAAACAGATGGAATAACATTCAGTGCTGGAATGGGTGTGAGAAAAGACGCTCTTAATAATCTCTACTGGTGAAGTATTGATACAATATTTTAAGAAAGTAACCTGAGAATAGCTATGGAAAAGTCCACAATCTTTTGCCCATCAATCCCTCCTTAAGAATCTATCAAAAATAAAATCACTAGTATGTAAGGATATATGTAAGATTGTTTACTGAAGCCGTATCTAAAAGAATACATTCATTAAAATCACTCTAAATGTCTTTCAACTCAGAACTCACTGAAGCAATCTGATTATACCAAACAATGGGGTATTTAGTACCTACTAAAAGTATGTTACGTACCTTATACAAATTATTATCAGACTAAATACAGTGCTATATTCGAAGAACAATATATCACAACAAAACTGGGTGTATTTGGGCAAGGAAACATCATTTTTTTCTTTTTCATTTCAGAATTTTGTTTTAATTTTTAATTTTTGTGGGTACAGAGTAGGTATATCTATTTATAGGGTACATGAGATATTTCAATACAGGCACACAATACATAATAATCACATCAGGGTAAATGGTGTATCTATCACCTCAAGCATTTATCCTTTCTTTGTGTTACAGACAATCCAATTATACTCTTTATTTATTTTAAAGTGTACAACAAATTATTGTTTACTGTAGTCACTGTTTTGCAACCAAATACAGATCTTATTCATTCTATCTAACTATACTTTTGTACCTATTAACCATCCCCACTCTCCATCCCATTACCCTTCCCATCCTCTGGTAACCATCATTCTACTTTATATCTTGATGAGTTTAATTGTTTTAATTTTTAGCTCCCACAAATAAGCAAGAACATGCAAAGTTTGTCTTTCTGTGCCTGGCTTATTTCACTTAACATAATTACCTCCGGTTCGATCCATGTTGTTGCAAATGACGGGGTATCATTCTTTTTATGGCTGGATAGTTCTCCATTTTGTATAAGTCCCACATTTTCTTTATCCATTCATCTGTTGATGGACACTTACGTTGCTTCCAAATCTTGGCTATTGTGACTAGTGCTGCAATAAACAAGAGAGTGCAGTTATCTCTTTTATATACTGATTTCCTTTCTTTTGGATATATACCTAGCAATGAGATTGCTGAATTATATAGCAGGTCTATTTTTAGTTTTCTGAGGAACTTCCAAAGTGTTCTACATAGTGGTGGTTCTAATTTACATTTCCATCAACAGTATAAGAGGGTTCCCTTTTCTCCACATTCTCACCAGCATTTGTTATCACCTGTCTTTTGGATAAAAGCCATTTTAACTGGGATGAGATGTTATCTCATTGTAACACTTGAAAACCAATCGATGTGACCCATCACATTAAAAATATGAAGGATGAAAACAAATATAAAAAAAGTATTGGAAAAAATTAATTCCCTAACATGAGCACGTGCGCTGTCGCGCGCACACACACACAAACACACACACACCCTTCCTGGGAAACTGGGAGTAGAAGAGATGTAACTTGATCCGATAAAAAGTATCTATAAGTAATCTACAACAATGTTTTTAATTAATATACTACTTAATATAATAAGTCAGGAAAATGAAATTAAAGGTATACAGTTAGAGCGAAAAAAAGCTTTTATTATTTACAGACTAAACTTGCATAGACAATTCAAAGAACCATCAGATAAAATATTAGAATTAATAAGTGGATTTAACAAGGTTTCTGGATACCATGTGAATATCCAAAAGTTAATTGTAATTTTCAAGAGTAAACAATTAGAAAGTGGTATTTTTTAAAAATAATGCCATCAATAAATCAAATATAAATAATATAAAATATGTTTGAGATACCTAAGCAGAAACATATATTATGAATGAGAGGATTTAAAGAAAACGTATCTAAATGGAGGACTATATTGTGCTCATGGGTTGGCAGAATCAGTGTTATAAAGATGTAAACTCTCAAAAATTGATCTGTAGAGTCAAGGAAATCCTAATCACCCCCATCAGGAGTGTGCATGTGTGTGTGTGTGTGTGCGCACATTATAAAAATTTATGTGGACATGCAAAGGCCCAACATAGCCACGACAATCTTTAAAAGAACAAAGTGGGAAATTTTATACTAACAGATATTACCAATTATTATGAAACAATTGAAATTCAAACAGTGTGTTTTTGGTGTGAATACAGATAATTAGAACAATGGAACATAAGAGAGAGTCTAAAAACAGGCTCACACATATATAGTTACCTGATTTACAGCAAAGGTGACACTGAAGTTCAGTAGAGAATGAATCGTCTTTTCTATAAATTATGTGGGATCAACTGGAGATTAGATTTTAGACTTAAATGTGAAAGCTGTGAAAGAAATAATTCTAGAAGATAACATAAGAGAATAGTTTCATGACATTGGTGGGGACATTTTTTAAACAAGATATAAAATCACCAGCTTAAAAACATTGGCATATTGGCTTCATTAAAGCAAGAAATTTTACTCATCAGAAGGCTTCACTAGGAGATCACAGAGTGGGAAATGATATGTTAATGAAATGTTATATTAAACAAGCAAATTATACTTTAATATTTATAGTATCTCATTGAAAAAATAAAACTCTATATGAGTGTGTGTTTTGTTTAAATAAGCAACTATAGAAAACATACATATGAACACACAAAAGAGACACTATGAGATTATAAAAGGGAAGGAATATTTTATGAGCCTCTGAGCTGCTTAAGCTTCTAAAGGCTGATAGAGTAGGTAACTAGAAATGTTGCTTATATTTCATTCTTTAAAAACATTTTCAAAAGTTAGTTTGAAGTCTGCCTGGAAACTGTCTGGTGAAGATGATCAAGGCAATGAAAAGGAAACTATTAAAATCTTTAAAATCTTCCTTATTCCAAATCCACACTGTTGTATTGTCATATTGGCTTCATTAAAACAAGAAATTTTATTCATCAGAAGACCTCATTAAGAGACAGAGAGACTGAAAAAGGAGATCAGAGAGTGGGAAATGATATTTGTGTATATGTTTTAAAAAAAAAGCTAGTATCCAGAATATATTTTAAAAACTCATAAAAATCAATAAAAATCTATTTTAACAAAATAAGTGAAAGATTTTAAAGTATGTTGCACCAAAAAGATATCAGAATGATCAATAAAAATATGAAAGAGCCAGATATAGCAGCACTTGCCTGTAGTCCCATCTACTCAGGAGGCTGACACAAGAGAGTCACTTGAGCCCAGGAGTTTGTGTCCAGCTAGGATAACCTAGGGGAGACCTTGTCTCTTAAAAAAAAAAACAAAAAAAAACAAAAAAAAAACAAAAGAAAGGATGTTTAACATTGTAAAAGCATCAAGTAATTAATACTAAAACCACAAAGCAAAACAACTACATACCCATTGTAATGGCCATAATCAAAATTAAAAAAAAAAAACAACTGAAAATACTAAGTATTGTTGTAAGTGTGATGTGATTGGAAAACTCTTCTACACTGTTTATGGAAGTGAAAATTGACCCTCCTGCTTTGACAAACTCTTGGTAGAATATACTAAAACAAAAATGTTGCATTCTGCATGACACAAAAATTCCACCTTTAAGTAAATAATCAAAAACAACAAAGATAGATTAATCAAAAGATAGGAACAGTAAGGTTCAGTGCAGCATTTTTCATAATAGCCACAGTTAAAAACAACCCTTATATGCCTCAACATTAAAATTAATAAATATACACGGCTCTATTCAAAGAAATGAATGCTATACAGAAATAGAAATGAATGGACTACTGATACAAGCAATACCATGCATGGACTTCACAGACATAATTTGAATGAAAGAAACCAAACATAAAAGGTGTGTATTATGTAATTATATTTATGCAAGTGTTAAAAGTAGAGAAAACCCAACCTATGCTAATGGAAAACCAGGTAGAACCAATTTATGGTGTTACACGATAAAAGTGGTTACCTTTAGAGGGAAGCAATGTTTGGGACCAGGTAACAAAAATGCGTGTGAGATTATTAAAATGCCTATATCTTGATCTGGGTGATGGATATACTCAATGTTAATTGTGTAAAAAGTAATGAAGCTGTACATTTATGATTCATGTATTTTTATGTATGTGTCTTTCTGTGTCATATTCCATTTTTTAAAATAAGCATAAAGTTACATGTAAATATTTTTAGATATATTTGTGGAATGCTGTATGAAACAAGCAAATTATAGTTTGATATTTATGGTATTTCAGGGAAAAATAAAACCCTATATTATGTGAGTGTATATATTGTTTAAGCAACTGTATAAAAATGTGTATGAACACACAAAGGGGAAACTATGACATTGTAAAAGTGAAGGAAGATTTTGTGAGCTTCTAAGCTTCTTAAGCTTCTAAAGGCTGATAGAGTAGGTAGCTAGAAATGTTGCTCATTATTTTATTCTATTGAAAACATTTTCAAAAGTTAGTTTGAAGTCTGCCTGGAAACTGTCTGTGAAGATGATCAAGCAATAATCATCTTATAGTCTTCCATATTCCAATTCTAAACTCTTGTATTTATTTCAACAAATATAAAAATAGATTTCCTAACATTTTCTTATTCAAAAATGTTGGGGTTATAGAGGTTAGAATACCTCTCTTTAGATGAGCCATTTACATCTAGATGACTGCTTAACTGGCTCATACAAATTTCAGATATTATTCCCTTAGGGTATTGTCCAGAGTAAAAGAATTCCATGGACTCCTGCAGAATGTTCAGTTACTCTACACCACAGAATGCATTTGCGCCTAAGGAGATAAGAGACATTCAAATAATATCATGTCAAAGAGTTTTTTTCAGATTACCTGCTAAAGCCATTTATTATTATTTTTTAAATTATACTCTAAGTTCTGGGATACATGTGCAGAACGTGCAGGTTTGTTACATAGGTATACATGTGCCGTGGTGCTTTGCCGCACCCATCAACCTGTCATCACATTAGGTATTTCTCCTAATGCTGTCTCTCCCCTAGCCCCCCCATCCCCTGACAGGCCCTGGTGTGTGATGTTCCCCTCCCTGTGTGCATGTGTTCTCATTGCTCAACTCCCACTTATGAGGGAAAACGTGCAATGTTTGGTTTTCTCTTCCTGTGTTAGTTTGCTAAGAATAATGGTTTCCAGCTTCATCCATGTCCCTGCAAAGGACATGAATTCATCCTTTTTTATGGCTGCATAGTATTCCATGGTTTATATGTGAAGCCATTTATTTTATGAACTGTCCAACTAGAATATGAACAATATAGTATAATTAACCAAAACTCTGCCAATTTAATTGTAAATGGATTATTATATCTTAGAAATTCTCAAATATGGCACATATCTATTACACTAAAAATAAGCCTTCCACGAAGTTTCATGTAGTTTCCTTTAGCAGATAATGCTGAACTCTATTTTAGATGTATGTTTTATGTACTGTCATCACTTTATATAGAAATATCCATCGATTGCATGAGAGAACTTTCATGAATCAACATGGCTATTAGTTTTCTCTTAACAGAGATATTTTAGAAAACACAGTTAGAAATATGTGTATTTTAGGGATGCAGAGAAAGCATTTTTCCCTAGGAGACTGGAAATTTAGTTTATATTTTTAGATTCCTGTCATGGGTTCTGCAAATGTTTCTAAGAAACATTTTCTACACAATCAAGGATAATTTGAATCACAACATTTTCTTATTCTTCCAAATGTATATTTTTTAGGGATCTCTTTGAAATTTTTGACTACTAGAATGATCTAAATTTAAGCATGCACTTGCCTTCTGGTGTGTCCTCAGACTGGGTGAGTTCTGGGAGAAGAGGGGATGTTGCCTCAGTAATGATGACCTACTAATGCTAGAGCTAAAACCTATGTGTTAGACTTTTCTGTTAACTATCTATAATGATCAATATCCTTTGCTTCTCAAGATCAGTTTCGTAGATTGAATCTTGTAAAGAGGTTAATTTTTCTCATCCTCACTGATCATCATGCTAAGTCCCAGAGGTAAGGAATGGTAAAGAAATTATACCTCTTGATTGGGTAGTACCGAAGTTCTGGAAGAATGTGTGGAATTGAAGATGTTCCTGTCATAATTTTTGGAAATGCAATTTGTCACATGGTAAAGAAAAAAATGATGCTTTGTATGGTTAAGAGAAGATTTGGGGAACAACCCAGTTGTATTTGGCAAAACGAATCTGTGTGTAGAAGTTGTTTATTTTTACTTTTGGCTTCTGTCTGTGATAAAAATGAATGATCAGCATTTCTTTCTAGACTTGGTCCATATCAAATTTATTTCCTATTTATATAGATCATCTTAATGAGACCACTACTGTCTGCAATTCTAATTTTTGGATTTTTATCTCGGCCTGAAATTTTCACTCAGAAACTAGTATGCTTCCTTCTGTTACTCACTAAGCTGGCCTTTGACTTGACATTATGGACTTCTGGAAACAGCCGTGCTATAACTGTATCTCAAAAATGTTTACTCCTCATCAGTTATTTAATCAGGAATGGCTATGTATTTGATAATTTTTGGCAAATACTGGGTCTCCAAACGATAATAGTTTTAGAACTGCTGATGGTAGTAGCTACTTAGTAGTTTATTCCAGACTTTTAAAAAAGAAAATGAAATTCAGAATGCTCTCTAGGTCACACAGAAAATTACTAACAGATCCATAACTGGAAGTAGATTCTGAGACAAGAAATTGAAGGAACATAATTTATCTGGGAGGCAATACCTGGTAATACTTTGCTGCATAACAAGCCACCTCAAAATGCAGTGGCTTAAAACAGTGACAGCCTTTATTTTGTTTACAAATTTGTAAATTTAGGCAGCATTTGACATAAACAGCTGATCTCTGCCCCAGATTGTATCATAGGGAGAGGCTCAAAGGCTGAGGACTAGAATTTTCTAAAAATGTATTCCCTCCTCACTCACGTATTTGTGGTTGATACTAGCTGCTAGTTGAGACCTTTGCTGGGTTTGTGGTCAGAACATTTATACATGGCCTTTCTGCGTTACTGCTTGGCTTCTTCATAGCAAAGAGGCTGGCGTCCAAGTTGATAGTTAGAAAATAGAAAGCCAGGAAGAATCTATAACATCTTTTATGACCTAACCTTGTAAGTCATCCAACGTCACTTCAGCCACATTAAAATCAGGAAGCCCATCACCAAGGCTTCATACTTGAAGTCCCATGTCTCTGCGCTCATTTCCTACTACCCCCTTCTCTTTCTCACTTTGCTCCAGCTATACCCATGCCTCATAAAATATTCTATCCTCAAAGATTATGTATCTTGTCTTACAAAAACCTAAACCATTCAGAAACAGACATAAATGATTTACCTTACTGAAATAGGGGCTAATTTTTTCCAGTATCTCATTCCAACCTGATTGCTTTATGTGTATTTGGGTGTATGTGTGCAATATAAGGATATTTATTTAGCATCTGGTATATCCTAGGTGCTAGAAATACAATGGTAAGTAGACAGTCTCATTCTATGGAACTTCCAGTATTTTTGGGGAGGTAGGAAAACGTTGCTCAAATAATCACAGAGATATAACCTTTCAGATGTGTCAAGGAAATATACATGTTGCCTTAGTGCCTATAATAGCAACAATTGGCTTCTTTGGAAGAGGGTAGAGAGGGCTTATTTGAGGAAGAGATGATTCATTTGAGATCTATAAATAAGACCTAACTCACTGAAAGATTTCTTTTGAAGTTCTGTTAGGGTCAATGGCCTACTCATGATCTTCTTGTAAATATAAAATATATATATATTTCAAACTTAATATGTTGAAAACATGGCTCAATCTCTCCTACCCATCTCCACCAGATATGGTCTTCCAAATGCTGTCTTCATCACTGTGAATAGCAGCACCAATATTCCAGTTTTGCAGGACACAAGACTTAATTATTCTTAACATCATTCTTAATATCATTCTATAATGTTCACTTTATTTTTCATACCTTACCTTCAAATATATCCAGAACCTGACTATATCTTCCTACCTCCATAGCTACTTCCCTGATTCAAACCATCATCATCACTCTGCTGATATGTTGCATACCCTTCTATATGTTTTTCACTGGTTTGTAATCCATTAGTGAGCCATAAAATTAATTAATTTATGCCTTGTAAATAGCAGTAAAACAACACCTTGCAGTATAGAAAATATTGAATTGCATAATGCATAGATCAATTTTTTGTAAAATGTATTTCTGCTTTATTTATAAATATATTAACATGTAGACATATATGTCTATATGTATATGTACACATGCGTGTGTCCATATATCCTGAATCTCAATATAAAATACTCTTACTGTGTATGAATTTAAAATTTTTGAAAGGTATTTGGATTCTTGCTGCTTCAACTTGTAGCCTCACCCAGGAGTACTCTGAAAACAGTAATCAGAGGGATTTCCTCTACAGGCAATACATTTTAATTAATTAATTAAATATATAAGGCAGATAAAGATACATCTCTATTCAAAATACTTAATGGACTCCCATTTTATTAAAAATAAAAGCCTATTATAAGTCATTACAATGGCCTATGAGTCACATATTCAGCCCATACCTTCTCCCTTTCTCTCTAACCTCATCTCCTGCTAATCTCACACTTGCTCATCAAACCCAGTCAAACTTGTGTTCTCACTGTTTGTAAAACACTCCCAGCACATACTGACTTCAGAACTTTTGCACTTACTATTTTACCTGCCTAAAGATACTTCCATTTATGTAAGTTCATGTCCTCCTCCCTCGCCTCTTTCACGTTTCTTACCTTCTGATTGAGTCATCCATAGCCTGCCTATTTTGAATTTCTGTCATCTATCTTCAATGCCCTACAGTCCCCATCATCCTTGCCTATTTTATATTTCTCCATAACGCTTATAATCTCTGATGTACCATGCATTTTACTTATCTGATTATTTTCTGTTTCCCTTGACCCACATTAGACTGTGAGCTTCATATGGTAATTAGTTTTGTCTATACTGTAATCTGCACAATTCCCAATGACTCGTACACTCACTATTATGTAGAAAGTAATCAATAAGTTGTTGAATGGATGGAGGGAAGGAGGAAAGGAGGGAGGCTGGATCAATGGATGGATTAAAAAAAAACAAATGAAAGAAATAGAATTTCAAGGATTAGGAATGAGATATAAAACAGCTCTCTAAGGCCGGGTGTGGTGGCTCATGCCCGTAATCCCAGAATATTGGGAGGCCAAGGCGGGCAGATCACCTGAGGTCAGGAGATCCAGACCAGTCTGGCCAACATGGGGAAACCCCATCTCTACTAAAAATAGAAAAATTAGCCAGGCGTGGTGGTGCACTCCTGTAATCCCAGCTACTTGGGAGACTGAGGTAGGAGAATCGCTGGAACCAGGGAGGCAGAGGTTGCAGTCAGCCGAGATTGTGCCGCTGCACTCCAGCGTGGGTGACAGAGCAAGACTCCAGCTCAAAACAAAAACAAAACAAACAAACAAAACACTCTCTAGCTGGAGAGTCAACAGAGGATGGAGGATGCTTTGGTCCATGGCCATGAGAAAGAATGAAAAGAGGCCAGTGTAGCTGGAGAGGAAGGAATGAAGTAAGGATTGGGATGGAGGAATATATGGCTAGAGAGGTATTCAGGAGTAAACCAAAAAGCACCAAATCACAAAACTAACGGAATTACTCTATAACCTAAAAATACTGGGAAGCCTTTGAAGGCTTTTAAATTTGGGAAAGCGGTGGAGGGGTCAAGAACAATGGATGATGCCATTATCTTATTTACATTTTAAGTGATAGGGAAGAACAATAATTCATAAATATGGTTTAGGCCTAGTGAGAGAAACTATATCTCTCATCAGTTTAATCTGAATGTCATAACATTCTCTAGATCCTAAATGGTCCTAGTCACATTTCTGGGTCAGTTCTTTGCTTAGGTGTATAATTCATAGACTCTTTTATTATTTTATTTTTATTTTTCCATTAGTTATTGGGGTACAGGTGGTATTTGGTTACGTGAGTAACTTCTTTAGTGGTGATTTGTGAGATTTTGATGCACTCATCACCCAAGCAGTATACACTGCATGATATTTATAGTATTATCCCTCGCCCCCTCCCACTCTTTCACCCATGTCCCCAAAGTCCACTGTATCATGCCTTTGCACCCCCATAGCTTAGCTCCCACATATCAGTGAGAACATATGATGTTTGGTTTTCTATTCCTGAGTTATTTCACTTAGAATAGTAGTCTCCAGTCTCATCCAGGTCACTGCAAATGCTGTTACTTCATTCTTTTTATGGCTGCATAGTATTCCATCATATATATAAATGCATTATATTATATATATTATATATAATGCAGATTACATCATATATAATGTATTATAATATATATACAATGCAGATGACATCACACACACACACACATATATATATTTTTTTTAAATGCAGATATATATATATATATATATATATATATATATATATATATCACAGTTTCTTTATCCACTTGTTGATTGATGGGCATTTGGGTTGGTTCCACAATTTTGCAGTTGTGAATTGTGTTGCTATAAACATGCGTGTGCAAGTATCTTTTTCGAATAGTGACTTCTTTTCCTCTGGGTAGATACTCAGTAGTGGGACTGATGGATCAAATGGTAGTTCTACTTTTAGTTCTTTAAGGAATCTCCACACTGTTTTCTATAGTGACTGTACAAGTTTACATTCAACCCAGCAGTGTAGAAGTGTTCCCTGTTTACAGCATCCACACCAACATCTACTGTTTTTTGATTTTTTGATTATGACCATTCTTGCAGGAGTAAGGTGGTATCGCATTGTGCTTTTGATTTGTATTTCCCTGATCATTAGTGATATTGAGCGTTTTTTCATATGTTTATTGGCCATTTGTCTATCTTCTTTTGAGAACTGTCTATTCATGTCTTTAGCCTACTTTTTGATGGGATTGTTTTTTACTTACTGATTTGCTTGAGTTCGTTGTAGATTCTGGATATTCCTCCTTTTTCAGATGTATAGATTGTGAAGATCTTCTCCCACACTGTGGGTTTTCTGTTTACTCTGCTGACTGTTCCTTTTGCCATTCAAAAGCTCTTTAGTTTAATTAAGTACCAGCTATTTATCTTTGCCTAAGCCAATATCTAGAAGGGTTTTTCCAATGAGTTCTGATGTGTTAAGTGAGTATCCTGAAGGCAGCAGATAGTTCCATAGTGAGTTCTTATCCATTCTGCAGTTCTGTATCTCTTAAGTGGAGCACCTAGGCCATTTACATTCAGTGTTAGTATTTAAATGTGAGGTACCTTTGCATTCATTGTGCTCTTTGTTGCCTGTGAACTTTGTGTTGTTTTTTTGTTTTGTTTATTGCTTTTGCTTTTTAGCTTATATTTTTGTTTTATAGGTCCTGTGTAATTTATGCTTTAAAGAGGTTCTGTTTTCGTGGTTTCCAGGATTCTTTTCAAGATTTAGAGATCCTTTTAGCAGTTCTTGTAGTGGTGGCTTGGTAATGGTGAATTCTCTCAGCATTTGTTTGTCTGAAAACGACTGTATCTTTCCTTCATATATGATAGTTTCTCTGGATACAACATTCTTGGCTGATGATTGTTTTGTTTGAGGAGGCTGAAGATAGGGCCCTAGCTTTTAGGGTTTCTGCTGAGAAATTTGCTGTTAATCTGATAGGTTTTCCTTTATAGTTTACCTGGTGCTTCTGTCTCACAGCTCTCAAGATTCTTTCCTTTGTCTTAACTTTGGATAACCTGATGACAACATGCCTAGGTGAAGATCTTTTTGTGATGAATTTCTCAGATGTTCTTTGTGCTTCTTGTATTTGGATGTCTAGGTCTCTAGCTAGGCTGGGGAATTTTCCTCAATTATTCCCCCAAATATGTTTTCCAAGCTTTTAGAATTCTCTTCTTCCTCAGAAACACTGGTTATTCTTAGGTTTGGTTGTTTAACATAATCCCAGACTTCTTGGAGGCTTTGTTCATATTTTCTTTTTCTTTTTTCTTTGTCTTTATTGGATTGGGTTAATTCGAAGACCTTGTCTTTGGGCTCTGAATTTCTCTCTTCTACTTGTTCAGTTCTATTGCTGAGACTTTCTGGAGCATTTTACATTCCTAAAAGTGTATCCAAAGTTTCCTGAATTTTTTATTGTTTTTCCTTTAAGCTATCTGTTTCATTGAATATTTCTCCCTTCACTTCTTGTATCATTTTTTGGATTTCCTTGCATTGGGCTTCACCTTTCTCTGGTCCCTCCCTAATTAGCTTAATAAGTAACCTCCTGAATTCTTTTTCAGGTAAATCAGGGATTTCTTCTTGGTTTGGATCCATTGCTGGTGTAGTAGTGTGATTTTTTTTTGGGAGGGAGGGTGTTGAAGAGCCTTGTTTTGTCATATTACCAGGGTTGGTTTTCTAGTTCCTTCTCATTTAGGTAGGCTCTGTCAGAGGTCTGAGGCCGAAGGCTGTTGTTTAGATTCTTTTGTCCAGTGGGGTGTTGCCTTGATGTAGTACTCTCCTCCTTTTCCTATGGATGTGGCTTCCTGTGAGCCGAACTGCAGTGATTGTTGTCTCTCTTCTGGTTCTAACCACCCAGCAAGTCTGCCCGGCTCCAGACTGGTACTGGTGGTTGTGATACTCTGTTCACATCAGAGTTCTGTGATGTGAACCATTTATGGGTCTCTCAGCTGTGGATACCAGTGCCTGTTCCAGTGGAGGTGGCGAAGAGTGCAATGGATTCTGTGAGGGTCCTTAGCTTTGGTGGTTTAATGTTCTACTCTTGTACTGCTTGGCCTCCTGCCAGGAGGTGGCGCTTTCTAGAAAGCATCAGCTGTAGTAGTGTGGAGAGGGACTGGTAGTGGGCGGGGCCCTAGAACTCCCAAGATTGTATACTTTTTGCCTTCGGCTGCCCCGTGGATAGGGAAGGACCATCAGGTTGGGGCAGGGCTAGGCGTGTCTGAGCTCCCACTTTACTTGGGCGGGTCTTGCTGCAGCTGCTGTGGAGAATGGGGGTAAGATTCCTAGGTCACTGGAGTTGTGTACCTAAGATGATTAGGCTACCTCTGCTGAGTCATGCAGGTTGTCAGGGAAGTGGGGGAAAGCCAGCAGTTACAGGCCTCAGCCAGCTCCCACACAAACCGAAGAGCCTGTCTCACTTCCACCATGTCCACGGCTCCCTGACAGCCCTGAGTATGTTTTCAAGTGGCGGGCGAGAGGGGCTTGAAACTTGCCTGAGGCTCTCCGCCTCCCAGCTGCCAAAGAAAGGGCTTTAGTTCCCTGCCCCCCACCCCCGCCCCTTCCGCCGCCTGTGAAGGGACCCACCGAGCTCCCAGGGCCTTTCTGCTGCTTCCTGTGCTCCTGTGTTTTGCTCTGCTCTGTAACTTGACTCAGCTTCAGGTAAAGTCAGAAACTTCTCCTGCAAACAGACCTTCAACTTCTCCAGTGGGGGTGTGTGTTCGGGAGAGGAGGGTCTCCCTTTCCCACTTTTGCAGCTGGGGCACTCACAGTATTTGGGGTGTTTCCCAGGTCCTGCAGGAGTAGTCTGCTTCCTTCAGAGGGTCTGTGAGTCCTCTCAGGATTGCTGATTTGTTCTTGCAGTTGAGCTGGCGCTAAAATTCACAGTGCAAGTCTCCAGATGCTGTTCTATCTGGAGCTGCAATGTAGTCCTGCCTCCCATCCGCCATAATCCCCTCCATCTCCTAATTCATTGACATGTGAGAAACCCTTCAAATTTATGCTTCTGGAAACCCTGAGAATATAAAGATCATGGCATTATTCCAAGAAGTGATGTAGGTTTTTTTAATGTACCTTATTAAGCAAGATGCAAGTCAGATGTTATGATTTTCAGTTACAAGTTTTTCCTATGTCTGTAATTTGAAGATTATAGTATACTGAAAGCGTTAACTTTGGGCTCAATTATAAATGTATTATCCAAAGAACTTGCTATATTATCCAAATTTAAATATAAAATAGTCTTTCAATAACGATTGAGTTCTAAAAGTAAAAATAAAAGGAAAGAAATAATTATACTTTAGACAAAAAACCGTACTCAATTTAACACATACCAGACACACACACACACAGAGACACACACACACCCCACACATACAATTAGCCTGGTGGGCTATAAGTAGAGTGAATGAAAAATAAGCTACATTGTTTTGTTTTTATTGTATTAATGCAGTAATGAAGTTAAAATAAATGCGATGTCTTCTTTTGAAAAGTATCTGTTCATGTAATTTGCCCTCTTTTTAATGAGGTTGTTTGTCTTTTTCTTGTGAATTTGCTTAAGTTCCTTATAGATTCTGGATATTAGACCTTTGTCAGATGCATAATTTGCAAAAGTTTTCTCCCATTCTATAGGTTGTCTGCTCACTGTCTTGATAGTTTCCTTTGCTATGCAGAAGCTCAGTTTAATTAGATCCCATTTGTCAGTTTGTGTTTTTGTTGCAGTTGCCTTTGGCGTCTTCTTCATGAAATATTTGCCCATGCCTATGTCCTGAATGATATTGCCTAGGTTGTCTTCCAGGCTTCTATAGTTTTGAGTTTTACATTTAAGTCTTTAATCTATCTTGAGTTAATTTTTGTATATGGTGTAAAAAGGGGTCCAGTTTCAATCTTCTGTATATGGCTAGCCAGTACCATTAATTGAAAGGGAATCCTTTCCCCATTGCTTGTTTTTGTCAGGTTTGTCAAAGATCATATATGTGTAAGTGTGTGGCCTTATTTCTGAGTTCTCTATCCTGTTCCATTGGTCTGTGTGTCTGTTTTTGTATTAGTACGATGCTGTTTTGGTTATTGTAGCCCTATAGTATAGTTTGCAGTCAGGTAGCATGATGCTCAACACCAGTGATCATTAGAGAAATGCAAATCAAAACCACAATGAGATGCCATTGCACACCAGTCAGAATGGCTATTATTAAAAGGTCAAAAAATAACAGATTCTGGCAAGGTTGTGGAGAAAAAGGAATGCTTATACACTGTTGGTGGGAGTGTAAATTAATTTAACCATTGTGGAAGACAGTGTAGCAGTTCCTCAAAGACCTAAAAACAGAAATACCATTTGATCCAGCTATCCCATTATGGGATATATACCTAAAAGATTACAAATTATTCTATTACAAAGACACATGTATATATATGTTCATTGCAGAATTATTCACAATAGCAAAGACATGAAATCAACCTAAATGCCCATCAATGTTAGACTAGAAAAAGAAAATGCAGTACATGTACAACATGGAATACTATGCATCTGTAAAAAAGAATGAGATACTGTCCTTTGCAGGGACATGGATGAAGTTGGAGGCCATTGTCCTCACCAAACTAACACAGAAACAAACAAACAAAAAAAAACATTGCATGTTCTCACTTATAAGTAGGAGCTAAATGATAAGAACACATGGACACACAGAGGGCAACAACACACTCTGGGGCCTATCGCAGGGTGGAGGGTGGGAAGAGGGAGAGGATCAGGAAAAACAACTAATGGGTACTGGGCTTAATACCAGGGTGATGAAATAATCTGTACAACTAACTCCCATGTCACAAGTTTAACTATATAGCAAACCTTCACATGTACCCCTGAACTTAAAAGTTAAAAAAAGTAATAAGAAATTAAAATGAATGGGATAATATTGTAATTCAGAAAATTGCTACTAATTAAAATCAATGAATGATTGATATGTTTTTTTTTATAAAGGACTAATTATAATACTATGCTTTGGGATTTTGCAAGATGCTATAATGAACTTGTAGATACCTTCAAATGTTTCTGTCACCTACCATAGGAAATATATTTTATTTGTACTTACACATACAACACACAAACTTACACACATATGTGAAAAATGAATTAAAGTCTCCTGAAGCAATGATTACCCTTTTCTTTGTTGGGCATGCTAGTATTTCCTCTTCTATTATGTCTTATCTTATTCTATCTCATTTTTATAAATACTGACTATATACTACTAAATTGATTTTATCATCAACTAATGCATTATAACACATAATTTGTAAAAACAACTTATATACAGTAATGGTTGCTTTCTGCAGAGGAGTACTAGAAAAATTTTTATTAACTCCACACATCAAATATTGAGATAAAAATAAGAAAACACCTAGTTGATTTATTTTTCCAATGTGCAAATATTCAGGCAGTTATTTATATTATTTTATTGATACCATTTATGCAACTTGTAAATCTGTGCTTAACTGTTGTTCAAATAGCCTCATGGTAAGGGTCATTCACATTGTGCTGCAAGGAAATTTTGAAGGACTTTATTTTCAAATTGTTATTTGGATATATGTGAATCAAGATGTTATAACTATCTTGGCTCCAGAAATTCTTTAAATTTTTACCCCCATGTAAAAATGTGTATCACTCTGTTAGGGACAATTAATCAGGGAAATCTCAAATATTAATTCCAAACATGCACCATCAGTGGGCTGAATAACTGTGCATATGAATAATGTATATGTCCTTCTGTGTATCTATGGTTACTGCAATTTCCTCTTACGTTGTAATTTGTAAAAGTTATACAAGAGGAGTTTAAAAATAGTAGAGTGTAAATGTGACTGGTGAGAGGAGTTGGTAACAATAGACAACAACCCAGAAGAATATTAACTAATCTACCTCAATAGGACCTACTGCACCTTACTTGTAAATACCTGAACCATCCCCAGTAGGTCTAGGTGGATCAAAGGGACCATAGAGAGCAAAACCAACAATTGCAAAAGATCTCACATAAACAGACTACTAAATCACTTGTCTTAAACCGTGGGTGTTAAAAAAATCTGTATTTTCTGATTCATTAAAAGCACATTTTAGACCACATATGTAACCTAAACCCTATTATTTTTTAGATAACAGCAAAGAGTTAATATCTCTACTTTCCAGGATGTGAAATTCTGCTGTAAAGTTTTATGGTGTTCTTTTCTTAAACTTTTTCAGTAGAAGATAAAAAAACTGCCATTTCAAAGCTGCAACGAGTTTTTCCAGTCACAAGAATTGAAGCCTCATTGTTCTATTGTTTTGGGAAATAAAATGAACATTTGAAAAAATCTTTTAATTTCATAAATGTGAGATCCACACCCTCCTCAGAAATAGGGAGATTTCAGATGCTGTGGTTTTTCCAAGGTTATATAGGCAGGGATCACGTTTCCTTTTGAGAAATGATTATTGGCTCTATATGGATATGGATTTAAAGTTCACTTTATGTGAAATGGTGGTTATACTCATGGCATTCTTTTTTTTTTTTTTTTTTTTTGATGGAATCTTGCTCCATCGCCCAGGCAGGATGGAGTGCAGTGGCACGATCTTGGCTCACTGCAAGCTCTGCCTCCCAGGTTCATGCTATTCTCCTGCCTCAGCCTCCTGAGTAGCTGGGACTACAGGCGCCCGCCACCACACTGGCTAATTTTTTTTTTTTTTTGTATTTTTAGTAGAGACGGGGTTTCACCGTGTTAGCCAGGATGGTCTTGATCTCCTGACCTCATGATCCATCCACCTCGGCCTCCCAAAGTGCTGGCGTGATTACAGCCGTGAGCCACTGCACCTGGCCACTCATAGCATTCTATGTAGCTTTATCTGATCTATTTATTTGGGGAAGACAAGGAGATGAGAAGGGATTTGATTGCAGTTTTGGTTACTGTAGCCTTGTAGTATAGTATAGTTTGAATTCAGGTAATGTGATGCTTCCAGCTTTGTTCTTTATGCTGAGGATTGCCTTGGCTATTCAGGCTCTTTTTTTGGTTGCATATGAAATTTGAAATAGTATTTTTAATAATTCTGTGAAGAATGTCATTGATAGTTTTATAAGAATAGCATTAAATCTGTACATTGCTTTGGGTGGTATGGACATTTTAACAATATTGATTCTTCCTATCTATGACCATGTAATGTTTCTCCATTTGTGTCACTTCTGATTTCTTTGAGCAGTGTATTGTAATTCTCTGTGTGGAGATTTTCACCTCCATGATTAGCTATATTTCTAGGGATTTTATTCTTTTGTATCTGTTGCGAATGGGATTGCATTCTTGATTTGGCTTTCAGGTTGGGTGTTCTTGATGTATAGGAATGCTACTGATTTCTGTACATTGATTTTATATCATGAAAATTTCTAAAGTTGTTTATCAGATCAAGCAGCTTGTGGGCAGAGACTATGGTGTTTTCTACATATAGAATCATGTCATCTACAGAGATATTTTGACTTCCCGTCCTCTTATGTGAATACCTTTTATTTTTTTCTCTTGCCTAATTGCTCTGGCTAGGACTTCCAAGAGAGAGGGCATCCTTGTGAGGGATGGCATCTTTGTCTTCTGCTGGTTTTCAAGGGGAATGCTTCCAGCTTTTGACCATTCAATGTGATATTGAATGGATTTTTCATAGATTGATCTTGTTATTTTGAGGTATGTTCCTTCAGTGCCTAGTTTGTTGAAGGTTTTTAACATGAAAAGATGTTGAATTTTTTCAGAAGCCTTTTCTGTATTTATTGAGATGATCATACAGGGTTTCTGTTTGTTTGCTTTTTAGTACATTTTATATGGTTTGTCACATTTATTGATTTGCATATGTTGAACCTTCGTTGCATCCCAGGGATAAAGCTTACTTGTACTTTGTGGATTAGCTTTTTAATATGCTGCTGGATTCGCTTTGCCAGTATTTTGTTGAGGATTTTTGCATTGATGTTCATCAAGGATATTGGCCTGAAGTTTCTTTCTTTGTTGTGCCTCTGCCAGGTTTTGGAATCAGGATGATGCTAGCCTCACAGAAAGATTTGGGGAGGAGTCCCTCTTTCTCATTTTTTGGAATAGTGTCAGTAGGAATGGTACCAGCTTTACCTTATACATCTCGTAGAATTTGACGACAAGTTTTTCTGGTCCAGGGCCTTTTCTTGTCCTGGGCTTTTTATAACTGATTCTTTTTAAGAAATCATAATTGATCTGTTCTGAGATTCAATCTCTTCCTGGTTCAGTCTTGGGAGTTTGCATATTTCCAGAGGTTTATCAGTTTCTTCTAGGTTTTCTAGCTTGTGTGCATAGAGATGTTTGCAGTAGTCTCTAAGGCTTTCTTATATTTCTGTTGGGTTGGTGTTAATGTTTGCTTTGTCATTTCTGATTTTGTTTATTTGGATCTTCTCTCTAATTTTCTTTATTAGGCTAGCTAATGGTCTATTTTATTAGTTCTTTCAAGTAACCAGCTACTGAATTCATTTATCTTTTGTATGGTTTTTTACATTTCATTTTTTTTTTAGTTCAGTTCTGATTTTGGTTATTTCTTGTCTTATGCTAGCCTTGGGATTGTTTTGCTCTTGTTTCTGTAGTTTTTCTAATTGTGCTTTTAAATTGTTGATTTGAGATCTGAGTTTTAGATGTGGGTGTTTAGTGCTATAAACTTCCCTCTTAACACTGCTTTGGCTGTGTCCCAGAGATTCTGGTATGTTGTATCTTTTTTCTCATTAGTTTCAAATAATTTCTTGATTTCTGCCTCAATTTAATTATTTATCCGGAAGTCATTTGGGAGCAAATTGTCTAATTTCCATGTCATTATATGGTTTTGCGTGATTTTCTTAGCATTAATTTCTATTTTTATTGCATTGTGGTCTGAGAGCATTGTTGGTATGATTTTGGATTTTTCAAATTTGCTGAGGATCGTTTTATGCCTGATTGGTTGATTTTAGAGTATATGTCATGTGCAGATAACAGTGTATATTCTGTTTTTTTATAGGTGGAGAGTTCTGTACATGTCTATTAGGTCCATTTGTTCAAGTGCTGAGTTAAGGCTTCAAGCATCTTTGCTAGTTTTCTGTGTCAGTGATCTGTCTAATATTGTCACTGGGGTATTAAAATCTCCCACTTATATTGTTTGGTTATCTAAGCCTCTTCATAGATCTCTAAGAACTTGCTTTATGAATCTGTGTTCTCCTATGTTGGGTGCATATATATTTAGTATAGTTATGTTGTCATGTTGAATTCAACCCTTTACCATTACGTAGTACATTTCTTCGTCTTTTTTAATCTTTGTTGATTTAAAGTCTGTTTTTTTTGTGTGTGAAATTAGAATAGCAACCCCTGCCTTTTTATGTTTTTGGTTTGTTTGGTAGATTTTTCTTCATCCCCTTACTTTGAGACTATGAGTGTCATTGCATGTGTGATGGATCTCTTAACGACAGCATACCATTGGTTTTGCTTCTTTATTCAACTTACCACTCTGTGTCTTTTAATTGGGGCATTTAGCCCATTTACATTCAAGGTTAATATGGATATTTGCAAATTTGATCCTGTCATGTTGTTAACTTGTTACTTGTTATTAACAAACAGAATTGTTTGTTTGGCTGCTTTATATTATCACTGATCTGTGTATTTAAGTGTGTTTTATGGTGGCTGGTAATGATCTTTCCATATTTAGCACTCCCTATAGTTCTTAACTCCAGTCACCCTAGTCTGCTATAACATGAGGATGCATGTATCATGTTGACATACTGATTTCCTTTTCTTTGGAGAGACACCCCCAGTAGTGGGATTGCTGGATCATCCAGTAATTCTATTTTTTTTTTGTTTGTTTGTTTTTAGAAATCTCTGTACTGTTTTCCACAGTAGACATATTCATTTACATTCCCATCAACAGTACACAAGAGTTCCCTTTTGTACTCATCATACCCAGCATCATTTTTTGTCTTCCTTTAAAACTTGTTTCTTAGGTTCAAGTGTACATTTGCAAGTTTGTTAAATAGGTAATTGCATGCCACAGAAGTTTGGTTTATAGATTATTTTGTCACTCAGGTATTAAGCATAGTACCAGTGGTAGTTTTTTTATCCTGACCCTCTCCCACCCTCCATCCGCAAGTAGGCCCTGGTATCTGTTGTTCCCTTTTTTGTGTTCATATGTACTCAATGTTTGTTTATGATATAGGATCTCACTGTAAGCCAGTCTGGAGTGCAGTAGAGCAATCACAGTTTACTGCAGCCTCGACTTCTTCAGGCTCAGGTGATCCTCCCACCTCAGCCTCCTGAATAGCTGGGACTACAGGTATGCATAACCATGCCTGGCTAATTTTTCAATATTTTTTTTTGCAGAGACAGATTTTCGCTATGTTGCCCAGGCTGGTCTCAATCTCCTGGGCTCAACCAATCCAACCTGCTTAGCCTGATCCTCTCCCTCCCTCCTCCCACCCTCCACCCTCTGAAAGGCCCCAGAGTATGTTGTTTCCCTGTATGTGTCCATGTGTTCTCATCAGTTAATTTCCATTTATAAGTGAGAAGATGCCGTATTTGGTTTTCTGTTCCTGCATTAGTTTGCTGAGAGTAATGGCCTCCAGCTCCATTCATGTCCCTGCAAAGAATATTATCTCATTCTATTTTTATGGCTTCACAGAATTCCATCACATATATGTACCACATTTCCTTTATCTAGTCTATCATTGATGGCCATTTGGGTTGATGCCATGTCTTTGCTATCGTGAATAGTGCTGCAATGAACATATGTGCGTATGTGTCTTTATAATAGAAGGATTTATATTCCTTTGGGTATATACCAGCAATGGGAATGCTGGGTCAAATAGTAATTCTGTAGTTAGGTCTTTGAGGAATCACCACACTGCTTTCTACAATGACTGAATTAATTTATACTCCTACCAACAGTGTATATGCATTCCTTTTTCTCCACAACCTCACCAGCATCTCTTATTTTTTGACTATTTAATAATAGCCATTCTGACTGGGGTTAGATGGTATCTCATTGTGATTTTGGTTTGCATTTTTTTTTAGTGATAAGTGATGTTGAGCTTTTTTCATGTTTGCTGGCTGCATGTATGTCTTCTTTTGATAAGTGTCTTTTTACGTCATTTGTCCACTTTTTATTGCAGTTGTTGTTGTTGTTTTGTAAATTTGTTCCTTATAAATGTTGGATATTAGACCTTTGTCAGATGCATAGTTTGCAAAATTTTTCTCCCATTCTATGGATTGTTTGTTTACTTTGTTGATACTTTCTTTTGCTGTGCAGAAACTTAGTTTAGTTTTATTCCATTTGTCAATTTTTACTTTTGTTGCAATTGCTTTTGGCGTCTTCATCATGAAATCTTTACCCGTGCCTATGTCCTGAATGGTATTGCCTAGATTGCCTTCTAGGGTTTTTATAGTGTTGGGTTTTACATTTAAGTATTTAATCCATCCTGAGTTAAATTTTGTACATGGTATAAGGAAGGGGTTCAGTTTAAATCCTGTGCATATGGCTAGCCTGTTATCCCAGCGCCATGTATTGAATAGGGAATCCTTTCCTCATTGCTTGTTTTTGTTAGGTTTGCTGAAGATCAGATAGTTGAAGGTGTGTGGTCTTATTTCTATGTTCTCTATTCTGTTCCATTGGTCAGTGTTTCTTTTCTTGTAACAGTACCATGCTATTTTGGTTACTCCAGACCTGTAGTATTGTTTGAAGTTGGGTACTGTGATGCCTCCAGCTTTGTTCTTTTTGTGTAGGATTTTTTGGCTACGTGGACTCTGTTTTGGTTCCATATGAATTTTAGAGTAGTTTTTTTCTAGTTCTGTGAAGAAACTCACCTGTAGTTTAATGAGAACACTATTGAATCTATAAATTCTTTTGGGCAGTATGGCCATTTGAACGATACTGATTCTTTCCACTTATAAGCATGGAATTATTTTCCATTTGTTTGTGTCATCTCTGATTTCTTTGAGCACTAGTTTGTAGTTCTCCTTGTAGAGATCTTTCACCTCCCTAGTTATCTGTATTCCTAGGTATTTTATTCTTTTTGTGGCAATTGCGAATGAGAGTTTGTTTGTGGTTTGGCTCTCCGCTTGACTGTTGTTGGCATATATTAATGTTAGTAATTTTTACACATTGATTTTGTATCCTGAGATTTTTCTGGAGTTGTTTATCAGCTTAAGAAGCTTTTGGGCTGAGATGATGGGGTACTCTAGATATAGGGTCATGTCATCTGCAAACAGGGATAGTTTGATTTATTCTCTTTCTATTTGGATACCCTTTATTTCTTTCTCTTGCCTGATTGCCCTGGCCAGAACTTCTAATACTTTATTGAATAGGCATGATGAGATAGGCTATCCTTCTCTTGTGCTGCTTTTCAAGGGGAATGCTTCCAGGTTTTGCCCATTCAGTATGATGTTGGCTATGGGTTTGTCATATATGGCTCTTATTATTTGGAAGTATGTTCCTTCAATACCTAGTATATTGAGAGTTTTTAAAATGAAGGAATGTTTAATTTTATCAAACACCTTTTCTACATTTATTGAAATAATCATGTGGTTTTTGTCTTTAGTTCCATTTATGTGATGAATCACATTTATTGATATGTTGAACCAACCTTGCATACCAGGGATGAAGCCTATTTGATCATGGCAAATACACTTTTTGTTGTGCTGCTGGATTTGGTTTGCCATTATTTTATTGAGGATTTTTTCTTTGATGTTCATGAAGGATATTGACCTGAAGTTTTTGTTGTTGTTGTTGCATCTCTGCCAGGTTTTGGTATCATAATAATGCTGGCTTCATAGAATGATATAGGGAGGAGTCCTTACACCTCAGTTTTTTTTTTTTGTTTTCTGAATCATTTCAGTAGAAATGGTACCAGTTCTTCTTTTACATCTGGTAGAATTCAGCTGTGAATCCATCTGGTCCTGGGCTTTTTTTGGTTGATAGACTATTTATTGCCACTTCAATTTCAGAACTCTTTATTGGCCTGTCAGGGATTCAGTTTCTTTTTGGTTCAGCCATGGGAGGGTGTATGTGTCTCAGAATTCATCTATTTCTGCTAGATTTTCTAGTTGAATATATCATATTTTCTTTATCCATTATTCTCATGATGAACATTTAGGGTGATTTCATGTCTTTGCTATTGTGAGTGCTGCTGCAATGAACAAAAACATGCATGTGTCTTTATGGTAGAGTTATTTATATTTCTTTGGATATACCCAATAATGGGATTGCTGGGTCAAATGGTAATTCTGTTTTTAAATTCTTAGAGAAATCTCCAAAGAGTCTTCCACAGGGGCTTAACTAATTTACATTCCCACCAGCAGTGTACAGGCATTTCTTTTTTTCTGCAACCTTCCTAGCATCTGGTATTTTTTGACTTTTTAATAATAGCTATTATGACTGGTGTGTGATAGTATCGGGTTTTGGTTTTAATTTGCATTTATTTAATGATTAGTGATGTTGAAGCATTTTTTTCATATGCTTGTTGGCCATGTTTGTGTCTTCTTTTGAGAAGTGTCTATTCACGTCTTTGCCCATTTTTTAATGGCAGTGTTTTTTGCTTATTGATTTGTTTATGTTCCTTAGAGATTCTGGATATTAAACCTTTGCCAGATGCGTACTTTTTAAATATTTTCTCCCATTCTGTAGGTTGCCTGATTACTGTGTTGATAGATTGTTTTGATGTGCAGAAGGTCTTTAGTTTAATTAGGTCCAATTTGTTCCTTTTTATTCTATTGCAGTTGCTTTTGGCATCATCATCATGAAATCTTTCCCAAGGCCTATGTCCAGAATGGCATTTTCTAGGTTATCTTCTAGGGATTTTTATAGTTTTAAGTTTTACAAGTAAGTCTTTAATCCATTTTTAGTTGAGTTTTGTATATGGCATAAGGAAAGAGTCCGGTTAAAATCTTCTGCATATAACTAACCAGTTATCCCAGCACCATTTATTAAATAGAAAGTCCTTTCTGTATTGCTTGTTTTTGTAGATTTTGTTGAAGAGCAGCTTCTTGTGGGTGTCCAGCATTATTTTTTGGCTCTCTATTCTCTTCCATTGGATAGGAAGAATCAGTATGTTAAAATGGCCATATTGCAAAAACCTATTTGCATATTCAGTGCTATCAATCTACCAATAATATTCTTCCCACAATTAGAAAAAATGACTATATTAAAGTAAATATGGAACCCAAAAAGAGGCCAAATATCCAAGGCAAAAAGAACAAAACTGATATGCAGAAAATTGAAAATGAATCCGTTTCTTACACTTTATACAAAAATTAACTCAAGCTGAAAAAAAAACTTAAGTGCAAAACCCAAAACTATAAAAACCCTAGAAGAAAATCTAGTCATTACCATTCAGGACATAGGCATGGGCAAAGATTCCATGACAAAAACATCAAAAGCAATTACAACAAAAGCAAAAATTGACAAACAGAATCTAATTAAACTAAAGAGCTTCTGCACCGTAGAAGAAATTATCATCAGAGTGAACAGACAGCCAACAGAATGGGAGAAATTTTTTGCAACCTATCCATCTGACAAACGTCTAACATCCAGAGCCTACAAGAAACTTAAACAAATTTACAAGAAAAAAAAAACTCTAAAAAGTGAGCAAAGAACATGAATAGGAACTTATCAAAAGAAGACATTTATGTGGCCAACAAACATATGATCATTAGAGAAATGCAAATTAAAACCACAATGAGATACCATCTCATGCCAGTCAGAATGGCAATTATTAGAAAGTCAAGAAACAACAGATATTGGTGAGGCTGCAGAGAGATAGGAATGCTTTTACACTGCTGGTGGGAATGTAAATTAGTTCAACCATTGTGGAAGACAGTGTGGTGATTCCTCAAAGACCTAGAACCAGAAATACCAATTGACTCAGCAATCCCATTAAAGGGTATATACCCAAAGGAATATAAATAATTCTATTATAAAGATACATGCACATGTATGTTCTTTGCAGCACTATTCACAATAGCAAAGACATGGAATCAACCCAAATGGCCATCAGTGACAGACTGGATAAAGAAAATGTGGTACAAATCCACCATGGAATACTACACAGCCATAAAAAGGAACGAGATCCTGTCCTTTGCAGGGGCATAGATGGAGCTGGAAGCTATTATCCTTAGCAAACTAACACAGGAGCAGAAAACCAAACACCACATGTTGTCACTCATAAGTGGGAGCTGAACAATGAGAGCACATGGACACAAGGAGGAGAACAACACATGTGGGCCTGTTGGAGGGGTGTGGCAGGAGAGGAAGAGCATCAGGAAAAATAGCTAATGTATGCTGGGCTTAATACTTAGGTGATGGGTTGATAGGTGCAGCAGACTACCATGGCACAGGTTTATCTATGTAACAAGCCTGCACATGTACCTTGGAACATAAAATAAAGAATAAATACTCAGAAAAAAAACCAAAGCTGAAGGTATCACATTACCTGAGTTCAAACTATACTACAAGACTACAGTAACCAAAACATCATGGTATTGGTATTCTTTGTAGTAGCCATTTTAGCTTGGGTAAGATGATACTTGCATGTGGTTTTGATATTTATTTCCCTGATGATTAGTGATAATGAGCATTTTTTTTTTGATACAGAGTCTCGCTCTGTTGCCCAGGCTGGAGTGCAGTAGCACAATCTCAGCTCCCTGCAACCTCTGCCTCTTGGGTTCAAGCGATTCTTCTGCCTCAGTCTCCTGAATAGCTGGGGCTATAGGCGCCTGCCACCACGCCAAGCTAATTTTTGTATTTTTAGTAGAGACAGGATTTCACCATATTGACCAAGCTGGTTGTGAACTCCTGACCTCGTGATCTGCCCGCCTCGGCCTCTCAAAGTGCTGGGATTACAGGCGTGAGCCACTGCGCCCGGCCGAGCATTTTTAAATATATAATTGTTGGCCATCTGTATGTCTTCTTTGCCAATTGCTTTTTCATGTCTTCTGCCCACTTTTTATTTTTTTTTATTATTATTTTTTGAGACAGAGTCTCACTCTGTGGCCTGGGCTGGAGTGCAGTGGCATGATCTTGGCTCACTGCAACCCCTATCTCCTGGGTTCAAGATATTCTCCTGCCTCAGCCTCCCGAGTACCTGGGATTACAGGTGCACACCACTATGTTCAGCTAATTTTTTTTTTTTCTTTTTTTTAGTAGAGACAGGGTTTCACTATGTTGGCCAGGCTGGGCTTGAACTCCTGACCTCAGGTGATCTGCCTGCCTTGGCCACCCAAAGTGCTGGGGTTACAGGTGTGAGCCACCACTCCCGGCCCTGCCCACCCTTTAATGGAATGATTGGTTTATTTATTGTTGAGTTGTTTGAGTTCCTTGTATATTCCAGATATTAGTGTCTTAATGGTTTGGTTTGATGAATAGTTTGCAAATATTTCTTCCATTCTGTCTTAATAGTTTGGATGAATAGTTTGCAAATATTTTCTTCCATTCTGTAGGTTGTTTCTTCACTCTCTGCGTTGTTTTCTTTGCTGTGCTGAAGTGTTTTACTTTAGTATAGTACTATTTGTCTATTAAGGTCTTAGCCAGCAAATCTTTGCCTAGACCAATGTCCTGAAGTATTTTATGTATGTTTCCTTCTGGTAATTTAATAGTTTTGGGTCTTAAGTTTAATAACTTAATTTATCTTGAGTTGATTTTTGTTTATAATGTCAGAGAGTTCCAGTTTCATTCTTCTGCATATGGATATCTAATTTTCCCAGCACCATTTATTGAGGAACGTGTTCTTTCCCCAGTGGGAAAGGAAATCTTTGGCACCTTTGTCTAAAATCAGCTGGCTGTAAGTTGGTGGATTTATTTCTGGGTTCTGTATTCGCTTTCATTGTTCTATGTGTCTATTTTTATACCAATACCGTGACGTTTTGGTTACTATAGGCTCGTAATCTATTTTTACGTCAGATAGTATGATGCCTCCAGCTTATGTTCTTTTTGCTGAAGATTGCTTTGCCTACACAGACATTTTTTTTAGTTTCTTATGAATTTTAGGGCTTAAAAAATTTTTTAAATGACAATTTTTATTTTAATAGTAATTGTATTAAATCTGTATGTTGCTTTGGGCAGTATAATTATTGTAATGAAATTAATTTTCTGATCTGTGAGCAAGATGAGTCTTTACATTTATTTTTGTCCTTGTCAATTTCTTTCATCAGCATTTTTCAGTTTTGCTTTTAGAGAGCTTTCTCCTTGGTTAAATTTATTCCTAGGTGTTTTATTCTGTGTGTCACTATTATAAAGGGAACTGTCATCTTGATTTCTTTTTTGGCTGTTTATTATTACATTATAGAAACACTTCTGATTTTTGTATGTTGATTTTTGTATACTACAACTCTACTGAATTTGCTTATCAGCTCAGAGATTTTTGGTGCAGTCTTTTGATTTTTCCAAATATATAAGATCATGTCATCTACAAAGATGAACAATTTGAATTCCTCATTTACAATTTGGGTCTCTTTTATTTTTCTTGCCTGTTTGCACTGGATGGGACTTCTACTACCATGCCAAATAGGAGCAGTTAAAGTTGGCATCCTTCTGTAGCTCCAGTTCTTAAAGAAAAGACTTTCACATTTTTCCTATTCAGTGTGTTGTTGACTGTGTGTTTGTCATATATGGACAAATGAATTGAAAATATAATCCTTTTATGCCTAGTGTGTTGAGAGTTTTTGTCAACAAGGGGTATTGAATTTTCCCAAAGGCTTTTTCTGTGTCTATTGAAATGATCATATAGTTTTTGTACTTCATTCTCTTGATATTATGTATTATGTTCCTTGATGTGTAGATGTTAAACCATCTTTGCATCCCTGATATAAATACTACTTGATCATAGTGTATTATGTTTTTGAAGTGCTGTTGAATTCAGTTTGCTAGAATTTTGTTGAGGATTTTTGCATCGGTGTTCATCATGGATATTGCCCTGTAGTTTTCTACTTTGTGTGTGTCCATATCTTGGTTTTAGTATCAGGGTAATGCTGGCCTCATAAAATGAGATAGGGAGAATTTCTCCCTCTTTCATTTTTTGGAATAATTTTAGGAAGATTCATATTAATTTTCATGCATTTGATAGAAATCAGCAGTGGAGCCACCCATTCCTGGGCTTTTTTTTTTTTTTAATGGAAGGCTTTTTATTACTGCTTCAATCTTATTACTAATTGTTGGTCTATTGAGGTTTTCTATTTCTTCCGTATTCAACTCTGATAGGTTGTATGTTTTTAGGAATTTATCTATTTCCTCTGGGTTTTCCAGTTTGTTAATATATAGTTGTCCCTAATAGTCTCTGGCAATCTTTTTTATTTTTGTGGTATTAGTGGTGAAATGTCTCATTTTTCATTTCAGATTTTCGTTATTTAGATCTTTTCTTGTCTTTGTTAGTCTAGTTAGTGATTTATTTTCTTTCTTTTTTGAAGAATTAACTTTCCCTTTCATTCATTCTTTTTATGTTTTTAGTCTCTATTTTGTCCAGTCCTGTTCTGATACTTATTATTTCTTTTCTTCTCGTAAATTGGGATTTGGTTTGTTCTTGCTTTTCTAGTTCCTGGAGATGTATTATTAGATTATTTATTTCAAATCTTTTTACTTTCTGATGTAGGTTTTTATTATTATAAACTTTCCTCTAAGTACTTTTTTCCTGTAATCCACAGGTTTTAGTATGTTGTTTTTCCATTTTCATTTGTTTCAAGAACTATTTTTATTTTTGTCTTAATTTTTTCTTTGACCTATTGGTCATTCAGGAGCATGCTGTTTAATTTGTGTGTATTTGTATAGTTTAAAACATTCCTCTGCTTTTATGTTTCTACTTTGTTATCTGAGAAGGTACTGAATTGGAAACATTTTTGAGTCTTTATTTGTGGCCTAACATAGAGTTTATCCTGAAGAATGTTGCATGGGCTGTAGAAGAAATTGTATTCTATAGTCATTGGGTTTAATGTTCTGTAAGTGCTTTGTAGGTCCATTTGGTCTAAAGGCTAGTTCAAATCTCATTTTTCTTGTTGATTTTCTGTGTAGATTATCTGTCTCATGCCGAGATTGTGGTGTTGAAGTCCCCCACAATTATTGCATTGAAATCTATCTCTCGCTAAAGATATAGTAATATTTGAGTTATAAATCTGGGTGCTCTATTACTGGGTAATATATCCTGTGCAGGATTAATACTTTTTGTGGGTACATGCTATATATGTATATATAGTATTGGGGTATATGGGACATTTTCATACAGGCAATACTACATAATAATCACATTCTAGTAAAAGGAGCATCCATCACTTCAATTATTTATCCTTTCTTTCTGTTACAAACAATCCAATAATACTCTTTTAGTTACTTTAAATTGTACAATAAATGATTGGCAACTGTAGTTACTCTGTTGTGCAATCAAATACTAGTTCTTATTCATTCTGTCAAACTATATTTTTTTAACACATGAACAATCTCTACTTCCCTCTACTCACGTTACCCTGCCCAAACTCATAACCATCATCTTACCTCTATCTCCATGGGTTCAATTATTTTAATTTTTAGCTCCTATAAATGAGTGAAAACGTGTTGTTTGCCTTTTTGAGCCTGGCTTATTTCATGTAACATAATGTCCTCCAGTTCCATACATGTTGTTGCAAATGACAGGTTCTCAATTCTTTTTTATGGCTGAATAGTACTCCATTGTGTATATGTACACATATGTTCTTTATTCATTAATCTGTTGATGGACTCAGGTTGCTTTCAAATCCTGCCTATAGTGAATAGCGCTACAATAAATAGTGCTACAATAAATGTGGGAGTGCAGATATGTCTTTATATACTGATTTCCTTTCTTTTGAATATATACCTAGCAGTGGGATTGCTGGATCACATGGCAGTTCTATTTTAAGTTTTTGAGAAACCTCCAAACTGGTCCATAATGGTTGTACTAATTTACATTCTTACCAACAGAGTACGAGGGTTCTCTTTTCTCCACATACTCACCAGCATTTGTTATTGCCTGTCTTTTGGATATAAGCCATTTTAACTAAAGTGAGATAATATCCCATTGTAGTTTTGATTTGCATTATCTGGTGACCAGTGATGTTATCACCTGTTCTGATACCTGTTTGCCATCTGAATGTCATGTTTTGAAAAATATCTATTCATATCTTTTGCCCATTTTAAAATCACATTATTAGATATTTTCTATAGAATTGTTCATGCTCCTTGTATATTCTGGTTATTAATCTCTTCTCAGATGGATTGTTTGCAAATATTTTCTCCCATTCTGTGCGTTGTCTCTTCACTTTGTTAATTGCTTCCTTTGCTGTACAGAAGCCTTTTAAGTTGATGCGATCTTATTTATACATTTTTGCTTTGGTTGCCTGTGGTTTTTGGGTATTACTCAATGAATCTTTCCCCAGACCAATTTCATGGAGACTTTATCCAACATTTTCTTTTAGTAGTTTCATAATTTGAGGGCTTAAAGTTTTTAACCAATTTTTATTTGATTTTTATACAGAGAGAAAGATAGTGGGCTAGTTCTGTTCTTCTGCATATGGCTATCCAGTTTTCCAAGTACCATTTATTGAAGACTGTCCTTTCCCCAATATATGTCTAACCACCTTTGTCGAAAATGAGTTCACTATGTACGTATGTTTTTATTTATGGGATCTAAATTTTGTTCCATTGGTCTATGTGTCTGTTTTTGTGGCTGTACCATGCTATTTTGTTTACTATACCTCTATAGTATAATTTAAATCAGGTAATGTGATTTTTCTAGTTTTATTCTTTTTTCTCTGGATAGCTTTGGCTATTCTGGGTCTTTTGTGGTTTCATGTAAGTTTTAAAATTGTTTCTTTGGCCAGGCACGGTGGCTCATGCCTGTAATCCCAGCACTTTGGGAGGCCAAGGCGGGCGGATCACAAGGTCAAGAGATCGAGACCATCCTGACTGACATGGTGAAACCCCGTCTTTACTAAAAATACAAAAATTAGCTGGGCGTAGTCGCACACTTGTAGTCCCAGCTACTTGGGAGGCTGAGGCAGGAGAATCACTTGAACCCAGGAGGCAGAGGTTGCAGTGAGCCGAGATCGTGCCACTGCACTCCAGCCTGGGCGACAGAGTGAGCCTCTGTCTCGCCGTCTCAAAAAAAAAAAAAAAAAAAGATTTTTTTTTTTTTTCTATTTTTGTGAAGAACATCACTGGTATTTTTTCTTTCTTTCTTTCTTTTGAGATGGAATCTCACTCTGTCACCAGGCTGGAGTGCAGTGGCACACTCTTGGCTCACTGCAACCTCCATCCCTCAGGTTTAAGCAGAATTCTCCTGCCTCAGCCTCTCGTGTAGCTGGGATTACAGGCACCTGCCACCATACCTGACTAATTTTTGTATTTTTAATGGAGACGGGGTTTTGCCATGTTGGCCAGACTGGTCTCAAACTCCTGACCTCAGGTGATCCACCTGCCTCAGCCTCCCAAAGTGCTGAGATTACAGGCGTGTGGCACCACACCTGGTATTTTGATAGGGATTGCTTTGAATCTCTACATTGCTTTGGGTAGTATGTACATTTTAACAATACTGTATTTTCTAATTCGTGAAAATGGAATATCTTTATATTTCTTTGTGTCCGCTTTGATTTCTTGAATCAGTGTTTTATAGTTTTCATTATAGAAATATTTCTTTCCTTTCATTAAGTTTATTCCTAGATATTTCATGTTATTTGTAGCTATTGTAAATGGGATTACTTTTCATTTCTTCTTCAGATCATTTGCTGTTGTCATATAGTATTGTCTTTTAAAAAAAATGTTTTTGGCTTAAAGTATATTTCTTCTGACATAATTATAGCTACTCCTGCTCACATTTGGTTTCTATTTGCATGGAAGATCTTTTTCCATCCCTTTACTTTCAGTCTATATATGCCTTTACATGTAAAGTGTATTTTTTTATGCATACTATATAGTTGGTTGATTTTTTTTGTTTTTTAATATATTTTTGGAACTAATCAACAAGGCTATTTGTTTTAAGTAGATACTTTAATCCATTTACAGCCAAGGTTATTATGATAGGTGAAGTTTTGTTCCTGTAACAATGTTAATTGTTTTCTGATTATTTTATCTGTTTTTTGTTCCTTTCTTTCTCTCTTATTGATATTGTTGTAGTTTGGTGGTTTTATGTACTGGTACTGATTGAGTCCTTCTCTTCCTTATGTATGTTTGATTTACTAATCAGTTTTATATTTTCATGTGTTCTTATTATAGTAAATGTCTTCCTTTCCTTTCCATGTTTAGGACTCCCTTTAGCATTTCTTGTAGGTCCACCCTAGTGGTGATCAACTCCCTCAACTTTTCTTGTCTGGGAAAGACTATTTCTCTTTCATTTATAAAGGATAATTTTGCTGGATTTAATATCCTTGGCTAACAATTGTTTTCTTTCAGTGCTTTGAATATATCATCTAATTCTTTCCTGGCTATAAGGTTTCTGCTGAGAAATCTGCTGTTAGTCTGATGAGGGGTACATATATAGGTACAGATGTCTAGATGCCTTACTCTTGATGTTTTTAGAATATTGTCTTTGTCTTTGAATTCAGTTTGACTATAATGTGCCATGCAGAATGCCTTTTTGCATTGTATGTTTGAGAATCTCAGATGCTCCTGTATCTGGATTTCTAAATCTTTCACTAACCTTGGGCTGTTTTCATCTGTTATTTTGTTAAACATTTATTTTAACTCTTTTGCTCTCTCTTTGCCTCATAGGGCACCAATAATTTGTATATTTGATCACTTAATGGTATCCTTTATGATATGAAGGCTTTGCTTATTTTTTTTATTATTTTACATTAATTTTTATCTAACTGGATTATTTCAAAACATCTCTAAGTTATAAGATTCTTCTGCTTTATCTAGTCTATTGTTGAAGCTGTGTAATATAGTTTATATTTCATTCAATGAATTCTTCAGTTCTAGAATATCTGTCTGGTTCTTTTTTTTTTTTTAGAAAGCTACCTCTTTGGTAAGCTATTCATATCTCCTTCATATCCTGTATTATTTTTATGATTCTTTGTGTCGTCTCAGAATTCTCTTGCATCTCACTGAGCCTATTTAGAATCAATAATTGAATTATTTTCCAGAATTTCGTAAATTTCTTTTTGATTGGTAATGTTACTAAATAATAATTGTTTTCCTTTGGAAGTGTTATTTTAATTGCTTTTTCATGTTTCATGTATTCTTTTTTTTTTTTTTTACTTTTTTATTTATTTATTTATTATACTTTAGGTTTTAGGGTACATGTGCACAATGTGCAGGTTTGTTACATATGTATCCATGTGCCATGTTGATTTCCTGCACCCATTAACTCGTCATTTAGCATTAGGTATATCTCCTAATGTTGTCCCTCCCCCCTCCCCCCACCCCACAACAGTCCCCGGAATGTGATGTTCCCCTTCCTGTGTCCATGAGTTCTCATTGTTCAATTCCCACCTATGAGTGAGAACATGCGGTGTTTGGTTTTTTGTCCTTGCGATAGTTTACTGAGAATGATGTTTTCCAGTTTCATCCATGTCCCTACAAAGGACACGAACTCATCATTTTTTATGGCTGCATAGTATTCCATGGTGTATATGTGCCACATTTTCTTAATCCAGTCTATCGTTGTTGGACATTTGGGTTGGTTCCAACTCTTTGCTATTGTGAATAGTGCCGCAATAAACATACGTGTGCATGTGTCTTTATAGCAGCATGATTTATAGACCTTTGGGTATATACCCAGTAATGGGATGGCTGGGTATGTTTCATGTATTCTTATGTTGATGTCTGTGCATCTGGTGTAACAGTCACTTTTTCTAATTTTTTATATTTGCTTTTATAGGGAGAAACATTCTCCTGAAGATACATCTATTATGTTGGCTGGGTAAGGCAATTTGGTTTTGATTCTGAGTATATGCAATAGCATGTATTTTCTTTATGATTTCTTCAGCCGTGAACAGTATCAGTGGTATCTGTTATTTCCTTGGTGGCTTAGAGTACAGTTATTCATCGAGGCTATGGTTAAGCTTCCCCGGGGCTGTGACACCAGGTAAGCCAGTCTTTGGGCCATTTGGGGCCCAAGGTGCCATACACTGGCACCATTGCTAGCAGATCCAGGTGGATCAGCCTCTAGGTGGCTTACTTGGATGCTGATACTGGCAGTGATGACCCAGGTAGGTGTGAAGATTCTCAGGCCCCTGTGCAGCTGGCATGACATGGAAAATGGCAGTGGCAGTTGTGGAGTGATCCTCTCGGTGCCAAACAGTGTGTGCTGATGTTAGCAGTTGTTGCAATGGGTTGGGTGGACTACTGCCCAGACCTGCAGGTAGTACATGCAGGTAGCTACCAGTTAAGGTGTTAATAGCTGGGTAGGTAAGTCTTCTCTTAGGCCCCCAGAGGAGTGTTTCAGTGTCAATGGTGGTAGGCTGGAATGGGCAGTCCTCTGGCCCCTGGATTCTGTGCCCTGACCAAGAGTGGGGATGAAGCTGGGTCAGCCAGGCTTGTCCTCATGCCCCTCATCATGGGTGTGTGCAGGCACCAGTCATGATAGGCAGGGGCAGGGCAATGCCACTGATGGAATTTTCATGTGGGGGGCAGCAGTAGCCACATTTCTGCCCTGCTGCTGGGCAAGGCGATGTTGCCAGAAGGTAAAAAGCATGTGCCGCTCACAACTCAGCCCTGGCACTGCTCATGCCTTACACTTTGCTGCAGTACACTGCCTGTTTTGTGCCTCAGCCCCAAATGCAGTAGCCCACACCTCAATCACACCTCAGCACTGGTTGTAGTATCCTATACTTCACTTCACACCTCAGCCCTGGGAGCACCAGCCCACACTTCTCTTGTGCCTCAGCCCCAGTGCCTCTGGGCTCCCGGATAGTGTGCAATATGTTGGGGATGGGGCTCTAAAATTGAGCCTTTCTGTACCTGTTTATGACTCAGGGAATGCGTGGGACCCAGCATTAGCTCCATCTCTGGAATAGTACCATCGCACGATCTCCTGGAAACTCCCTATGTTAGTTTCAGGGCCCACGAGGGTCGAGGGGCTCTCTTAGGGCTAGGATTGTAGGCAGCCAGAAGAGAATGTAGGCTACTGATAGTCTCTCACTTCCCCTTTCCCTGTTTTAAGGAGTCCCTCTTCACTTCTAGCCAGTCCCAACAGAGTAGACTGCCTCACTTCTTCTTCCTTCCTTGCTTTAGGTATTTCTTGTCACTTTCCTGTTGAATTCTAGAGTTCTGTCTTGAATGAGCTATGCAAAATGTGATTATCTGCTCACTATTTCATTTATTCTTAGTGGAGGAGGTGAGTACAAAATGCCTCTAGTCAGCTATCTTGATGTACTCTCTCAGATTAGATATTAAATGTCCTCTTGAAGGTGATACCAACAGTGGAAATTTATCATTAGTACATTTTTCCAAAAAACTTAACATACTTTAACATCATGAAGTATTTATTGAACTGCCGTATATACATGGCACAATGCTATGAAATGTTTTGCCCTGGGGATTTTGACAGTAGAGTTTATTATTTCCACGTAAAGATGACAAGATTTGGCAAAAAAGTAAAGTGAGTTGAAGATTCCCAATTCAGTGGCAAAGCTGAAACTAGAAGCTACCTCACGTTTATATATTATTTACATATTTTAATTATGGGTTTATATTTTAATAATTGTGAGACTTTATTTTACATAAAGTTATCAATATTCTAAGCTTTTATGTATAATATTCACAATATGTAAATCATAATAATATAGTAGTATTTAAGTACACTCAATATTTAGAGTATTTGAAATCATAATATACAACTATTTATTAAAACTAATTTTACTAGGGAAAATATTCATGGTGGTCAGAAGTAAGTTTTGATGAATTATTATCATATACAGATTAAAATTAAAATTAGTTTATTTTGTTTTTTATGGTACTCTGACTTCTTATTAACATTTGAGTGGGAATTCGATTGGCAAATCTTACCACTGACCTCTCATCTATATAAGAGTTCCTCACAGCTAAATGTTCACCAATGATGGTTTTGATAATGATGGTTGTGCTAATAAATACAACAACAAGGTTTTAAAATGTACTACCTTATTAAAAGCAACCCCATAATTTCTAATATAGTGCTTCTCTGGTCATCTGCATGAGAATGTATTTCTTGGACTTAGAAACGTTAGTAAGGCTTCCTGCCATTTAACACTCGCCTAGACCACTCCATACCCCTAACATGGCCCAGGTCAGTTTATTGGTTAAGGATACACAGAAAATATAAAGTTCAGGAGATAGTTCAGAAAGTTCAGAACTCAGTGGCAAATTATTTAACTTTTATACATTTCTGACCACCTAGTTTTATCTACTTTTAATAAGCCCAATCTCTTGAAGCATCAAGTGACAAAGACTGCTCCTAATCTAAGTCAATTTACAGAAGCCATCTGTAATGGTTTTTAAACATGACCACAAATTATTTAGTACCAATTTTAGTGAGAAATTGGATGTACGCGTACCCTAATGTTAAATCTGTGTTGATTTGTGAAGCTTCATCTGTATAGTATGTAAAAAGTGATGCTATATTACTTCTGAAGCTAGCTTGTAAAAGGCCATACAGCTTTGTTCTTATTTACTGGAGCACTTTCTCTAGGAGCCTGGAGCCACCATATGGGAAGTCTGAATACCCAGACATTATCTTGCTGGATAGGCCATATGTATGTGTTCCAGCTGACGGAATTTCAGAATCCACTGAGCCCAGCTTTCTAGTCATCTGTGTCAAGGCAATAGATATATGAACGAAGCCATTTCAGTAGACCAGTTTTTCTATCAGCTAAATACTATTTAGAGACTTGTGTAGACGCCATTGGTTCTGTTTGAATTTCTGACACACGAACTTATGAGATTAAAAAATGATTGTTTTAATACACCAAGTTTTGGTGTGGTTTAGTTATGTTACAATAGATAATTTAAACACCATGACTTCAGGAAAATAAGCTTTGCCTCTCCCATCATTCATTAAGTTTTACATTCATGTATATATACAATAGATATTTATGAATGTCTTCTATGTGCTATATCTGTTTGGGACTGTAAGAATATAATGGTAAATAAAACACTAACCTTCCTATTTTCATAGAATTTATATTCTACACAGTAAAAGCCAATAAAAATGTAATAAAATACGTGCAATGTATCAATTGGTGATTATTGAAAAGATAAAGCAAAATAAAACAGGATAACAACACATTGGAGAGTACCAGAGGTGAGTTACTATTTTATATAGCATGGCCATAAGTGGCTTATTTGACATTATTTAATCAGAGTCCATAATAAAATGAGAATGTAAGTTATATGAGTATCTGAGGAAAGAACATTACAAGTAAAATGAGACCTAAAGAGAAGCACATTTTTGGTGTGTCTGAGGAAGGCCACAGCTAGGTCAGAATGGTGTGAATACAGTGAAAGAAGCAGAGAGTATCTTCAGGTAGGTTACAGGGTGTTGAACTATGTAGAAGGTTTTTTTTTTTTTTGAGACGGAGTCTCGCTCTGTCGCCCAGGCTGGAGTGCAGTGGCATGATCTTGGCTCACTGCAAGCTCCACCTCCCAGGTTCACGCCATTCTCCTGCCTCAGCCTCCAGAGTAGCTGGGACTACAGGCGCCCGCCACCATGCCTGGCTGATTTTTTGTATTTTTAGTAGAGACGGGGTTTCGCCATGTTAGCCAGGATGGTCTTGATCTCCTGACCTCATGATCCACCGGCCTCAGCCTCCCAAAGTGCTGGGATTACAGGCGTGAGCCACCGCGCCCGGCCTGAACCATGTGGAAGCTTTTAAGATGGTAAAAGGCTTTTAATTTTATTCACAATGAGAAGATAAATCATTGTAGAATTTTAAATAGAGAAGTACCATGTCATGATTTAACTTTTTGAAAGATGCTCTCTGGGTGATGGAGAGAGAAAAGAGTGTAGGAGGGTAGGGCCATGAAAAGAGAGACAACTTCTAATTTCTGCAGTAGTCCAGGTCAGTGAAGATGATGATGTAGCCTAATGTGGCTCATGTGTAGGTGATTAATATAGTAAAATGTCTGTTTAGGATATATCTCAAAATGGAGTTGATAATATCCATGCAGCAAGGCCGGCTGGGTAGAAAGGTTGTGCACCTGTGATGAATATGACATTTAACTCATTTAAATATTTACCAGATTAGAGAAAGAAAGGTCTGCTGGACTTACACAGATGGTAAGCATACAGACTTTCTACACTGCCTTTTGCTCAAGACCATCCCCCTATGATTTCAATTGTTTTCTATTTCTCAAATCTCACCCTCCTCCAAACAACCCTCCAAGTTGGGACTAAAGTATTGGCTACCATCTTACTTACTGTTAACCTCATCAGCATGTGAATTTTTTCATTGTAATATGAATATAATGCCAGGCTGTAGCCATGGTGACCAGGAACTAAACATACATAGTTTAATCTTCTTTGAGAAAATTTACTTGTCCAGATTCTTCCCATGTCCTTTGCTTATCTTTGGACGTAATTTAGTCTTCTTTATCTCATTTTGTCTTTCAACCTATACATTCTTTCTAGTTATATTGATGACCAAGAAAATATTGGCACACACTTAAAATTTTCCAAGGACTTATGTCCATGTAATCTCTGTCTTCTTTACATGACTTCTAAATCAAACTTACTGGCATTTACACATGTTCTTTATACTAATTTTGTTCCCATACTATTATATTTATTTCTTCAATGTATGAGATCCTATAAACCTTTCCTCTAGTAAGACATGACCCACTCAAGACCTCAAACACTGAGGAATCTGTTTAATATTGTGGTTTTGATGCATGTTTAATTGTGTGGATAAGTGGGTGATTACTAGACAGTAGAACATGGTTAGAAGTTTTCTTTATGGATTATTAGTGAAACATAACTAAAGGAGAATTATGATCTATTTGTCCTGATACCTTTGATCATAGGTACTAAAAGTGATATTTCCATGTCCTAGTAATTAATTCATACATTATTATTAAAAACAGGGACTAGAGCACAAATTAGGAATCCCAGAAGATATAAGATTAGAATGAGAATGAATTTGGGACGTTTATATTTAGTCCATATTTTTCATACATGCGTTCATACATACATCTACAAAGTGCTAAGCTCTTTGTTACTAATTTTCACATCATGGTAATAAGTTAGCAAGAAAGACAGAATATATACTATTGGCTAGTTTGATAGAGCCAAAATAATTTAGAGAAGCAAATCAAATCTGTGGGCAAATAGATACTGTGTTAGAGAAAATGGTATGTTTGCACCAAATTGTATTTGTTTCATCTTCTTGATAAGACCATATTTCCCAACCTCTTTCACAGCTCAGTTAAGGTCAAGTGTCACTCTCAAGTATGGCCATAAAACTGCCCGTACAATTTATCTATATTCTTTTTTCCCTGTACTGTGGCAATCTTGGAGGTCATGTGTTTTAAACTCTTTAGTCACCTTATAAAAGGAACGTGGATTCATAAATCACCACATTGAGTACCAATACCACCCAGATTAACAACCCAACCCATATTGGCATGTGCCATGAGGAAAAATTAAATTTATGTTTATTACACCACTGAGATATCAGTGTTTATTATTTATTGCAGCAAAACAAAGCCTATTCTCAGTTACGCATGGATGGAAAGGAAGGGAAGGGAAAAGGGAAGGGAGGAGGGAGGGAGAGAGGAAGGAGGGGAGTAGAGGGGAGAGGAGGGGAGGGGAAGAGAGGGGAGGGGAGGGGAGGGGAGGAGAGGAGAGGAGGGAAAAAAAGAAATATCAAATTCAGCATAAGGGTGAGAGAAGAAGCAGGGGAGATAAGTTTCTTGTCCAAAAGAGTAGATATGTTAGACATATGCCATTCTTCATTCTAATCAAAAGTCCCCAAGCACACAGAAACCATTGACTAGAATGTAACCATTTGTACATGCCAAGATAAAAATTATAGATGTTTGTTAGTTTCACACTGATTTCTTCAAATTAAGCAATTCAATTATGAATTACCACAATGTAGCTTTATTTGTCCATAGCTTTTTATTTTTTAATGTATTTTCCAGCAAATTTTTTCTTAGTCAAAGACATGCTTTAGTGAATCTCAGAAGCATCTTCTCTTCCAGGAAACTCATACCTGTTCGTTTCAAGTCATTATACACTGGCAGCTGAGGAAGACAGCTGTTATCTAAATTCCATGAATATTCTGTGGAGGCTAAACTTTAGAACCTCAGTGATTCCAAACTAGCTGTGTTCTGAACTCTTGCATTTTGATGAGTCTTTCCTTTTATTGCCTTCCTGTATAAGAAAATGTTAACAAATCAGAGATCTAGATTCAATACCAGACTAAGGTGGTTGTATAAATGATACATAATTACTGGTGAAATCCCATATTCTTACCATTAAAAATAGTGGAGTGGACACATTTACTATCCCTAGATATCCCAGAATACTTATCTTGACCATAATGAGTTTTTTTATGATTCTTCATCGTATAGGAAATTTACCACCTTTAAATGAACACATTGTTGATGGCCCCCCCCCCCCGCCAACACACACACACACACACTTAACTTTGCAGTCATGTATGTATTTCTCAGTTTAATTCCTTAGGATGTATGATAGCATCTAAGGAATGTCTGTTATCTTCTCATAGGAGAAGAATAAGAAATAACTATCTTTACCTACTTTATCATGTTAATGTGTTTAGCATTTTTATTCTATAGCACACTAATGACTTTTATGTACAGGTTTTTGGACTGAGTGCTTCTGGCCCAGCCACTTATATCATTGAGTATGGTTGATTTTATGTGAACCTACACATTGCACTAATCTTTCTAATACAATGCTGGAGACTCAAGCTCAGAGTACAAAACATTGATGTCATATTTCAAAAGGCAGATGGGATTGCATATTATTTTATATATTAGAAAAATAGGGAAGGGGCACTAAGTCTCCCTTGTTTTTCTCTTTAATTGGCTTACGGCTCATCAATACTGGAAATAAACCGCTCCAGAGGCTGAATGTGGCAAATGCAGCAAATTCAGCAAATCCAAGTCCCTTAGCATTATATAATGTTGATTGCATCCATTCTACAGAATTTTCATTTGATATCACTCTCATGTTAATCCATTTATACATTTTAGTTGGCAATAAAAGAAGTTATGGGCAATCACAAAAAATACATAGTAGAGCTATGTGTGACACTGATGTCAGAAATTTATATTTTTGTGGAAAATTTTAAAAGGGGATCCCATGGTGGTAGATTTTAAAAATTCTAATAACAATTTTTAAATTTCTAATAAATTAATTAGAAAAATAGCTTAAATGCACCCAACACTGGTGATTTTTAAAAAATCACAAGGTAGGTAAAGCTTTAAGTGAAGTGATTAAAACTGAAAGTAAGGGCATTCGAGCCATGAAAAGTGATCTAGGTCTTAAGAATTACAAACTGTGTGTAATGCATTTTACCAAAAATAAAGTAACATGTTCTTTATCTTTGTGATTAATCATTATAGTAGTCCTTGGGCACCCAAACTAAAGTGAGACATAAATCAAATTGACCTGATCACCACTCAATAACTTTAATGACATAAACAAGCAGCCAGCCTTTAGCAACATCTTACTACATTTAACAGTCCCGTATTACTACCCAATATGTGGAGACAGCACAGTAGGCCAGAAAGAGTACCGGCATATGGAATTTTGGTTTTACAGCCGTCACTAGTTTACGAAATTGGGTAAATAATAAATTTTGTGGCCCTTCAGTTTCCTCTAAATAATGAAAATAGGAGTATCTATTCTTTCTTACTATGCAGGTAGCTGCAATTGTCAAATTAAGTTAATTTCTGTAAACCTATGTTGAATATTATAGCACTCAAGACAATTGTGAAATATTAGATTCACTTCCAAATAAATTCGTTTAGATGCATGGTGGTGTTTCTTTTTCTGGAAGAAAATTACTGAGCATCAATGGTAATCTCATATATATAGACCTCAGGTAAATATAGGCCAGATTTTAATTATTAGAAAAAGAGCTAAACTGAATCACTTAGGCTAAACATAAAATGATAATTCAATTTAATTATTAACATAGGTACACATCTGTAACCCTCACTGGACATTAATCAGACCTTCATTAAGACACAGTTTTGTACTGATTTCCATGTTGTATAGATAATTTATAGAGACTGATAGAAACTGAGCAGAGTTCATATCATGAGAAAGGGGAGAAAATACAATTATTTAAAGAAAATGAGTTAGAGAAATTGAACAATATAGAAGGTCAAAAATTTAGTGTTAGTTTTCAAGCATTAGATAATTATTAAGAAGAGATTCCTGCCTGTTCTTCTTAATCATTTTCATTTTAACCAACCATATATACTGATGCAGTTATGTTCATAGCACTGCACTGTGCCAGATTTAACAAAAATAACACCAAATAAAAAATTAAATATAGTTCTTCCCAAGGAAGCCATATAGGATTTTGCAGTCAATTTTAGGGGAAATGGGCCAGCATACATAAAGCATTTAAAAAACAATGCTTTCTTTACATCTATCATAAAGGTCCAGTATGACTTTATAAAAAAAATAGTCAAGGAAATTATTTGGAAAAGAAACTCCCAATAATGTTTTGGACTTTGAATCCTTCATGATATTTAATACTGGATGGATGGGTACCTGCCTTAGTTAAGTCCTGGAATATGAGATGTATTTTCTAGGTTTAGACATGCTATTATCTTTCTACTTTAATTCTTTTAAAAGTTTTAAAAGAGAAATTAAATGTAAGTTTTTGAAAAGACAATAGTTAATTTATTTGTATAAGGAAAAAGCCATCTCTAGTGAGTGACTGCAATTAAAAGTTAAAAACTAGCAGATGTATATTTTCCCTCTTATGCACATAAAAACCAAATCCATACTGTTTCCTTTTCAGTTGTTTCTCCATATATCTTCTCTATTACTATTTATGTCAGGATTATTCTCCCAGATATGCCCACTCTGAAACCTACTTAACTTTTCCTTCCATTTCCTTTACTCCTACATCCAAATGATTGGTTAAATGCCATTGAGTCGACAACTATACTATCTTTTCTTAATTCTACCAATTATTTTTTTCTTAATTCCACCTCTCAATTTCACCAATTACATTTAAATTTAAATTTAAATTTCAGCTTGTAGTATTAAATCCCACTATTTATATTGCATGTTGTGGCCATACTTACCTCTCTAAAATTTTCTTATTGTCAAAGTGCTACTTTAAAATTTTCAGTGAATTAAGTTTGTCTAAAGCATGAGCTCTCAAAATGCCATCCCAGAGTCAGCAACATTAAAATCACCTTGGAGCTTCTTAGAAATACAGCATGTGAAATCTTATCCAGAAACAACTGATTCAGAAATTCTGAGGACGAAGCCTAGTAATCTGTATTTGAACAAGCCCTCCAGTTTTACATTTTGTTGTGCTGAGACTTTATTTTTAGAGCAGTTTTAGGTTTACAGAAAAAATGAACAGAAAGTACAGAGTTATTATATACTCCAACTCCCCCACACATACATTTTTTTCTATTTTTAGCGTCTGGCATTAGTGTGGTACATTTGTTAGAGTAGATGAACCAATTAGAACATACTGCATTTTTTTCAAAATTTATTTTACTGTGGTAAGTGCACAACATGAGATCTATCCTGTTAATTTTTTTTAAATTTTATTATTATTATACTTTAAGTTTTAGGGTACATGTGCACAACATGCATGTTTGTTACATATGTATACATGTGCTATGTTGGTGTGCTGTACCCATTAACTCGTCATTTAGCATTAGGTATATCTCCTAATGCTATCCCTCCCCCCTCCCCCCACCCCAGAACAGTCCCCGGTGTGTGATGTTCCCCTTCCTGTGTCCATATGTTCTCATTGTTCAGTTCCCACCTATGAGTGAGAACTTGCGGTGTTTGGTTTTTTGTCCTTGTCCTTGCGATAGTTTGCTGAGAATGACGGTTAAGCACAAAATAGTTTTGTTAACTATTGGTACAATGTTGCTTAGCTGCCTTAGAATTTATTCATTTTGTATGACTTTCTGTGTGTTTATTAACAACTCCCAACTCTCCATTACTCCAACTCCCTGCTCCTGGCAACCACTATTCATTCCACTCTGATTCTATGAGTTTGACTATTTTAAATATCTCCTATAAGTGAAATCATGCAGAATCTGTTTTCATATTCCTGGCTTATTTTCCTTAGCATAATGTTCACAGAATTTATACATGTTGTCACATATTACAAAGTTTTCTAGTTTTGAAGGCTGAATAATATTCCATGCATGTGTGTATGTGTACTATATATATGTATATATGTGTATACACACACATACACATACATATATATATCTTACATTTTCTCAACCATCCATGGACATTTAGATTGTTACTGCATCTGGACTATCATGATTAGTGCTGCAGTGAACATAGGAGTACTAATGCATCTTCAACATTCTGATTTCAGTTCTTTTAGAGAAATAACTAAAAATTAGATTGCTAAATCATATCGTACTTATATTTTCATTTTGTTTTTGAGGAATGACCATAACGTGTTCCATAGCAGCTGCATCATTTGGCATTCCTAGCAATGGTGCAGAAGGGTGGCAACATCACTACATCTTCACCAGTGTTTTTTGTCTTTTTGAAGATCGCTATCCTGACAGGTTGAGGCAATATCTCATTGTGGTTTTGATTTGCATTTCTCTGATTAGTGACTTTGAGCATCTTTACATAAATCTGTTGGCCATTTGTATGTCTTATTTGGATAAACGTCTGTTAAAAGTCTTTAACCCATTTTAAAAATCGGGTGATTAGCTTTTTTTTGCTGTTGAGTTGTAGGAGTTCGTTATATGTTTTGGAAATTAAACCCTTATCAGATATATTGTTTGCAAATATTTTTTCCTATTCTTTAGGTTGCCTTTTCACTCTGTTGATAATTTCCTCTGCAGTGCAGAAGCTTTTAGTTTAATGATGTCCCAATTGTTTATTTTGCTTTTGTTGCCTGCACTTTTGATTTCATGTGCATAAAATCATTGCTAAGATTAATGTCATAATGCTTTTTCACTGCTTTCTTCTTGTAGATTTATAATTTGAGGTTTTACACTTAAGTCTTTAATTCATTTTTAGTTGATTTTTTTGTGTGTGGTGTAAGTTAAGGGTCCAATTTCATTCTTTCGCATGTGTATATCCAGTTTTCCCAACATCATTTGTTAAAGAGACTATTCTCTCCCGATTGTGTATCCTATACTGTTTTAATTAACATAGCCCTGTAATATATATTGAAATCGGGAAGTGTGATGCCTCCAGTTTCATTATTTTTTCTCTAGAGTGGTTTGGCTTTCTGGTGTTTTATTGTGCCTCCATATAAACTTTGTTTTGTTTTTTTTTTCTATTTCTGTGAAGAATGTCATTAAGATTTTAATAGAGATTGCATAGAATCTGTAGATAGCTTTGGATAGTATGGTCGTTTTAACAACATTAAGTCTGCCAATCCATGAATGTAGAATATCTCTTTACTTGTTTGTGTCTCTTTCAATTTCTTTCATTACCGTTTTATAGATTTCAACGTACAAGTCTTCCACCTACTTACTTTATTCATAATTATTTTGTTCTTTTTGATGCTATATGTGGTTCTTTTCCTGATTTCCATTTCAGATAATTCATTGTTAGCGTATAGAAATGCAGCTAATTTTTACTCATTGATTTTATATCCTGGAACTTTACTGAATTTGTTTATTAGTTTTACCAGGTTTTTATGGAGTTTTTGGAGTTTTCTATATAGAAGGTAGAGGATTATGCCATTTGTAAACAGGGAGAATTTCACTTCTTCCTTTCTCATCTGGATGATTTTTACTTCTTGATCTTGCCTAATTTCTCTGGTTAGAACTTCCAGTACTATGTTGACAAATGGCGAGACTGGGCATCCTGCCCACTTTCTGTTCTTAGAGGAAAAGATTTAAGATTTTCCTATTGAGTATAATGTTAGCTGTGGGCTTGTTATATACGAACTTTTCTGTTAAAGTCATTTATTTCTATTCTTAGTTCATTGAGAGGTTTTTGTCTTCTGGTTGTAAAAAGATGTCAAATTTTGTTTAGAGATTTTTATGTATCTATTGAAATGATCTTGTGGCTTTTATTCTTTACTCTGTTAATGTGGTATATCCCATTATTTTATTTTTATATAGTGAATCATCCTTGCATTCCAAAGTTAAATCTCACTTGGCTATGGTGTATGATCCTTTTAATGTACTGTTGGGTTTAGTTTGCTAGTATAATATTGGAGGATTTTGGAATCCATATTTATCATGAATTTTGGACTGTAATTTTCTTCCGATGCCTTTGACTAGCTTTTTAATCAGGATGATACTCACCTCAAAAAATGAATTTGGAAGTGTTCATTCCACTTCAAGTTTTTGGAAGATTTTGATAATATTTGATGTTAATTCTCATCTACATGTATATTAGAATTCACCAGTAAAGTTACCAGGTTCTGGAAGTTTTCTTGTTGGGAGGTTTGGATTACTAATTCATCTCCTTGCTGTTTATAGGTCTGTTGAAAATTTATATTTTTTTTCATGGTTTAATCTTAGTAGGTTGGGTGTTTCTAGGAATGTATCCATTGATTTTTTTTTCTAGGCTATCCAATTTGCTGGCATATAATCGTTCATAGTAGTCTCTTATCATTTTTATATCTATGGGTTCAGTTTTGTCTTCTTTTCATTTCTGAATTTATTTATTTGAATTTTCTCTCTTTTTTTAGTTTAGCAAAAATATTGTCAATTTTATTTCTTTTCAGAAAACCACCTCTTAATTTTGTTGATTTGTTTCAATTGTTTTTCTATGCTCTGTTTCATTTATTTATTCTCTAATATTTATTATTTCCTTCTTTCTGCTAATTTTGGGTTGAATTTATCTTTTACTAGTTTTGTGAGGTATAGAGTTTGGTTGTTGATTTGAGATCTGTTTTATTTTTAAATGTAGGCATTTACTGCTATAATCTTCCCTTTTACTACTGCTTTTGCTGAATCCTATAAGTTAGGGTATCATGCATTTTTGTTTTCATTTGTCTCAACTTTTTAAAAATTTTTTTATTTCTTCTTTGACCCATGGTTGATCAAATGAGCTGTTTAATTTCCACGTACCTATGAAGTTTCTAGTTTTCCTTCTGCTATGGATTTCTAGTTCTGTTCCTTTTTTGGTCACAAAAGATATTTGGTATGGTTTCAGTCTTATTTTTTATGTCTTGTTTTGCGACCTAACGTGATTTATCTTGCAGAGTGTACCATGTCTGCTTAAGAAGAATGTATATTCTGTTATTTTTTTTGTGGAATGATCTGTATAGGTCTGTCACGTCCATTTGAACTATAGTGTTATTCATAGCCACTATTCCTTTGTGATTTTCTGTCTGGTTGTTCTGTTCATTATTTGAAAGCTTTTATTAATACTATTGTTGTATTACTGGCTACTTATCCCTTCCATGCTGTAAATGTTTGCTTTATATATTTAAATGCTTTAATGTTAGGTACATATATATTTATAATCATTATATATTCCTTGCGTATTTACACTTTTGTCATTACATATTAGTAATGTCCTTCTTTGTCTCTTGTGACAACTTTTTACATAAAATCTAATTTTCGTGATAGAAGTATTGCCACCTTTGCTCTTTTGGGTATTATTTGCTTGTAATATTTTTTCTTTATTCTTTCACTTTCAGCTTATATGAATCATTAAGTATAAAGCGAGTTTCTTATACACAGAATATAGTTGTATCTTGTTTTTTTGTTTCATTCATTCACTCTATGTATGCTGCAAAATCCACTGATGGTTTTATGGGGATTTCCTTGTACATTGTCCTATCATTGTATTTTAAGTGTATGTTGTATATTCTGGATATAAGTACTTTGTCAGATATGTAACTCATAAACATTTTAACCTGGTCTATGATTGTCTTTTCATGCTTTTAACAGTCTCTTTCACAAAGTACTTTTTTATAGTTTTAATGAAATCCAACTTATCAATTATATCAACATATCTAAAAACTTACCACCAAACCCCGAATGTAAGATTTTCTTACATTTACCTTTGAAGAGGTTAAAGCTTTGTGCTTTATATTTAGGTCTATGACCCATTTTGAGTCAATTCCTTAAAAATGTGTAAGGCCTGTGTTACATTCAGTATTTTGTATGTGGATATGCATTTGTTTCAGGATCATATGTTGAAAAATCTTTCCTCAGTTTAAGGATAGTTGTCTGTTTAGAATTGTGTTTGTTCCTTTGTTAAAGATAAATTTACTATATTTGTCTGGGTCTGTTTTTGTACTCTCCATTCTGTTTTGTTGATTTATTTGTCTGTTGTTTGCTAATACCATACTCTCTTGGTTATCATACTCTTACAGTAATTACTGAAGTTGGGTAGTATTAACCCTTCAACTTAGTGCCTCTTCTTCAATATTGTTTTGGCTATTCTGTTTTTTTATTTATTTATTTTTGGCTTTCAATATAAATTTTAGAATGAATTTATCAATTGATTTATCAATTGGATACAAAGTAACTTGGTGAGATTTTATTGAGATTGCATTGAATCTATAGATTAATTTGGAAAGAACTGATAATTTAACAATATTTAGTCCTCCTATCTGTAAACATGAGATAGCTGTCCAATTATTTAGATCTTCAATTGCTTCATCAGAGTTTTGTGGTTTTACTTATATAGAAATTGTACATCTTTATATATATATATATAATATACACACATACACACACACACACACACACACACACACAAGGTCTTGCTCTGTCACTCTGGACAGTGGTTGGAAAGGAGTGGCATGATCATGACTCACTGCAGTCTCAACCTCCTAGCCTCAAGCAATCCCCTTGCCTTGGCCTCCTGAGTGGGACCACAATAGACTTTTGTATATTATCCTTCTATTCTGCAACCTTGCCATGATTGTTTATTAGTTCTAAGAGGTGTTTTGTTTGTTTATTTTGGTTTGTTTGCTTTGGAGTGTTTTTTATGATTGCTTAGTATTTTTCATGTAGGAAGTTATGCCATCTGTTAACAAAGACAGTTTAATTCAGTTATTCCAAGTCTGTATACCTTTTATTTACATTTCCTGTTTTCTGTTTCATCAGCTAGGACTTCTAGTATAATATTGAATAGGAGTGGTGATAGTGGACATCCTTGCCTTGTTCCTAATCATAAGAAAAAATAATCTAGTTTCTCATCATTAACTGTGATGTTAGCTGTAAGTTTCTTGTAGATGTTCTTTATCAAATAGAGAAAGTTCTCTTTCTAGTTTGCCGAATGATTTTTATCACAACTAAGTGTTGGATCTTTCTCAAATACTTTTTCTGCATCTGTTCATATGATCATATGGTTTTTCTTCTTTAGCCTGTTGATGAAATGATGTTAATTTATTTCTGAATGTTGCACCAGTCTTGCATACCTGAGATAACTGCCATTTGGTAATAGTGTATACTTCTTTTTTTTATAGTGATATATTTAATTTTGTAATATTTTTGAGGACTTTTACATTGATGTTCATGAGAGATATTGGTCTGTGCTTTTCTTTTACTTGCAATGTGTTTGTTTGGGTGAGAGTAATGTTGGCCTCATAGAGTTTCATTTTCTGCTTCTATCTTCTGGAAGAGGTTGAAGATAATTGGTCTGATTTCTTCCTCAAAAGACTGGTAGAATTCATCAGTGAAGCCATCTGGGCCTGTTGCTTTTTGTTTTACAAAGTTACTAATTATTGGTTTAATTTCTTTTATATATATATATATATATATATATTCATTAAGATTATTTATTTCTCCTTGTATGAGTTTAGATAGATTGTGTCTTTAGAGGAATTGGTCCATTTTATCTAAATTATAAAACTTGTGAATATAGAGTTGTTCATAGTGTCCCTTTATTATTGTTTTAATATTTATAGGATTGGTAGTGATGGCTCTCCTTTCATTTGTAATATTAGTAATTTGTAGTAATTTATGTCTTCACTCTTATTATTTTTATGGCGAGCCTTACTAGAGGTTAATCAATTTTCAAAGAATCAATTTTCAGTGAGATGTGTCTTCGGGCTGTGCCTTTCACAGGTGCTTCTCAGCTTTCCTCTCTCTTCACTCCTTAGGTAATACAGGAAGGCTATAGAGAGCTAGAGTTTGCTATTTACCTTCTACCAGATGGGTTAGCCTGTAGTCAAAATCTAGTTCAGGTTAGGCTCTGGTTAAATACTTTTCCTTGAGGCCAGGCCTTTGTTAAGAAGAATCCAACACTCTGGACAAATTTCAAGTGTTTATTTTTTCCCTTCCCCTGCTGAAAGCTTGAGGGAATTTTCCTCTGAAATGTCAAACTCTTTATATTTTGGACTAGAAACTAGAAAACCTCTAGGAGCTTTTGGTGCACACTTGATTTTGAGAAGTACTGGCCTATAGGATACATTCTAAACTCTTTACCATGAATTCTAGGTTTGAATTAATCTGTCTCCACCAAGTTTCTAATGCTATTTTCTATATTCTGCTCTCCCTATTTTCTATTATTTTAAAAATATTTTTATATTCATTCCTATATTTTATCCTTCCCACTTTTTCCTTCTGTCCCTTTGCCATTTGACTATAATGCTCCTTTCTTTCTCTCTTTCTTTACCTTTCCTTTTTTTGTCTCTTTCTCTGTGTGTATATATACACACACATATATATATACACACATATGTATATATATAATCTCTAATGTGTATATATGTGTGTGTATAATCTCTGGTCTATAAAGATATCAAGAATTCTATTTCTTCAACACATATTTTAAGCATTCATTAAGTAGCAGTAGAGGATAGAAGGAAAAAGAAAATATTTTTGCTGCTTTCCAGGAATTTATTAACCACCATGGGAGATAAAAACATCTATACAATTCCATGCCTTACATTTCACAGAAGTAAAAGTTTAGACACTAGTATAATGTTTGTTTTTATACATACCTGTAGAGAAAAAAACAAATGCCTAAATCATTTTCTACGACCTATTTTGTTATTCTTGAATTGCAAACCAACCAATGTCATTGAAAATCATAAGCTACATAAGCATCATATTTTATATTTTACATATAAACTATCTAATTTACAGAAAATAACTGCCTCTCGTGAAACTACTCAACTCTTTTCATTTAACCTTCTCGTTAATTATGTTTAAATATTTTTCAAAATTATATTTTGGAATGTGCTAATTTGTAAGCCTATACATTGTAGGAAAGCAGTTTTTAATCACAAAACAAAGGTATCTAAATAAAGTTGCAGAAGATAGCTTCTCTGGTAATGATCAAGCAGAAATTTGATTTATCACTGCATTCTGCTAAAGTACCTTGAAGGAGAAAAGTCACCCCTAAGTATTTCCACAGAGCAGCCAAGTTGCCTCAAGATTGTGGCTTAGAGCATTACATGGTATCCCGCTGAAATGTGGCATCAATTGTTTTCAATTCCAAATGATTGCAGTTTTAACCCTGCTCATAGTTGGAGACACAGAAACTATAGAGAAGTCAGAAGACCCTCTTTAGATTTATCACCTTGCATAATGATGGTGTACTTGTAATTTACTCATTCATTAAAAAATACTGCAGTGCTAATGTGATGGTTAATACTGAGTGTTAACTTGACTGGATTGAAGGATACAAAGTATTAATCCTGGGTGTTCTGTGTGGGTGTTGCCAAAAGAGATTAACATTTGAGTCAGTGGGCTGGGGAAGGCAGATCCACCCTTAATCTGTTGTGCACAATCTAATCAGCTTCCAGTGAATATAAAGCAGGCGGAAAAACGTGAAAATGAGAGACAGACCTAGCCTCCCAGTCTACATCTTTCTTCCATTGTGGATGCTTCCTGCTCTCGAACGTCAGACTCCAAGTTCTTCAGTTTTGGTACTCGGACTGGCTCTCCTTGCTCCTCAGCTTGCAGACAGTCTATTGTGGGACCTTGTGATGGTGTAAGTTAATACTTAATAAACTCCCCTTTATATACACGTATATATATCCTATTAGTTTTATACCTCTAAGAGGACCCTGACTAATACAGGTTTCTAGACAAATAGTTTGTGTTGTCATATGGAAAGCAAAGAAATACTTTCAATGGGAAGTAGAAAACTTCCAGTGAAGCTTTTGATGTTAATTACACCTGAAGCATCCACTAATGCAGTACTTCCCATACTTTATTGTACATAGGTATGACTTGAGACCGTGTTAAAATGCACATTATGATTCACTTTGGGCATGGCCGAAGATTCCTCATTTCTATAAGGTTCCTAGTTAATGCTGCTGCTTAATTAACTGTGACTAGCAAGACTCTAGTATATGGTAAGCTTTCTAAAAGAAGAGGCTGTATCTGACTTGTGTTTGCCCTTACGCCTAGAGATATTTTGCTTTTATTTATCACATCTATCTATCTATCTCTCTAACTTTCTAAAAGTTATTCAACGCTATTTATAGAGAAATATTAGATATTTTAAAATAAGTTAAATTAAAAGAAACATGGAAATCAGAGCAAAAGGAAAAAGTAAGATTAAGGAATTTGTTAAATTTAGTTTTCTACCAGAAGTGAACCTACATTGTTGCTCTGAACATCGATGCTCTTATGTCCTGGACACAGTCCTGGTTTATGCCCATTGCATCAGTGTAATTATTGATAACAACATTTACTAGTCTAGATTAAATGGAACAAGTGGATACCCTACTGTTAGCCCTTGTAAATAACTCTTAACCTGGAAAAACAATGCCTTACATTGATTAATGAGCAGTGTAATGTATGGATGGAAAGAGTCTTTAAGCAAATGCCCAGATATTGGAAAGAAAAGATAAGGATTCTATGATATTCTTAAAACAGTTATTAATTTTACCACTGTGAATATTGATGGCACATTAGACCTTAAAACTGTAGTTATTTTACATATATGTTGGCAATGAATGTTTTTAAAAATATTATATATCAATAAAATATCTTGATTTTTTAAACTATAAATTATTTATGTTATGATATACATTATTTTATGATATTTATATGTAAGTTCTTATCTTTAGGATTCTTGAGAATTAATATTTTAGAAAGAAAATATCTAGATGCAAATATAGATATATAGGATGACTATTAATCTTACATTCCCTAAAGGGGCCCACAAAAATAATGAGGGGCTTTCTGTTAGATGGATGACTTTTCGTTTTGCAATTAAAAAGGGTGAGAAGGCCCTTCATCAAACTTTTATTTAGGGCAAAATAGGTGTCATGAAAGAACTTAAGGCCATTACTAATTAATAATATAAAGTAACAAAGCAGAAAAAAATAACCTTTCATTGATTTCCTGTAGGTTTTAAGCAGCTTCATTGATTAGATCTTGATACTAATAAGAATTCTAAGAAATACATAAGATAATTTAGACTATGTTCAGATATTTATACTTATTATTTTTATATGCATAATTTATTTGAAATTTTATATAATTTCTTATTTTAGAAATAAGACTCTTTGCAAGAAAAAAACTTAAAATTTGCAATTATTAAATATCTGCTGATGGCACTGCCCATAAAAAAGTCGTGTTTGCTAACCTAAGAGAAATTTACCTAATCAAATAACTTAATTGCAGAGATTGTCCTTGTTCTAGAATAAATAACATCTTCCTAAACATCTTACTAAAAGATCTCTCTCAAATCTGCTGGACTGCGTTGGATGCCTCTATAGTAGACTTCCTTCATGCCCGTCTTTCTTTTAATTTTAAATATTCAGTTTAAATAAAATGACCATATTCTATTTAAATTACTTGTTTAACTGTGTGACTTCCTCACCAGACTATTCATCCTATGGAATAGCAGATGTGTCTTTCTTGTCTTTTTGATACCCAGCCCCTAGCATGGTACTCTGCATATAATAGAGGCTCAGTAAATAACTGTATATAAAGCAAATGTTGATAAAGCTTTAGACATTTTGTAAGTAAAAACATAATACAAACTATAGTTAAATTGTTATGATACAGAAAGTGGTAGATGACAGCAAAATTATTTACCATCTAATCTGAATTTACAAAATATTAAAATAATGATTAGTTTGTACAAAAACGTGATTGCAAATGTAATATTGCTTTAGTCTATGTAACTATATTCTGCTTTGTTTCTTGCAATTTTTCAACATTTTCTATTGCTTCCTTTCATTGTTCATCCTCTTTCTTTCAAGTCTCAATTTAAAGGTCATGTCTTCAGGGCAGCCATTCCTGACTACAGTATTTTTGTGTGTTTCAATATTGTATTTATTTCCTTTATGGCTATTATCACAAAATTCAGTTTTCTTGTTTATTGGCTTATTATCTATTTTCCTTCTATTAAATTCCATGTGAGCAGTGACATTGCCAGTTTTTACCACTGTATTCTTAACTCCTGGGAGATTGCTCAACAATTTAATGACAGAATTAATGGATGGATGGATGGATGGATGGATGGATGGATGGATGAATGGATGGATATGCAAATTCAGAGATGTGACAGGAAGTTCAGCAAAACACATGTTCATGAAAACATAGAAAAAGTAAATAAGATAAAGCTATTCTGTTTCCCATAAAATACTTCCTGATGTATTTTTATGCTTGGATACACAAACTACTGCTTGAGTCTAAAATTTATCAAATTCATATATTGGTAATCTAGGATCATACATCGTTGTTAAGCTATGTGTTTCTTAAGATCTACCTCTAATTTGACTATAGTTTAGGCAATGAGGTTTTGGTGCTTTAAAAGCCTACTCTTGCTATAAAAGGGAATTTATCATTTTAAATTTTACTTTGTTAGAAATCACTTAAAATAATTAAACACAGTTTTTTAGTCAGTTTCAAGATATAGGACATATTATTTGTACATATGTAAGAATTTTTAATTTGGCATTATAACTTAAGACTTTGTCTTTAAAGTGAGTATTATGTATGCATGGGAGGAGCTTTAACCTAGAGGTATGGTAAAAATATATCAGAGCAATTATATAGATTATCTTAAGATGACAGTGATTTCAAGACAATTCTTAGCCCAACGTATCCAGACGATTATTACATTCTGTTCCTCTTGTGTAGGTCAGTCTGGCTGTTGAAAATGCTTTCTTACTTGATGAATCTTATCAAGTTCACATTGTGGCATTTTCTCCAGCTTTTAAATAATTTTTTCTCTAATGTGATAAAATGAGAGTAGTAAGAATAATGCACATGTGACCATCTTGAACAAAAAGTGTGGGAATACAGCCTTTACATAATGGAAAAAGAAGCAGAGAAGATAGGCGCAAATCTCCATTATCAGGGAAAATCTGAGTAGAAAAGAAATGACCTCATTTTCCTCAAGAGTTTCCTTCCTTCCTTCCTTCCTTCCTTCCTTCCTTCCTTCCTTCCTTCCTTCCTTCCTTCTTTCCTTCATTTCTTTCTTCCTTCCTTCTCTCTCTCTTTCCTTCTTTCTTTTTCCTTTCCTTTCCTTTCCTTTCCTTTCCTTTCCTTTCCTTTCCTTTCCTTTCCTTTCCTTTCGTTTTCTTCCCTTCCCTTCCCTTCCCTTCCCTTCCCTTCCCTTCCCTTCCCTTCCCTTCCCTTCCCTTCCCTTTCCCTTTCTTTCCTTCCTTTCCTTCTTTCCTTTCCCTTCTGTTCCCTTCCTTTCCTTCCTTTCCTTCTTCCCTTCCCTTTCCCTTCCCTTCCCTTCCTTCCTTTTCTTTCTCTCTCTTCTATCTCTCTCTCTCTCCCTTTCTTTCTTTCCTCCTCCTTTGTCTTTCTTTTTCTTCCTTCCTTCCTTTCTTCCTCCTACCTCTTCCTCCTCTGCCTCTTCCTTCTCTTACTCCTTTCTTCTGTCTTCCTAAAAAGAATATTTTTTGACACAATACTCTGAATTTCTCTAGAGAAATACAGTACATTCATGTTTTAAATGTATACCTTATTGGATCATTGATGCCAAGGGACAAGTCAAGTCTACATCATAAAATTGGTAATCTTGTAGAGATCAGATTAATTGAAGTTGCTTTTTATAAAACTTCTTTTTTTTTAATTTCAACTTTTATTTTAGATTGAGGGGGTACATGTGCAGGTTGTGCTACATGGGTATATTGTGCAATGCTGAGGTTTGGGGTATGGATTCCATCATGCAGGTAGTGAGCATAGTACCCGATAAGTAGTTTTATCACACATGCCCCACTCCCATCCTCCCCCCTAGTAGTCCACGTTGTCAGTTGTTTCCATGTTTATGACCATGTATGCTCAATGTTTATCTCCCACTTACAAGTGAGAACCCACAGTACTTGGTTAACTGATCCTCTGTTAATTTGATTAGGGTTATAGCCTCCAGCTTCATCCATGTTGCTGCAAAGGACAGAATTTTGTCGTTTTTTTCTGGTTGCATAATACTCCATGGCATGTATGTACCACATTTTCTTTATCCAGTCCACCATTGATAGGTACCTAGGTTGATTCCATGTCTTTGCTATTGTGAATGGTGCTGCAATCAACCTATAAGTGCACATGTCTTTTTGGTAGAATGATTTATTTTCTGTTTGGTATATATCCAGTAATGAGATTGCTAGGTCATGTGGTAGTTCTGTTTTAGGTTCTTTGAAAAATCTCCAAACTGCTTTCCACAGTGGCTGAACTAATTTACATTCACATTCCCACCAACAGTGTGTAAGTGTTCCCTTTTCTCCACAGCCTCACCAGCATCTGTTGTTTTTTTGACTTTTTAATAATCACCAGTCTGACTGGTATGAGACGGTATCTCACTGTGGTTCAGATTTGCATTTCTCTAATGATAGTGAGCATTTTTTCATGTTTTTTTCATATGTTTGTTGGCTTCTTATGTGTCTTTTGACAAATGTCTGTTCATTTCATGCCCATTTTTTAATGGTGGTATTTGCTCCTTGCTTGTCAATTTAAGTTCCTTATAGATTCCAGATAGAAGACTTTTGTCAGGTGCATAGTTTGTCAACCTTTTGTTCCATTCTGTAGGTTGTGTTTACTCTGTTGATAGTTTCTTTTGCTATGCAGATGTTCTTTAGTTAATTAGATCCCACTTGTCAAATTTTGTTTTTGTTCCATTTGCTTTTAGGGATTTAGCCAAAAATTGCCAAGGCCAGTGCCAGTAAGGGTATTTCCTACGTTTTCTTCTAGGATTCTTAGAGTTTGAAGTCTTACATTTAAATCCATCTTGAGTTTATTTTTGTATATGTTGAGAGGTAAGTGTCCACTTTGATTTTTCTGAGTGAGGCCAACCAGTTATCCCAGGGCCATTTATTGAATAGGAGTTAGTTTTCCTATTGCACCACTTATTTAATAGGGGGTCCTTTTTCTATTGCCTGGCCTTGTCAAAGATCAGATGGTTGTAGGTGTACGGCTTTATTTCTGAGACTTCTATTCTGTTCCATTGGTCTATGTGTCCATTTTTGTACCAGGACCATTTTGTACAGTAATACTGTTGTGATTACTGTAGCCTTATAGTATAGTTTGAAGTTGAATAGTTTGATGTCTCCAGTTTTGTTCCTTTTTCTTAGGATTGCTTTGGCTATTGGGCCTCTTTTTTGTTCCATGTGAATTTTAGAATAGTTTTCCTAATTATTTGAAGAAGATATTGGTAGTTTGATAGGAATACTGTTGAATCTCTAAATTGCTTTGGGGAGTACAGCTATTGTTTTTGAGAAGTTGCTGATATATCTAAGATTTAGGAAACATGGGACTAAAACCCAAAAATTATTTCATTGCTTAAAACTTGAATGTACAATAAGAAATAGTTTTGTTTTGTTTTTTAATTTTTGTCAGGCTTTAGTTTTCTTATTTTTAAACAGATATTTTGAAGTATAATGTGACATTCAGCCCCAAAAATGTCATGCTAAGTGAAAGAATCCAGATCCAAAAGACTACGTATTGTATGACTCTGTTTGTATGGCATTTCTAGAAAAGGTAAATTTATAGAGACGGCAAGCAGGTCAATGTTTGCCCTGCAGCTGGGGATGGGAATGTGGAATGATCACAAATGGGCACAAGAGAGCATTTTGAGGTGATTCAAATGATCTAAAGCTGGATTACCATGATGATTGCACATCTAAAAATCATTGAATTGTACATTTACAAGGGGTGAAGTTTATGGCATGTAAAGTATGACCATTTTAACAATACTGATTTTTGCAGTTCATAAGTATGGGAATAATTTTTCATTTATTTTTATCATCTCTGATTTCCTTCAGCAGTGTTTTGTAGTTCTTCTTATAGAGATCTTTCACCTCCTTGGTTAGCTGTATTGCCAGGTATTTCATTTTCTTTGTGGCCACTTAAAATGGGCTTTTGTTCTTAACTTGCCTCTTAGCCTGGGCATTATTGGTGTATAGAAATGCTACTGACTTTTATACAATGGCTTTTTATCCTGAAACTTTACTAAAATTATTAGTTCTAGAAGCCTTTTGGCAAAGTCTTTAGGGTTTTCTAGGTGTACGATTACATCATCAGCAAAAAGAGATGGTTTGATTTCTTCCTTTCTTACACTATCAGTGGGGTGTTGAAGTGTCCCACTGTTATATATGGCTGTTTAAGTCTTTTCATAGGCCATGAATAACACGTTTTGTAAATCTACTTACTTCAATTTTGGGTGCATGCATATATATATATATATGATACTTAAGTCTTTTTGTTGGATTACACCCTTTATCATTATGTAATGCCCTTCCTTTTCCTTCTTATTTTTATTGGTTTGACCCTTTTCCCACTTAGAAAAAAAAAAAGTGCAGCTTGCTGCCAGTGCTCATTTAATTTTATGTAAAGACACTCTTTGAGGCTGAAGCAAATCTGACTGATTTTCAGTATGAAAATAAAATATAAAAACTGTTCTTGGAGTTATTTCTAAACAGAAGTAACATCACAGTCGTCTGAATAATCAGAATTGTCTGTTTTGGAAAAATCACATTCATGAAATGAATCTTTGGCCAACAAGTCTTTGAGAACAATGTTAACATCATGCGCAGAAATGCTGTGTTTTCTAGGATTTCACATTTTCAGTGATTGATAATTACTATATTTTGTAAATAGAAATACCACTACTAAAAACAGAATGCTATAAATAGAATTATGTCTCTTGTTTCTAAAGTCAATATGCCAGAGCGATGTGAAAATAATAATAAAAGTAAGATATTTTGTGGAAAAATTACTACTCTCTCCCTACTAAAATGTAAACTCCATTGAGGCAAAGCTTTCTCTCATGTTTGTTCATTGCTGTACTTGAGCGACTATAACATTGTCAGATGTTCAATACACATTTATTGAATGACTGAATTAATATTATGGGACTTATATCATATACAGGTTCTTTGTTTTACATCTTGGGGGCTTCTGTTTTCTAATAATTTAAATCCTGATCAGTATATCATGCTGCTTCTACCACCCATAAATATACCTGCTTACTTGCTTCTTTCTCAAGTAAAATAAAACTCACAAATTTTATTAAAGTTAACTAAGATGTCTATATTTTAATAAAACATAGTTATTAAATTAAGCATACCAGAAAAGTGATATTATAAAGTTAGAATATTTATGCAGAGATATATTTTGAAATAAGAATCTTTAGAAACTGAAACTTAGAGTATAATAAATCAATTCATTTTCTTGCAATAGCAAATAGATGTCACATAGAACTATATTAAAGAAATTTAATACATGTGAACATTACCAGTAGTTTCATGTATGGTGCAGCTTAGTAAAATTCTATCATAGATTAAGTATTTTATAATTATACAAATAATTTAAAAGTTATTTAGTTTACTACACATCCTTTTTTTGGTTTCCTTTTTTACTTATCATCTTTTTCCATGACAGATGGTTCTCATCAAGCTATGAATTACAATAAACTGCCTTTTGGTTACCGGGATAGCCACATTACCCAGGCTTAACCAACTATGTTCATCAATATTACTGCCAAGAGAGAGAAAGTTCCAATTATACAGTTTTAGATTGTTGAATATACCAATCTGGCTTTACACAGTTCTATGTACTAATAAACTACCTTCTTTGTAAAAATTAGCCTTCATTGATTTTCTTTTTTTAATTTTTAATTTTTTGTGGGTCATAGTAGGTGTATATATTTATGGGATACATAAGCTCTTTTAATACAGGTATGCAATGCATAGTAATTACATCATTGAAAATGGAATATCCAAACTCAGGCATTTTTCTTTGTGTTATGAAAAATCCAATTACACTACTTTAGATATGTTTAAATGTACAATAAAATCATAATTAACCATTGTCACCCTATTGTGCTATCTAATATTAGGTCTTAATAATTCTTTTTAAATACTTTTTTTTACTCATTAACAATTGCCACCTCTCTCACCCACACACCCATTACCCATCCCAGCCTCTAGTAACGTAACCCGCCTTCTACTCTCTATCTCCATGAGCTCAAAGGTTTTGAATTTTAGATCACACGAAACTATGCTTATCCTAAGTAGAAAGACTAAATAATCAACCAATGAAAAATAATGACCATAAAAACTTTTCATGACATAGTTCAATAGGATATAAACAGAAAGAATAAAAAGTTAAGAGGCAGAGAGACAAAGTTAAGATATAGGGTTTTTACTAGGTTTATTTTTGCTTTTTTGTTTGTTTATGCAAATAACATAAAGTTGTTATCAGGTTAAATATTACCCACTCCACTGCCCTTTCCAGCCTCGAAAACCATCCTTCTATTCTATCTCCATGAAATTAATTGTGTTGATTTTTAGATCTCACATGTGAATGAAAACATGTAAAGTTTGTCTTTATGTGCCTAGCTTATTTTACTTAATGTTCTGTAGTTCCATCCCTATTGTTGCAAATGACAGTACTACATTGTGTATATGAACCACATTTTCTTTTGGCATTTGTCTGTTGATAGACACTTAGGTTGATTTCAAATCTTGGATATTGCAAATAATGCTGCAACAAGCATAAAAGTGCAGATATCCCTTGGATGTACCGATCTCCTTTCTTTTGGGTATATACCCAGCAGTGGGATTGCTGGATCATATGGTAGCCCAATATTTCGTTTTTTGAGGAACATGCAAATGATTCTTCATACTGTTTGTACTAATTTACATTCCCACCAACAGTGTACGAAGGTTGCCTTTTCTCTGCATCCTCACCAACATTTGTTTTTGCCTGTGTTTTGGATATAAGGCATTTTTACTAGGGTAAGATGATATCTCATTGTAGTTTTGATTTGCATTTTTCTGATGATCAATGATGTTGAGCACCTTTTCATATGGCTATTTGCCTTTTGTATGTCTTCTTTTGAGAAATGTCTATTCAAATATTTTACTCATTTAAAAAATCAGATTATTAGATTGTTTTCTACAAAGTTTTTTGAGCTCTTTATATATTCTGGTTATTAATTTCTTGTCAGATAGGTAGTTTGCAAATTTTCTCTTTAATTATCTGTGCTGTCTCTTCACTTTGTTGTTTAGATCAGGGGTCCCCAACCCCCGGGCCATGGACTGGTACTGGTCCATGACCTGTTAGGAACTGGACCACACAGCAGGAGGTGAGTGGCACGAGAGTGAGCATTACCACCTGAGCTTTAGCTGCTGTCAGATAAGCACTGGCATTAGATTCTCATAGGAGCACAAACCCTACTGTGAACTGCAAATTTGAGGGATCTAGGTTGCGTGCTCCTTAAGAGAATCTGATGCCTGATAATATGAGGTGGAACAATTTCATCCCCAAACCAACTCTCTTCCTGTCCCATGGAAAAATTGGCTTCCACAAAACTGGTCCTTGGTGCCAAAAAGGTTGAGGACCACTGGTTTAGCTCCTTTGTTTTACAGAAGCTTTTTCTCTTTATGTGATCTCATTTGTTTATTTTTGCTTTGATTGCCAGTGCTTGTGGGGTATTGCTCAAGAAATTTTTGCCCAGAACAATGTCCTGGAGATTTTCCCCAATGTTTTCTCGTAGTAGTTTCACAGTTTGAGATCTTAGATTTAAGTCTTTAATACATTTTGATTTTATATTTTTATATAGCAATATGGGGTCTAGTTTCCTTCTTTTGCGTATAACTATCCAGTTTTCCCAGCACCATTTATTGAAGAGACAGTCATTTCCCCAGTGTATTTTCTTGGTACCTTTTTCAAAAATAAGTTCACTGTAGGTGTGTGGATTTGTTTCTGGGTTCTCTGTTCTATGCCATTGGTCTATGTGTCTGTTTTTATTGCAGTAATATACTATTTTGGCTACTATATCTGTAATATGATTGAAGTCAGGTAATGTAATTCCTCCGTTTTTTTTTTTTTTTTTTTGTAAGATAGGCTTGGCTATTCTGAGACTTCTGTGATTCCATATAAATTTTACAATTGTTGCTTTTTCTCTGTTTGTGAAGAATGTCATTGCTATTTTGATAGAGAGTGCATTGAGTCTGTAGCTTGCTTTTGGTAATGTGGACGTTTTAACAATTTTTATTCTTTTAATCCATAAACATGGAATATCCTTCTATTGTTTGGTGTCCTCTTCAATTTCTTTTATCAGTGTTTTATAGTTTTCAGTATAGCAATTTTCACTTCTTTGGTTAAGCTAATTCCTAGGTATTTAATTTTATGTGTGGCTATTGTAAATGGGATTACTTTTTTATTTTCTTTTCATATTGTTCACTGTTGGCATATGAAAATGCTACTGATATTGTATCTTAATATTTTATCCTGCAACTTTACTGAATTTGTCTATCAGCTCTAATAGTTTTCCTTTGAAGTCTTTAGGTTTTTCCAAATGTAAGATTGTATCATCTGCAAACAGAATAATTTGATCTTTTCCTTTCCAATTTGGATGTTGGTTAAATCTTTCTTTTGTCTGATTCCTCTAGCAAGGATTTCCAGTACTGTACTGAATAACAGTGGTGACAGTTAGCACCCTTGTTGTATTCCATATCTTGGAAGAAAGGCTTTCACTTTTTTCCCATTCAATATTATACGAGCTGTGGGTCTATCATATACGGCTTTTCTTAGGTTGATGTATGTTCCTTTTATGTCCAGTTTGTTTAGGGTTTTTAATGTGAATACATGTTGAATTTTATCATTTTTTCAACATCCATTAAAATGGTCATATGTTTTTATCCTTCATTAGTTCCATTGATATGATGTATCACATACATTGATTTGCACATGTTGAAACATTCCTTCATCCCAGGGATAAATCCCACTTGATCATGATGAATAATCTTTCTAATGTATTGTTGAATTCTGTTTGCCAGTATTTTGTTGAAGATTTTTGCATCAATATTCATGAGATATATTGTCCTGTAATTTTCTTTCTTTTTTTTTTTTTTTGATGTTTGGAGGAAGAGCGTGAGTAGGATTGGTAGTATTTCTTCTTTAAATATTTGTTATAATTCAGCAGTAAAGCCAACAGGCTCCAGGCTTTCCTTTATTTGGATAATTTTTATTATGACATCAATCTCATTACTTGTTATTGGTCTGTTCAGGTTTTGGATTTCTTCCTGGTTCAACATTGGTAGGTTATATGTATTTAGGTATTTGTCCATTTCTTCTAGGCTTTCCAATTTATTGGTATATAGTTGCTCATAGTAGCCACTAATGATCCTTTGAATTTCTGTGGTTTCAGTTGTAATAATCTCCTTTTTCATATCTGATTTTATTTATTTGGAACTTCTTTTTTTCTTAGTCTGGCTAAAGGTTGGTCAATTTTTTTAACTTTTCAGAAGAAAAACCACAACTGTTGTATTGATCTTTTCTATTGTTTTCTTCCTTTCAATTTTATTTCTTTCTGCTCTGATCTTTATTTATTTTCTTCTACTACTATAATTTTGGTTTTGGTTTGACCTTGGATTTTAAGTTCATTAAGATGCATCATTAGATTGTTCCTGAAAAGTTTTTCCTCTTTTTAAATGTAGGTCCTTATAGATAAAAGCTTCCCTCTTAGTACAGTTTTTTTTTTTTTTTTGTATCCAGTAGGTTTTGGTATGCTGTTATTTTATTATCATTTGTTTAAGGAAATTTTTCTCTGTTTTTTCTCAAGTTCTTCATCGACCCACTGGTCATTCAGGAGCATATTGTTTAATTTTCATATATTTGTGTAGTTTTCAAAATCCCTCTTGTTATTAATTTCTTATTTTATTATGGTCAGAGAAGATATTTGATATAATTTTTTTTGAATGTTTTAAGACTTGTTTTGTGAATTAATATTTGCTCTATTATTGAGAATGATCCATGTGCTGAGGAAAGGAATATGTATTCTGCAGCTTTTGGATGAAATGCTCTGTAAATATTTATTAGGTCCATTTAATCTATAGCGTAGATTAAGTTTGATATTTCTTTATTGATTTTCTGTCTAGAAGATCTGTCCAATGCTGAAGGTAGCGTGTGGGTCTCCAGCTATCATTGTTCTGTGTTTTCTCATTCTCTTTTGCTCTCATAGTATTTGCTTTATATATCTGGATGCTCCAGTATTGGGTTCATATATATTTAAAATTGTTAGGCCGAGCGCAGTGGCTCACACCTGTAATCCCAGCGCTTTGGGAGGCCGAGGCAGGTGGATCATGAGATCAGGAGATCGAGACCATCCTGAATAACACGGTGAAACCCCGTCTCTACTAAAAATACAAAAAAATAGCTGGGCGTGGTGGCAGGTGCCTGTAGTCCCAGCTACTCGGGAGGCTGAGGCAGGAGAATGGCGTGAACCCGGGAGGCGCAGCTTGCAGTGAGCTGAGATCACGCCACTGCACTCCAGCCTGGGCAACAGAGCAAGACTCCGTCTCAAAAAAAAAAAAAAATTGTTATGTTCTCCCGCTGAATTAACCCATTTTATCTTTACATAGTCGCCTTCTGTATCTCTTACGGTTTTTGCCTTGAAATCTATTTTGTCTGATATAAGTGTAGCGACTTCTGCTCTTTTTTGGTTTCCATTGGTGTGGAATATCTTTTTCCATCCCTTTATTTTCAGTCTAAGTGTGTCTTTATGAGTGAAGTGTGTTTCTTTTCGGCAACAGTTCAGTGAGACCTTTTTTTTTTCATCCATTCGGCTAGTCTATCCTTTGTCATTGGAGAGTTTAGTTCATTTATTTTCAATGTCATTGTTGATAAGCAAGGACTTACTCCTGCCATATTGTTGTTTTCTAGTTGTTCTATGGTCTTCTCTTCCTCCTTTCATTTCTTTCCACCTTCCTCTAGTGATAATAATTTTCTCTGATAATATGGTATTGTTTTTTGCTTTTTTTGGTATTTACTATATGCTTTGTTTATTTGAGGTTATCATGAGGCTTGCACATATTATCTTGTAACCTATTATTTAACCTGATAAAAACCTTATGTTATTTTCATAAACAAGCAAAAAAGCAAAAAGAAAACTAGTAAAAACTCTATGTTTTAACTTTGTCCCTCTGCTTCTTAACTTTTTATTGTTTCTGTTTATATCCTATTGTACTATATCATGAAAAGTTGTTGTAGTCATTATTTTTCATTTGTTGTTTATTTAGTCTTTCTACTCAGGGTAAGAGTAGTTTACTCATCACAGGTACAATGTTAATAATGTCCTATGTTTTTCTGTGTACTTACTTTTATCAGTGAGTTTTATACCTTCAGGTGATTGTTTATTGCTCATTAACGTATTTTTCTTTCTGATTGATGGACTTCCTCTAGCATTTCTTGTAGGATAGGTTTGGTGTTGATGAAATCCCTCAGCATTTGTATTAATACCCTTAATTTTACAGAAGATAAAATTTACTTGAGAGAAGTTAAGAAAATTATCCCTTGCTAGTCTACTAGTTAGCGAATGTTCCAAAAATCACCAAATATCCTAATATTCAGTCTTCTTACTTTAAATATGTCTTTAAAACTTTTTTGATGCTTTTTCTCCTGCCTCTGCTGTTTCTTCTTTCTTTGTGAAAACATCTACTTTTTATATTGTTATGAAAAGGAATATTGATACAACTGGGTCCTTTTACTTAAGTACAACTTCTGTCAGTTTTGCAACTTCATGACTACTTAGTGGATTTGGTAACATCAATTGTCTCCAACCATCTGTTTGTAGTTTATTACAGAAATGGGATTATTTTGCATTAATGAGCTCCAGAAAATCCTAGATGTCATCTCCATTTTGAGCTTTTTAACCAATTCTCGCTTCTCATATATTTTCTTTTTCTTATTTAGTAGACCAGAAATGTAGAGAAACCCCGTGGTCATCACCAGCCATTACTTTGTCATTCTTCTAATTCCCTACTTCTAAGTTTCTACTTTATTTAAATATTAACATTTTTAAAAATCTATAAATTATTTTTTTGTGAGGTGTAATAGAGATTTCCCCTGATCAGTAAAATACATTCCATCTTCATAGTATACAGCTATAACTGAGTAGCAGCTGGCCAAGAAAAGTTCATATTTGCATGCACCCATATAGTTATGAACATATGATTAGTTTTCGTCAATGGAATGTAGGTGAACATTGTGAGTGCCACTTTGGAACAAGACTTTGAAAATATAAATGTGCCACCTTTTTTCCTATTTCTCTTCATTGATTTGCTGTATATTTAAAATGATAAGGCCTATGAGCTGTACTGTTTTATATGGTGGCCATCAGCCACGTGTGACTATTTTAATCTAAAATAATTAAAATTTAATACAATTTAAAATTAAGTTTCTCATTTACACTAGTCACATTTCAAAAATATAAAGGTTATATTGTCATTATGGCAAAACCTGTTATTGAAGGGCACTGGCTTAGATAATGGTAGAGATAAGATGCAAAGGGCCTTGTTCATTGCATCTTGGTGAGGAGAGCCAATCAGCTATTCAGCTCTGACGAGTGCATAAAATAAACTTCTAGTTTAGTCCAGTGTACATCTATATATTTGGCGGTCTCTATTTCTTAGTATTTTAGATTTTCCTAATTGACATAGAAGCTAAGTGGTTATTTTTAAAATATTTTAACATTTTTTTAGACATTTGGAAGATTTACTACTTCCTTTTATAGTTTTTATTTGTTTCTACATTTAAAATTAAAACAATATAGAATATGTTTTTTTAAAGTAGAATGTTTTAAGATGTGGCGTGTTCAAGAAAAAAGTTCAATAGAAACTTCTCATGGTAATGCATCCACAGTGAAAAAGCCATGATGAAACTTCAGGTTTCTTTTTACACCTTCTTACCTTATAAGATAACATCCTTAAAAGTACAAGCCCAGGAAGGGCATGGTCTTTGGGCTCAGATTCTTTGGGTTTGAGTCATGATTCTAACACTTCATATTTATAACCTTTGTAGTTTTATGGCCATCTATAAATAACAATAATTGAAAAAGTCACCAGAGTTCTGCACATAGAAAACAATATATCAGTTTAATTGCTGATAAAACCTGGGCTGGAGAACATGAATTAGATGTGTGGCAATAATGAGCTTCATGATACTCCTGACCCCACCAGTTTAGATATTGGCACAGTCCACTGCAGGCAAAGCTTGAGTCTTCAGGGAAGACTTGCACAGAATTGTTGCCTTTCACTGCAGGAGGGGGTTGAGAAGGAGAGTAGAGTGCAAATTTTCAAAGTTTAGGAATTTCGATTCATTAACATCACCAAATTCATAGACTTGGACCAAGGTATATCTGACAATTCAATTAGCCACTGTTGAGAGGCAAACAAGTATAGCAGAAGACCAGAATAATATAAGGAAAATTTATTATCAAGAAAACCAGAAAAACAATAGAGAAGGGTTTAGCATTGTGAGTTTGTTTCTCTACAGTAAATGGAGATGGTAATAGTGCTTGGGATTTCTATGACCATTAAATGCTATAATTTTAGTAAAACATATAATGCTTTATGAATGGTAAATTTTTACTAATTCTATTAGTATTAATAATGTCATTTTTTATTGTTGTTGCCTGAACATTTATAGTTGTAGATTAATTATTTGGTAAACTTACTGGAGGGGTGATGAAGCAAAGTTGATTAATGGGTACAAATATATAGTTAGATAGAAAATAAAAGATCTTTAGTTTGATAGATCAGTAGGTGATTATAATTAACATTAATCTATTGTACATTTCAGAATAGAAGAAAATAATTCAAATGTTTCTGGAATAAAAATATATAAATATTTAAGGTAATGGATATACAAATTACACCCACTTGATTATATGGATATATCAAATTTTCACATGTACCTCAAACACATGTACATCTATTACGTATAAGTACAATTTTATTTAAAAAGTAATCATTTTAGTTTTTATGAAGTAGAATTTTTTTAATGAAGCTAGAAAGAGTGAATACTTGGAAATTCTTAAGGGATGACAATAACTAATGAAAGTTTTATGGAAAGTAGGAAAGTTGATGTTTTATTTTCTCTGTAAATTTGACTGGCTCTGGATCAGGCCTGAAACAATTGCTGGCAAACAATATGGGAGGCAAGTTTTGCATCTTAATCAAAAAATTAGGAATTAAGTATTCATTCTTTGAAATAGAAAATATAATGAGCATATATTATTATAATTAGCATTTGCAACTGGAAAAATATTGGGGAGCATTAAAATTTAACAGGAATGGAATCATTCTTCCGTCTATTAATTTTTACTAACCTATTGGATAATTCTTTAGTGTCATAGTACATCACATTGTACTGTGGGCCTTTTGGGGATGCAAATTAGCTCAACATTCATTCTGTCTTCAAAAACTTGTAGACTAATATATGGAATTTATTTCTAAATATTATAATCCTTATAATCCTATAATAAAAAGTAACAATTAGAGCTTTGGGAGTTTAGAGAAAAATATTTTCAATTGTAGAATTTAGAGGAAGTATTATTTTCAGCTGTGGTGTGGTTTGGGGGCAGAAAGCATCAAGGGAAGTTTGAAGGAGGAGATAGCATATGAACTCAGTTACATTTGGACAAAAGTCATGGTGGCAGGGTTTTCCATGCCAATGAAACAAGAGGTATAAAAATTATTTCCATCTGGGTAAATTAAAGATACACAAATAAAACAGAAGCAATTAACAAATGTAATATAAATTATTTGCCAAATAATTTTATAGTTTTACTTAGTATAAGAAAAATGTTGAACTTATGTTAATAGATCTAGATAATCTAAAAACTAAAATGTTTAAGATTGACTTAACTTAGAAAGTTTTGAATTGGTTTAAAAGGAATGAATGAAAATAAATGAATGACTTAGATGTAATTTCTGAGGAAGTTTTATATGTTAATAGTGAGCTATTCTAAATCTTGCTACCTTCTCATAGACACATTGGAATAAGAATCAGTTGTACAGATATGTACTAAAGATGATGGAATCTTGAAGTGAATGTACAACATAAATAAGAAATGTGTATCATTCTCTTTAACATGACCACATAGTACTTTTAAAACTAACTTGAAATGTAATAAGTTATATTGTCAAATTTAAAATAAAGGTTTGGAGTACTGCATTCAGTTTCAATTATAAATCTTAAAAAATGTGAGTAATTTCAGAAACTTTACAAGTAATAAAACAAATCTCTAATTGTTATTATTTTATTGGGTAGATAAAATAAATAATATAGGCAGGCACATGTACACATACACACACCCATGCATACATAGATTCACAGAGATGCACATAAACAGCATAGCACATGCAAGTTATTTATGCATGAAAATTTTTAAAGTTATACTATTATAACAGGTATAGTGCCATTTGTTTAATCTCTTTAAATGAAAGATATTTACATTTAAAAATATTCCAGTAAGATTCACTATGCCTATTATATTTTAACTTTTTATAATTTCTATTATGTTTAGTGTTATCTGTGATATTGGGCCATGCATAAAAGCTAACAATAAAGAAATTTCCATGTTTCCACACTGGGCTGAATATATCCTGAAATTGAATACTGAACAATGAATTATATTATGCAAAACAGAAGACATACAAGCAGAAAAGGCTGAAGTATTTTAATGGCACTTCAAACACTTCACATAATGGGAACATAGATGGAGGCACACTTTTTTTCTTTGATGGCTCAACCCCTCTATTTCAGTTTCATGAACCTTTTGTTCATGTCCTCTCTAAAAGAATTTTAAAGAACATTTTAGATGTTGCACATTTTTGATGTCATATATTTTTATTATCTAAGTTTTATTATCTGGAAGTGGCAAAAGATAGAACTTTTGGCATATTGCCTACATTGTCATTTTAAATAAGACAGTTACATTTGCTTAAAATATGTCAGATCATCCAAATTCCATAATGATCTGATACAACCAAACTTATACAATATAATGAATAAACAAACTCTTATTTCAAAATCTGAAATTATGTATTATTTGTTTTCCCCCTTGTAATTATATAAACAGTGCCCTTCTTTCACATAAACTTAATATAATACATTTTGTATTTGGAAATTTTTATTGATCAAAGCAACTTAAGTTTCTTCAGCAAAATAATATGTATCTAAATTGAAATTATATTTTGTAAATTTGCAGTTACCATAAATCTCTAAATGCTACATTTTCTTCTGTTTGGTCGCCAATTGTAATTCTTAGTAGTAAAGAATAGGTCAAAACAACATGCATCTTTTATCAATTTTGGGAAATAATCAAAGTATAAAAATTATTATAATTATTTCTAAATGAGATGGATGAGTTACGCTTTTGTTTTTTCAATTGGCTTATTATGTATCTGTTGATAGATATTATTGCTACCGTGAGTCAAAACACAATATTCTGGTTTTTTTCTCATTTAATAGGGATAAGTGCTGAGTAAATCTGTTCATAAACAAATAGATAATACAGTTATGATGTTACAGCAATGTTTCTCAAGTCTTTGTACTTTTTTTTTTTTTTTTTGAGATGGAGTCTCACTCTGTCGCCCAGGCTGGAGTGCAGTGGCATGAACTCGGCTCACTGCAAGGTCTGCCTCCCAGGTTCATGCCATTCTCCTGCCTTAGCCTCCTGAGTAGCTGGGACTACAGGCGCCTGCCATCATGCCAAGCTAATTTTTTTTTTGTATTTTTTAGTAGAGACGAGGTTTCACTGTGTTAGGATGGTCTTGATCTCCTGACCTCATGATCCGCCCGTCTCGGCCTCCCAAAGTGCTGGGATTACAGGCGTGAGCCACTGCGCCCGGTCACTTTTTGTAACTAAATGAGGCCTTCTTCAGTTTTGTTGTAAGCAAATAATTGGAAATCACTCAAATTGCAAAATGATTTGATACCTAGTCATTGGTGGTATTAATTTCCTTAACATAGGCAGTAATTTTGCAAATTGTTGAATTGTTAAACCTATAGGTATTAAACCACTGGACAACCCTAATATAATTAGGCAAAGGGAAGGCTTTCTTTTATAAAATAGAAAATAGTGAAGGTGAAGAGGAAGTGGGAACCAAGATGATGCCTTCACCCTGTGAAAGGTGTATGCTCACTTTTACTCATACAAATCAATTTGGGACAGACAACACATGGTATTTCAGGATATGGTAATTGCTTTGCTTTAAAATTACCTATACCCTTATATCTTTTTGAGTGTCCTCAGGTAGCCAAGAGGTTGAATTCGCTGTTGTTTTCCATCCCTGTGAGCAGGGTTATTCTGTCATGAGTTGCTGTAATGGCCTGAGGTAGCTGGCCTCCAACCAGGAGGTGGTGCTTTCAAGAGAGCACCAGCCACAATAGTAGCAGAAGGATCTAAGCTTGCCCTAAGTTGGCCAGGGAAAGTATTCTGGTTACTCAGGTGATGGGTGGGGTCATAAAGTTCCCAGGAGTTTATGTCTTTTGTGTTTGGTTACCAGGGCGGGTAGAGAAATATCATCGGCTAGGGGCAGGTTTAGGTGGGTCTGGTCTCAGACTCTCCTTGGGAAGGGCTTGCTATGGCCACTGTGAAGGATGGGGATGTGGTTCTCAGGCCAGTGGGGTTATGCTCTGGAGAATATTATGGCTGCCTCTGGTATGTTATATAATTTGCCAGAGAAGTCCAGGATGGCTGGTAGCAAAAAGTTTCACTCAGCTTCCACGCTGTTGGCAAGGTGGTCTTGCTCCCACAGTGCCCTGCTCAGATCTTGCCCCAGGCTATCAGCTTCCCTGTTGAGAAAGCAAGCTTGCCTTTCAGGCCTCCCCGTACCTCATCTACCCACAATGTTGGCTATGTCTCCCTGTACTTGTATCTGCATCAGTTCTCGTTTGCCCCCTGGATTCTGCTCAAGAAAATTTATACCCACTTGAAATTATTACAAATTTAGTTCGAAGCGTCTTTCACACTGTGACCCCTCCCTAATCCTGCTGGCTACCTTCCCCAAGGGCCTCTGTGAGATATAGTCAGAGATGGCTTCCCTGGGATTGAGCTGGAGACTGGAAGTGCCTACAAGACTCTTCTTGCTTCTGTTTCTACTTTTGTATTTTGTGCAGCTCCCTAAATCTGTTTCAGCGAAAGGTAAGGTTAAATCCTTTTCCCATGATCTGGATTTTCAGATTCCCCAATGGGGATATGTGTTTGAAGGTAGGCTTTCTCCCTTTCACACTTTGGGAACTCACAGTTTTTCACTTGTCTCATGGAATTTGCAACAGTATGCCACTTCTTTAAAAGGATCCATAAATTATTTCAGTTTTCTGGTACATTTCTGTGATGGTTCTTGGAGTAAAAGTTCATGGTGTGAGTCTCTACACACTGTTCTGTCTATCTAAGTGGTAGCTGCATGTTAGCCCTGTCTTCTATCTGCCATCTTTGCTAGATTCACCTGTATTATTTTTTGATTTGTTGTTGGCTTCACGTTAGTGATATTTCGTTGGATATTTTCGCATCTATGTTCATCAGGGTTATTAGCCTATAGTTTTTGGTTTCTTGCATCCTTACCTGGCTTTTGTATCAAATAAATTATGGCCTGGTACAATGGATTAAGAACATTTTCCACCTATTCAGTTTCTTGAAATACTTTGAGAAAAAAGAGTGGTTTTCGTTCTTTTTTATAAATTTGGTAGAATTCAGCTGTAAATCTATCTGTCCCTAGGCTTTTCATTGTTTGGAGCTTTTTTATTACTGATTCAATCTTATTGGTCACTATTGGTTTGCTCAGGTTTTCTAATTATTTGCAGTTCAATCATGGTAGACTATATGTTTCTGGGAATGTATATATTTTCTCTGGATTTTATCTAACTTTTAGCACATAGTCGTTCATAATTTTTAAATTTTTTAAATGTAGGATCTGTTAAAATATCTCCTTTATATATGTAATTTTATTTATTTGGACCTTTTCTCTTTTCTTTTTTTTTTGGTTAAGCTATCTAGTATTCTAGCAATTTTGTGAATCATTTCAAAAAAACAAAGTTTTGTTACATTGATCTTTTGTATTGTTCTTTGTCCCTATTTCGTTTAGTTTTGCGCTGACCTTTATTATTGAATTCCTACTCATTTTGAGTTTGGTTTGTTCTTACTTCTCTATTTCCTTGAGTTTTATTTGAAATATTTCTACTTTTATGATGTAGGCATTTATTTATATAAACTTTTCTCTTGCCACTGTTTTTGCTCTATTTCATAGGTTTTGGTATATTATATTTCCATTATTATTTATTTCAAGAAATTTAAAAATTTTCTTCTTAATTTCTTTATGAATACAATGATCATTTAACAGCTTGTTATTTAATTTCATGCAGGTTCCAATGTACCTCTTATTTTTGATTTCTAGTTTTATTCTTTTGTGGTCTAAGGTACTTGATATGATTTCAATTAAAAAAAATCCTGAGACTTATTTTGTGTTCTGCCATGTGATCTATCCTAAAGAATGTTCCATGTGCTGATGAGAAGAATGTGTACCTTGCAGCTGTTGTATAAAATGTTCTGTAAATATTTGTTGAGTTCATATACTCCAAAATGCAATTTAATGTTTTTTGGTCATTTATTTTTGTCTAGATCTAGATGATATATCATATGCTGAGATTGGGATGTTGAAGTGTCCCACTGTTTTCATATTGGAGTTTCCTCTCACGTTTGATCTAATAAAAGTTGCTTTATATATTTGGGTGTTCTGGTGTTCAGTGAATATATATTTACAATCATTATATACTCTTGCTGAAGTGATCCCTTTATTGTTATATAGTAACCACCTTTGTCTCTGTTTATCATTTTTTACTTTAAATCTGTTTTATTTTATGTTAGTATGGCTACTCTTGTACACATTGGGTTTCTGTTTGTGAGGGCTGTCTTTTTCCAATCTTTTACGTTTATTCTGTGTCTTTACAGATGAAGTGGCTTGCTTGTAGACATCATGTACTTCAGTCATGTTTTTGTAATCTATTCAGCCAATGTGTATCTTTTAGGTGGGAAATTTAATCTATTTACATTCACCATTATTATTGATAGGTAAGAACTTATCATTGTGTTGATTGTTTTCTGGTTGTTTAGAATGTCCTTTATTTCTTTCTCTATTCAATAGGGAATAATTGTTTCTCTATTATTGTTTATAGTTATGTTTGGTGGCTTTCTGTAATGGTAACTTTTCAATTCTTTCTTCTTTTCATTTGTGCATCTGCTTTACCAGTGAGTTTTATATTTTCATGTGTTTTCATTATGGTGGATATTGCCCTTTTACTTCCAGGTTTAGGGCTCTTAAAGCATATATTAGCACCAGTCTAGTGGTGATGAGCTTCCTCATTTTTTGCTAGTCTGGGAGAGGCTATACATATCCTTCCATTTTAAGGACATCTTTGCTGGGTATATTATACTTGGCTGACACTTTTTCTTTCAGCACTTTAAATATATTACACATTCTCTCCTGGCCTGTAAGACTTCTGCTGAGAAATCTGCTCATGGTCTAATGTGGATTCCCTTATATGTGACTTGTTTCTTATGTCTTGTAGCTTTTAGAATCCTCTCATTGTCTTTGAATTTTGGCATTTTTATTTCAATTTGCTTCGGAGAAAACTTTACTGAGATGAATCTATTTAGAGATTTTGAGCTTCCTGTGGAGAGTTGCAATGTTTTTACTATTCTCTTGATGAAATAATTTTCTATGCCTTTGCCCATCTTTTTCCCTGGAATTTCTAAAACTTTAATATTTGGTTGCTTTATGTTTTTTTGTATGTCTCATAGGATTTTTTTGTCTTTTTAATTTATTATTCTTTCTTCTTTTTCTGACTGTTATTTCAAAAGACCTATCTTTAGTTTCAGAAATCCTTTATTCTGCTAGATGTATTCTATTATTGAAGTACTCAATTACTTTTTTTAATTGTTAATTCTTATGTGTACATAGTATGTGTATGTATTTATGAGTTCCATTAGATGTTTTGATACAGGCATGCAACATAAAATAATCACATTGTAAAGAATGGAGTATCCATCCACTCAAGCATGTATTCTTTGTGTTACAAACAATCCAATAACACTGGATTATTTTAAAATGTACAATTAAGTTATTTTAAATGTACAATGAAGTTATTATTGACTATAGTCACCCTGCTGTGCTAGCAAATAGTCTTATCCATTTTTTTCTATTTTTTGTATCAATTAACTTTCCCCACCTCCCCCTCAACCCCCCAGTACCCTTTCCAGCCTCTTATAATCATCCTTCGATTCTCTATGTCCAGAGTTCAATTGTTTTGATTTTTAGATTCCACAAATAAGTGAGAACATTCAATGTTTCTCTTTATGTGCCTGGCTTATTTCACTTAACATAATGATCTCCAGTTCAATCCATGTTGTTGCAAATGACGGGATATCATTCTTTTTATCATTGAATAGTACTCCATTGTGTATATGTACCATATTTTCTTTATCCACTCATCTGTTGATGGATATTTAGATTTATTCCAAATATTAGATATTGTGAACAGTGCTGCAGTAAATAAGGGAGGGCAAATATCTCTGGAATATAGTGATTTTCTTTCTTTTGGGTATATACCCAGCAGTGGGACTGCTTAATCATATAGGTATCTCAATTTTTGGTTTTTGGAGGAACCTCCAAACTGTTCTCCATAGTGATTTTACTTATGTACATTCCTGTCAACAGTAGACAGGGGCTCCCTTTTCTCCACATCTTCACTGTCATTTGTTACTGCCTGTCTTTGGATATAAGCCATTTTAACTGAGGTGAGATGATACCTCATTATAGTTTTGATTTGCATTTCTCTGATGATTTATGATGTTGAGCACCTTTTCATATGCCCATTTGCCATTTGTATGTCTTCGAGAAGTATCTATTCAAATATTTTGCCCATGTTTTGATCAGATTATTTGATTTTTTTCAATAGAGTTGTTTGAGCTTATTACATATTCTGGTTAATAATCCCTTGTCAGATAGTAAATTTGCAAACATTCTCTCTTATTCTCTGGAATGTCTCTTCACTTTGTTGATTTTTTATTTGTTTGCAGAAGCTTTTTAACTTGATGTGATCCCATTTGTCATTTTTACTTTCCTTACCTGTACTTGTAGGGTATTGCTAAAAAAAAAATTGATCAGATCAATGTCCTGGATATTTTCCTCAAAGCTTCCTTCTAGTAGTTTCATAGTTTGAGATCTTAGATTTAAATCTCTAATCCCTTTTCGTGTGATTTTATATATGGCAAAGGGGGTCTAGTTTCATTCCTTTGCACATGGATATCTAATTTCCAAGCACCATTAATTGAATAGACTGTGTTTTTCCCAGTGTATGTTCTTGGAACCTTTGTCAGAAATGAGTTCACTGTAGGTGTGTGGATTTGTTTCTGGGTTTTCTATTTTGCTCCATTGGTCTGTGTGTTTTTATGAGAGTAACATCCTGTTTTGGTTGCTATAACTCTATAGTACAATTTGAAGTAAGGTAATGTGATTTTTCAGTTTTCTGCTTTTTGCTTAGGATAGTTTTGGCTATTGTGTGTCTTTTGTGCTTTCATGTAAATTTTAGGATTTTTTTTTGTTTTTCTGTGAAGAATGTCCTTAGTATTTTGATAGGGATTGCATTTAGTCTGTAGATGGCTTTTGGTAGTGTGGACATTTTAACAGTATTAATTCTTGAAATCAATGAACATGAAATATCTTCATTTTTATGTGTCCTCTTCAATTTATTTCATCAGTGTTTTACAGTTTTTATTATAGAGGTCTTTGACTTCCTTGGTTAAGTTAATTGTTAGGTATTTAATTTTATTTAATTTTATGTGTAGCTATTGTAAATGAGATTACCTTTTACTGTCTTTTTCAGATTGTTCACTCTTGGCATATAGAAATGCTACTGATTTTTGTATGTTGATTTTGTATCTTGTAACTTTACTGAATTTATCAGTTCTAATAGTATTTTTGTGCAGTCTTTAGTTTTTTTCAAATATAAGATCATATCATCTGCAAACAAGGATACTTTGACTTTTTCCTTTTCAGTTTGGATGCCCTTTATTTCTTTTTCTTGTCTGATTACACTAGCCAGGACTTCTGGCTATGTTGAATAACAGTGGTGAAAGTAGGCATCCTTGATATGTTCCCAATCTCAGAGAAAAAATTTTTATATTTTCCCCATTTAGTATAATACTAGTAGTGAGTCTGTTGTATTTAGCTTTTATTAAGTTGACATATGTTCATTCTATAAGCAGTTTTTTGAGAAGTTTTATTCTGAAGGGACATTGAATTTGTTTTGTACTTTTAGATAATTTCTGCCTGCTCATTAACATCCTTTTTTCTGATTGAAATACTACCTTTAGCATTTTTTGTAGGATAGGTCTGGTATTGACGAAATTCCTTAGCTATTGTTTGTATGGGAAAGTCTTTATTTCTCCTTCATGTTTGAACAATGTTATCAGCAGATATACCATTTGAAACTAAGTACTTTTTTTTCTTTAACACTTTAAATATGTCATGCTACTCTCTCCTGACCGGTAAAGTTTCCATTGAAAAGTCTGCTGCCAGATGTATTGGAGCTTCACTGTATGATATTTATATATTTTATCTTGCTACTTTTAGGATACTTTCTTTATCCTTGACCTTTTGGAGTTTGATTTTTTTTTTTTAAGATGGAGTTTTGCTCTTGTTGCCCAGGCTAGAGTGCAATGGCGCAATCTCAGCTCAATGTAACCTCCGCCTCCCGGGTTCAAGCAATTCTCCTGCCTCAGCCTCCCGAATAATTCGGATTACAGGCATGTGCCACCATGCCTGGCTAATTTTGTATTTTTAGTAGAGATGGGGTTTCTCCATGTTGGTCAGGCTGGTCTCGAACTCCCGACCTCAGGTGATCCGCCCGCCTTGGCCTCCCAAAGTGCTGGGATTACAGGCGTGAGCCACTGCACCCGGCCGGGAGGTTGATTATTAAAGGCCTTGAGGTAGTCTTCTTTGGGTTAAATCTGCTTGGTGTTCTATAACCTTTTTGTACTTAAATATTTATATCTTTCTGTGCAGCACACCAACATGGCACATGTATATATATGTAACAAGCCCGCACGTTGTGTACATGTACCCTAAAACTTAAAGTATAATAATAATAAAAAAAAAGCTTCTGCTTCAGTGCAGCTAAAAAAATATATATTTATATCTTTCTTTAGGTTTGTTAAGTTCTCTTTTATTATCCCTTTGAATGAAGTTTCTACTGCTGTCTTTTTCTCTACTCTCTCTTTAAGGCCAATAACTTTTAGATTTACCATTTCAAGGCTATTTTCTAGATCCTATAGGTGTGCTTCATTGTTTTTTATTCCTTTTCCTTTTGTCTCCTCTGAGTATATTTTCAATTAGCCCATCTTCTAGCTCACTAATACTTTCTTCTGCTTGATCTGTACTGCTGTTGAAGGACTCTGATGCATTCTTCAGTATGCCAGTTGCATACTATATGCCATTTTTCAGCTGCAGAATTTCTGTTTATTTTTAATTACTCCAATGTCTTTGTTAAATTTATCTGATAGAATTCTTAATTCCTTCTCTCTGTTATCTTAAATGTCTTTGAGTTTCCTCAACACAGCTATTTTGAATTCTCTTTCTGAAAAGTCTCATATCTCTGTTTCTCCATTACTGGTCCCTGGTGTCTTATTTTGTTCATTTTGTGAAGTCATGTATTCCTGGATGATGTTGATGATAGTAGATGTTCTTCTGTGTCTAGGCATTGAAGGGTTAAGTATTTGTTGTAGTTTTTACTTTATGGGCTTATTTGTAGCCGTTATTCTTAGGAAGTCTTTTTAGATATTTAAAATGACTTGGGTGTTGTGATCTAAGCTGTATCTGCTTTAGGGAGTACCCTATGCCCAGTACCAGTGTGGTTCTTGCAGACTTGTAAAGGTACTGCCTTTATGGTTTTGGACAAGATCCAGGAGAATTCTCTGGTTTACCAGGCAGAGGCATGTATTCTCTTCCCTTACTTTTTCCAAAACAAATGGAGTTTCTCTCTCTCTGATCTGAACTACCTAAAGCTGGATGAAGTGATAGAAGCACCCCTGTGGCCACCAGCACTGTGGCTGCACTGGATCAGACCTGAAGCCAGCACAGTGCTTGGTCTCACCCAACGCCTGCTGTAATCATTTCCTGGCTACTGCCAATGTTCACTCAAGACTCTGGGGCTTTATAATCAGCAGGTATCCAAGCCAGCCAGGTCTATATCCACTTCTTCAGAGTGGCAAATTCCCCGAGGTCCCAGGTTGGTCCAGTGGTGCTGTTCGGTGGTCAGGGACTAGAGTCAAATCCTTAGAAATCTACTTCATGTTCTGTTATACTCCAGCTAAGCTGGCACTGAAACCACAAGGCACAGTCCTTTCCACTCTCTTCACGTTTTTCCAAATGCAGAGGAGCCTCGCTCCAGAGTCACTGCCACCACAGGCAACAGGGAGTACTGCCAGACTAGCACCAATGTATTTTTAAGGCCCAAGGACTCTTAAGTCAGTTTCTGGTGAATGCTGCCTGGCCTGTTAGTCACTTTTCAGGGCAGTGAGCTCCCATCTGGCCCTGGACAGGTCCATAAATGCCATTTAAGCCCCCTGTTCTGGGATTGGGGACCCTGAGAGCTCACTTGTTGCTCCACCATCCTGCAGCTGAGCTGGTACCTAAGGTTCAAGACCAAGTGCCCTTTACTTTTCCTTCTGCTTTTCTCAAGAAGAAGGAATTTTGCCCCGTAGCCACCATAGCTGGTAGTGCACTGAGTCTCACCTGAAGCCATTATGTCTTAGAGGCTCATTCAAGGCCCTCAACATGGTACCTGGGTATCACCGCTGGTTATTCAGGGCCCAAGAGCTCTTTAGTTAACAAGTGATGTATACTGCCAGGAATGGGTTCTTCCCCTCAAGTCAGCGGGTTCCCTTGCATCTCAGATGTTATCTAGAAATTTCTTCCAGTAGCTAGTGCCTGGAACAGGGGCTTCATTTCTCTTACTGGTGCCCTATTATACTGTGGCTGAACTGGTATCCAAAATGCAAGACAAAGTCCATCCCAGTCTTTTCTCTCTTCTCAAATAGAGGGAAGGGGTGTCTTTTGTAGCTGTGAGCTGTGCATCCTGGGGTTAGGGGAGGAGTCATGCCAGCACTTCCTTAGCCACCCCAGCTAGAGTCTCAGTAGGTTACAGGCCACCCCCAACCCCGCCACCAACCAAGTTCACTGTCTCTTGGCCCAATTCATCACTAGGACTTGCCTCAGAGTAGCAGTCCTTGTGACCTCTCCTGTCTTTGAGGTTTACTTTTAGACCCAGAGCACTTTAGCCCTCAGTGGTGAGCAAGGTATGTAAGAACTCAAATTTTGACCATTGGGACAGCAAGTCCCCTTTAGCTAGAAATGCTCCTTCCATGGGCAAGAGTCAGCTGAATTTGGTCTGGTTTTCCTTTCTGCTCTAATGGCACAGCTCTGAGTTCAATGCCTCACAGTTACTATACTCTCTCTCCTCCAGTACTCTGAGATGCTCTCCACACCATGCCAATCCTGCTGGGGGGTAGGAAAGTGGTCATGTCAATGATTCGAGACTACTTTTTCTATCTCCTCACTGCCTATCCCAGTGATATGAAGTTAAAACCAGTACTATGAGGACTCACCTGATTTTTGTTTCTTATGAAGTTATATTTTTTTTCTTTTCTGTATAGATAGTTGTAAAATTGGTGTCCTCACATGGGAGACTATCAATTGAGCATTCTATTCTGCCACTTTGCTTCCCCTCTCTCTCATATATTTTCTGGTTTGTATTTTTTTATTACATTCATTAATTTTTTAGTTCTAGAGTTTCCATGTGTTTCTTTTTTAAGATGTCTATTTCTTTGTTGAATTTCTCATTTATATCCTGAATTGTTTTTCTGGTTTCTTTGTATTATTTTTCCGTATTGTCTTTATCGTACTGAGCTTTTTTGATAACATTATTTCTTTTTTTTTTTTAGGCATTTCTTTCTTTTTTTTTCTTTTTTGGAGTCGGAGTCTCGCTCTGTCACCCAGGCTGGAGTGCAGTGGTGCAATCTCGGCTCACTGCAACTTCCACCTCCCGGGTTCAAGCTACTCTCCTGCCTCACCCTCCCGAGTAGCTGGGATTACAGATGCATGCCACCATGCCTGGCTAATTTTTTGCATTTTAGTAGAGATGGGGTTTCACTGTGTTGTCCAGGCATTAGCAGTAGCAGTGGTAGGTCAACCGTTGGGCCCCTGAGCAGAGCACACGAGCACCAGTAGTGGCAGCAGCAGGCTGGACAGACTATTCCAAGGCCATGAGGTGGTGCCTAAAGGAGAGTGCCAGAGACTGCACCAGTGGCGGTAGACTGGGTAGACTGGTCACTTGGTCCCTGGGATGTGCATACAGTCACTGGTTGTGGCTTGAATGGGCCTATTTTTAGGTCCCTAGAAGGTGTGGATGGGTCCAGTGGTGGTTGCTGGGCTGCATTAATCCCCAGGAACCCAGATAACATTTGTGGGTGGTGGTCATGTTGAGTGGGACATACCTGTCCTCAAGCCCTTGAGAATGTGCAAGGGCACCAGCGTCCAATGGCAGGGTGGATTTATCTCTAGGCCTCAGATAACATTTGTGGGCACTGGGGGGTGGTGATGGTGGGTGGAACACATCTGTCCTCATGTCCTTGGATCATGTGTACAGGTGCCTGATGTGGCAGGCAGGACAGATTGATCCCTAAGCCTCCAGATGTTTTACTGGGTCTCTGGTGGCAGTAGTGGTCGTCAGTGGTACAGATTTATTCTTAGGCCACTGATCAGCATGTGTGGTCTTTAGTAGTGATGGATGGATTAGATTGATTCCCAGTTCCCCTGGAGGCATTTGCAGGTGCCTGGTAGTCCTGCCACTAGTAGGGGAAGGGTTGCTATCAATGGCAGTGGTCCCAGGCAAACAACTCTCAGGATCTGGGGAGCATACACGTTGGTTCCCTTTGTCCTGGAGGCAGCCTTCCAGATGGACTGCACCATCCACTACCCAGAGTGTAAGACACTGTGTGAGCTAGAGTGCTGGGGACCCTCCTGCACCACTGGATCCAGTTGATGGTGTGATACTGCAGCCCTCTGAGTGTATGTGAAGAGATGTCAGTGGGTTTTCAGAAATGAGGAAATGCAGGGATTATTGGACCCTAGGGCAGGATGCAGTCTGGGGTGCTGGACTCTCAAAATGGCACTGTGCTGCAGGTGCTTGGGTCTCAGGGGCTGTGTGGGACTCAGTGTGAGCTTTCTCTCTGGAACAACACCATCACATGGATTCCACACACCTCTGCATTCTAACCTTAGGGCCTGCAGGTGCTCTCCTGTGGCTACAATTAAGAATCCGCAGTGCGAATGTTGACGGCTGGAGATATCTTGCTTACCTTTTCCCAGCAGTAGGGAGTCCCTCCTGGCTACAAGCCAATTCCAGCGGGGCTGGTTGCTTTGCTTCCCTCTTGTTCTGTGCCTCAGAGTTTCCATGTCACTTCACTGGGGAATTCCAGTGTTCTCTCTTAGCAGCTCTATTTAATGTGTGGTTAGCTCACTGTTAAGTTGTTCTTTTTTGGAGAAGGCAAGTCCCGGTCACCTCTATTTAGACATTGTGAATCCCCCTCCTATACTGTGTTTTATCTATTTATAGAAAACAACAATAAGCTGTTAAATAAACTGCAGCTTTTCTTATCAATTTATTCTTGCTTATAAATCTACAATCATGTTTAGTTAAAAAATCTTTCAAGGCTTTCATATGAATAGGTTTAAATTTATAATTCAATCAAAAGATAATAGACAAGAAAAAACAGAATGTAGTGTGATCTTTTTACATTTTTTATACTAAGTATGCCATATATATTTGAGAAGTGCATAGCAAATATCTAACTAATAGAGCTGTTAAGATTATGGTTTGTCGGTTCTGTTAGCCAAAGTTGAAACCCCACTTGGGTATTCACTGATTATATGAACTTATTCAAATTACTTCTTAATGAATATTTCTTTCTCCATCTGTAAAATACTACCTGTCTCAAAAGGTTTTTGTAAATAAGGCAGTCCATGCAATTTGTTATAATACTTGGTATGTAATTGGGTGTTCGGTAAATATTATTTGTTGTAATTTTTAAACATATCATCCTTAGGATAAACTCCAAAATTGTAAGGCCTTGAGTATTCTGATCTCTACCTATCATTTAGTATATGGGATTTTTATGTATTAGAAAAAGATCTAGATTTACAATGTAGAGATGTGAAAATTTAAACTATGTAGTGACTTAAAAATATTTTTTCTAAATTATACAATATAAGTTCAAAGGGACCAAAGTCTGTGAGAAAAGAGTTCGAATAAATTTTGGTTTAGTTTCCTGACTAAAACATTAGACAAAACCACAAATTATGGAAGAAATCCCCTTGAAAGTTACATTTAGGAGAGAAAAATTTCTGAACCTGGATTCATTTCAATTTTAAGGGACTTGTTTCTTTTTGCTAATATTACCTTGAGTGACATTTCTATCTAAAATTGACACTTATAATATCTAATTTTATTTGCTTCTAGGTGAGTTCTTAGATGAAGTGCATCCTTATAGCTTCTGGGGACTAATCTCAAGTCATCTGAATTTATTAACAAATCCATGATCTGAGATAAATGACTCTCTAGATTCATGCTATAGTTATTTGATAAGTGTTGACTATCATTAACCCAAAAAGCCACATTTTGGAGGAGCACAAACTTCTTGTAGAATTAATATGATATTAACATAAAATACTTCATTTTATGGGGTCTGGTTCAGAAATGCATTGCTCTCCCATCTCCATTATGAAATTGGACCATAAGTTACATGCTGGGCTGCTTTTTGTTGCTTTGGGATGCTGGTACGCTATTATCTCACTGCTAATGGTAGCCTTAGTGGCTTCCCAGGGTGTTCCTTCCAAAGTTTCCAGGCCATTGTTTTAAAAATATGTTTTGGTCTTTTATAGCAAGTGGTTGTTAACATGTTTTTTGTATAATAGAGAGGAAGTGGAACTTCACAGTCTTTACTGGTGGAGAGCCATTTTCAGTTGCCGCTTTGCTTATTAACAAGAAAAGATCTTAATAGTTTCTGAGAAAATTCAGTCCATTTTACTCAACTTACAATCTCTGTGGGGTTTATAGAGAATCTTTTACAGAGAATGAAAGTCTGTGTTTAAAAGAATGTAAAGAGGTTATGTGTGAGATTATAAATGGTATTTAAGTACATATTAGGCATGCTTTTCACATTTATGTTTATACAGAATTCAAAAAATAATGCATTCAGTTTGCTGTATCCCATTCAAATATTTATCCCTTCATGATTAATTACAGTTACAGAAATGGCTACATAGTTTAAAAGGTTAAAAATGAAGAAAGATTGTCCTACGGATTTTTGGTACTAGTTCTTTGCATGTCTGGTAGAATTTGGCTGTGGCTTCATCATGCCCATAGCTTTTTTCTGGATGGTAGGTTTTTTTTATTAGTGTTTCAATTTTAGAACTTGTTATTGGTTTGTTCAGTGGTTCAGTTACTTTCTGGCTCAATAATGGGAGGTTGAGAGTTTCCAGGAGTTTACCCATTTCTTTTAGTTTTTGTAGTGTGTGTGCTTATAAGAGTTGATAATTGTTTCTGAGGATTTTTTTTTTTTTTTGCTATGGGGTTAATTATAATGTAGCTTTGTTGTTTCTGATGTGCTTATTTGGATCTTCTTTTTTTCCTTTGTTATTCAAGCTAGTAGTCTATTCTTATTTATTCTTTCAGAAAACAAATTTTGGTTTTATTGATTTTTTGTATTTTAATGTCTCAATTTTCAGTTCTTCTCGAATTTTGGTTATTTATTTTCTTCTGCTAGATTTTTGGTTTATTCTTGTTTTTCTAGTTCCTCGGGGTGTGACATTAGGTTCTTAATTTGAGATCCTTCTATCTTCTTGATGTAGGTGTTTAGTGCTTGATATGATTTGGCTGTGTCCTCATCCAAATCTTGTCTTGAATTGTAAACCCCGGAACCGGGTGTTGAGGGAGAGGTGTGGTGGGAAGTGATTTGATTATGGGGGCAGTTTCCCCTATGCTGTTCTTGTGATAGTGAGCAAATATTCAGATATGTTGGTTTTATAAATGGTAATATTTTTCTGCACTCACACACACTTGTTCTCTCTCGCCTGCCACCATGTAAGACGTGCCTCTTCCCCTTCTGCCATGACTGTAAGTTTGGCCTCCCCAACCATGTGGAAGTGTGAGTCAATTAAACCTCTCTTCTTTATAAATTACCCAGCTTCAGGTATGTCTTGAAAGCAGTGTGAAAATGGACTAATACAGTACTGTAAACCTTTCTTTTAATACTGATTTAGCTGTTTCTCAAGGATTCTGTTATATCATGTCTCTTTTTAATTCAAATAATTTTTTGATTTCTGCCTTAATTTTGTTCTTTACCTAAAAGTCATAGAAGAAAAAGTTGTTTCACTTCCATGTAACTGTATGATTTTGAGAGATCCTCTTGGAATTGCTTTCCATTTTTTTATTGCACTGTGGTGTGAGAGTGTGCTTATTGTGTTTTTTGTTTTTTTTTTTTTTTTTTTGAAATTTGTTGAGACTTGCTTTATAGCCAAGCACGTGGTTGGTCTTAGGATAGGTGCCATGAGTAGATAAGAAGAGTGTATATTCTGTGTTTGTTGGGTGTAGTATCCTAAAGATATCTACTGGGTCCAATTGGTCAAGTGTTGAGTTTAAGTTCAGAAATATATTTGCTAGTTTTCTGCCTTGACAATCTAATGCCAGCACCTGTTATTTTTTGACTTTATAATAATGACCATTCAGACTGGTGTGAGACGGTATCACGTTGTGGCTTTGATCTGCATTTCTCTACTGATCAGTGATGTAGAGCTTTTTTTCATATGATTGTTGGTCACCTATATGTCTTCTTTTGAAAAGTGTCTATTCATATCCTTTGCCCACTTTTTAAAGAGGTTGTTAATTTTTTTTTAATAAATTTGTTTAAGTTCCTTATAGATTCTGGATTTTAGAACTTTGTCTAAATGTTTTTTCCCATTTTGTAGGTTGTCTGTTTGTGCTGTTGATAGTGTCGTTTGCTGTGCATAAGCTCTTTCATTTAATTAGATCCCATTTCTCAATTTTTGCTTTTATTCTAATTGCTTTTGGCATCTTTGTCATGAAACATTTGCCCGTGACTATTTCCTGAATGATATTGCTAGGTTTACTTCCAAGGTTTTTATAGTTTTGGGTTTTATATTTACATCTTTAATTTATCTTGAGTTAGTTTTTGTATCTGGTGTAAGGAAAGGGTCCAGTTTAAATCTTGTCCATATGGCTAGCCAGTTATCTTAGCACTATTTATTGAAAGGGGAATCATTTCCCCATTGCTTGTTTTTGTCAGGTTTGTCAAAGATCAGATAGTTGTAGGTATGCAGTCTTATTTCTGAGTTCTCTATCCTGTTCCATTGGTCTCTGTGTCTGTTTATGTACCAGTGCCATGTTGTTTTAGTTACTGTAGCCCTATCGTATAGATTGAAGTCAGGTAGGGTGATGCCTCCAGGTTTGTTCCTTTTGCTTAGGATTGCCTTGGCTATTTTGGCTCTTTGTTGGTTCCATATGAATTTTAAAATAGTTTTTCTGGTTCTATAAATTGCTTTGTAAAGTATGGCCATTTAAACAATATTGATTCTTTCTATCAATGAGCATGGAATATTTTTTCATTTGTTTGTGTCATCTCTAATTTCCTTTAGCACTGGTCTGTAGTTGTCCTTGTAGAGATCTTTCACTTTCTTTGTTAGCTGTATTCATAAGTATTCTGTTCATTTTGTGTCCATTGTGAATGGTAGTACATTCTTGATTGGGCTCTTAGCTTGACTGTTGTTGGTGTATAAAAATGCTAGTGATGTTTGCACTTTGATTTTTGTGTCTTAAGACTTTGCTGAAGTTGTTTGTTAGCTTAAGAAGCTTTTTGACTGAGACTATGGGGTTTTCTTGATATAGGATCATTTTGCCTGCAAACAGGGATAGTTTGACTTCCTCTCTTCCTATTTGGATGCCCCCTATTTCTTGCTCTTGTCTGATTGCCCTGTTGAGCACTTCCAATACTATGTTGAATACGAGTAGTGAGAGAGGGAATCTTTGTCTTGTGCTGGTTTTCAAGGGGAGTTCTTCCAGCTTTTTCCCATTTGCTTTGATGTTGGTTGTGGGTTTGTCAAAGACAGCTTTTTGAATTTTCAACATTCTTGTGCTGATTCTTTCTCATCTTTGTGGGCTTATCTACCTTCAGTCTTTGAGATTGCTGACCTTTGGATGGGTTTTTCTTTTATTTTCTCCTATTTGATTATCTTGAGTGTGTGATTGTGGCATAAGGTTGATTCAGCCAACTGGCTTTGTTTCTGGGAGATGTTAGAGGGCAAACACTTAGTTCCCACCTCCTGGGCTGTGTGCTGTAACTCTGGGGGACTTGTATCAAGCCCCGACTTTGTTCTCTGGCTCCTTGAGGTTTGGAGTCCACTGCACTGGCAGTCCTAAGGTGCAGCAGCTTCAGCAGAGTGTTAGTGGATGTAGGGGTGGCTGTGTCACTGCAGGCATTCACCACAGTGGCACAAGCAAGGCAGCTGAGGGGGGCAAGGGACGCCTTCTGGATACTGTGCGCTCTTGAACTGGAGGTGATGTTGCCTTGGGGCTGGATGCTGGCCAGCACAGGTCTGGGTGCCTTCTCTGTGCCCCACACACAGGAGTGATCCCTCAGGGTGTGAGAGGATCCTCTGTTCTCTTCAAAGTGTTAGCGCAAGGGCTGGATGCTGGTGGAGGTAGGGCTTGCTGGTTCTGTGCCTGCCAAGACTCCAACTGCAGTGGTGGGGGGACAGAGGGAGGAGACTACACTCATGTGTGCTGATGGGACAGGCAAAAAAAAACCCACTCTTGCAGATACGCACCAGCTGCAGTATGGGGAGGGTACGTCTGGGGTGGTGCACAGCCCTAGGGGCCGCCTTGCTGGAGCTCTACGCTGGTAAGGCATAGCCTGCCAGCATGGAAGCTATGGTGTGGGCCACCAGGACACTCAAGACTGACCTGTAAGCAGGTGTGGCCAGGCTGGGGCCCTGGGAAGACCAATAGACCAAGAAGTGCTCAGATCGGACCAGGCCCATTGGATGAGCAAGACCGCCCTGCAGAGATTGGGTCCGACAGTTCCCCCAGGGCTAAAGTCTCCTATGGGAGCAAGTCAAACCTATAGGGATGGCTATCGCTGGCCATGCTCAACTACAGACACTCCTACACCAAACCCTCTACATCAGTGGCCTTGCTGTTCCACCAGTTCTCTAAGTAGTTCTCCCTACCACCTCAAGTGTTCGTGGTGGACGATGGGTCACCTTCGTAGGCTTCCAGAGGCCTGTGGTGAGAGTGGGTTGCTCCTTGCCAGTTCAACTCACCGTTTCTCCTGAGGTGGTTGTGGTTCAAAAATGAATCCCAGTGTGTGGCAGCCCATGCAGGGTTTCCAACTTTCTCCACCTTAATCCCAGCTCCTGTGTCTTTCCTCTGTCCACTTTCAGTGCCTTCTCTCTGAAGATCTGTTGAAAGGACACCAGTTGCCTCAGTCTCTCCATGGGAGGTCTTCCACTTGTCTGTGTCTAGTTGACCATCTTTCCTTCCCCCCTACTTTCTTGAGGCACAGAGTTAAGTTGTTTATCTAAAATCTTTCTTTTTCAATGGTTGTAGTTACTGCTGTTAGTGTCCCTCATAGTACTGCTTTTGCTGCATTCCATAACTTTTGGTATGTTGTATTTTTTTTTGTTTTGTTTTCATTAGTCTCAAGATGTTTTCTAATTATTTTTGTGATTTCATTTTGTACATTTGTTGTTCAAAAGTGTGTTAATTTCTATATATTTGTGAATTTTCCAAGTTTCAACTACTGATTTCTAGTTTCATTTCATTGTGTTTGGAAAAGGTACTTGTTATGATTTCAGTCTTTTTAATTTGTTAAGATTTGCTTTGTGACCTACCATGTGATCTATCCTGGAAGATGTTTCATTTGCTATTGAGATGAATGTGTATTCTGTTGCTGTTCAATGTAATATGTCTTTTGACCTATTAATATTTTTCAATCCTTTATTTCCTCATTAAACTGTTTTTTTATTTCCACTTTAATTTTGGGTTTGAAATACTCTATTATTGTTTTACTATTTCTTCATTTAATTATGTCAATGTTTATATATTTGGGTTCTCTTATATTAAGTGCATATATATTTATAATTGTTATATATTCGCAGATAACTGGCCCTTTTGTCATTATATTCTTGTAAGAGTTTTCACATAAAGTACTTTTTGTCTAATAAGTATGGCAACCTATACTCTCTTTTGATGCCATTTGCATGCAACAACTTTTTCACTTTTACTTTCAGTTAAAGTGAGTATTTTATAGACAGCATATAGTTTGATATTGTTTTACTCTTTTCCTATCAACCACTCTACCTCTTTTGATTGGAGAGTTTAATACATTTACATGTAAAGAAATTACTGATAGGGAAGGACTTGCTGCATTCATTTTGGTACTGTTTACTTTCTTGATGTAGCTATTTTCTTCTCCTTTTATTCTCTTGCTGCCTTCCTTTGTGTTTTGTTGATATTTTGTAGTGGCATCTTTCCAGTATTTTCTCATTTTCTGTTCTATGCCATCTGTGAGTATTTTCTTTGAGGTTTCCAGGAACTTATAAAAAACATTTTATACTTATGACAATTATTTTCAGCTGATAACTATGTAACTACATCAGTGTACAGAAACTCTGCCATTTTATATCTCCCCCACTTTGTGTTATTAATATCACAAATTACATATTTTTACTTTTTGTATTCAATAACATAGTTTTATAGTTATAATAATTTTATACTTTATAAGTTTGATGACAGAAATAAAACTGATTTGCACACATATATTTATGACATACAACATGTTGTTTCAGTATACATATACATTGTGAAATGATTATCAAAATCAATCAAATTAATATAGTAATCACCTCACAGTTACCTTTTTTTCTTTTTTGTGGTGAGGACACTTGAGATCTACTCTCAGCAAATTTCAAGTATACAATACATTATTGTTAAATATTGTTACCATGCTGTACATTAGATCTCCAAAACTTATCATAGAAAATACATATAATTTAACAACATCTACCAGTTTACCCACCCCCTGACACTTGGCAAGCACCCCTCTACTCTGTTTATATGAGATTGACTTTATTTATTTATTTATTTATTTATTTATTTATTTATTTATTTATTGTTTTGAGACAGAGTCTCGCTCCGTAGCCCAGGCTTGAGTGCAGTGGCGTGATCTTGGCTCACTGCAACCTCCGCCTCCCGGGTTCAAGTGATTCTACTGCCTCAGCCTCCCGAGTAGCTGGGATTATAGGCCTGTGCCACCATACCCAGCTAATTTTTTGTATTTTTAGTAGAGATGGGGTTTCACCACGTTGGCCAGGCTGGTCTCTAATTCCTGACCTCAAGTGATCTGCCTACCTCGGCCTCCCAAATTTCTGGGATTACAGGCATGAACCACCACGCCCAGCAAAGTTTGACTTTATTAGGTTCCATGTATAAGTGAGATCATGCATTGTTTGTCTTTCTGTAGTGGCTTATTTTACTTAACATAAAATACCCCAGTTTCATTCATATTGTCACAAATGGCATGGTTTTCTTATTTTTATGGCTGAATAACAATGGCTAATTTTATATATATATCATATATAAACATATATAAACATTCTATTTATTTATCTGTAGAAAGATGCTTAGGTTGTTTTCATATCTTAGCTATTTTGAATGACATGGTTTGGATGTTTTGTCCTCTCCAAATTTCGTGTTCACATATGACCTCCAATGTTGGAGGTGGGCTTAGTGGGAAGTGTTTGGGTCTTGGCAGTAGATCCCTTATGAATGTCTTGGCACCATCCCCATGGTTATGAGTGAGTTCTCCTTCTGGTAGCTCATGTGAGAGCTGGTTGTTTAAAACGAGTGTGGCACTTTCCCCCTCTCACTCTTGCTCCCCTCTCTCTTTTACTCCCACTTTCACCATTTGATGTATCTGCTTCCCCTTCACCTTCTTCCACCATGAGTGAAAGTTTCCTGAGGCCTCACTAAGAGAAAATGCTGGTGCCATGCTTTCTGTACAGCCTAGAGAATGACAAGCCAAAACAAAAATTTTAGTTTTTACCTACATTTATTGAGTCTCTTCAGTCTGGTAGAACATAACTGAACCTAGTCATTTCTGTAGAACTGTTAACTCAGTAATTTTTTTTTTTGAGGTGGAGTTTCACTCTTGTCACCCAGGCTGGAGTGCAGTGGTGCGATCTCTGCTCCCTGCAACCTCGCCGCCTAGGTTCAAGCGATTCTCCTACCTCAGCTTCCCGAGTAGCTGGGATTGCAGATACCCGCCACCACGCCCAGCTAATTTTTGTATTTTTAGTAGAGGCAGGGTTTCACCATGTTGACCAGGCTGGTCTCAAACTCCTGACTTCAGGTGATCCACCTGCCTCGGCCTCCCAAAGTGCTGAGATTACAGACATGAGGCACTGCACCCGGCAACTCCGTAAATTTTAAATTCAATCCATAATTTTCTACATTAGGAAAGGTTTTACATTCCCTCTCCTTTTTTTTTCTGAGGTGGTATTTAATTACAGGTGTAGATGACAGGCTCATTTAGAATCAAAGATGTATTCAGGGAGGAATTATCTGATTCTAGATTGTCATGTGTCCATCTCATGTATCCTTTGCAATAAATGTTGTTCTGTATTGCTCTCAGCTGTAATCATTTTTCATCCTGATATTACCTAAGATAGTCATGCTATCTCTGAAATCGTAGTTGTAAGATTAATGCTGTTTTCTACTACAACATGATATTATTTCAACAATGAGATCCTTAGAATCTACCACCTAACTTTCTTGCTTGTTTCAAATCTCTTTTTTTTTTCTTTGCCTACTTTTATGCCTTTCCTGGGAGCAGAGAAACATCTTGCTTCTCTCTTCTGTCACACTGCAGCCACAAAAAGCTTCACAAACTGTCTCAGAGCAAACTGATCTTTCTATTAAAACTTGACATCTTTGCCTAATTTGTCTGCTGTTACACGATGCTGAAGTGTAGTAAAGGCTGGAGTCTTGAAGATCTCTAAGTCATATGATAAACAAAGCACAGATTTCTGCTCTTTGTAAATTGTATTCTATTTGGAAGTTCTATTCCCCTCACTTTCCTCAAAACTTGAATGTGCTTTAAGTGAGGCATAATTCAAGATCCTTTTAAGAAACACTCTCCAGCATCTAATATGTATGTTTCTTTTCTTGCTCAGACTCTGCCCCCTCTTGCCAAGCCAAGGAGTTTTAGTGAAATGTCTGCCGTGGCCTCTCTTCCATTGGACAGTAGCAGCCAAAGACTAGCTTGAGTAGTGACCAACAATTTGGGAGACAAAGTTATTGCAGGTAGATGTGCACAGACACATGCACAAATAGGTAAATATTTCAAAAAATAACTTTGTCACAGCTAACCCTATTCTAATATTGCTATGGAACATACAATATGATAAACACATAGTACATATTCAGTGTGTTTGTGAATTTAAAAATGTATTGGTTCTGCTCTCTTCAAGACAGAGATATTACATTTGAATTCATGTAAGTTCATTTTTTGCATTGATTTACTATGAATTAAAAGTAAAACAAATAAGGAATGTATACCAGAGAAATTGTCAACACCTTGGGAGATACTAACATGGATTTACATGTCAAATCTGCCCTCAATGAGTTTATATGCTAATAGGAAGAGCATATTTGTTCATAAATAACTCTAACACAAAGCAGATTGTGTGCTATAATAATAAGACATATTAATAGCTACAATTTATTGGACTTTAATATCTGCCAAGCTCCATGCTTGGTACTTCATACACATTAACTTATTTATTGCACATAACAACTAGTGATGTTGTTGTTATCATTTCAGTAGAAATAAAAAATCAGAGAAAGATAAGATTAACATTAGTGGGGTGGGATTAAGACCTTCCTCATTAATGAAGAAACATTTAAACTAGGTCTTTATTACAATGGGTGGGACACTTAGAGGTGTATTTGGAGAATACAATATTATTGGCATCAAAATAACAAGAGATTTGTGAGGGGTTAATATGATTAGGAATGTACTTTGAAGAGATTTCTGATAGAAGTTTGAAGATCAGAGAGTAAAAATAACTCTCTCATCAGGAAGAATAAAATTAAATGTTAAATGCATCTTTAATGAATAATTGGCACATTAACTAAAAATTGCAGATTTTAATAACTCTATAAATTCTTATAACTTAAGCAAGTCTACAAATCCATAGTCCAGTTATGCATCAGTGCTCAAGGTACAGTGAAATTAGAAGCCAATGACATGTATGTCCCCTTTTAAAAAGCTGGATATTTAAATGTCTTTTGCTATCAAACACATAAAAGTCTTCAAAAAATGCAATTATTTGATAATTACATTATATCTATTAAGTAATGAGTATTTGATGACTATGTTTCAATCCCTGAAAAAAGAAAGAAACTATAGTTATCTAATAGTGTGATTGATTCACCTAATCCAAGGGACCTCTCTTTTGAATGAATCCTATCATTATTTATGGTCTTTAATGGAGCTTACATAGACACCAATTTTTGTCACCTCAACTTTATGTTATAAATGAGTTAATAGATAAGAATCTGGAGCAAAATAAAAAGATCAAAGATTTTACAAGTCTAGGCGATAAGATTTGATCTGAACTAAAAATCAAATTTAAAAGGCACTCTTTTAAGCAATGTTTCTGTCCATTATAGCTGAGATTTAATAATTAATTACTAATGTCTCCATAGTTTTCTGGTAAGATTATGGGGCTAATAAAAGCAAAATTACATATTTTTGTAATTGTATAAGTCGATTAGCTTTCCACAGATAAACACACCATCTTTTCTCAGTGCTATTGATGAAAATTATGCTCAAGAAACCACTGATTTCAATAGATATTGATAGGAATTATGTTAGAAAGAGATTCTCTGGTCAACTTAGTTTGAGAAAGTACTAACTTCAAAATTACTGCCAATTACTTCAAAATACCAACTTCAGATTTTCATTTTGTTTTGTTTTTATTATAAACTTTCTCTTCACGTTCAAAATGCACTGCAAATTTCTAAGAAAATAATATAGTATGTAGTATTTCTTAAAATTATATCACAGAATCCTTTATTATGTAAACTTTTTACCCAAATATTAAGCTATAAAATATATTTGAATATTCTGTTGTACGCCATACAATAAAAATTCTTGTAATATGTGTTTTTTTAAATTTTTATTATAAGTTCCAGGGTACATGTGTAGGATGTGCAGGTTTGTTACATAGGTAAACGTGTGCCATGGTGGTTTGCCGCACCTATCAACCCATCACCTAAGTATTAAGCCCAGCATGCATTAGCTATTTTTCTCAATGCTCTCCCTCCCTCAACCTCACCTACCAACAGGCCCAAGTGTGTGTTGTTACCCTCCCTGAGTCCATGTGTTCTCAATGTTCAGCTCCCACATATAAGTGAGAAGATGCAGTGTTTGGTTTTCTGTTCCTGTGTTAGTTTGCTGAGGATAATGGCTTCCAGCTCCATCAATGTCCCTGCAAAGCACATGATCTTATTTCATTTTATGGTTGCATAGTATTCTTTGGTGTATATGTACCATATATTCTTTATCCAGTCTATCACTGATGGACATTTGGGTTGATTCCATGTCTTTGCTATTGTGAGTAATGCTGCAAAGAACATATGTGTGCACATATCTTTATAATATAATGATTTATATTCCTTTGGATATATACACAATAATAGGATTGCTGGGTTAAATGGTATTTCTTGTTCTAGATCTTAGAGGAATCACCATACCATCTTCCACAGTGGTTAAATTGATTCACATTCCTACCAACAGTGTAAAAGCATTCCTATTTCTCTGCAACTTTGCCAGCCTCTGTTATTTCTTGACTTTTTAATAATCGCCATTCTAACTGGCATAAGATGATATCTCATTCTGGTTTCAATTTGCATTTCTCTAATGATCAATGATGTTGAGCTTTTTTTCATATGTTTGTTGACCACATGAATGTCTTCTTTTAAGTAGTGTGTGTTCATGTCCTTTGCTTACTTTTTAATAGGCTTTTTTTTTCTTGTAAATTTGTGTAAGTTCCTTGTAGATTCTGGATATTAGATCTTTGTCCAATGGATAGACTGCAAAGATTTTCTCCATTCTGTAGGTTACCTGTTTGCCCTGATGACAGTTTCTTTTGCTGTGCAGAAGTTCTTTAATTAGATCCCATTTGTCCATTTTTGCTTTTGTTGCAATTGCTTTTGGTGATTTCATCATGAAATATTTGCCCGTGCCTATGTCCTGAATTGCCTAGATTTTCTTCTAAGGTTTTTATAGTTTTGGGTCTTACATTTAAGTCTTTAATCCACTTGAGTTAATTTTCATATAAGGTGTAAGGAAGGGGTCCAGTTTCAATTTTTTGCATATGGTTAGCCAGTTCTCCTAGCACCATTTGTTAAACAGGGAATCCTTTCCCCATTGCTTGTTTTTGTCAGTTTCGTCAAAGATCAGATGATTGTAGATATGCAGTTTTATTTGTAATTTCTCTATTCTATTCCATTGGTCTCCATTCCTGTTTTTGTACCAGTACCATGATGTTTTGTTTATTGAAGCCTTGGAGTGTGGTTCGAAGTTTGGTAGTGTGATGCCTCCAGCTTTTTTCTTTTTGCTTAAGATTGTCGGGGCTATATGAGCTCTTTTTTGGTTCCATAGGAATATTAAAATAGTTTCTTCTAGTTCTGTGAAGAATGTCAATGGTAGTTTAATGGGAATAGCCTTGAATCTATAAATTACTTTGGGCAGTATGGCCATTTTCACAATATTGATTCTTCCTATCCATGAGCATGGAATGTTTTTCCATTTGTTTGTGCCCTCTCTGATTTTCTTGAGCAGTTATTTGTAATTCTCCTTGAAGAGGTCCTTTACTTCCCTTGTTAGCTGTATTCCTAGGTAGTTTCTTCTCTCTGTAGCAATTGTGAATGGGAGTTCATTCATCATTTGGCTCTCTGCTTGCCTGTTGTTGGTGCATAGGAATGCTTGTGACTTTTGCACATTGATTTTGTATCCTGAGACTGCTGAGGTTGCTTATCAGCTTAAGAACCTTTTGGGCTGAGATGGTGGGGTTTTCCAGATGTAGGATCATGTCATCTGCAAACAAAGACAATTTGACTTCCTCTCTTCCTATTTGAATACCGTTTAGTTCTGTCTCTTGCCTTATTTCTCTGGCCAGCACTTTCAATGCTATGTTGAATAGGAGTGTTGAGAGAGGGCATCCTTGTCTTGTGCTGGTTTTCAAAGGGAATGCTTCCTGCTTTTCCCCATTCAGTATGATATTGGCTGTGGGTTTGTCATAAATGGCTCTTATTATTTTGAGGTATGTTTCTTCAATACCTAGTTTATTGAGAGTTTTTAACATAAAGGGATGTTCAATTTTATTGAAGGTCTTTCCTGTGTCTATTGAGATAATCATGTGGTTTTTGTCTTTTGTTCTGTTTATATGATGAATTATGTTTATTGATTTTTGCATACATTCAACCAGCCTTGCATCCCACAGATGAAGCCAACTTGATCGTGGTGGATACGCTTTTTGATGTGCTGCAGTATTCAGTTTGTCCATATTTTATTGATAATTTTTACATTGATATTCATCAGGGATATTGGCCTAAAGTTTCCTTTTTGTTCTTGTTGTATCTCTGCCAGGTTTTGGTGTCAGGGTGATGCTGGCCTCATATAATGAGTTAGAGAGAAGTCCCTCCTTTTCATTTGTTTGGAATAGTTTCAGAAGGAAGGGTGTAAGGCTCCTCTTTGTATGACTGATAGAATTCAGGTGTAAATCCATCTGGTCCTGGGCTTTCTTTGGATTGGTAAGCTATTTATTACTGCCTCAATTTCAGAACTTGTTATTGGTCTATTCAGGGATCTAACTTCTTCCTGGTTTAGTCTTGGGAGGATGTATGTGTCCAGGAATTTATCCACTTCTTCTAGATTTTCTAGTTTATTTGCATAGAGGTGTTTATAGTAATCTCTGATGGTTGTTTGTATTTCTGTGGGGTCAGTGCTGATATCCCCTTTATCATTTTTTATTGTTGTGTCTATTTGTTTCTTCCCTTTTTTCCTTATTATTAGTCTAGCTAGTGGTCTATTTATTAATATTTTCCAAAAACCAGCTCCTGGATTCATTGATTTTTCGGAAGGGTTTTTTGTGTCTCTATCTCCTTCAGTTCCACTCTGACCTTGGTTATTTCCTTTCTTCTGCTAGCTTTAGAGTTTCATTGCTCTTGGTTCTCTAGTTCTTGCAGTTGTGATGTAAGGGGGTCAATTTGAGGTTTTCTAGGTTTTTATGTGGGCATTTAGTGCTATAAATTTCCCTCTTGACACTGCTTTAGCTGCATCCCAGAGATTTTGGTATGTTGTCCCTTCATTCTCATTGGTTTCAAAGAACTTCTTGATTTCTGCCTCAGTTTCATTATTTATCCAGGAGTCATTCAGGAGCAGGTTGTTCAGTTTCCATGTTATGGTATGGTTTTGAGTGAGTTTCTTAATCTTGAGTTCTAATTTGATTGTGCTGTGGTCTGAGAGACTGTTATGACTTCAGTTCTTTTGCATTTGCTGAGGAATGATTTACTTCCAACTATGTGATCAATTTTAGAGTAAGTGCCATGTGGTGTCGAGAAGAATGTATATTCTGTTGGGTGGAGAATTCTGTAGAAATCTATCAGGTCCACTTGATCCAGAGCTGAGTTCAAGTCTTGAATATCTTTATTAATTTTCAGTCTCAATGATCTAATATTGACAGTGGGGTGTTAAAGTCTCCCACTATTATTGTGTGGGCGTCTAAGTCTTTTTGTAGATCTCTAAGAATTTTTCTTATGAATCTGTGTACTCCTGTATTGGATTCATATATATTTAGGATAGTTAGATCTTCTCATTGAATTTACCCCCTTTATCATTATGTAATGATAATTTATCTTTGTTGGTTTAATGTCTGTTTCGTCAGAAACTAGGTTTGCAACCCCTGCTTTTTTCTGCTTTCTATTTCTTGGTAAATTTTTCTACTTCCTTTTATTTTGAGTCTATGTGTGTCTTTGCTTGTGAGATGGGTCTCTTGAATACAGCATGCCTATGGATCTTGATGCTTTATCCAGCTTTCCATTCTGTGTCTTTTAATTTGGACATTTAGCCTATTTACCTTTAAGGTTAATATTGTTATATGTGAATTTGATCTTGTCATCATGATGCTAGCTGGTTATTTTACAGACCTCTTTATGTAGGTGCTTCATAGTGTCACTGGTCTGTATACTTCAGTGTGTTTTTGTAGTGGCTGGTAACTTTTTTTTTAAAACATATTTAGTGCTTCCCTCAGGAGCTTGTGCAAGGCGGGCTTGGTGTTGATGAATTCCCTCAACATTTGGTTGTCTGAAAAAGATTTTATTTCTCCTTTGCTTCTGAAGTTTAGTTTGGCCAAATATGAAATTCTAGACTTAAATTTTTTTCCTTTAAAAACATTAAATATAGCCACCACCCCCCGATTTCTTATGACTTGTAGGGTTTCTGCTGAGATGTCTGCTGTTAGTCTGATGGGCTTCTATTTATAGGTGACCTGGGCTTTCTCTCTGGCTGTCCTTAACATTTTTTGCATTCATTTTGACCTTGGATAATCTGATGATTATGTGTATTGGGGTTGATATTCTCGTGGAGTATCTTACCGGAGTTCTCTGGATTTCCTGAATTTGAATGTTGGCTTCTTGTGCTAGGTTGGGGAAGTTCTCTGGAATAATATCCTGAAGTGTGTTTTCCAACTTGGTTCCATTCTTCACATCTCTTTCAGGTACCCCTATCAGTCATAGGTTTGGTCTTTTAACATAATCCCATAGTTCTTGGAGGTTTTGTTTGTTCTTTTATATTATCCTTTTCCTCTAATTTTGTGTGCCTGCCTTATTTCAGCAAAGTAGTCTTCAAGCTCTGATATCCTTTCTTCCACCTGGTCTATTGAGCTATTAATACTAGTGTTTGCATTGTGAAGGTCTCATGTTGTGTTTTTCTGCCCCATCAGGTCATTTATGTTCCTCTCTAAACTGGTTATTCTGGTTAATAACTCCTGTATGTTCTAGTTAATAGCTCTTGTAATGTCTTATCGTGGTTCTTAGCTTCTTGCAATGAGTTATAACATACCCCTTTAGTTCAGTGAAGTTTGTTATTACCCATCTTCTGAATCCTACTTCTTTCAATGTATCCATCTCAGTCTCAGCCCAGTTCTGTGCCCTTGCTGGAAATGTGTTGAGATCACTTGGAGAAGAGGCACTCTGGCTTTTTGAGTTTTTAGCGTTTTTGCTTTGATTTTTTTCTCATCTTCATGGGTTTATCTACCTTTAATCTTTGAGGCTGCCGACCTTTGGATAGGGTTTTTGTGGGGTCTTTTTTGTTGATTTCATGGTTATTGTTGTAGTTTTCTGTTTGTTTTTCTTTTAGCAGGCAGGCCCCTCTTCCATAGGGCTGCTGCAGTTTGCTGGGGGTCCATTCCAGACCCTGTTCACCTGGGTCCCTCCTGCCCCTGGAAGTATCACCAGTGGAGGCTGCAGACCAGCAAAGATGGCAGCCTGATCCTTCCTCTGTCCCAGAGGGGCATCGACCTGATGCCAGCCAGAATGAACCTGTATGAGGTGTCTGGAGACTCCCATTGGGAGGTCTCACCCAGTCAGGAGGAGCAGGATCAGGGACCCACTTAAGCAGTCTGGCTGCCCCTTGGCAGAGCAGGTGTGCTGCTCTGGGGGGATTCCCCCTCGTCCAACCTGTCCTGACTCTCAAAAACCAGCAGGCAGAAAAGATTAAGACCATTGATCCACGATACCATAGCCATCCCTCCTCCTAGGGGCTCCTCTCATGGATATCAGAGTTCTGTCCATAAACCCCTGGCTGGGGATGCTGAAATTCCCACAGGGAGGCCCCGCCAAGTGAGAAAGAGTGGATTGGGGTCCCACTTAAAGAAATATTGTGGCCACTACCTGCTTCAGATACTGTGCTGTGCTGTGGGGAATTGCTCCTGGTCCATACTGGCCAGTCTCGCTGGCACCAGCAGCAGGGGAAAAAGGCCAACTGGAGCCGCAGTGATTGCGACTGCCTCTCTCCCCGAGGAACTAAGTCTTCTTAGGCAATCTCCAGCCTGCTGCACTGGCCAGTTGGGATTCCAAGCCAGTGAGTTTTACCTTATGGGGCTCCATGGGAGTGAGGCTGCTTGGCTTCCTGGCTTCAGCCCCCTTCCCACTGGAGTAGATGGATCTCTTGCCTTACTAGAGTTCCCAGAGCCAGAGTATGCAAATACTCCTGTGTCTCAGTGCCTGCTGAGTTTCCACCCACTTGCGCAGCCACTGTGAGTCTGCACAGCAGTGTTCTTGGGATCCAAGGCCCTGGTGGCGTGGGCTCATGAGGGGACCTCCTGATCCTTGGGTTGCAAGGATCTGTGGGAAAAGCATGATCTTCAGGGAGGCTAGCACAATCCCTCACCACCTCCCTTGGCTGGAGGAGGGAGCTCCCTTTGCCCCGTGTAGCTCTTGGGTGGGCCCTCACTCCACCCTGCTTTTTATTGCTCTCTGTGGGTCACGCCAACCACCTAGTCAGTCCCAATGAGAGAACTTGGTACCTCAATTGAAGATGCAGAATTCACTCACAGTTTTCATCCTTCTTTGTGGGAGGTGCAGAGCAGAGCTGTTTCTATTTGTCCATCTTGGCTGCTCCCCTTCATATGTGTTGTTTTTATGTTCAGATTCAAATAATCCTAATACATGGGGAAAAATTAATTATTTCTTTCTATATATGTATCTGGTTGGCTACTTTATTCAAATAATACTTAGATGGATGCCGATTGGACACATTTCATAAGCCAATGGCTATTTGCTGCATGGTGACAGTTTAGTTTCTGTTTCCCTGAAGTCGGGAAATTTGAACGCAAAGAATTTACTTGGGTGGGGCAGTGAACACCAGCAGAGGCACTGATGTGTAAGACAGGGAAGGCAAGGCAGCTGATAATGAGTATGTTCTTAAGCCAGTTACCACAATGGACAACCAAATATTAATCTTGCAAGCAAATCCTGTAAAACCTTTAAAAAATGCATGCTTTCACATTATCCCAGCTATGGGATGCTGGAACTGTGATGTTCATACCTGCACACCAACCAGTCATTTGTTAAGGGCCGTCCTTGGGAGTTAGGAGTGGGTTGGGGAGGTGATAAGGGGGATTGTTTTCTAGGCACTTCTGGGCAAAATGGTCTCTGGCAGTACTACTCAACACATTATCTGTTAACAGAACATGTTTACCAATTATGGGAATAGCTTTCCAAATTGCCAGTGCATATGAAGTGATGAATAGATTGCAAGGAATCATCTAATAATAGATTAATGGGGCTTGAGAACAAGACGGTGAATTGGGCATGCATTTCTTACTTCCTATTGTATTGAATTTTCAAGACATGGGGAAAAAGACCCTTGCAAGGGAAAAAGTCATTAAAGCAGTGGAAAATAAGAAACGGTACCACCAGTAGTCTAGAAATGTTGAGAGACTTCTAACAAGAGGAAAGTAGGTAGAATGGCATTGACAAAGAAAATCAGATCCCAAAATATGCAGAGAGGCTTCTTATAGGTAAGAATGGTTCTGTGGAAGCTCTAAGCGTGGGGTCACTTCATGAAGAAATGGAAGAGAGTCTTGAACTGTATATCAGGGTGATTAATTAGAAAACTTTGTTTGGAGCAGCAAAGTTTTTTTTTTTTTTTTCCTCTCCACCTCTTTTTTTTGTGTTGAATACTTGGCAGAAGGCCATGAGTATTAGTCCTGAGGCTGAGAATGAACAGCAGAGCTCGTATTGCCTTTAGACACCCAGAAGAGGCGGGGAATCTCTGACAGTCAGAGGACAACCGTATCAGGAGCATGTTCCCTTTCCATTCACTCTGCCAGAGCAGACCATGGTAAACAGATTAGGCAGGAGATGGAGACAGAGGTGCTCAAAACAATTCTGAGCACACCAACATGAACTATCAAATATCTGAGGGAAATAAATATCATAGAAAGCAAAGTGCTAAAATTAAGCAACAGGAGATTTAACACTCCCCTCCTTCACCAAATGAGGGGGAGGGGAGACACTTAATATGGTGTGGTTGAAGAGTAGAATGTTCTCTGATAATTGGTGAATTACCAAGTAATATTGAACCACATAATTCTTTACCAAAGCAAGTGAAATGGGTACATGCTGGAACGTAAGAGGGAAAACCAAACCTTGGTGAAAAGAGATCCAGATATACCAATGTTATTCTAGGTAGATTTCCAGAGAGAGGTTAAAATAAATGTAAAGAGGAAAAGTAACTAAATCATGGAAGAAAATTTCCCAGACTTACTGCTGACCACCAGCAAGTTGGATGGCAAAAAGGATAAATGTTAACTATTCACACATAGACACATGGTGATGAAATGTTAGAACAGTGAAGATAAAGATAAAAACCTTTAAATGGTTTCATACAGAAAAATGAAACAAAAACAAAGCAAAAACATGCAGAGTCTCCATAAAAGAGAATTAGTCATATCACTGTCACACTTATTATCTACAACATCAGGTAAAAAACGTGGAGCAGGAATACTTGATATTAAATAATAACATCAAGAAAAGCTCATCAACATTAAATACAACTGATTTGTTAGGAAAGAGAAGTAAAATTCATCAAATGCCTAATGGATTAAAACTTTTGTAATATGATTTTATCTCACCTAGAGGTAGATAGGGCATGGAGATATTAATTACTCAAAGCAAGACAGAAGTTATGAGTAGATGTATGATGCAAACTCATGTCTTTTAGATGCTATGAGCTCTTGTCCTATCCATCGCTATTTTCTTTGTATTTCTTTTTATTATTATTCAAAAAATATTTGTGGGTACATAGTAGGTGTATATATATTTATGAGGTACATGACATGTTTTGGTACAGGCATGCAATGTGAAATACACACATCATGGAAAAGGGGGTATCCATCCCCTCATGCATTTCTCCTTTCTGTTAAAAGCAATCTAATTACATTCTTTGTTATTTAAAAATACACAATTAAGTTATTATTGACTTATAGCTACCCTATTGTGCTATCAAATAGTAGACCTTATTCATTCTTTCTGTTTTTTTGTTTTTGTATCCATGAACCAAACCTACCCCCATCCCCCACCCAGCCTCCACTACCCTTCCCAGCCTCTGGTAACCATCCTTCTACTCTCTATGTCCATGAGTTCAATTGATTTGATTTTTAGATCCCACAAATAAGTGAGAACATGAGATGTTTGTTTTTCTATGCCTGACTTATTTCACTTAGTGTAGTGATCTCCAGTTCTATCCATATTGTAGCAAAAGACTGGATCTCATTCTTTTTATGACTGAATAGTACTCCACATTTTCTTTATGCATTCATCTGTTGATAGACACTTAGGTTGCTTTGGAATTTTAGCTATTGTAAACAGTGCAGCAACAAGCATAGGAGTGCAGATATCTCTTCAGTATACTGATTTTCTTTTTCGGGGGTATATATATACCCAGCAGTGGGATTGCTGGATTTTATGGTAGCTCAATTTTTAGTTTTTGGAGGAACTCCAAACTGTTCTCCATAGTGATTGAACTAATTTACATTCCCACTAACGGTGTACCAGGGTTCCCTTTTCTCCACATTCTCACCAGCATTTGTTATTGCTTGTCTTTTGGAAGCCATTTTAACTACGGTGAGATGATATCTCATTTTAGTTTTGATTTGCATTTCTCTAATGATCAGTAATGCTGAGCACCTTTTCCTATGCTTGTTTGCCATTTGTATGTCTTCTTTTGAGAAAGGTTTATTCAAATCTTTTGCCCATTTTTAATCAGATTAGTAGATTTTTTTTCCTATAGAGTTGTTACAGCTCCCTATATATATTGGCTATTAATCCTTTGGCAGAGAGGTAGTTTGAAAGTATTTTCTCTCATTCTGTGAATTGTCTTTTCACTTTTTTGATTGCATCCTTTGCTGTGAAGAAGCTTTTTAACTTGATGTGATCCCATTCGTCCATGTTTGCTTTGGTTGCTTGTGCTTATGGGGTATTGCTCAAGAAGTCTTTGCCCAGAACAATGTCCTGGAGATTTTACCCAAAATTTTCTTGTAATAGTTTCATAGTTTGAGGTCTTAAAATTAAGTCTTTAATCCATTTTGGTTTCATTTTTGTATATGTCAAGAGATAGGGGTCTAGTTTCACTCTTTTGCATATGGATATCCAGTTTTCCTAGCACCATTTATTGAAGAGACTGTCTTTTCCCTAGTGTATGTTGTTAGCAGCTTTGTCAAAAATGAGTTCAGCCAGGGGCGGTGGCTCATGCCTGTAATTCCAGCACTTTGGGAGGCCGAGGCAGGCAGATCACGAGGTCAGGAGTTCGAGACCAGCCTGGCCAACGTGGTGAAACCCCGTCTCTACTAAAAATACAAAAAATTAGCCAGGCATGGTGGCAGATGCCTGTAATCCCAGCTACTCGGGAGGCTGAGGCAGGAGAATCACTTCAACCCAGGAGGCAGAAGTTACAGTGAGCCGAGACCATGCCACTGCACTCTAGCCTGGACAACAGAGCGAGGATCTGTCTCAAAAAAAAAAAAAAAAAAAAAAAGAGTTCCCTGTAGGTGGGTGAATTTGTTTCTGAGTTCTCTGTTCTGCTCCGTGGGTCTATGTGTATGTTTTTATGTCAGTACAATGCTATTTTGGTTACTACAGCTCTGTTATATAATTTGGAGTCATGTAATGTGATTTCTTCAATTTTATTCTTTTTGCTTAGGATAACTTTGGCTATTCTGGGTCTTCTGCGATTCCATATAAATTGTAGGATTGTTTTTCTTTATTTATGTGAAGAATGTCATTGGTATATTGATAGGGACTGCATTGATCTGTAGATTATATAGTATGGACATTTTAACTATATTCACTCTTGTGATCCATGAACATGAAATATCTTTCCATATTTTTGGTGTCCTCTTCAATTTTCTACATCAGTGTTTTATAGTTTTAATATAGAAATCTTTCATTTCTTTGGCTAATTCCTAGATATTTAATTTTATGTGTGGCTATTGTAAATGGGACTACTTTTTAAATTTCTTTTTCATATTGTTCAGTGTTGGCATATATAAATGATACTGATTTTTGTATATTGGTTTTGTATCCTGCAACTTTACTGGATTAGATTGTCAGATCTAATAATTTTCTTGTGGAGCCTTTAGGTTTTTCCAAATATAAGATCATATCACTAGCAAATAGAGATAATTTCAATTCTTCCCTTATAATTTCGATGCCCCTTATTTATTTCTCTTGTCTGATTGCTTTAGCTAGGATTTACAGTACTATGTTGAATAACAGCTATGACAGTGGGCATCCTTGTTGTGTTCCAGATCATGAAGAAAGGCTTTCATTTTTCTCTATTGAGTATGACACTAGCTGTGAGTCTGTTTTATGTGGCTTTTATTATGTGGGTGTTTGTTCTTTCTAGTCCCAATTTTTTGTGGGTTTTTATCGTGAAGGGATGTTGGATTTTATCAAATGCTTTTTCAGCATCCTTTGAAATAATCATATGGTTTTTATCTTTCATTCTGTTAATATGATGTATCACACTGTTTGATTTGCATATGTTGAAATATACTTGCATCACAGGGATAAATCCCAGTTGGTGATGATGAATGATCTTTCTAATATAGTTTTGAATTTGGTTTGCTAGTATTTTGTTGAGGATTTTGCATCAATATTCATGAAAGATATTGGCCTGTAATTTTTTTTAATGTGTCTTTTTTTTTTGTAACAAGGTAATACTGGCCTCATGGAATGTGTTTGAAAGTATTTTCTCCTCCTCTATTTTTTGGAATAATTTGAGTAGAATTGATGTTAGGAGTTATTTAAATGTTTGTTAGAATTAATCGTTGAAGCCATCAGGTCCTGACCTTTTCTTTACTGGGAAACTTCATATTACAGCTTCAATTTCATTACTTGTTATTGGTCTGTTCAGGTTTTGGATTTCTTCCTAATTAAATATTGGTAGGTTCTATGTATCTAGGAATTTGTCAGTCTATTCCATATTTTCCAATTTATTGGCATATACTTGCTCATAGGAGCCACTAATGATCCTCTGAATTTCTGCAGTATCAGTTGTAATGTCTCCTTTTTCATATCTGATTTTATTTGGATTTTTTTTCTTTTTTCTTAGTCTGGCTAAAGTTTTACCAATTTTGTTTAGCTTTTCAAAAAACCAATTTTTTGTTTCATTGATATTTTGTATTTTTTTATTTCACTTTCATTTATTTCTGCTCTGACCCTCATTATTTTATTTTTCTTTTACTAATTTGGGGTTTGGTTTGCTCTCGCTTTTCTAATTCTTTAAGATTCTTAGTTAGACTGTTTATTTGTATTTTTTCCTCCTTTTTGATGTAGACACTTACAGCTATAAACTTGCCTCTTAGTACTTCTTTTGCTGTATCCCGTAGGTTTTGGAGTGTTGTGTTTCCATTATAATTTGTTTCAAGAAAATTTGCAATTTCCTTATTAATTTCTTCACTGAACCACTGGTCATTCAAGAGCATATTGTTTAATTTCAGTGTTTTTGTATAGTTTCCAAAATACCTCTTGTTCTTAATTTCTAGTTTTCTTCCATTGTGGTTAGAGAAGATGCTTAATATTATTTCCATTTTTCTGAATGTTTTTAAGACTTGTTTTGTGACCTAACATATGGTCGATCCTTGAGAATGATCCATGTGCTGAGGAAAAGGTTTTGTATTCTGCAGCTCTTGGATGAAATATCCTGTAAACATCAATTAGATTAATTTTGTCTGTAGCGCAGATGAAGTCTGATTTTTTTTTTTATTGATTTTCTGTCTGGAAGATCTGTCCAATGCTGAAAGTGATATGTTGAAGTCTCCAACTATTATTGTGTCAGGGTCTATCTCTCTTTAGCTCTAATAATATTTCCTTTGCATAGCAATCGAGCAAGACCCCATCTCAAAAAAAAAAAAAAAAAATGAAAAGAAAAGAAAAGAAAAAAAAGAAACAGCAGCCATGAGGATATTTGGAAGAAAATTTGACACATGAGTGCTGTTGGTAATAACTTTGTAAAAATTACATAAGCCATGGAGCATGTTGTTATGACAATTCCAGACTGAAATATGAGAGTAGGACAACATAGTTATATCAACTGTGACAAGCTTCCAATTTCCTGTTATTACATTGAATTTCACGTGCTTGCATTAATATCAGAAATACAGTATAATATATATGAGATACACACATACACAGATAGTTTTACCACCCCCCTCCTAAAAACAAAGGAGAAATGGAAGGGCATTTCTATATAAACAATAAAATAACAAAAGCAACATAATAAACCAAAGTACTTGTAAAGCCACAACATAAGCAAGGATTGATGTCCCCAATACACAGGACTGATATGGTTCTGTAAAGTTGCAGCTGATGCTAATAGCATGGCTTGGAAGCAGTCATAATCCAGAATGCATACAAAGGCATAAGAAATTCTCATTCTGAAAGTGAGTGCTTAACCCAGAAACATAGATTACCCAAGGAAGCACAATGCCATTGGTAGAATCACTCCAATAAGTGTTAACACTCATACTGACACACTAGGAATACTAGAGTACTCTATACTGACTTAAATACATTTAATACCCTCAATAAACAAAGGGATCAAGTTCATTGTATTGGTTATTGGTTAGAAATTACAAAAAAGAAATGAACCAGGGAACAGTAAGTAGACATTTATGAAGAAAAACTATTGTGGTATTTTGAAAAAAAATGTGTTGAAATACAGTAAAAATATTAACACAAGTTTTTTGCTGAAAAATAAGTTAGTAGGCAGAAAGATCAGGTGTAGCAGTATTCTGAAACAGATTTTAAAATATATATAAAAAAGGGAAGCCATGAAAGAGAAGTCTGGAAAAATATATAGATCACCTTAATTTTTTAACTAAGATTTCTGAATGAAAGGGTTGAAAATTGATGGGTCCAAAATAATTGAAAAAATCATAAATAAAAATTTTCCAGAATTGAAAGTACGTATGGATCCTGATATTGGAATAACTCTTTTGGTATATAGCAGGACAAATGAAAAAATGAAACTTGTCCAGAATCTTGTAGTTTCAATTTTGAGTCACAGATAAGAAGAAATTTCTGGAAGTTAACCACAGTACACTTTCAGATTCCCCTAGAGAGTGGTTAAAAATTCTCAACAAATGTGTCAATATTTTCCAAGTATGAAATTTTGGGCTATTAATATACATGATGGCTGGTGTTGGTGCTCTTACTTTTTTCTATTTCTTTCAGAGTAGAAGGTAATGTTTAACTACATTAATCCTATTTAAGATTTCTTTTCAATCATTATTTAAAATTGCTATAGCAATTAAAAGATGTTTTACTGTTTGGTATTATGTCATAGATTTGAAAATTATTGCTGTAAAAGATCATCAGTATTTTTTTTTAATGAATGGAGAGCATTGTCTCTGTATTCTGAATTCTTAGTCTTGCTGCCCACATGTATTAAATTGTATGAGCTATTGAGAAGAATCTCATAAGTAAACAGGAAAACCAGGATAATATTCCTATAAGCACTCTGATACTGTTTTTCTCCTTCCTACAAAACGTCTTTTTCTACTTGTTAAAGTGATTCATATTTATTTTTATGAAATTACCTATCTTTGAATCTATATCTATAGTCTATCAATATATTTGAATATACAAAATCATCTCTATGGCTACCGTTTTATATAATATCCCTCATTTTAATTCATATATTTTAAGTTATCTATGATTTAAAACAACTAATATTGGCATTGAATTTCAAAATCTACAGATTTTAGAGTCTGTTTAATGGAGTATGCAAGCAGAGGTCAACGGCATGATCTTTTTATAAATATATATTTAAATGAACTATTATGTACACTTACTTTACATAAGATTATATTCTCTGAAATTTATGTGACAGCTTTCAAATGTAGCTAACATGAGTTGTCTTTAGATGAAATTACATCTTCTTTGTAAGCTATCTGTTCCCTTTACTTAGTATTTGACTACTACGCATGGAGTAAAGGGGAAAAGATACGAGTCAGTGTCTAAGTCAAGGATATAAAATAAAATACCTCCTATCTCTGAAAAGCTTAGACTGCAAAATTTGTTGAGCAAATATGCATAGTGATTTAACAGTTTAACTTTTCTTCCCTCATATCAGAACATTCAGCTAATATATTTACTATGAGAATTTCTGCTGCTTTTATGAGTGCAAGATTGAGGTTAGGTTGAGGTACAAAATAAGCTACCTAACAAAAAAATCCGCAAGCAAACAAAGAATTGTACTTATCTACTGCTCAAAATTTGGGAGGAAAAGAGATGTTATGTACCACAGTTAAAAATATATTTCTGTATATAGCCATGCCCAAGGGCAGTAACTATGTCTTATTTAAATTATTACCTTGATGCCTACAACATATAATTTTGCTGCACAGTTGAGCAAGCTGCCTATATAAACTAAGTTTTAAAGGAAAGTTCACAGATACTTAATAGAATTGATAGTTAAAGTACAAATAAGACTTTATATGCCTGGTTATTTTATAATGTGTCTACTGTAGAGTATTGGAATAAAAAACATGAAGGACATTGGCCTGCACTCTTCAAAACTATCAAGGTCATGAAAGACAGACCTCTTTCTGCTTAAAGGAGACTTAATAGATACAACACCCAGATGCATATGATTTAGATCCTAAACAAGGAAAACAAAAAGATTTTTTGTTGTTGTTATTCTATTTTTTTTTTTTTTTTTGAGATGGAGTCTCGCTCTGTCGCCCAAGCTGGAGTGCAGTGGCACGATCTTGGCTCGCTGCAAGCTCCGCCTCCGAGGTTCACGCCATTCTCCTGCCTTAGCCTCCTGAGTAGCTGGGACTACAGGCACCCGCCACCACGCCCAGCTAATTTTCTGCATTTTTAGTAGAGACAGGGTTTCACTGTGTTAGCCAGGATGGTCTCGATCTCCTGATCTTGTGATCTGCCCACCTCGGCCTCACAAAGTGCTGGATTACAGGTGTGAGCCACTGCGCCCGACCTGTTGTTGTTATTCTTTTGCAATAATGGCCATGAAATTAATTGGTGAAATCTGAAAAAGTTTTTAGATCTAAATAATAACAGTGTCAAAGTTAATTTCCTGATTTTGATAATGTCCTATGACAAGCTTGTCCAACCTGCCGCCCTCCAGCCACACGCAGCTCAGGATGACTTTGAATGCGGCCCAACACAAATTTTTAAATTTTCTTAAAACCTTGTGAGTTTTTTTTTTTTTTTTAGACTCATCAGCTATCATTAGTGTTAGTGTATTTTATATGTGGCCCAAGACAATTCTTCTTCCAGTGTGGCCCAGGGAAGCCAAAAGATTGGACACCCCTGTTATGGCTAAGTGAAAGACTTTCCTTGTTTTTTTTTTTAAAAAGGAAATACTGCAACATTTAGAAATACAAAGGCATCATGTCTGCAACGTGAGAGTACACAGGAGAAGATGTAGTAACAGATTAACATTTGAAGAATCTAGGTGAATATTATACAAGAATGGTTTGCTCTATTCTTGCAGCATTTCTGTAAATTTGAATTTTTTAAAGGTAACTAAAAGAATATGTATGGTCATTTTATGATCTTAACAGGCTTTAGAGAAAGTATAGACTTGACAGTGAATCTATTGATAAAATGTTCAACATTATTTTAAAGGATTGATTCAGAATTTCGATGGATAAAGAGGGAAGATACACAAAGGTAAAAAATGATAATGTTGGCCAGACACGGTGGCTCACGACTGTAATCCCAGCACTTTGGGAGGCCGAGGTGGGCAGATCACCTGAGGTCAGGAGTTCAAAACCAGTCTGGCAAGCATGGTGAAACCCCATCTCCACTAAAAATACAAAAATTAGCCAGGTATGGTGGCACACGCCTGTAATCCCAGCTACTCAGGTGGCTGAGGCCAGAGAATCACTGGAACCTGGGAGGCAGAGGTTGCAGTGAGCCAAAATCACGCCGTTGCACTGCAGCCTGGGTGACAGAGCAAGACTCTGTCTCCAAAAAAAAAAAAAAAGATAATGTTTACATTTATAATTACAAAAGAACAATAATAACAGCAGAAATTAAGATTAGTTTGAAGTACATATTTCGGATTTTCTTAGCTCTGATAATTGGAAAAAAAAAATAGGTGTTTTTTTTTTTGTTTGTTTGTTTTTTGTTTGTTTTTTTTTTTGAGATGGAGTTTCGTTCTTGTTGCCCAGGCTGGAGTGCAATAGCACGATCTCGGCTCCCTGCAACTCCGCCTCCCAGGTTCAAGTGATTCTTCTGCCTCAGCCTCCGCAGTAGCTAGGATTACAGGTGCCCACCACCATGCCCAGCTAATTTTTTTGTATTTCTAAAAGAGACGCAGTTTCGCCATGTTGGCCAGGCTGGTCTGGAACTCCTGACTTCAGAAGATCCACCCGCCTCGGCCTCCCAAAGTGCTGGCATTACACGCGTGAGACAGTGCGCCCAGCCCCTAGTGTGATGAATTAAGATACAGATTAAAAACACACTTCCAAAATGGCAATAACTTATAGGTGAGTTCAATGAATTGGCAGGGAAGGAAACAATAGAAAGACAGCTTGGAAGATTTTCAATAGCAACTGTCCATTCAGTAGAACAAATCAGCAGTTCCTGCTTTTTTCTCAATGCTGTGGCATTGTTTTCAGTGGGGCTTTAAAGGGAAGTGGCTGCATGCTAGTTTCTGTGTTCTCATCCAGCTGTTCAGACACTAAAATGACTTAAGTAACAAAGGCTGAAGTTTGAGAAGCCATGCAGCTTGCCTCCAAGACAAGTGAACATCTTAACAGAATATTTACAAATTTATTTAAAATGGCAGTCATTGGTCCTGAGAGATAGGGAAGAAAGAAAACTAACTTAGAAAATGATCAGTAGATGAAATATCCAAGAGGTGTTTCTTAATACATCTCTATTCCGCTCCTATTTTATCCTGTTATACTGCAGTTCCCTGAATTCTCAAACTCAGAATTTGACAAAGTAGAAAAAAATTAAGTGAATTTACTTGATGTTTTGAAAACAGAACACAAACAGCTTTGCCTAGTACATGTATAAAGTTATTACATAGTCGCTATAGATTGACTTTCCACCTTTCAAAATAATAGACAACAAAAATGAATCTGAATTTGTAAAGCACATTTAACCTCCTCAAGCTCTTGAAATAAAGTTATTCATTAGCAATATCTCAATGATTAAATTCAGAATAACATGGGATTTTTTGAAAAAGTGTGAAAGCAAATAGAAGCCATTTAATAGCTGCTTTACTATTTTGTGTTCTGTGGAAGATTATGTTTCAATTTAATAAATAATGAAAAAGAATATTTCCTTCCTATTTTTAAGTAAAAATATGAGTTATATTTGAGCATGGTTGTGGTGCACTTCTTTTGGAGACTTACTTAGTTATTTAACTTGTAAATATCCAGGAAATTTGAAAAACTAAAATAAACCAAATATTTTCATTATAAGTAGCATACCATTTGAATATTTAAAGTATGCTACAAAAATAACATGTAAGGTATACACTTCTTGTTAAGAAGATTAAAAAAAAATCAATGCTTATAGTCTTCCAACTCACTCATCATGGGGCTTCATTATTTGAATTTATTCAAAGAGTAAACAAACAAAACCTCTCAAATCTCATTCTGAATAAATCTGATAATGGTTCTGACCAATTAAAACTTAGGTGACCAAAATAGATCATCTGTACTTTATTACGTGGAGCACTTCACAGAATAATTATTTTAAGGATAAATAAAAGATAACTACTCTCCATTTTCAAAGTGTATTAAAAAGCTAGCAAAAACCAGTTCCATTGTATGTTTTCAATTAAGCAACACAATTTACCAGAACCCAAGGATTTGTATAAGCAGTTTATCTACCCCTAATAATGGACTAGATAGTAAAGTAACTTGATCTCTGCCTTTTTTTTTTCTTGGCCAAGGAGGTGATGGTAAGTAACTGTATTTGCAGTAGTGCGAGAGCCCTCTTTTTTCTACTGTAATGCAGTGATTTTTGACTTCACATTATTCCTACATGATACTTTCCATGCTATTCTAATGTCTATACATAATTTTCTGTAAACTAGTTTATCATAGACTGTATTATATTAGGCATTTACCAATTATTTCAAGCTTCAGTTCTATAGACGATCACTTCTAATGGAAAATCCACAGTCCAGGATGGCCTATTTGGTGTTTTATTAAAAAATTCACACTCCAGAGGTGGCTACCACAAGCACCTGTGCTATCTGTATCTCCACCAGTACCAAGCATTTTGCTGAATTTCATCCTAAATGTCAAAAGGAGTTTTAATCAATTAAATTAAAAATTTTATAATTGGCATGATTACTTTCATTGGTGAAATTACAATTTTTCATATTATTTAGTTTGGTTGTAATATTTTTAAGCTATCTCCACTGTTAAAATGAATAAGATATAATAATGTAGCAAGGATCATACAAATAATGTGATTCAGTAATTCTACTACTGAGTATATATCCAAAGGATTTGAAGTCAGGATCTTAAAGAGATCCCTGCTCCCCTATGTATAATGCAGCATTATTCATAATAGCCAAGATATAGAATCAACCTAAGTGTCTGTGTATATATGAATGCATAAAGAAAATGTGGTGTATTTACATAAAGTAATACTATTTACTTTAAAAAAGATGGAAATCCTGTCATTTGCAGCAACATGTATTAACCTGGAGACATTATGCTAAGTTATATAAGCCAGACACAGAAAAACAAATACTGTATGATCTTATATATGGAATCTAAAAATGTTGAATTCATAGAAGGAGACAATAGAGTGGTGATTATCAGACCTGGGACTTGGGGAGATTGGAGAGAGATGTTGGTCAAAGGATACAAAATTTTAGTTAGACAGTAGGAAGTTCAAGAGACCCATGGTACAGCATGGTGACTATAATTAATAACAATATACTGTATGCTAGAAAATTGCTAAGAGATTTGGTGTTCTCACCACAAAAATGAAGGATAAGTATGTGAGGTAATGGATATATTAATTAGTTTCACTTAGTCATTCCATAATGTATACATATGACAAAACATATTGTACACCATAAATATATACGATTTTTATTTGTCAAGTTATCATTAGAAAAAGGAAGCCCTGTATATGTTTAGCATAAGGCATGTTCAGAAAACAACTGTAAAGTCTCCAAACTTTCACCTCAGGCTGAGGCCTAGGCTCATTGCAATCCTGGATATGTGTTAAAGAAGAGCACCAGCACAGGGACAATCTGCAAATACTGGGAGGGTAATATTGTTTGGTGGTGGTGGTGGTGGTGGTGGTGGTGTGTGTGTGTGTGTGTGTGTGTGTGTATTTTGTTGTCATTTTTATAAACTTATATTCAAGAAAATCTCTGTCAAAACACTAGCTGAACAGAGACTTTGGTGATGACTTATGACAAGGAACACATGGATACATACACTGGTCACTGAAATAGTTGAGTATTATAGCCTTCAACAATAATAACATCAAAACAATAAACCCTGGAAAGGAGGGGAATTTGCACAGTTATCACATTATGATACTTAAGTGCCAATTTTCAACAAGAAAATGACAAAGCATATAAAGAAAATGAAAAACATGACCCATACAAAGAAACAAAATGAATTAACAGAAACTGTCTCTGAGTAAGCACAGAAATTGGACTTATTAGACAAAGACTTTTTTTTTTTTTGAGACCGAGTCTCGCTCTGTCGCCCAGGCTGGAGTGCAGTGGCACAATCTTGGCTCACTGCAAGCTCCGCCTCCCGGGTTCACGCCATTCTCCTGCCTCAGCCTCTCCGAGTAGCTGGGACTACAGGCGCCTGCCACCACGCCCGGCTAATATTTTTGTATTTTTAGTAGAGACGGGGTTTCACCGTGGTCTCGATCTCCTGACCTCGTGATCCGCTCGCCTCGGCCTCCCAAAGTGCTGGGATTACAAGCGTGAGCCACCGCGCCCGGCTTAGACAAAGACTTTTAAAATGTCTTAAATATGTTCGAAGTCTTAAAGGAAAACATGGACAAATATGTAATGGAACTTAGGAGAATAACGTATGAACAATATGAGATTAGCAATTAGACGATAGAATTTTTTAAAAAATAAGCAAACAGAAATTGTAGAGCTGAAAAGCTCAATAGCTGCAATGAGAAAGCACTAGAGGCACTCAAAAGTAGATGTGAGTAGAAATAAGACAGAATCAGCAAACTTGAAGATAGGTTAATTGAAATTATGCAGTCTGTAGAGTGAAATGAAAAAAGAAATGAAGAAAAGTGTACAAAGGCTAAGGAACCTGTGGAACACTATCAAGTGGACCAAGATATGCATTATGAAATTCTAAAAAAGGGTAAAAGAGGAAGATATAAAGGGGCAGAAAGAATAGTTGAAGAAATCATAGTCAAAAACTTTCCAAATTTGTTGATAGATCTAGCTTCATAGTCAAAACCCAAACTTCACTGAGAATTAAAACTTTTCCCCTTTTCTGCTTGTATCTGTCTCAAAAAAAAAAAAAGCCACATTGCAATATATGTCCCTTTATCCTTTTTGTTCATTCCTTTCTTTTTTTAAGCTACACAGAGTACTTCTTTTCCCTTAACTCACAGGATATATTTTCTGAACCTTTTAGGTTTAGGCTCAGGAATAGAAAGGATTAAAAGGGAAAGGGCATATGTTTTCTAGTATGGCTTTTGGCAGATATACTAAGTTGGCATATTTTCTCATAGGGTGTTTTAATTAATGTGAACTTGTGAGAGATTCCCCTGCTGGGAATCTTCAATTGAAATTCCTACAAGGTGAACTTTTTTTTTTTCTTCAATAAGCTTTTTACTAGTCCAGCCATAAATTTTGAGCATTCAGCAGTCTACCCCTTTGTATATTTTTAATTGAATTATTTGGGAGTTTTATCGCTATTGAGCTATTTGTGTTCCTTATATATTCTGTATATTAACCCATTGTCAAATGCATAGTTTACAAATACTTTTATTTTTGTACATTATCTCTTCACTTTGTTGATTGCTTCCTATGCTGTGCAGAACCTTTTTAGTTTGATGTAATCCTATTTGTCCGTTTTTGCTTTTGTTGCTGGTGTTATTGAGGTCTTATTGAAAAAATATCCTTCCCAGACCAGTGTTGTGAAGCATTTCCTCTATGTTGTCTTCAAGTAGTTTTGTAGTTTTAGACCTTAAATTTCAGCATTTAGCTCACTTGAGTTGATTTCTGTATACGGTGAGAAATAAGGATCTAGTTTCATTCTCCTGCATGTGAATATTCAGCTTTACCAGGACCATTTATTGAAGAGATCCTTCTTTCACCATGAGTTCTTGGTGCCTTTTTTAAAGAATCATTTAGATATAAATATGTTAATTTATTGCTGTGTTCTCCATTTTGTCCCATTCATCTATGTGTCTGTTTTTATACCAGTGCCATACTATTATGTTACTATAGCTTTGTAGTATATTTTGAAGCTAGATGGTGTGATACCTCTAAGCTTTGTTCTTGCTTAAGATTGCTTTGGCTATTCAGGATATTTTATGGTTCCACACACATTTCAGGATTTTTTTTTTATTTCTGTGAGGAATGTCATAGTTATTTTCATAGGGATTGCATTAAATCTGTATATTGCTTTGGGTATTTGGACATTTTAACAATATTAGTTCTTCTATTCCATGAACATGTAATATCTTTCTATTTATTTGTGTTCTCTTACATTTCTGTCATCAATGCTTTATACTTTTCATTGTAAAGATCTTTCACTTCCTTGGTTAAATTTATTACTAAGAATCTTATTTTTTGTAGCTATGTAAATTGGATTCCTTTTTTGATTTATTTCAGGTAGTTCGCTATTGGCTTATAGAAATGCTATTGATTTTTGTATGTTTATCTTCTATTCTGCAACTTACTGAGTTTGTTTATTAAGTCTAACAGTTGTTTTCTGTAGTCTTTAGGATTTTCTATATATAAGATTATGCCAACTGCAAACAAGGCAATTCTACTTCTTGCTTTCCAATTTGAATGTTCTTTATTTATTTCTCATTCCTAAGTGCACTGGCTAGAACTTCCAGAGGTATGTTGAATAATAGTGATAAAAGCAGACATTTTGTCTTATTCCGTATCTTAGAGAGAAAGCTTTCAAATTTTCCCTGTTTAGTGTGATGTTGGTTGTGTGTTGTTGTATATGACCTTCATTGTGTTGACATACATTCCTTTTATACCTAATTTGTTGAGAGTTTTTATCATGAAGGGATATGGAATTTAGTCAAATGCTTTTTCCGTGCCTATTGAAATAATCATATGGTTCTTGTCTTTGATTATTGTAATGTGATGTATCATATTCATTAATTTTCTTTAGTGATTGTTGACCATTTTGACTTTTAATTATCATACTAGACATCTGAAAGTTTGTACATCAGCATTAGAGTAATGGAGTATTCTGAATTTAACAATGAATTTACCCATAAAAGTGAGGTGTATACTTTCATATGTTTGCATGATAGTAATTATGGTCCTTTTGCTTCCAGTTGAGACATTCCATTTAGCGTTTTTTGTATGGCTTATTTAGTAGTGATGACTATTTTTCCTTCATTTCTGAAGGAAAGCTTTGTTGGGCATACCATGCTAGCCAGGCAATTTTTTTTTTTCCCAGTACCTTTAATATAGCATCCCATTCTTTCCTGGCCTGCAAGGTTTCTGCTGAGAAATCTGCTGATAGTCTAAGGGGAATTTTCTTATATGTGACTTGACACTTTACTCTTGCTGTTTTTTAGAATTTTTTCTTTGACTTTTGACAATGTTATTATAATATGCCTTGGAGAGGGCTTCTTTGACTTGAATTTATTTCAAATATTTTGAGCTTCATGAATTTGGATGTCCATATCTCTCCCAAATCTTGGGTAGTTTTTAGGTATTGTTTTGTTAAATAGTCTTTCTGTGCAGTTCTTCATCTTTTCTCCCTTTAAACTCCAAAAATGCAAATATTTGATTGCTTAATAACGTTCCACACATCCTGTAGGCTTTATTTGCTCCTTTTGATTCTTTTTTATTTCTTGCTGACTGGCTTATTTGAAAAGACTTGTCTTCAAGTTCAGAAACTCATTATTTTGCTTGATACGGTCTGCTCTTGAAAGTCTCAATTGTAGATTTTAGTTCATTCACTGAATTCTTTAGCTCTGGTATTCCTGTTTGTTTCTTTTTTGGTCATAGCTGTCTCTTTGTTGAATTTCTCTTTTGGATCCCAAACTGTTCATCTAATTTAGTTTGTCTGTCTGTATTATCTTTTATCGTGAGTTTCCTTGGGTCATTATTTTGAATTCCTTTTTAGGAAACTCATAAATATTTATTTTTGGAGGGTCAATTATAGGAAATGTATTGTGTTTCTTTAGTAGTGTCCTATTCGCTTTTGTTTTTATGTTTCCTGTATCACTGTGTTGATATCTGTGCATCTGATGGAACAGTAACCACTTCCAGTCTCATACAGTGTCTATCATGGGGAAAGACTCACCTGCACATGTGTTCTAGGGTGTTGGTTGAGCAGGGTATTTTGGATTTGCTTCTGGGTGAATGCCGTAGTATGGTCTCCATCCAGTTTCTTCAGCTATAGGCAACATCAATGATGCCTGAGTGTGCCTCAGTGGTTCATGCTGTAACAATGTTTGTGGCTGGTCTACCTACTCAGTTACTGCTCCTTGATATTGGGGCACTGGTATAGTCTGTGCTTTGGGGATATGTAGGGCTGGTCAACTTGTGACTTGGGCTTTGCTTCACTAGGGGCTGGACAGTGGGCTGGTCCATGCTGTGGGGTAGCATGGGGCTGGATATCTGATGGCTCTGCTCAGGAGTTGTTCCCCTTAAGGTAGGGTACGAAGCTGGTCCATATTCTGGAAAAACATGAAACTGGTTGACTGGCAGCTTGGATTGAGATCTGCTTTCCTGAAGGCAAAGTTCCAAGCTGATCCATGCTTAAAGGAAGTGCAAGGATGGCTGGCAAGCAGCTTAGCTCAGTTGCTGCTCCCCTGAGGGTGGAGTGATGGGGTCATGGTGGTTCCACTGGATATAGATTTCAAGTGGGTTGGGTTGGGGTGCTGTAGCCCCTGAAGTAAGGAAGGTACTGTACCTCCTAGGCAGATTTTTCCTAGGAGTAGAAAGCTGTAACAGCTCAGCTGGGTAATGCTGTGCTATTGTGTGCAAGCATGATGTAATGGAGGTGGAGCCTCAAAGATGGAAAGATGCAATAGCTATTGGTCCCTGGAAAGGACATATTGTATTACTGACTCTGGTTTGGAGATGGCATCTTGCAGTAGGGGTTTGGGTAATGTGGGGAAAAGGGCATTATGTTAGCTCCTTTTCTGGAGCAATCCAGCTGTGTGAACTCCTGAAAGCTCCCAAAACTGGATGGAGAGCCTGAGAAAATTGCAAGATTCTCCAGCAGCAAAACCTACAGGTGTCTATGGCATTGATGAGGAATGCTGAGGGCCTTCTGTTTACTTTCTCCCGACATGGCAAAGTCCCTCCTGGTTCTGAGCTGATCCTAACGGGGGAGGTGGCATGGCAATGTCAAGATGTCTCACTCCTTTCTTTATGTGGCCGTCTTGAGTGTCTGTGTTCCACAAGATTTCTGCCAGTCTCCTGCTATACTTTAGCATTCTCATTCGAATACTGTTGTCAAACTATAGTTGTTTGTTGTTTTTGTCCTTTTGTGTGGCGGGTGACAAGCACCAAGCACCTCTAGTCAGCCATCTTTCTGACATCACTCTCTTAATATCTCTTATTGTCTCATTTGAAATCTGTTTTACCAATGCATTTCCCATTACATGCCACCACTAATTATACTTTGACAGGTACCAATGCTGATTAAAGGCAAAGTAAAACTAAAGAAATATTTCATTACCTGAATGAAAACAAAATCACACTCCTCTGTTATGTCAGAGATAACTAAAACTAAATACTAAGAGTCCTGAGTACTATAGTAAGTACATGAGCCAAATATTTTACTGTTTATACTATGGTTTGTATTAAATTTAAATGTTCTTTGAGTTCAGTGTTTTTAAAAAGTAAAAAGAAATTCAAAGATCTCAAACCAGTGGTACAGCCTCAGCTAAGGCACACAGAATGTTTCTCCAGATAATATGTCTCTAAGCATGAGCTATCAACAGCTTTCCTATTTGTATTGCAATTATAAGGAGCTTCTTGAACTGGAATTTTCAGAGAAGCCATGAAAATGTACAGTTTAGAGACTCTATGAAAGGAAATAATTCTGATGTAATTTTTATATAATAATTTCTAATATGCATTGTCCATTAGATACAACATGTTTTCTTCTCTTTATTTTTCTTTATTTGACAAGAAGAAAATTAAAGGCCAGTATTTTTGATATTTTTCTGTTCTCTCTTTTTTAATCATTCTACAAAAGTTGCTAAAGTTAGTCTATCAGTCTGAAGACCAATTGTATTTGAAGCTAACCTATATAGCAAGATTAATTTTTTTCTGTCACTGGTTTTCTGTCACTAAGCAAATGGTCCAAAATGAGCCACTTGACTAACTAACATTAACATATAACTGTCTAGAAATCTACATAGTATACTACTCGTATTCAAGAAAAAAATACATTTGGAGGATTCCTTTCACTTTTTTTTTTTTTTTGATGATTCAGGGAAAGCACCCATGAAATTTAGATTTGGGGAAGGGCATAGGGGAACATAGTATAATTGCAGCCTACTTTTACTCACCAGTACTTCAAGAGTAGCATTCTATCCCATTTTTACTAAACCATTATATGTTGAAATAAGATTCATTTCAGATGTCATTTTGCAAAATTCCTGTTAAGATTTAAGCACTGGAAAAAAAAATTTTTAAACTAGTACAATTACTTTCTTTTCAGCTACAGATTTTCTTGACATGACTAGCCACAACTGTCTAATATTTTTTATATTTTAATAAACACTGTATAAGAGGAAACACAAATTTTCTCCAATGAATGCCTATTAACACACATATAATAACTAATTTCCTTGACAGGCTTAACAATGGATAATGTATTACTATTTAGCAACCAATTCTAGTAGACAGATTCGAAAAACAAATAAGCTGCTGTCTAGTTCTATTTCAATATATATACTCATTGCTAATTTAAATGTAGACAAAATCTTAGTCATCTCTATAAGTCAAGCTTTATCTTGCAGGCAAATGTAGTCAGATATGTAATTTGCTTGTCAGCTATTGCCATGTGTTCAGAAATGGAGTTATTTTTAACATTTTAAAACAAACTTAGATTCTTAACCCAATTAATATTATGTCTGAACCTAAAATTACCAAATTATGTTCGCCTCCATACCCATTCTGTGCACATACATACACAAACACACTCATAGATAATTTATATCTACTAAAGCATTTGTTTTTCATTTTGCTGTATATAGATAATTTCACAAAAAGTAAAGTAAAATCTTGAGAGTTTTAGGAAAGGCAGAGCCATCTACTGCCTTCACCTGCCATACACAAACATTAATTCAACTATGGTTTTGAGAATATAAACATTAGAAAAGCTGATATAATATAAAAAGTTTACAGCATGTCAACCACTGTGAACAAGACATTTAGCTCATTTTTATTTTATTTTATTTATTTTTTATTTTTTGAGACGGAGTCTTGCTCTGTCACCCAGGCTGGAGTGCAGTGGCGTGATCACTGCAAGCTCTGCCTCCCGGGTTCACGCCATTCTCCTGCCTCAGCCTCCAGAGTAGCTGGGACTACAGGCGCCTGCCACCACGCCTGGCTAAGTTTTTGTATTTTTTAGTAGAGACAGGGTTTCACCGTGTTAGCCAGGATGGTCTTGATTTCCTGACCTCGTGATCTGCCCTCCTCAGCCTCCCAAAGTGCTGGGATTATAGGCGTGAGCCACCGTGCCCGGCCGATCATTTTTAAACAGTTACTTATCCCCCCAGTCATGTGAACAATGCAGCTTCTGAATTAACCACCTAGTATTTTCGGAAAACCAGAAGGAGAACATCAGCCATCTTTTTATCTCCCTGTGGTAGGCAGGAAGAATAACGCTCCCCCTTAAAAAAAAAAATCTATGCCCAAATCAAGAAAACCTGTGAATATGTTGTCTTAATTGGCAAAAAGAAACTTTGAAGACATAATTAAAGTTAAGGAATTTGAGATGGGAAGTTATTCTTAATTATTCAAATGGGCCCAATAAAATCACATGAGTTCTTAACAGTGGAAGAGGAGAGTAGAATTGTTGATGGGGTCAGAGAGACTGGGTGATGGAAGAAGAGGTAGAGGTGATTTGAAACATGTGGAAGACTCCACTCACTGTTTCTGTCTTTGAAGATGAAGAAAGGAGGCAGTCTTAGTCTGTTCAGGCTGCTATAACAAAATACCATAAACTGAATTACTATAAACAATATAAATTTATCACAGTTCTGGAGGCTAGGAAGTCCAAGATCAAAGTCCTAGCAAATTCGGTGTCTGGACTCACTGTCTGGCTCATAGATGGCACTTTGCTGAAGTGTCCTCACATGTCAGAAGGGGCAAGGAGCTTCTTTGGGCCTCTTTTATAAGGGCACTAATCTCATTCATGATGCCTCTGCCCTTATGATCTAATCAGTTACCTCACAAGGGCCCTACCTCCTAACACCATCACCTTGAAGGTTAGGATTTCAATATGTAAATTTTGGGGAGACATAAACATTCAGACCATGGTATGGGCTATGTGCCAAGGAATGTGGACAGCTTCTAGAAGCTAAGAATGACCCTCAGCTGAAAACCACCAAGGGAAAGGAGACCTCTCTTCTAAAACTGCCTGGAACTGAATTCTGCCAACAACCTGAATGAACAAGAAAATAGATTTTCCCTTAGTGACACCAGGAAGAAATGCAGCCCTGATGACACCTAGATTTTAGCATAGTGCAACCAATGTCAGACTTTTAACCTACAGAGCTGAAAGATACATTTGTGTTGTTTTCAGTCTCTAAGTTTGTGGCAGCAATAGAAAATGAATACACTCTTCTTACAAATTTTGTCTGCATATTTTTATTGGAGTGGGTTTATTTTAAAACAAGGTAGGACTTGTGAGTTTAAACTAAAGATTCTCAGAACATTCTGGAATGATATTTATTTTTATGAAATAACTTATAGTTCAAACACATGAAATTGATTTTAGCTTGCATTCTAAGTCACCTGAGATTTGAAAGATGTTCCATGTCTTAGTCTTATTTATTGGGGCAACTTTGCAATTCCAAAAATTATATATACAAAATGAACTCCTCTTGTTTCTATGTCACTTTAACTAGAGACTCTATGTGCAAGACAAAATACCAATCCTTCAGATTTATTTATTTATTTATTTATTTTTAGACGGAGTCTCGTTACATCGCCAGGCTGGAGTGCAGTGGCATGATCTCTGCTCACTGCAATCTCTGCCTCCCGGGTTCAAGTGATCCTCCTGCCTCAGCTTCCCAAGTAGCTGGGATTACAGGCATGGGTCACCACGCCCAGCTAATTTTTGTATTTTTAGTAGAGACGGGATTTCACCATGTTGGCCAGGATGGTCTCGATCTCCTGACCTCATGATCTGCCTGCCTCGGCCTCCCAAAGTGCTGGGATTACAGGCATGAGCCACTGTGCCCGGCCCATATTTATTTTTGTACTCAAGCTTTCCCCTTACAAACTTTACCCAAATTACAGTGATAATGCCAGTTACTTTTTCATAAGAAACAGGGCATCTGCAACATTGATTATCAAGTGGTTCTGAAATTCCCACTGCCCACACTTTGTTCTCACAAGACTTTGAGTATCATAAACTAACTATAATATTCATTCATCATGAAGAAAACATTTACTTTTTACCCTTAAAAAATCACAACCTACCAGCCGGGCACAGTGGCTCATGCCTGCAATCCTAGCACTTTGAGAGGCCAAGGTGGGCAGATCATCTGAGGTCTGGAGTTCAAGACCAGCCTGGCCAACGTGGCGAAACCCCATCTCTACTAAAAATACAAAAATTAGCCGGGCATAGTGGTGCATGCCTGTAATCCTAGCTACCTGGGAGGCTGAGGCAGGAGAATTGCTGGGACCCAGGAGGCAGAGGCTGCAGTTAGCCGAGATCGTGCCACTGCACTCCAGCCTGGGTGACAGAGCAAGACTGTCTCAAAAAAAAAAAAAAAAAAAAACCACAAGCTACCAGTTTCTGCCACAATGACTCAGTGTGCAAAGTAATATGATTCATGGGAAGTCTAAATCTCTTTCTTTGTAGACTACATATATATATATATATGTATGTATGTATATATATATATATATACACACACATATTTACATATATACGTATATACATATATGCATATATATACACACACATACATATAAAGGTTGAGCTCAAAAAATAAAAAAAAATGCCAGTTAGCCATTGTATGTGCTTTACTTGATTGAGAACTTTTTCTAACTGAGAATGAGCTTTTTCCAACTTAAACCTATTTGTAGGTTTGTGCCAAGTGAAAACAATGAGTATGAGCATAATTTTTTATTTGAATTTTCCTATTACCTTTTAACTCACTTATACTGTTTATATTATACGAATTTTTTATCTGACCTCCTCATTTTGTTGGTAGTTGTATTCATTTGCCTTTCCATCTGTCCCCAAAATCACCGAACTCATTGAATGACAAAGAAAATGTTCTCAGTAGAAATGCTTGTTGACTCCTTGTGCTCAAAGAGCTGGAATTTAAGGAAAATAGACCTTGAGTTAAAAGACAACATTTCACGATGATTAAAAATGATAGAGACAGGTGTCAAACAAACTTTAAATACATATGCAATTAATTTGAGGTGCAGTTAGTAGGGAACACTGGTTAAGAAATCTAAGTTGGCAGGCCATCACTCTAAGCAGGGGAAATAACAAAAGAGGTTACTTGGGGAGATTCAGGAGACAACCCAGCCCTTTGTTGAGAACTCTCAGGGAATACAGTTGAGTATGTATGGAGGGCAACAAGATGGAAAATTATTCACAAGATATCTGAAAAACAAAATTGGTGTTTCTGAACAGGAGAAGAATGAGAGCAAAGAGAACTAACATTTATTCAGCAATTACTATAAGCCAGGCACTGTGGTATTTGTATATGTTATCTGTTTAAATCCTACCATCAGTCCAGAAAATAATATTATCTCTATTTTTAGAAAAACAAACCAAGATTCATAGAAATTGAAGTCATCTGAGCAGTTGATAGGATTTAAACCTAGAACTGCCTGATCTCAGTGCATCTGCACTTGTTCTATAATATTGAGAGATTAAATTCTCCTTCAACACTTTTGAGCTATAATTCTGCAGAATATCAATAAAGATATTTGAACTTGTCCATATGAAATCATTCAACACTGAAGTTCTTAATTCCTTTTTAACAGTCCTTTTTAAAATCAGTTAACAAATTCTTAATTGTTTCTCAACTTCATGCCATCTCTATATGTGAGTATTATTATTTGACTACTTTTAGGTCACATGGAATCTACACATGGAAGGACATAGGCATTGCATGCAGGTATCCGGAATCATTGATATTGGTCTTAAAATTTGGAAGTTTCCACTTTTGCTAAGGTATGTTTTCTTTAATGGTGGAGGTTTACTAATTGGGTGTACCTCCAGATCTAATTCTTTCATCTAATCCTCATATGATAGGAAGTAATGAGATCAATATCATTAGGGATTTTCAAATTTGAATTGGAACATACTACAATGTTTATATTAGAGGCTGGACAAAATTATCATTAAGATTCTAAGGTTCTGCTTATCATTACCATGAATGGGTTTTAAACTGCTAACTAGTTAAAGAACTGTAAATGAAAAAAGAAAAACAACTTTGATCACTCCTAGCTATCAAATTACCATATTTAAAAATGTCTAAAAGTCATTACTGTTGAAACTATGATTGTTTAGAATTTAGACAGTTGTATACACTCAAGCAGGGAGGATAAAAAGGGTCGCTATTCTAGAAATCGTTAGCCTATACTTTAAAAAAATTGTAGCCATTGATACTGTGATAAATTTTACCTGAAATTTGTTCATTTGTTTAAGTATAGACAACTTAATGTCTATATGTTAAGTAATGTAGTAATGTCAGTGTTAAGTAATGTCTATACTTACAGAAATGAACAGATTTTAGGAAAAAATTTATCAATTATATTGATTATAGCTTAACTTGTATTAATTTTTTAAGATGCAGACACAGTGGCCAAAATAAAGAAAAGGTCGATACATTTTATCCACAAAATGGGAATAAAATTACTTTTTTTTTTTTTTTTTTTTAAGATGGAGTCTCGCTCTGTCATCCAGGCTGGAGTGCAGTGGTGCAATCTCCACTCACTGCAAACTCCACCTCCTGGGTTCAGGTGATTCGCCTGCCTCAGCCTCCAGAGTAGCTGAGATTACAGGCGTGCACCACCACAACCGACTTAATTTTTGTAATTTTTAGTAGAGATGGGTTTTCACCATGTTGCCCAGGCTGGTCTCGAACTCCTGGCCTCAAGTGATTCACCTGACTTGGCCTCCCAAAGCGCTGGGATTAAAGGCATGAGCCACAGTGCCTGGCCAATAACATCACATTTAAATCCAAAAATGTTTCTATTCTTTAGCATGATTGCAATATAATATTAGATAAAATACATAATGAAGTTAATAAAATCTCTAAGAGAAATGACTGAGAAGAAATTCTTAAAAGTGTTAACAATAATTAACTCAGAAATCATGGGTTATGAGTGATTTTTAACTTTTGATTATAACTTTGGATTTCTCTATGATAATCAGATATTGCTTTTACCAAAGCAAAAAGTTTATTAATTGCCAATTGTACAAGCCAATTTGCCTGTATATTTTATAGACGAAGAGGATTTGTTTGTTTTCCTTATTCTGCATTACATTACCATGAGTTCTTTTAGAATTTTTAATTTACCACTTGTGTTTCCCACTGATAAAATAATTCCAGTTGAGTTTGAGTGTATTCATTCCTTTCCAATCTTGGTTTTGAGGTAATATGATTTTTATTTACATACCATTTAATATCATTATTACCAATGTGTCATTTACATGAACTAATTTACTTAATTTTAAGTGTAAATGTCAATGAATTTTGTTAGATTGTATATCATTTTATTTGTGCTTGCTATTTTAATGCTCTAAGTTTAAAGTTAGAGTGTGAATAACATCCTCCCCCACCTTCACGCTTACAATACTGAAGCCCATTAAAACCCAGATTAGGAGGATTTCCTGCTTCCTCCTCTCTTCTACTTTCCTTCTAACTCCATGAAATATTTAAGAATCCCCCTGAGGATCCTACAATTGTTAGGAATGCAGTACTTTTTGTTTCCTCAGTCATCCCTGGGGCTCTAAATTGAGCAACTCAATCTTTACTTTGAAGCCGAAGACTTTCAATTGCCACCAAAATTTGCTTTGAAAGTCACCAGTGTTGGATAACAACCTGAAAACTTGGGAGCCTAGTGTGAAGCTAAGGGGCATAGGTAGCCAGCAATATTTCTTCAGAGGTAGTATAGCTACATTACATTTAATAAAAACAGATCTTCAACATTCAATTATTTTTAGGTTCTGTGATGTTAGTTTCCCATTTAAATTGTATCCTCATAACCAACCACCAGCCTCCAATCCTCACAAAACCTTTCCTGATGGTCAATCATGGAGCGGGGGCAGGGGGGAGGGATATAAAATAAAAATATAAATAAACAGGGTCAGGCTGGTAAGAGAAACCAGAAACTGAGAAGACAAAGTTAGAAACCAGTAATCAACATGAAAATGTAAGGTTCTAGGGGATTTTAAAATCTTCGGGAAAGTTTTGGGTTACACAGACTATGGAATAAAAACTGAAGAAAATTTATCCAGTTAGCAAAAGCTAAGGAGATTTGAAAAATGTGTTCTTTAGCACCTCAACAATTTCTGAAAAGGCCTGGAGTGAAGGTAATGTAAGTATTTTGCTGAGACTTTCAAAAACAAAACCAGGGAAATGGAAAGTATAACATAAAATAATATTGAGGAAAAATAACAACAAATTATTAGAAACTTTAGCAAGAAATATAGTTTGGATAGCAAAATCTTCAAAAGGAATTGTGTTCAACACAGCAGTACAAAGTCAGAGGGATCCTGAATACATAAGGTCAATCAGGAGGAAAAAGAGGGGTGTGGGTTAAGGCCAATAAAATAGAATTGTTTTTGAAGAGAAAGCCTCAAAGAAATTTTATTTACAGAGATTTTTATTACAACAATATATTTAATGTAATATCATCGAGAGTCTCCTAAACTGTGTTTTGAGACCTTAAACCTCTTTGAGCATTGCACTGTAATCTATGCTACTTTTCAAGAATATTACCACTGTCACCATTGATTGAATATTAAACATTTCCTGTGTTTTTCTCTCTGTATATTTCTCCCCACTCTTCCTGCTCTTTACTTCTGTCTTAACTTCTTAAAACTATAGTTAAGGGCCCACAAACTCAAATGCTGTCAGGGATGAAGCAGGCAAAGGCAAAATGGATGTATCACAAAAGTAGGTGATAGAGACTGTGAAAAGATAGTGTGTCTGGCTTTTTTTCTCTCTCTCTCTGTCAAACACACACACACACACACACACACACACACACACACACACACACACACACACACACTTCTATAGTCTGAATCCATGGAGCACTGGTTTGTAACTCCAGGTGTAAATATAGTGGCCTCTGGAGTAAGACAAATAGGAAACCCACTTTCTACATTTGTAAGAAATGTTGACTTGGGCAAGTTATCTCACTTCTATAAGTCTACATTCCTCTTTTGTAAACTGGGAATAATAATAATGTTTGCCGCAGAAGATTGTTATGAGATTTAAGGGCTTTAGTGCAGGTGAAGGCACCAATATAGTACCTGAGAGAGATTAGGTACTAAATAAATGAATGTGGTCCCTTGTCGCTATTGCTATTTTTTTTGTTATTATCAGTGACCTCATTTGCCAATAAAAGTCTACTTAGAGATGTACATTAGTATGTTCATTAACTGTGGATGGCAAATAATTTATATTTCCTGGAAAAGAATGTCTGGGACAATAAAAGGAAAGCACCAATGTCTCTCGCTCTCTCTCTTTTTTTTTCTTTGTCTGTCTGTCTGTCTGTCTCTGTCTCTCTCTGTCTCACTTTTCCACATTTCTACGAAGGTGAGATTTTTTGTTCATCATGAGAACCGTGAGGTTTTAGAATATAAAATCTGTTATGAAACTGAAAAAAAACCAGGGTAAGGACAACACCTTAAAATCAGGAAATCTACCCCAGAGGTTTAAGTTGCTGACCTAAAGTCAGTTCATAGAAGACCTGGGACTAAGAGAAACAAACAAGTAAACAAACAAATAAAACAGGAAACTCCAATCTCAGGAGTAAACTTCAGTAACCACTCAGACAGATGACAAGATAACATTTACTTGAAATTCAAAGTCACCTATGGTTTTGAAGGGATATTTGTATCTACAAGTACAGCTGTACCCTCTAGGTGCCTTACTTTCTTGAAATAAAAAAAAAAAGATCTCATCACCATAACTAAAGCTACCCAGAATAGGAAATCCTAATATAAAATTCAACTTTCCGACACTATACTATAACAATATATAGAAAACATGTATATAATATATATAACAACAACAATATAATATATATATATTTTAAATATTTTAATCTCATTTTTCAAGATGGGGATTACTATAGCACTTTTTGTTAAGAAAATATTGAGAACACATTTCCATCTACAGTCTTACTCCACTAATAGTCTACTAAGTTATTTGAACCAGATTAGTTTTATAAACATATTTTAAACATTTTTAATATTTAAATATATTTAATTAATTATATTTGTTCATAAGAATTCCAAAAGTATAAATAATTTGATATTTTAACACAATTTATTTTCTTCTTTCATTTCATGTTCCTAGTATGAATTCTTATGAAAGAAATTGACCATTCATGCTATTTTCACTTGATTCACTTAGCAAGGGAGAAGTTACAAATATGTTGTCCAAAAGATGTTTGTATGGAAACAGTTTCTCCCACTTCAGTCCCCAGATTAACAGGGAGGATTAGTGTTATTGATATTAATATTTATAAATACCATTTAGATGTTCCTCCCTCTTTTTACTCTTCTTTCAGTTTTACATAGGGGATATGGGCTATGAAGTGGGCGTGTCCCATATCTGACCCTGAAGGCTTGAGAGAGATAGTATCCATTGAATGAAGAAAATGGCCTGATGAAAATATGTTGTACAAATAAGCACATTTTAAAAAGTATTTATTTAAACTGTATATTGTATTGGTATATAGTATGTTTTATACCGACAATTATCTACTGAAAATGAAACCCTAGAATGTAAACATGATTTTGGCCTGTGAAATTCCCAGAAAGAAACTTTGGAATAGTATTTCAGAAAATCCTCTTATCAAATACTTCTGTAGATGACAAAAGTAACTTGGAGGGATCATCTACTTTAGTAAATTGTTAGAAGGGTTTTTTAAATTAATGTTAGTTGCTTGGTAGTGGCAGTGAATCAGGTGAACACGATTACAATTTTCCTTATATTTTAAACTGAAAATATTGAGTGGGAAAAACAAAAATATGAGTCATTGAGGTAAATGCACAAACCAGTGCTCATGCATGTACACACATACACACATACACAGCTAAATTTTTAAAAGTCTTTTCACATCTTAATATCAGGAAACAAGATAAATATATAAGGGGATATCAACAAATTAATAATATAGAATCTTAATATAATGACATCTATCTAAAAGTTTTCAAGACAAAATAATTTCTATTTAAATAGTGAATGTAGTATTTACCTTTTGTCTTTAACCAGTCCTTTCTTTATAATAAATAGAACAAACACTGTGTCTTCACTGCATATTCAAGGTAGTCTTACTGCTATAAAAAAGAAAGTCAATAACTTAGCAAAATAATAATTAACTGTTCTTTGAAACAACAGCCTAATGTGTTTATTTATGATCAACTGGCCGAGTTATCCAGTACTGAAAGCCCATCTGAGAGACACAGAAGGGTGAGAGGGGTGTAAGGGATGATAAATTATTTAATGGGGGCAATGTATACTATTTTAATGATGGTTAAACTAAATGCCTAGACTTTACCACTACACAATATATCCATGTATCAAAACTGCATTTGTAAGCCCTTAATTTATAATTAAAAAAAAAGTGTATCTTGGGGAATACACATAGCTTCTCTTAATTGTCTTGGTCTGGGAATGACACATGGCATTTCTTTTTTTCTTTTTTGGTAATAGTTAAACCCATGGGCCTACCTAGTTTCAAGAAGCTGGTAATTATAGCTTAACTGTATGCCCAGGGAGACCAAGAAAACCAGGTACTGATTAACATTAGCAGTCTCTGTCATACCCACAAAGAAAATAATGAAGTGTTTCAGTTCATTTTTTTCTGGCTTTGCCATTTAATGCTCATTAAAGGTGTCAATATGTTTCATATGAAGGTAAATGTAACAAAGAAAACAAAACATTACCAAGAAAAATAATAATTATCAAACATAACAATATTTCCCCTATAATTATAATACTTTCAAGATATGTAGTTCAGCCTTTGAAATTATGTAATTCTACTTGGATGGTAGTCATGAGCCTTGGCAGATTAGACACTTGGGCATTTGAGACTGAACTAAATAGTTGGTCTTTACCTCAGTTCCAAAAAGTCAAAACGACATGTGAAACAATGTTTGAGAATGTTAACTCTTTATTCTAACAGATTCATTACTCTAAGCTTGAGCTACCCCCCATGTATTAGGCCGCACATAGCATCTATTTATCCAGCTTCATTCAACTCATATTATTTGACACAAAGTATCACAAGAATGTTTTTTTCATAATTATATAGGACTTTCCCACTCTCCTGAAATACTTTTCTCTTCCTTTGTAGCAACATTATCTTCCAAGGAGGCCTTCTGAACATGTTTAATGGCCCCAAAGACACTCTTTCAGATCAGGACTGTATATGAATGAATGCTATAGTGTTATCAAACCATTAACCTCTGATCTAATATGATTATCTGTACTTGGGTTAGACAGGTGACATCTCCACCCCATCATTTACTTTGCATCAGAGATTGAATAAACATCTGGAACTCTGCCCAAATACCAATGCACATGATGATCAATTAGTAGTACCTTTTTTTTTTTTTGCACTGTATGCGTGAACTACAAATGCCTCACACTGTTCCCATTACATCTTTTCATCTGCATATTGACCAGCGTAATTAATAAAGGTCTATTGGAGACTTTTTGTTTAGGATCCAGCTTTGGGAGTAAAACTAATAATTCAAGATTTTTTAATGCATAGAAAATTGTCATTTATTACAATTGTCCCTCAATTTTTCCCACGAACTGAGAAAATACACTCAACGTTTTCTGCCATCTTGGACCACATTAATCACAATGTCTTACCCAATCCTGAAAATCCAGTTTTAATGCCTGGTCCTCAGAACTATGATGTAAATGTTTTAGGTTATAAGAAAATGAAAAATTTGTCTAGCCCATTCAATAAGTACAGTAGTACCTAGTGCAGCATTATCTTGATTCACACTAAAGTCTAGTAGACTCAAAATGGTTAACTCAGTATTGACAGAAGTGCTGAATATTTCTATTAAGAAGGTCTTCTCTGACTCCTTCCGACTACTGTGGGTTTATCATTGAGCTATCTTATATTTTTTCTCCAGATAAAGTAGAATCTGATTCATAGCAATATTGCATGGTATTGATGTGATCTATTAACAGTTAAAACTGGAAACAGTTCGCCTTGACAATATCCTTTGTTCAGTGGCACTCCACTTTAAAACACAAACTTCAGTTTGCAAATAAACTACAATATCTCTCTTTCAGACATACTTTCTGTGCAAAATTCCATAATCTTTTCACATAAATCCTCATGGTAAAGAGCAGCCCAACATCCTCAAGGATCTCATCAATATACAGGGAAAAAAAAAAGATAGTAGCATCAAGTCTACAAACACTCTCAAACACAGCCTTTGCTTCAAGGATTCCAAAAAGTATTAAAGAAAATGTTTGCCTCTATTTCCCTTAATTTTGAGTTCATTTTAGATCTTACTACCAGGCTGACTAAGCTCAGATCATAGAGGTTGGCAAGGTAGAAGTTATGTTTGACAAAATGTTTTAATGTCTACTGAAGCAGACAAATTAAATAAACAAGTAATTGTATATGCTAGTAAGTGAAAAGAAGGAAGTACACCTTATGCTTTAATGGAGAGTACATTTATGTGCAGAAAAATTTAAAGAAGGTGGTCAAGATAGACCTGTCTGAAGAGGTCATTGTGATCTGATATGTTAAGAATAATATGAGCAATTTATGCACAGTTTAGGCAAATAGTAATTCAAGCAGAGGGAATAGTAAGTATAAAAAGCTGGAAATGGAAATGGGCTTGCTGTGTTGAAAGAATAAACTTGAGTGATATACTTCAAGCCTACTGAGCCATAGGAGAATAGTGGAAGATGTGTTTGGAGATGGAGGCTGAACCAGCTAATACAGATAAATTATGAAATATATTGCATTTCATTTTGAATTAAATGAGAAACTACCAAATGTTTTATTAAAAGAATGTCATAACAGATATTTGTTTCAAGATATTACTGTATTTGCTCCGTGAAGAATTAATCAGATAAGAGCAAGTGTAGAACCTTGGATGTCATTTCAATACTCTGTTAGATAAAGGTTTCCAGAACATGTAAGTTTGCAGTGGAGATGGAGAAAAGTGAATGGATGTTAAATATATTTTGGAGTTAAAACTCATGGGACTTGCTGAGGAATTGAATATGAGATGTAAAGAGTAAGGGAAGAGGATGAATGAAGACTAATACCTAGTGTTTTTGTTTTGTTTCATGCGTTGGGTTATATTTTGGTAAAGTTGATTATGCTTGTGGAAAATAAGAAAAACTTGGGGGGAGAGTGTGTGTTGAAAGCTCTGCTTTTGATATTCTTTGACATGTATAGTAAGCATCCACACTGAAGCATTCAGTAGGCCATTTGATGTATAAGTCTGAAACTCAAGAGTGTGGTATATAAGGGATACAAAAAAATCTCAAGTCATAAGAATATAGATGGTATTTAAAACATGGATATTAAATGTGATCACCTAGGCTGAGAGAGAACATAAAGAGGAGGGATGAGAGAATACCTGTGGAACTATTTTAATACTTAGTGTTTGGATAGAAGAAGCCAAAAATATATAGAACATCATGACCAGTGATTTACAAGTAAATGTGGTGGCAAAAATGCCAAAAAAGAATATTCAAAAAATAGAGGGTGAATTTTGGCAAAGGTAGCTGAGCAGTGGAATATCGTAAAAACAGAGAATAATCCATTAGATTTTGGCAACAAGGAGGATGTTGACTTTGTACAGAACAGCTTATGTAGAATGGTGATATTATGTGTTATGCTAGAGTGGATTGACTGAAGGATGGCTTGAATATAAAAAAAACCAGTTGGATTAATGGCTTGTCTAAAATCAAAGGAAAATGTACAATTAAATTATTATTAACTATAGGCACCCTGTTGTGTAACCACCCAACAGGTTCTCCTAGTCCAGTGCTCAGAAATGATTTATCAAGACAGGAGAACTGCAACAGAGAAAGAGTTTACTTCATGCAGAGCCGGCTGAATGGGAGAGTGGAGTTTTATTATTGCTCAAATCAGTCTCTTTGATAATTCAGAGACTGTTTTGTGTGTGTGTGTGTGTGTGTGTGTGTGTGTGTATGTGTGTTTTTAGGATAATTTGGTGGGTAGGGGATTAGGGAGTGGGGAGTGTTGATTGACTGGGTCAGAGATAAAATCATGGGAAGTCGAAGCTGTCCTCTTGTGCTGAGTCAGTTCCTGGGTGGAGGCCACAAGACCAGATGAGAGTGGTACGTCCTGATTCATCAGTTGCAGAATCTGAAAAATATCTCATGCACCAATTTTAGGTTTTACAACAGTGATGTCATCCCTGGGAGCAATTGGGGTGGTTTCAAATCTTGTGGCCTCTAGCTGCATGACTCCTAAACCATAATTTCTAATCTGGTGGCTAATTTGTTAGTTCTACAAAGGGAGTCTGGTCCGCAGGCAAGAAAGGGGTTTGTTCTGGAAACAGCTGTTATCGTCTTTGTTTTAAAGTTAAACTATAAACTATGTTCCTTCCAAAGTTAGTTCAGCCCACACCCAGGAATGAACAAGGACAGTTTCGAGGTTAAAAGCAAGATGGATTCAGTTAGGTCAGATCTCTTTCACTGTCATAATTTTCTCAGTTATGATTTTTGCAAATGTAGTTTCAGTTGTGCTATCAAATGCTAGGTCTTATTCATTCTTTCTATTTTTTTGTACCCATTAACCATCCCCACCTCCCCTCCACACCCACCCACTATCCTTCCTAGCTTCTGGTAACCATCCTTCTGCTCTGTCTCCATGAGTTCAGTTGCTTGGACAAATGGATATCAGAGGATGTAGGAAATGACATTGATCTATTAATAAAAACAATAAAAAACTTGAAAATAACACAAAAAGATAGGCATGTGTCCTTTTAATAACATACTGAAGCATCATCTAAAAGGACACCCCAGGTATTATTTAATTCTCTAAGGTATGTACCTTTATTAACATACTATTGTTTGTGCATACACCTATGAAGTTAAATGTTAATTTGTATTTTTTATCTGATAAAGATGCAAATGATTTCTGTCTGGTAGAACAAAGCAATACGATTTTATTGTCCTATAGGGCATTAACTAGTTCTGAATCTAATATAGCAATTTCATTCCAAAAGTCTTTCTTCAGTTTTAATAAATACTCCTCAGCTCTTCAAATGTTCTTTGAATCAGCCTTATTATTCTGCTGATTAACTCTATAATAAGTTCAATAAATTTGACATATATTTATTTATTCTATATTTTTATGATATATTAGTTTGTTAGGGCTGCTATAACAAAATAGCACAGGCTGGGGGTCTCAAACAACAGAAATTTACTTTCTCATGATTCTGGAGGGTAGAGGGCCAAGATCAAGGTATCTGTAAGTTTGATTTCTCCTGGGAACTTTCTCCTTGACTGGTTGCCCTGTCACTGTGTTCTCATATGGTCTTTTCTGTGTGTATGCACATTCCTGGTCTCTGTGTGTATCTGAATTTCCTCTTCTGATAAGAACATCAGATTGGTTTAAGGCCCTCACTAATAGCCTTATTTTAACTTAATCATCTCTTTAAGGCTCTATTGTCAAATGCAATCATATTCTGAGTTACCAGGGGGGTTAGGGCTTCAAAATGTAAATTTTGGGGGAACACAATTTAGTTCATAACATGTGAAAATCATGTTTGTTACTTTTTTTTCGAATTATGCCTTGGCAGTTTTAGAGGTTACACAAATAAATATTTGGCCTATAAGGCTCTATTGTCAAATGCAATCATATTCTGAGTTACTGGGGTGTTAGGGCTTCAAAATGTGAATTATGCGGGAACACAATTTAGTTCATAACATGTGAGAATCATGTTTTTTTACCTTTTTTTTCAAATTTATGCCTTGGTAGTTTTAGAGGTTACACAAATAAATATTTGGCATGTTGATTCCCCATTCTCTATTTTAAAAAATACTCAGGCCAGGCGTGGAGGCTCACACCTGTAATCCCAGAACTTTGGGAGGCCGAGTTGGGCAGATCACTTGAGGTCAGGAGTTAGAGACCATCCTGGCCAACATGGTGAAACCTCGTCTCTCCTAAAAATGCAAAAATTAGCTGGGCATGGTGGCGGGTGCCTGTAGTTCCAGCTACTCAGGAGGCTGAGGCAAGAGAATCGTTTGAACCTGGGAGGCAGAGGTTGCAGTGAGCTGAGATTGTGCCACTGCACTCCAGCCTGGTGACAGAGCAAGACTCCATCTCAAAAAAAAAAAAAAAATACTTAAACCAACTCTTTCAAACTTCATATTTCCCATATCTCTCAGATATTTGCAAAATGAAACTTGATGTTTGATAGAGGTTGAGTTTTCTGGGAAGTAAATGATGAGCCGGAATTACGAGGGCAAATGTTTATTGTACAGTAACAGATGGGGAAAGAAAAGGGAGATAAGGCAGATTTAGACATGCGGAGTTGTTAGGACATGATTTGTACTTGACAAAACTTCTGAACATCAACTGGGAACTCTGGAATAAAGATTACTCAATAAAAATATCCTTCCTTGGAAGTTGCCTATGCCCTTGTACCACCACCATGCTCAGTCATTGGCTGATTGCTTCAGGAGAGCATGACTTTGGCTCAAAAGTTGATAGGGATCCTGTTGAAGCTAACAGTTGGAGGCTGTCAACTAACCACAGCCCTCAGAATTGAACAGCAAGTTCTTTCTTGAAGAGGTCTATGAGTGATGTATCCCTAGGTCTGCCACAAAGTTTAAATCACAAGAAAAAATATATATATGAAAAGGGAAATAAATACAAAACCATTTAAAATATTTTAGTAACTGTAATAATTTATAACATTTAGTTAATATGTGCCACAGACTATTTAACAGTTCATAATATTATCCTCTTTTTCCCCCATTTTCCTCAATCCAAAGAGGAGAAAATTATAAATAAACGAACTGAATCTTTTTACTGTCAATGATTTTAATTGTCATATTTGAGCACTAAGAAATGTTAACAACAAAAATACATTGTTTAGAAAGGAATATCGCATTTTTAGTAGCATATTCTGATTTGAAATCATTTAACTTCGAGAGTAATTTATTTAGAATTATATTCTAGCATAAAAATAGCACAAAATTTTAAATAGAAACTAATACATGTCATTTAATAATCCCTCCAAACAAAATTTATTGAGAGATGTGCATGCTTACAGGCATGTATAATTCTAAGTATTGAGCTACAAACATTTATGTATATCTATTAATCATTAGGCTTTTACAGATTTTCAAATAAACTAAAAATATTTTAAAGTTTTAAAGAGAGTGAAACATGTAACACTTCAAAGCCTGAATTTTCATTTTTGACTTTTTTATTTTTAATTGAAATTATTTTATTACTTAAAGCAAATATGCAAGAAATAAATAGGGCAGTTTATTGAAAACATGTATTCATGGGTTAAGTAATTAGATCCATGTTCATGAAACTGAGAACTATCTGATAAAACTGCTTGAATTAACAGTCCACAAACTATACACTGAACTGGATATCATCTATAAAACTGATCATCACCTTAAGCAGTTAAATTGTAAAACTCTGTAAATCTGCTTGGTGTGGTATATGGTTTGGCTCTGTGTCCCCACCCAAATCTCATCTCATATTGTAATCCCCATGTGTCAGAGAAGGGGCCTGGACGGAGATCACTGAATCATGGGGTGGATTTCTCTCTTGCTGTTCTTGTGATAGTGAGTTCTCATGAGAGCTGATGATTGAAAGTGTGGCACTTCCCCCATGCTCACTCTCTTCTCTCTTGCTCTCTCTCTCTCTCTCTTTTTCACCTCCACATAAGACATGCCTTTCTTCCCCTTTGCCTTCTGCCGTGATTGTAAGATTCCTGAGGCCTCCTCAGCCATGCAGAATGGTGAGTCCATTAAACCTCTTTTCTTTATAAATGACCCAGTCTCAGGTAGTTCTTTATAGCTGAGTAAAAATGAATTAATACAGTGTGCCTAAAAATACCTCAAAATTAGATGATTTATGTCTAGATTCCACCTCAATAAACAAATAATGGTAAAATTTGGAAGTATGATTAGGTAATAAAAATGGAAAAAGTAACATATTATTTCTGTAAATATGTACATTTGTGAATAAAACAGTTTGATAGATCAATAGAATGACTGTAGTTAACAATAATTTATTGTACATTTGAAAATAGCTAGAAGATAATAATTCAAATGTTTTTAGTGTAAAGAAAAGATAAATACTTAAGGTATAGATATCCCAATTGCTCTGAATTGTTCTTTTCACATTATATCAATTAAAGTATCACATATACCCCCAAAATATACACATCTATTATATATTTTTATTTAAAGTTACACTCTCCATTGATTAATATTTCCGAAACGGCTTTACCTTGTTTTAAAAACTTAACTCTTCCTTGTGTCAAGTAATTACCTTGGATAATTTCTTTTAAAAGAATTAATAATTGTTAAAGGAAATTATTTTTTAAAAAACTAACTTTATGTGGTACAGAATCTCCCTTTTATTTCCCTCTCTCTCTAAATTGTAGCTGTGGTAAGGCTTGTAAATTAAAAAATGTTACACTCTCTGGTAGCATCTTCAGGATATGTTTTTAATTAGTCTCTAGAGTGAAAATTTCCAGAATATTCAGATGCATCCCCAAATAACACATTTTCAGCAAGACTTTGATCCAGGACTTTTTTTAGCACATTTATTCACTTATACAATTTTCTCAAAAAATTAAGTATATTTTGCAGCCCCTATGATTGAAAACAATATTCTCTCTTAACTCTGCCAGATCCCTAAGCACTTTTAGACAAGAAATATTAAGGCCTCCTTATCTAACATCTATTAATAAATATATCTCAAATTAAAATTTTTCAAGTATGGATTTTTCTATTTGCCCAAAAGTCCCCTCCCCAATACATATAGTTAATTGTTGCAATGATCCCTAGTAACTTATAGTAAAATGGCTGTTTTCCTCAGCACAACATGCATGGGCTCCAAGTCCTTGTCCCTGCCTTTCTGTCCAGGCTTATCTGATAACACTTCTGTCTTATAATTTAAGTGTTAGCAAAAGCAATGGTAACTCCTCTCTTCCAGATAGCCATTTCAACACACTCTTTTTCACTCTTTTCTAAAAGTGTACTGCAGAAAAAAAATTCGATAAAATTGAACACCTCTTCATGATAAAAACACAACAAACTAGGCCTTGAAGTAACATATCTAAAAATAATAAAGGTCATATATGACAAACCCACAGCTAACATCATAACATCATACTGAATGGGGAAAAATTGAAAGTCTTTCCTCTAAGAACTGGAACAAGACAACAATGCCCACTCTCACCAATCCTATTGAACACAGTAGAGGAAATCCTAGCCGCAGCAATCAAGCAAGAGAGAAGAGTAAAACTGGAACATAGGAAGTCACATTTTCCCTCTTTGCTGATGATATGATCTTATATTATAAAACCCTAAAGCCTTCACCAAAAATCTCTTAGATCTAATAAATAAGTAAATTTGGAGGATACAAAGTAAACATACAAAAATAAGTAGCATTTCTATACACCAATAATGAACTACCTGAGAAAGAAATCAGGAAAGCAATCCCATTTACAATAGCTACAAATGGATAAAGAAAATGTGGTATAGAATACTATTCAGCCATAAAAATATTATATCATTTGTAACTATCGATGAAACTACAGGTCATTATTTTAAGTGAAATAAGTCTGACATGGAAAGACAAACATCACACATTCCCACTCATGTGGGAACTAAGAAAATTGATTTCATGGAGGTGGAGAATAGAATGATAGATACTAGAGGCTGGGAAGAGTATATGGATGGGGAGCAGATAAACAGTGATTGGTTAGTGGTTACAAGTATGTTAGATGAAAGGTATAAGTTCTAATGTTTGATAGCAGAGTAAAATGACTGTAGTTAATAACAATGTATTGTACATTTCAAAATGGCTAGAAGAGAAAACTTGAAATGTTTCTAACACAGAGAAATGATAAATGATAAATGCTCAAGGTGGTAAACACCTCAAATACCCTGACTTGAAGAGTTACTACACCACCTATGTATGTAACAAAATAAATTTTCTTAAAAAGAAGAAAAAAAGACAAGTGTTCCACTTTTTCTCCCTGTAGCATTCTATGCATGCCTTTATCATTTTTTCTTCTCATTTTATTGTGATTATCAATACTTGTACAATAGTTTACTTCAATAAGGCATATGTTGTAGACATCTTTGCATCACGTTTCAAGCTCTGGCAATGTGATATTTTTCTTCTAAATTCACAATAATATTTTCAAGAGTTCATGCATGTTTTTTCACATATAGATAGCCATAGCCTAATGTACTGATATTGAGTGCTCAGAATGTACAAAGAGTAAAATCATAGTGAATATATCAAGCTGAGTCACTTTTTCTCTTTTATTTTTTGTATATGACAACTTTCTCCTAATAGAGAGAGAGAGAACTGACTTGAGTAAAAATAAAAATAAAAATTTAGTGCCTTTTCCCCTCATTAACCTCCTGCTGGTGGGTTGGCATTGTGCGTACAATATATTGACTCCCTGTATTTTTCTATTTCTTTTTTTTTTTTTTTTTTTTGAGACAGGGTCTCACACTGTCACCCAGGCTAGAGTGCAGTGGCAGGTTCTCGGCTTACTGCAACCTCCGCCTCCCGGGTTCAAGCGATTCTCCTGCCACAGCCTCCCGAGTAGCTGGGACTACAATTTTTAGTAGAGACAGGGTTTCACAATGTTGGCCAGGATGGTCTTGATCTCTTGACCTCGTGATCCTCTTGCCTCGGCCTCCCAAAGTGTTGGGATTACAGGCGTGAGCCACTGGCACCCAGCCAACTGCCTCTATTTTTCTAATGCTGTGCTTTTTCTATCAGAGCTTTTTAGAATTCCTATTAAATGGCAATTCTATTTACTTCCTGTACTAGCAAACTGATATATATTGTCAGGTGCTGAGCATGGGATAGGTTGTATTTCGAAACACATTACTATTGATTTCTGGCTCCTTTGAAATTTTCCTCCATTGTTCTAAATCTGCCCTGTTAGATTGGTCATGTATTTTCACTGAGACCTTTGTGTTATAACTGAATCCCCATTTAGCTTCCCTCTATTAGGCTTATTTTTCTGTGTTAAAGTTCCTGTTGATTTTGGTAACTTAGAGAAAATACCATGAATCTAGATTCATTTTGGATTTATAAAGTCATTCTATCTGCATCAGAACTGTTTGATTCTATTATTTTTGACTGATAATGAGAGATTAGTGAGAAACATGGAATTAGATAGTTTTGCTATATGAACAACCAACCCAATCTCAATGGCTTAAAAGAATCATTATTAGAGTTTCCTAGAGGTCACCTGGTTTAGGTTAGACTCAGCTGAGGGTCTCGGGTTTAACTCCTTTATGTATCTGTAGGTTGAATGGCAGGCTCTGGGCTGGGAGCCAAGAAGCTTAGCTGCGAAGCTCTGTTCCATGTGCCTTGAATCCATGAATTTTGAGCCATCCTAGATAGTTCTACCTCAACAGGTATAATGGAAGACCGTCAGCTTGGGTCCCCTGAGAGACAAATGATAAGATAGTACTGGATATGTGCAAGACTTATTGAGAGAAATGCCGTTGAAGGATAAAGGGGATTGGGAATCAGATTAATGTGGACACACTTTAGACTCCATTGCACATCTTACGCTTGTGAAAGGGGAGAAAATAGAGTAAGAAGGATCAGCACTGAAGCAGAAGATCAAAGTTGGAGAACTGATATTACTCGATTTAAAGTCTTATATTTTAGAAGTTTTATAGTTTCGCATAATACATTGAGGTCTGTGATCCATTTTGAGTAAATTCTTGTGAAAGGTATAAGGTTTGTGTCTAGATTTAATTTTTTGCATGTCAATATCCATTTGTTCCAGTATAATGTTTGAAAATACTATCCTTTCTCCATTGAATGGCTTTTGCTTCTTTGTCAAAGATCAGTTGACTATATTTATATGGGTCTATTTCAGGGATTTCTATTCTGTTTCACTGATATATTTGTGTATTCTTTTACCAATATCACACTCTTGATTACTGCAAAATTGTCATATATGTGATTTGCAAATTTTTTTATTCCGTTGGTTATCTTTTCATTTTGCTGATTGTTTCCTTTTCTGTGCAGAAGCTTTTAAGTTCGATGTAGTGTCACATGTTCACTTTTGCTTTTGGTGTCATGTCCAAAAACAATTATTGCCAAGACTGATGTCAAGGAGCTTTTCTCCTAAGTTTTATTCTAGGAATTTTATGGTTTTAGCTCTTACATTTAAACCTTTAATCTATTTTGAGTTTTTTTTGTGTGTATGTATGTCATAGGTTAAAGGTCCAATTTCATTATTGTGCATATAGATATCCACCTTTTCCAGCAAAGATTTTTAAAGAGACTGTCTTTAGATAGAACACCAACAGCATGATGCATGGAAGAAAAAATATGTATAATTTGAACATTTTTGAAATTAAAATGTTTTGTTCTGTGAATGTTAAGGGAATGAAAAGACTAGCTATTGACTTGGAGAAAATCCTTTCAAAAGACTTATCTGATTAAGGACTTGTAGCCAGAATATACAAAGAAATCTTAAAATCCAGCTGTAAGAAAACAAATGTTGTAGTTTATTCAAGCTGCTGAACAAAATATTTAGACTGAGTAATTTGTAAGCAAAATAAATTTGTTTCCTATAGTTCTAGAGGCTGGGAAGTTCAAGGTCAAGCCACCAGGAGATTCTCTGTCTGGTGAGGCGCCTCTTCCTCATAGATGATACCTTCTTACTACACCCTCACACAATAGAAGCAACAGACAAGCTTCCTCAGGCATCTTTTATAAGGACACTAATCCCATTCATGAATGCTTCGTCCTCATGACCTAATCACCTCTTAATGGCCACACCCCTTAATAGTATTTATTGTATTGGGGATTAGGTTTCAGCATATGCCTTTTGGGGGAACACAAACATTCAGATTATAGAAACAAACAAACTACAAATCACAAAAGATCAGAATAGACACCTCACCAAAGATGTTAAACTGACTGCAAATGTGCACATGAAAATCTGCTCATCATCATATGTTATTAGGGAAATGCAACTTACAACAATGAGATGACACTACATATCTATTAGAATGGCCAACCTTTTTTTTTTTTTTTAATGATAATACCAAACAAGTAGTGGTGAGGATATGGAGCAGAAACACTCATTCATTGCTGGTGGGAATGCAATATGGTATAGCTATGATGGAGGACAGTTTGGCAGTTTCTTTCAAAGCTAAACATAGTCTTACTATGTAATCCAGCAATTATGTTTCTTAATATTTACCAATGAATTGAAAACTTATGTCACATGAAAATATCCACATGAATGTTTACTGCAGCTTTAGAAATTTATAATTTCTAAAACTTGAAAGCAACCAGATATCCCTTAATAGATTAATGGATAAACAAATTGTGATATATCCATACAATGGAATATTATCCAATGATAAAAAGAAATGAGCTATCAAGTTATAAAAATACATGAGGGGGCTTTAAAGGCTATTGCTACATTAAATATGCCTATCTTAAAAGGCTATACATGGTATGAATTCAAATATATGATATTCTGTAAAAGGTAATACTATACCAAGAGTGTATTAGTCTGTTTTCACACTGCTGATAAAGACATACCCAAGACTGGGCAATTTACAAAAGAAAGAGGTTTAATGGACTTACAATTCCAAGTGGCTGGGGAGGCCTCACAATCATGGTGGAAGGCAAAGAGGAGCAAGTCACTTCTTACGTCAATGGCAGCAGGCAAAGAGAAGTCTTGCGCAGGAAATCTCCCCCTTATAAAACCACCAGATCTCATGCAACTTATTCACTATCATGAGAACAGCACAGGAAAGAACTGCACCCATGATTCAATTACCTCTCACTGGGTCCCTCACACAACACTTGGGAATTCAAGATGAGAATTGGGTGGGGACACAGACAAATTATATAATTCCACCCTAGCCCCTCCTAAATCTCATGTCTTCACATTTCAAAACCAATCATGCCTTCCCAACAGTGCCCCAAAGTCTTAACTAATTTCAGCATGAAGTCAAATGTCCACAGCCCAATGTCTCTTCTGAGACAAGGCAAGTCCCTTCCACCTATGAGCCTGTAAAATCAAAAGCAAGTTAGTTACTTCTTAGATACAATGGAGTTATAGTCACTGGGTAAATACAGCCATAACAATTGTGAGAAATTGGCCAAAACAAAGAGGCTACAGGCCCCATGCAGGTCTGAAATCCAGCAAGGCAGTCAAATCTTAATGTTCCAAAATGATCTTTTACTCCATGTCTCACATCCAGGTCACCTTGATGCAAGAGGTGGGTTCCCGTGGTCTTGAGCAGCTTTGCCCCTGTGGTTTTTCAGGGTACAGCCTTCCTCCAAGCTGCTTTCACAGGTTGCTGTTGAGTGTCTGTGGCTTTTCCAGGTACATAGTGCTAGCTGTCAGTGGATCTACTATTCTGGGGTCTGGAGGATGGTGGCCCTCTTCTTACAGCTCCACTAGGCAGTGCCCCGGTAGGGACTCTGGGTGGGGGCTCTGACTCCACATTTCCCTTCTGCACTGCACTAGCAGAGCTTCTCCATGAGGGCCCCATCCCTGCAGCAAACTTCTGCCTGAGCATCCAGGCATTTCCATACATTCTCTGAAATCTAGGCAGAGGTTCCCAAACACTGATTCTTGACTTCTGTGCACTTGCAGGCTCAACACCACGTGGAAGCTGCCATGGCTTGGGGCTTGCACCACTGAAGCCATGGCCTGAGCTCTACTTTGGCCCCTTTCAGCCACGGCTGGAACGGCTGTGACGCAGGGCACCAAGTCACTAGGCTGCACACGGCAGGGGGACCCTGGGTCCGGTCCATGAAACCATTTTTTTCTCCTAGGCCTCTGAGCCTGTGATGGGAGGGGCTGCCATGAAGACCTCTGACATGTCTTAGAGACATTTTTCCCATTGTCTTTGGGAATAACATTTGGCTCCTTATTACTTATATAAATTTCCACAGCCAGCTTGAATTTCTCCTCAGAAAATGGGATTTTCTTTTCTGTCACATTGTCAGGCTGCACATTTTCCAAACTTTCATGCTCTGCTTCCCTTGTAAAACTGAATGCCTTTAATAGCACCAAAGTCACCCCTTGAACTCTTTGCTGCTTAGAAATTTATTCTGCCAGATACCCTAAATCATCTCTCTCAAGTCCAAAGTTTCACAAATCTCTAAGGCAGGGGCAAAATGCCACCAGTCTCTTGGTTCAAACATAACAAGAGTTACTTTTAATCCAGTTCCCAACAAGTTGCTCGTTCCCATCTGAGACCACCTCAGCCTGGACTTTGTTGTCTGTACAGCTATCGGCATTTTAGGCAAAGCTCTTCAACAAGTCTCTACAAAGTTCCAAACTTTCCCACATTTTCCTGTCTTCTTCTGAGCCCTCCAAACTGTTCCAACCTCTGCTTGTTACCCAGTACCAACATCGCTTTCACATTTTCACATATCGTTTCAACAGCACCCCACTACTGGTACCAATATACTGTATTAGTCCATTTTTCACACTGCTGATAAAGACATATCTGAGACTGGACAATTTACAAAAGAAAGAGATTTAACGGACCTACCGTTCCACATGACTGGGGAAGCAACACAATCATGGCAGAAGGTAAAAGGCACATCTCACATGGCGGCAGACGAGAAGAGAGCTTCTGCAGGGAAACTGTCCCTTATGAAACTATCAGATCTCACAAGACTTATTCACTGTCATGAGAACAGCACGGAAAGACCTGCCTCCATGATTCAGTTACCTCCCACTGGGTCTCTCCCACAAAACATGGGAATTCAAGATGAGATTTGGGTGGGGACACAGCCAAACCTTATCAGAGAGTAAAATAATAAGTGGCTTTCAAGTGTTCAGGGGGACAAAGGGAGGGAGGAATAGGTGAAGCAATGAGATTTTTATAGTGGCCAAACTATTCTGTGTAGTACTGTAATAGTAGGTACAAAACATTATGCATGTGTCAAAACCCATAGAACTTTACAATACTAACAGTGAACCCTTAGATAACCTATGAATTTTAATTAATAACAATGTATCAATATGGGTTTATCAGTTTTAACAAATGCATCACACTATTCAAGATGTTAATAATAGTGGAAAATTTTGGTGGGGAGGCTTTTGGAAATTTTCTTGTACTATCTGCACCTTTTTTGTGTGAACCTAAAACTGCTATAAGAAACTGAAGTTGGTTGTTAATCTAAGAAAATCAAACAATAGTGCCAATACTCATTGACTCATGTTTTAGTGATCTTTGTCTTTCCCTTGACAGGTTTTAGAAAGATATAAATTGCCTTCCTAATTCTGCCTTTTGCCAGTTATATGATCTTGGTCCATTTTCTGAACCTCAGTGTTCCCATTGGTGAAATATGGTTAACAATACCCAACAGATAACATATTGAGGATACCTGCAGGAAGAAGAGTCGCATGAGATCTTCAATACATGTCCCTTCCTTTCACCTTTTTAAAATATTCTCTCCTAGCAATAAATAAATAAATAAATGTGGGGCTTCCCCAGCCATGTGGAACTGTAGGTCCATTAAATCTTTCTTTGGTAAGTTGCCCAGTCTTGGATACTTGCAGGAGGAACAGTTGCATGAGATCTTCAATACATGTCCCTTACTTTCCCCTTTTTCAAATATTCTCTCCTAGTAATAAATGGGAACAACTTGAGACAAACATCCCTTGCATACTTTCTTATTGAACCATGTTTATTTCAATACCCACTCTCCTTTCCTCAATATCACTCAAATTTTTGTATTTTGTTCTTCCTTTTTTTATATCTTCAGGTCTCAGAACACAACTTAGAAAGTACCTAGAGGATTTACAATAAGGTAGAAATAAGTTGTTCAGCATTCTATTAAGGAATTATTTTTGGTGAATTGTTGAGGCGAATTGTTTGGTGAATTGACTGTACTCTAGCCATAGCACCATGAGAGATTGAAAAAATAATTATGAATAAAACATAAGTCCTGCTTTTAAGTAATTCACAGTCAGAGAAGATGCATGAGAGAAGAAACCATACTGATATAGTCATCAACACCTCAGTGTGAATTCATTTTAGATAGTTTTCTCAGACATATTGATGCACGAGATGTGGCCTCAGCATAAGAATGCTGTGAATCCCAGTGGGAGAAGGTATCCCTTAAAGGAAGGTGGGGAATTGGAGAAATTGAAGTTTACTAGCACTAAATAATACTCTACTTACTTTGAAATTATATTCATTAAAAGCAAATACTCTCCCCTTAAAATCCTATGCTTTGAACTAAAAAATTCAGTATGAAAGATTTGTATCGGTGGAAACAAAAAAAAGAAGAATTATTTATGTACATTAAGCTTTAAAGAGATTTTGGATTTTTAATCCTTTTATATTGTTTCTAAGAAACTCATTTTGGTCTTTTTGCACTACAAAATTAATGTTCCTACAGTGTTTGAACTTTTTGTTTCTCCTGCATGTATAGACTTTGAATATAGGTTTCAAAGAAAATTTAATGATCTTGTTTTGTTTCACATTTCCCTAATTAAGGTGTTAATTATGATCAAACTGCATGACATCACAATTTGTGAGGGTAAAATTCACTTTACCCTCACTCTAATTTTTCCTAATTTTATTAATAAATGATGTGTTTTCAGTAATATTTTAATTCTTTTTATTCATGAATATTATTTCCTAGATTAATGATATCTGTAGAACCTGAAATTAAAAAGATATTCTGGAGCAATTAATTTATTTACCTGAATTTTCAATATTAACAGTGTTATTTTCATAATATTTGTATTCCTTCATTTCATAATTTAAGTTTTTCTTGAAACAGTGTATATATTTTTAGGTAGTACCCACAATGCTAAGTATGTATGTCCCAAATTTCCTGAAGCTCTTTTCAGAAAAGTTACAGAGAATATTAATTAGATATGTATATTAGCTCTTTGTCTAGATAATCGGATATAAAATAGATCATTCATATATAATAATATGTTTGCCTTCTAACTCATCCCTACTTTCCTTTTTAAATATAGCATACTTTTTAAATATTATTTTGTATTATTTCAAAGTTAAAGAGACCAAAAAAAAAAAAGCCCCACCATTTCCATGAAATTAAATCTCCCTTCTAGAAAAGATGTATTCAGCATCTACTTGGGATTCTTTGCCTTAAAACTTCTGAAAGATTTCACAAAATTAAAATAACCATGAAAACATAACCAGCAGCATATATTTTCCAATACAATATCTTTCATCATCTTTATGTCTGTTGGATTTTTATTTCTCACTATGTCTCAAACCCTTAGTGTTTTACATAGTAGTTCTGTCTTAAGATATAATGAAACTTATTTTAGTATAGAGACTTTTATTAAGAATAATACAGTGAATTTTATTATCGTGTATTAGACCAGAATCTAGACAAATATTCTTACAGTGGATGTGGATGTTCTTATGAATCTATTACACTAGAGATTAAAATTTCTACAATAACATCAAATACTTCCTAGTGGACACAAACAGGTATGATATACTATGAAGAATAAAACATACAATTTAACTGTAGAATTGAGATTTCCAGCAATGAATATATAAGCAATAAAATATACAAGTGACTTTACCAGCAGTAGTAGCAAATTTTGAATACAGAATAAAGCAACTGTGTTCCAAACGTGTCAGGAGAACATTAGTAGTATCATTATAAATGCCAGATACCCACCCCTGCATCAATTCCACATATTTGAAATTCACTGGCTTGTGTGACCTCAAAGTTTCCAAATGTTGAAGTTGTATCTGGCAAAGTGAATACCATAACACTACTTGCCTTGGCCCTAGGAATAGTCCCTGTTTTAGGATTAAAGCATAATTACTTTATTAATAATGATAATTGATGAAAATGTGAATAACCAGTAGGGGAAATGATATTGGCTTGAATGATTCTGAAGATCAGCAATTGAGCTTGCAATGTGATCTATTTTTTCAAAATGTTTGAGCCAGCTGGTAAGACCTTGTGTCAGAGGGTAACAAAACTCCAGTTGGTGGGCTGACATTTAGGATTACCAATATATATAGTCCATCTGACCTTTTTTTTACACTTCCTTTTGGTGAGACTGATAACTGATATTCAATACAAAGTATTTAAATATAAACATGTCATATTTGTAGCTGCCATGCTCAGAATAGTGGTGCTTTAAAAGTATTCTAGCAGGTCTATTCTGATTCTCTCACTGTTGTTAAACCAGAAAATCTGAGACAGGTCTTAGTTAATTTAGACAGTTTATTTTGCCAGGGTTGAGGACACACCCATAACACAGCCTCAGGAAGTCCTGAGGACATGTGCCCAAGGTGGTCGGAGCACAGCTTGATTTTATACATTTTCAGGAGACATGAGACATCAATCAATATGTAAGAAGTAAATTAGTTCCATCCAGAAAGACACAGGCTTCCAGGTCACAGGTAGGTGAGAGACAGATGGTTGCATTCTTTTGAGTTTCTGATAAGTCTTTCCAAAGGAGGCAATCAGAATATGCATCTATCTCTGTGAGCAAAGGGATGACTTGAATAGAATAGGAAGCAGATTTGCCCTGAGCAGTTCCCAGCTTGAAGGGTCCCAAAGCTATTTTTCTTACATACTCTGTTTTCTGCTCTTTATCACTACGTTCTCATTATTGATTGCTATTTCAAGGTTCTGTCATTTCTTCTTTCATCGTTCTCAAAATCACTCTCACTTATTTTCAAATATTCTTTCTGTTATTAAAACCTATTTATAGCAACTAACTGAAAATAAATAAGAAATTAGAATACAAACAAATAAACAACACTTCAACAAATAAATCTTGGGCTGGGCAGGTACCACTTCAGAGTACCATCTATGCTTTTCCCATTGAAGAGAAACTGGCCATCCCAGAGGTGTTTCAGGCTGGCTATTTACTTGGCCACACTTTGTACTGTCTTCCCCTTAACCACCCAAGGACAGCTATTCCATAAAGGCTAAGCAATGCTTGGTAAGAAATATTTTCCTCTGTTAGCATTTTGAACATGTAATTTTAATAGAATGTGACAGTTAATAGTAGGAGCTGAAGAGCAAGAGGTATGTGATGTGGAATAAAAGACAGAAACAACTATAATGTGCTATGACCAAAATGTACATGGAAGCAGAGTAAGGTTTCAAAAGAGCATAGGAAAACACTCACTAAGAACCACCATGTATCCTGATGAAACTTCAGCCCAGTTCCAGTTTTATTGCGTAGATGTCTCCACAATAATTTTTTTTTCTGAGTTAAACGGAATGAGTTCTTGTTGTTTATATCAAACAGGGATATCATTAATTCTGACATAGTCTCAGAGCATCTAAATGACCACTGTGATCCAAGAACCATCATTTCTCTGGATAATAATGTAGCCTCTTTATTGCTCTGCTTCGGCCTTTGCTCCAGAATCTACTCTCCAACAGCAGCCAGAGAGGTCATTATAAATGCATTATAGATAATATCATAACTTGTTCAATAACCTGCAATGGTTTCACATCCCAGAGTAAAAATAAAAAGTGCTTGCCATGGCTCAAAGAGGCCTCCATGGCTATTCCTCTATACCTATCCAGCTCCAATTAGGGGCACTGGCCTCTTGACTCTTCTGGAAATACTCAGCAAATTTTCTTTTTTTTCCCTCAGTCATTTGCACCTGTTTCCTCTGCTAGAAGCGAAGCCTCTTCCCTAGACATCAACTTGGCTCCCTCTGTCACTTCCCATCACTTTGAGAAGCTTCACCCTAGCCCTTCACCAGCACTCTGTGTTCCATTTATAGTGTCATTATTTTATCTAAATTGTTACAACCTGATGGAGCATATATTAATGTATTATGTTTGTGGTCTTTCTTCCCCCGCTAGAATAGAAGCTCTACAATAGACAGTGGTTGTTTTAATATATGGGATCACTAGCCCCTGAAATACTAACAAGTACTCATAAAGCACTCAATAGATGTTTTTTGAATTAATTAGTTAATATACAAAACTTATGTATCATAACCTCATGATTAGAATCATCTAATTTCGCACTGAAGGAATATATGATAGTTAGAAGGGGATAAGGAAAGAGAGGAGAATATGAACAAAAAGGTGGAGTAACTAAATTAAAATACAATGTGCACTTATATCTTCACAATACAACTAAACTTCACCATCATTTGTCTAGAGATCTGAGACAAAAATCAGAAATAGAGAACAAGGAATGTGAGAATTAAAAGGAAATTACATTTAATAATGATGTTTATGTAAAATGTGATAGGCTAATTTAATATAAATCCATGAAAGAAGCATAAAATGGAGGATATATGGGAAATATGTGGCAGATAAAATTTTTATTGAAGCAAATTATTTTTACATCATTTTATCACCAATTACTTCCTTATTCACAATTCAGTTTCACCTCCTTTGTATATATTTTAAGCTGTAATTTTGACACAATTTATGACAAAGGAAATATATACTTCAATATTATCACACTGTTAGCCAAAAATATTTGAACAAAAATAAGTATTGCTTTCCAAATAATTTTCTTAAAGGAAGTACAATCTTACCACTGAAAATTAAAACAACAATCTAGGTGAATTGTTATATTGTTCCAAATATGATTTCTAAGATTCTAATGTTTTTATGACTTATAGGTCTTTTAAAAAACTATTTGAGAGACAGGAATGTATATTAGATTATTTTATCTGGTTTAGGTAGAATAAATGTAAGCAATGACAAGTGATATATACGTCATCATGCTTGTATTTTCTTTTTTTTTTTTTTTTGAGACAGTGTCTCGCTCTGTCGCCCAGGTTGAAGTGCAGTGGCGCGATCTAGGCTCACTTCAAGCTCCTCCTCCTGGGTTCACACCATTCTCCTGCCTCAGCCTCCCGAGTAGCTGGGACTACAGGCGCCTGCCACCACGCCCGGCTAATTTTTTGTATTTTTAGTAGAGATGAGGTTTCACCGTGTTAGCCAGGATGGTCTTGATCTTCTGACCTCGTGATCCACCAACCTCGGCCTCCCAAAGTGCTGGGATTATAGGCATGAGCCACCGTGCCCGGCCTCATCATGCTTATATTTTCTAAATATTGAAAAGACTTCATAGCAATCAATTATTCCCTCCTTTTCTCCCTCCTTTATCCTTTCCTTTCTTTCATCATATATATAATATATATAAATATTGTATATATTAAGTGCTTATAATGTATCAACATACAACATCAGTCAAAATCCCTACCCTTAAAACAGACTAGTCAGTCTTCTTTTCTTCATTATATTTTCATTTCTTTCTGCCTTCCTTTCTCTAAATTATAAAATGTAACTCAGGAATATATCATTCCTCCCTTTTTTTTTCTTCTCCTTCTTTCCTTTCTCCCTTCCTTTTTTATTTTCTTCCTGCCTTCCTTCCACAGGTATTCCACGAATAAGTACATGTAAAAGATCCAAATGATACAGAAGTATAAAGAGTAAAATACAAATGCCTACAACCGCCCTTCTTGTATTCTACTGCTCAGAGAGCAAATGTGGGTCATGAGAATACTCCAAACAAATATTCTGCTTTAGGAGAAGAAGGACAGATTTTGTATGGAGGTTTAGCAACAGAATCAGTTGTAGATCAGTTGGTTTGGGGAATAATTACTCCAAACTGGTTCTTAAAAGAGGGAGGAATTTATGTTGTGAATTAGCTCTCAAAGGCTTGTGTTTTCAAGAGTGGTGAGGTTGAACAGTTAGGGCCTAAAAACATGTGGGTGCCAGAGTGGGAAATATTAAGTCCTTTGTGGTCTCTTACCTATATTTCATAATTATCTCTTATTGTCAAGTAATGAGATGCTCCCCCTGAGTTCATTTTCTACACATTTAAAACTTATCCCTGTGAACAGGCAAATATTTTTTTTTTTTTTGAAATGGAGTTTTGCTCTTGTTTCCCAGGCTGGAGTGCAATGGCGCGATCTCAGTTCACCACAACCTCTGTCTCCTGGGTTCAAGGGAGTCTCCTGCCTCAGCCTCCCGAGTAGATGGGATTACAGGCATGCACCACAACCCCCAGCTAATTTTGTATTTTTAGTAGAGATGGGGTGTCTCCATGTTGGTCAGGCTGATCTTGAACTCCTGACCTCAGTTGATCTGTCCACCTCGGCCTTCCAAAGTGCTGGGATTATAGGCATGAGCCACCATGCCCAGCTAACAGCCAAACATTTTATAATTATTTTAATATTTGTGACAGAATGCTTCCTAAATGGTAACAACAGATTGCTATAAGGATTATTCCCAAAAGAAAAAAATCAAAATTTTTTATTGAATTTCAATAATGACCTACAACTTCACTACCTTCTATGGATATGGGTTATTTACAGGTTAAAACAATAAAAATAGCTGTGTTTCAAGATTTTGTATGATGTTGACTTTCATTTTCAAAATTAATTTTATATTTTCACTCATATTACCTGCTTATTATCGCCTGGTTTTTTTTCTTATTTTTCCACCCCCACTTTCTGATAATTATTATGCATATTAAAACAAACATATATACTATCAAACTGGGAGGGCATAAATTATTGCTGAGTAAAATCCCCATACCACTTTCCCCCAATCCCACCTTTTGAAGGTAACTATTTCTAGGAGTTTGCTGCACAGTCTTCTTACTATATTTTATGAGTATTCAAGTACATATATGTTAAAGCAAAGGCAAACATTTCATCTATATATATACGTGTGTGTGAGAGTGTGTGTATAGGCATATAATGTCTTTTAAATACAAATTTAATTCTACAATTCATATAATTTTGCATTTAAAAATAGAACAAAATCATCATGGATATTTTTCTGGGTCAGTACATAGAGATTTATTATATTCCTTAACTTCCTTGTATTATAGGTAGACTTGTAACTAACAGCTCCTTTCCACTTTCTAATTTAATCTGATTTTGTAAATCAAAGATTGCACCACTTAGAATTGCACTGTATTTACTTACTGGATGAGAGTGGTTGCCTAAAACATTCTCCTATGAATCAAGTAGCTAAGTCTTCACAATTTATTTCAAACGTCACATTCTCACAGCAGCCATCACCGACCGCTGTCTATAAAGTTGCACCTCCCAACATACACCCACCCCATCACACTGTATCTTTCCTTTACAGTGCTAAGCACAATATGAAGTTATCTTATTTTTGCTTCTTCATTGGGACTAAATCTTCATTAATCAAAATCCTTGTTTGGCCTCTTCTTTGATCTATTTCCCCGTATTTAGATACCTCCCTGACACATAGTACATATTCAATATACATTGATAAAATGATTGAATAGATGAATGCATGGGTGAGTCCTTATTGCATCAACTTTACTTACACATGTACCACCCTTATTTACCTGTCCTTTTACATTGTAGAATGTTGAGAATGCCAGGTTAGTGAACTGTAAGAAAATGATCAAGAATGCATACAAACTGGAAGACCTAGACTCCTAGGAGTAATTTCACAAAACGTAGATCTGAAGCTTGAAAAAATACAGTTAAGAATAACTTGCAGGGTTTTTAGAATCATTTTCAGAGCATGACTCACAACAGCAAAAAGATCACAGTCTAATTTATTGACAGTAGATGGGGCAATGTTATGAGGTGACAGAAAAAAAGTAAAATGTCTTAGCTTCTATTTTGTTTCATTTTTTTCTTCTGCCAGAGTGAAAGAGCATCAGACTGGAGGGGACAGAACAAATAATTCAATGAAAACATTGAACTTTAAAATAAGAGGAGAGACTAAAATAATATCTCCCTCTGAATGAGTTGTGTTGTAAGACTGAAGACAGTCTCTTGATTTGGATTCTCCTAAAAGTCAACTTTGACTCTAGGCATGGGTGTAAGTAATTTATCTGAAAAGTTATCTAAGAAAGCACAAGCAGGGAACACTAAGGTGGGGAAGAGAGAATGGCAATCAAAGGCATATTAATGAGTGGCTTACTCATACAAATTTTGTCAGTCTTTTTGGGATTGGGATCAAAGCATCAGCAATTTTTAAAGTTCCCCAGGTTATTCTAATATGCAGCCAAGTTAGAGCCAGCGTTCAAAAACTTAATATTTAAAATGTGCTCCTTAGAGCAGCAGCAACAACACCAGCAGCATCTTGGAAGTATTGAGAATGCAGAATCTTGGGCCTGGCCCAGACCTGAAAAAACAGAATCTTCATTTTCACAGTATCCCCCAGTTATACACGTGAACATTTAAGTTTGAGAAGATTTAGTACTTGATGTGGTTTGGTTGTGTCCCCACCCAAATCTCATCTTGAATTGTAGTTCCCATAATCCCCACATGCCTTGGGATAGACCTGGTGGTAGGTAATTGAATCATGGGAGTGGTTACCTCCATGCTGTTCTTGTGATAGTGAGTGAGTTCTCAGGAGATCTGATGATTTTATAAGGGACTTCCCCCCTCCTTCACTCTGCACTTCTCCTTGCTGCCACCATGTGAAAAAGGATGTGCCTGCTTTCCCTTCTGCCATGATTGTAAGTTTTCTGAGGCTTCCCTGCCTATGCTGAACTGTGAGTTAATTAAACCTTTTTCCTTTATAAATCACCCAGTCTCAGGTATGTCTTTATTAGCAGCATGAGAGCAGACTAATATAGTAAATTGGTACCAGGTAGTAGGGTGCTGCTGTAAAGATACCCCAAAATGTGGAAACGACTTTGGAACTGGGTAACAGGTAGTTTGGAACAGTTTGGAGGGCTCAGAAGAAGACAGGAAGATTTAGGAAAGTTTGAAACTTCCTAGAGACTTGTTGAATGTCTTTGACCAAAATGCTGATGGTTATATGGGCAATAAAATCCAGGCTGAGGTGTCAGATGGAGATGAGCAATTTGTTGAGAAATGGAGCAAAGGTGACCCTTGCTTTGCCTTAGCAAAGTGACTTGTGGCATTGTACCCCCACCCTAGAGATCTGTGGAACGTTGATCTTGAGAGAGTTGATTTAGGGTATCTGGCAGAAGGAATTTCTAAGCAGCAAAACTTTCAGGAGGATGCAGAGCATAAAAGTTGGAAAATTTGCAGCCTGATGATGTCATAGAAAAATAAAACCAATTTTCTGGGGAAAAATACAAGCCTCCTGCAGAAATTTGCATAAGTAATGAGGAGCCAACTGTTAATCACCAAGACAATGGGGAAAATATCTCCAGGTCATGTCAGAGACCTTCATGGAAGCCCCTTCTATCACAGGCACTAGGGCCTAGGAGGAAAAATAGTTTTGTGGGCTGGGCCCAGGGCTCCCCAGCTGTGCGCAGCCTAGGAGCTTGGTGCCCTGCATCTCAGCCACTCCAGCCTTGGCTAAAAGGGACCAAGGTACAGCTTGGGCTGTGGCTTCAGAGAGTGCAAGCCCCAAGACTTGGCAGCTTCCACGTGGTCTTGAGCCTGCAGGTGTACAGAAGTCAAGAATTGAGGTTTGGGAACCTCTACCTAGATTTCAGAGAATGTATGGAAATGCCTGGATGTCCAGGAATAAGTTTACTGCAGGGGCAGAGTCCACATGGAGAAACTCTGCTAGGGCAGTGCAGAAAGCAAATGTAAGGTGGGAGCCCCCACACACAGTCCCCACTGGAGCACTGCCTAGTGGAGCTGTGAGAAAAGGGCCATGGTCCTCCAGACTCCAAAATGGTGGATTCACTGACAGCTTGCACTGCATGCCTGGAAAAGCAACAGGCACTCAACACCAGCCCATGAAGGCAGCTAGGAGGGGGGTTGTACCCTGCAAAGCCACAGGGGCAGAGCCGCTCAAGGCCGTGGGAGCCCACCTCTTGTATTAGTGCGACCTGGATGTGAGATATGGAATCAAAGAAGATCATTTTGGAACTTTAAGGTTTAATGACTGCCCTATTGAATTTCAGACTTGCATGCAGCCTGTAGCCCCTTTGTTTTGGCCAATTTCTCCCATTTAGAATGGGTGGATTTACCCAGTGCCTGTTCTCTCATTGTATCTAGGAAGTAACTAACTTGCTTTTGATTTTACAGGCTCATAGACAGAAAAGCGTGCTTCGTCTCAAATGAGACTTTGAACTTGGACTTTTGAGTTAAAGTTAGAATGAGTTAAGACTTTGGGGGACTGTTGGAAAGGCATAATTGGATTTGAAATGTGAGAACATGAGATTTGGGAGGGACTAGGCCTAAATGATGTAGTTTGGCTCTGTTTCCCTAAGCAAATCTCATCTTGAATGGTAGTTCCCATAATCCCCACATGCCCTGGGGGAGACCCAGGGGCAGGTAATAGAAACATGGCAGTTGTTACCTCTGTGCTGTGCTGGTAATATTGAGGGAGTTCTCACAAGATCTGATGATTTTATAAGGCACATGCCCCCACTTCACTGTGCATTTCCTCCTTGCTGCTGCCATGTGAAGAAGGGCGTGCCTGCTTCCTCTTCCACCATGATTATAAATTTCCTGAGGCCTCTCCAGTGATGCTGAACTGTGACTCAGTTAAACCTCTTTCCTTTAAAAATTACACAGTCTCAGGTATGTCTTTATTAGCAGTATGAGAATGGAGTGATACAGTACCACACATTGAAATCACTTGTGAAGTTTTACAAACATTAATACCTAAAAACCAAAGGCACCAACCCCAGAAATAGTGATTTTTTTAGTCTGGTGTACAGCCTGGGAAACGGGCACTTCACACCCTCCTCCCAGCTAATTAAATTATGTAACAAGATTTGATGCTGCTGTTATTTCTGTTTGAGTTAGATTTAAAGAGATTTCTAGGTTTCTTCTATAGTATCTCAATGCCTCACCCTTATAAAGATTATTGTGCTAATTGTAAAGATTATAATTTCAATTTGATTCTTTGTTTTCTCAATTACCACTGAATTCTATGTTCTATTTTCTTTATTGTCTTGTACTTTTACATCTCATGTTTTTCACTCACCTGCCACTTCCTTACTTGATCCTTCTACCTGAGACTATATTTACAAATAATTCAGTTTTTCACCTTAGCTGCTCTTTAGAATCATATGGGAAACTTAAAAAATACTGATGTTTGGGTACTATGCCAGAGAATAAGATTCAATTATTTGTGGTAGTTTCAAATATGCCTTTTTTTCTTTAATTATAATATTCTGCTGATGCCTTCAATGTGCACCTAGGATTGAGAGCCCATGGGTTTATTTATCTTGTTTGAAAATTTAAAAGACAAACAGAAAAGGATAAATGGTTATATAGAACTTGTTAAATGCTTTTGTGTATAAATTCCTTAATAGTTCAGTCTGTGCATTGTCATTTTATTGTTTAGTGCTGTAACTGTATACTTTTAATGTTTAATAAATACTTGGTGAAAAACTGGAAATAAATAGTACTAAAAATTCTCTTATTTCATTTTCACAACACCCTTGAGCTAGATATTTTTTCATGATGCAGATGAGGTTATTTGGTGGAGTAAGGATCTCCGTGAATTTATGGTTATTAGAATAAGATGGATCATGTTATCGTTCACAATATTTTTCCTAGCTAAGGAACAGAACTGGTAACACTTGCTCCATATTGCTCCCAGGGTAACCTCATGTGTGTCTTGGTATAACATATGCAGTCTAGAGGTATGAAATGCTAGAACAGTTATAAAATTGAGTGCTATGTAAATTTGTGGATTTTCGTGAAGATGCATCCAATTCTGGGACAGGAGATGGATTACTTTTCCTGCTATTAAAAGTTCTACTCAGGCCAGGCATGGTGGCTCACACCTGTAATCCCAGCACTTTGGGAGGCCAAGGCAGGTGGATCACCTGAGGTTGGGAGTTTGAGACCAGCCTGACCAACATGGAGAAACCCTGTCTCTACTGAAAATACAAAATTAGCCGGGTGTGGTGGTGCATGCCTGTAATCCGAGCTACTCAGAGGCTGATGTAGGAGAATTGCTTGAACCTGGGAGGCAGAGGTTGTGGTGAGCCAAGATCATGGCATTGCACTCCAGCCTGGGAAACAAGAGCAAAACTCCATCTCCAAAAGAAAGAGAAAAAAAAAGTTCCACTCAGGCTGGGTGCAGTAGCTCATGCCTGTAATCCCAGCACATTGGCAGACTGAGGCAAAAGGATCACTTGTGTCCAGGAGTTTGAGACCAACCTGGGCAACATAGTGAGACCTTGCCTCTACAAAAAAATCAAAAATTAGTCAGGCATGGCAATGCATGCCTGTAGTCCCAGCCATTTGGGAGACTGAAGCGGGAGGATCATTTGAGCCCAAGGGACCGAGGCTGCAGTGAGCTATGATCACACCACTGCACTCAGCCTGGTTGACAGAGTGAGACCCTGTCTCAAAGATAAAAGTTCCACTCAAGTTATTGTTGTCAATTTTTTTAGTATAAAATGATTTATATTTTCTAGTATTCAAAGAAGTTTAATTATCATCTATTAAATAGGCATAATGTCTAATTTATTGGTTGTAATGATATGAATTATTTATAAGCTATAATTACTGGACCTACAGGATTTGTATAGTATGGTAATTCTTAGTATTAATATTGATTATCTTATCAACGACATCTAATAAGGAGCAGAAATATATTTACTATTAATATACTAATGAGCATGGCATTCATACATGCTTCTAGATATTCTAAATTTATTCATGTGATAAAATGAGCTTAGAGTTTCTTAAAGTGAGAAGTGTAAAAGCCTGGTCCCACAGAATGTTAACCAGCTTTAGTCTCAAATAATTCTTGTGATAAAATGTGTTTGAAAAATACTAGTTTGAGTAACTTTTAGTAGGTTCCTTTGTGATGGCCTATTCAGAGCCTATAGTGTGGTTTTATTAGGAATATACAAAGGGTTATAATATAGTATACAGCATTTCAACAACTTATTTGGGTATTTTGAACATCTTATTATATTATAGAGTTGATATTCCTTGGAACACATTTTGAAAAACATCCATTCAAACCATTAGCTTATACCATATCAAGTTAGTCTCCAGAACAACTGACTTTTCTGAAATGCACTTTAATGTTTTATGTTCAGTATCTCTCATAGGTAATTATAAGAAAGATTTCTATAATATATACCATTCACCTTTGCTATGATATGTAATTTTTATCAATGTATACCTTATCATAAAATGTTTTGTATATTAATTTCTATTGAGAATTTTTAGGAATTTAGTTCCAGAGATACTTACAAGTTCTCAAAATAAGTGCTATGCTTTTCCATGCTGATTATGAGAGCTATGTCGCTACGTGATGTTTGGCCTTCCTCACTCAAATATCAAAAGTCAGATTTTATGCACACTTACTGCAGATTGTAAAAGCTCTCACTGTTGGATATTTTAATTTTTCTTCTTTTCTTGGACCAAATATTCAGAGTCTATACTGTATTTTTATTGTATATAGGTTTTACTTGAAGCCCCTACAAACCATTTCAGAGACGTGGCATAGAAGTAAGCTTTATAAATGGAATTCACTGCCTTCTATTTTTTCATGCCTCTTCTGGGCTATCTGTAATTACCCTTGGCTCCAGCGACTCTATGCTTTTCATTCTGAGTCTCAGCTGGGGCCATTTTTTTTCTCCTCGGGAAATCTTGCCATTTGAGTATGAAAATGCCTCTTTTCCAGTCAAAGCTATCAGAACAAAAACCATTTCCTTATTTAACTCTCATTCATCTTTGCATGAAGGACATTTCCAGTGGCAGAAACTCCTCTGCATCAAAATCATTAGAAATAAAATTGTTATTCCAAGCTTCTGCCTTTAGTACTTTACCAAGCATCTATTGAAGTTATATGACCTTTTCTCAGATTAACTGTAGTTCCTATCTATGATCTCCTGAGATTTCCTATTGAATGTCTGCTTCTGTCATGTTTTTAAGGATTGGGCCAGTCATGTCCTATTTGTCCCCAGATCAATTACTGTCTTCCCTGCTCTCCCCTTCACTACCTGAGATAGACCACTGAAGACTATATGTCTCAGGTTTCCTTGTCAAAAAGATTCCTGTTGGGTTCGACCAAGAAGAGGTACTGGCAGTTGATTAAAACAAGGGAGGAAGCAAGAAGCCAGAGTATTTCCATCACCTCTCTCTGATTAAGCAGTGTCTCTACAAAGTTGTCGCTTCTGCAGTATGTTTCCCCTGTGATTCTAGCCTTCAATGGAAATTATCTTCATTCATGGTCTTAGCTCATACCTTTCATTTCCCACTGTGTTGCCTTAACATTGTCATGTCTTCTCACCCTCTTTGTTCCTTCAGTCCTAGAAGAAGTAAGACCTTCCTGATGTTGAAAATCTCTGGATTACTTTGCTTTTGTGTGTGTGTATTTTCTATATATTATTTTCTTTTTTTGAGACAGAGTCTTGCTCTGTCGCCCAGGCTGGGGTGCAGTGGCACAATCTCGGCTCATCGAAAGCTCCGCCTCCCAGGTTCACGCCATTCTCCTGTCTCAGCCTCCCGAGCAGCTGGGACTACAGGCACGTGCTACCACACCCGGCTAATTTTTTTGAATTTTTAGTAGAGAGGGATTTCACTGTGCTAGCCAGGATGGTCTTGATCTCCTGACCTCGTGATCCACCTGCCTTGGCCTCCCAAAGTGCTGGGATTACAGGCATGGGCCACTGCACCTGGCCATGCGTGTGCGTTTTCATTTCTTCCAACATCTTTACGTATTTGCTATATAACTATCTGGTGAGGGTTTCCTTTTCCTGCCTAGAATGTGACTTATATGAGTATTTAAATATTATCTTATTTTTTCCCAGTTTATGATTTCCTTAAGGAAGTATATTTATATTTTAATGAAAAATATATTTTTTAAAATGTTCTCACAAAGTTGTAACATATCTAGATTTCTATTTTTCATCTACTCATAAATAAACATTAATGCATTGTAACTTTGTTATTTAGTTGCACTAATATTTGTACACACAAATATATATTTAGTGACAAATTATGACAACTCCCTTTGTACATATATAAGTTGGTTTGATTTTTAATTCAAACCAGAATAATGGAAACCATATGTTTTTATGAAAAATTCCACATAAACATACTGGGTATATCTACTGCATTGAACTAACTTCCAAAATTAATAGATGTAGGAAAATGCCAACATCACATGCAGTGATAGCTAAGCATGGCTGGTAATTATTTGGTATTATAGTTGAGAACCACTGATTAAATATGCAATTTATAATGTACACTGCTGATATAAGTAATTTTGTTCTGTTGCTGCTGGGAATTAGCCATATTTCCATGCTACATGTATATTTTCCATTTCATTTGGATAAATTCTTAAATATGTAATGGTCTCAACAGTTATAATTTTCATTTATTTTACACAAAAATAGGCATCATTGTATGGTTTTGATAGCTGGTTTATCATGCAAGGTTTTAATTCTCTTTCCTTCAGAACTAGCATGTTCATGATAAAATAAGACAGATCAAAGAGAGTATATGTTTAAAATTTAGTTTCACTGAAGGAATAAAAATGTGCTCTCTGAGTAGTTAGAAAGTATCATTGATTTTTCTCAGTATGATGATTGGTACAAAATCTATTCTGGAGTTTCTTTTTCATCAAGAAGAACTTTAGGTGGACTTAGATAAAATTATAGTATGAAGAGCAACTTGAATATAGAGGAAAGCATTAGAACATAGGTTTTATAAATATTATTAAATGTATTTAGGCCATGTGAATAATGAAACCCATATTAGCAGATAATTTTTCAAATTTTGAACTGCAATTAATGGTTTTACTTTTATTTCTTTCCAAAATATCAGAGTTAGTAAATAAGGTTATAAGTAGCAATGGTAATATTGGAAAAGTAGGGACAAGCTTGAAAAGTGAAGTAGAGGGCCTTTAAACATTACTCGAGGAAACTTAATTAGGTTTTCTTCATTTAACTTATTTATTATTAAGGAAATGTGTCACCCTCTGCCACTATCCCTATCACATTAGAGTCTACCTTGGAAAAGAAATTCTCAAAATAGCCTTTTTTCGAGTTTAAATGAACAAAACATATAGCAACAATGACAAAATTTCACCTTTTTAAAATTCTATTTCTGGATAATGTATTTTTCTATCAATTAAAATGAAGGTTGCCTTTGTCTCTATACATAAAATCACTTTGGGATGTGTATTGTTTCAATTATTGTGAAATACTGAAATGTATTCAACTAGACCATGTCTAGCAGACCCTAAATTCCATGTTCACAACTTGTGACTAAAATACTTGCAAGAATATAGAGAACAAACAAGAACAGAGGTAGGTGGTTAATTTGGTGTAAGAATCCACGAAAAATTTTCACTGGCATCAAGAACTGTGAAGCAATTATACTGGTTGTAAAAGAAGATGGTAGGGAGCTACATAGGCAACTCTCTCCCTGGTCTTTCCTTGGCTCCAGTGAAAATAAGCCCATGTAGATATTTCTCTGACAAATGCTAGTTGTAGTTTGTAGTTCAGGAAGCCAGATTGTGAAAGTGGATTGGTGATAGCCAACAACATTCTGGGAAGTGTAGTTTTTCGTACACAAACTGCCAATGTCAGGGGTATAATTTGGAAGGATTCTGGTAGTGGAATTATTCTCCATGAGTTTGGAAAGTCAGGAAGTGGAAAAAAATAAAACACCAAATATTTAGTTTCCATTCTTAATAAGTGGATGCTGCATATTTTTAGTTAAAATAACTTCTGTGTATATTAATTTGTCCTGAAATTTACATTTGATATGCAGATACTTTCAGCTCCTTAAATGACAATAAAAGTAAAAAAAAATAAGAAGAAGAAATGAAACAACAAGCATCCTATGGAAACAAAACTTTTTCTGAAACCTGTGAGAAAAAATATATCTGTATGCTATTGTTTTTCTTACAGTAATGTTTCTTGCAGATGGTTCTTGGAGATTCGTAGAGGTGTACCACCTTGTTGGCCTTTGACAAGATCCAGGCAATTTTTCTCCATTACCAGGCAGAGACTCATGTTCTCTTCCCTTACTTTCTCCTAAACAGTCTTTCTCTCTCTGTTCTGAGCCACCTAAAGCTGAGAATGGAGTAACACAAGCACCCCTGTGGCCACCATGACTATGACTATGCTGGGTCAGACCCAAAGCCAGCACAGCACTGTGTCTCACCCAAGGCCTGCTGTTGACCACTCTCTGGCTACTGCCTATGTTTGCTCAAGTCCTTGGAGCTGTAAAATCAGTATGTGGCAAAGTCAGCCAGGCCTCTGTCTTTTCCTCCAGGGCAGCAAGTTCTCCCAGTTTCCAGGGAGTTCAAGAGGTGCTCTCTGGGAGACAGGGACTAGAGTAAATAACTTTAGAAATTTACCTGGTATTCTATTATACTGCAGCTAAGCTGGCACTGAGATCACAAAATGGAGTTGTTTCCACCCTTCCATCCCCTTTTCAAAGGCAGAGGAGCCTCACCTTGTGGCCACTGCCACCACAAGCCCATGAGGAATTTTGCCAGACTACTGCTGATGTTCCCTGAAGACCCAAGGTCTCTCATGTCAGTTTGTCATGAATGCATCTGACCAGAGACTCAGCCTTCAAGGCAGTGTGCTCCCCTCTGGCTCAGGGCAAGTCCAGAAATGCTGTCCAAGAGCCAAGTTCTGGAATTGGTGACCCCAAGAGCCCATGTGGTGCTCTAGCTCCCTGTGGCTGATCTGGTCACAGATCAAGTCCAAGACCAAGTGCCCTTTACTTTTCCCGCTACTTTTCTCAAGCAGAGAGTCTGACTTCGTAGCCACCACAGTTGAGAACGTGTCGAGTCTCTCCTGAAGCCAGCAAATCTCAAATTATCACCCAAGGCCCTCAACGTAGTTCCCGGGTATCACTGCTGGTTATTCAAGGCACTCAGGCTCTTCAGTTAGCAGGTAATGAATCCTACCAGGACTAGGTCATTCTTTCCCAGGCAGCAGGCTCCTTTCTGGCCTGAAGCATGTCTAGAAATGTCATCCAGGAGCTGCGGCCTGGAAAGAAGGCCTTATGCCTCCAACCACTACTCTATCTTACTGCAGCTGAGCTCGTATCCAAGGTGCAAGAGAAAGTCCTGTTCATTCGTTCCTCTTCTCTCCTTAAGCAGAAGGAAGGGATCTCTTTTGGAGCCACGAGCTGTTCATCCTGGAGTTATGGGAGGGGTGATGCCAGCACTCCCTTAGCTGCCAAAGCTGTCGTCTGTTGTCTCAGTGGGTCACATGACCGCCTAGTCTATTCTGGGCCCAGATCAGCACTAAAACTTTCCTAAAAGTAGCAGTCCTGGTGGCCTAGGCTGCTTTTCACATTTATTTAGAGCCACAGAGCAGTTTAGCCCACGGTGGTAAAGTTTGTGGAAACTTTTTGAGATCAGTAATTCCCCTAAGGCTAGAGCTAGTTTAAATGCTCCCTCCATTGGCAGGCATCTGCTGAGTTTGGTCTCATTTTCCTTTCTGCTGTAACAGGACATCACTGAGTTAAATGTCTCAAAATTGCTGTACTCTCTCTCTCCCAGTACACAAAAATGCTCTCCGTACCATGCTGTGTCTACCAAGTGGTGGGAGAGGGGTTACGTTGACGATTCAAAACTCTTTTTAAAATAGTTAGGATTAAAATAATAGAAAGGTCTCTGAACTGAAAAAATATTAAGCTTTCCAGTTGAAAGTATTCCATAGGTCCTTATTGGAGAGAAAACCTTATAAACTTTCAGGTAACAAGTAGGTTACCTGCAAGTTCAGAGGCCTTTCTGTTATTTTAATCCCTCAAGTATTCAATAGATATACACTAACACATACATGATAATAATGAAGATACATACTGATTTGAGAGTAAATAAAATTATATAATTATTTACATTGTCCTGAGAACAAAAAAGAGAAATTCTCAGACATGTTATGATTCAGAAAGAAAACCATCACTGTGTATCAAAAACAAAGAATTAGGAATTTCAATATCAGAAATAATGCCATTAAAGGCCAAATGCATCAAATATGACAAAAACGGTATTTTGGTATCATAAAAAAAGATGCTGTGCAAATTATACATAGCAGTCTTAAAATTTTATGCGACAAAAGACATAGTTATAAAAACACAAGAAAGAATTCTCCGAGAAATAAAAAGTTAAAGTCTCTGTAATTGTTGTAACCTTCATTATACTCCTTTTAAAATTTGATCTGTCAAGTATACAAAATGTAAGCAAAGATATAAAAGATATGAATGCAATAAGCAAGTCAACTGAATATTTATTCTTTCAATACAAATAAAGAACAGTATATTTACACTAATGGTATTGTATATAATAGTATATAGTATATACTCTGAGGCAAGGGAATAATTCAGTTAACTGACAAGTTCCATGACCTTGTAAGCTTACATTCAAGTTGGAGAAGCAGAAAATAAATTTTAAAATATTTTCAAAAATTTAAAGTTTTTTGTAAGACCTACAAATAAACAGGTAATACAATTGTATCACCTGTTAAAGGTGAGAAATAGAGTAACAAGGCCCCTTAGGTACAAATTAGAATGGAACGCACAGTGTGTGGAGAAAGCAAGGAGTCAGAGTGAAGATCACCTTTAGTTCTCAGCCCCTTTAGTTCTCAGCACCTTCAGGGGTCTCCTTAAGCTGCAGAGCTGTTTTCCCCCAATGCACACCCTTCTCAAGATAGCCCACTTCCTATGACAGATCAAGGTAGGGTTATAAAGGCCCAGACATTTTGGCTCAGTGCTAGACAACTCTGATAGGTGATGTACTTTCCAGAGCACCCCATAAGATTAGCTGAGCTGTCAGGCCTGGATAAGACTTGCATTTCTCCTTCTGCTCAATTCTGAGTTTTTCTGCTCCTTTCTACAGGTAGTAATAACAAGGGCATTCCTTAATAAACATACTGCACACTACACTTTGCCTCAGAACCCAACCTGTAAAATACACAGGAGATAATATATGTGTATAGGCCTCATTAAGCTATGGTAGCAACTTAGAGTTTTTTGAAACTGCAGTGGAATTAAAAGAAAAATTTTCAGCGTACTTTTCACATGTCCATGAAATACTTACCAATATCGAGCATATACATGGCCATAAAATTGTACCTTAATAAGTTCCAAAAATTAGATATCACACAGGTCACATGCTCTTGATTTAATTATATGATCTATGGGTGCCTGAGTGTATTGTGAACTGCCGGTAGAATACAACTGAGGACCTCATGGTGTTCAATTATCTTCACTGCCTCCACCATATTTAAAAAAATTTTTAAATGTTTCACATTCATAAAATTATTCTTGACCTACAAATGTTCTTTTCTTGGGATTAATGAATGCTCATTTCATGGAATTTCTTGATTCTTATTTAGGCATCTGCTATGGTTTGAATGTCCCCTCTAAAACTCATGTTGAAATTTAATTGCCATTGTGATGATATTGAGAGGTGGATCCTTTAAGAGGTGATTAGCTCATGATGGATGGATTAATGCCATTATAACAGAAGTGGGTTAGTTCTTGCAGGAATCCAGCCTCTGTGTCTTGTGTTCTTACTTGCCCTTCCATCTTCCACCATCCACTGTGGGATAATGTGGCAACAAGATCCATACCAGATGCAACCCCTCAGTCTTGAACTTCCCAGGCTTCAGAACCATAAGCCAAATAAACCTCTTTTCTTCATAAACTGCACAGTCTGTTGTAGTTATTCTGTTATAGCAGCAGAAAACAGACTAAGACCACATTTATTCAAGAAGAGTTAGGTTGTACCTTTTTATGTTTTAGACAATATTCTAGGGACTGCGGATTGAGTGATAAAAATAACAGCCTTGCACTGACTGTCTAGGGGAAGTAAACGAAATTTTAAAAAACACATTCTTATCTAGAATTTTTCTGTGTTCTCACCTCCCTCCATCCCTCCCTCTCTTTATCTCTTGCTAAAAATCTGTATCAATAATCCCGTTCAATTTGACAAATATTTATTGACTGCTTCTTAAGTACTAGGAGGCAATGACCCTATATTGTGAATACAACACCAGTCTTGTGCCTTTAGACAGAGATATTTACTCTAAAAATTTAATGAGGTTTCCCGTATCTAACCAGTAGAATCTTTCCACAGGTCTAGTGAATTTTCTCTTTGCTGTTTTAAGTAAAAGCTCAGCTGTGTTGATTTGGCTCTTGCTACAGCTGCTTCTCTGGGAGAAAATTCTTCTGTCCCTGGTTTGTTGAGACTACCTGCTCCCAGAGGATCACCCAAAACAGACATTCCTTTATGCTTGCTTGCTGAGAAGTGTGTGAGTGTGTGTGTGTGTAATTCCATTTGCCTTCTAATGAGCTTTTAGCTTTGTGAAAATGAGATACTACTGCATTTCTGTTAGAGTCTCCTCCACTATTTCTCAGGATACAGAATTAGAAATAAAATATAAGCATAAATACTAGGACATAAATAAAAGGCAAATAAAACTTTATACATAACACCTGGGTGAATGAAAATGGACATTCTAGCTATGTTCAAATATCTACTCAATTGTTACCTTCTTCATGAAATGTTTTGTGATCCATAAATAGGTTAGAATGTCTTTCTTCTTGGAATGTTTATAGTTCTTTAAGATTTTAATAAGATATTCTCATAAAACTTGAAACTTTCATGTTGTTGATAGTTGAAATTAAGTGCCATCCTTCACATGACATATAGATTGATAAAGACAGACATTTTAGCCTAAATGATATAAGTAAAGATAATCAATATTGCACCCACACATTTACATAGGCATAGATTGTGCAGTGGTTCTTGCCTGTAATCCCAGCAATTTGGGAGGCTGAGGCGGGAGGATCACTTGAGCCCAGGAGTTCCAGACTAGCCTGGACAAAATAGCAAGATGTAATCCCTACAAAAAAGAGTTTTAAAGAATTAGCCAGGCATGGTACTGCATGCCTGTAGTCCTAGTTACTCAGAAGGCTGAGGCGGGAGAACCACTTGAGCCCAGGAGTTCCAGGTAGCAGTGAGTTATAATCACGCTACTGCACTCCAGCCTGGGCGACAGAAGGAGAAATTTTTTTTTTTTTAAAGTAAGGACAAAGAGAATGGTTCCCAAATTTTTCTATAGAATGTTATCATCTGGATTTCTTTAAAAATCTTGATGTCTGGCGCCTACTTCAAAAATTCTGATTTACTCTATCTGAGGTATGAGCTGGGCACACTCAACTAAAACCACTAAATTAGGATCATAGCTCTTCTTCCACAAATGAGAGGTAAAGATATTTAAATTTGTCTTATAAGTTAGGGTAATACCCTTTAAACTCCGATTGTAGAAAGAATAGCCGTCATTCTTAAGAAAAACGTACTCCAAGATTTGGGGCTGAGTATTTGAGCTATTTTTGGTGTGAAGGCCAACTGGGAAAATCTTGCTGAATGCCTTTCCTGACCAGATACCATTTTGCCTCATGTCAACTCCAAAAAAAAGGCCTGAAGCTGTGTAATTCAAAATAATTTTTAAGACTAAAGAACTGTATCAATTGGGGCTGGGTGAGTTTTGCTGTTGAGCCCTACTGATTGTGCATAACTAAGAATGTTCTATTGTAACTTGTCAAATCACTTAAGTTATAGAAAACTAGCAAAGATATCCTGTAGTGACAAATAGTACACATGAGTGGAATAAAGGTAGGTGTGGTGTGGGTGGCTTGTTCAGGACCTCATCTTTCTGTTGTGGCCAGGATTTCAATGGTATGATCAGAAACTATAATTGCCAAGACAGGCATCCATGCAGCTGCATAGACAGGTGGAACCTACGAGTCGGAATCCTCAAGGAGTCAGTTGATGCAGTCTAGCCTCATACACAGGTATGCTTTAGGCAAGTCAAAAAAGGTGCCTGAAAGCTGTGGGTGATTGCTCACTGGGTACTGGTACTCAAACTTGGGGATTCTTTGAAATATGTGAAAAGAGGCACCACGTGTGAAAATTGATCATAAGAATTGGGTCATTCTTGTCATAACCAACTAAAACAGAGTTGAGAAGTCAAAGGGAAAAGGCATTCAGGGTACAAAACATTGCTCCAGGTAACTCTTTGCAAGCCTAACTGGTTGCTTTTTGTGACCTAAAACCAGTTTTTTTCTATAGCTTCTGAGATAACTTGCTGCAACTCTGGGACTAATTTTGCCTACCACTGTAACTCACCAATTGGAGCTTACCAACTCCCCAAACCCTTACTAGTGTCAAAGAACTTTCTCAAAGAGCAATACATAACATTTCTCCTTTTAATAAAGCGTTTAACCTTCTCTTTGTTATTGGGACATACCAAAGACCACCTGGTCTGCATGTATGCCCTACCATGCAATTCTTTCTTCCCAAGTAAAACATTAGAGATTAGTCTCTTCATTTTTATTTTGACTCTGACCCTTACTAAAGGCTAGATTTGCTGCTAAACAGGCCTGTCAGCACTTGTCCAATGTATTTTGGATATTTGATGATGTGACCTTATTTGGAAGTCAGATTTGTTGAGAAATCTACCTGTATTTTGTACTTGGCATCTGTGCTTTGGGGCTTTGTCTTATTCCTCTACCGGCCTCACTAGTTATTAATTTCAACCAAAATTTAAGAGAATTTAAGAGGGCTGACTATGACCTTGAAAGCTTAGATTCTAATCTTGGCTCAGTCTTTTCACAAAGGTGTGATTTTAGATTTCTTAACCTGAGTATGAAATAAGAAGCATGATATACCTGACAAATAGTTCTCTTCTTACATTAATTGAAATATTATAGATAATGCATTTGGTATTCTCCTGATATATAGTAAATGATCAGTTATTAGTAATCATTGATTGTATTTTATATTGCCTGCAATTGACAGTACAATGTTTTGTATATGATAGGTATTTAATAAGTATTTCTTTTTGATAAGAACTGTATTCTGATGACATCAACCTGAAAGAGATGTATGTATGACTGACTGGATTGAGGAAAGGGGTGTATTTTGGAAAGACAATCTTTTTAAACCCAAACTCTTTTTATTCTAAGCAGCAGAATGTTTCCAGAAATATTTGAGACAGTACAATAGAAGATTGTATATTTGATGGAAAATGATGAGATTTGTAGCTAAAAAACATGGAGCACCTTCAAAGTGTTCAGAAAGTTTATTGCCCTATACATTTGGAACTAAGCTGATCAGCAAGCTTAAACAGTATATTTATATGTACTTCCAGTATAAGCATACTGATATCTCTTGCACCTTGACTAGATTTTCTTCCTCTTAGTCTTTGATAGTTAGGAGGGAAAAGAAAATAACTTCAAGTGCCATTTTATAGTTTTATTGCTTAGGTATTTCATTCGACTTCTTCAGGCTCAGCTTCCAAAGATTCATTCATCTAAATCAGCCTTAGGCTTCACTTATCTCTAATCCCCCCAAATCATGTTCAGACTGATGCCATAAAGCAGAGATCTCACTTTAAATTTATTTAACCTTCCATTTCAGAAGTTACAATGTGATTTTTTTTATTCTGCTCAAGCAATCACAAATTTTAAGTTTCTTTGAGTTTGTTCCTTAGTGGAAGCCTTTAGGATGCACTTAGAAAACTCCATTACAAGTAAGAGTGGCAAGCAAATAGGACACATTTCCTCAGCATTCATGTGTTGCTATCCTAGGGCTTACCCACCTTGCTAAAGTGTTCATGACATACTATTTTTTAAAAAACTGCTCCTGACTTGAAATGTTGCTCTCATTCTTATTTAGCTTATATTTTCTCTTTTAAATGTGCCGATACATAACTCTCATGAATTCTTATCAACTAACTTGCACATCAGTTCTGATCTTCCTATTTCTTAGATATCTCTCAATCAGAATTTATCTGATTAATAAGTGAGTTGAAGAAATTGCTTTTGATAATTCTATTATTGAATGCTTATTTTTATGAAAAATGTTTGCTCAGTATAAAGCACTGCAACACATAGAGTAAAAATTTCCTTCTTCACAGTAAAATATGGACTTCTATTTTTCTTTGTGTTTAATAGAAAAAAATACTAGCTATTCAAGTGCCAAAAATGGTCAATGTGACTCAGAGTTTCCTGATCTAACTGTAAATTCTCCAATGCAAGGAAACTAACATTTGCCCTCCCAAACACTACGTACAAACAAAATATGTCTTTGTGAAATAAATTATATTAGTACAGACAGGATGTCAGCTTGGTCCATAATGAAAATATAGATTTTTGAGCTGTTTTTGTCATCTCTCCTATTTAAAAACCTTTTGAGAGGAAGCATTTGAAATGCGGTGTTCTGCTTTTGTCAACATTGTATTACAATGTTCTCCTGTCCTGCATTTATTCAGATTAATTAGTCAGAAATTTGAATATGTTCACCTATATATCCTTGTTATTAACAATTAGAAGAATATTTTCAATATATATTGAAATCTTTCTATTGAAACAATTTTAAAAAGGTGATTTGCAGCCAAAATGGAAAGCTATTTAATTGCACAAATTGGTAGACAGGAATCAAAAAATTATGATAACTTCAAGAAATAGAACAGAAATTCTAGGACTCTACCCATCATTATGAATAAACCTACCAAGAAAATGCAGCTTCAAGTTCAACTGTCCATGATGATACAGACTAAAGAAGAAACATGCATGCTTTTCCATGGCAACTTTCCCATATGTTCTCATTATTTTTGTTTTCTTAGGACATTTCTCTTCTGGAAGTGGCTATGGAAAAAGCAATATGCTGTGGTAGACATGCAGGGTCTCAGAATATTTGAGTCCTGGCTTTGCCACATTTCGGTCATGTCATGCCTGTTACCTATTTGTAAAATTATGCCTGTCCCATCTACCTTAGTAAATTGTTATAAGGATCAAATGACATGTACTCTATGCAAATTCCTTGAAAATTATAAATTGCTATAAAAATATGAGGAATTATTATTCTGCACGAAGCTTTTCCCAATATTGAATGTTAGTAATTTTCAACTTGTTAAGGCAAATAATTAGGTATCAATTAAATATACTCGAGGCATTATTACTTTTGGCTAAATGCTTCTATCATGATCCCTACCTTTTGATTAGCTTCTCTCAAACCCCTTCTGGGCTGGGATATGTGACTTGCTTTGGCAAATCTGATATGAGTAGGCATGACGAAAGCAGAAGATTGAAATGTTCTTTTGCATTAGTCTTGCCCTCTTGATGTTCTGCCACCACCATGATAAAAGCTGGTCCAGCTAGCCCAGATAGCCTGCGGGTCTCAGAAGAATTAGGGGCATGTGAAGCAGACCTCAACCAATCTGAGCCCTGGAGATAAAGCCCAGATTAAACCAGCCTAAATCATCTGAATGCCAAATAATTCACAGATGTGAGAATGTAAAATAAATGTTTCTTACTATAAGCCACAGAGTGGAATGGCTTGTTAGGCTAAATTATGGTGAGTATATATTACTCATACAGAAATGCATACTAGAGGCAGGAGAGTGCCATCACGGAAACTTAATTATTTTGTTTGTTTGTTTGTTTTGGAACCAGGTAGCAGGCAATAAGGAAGCTCACTTAGAAGACTGGGATAAAGGCAATTTGTATTATTTAGAGGCAATGCATTTGGTAAAAGAGTTGCTTGACATAATGTGTAAGATATGAAATGAACAGAACAACCATTTACATTGGGCGAGGGAATTTTCTAGGCAGATGGCTAAAAGCATAAACTGATTGCTGCCAGTTACATATAATAAGGCACTAAAAGAGAAAGATGAGAAAGTGGAAAACTGGGTGATATACAAACAAAAAATGATGTTATGACACAGCTTCAGGTTAAAAATCAAACAAATTTAGACTAATGCCCATAAGACATAGTGAAAAAAATAAAACTTTATGGGTCCAAGGTATGTGTAGTTAAGTCTTGAGAGAGAGGCATGTAGATGTGTGGCTTTAGAACATGACAATCCTGTGTTTAAAGCCAGTACATAGAAAATTCAAAATACACACACTCTTACAGATTTTAAAAGATTACAGAAAATCTAAATTTCAACTGGCAAGCATTGAATACAAATTATAGGAGGCCGTGGTTTTGGACTAAACTCCCACATTAGGCACCTACAGACCAGATTAAAAATCAAAATGGAGTCACCCATGCTTAAGTTCCATATCACCAATCCCAAAGTAAGTTGTTATCTGACCTTTCAAGAAATCAGATGTTCGCAGATGACATCTTATATAGAGAAAACCCCATTGTCCCAGCCCAAAAGCTTCTTAAGCTGATAAACAACTTCAGCAAAGTCTCAGGATACAAAATCAATGTGAAAAAATCGCCAGCATTCCTATACACCAACAACAGGCAAGCTGAGAGCCCAGTCATGAACAAACTCCCATTCACAATTGCCACAAAAAGAATAAAATACCTGGGAATACAACTAACAAGGGAAGTGAAAGATCTTTACAAGGAGAACTACAAAACACTGCTCAAATAAATCTGAGGTGACAAAAACAAATGGAAAAACATTCCATGCTCATGGATAGGAAGAATCAATATCATTGAAATGGCCATACCGCCCAAAGCAATTTATAGATTCAATGCTATTCCCACTAAACTACCTTTGACATTCTTCAGAGAACTAGAAAAAACTATTTTGAGATTCATGTGGAACCAAAAAAGAGCCAAAATAGCCAAGGCAGTCCTAAGCAAAAAGAACAAAGCTGCAAGCATCATCCTAACTGACTTCAAACTATACAACAGGGCTATAGTAAACAAAACAGCATGATAGTGGTACAAGAACACATAGATCAGTGGAACGGAAGAGAAAACCCAGAAATAAGACCACACAACTACAACTATTTGATTGTTGACAAACCTGACAAAAACAAGCAATGGGGAAATAATTCCCTATTCAATAAATGGTGCTGGGAGAACTGGTTAGCCATATGTAGAAAATTGGAACTAGACCCCTACCTTACACCGTATATGAAAAATCAACTCAAGATGGATTAAAGACTAAAATATAAAACCCAAAACTGTAAAATCTCTAGAAGAAAACTTAGGCAATATCATTCAGGACATAGGCACGGGCAAAGATATCATGATGAAGATGCCAAAAGCAATTGCAACAAGAGCAACAACTGACAAATGGGATCTAATTAAACTAAAGAGCTTCTGAACAGCAAGGGAAACTATCAACATTGTAAACAAGCAACACACAGAATGGGAAAAAAATTGTGCAAAGTATGCATCTGACAAAGGTTTAATATCCAGCATCTATATACAATTTAAACAAATATACAAGAAAAAAAACCAAATGCTCCCATTAAAAAAATGGGTAAAGGACGTGAACAGACACTTTTCAGAAGAAGGCATACATGTGGCCAACAAGCATGTGAAGAAAGCTCAACATCAGTGATCATTGGAGAGATGCAAATCAAAACCACAATGAGATATCATCTCATACCAGTCAGAATGAGATAATAGCCAATTTCCCAAACAGGGCAATTTAAATCTTCAATTGTCGTGATAATAAAATTTCCTCTACTTTAATCCTTACCCAAAAAGTAGCCTAGTGTAACCTGATGTTACCTAATTTTTTGCATTGTTATGTCTCCCCTTCCCTGCCTTACAAGAAAAGTAGCTTTAGTAGGACTAATACACTATGTGTTACTTGTTTCTGCTTTCTTCAACCCTTCTCTATCTATAAAGTCACTTCTTCTGCTCAACTCATCAGAACACTTATTCTGAAATGTATGGAATGAAGTGTTGCCTGATTCTAGAATTGCTAAAAAAGCCAATTAAGATTTTTAAACTAAATTTGTTGTAATTTTGTCTTGTGACAGAATTGATGACCATTCAAGGGACTTGATAAAGACTTCTGATAGCCCTGAGACCCCTTGAGGAACACACATAAAGGCACCACTAATCCCCTTTTTTGTGGGTGATGGTTTTTTTTCTTCCTCATGGGGCCCAGAGAGCCCCAAATCCCTCTCAGGTGTGAGCTGTGCTCTTTTTTGCGTTTGAACCCTCTAGTCTTTTTGTAATCATCTAACAGGTTCTTCCTGCCTACTGAACAGACAAAACCAATTCACTGAGACAATGCTATTGCAGTAAGAAAAGAGTTTAATTAACATTATGCCAGCCACATGGCAGATGAAGTTATTACTTAAATCAGTCTCCCCAAAGGCTCAGAAGTTAGGGTTTTTGACGAATAATTTGGTGAGCAGGGGGCTAGCGAATGGGTGCTGCTGATTGGTTGGAGATGAAATCATAGGGGTGTGGGAAACGGTCTTCATGCGCTAAGTCTGCCTCTGAGTTGGGGGAGGAGGGGTCGGGGTGCACAGGACCAATTGAGTCATGAATCACAAGTCTAGTTGGGGTCAGTCTGTTGTCAGAATTCAAAAGTCTTAAAAACATCTCCAAAAGATCAATCTTAGGTTCTAAAATAGTGATGTTATCTATGCAATAGTGAGGGAGTTCTCATGAAATCTGATGGTTTAAAAGTGGCGGTTTTCCCTGCACACACACTCTCTCTCTCTTCTTCCACCATGTAAGATGCACCTTGCTTCCCCTTCACCTTATGCCATGATTTTAAGTTTCCTGAGGCATCCCCAGGCATGTGAAACTGTGAGTCAATTAAAACCCCTTTCTTTATAAATTACCCCATCTCAGTAATTTTATAGCAGTGTGAGAATGAACTAATACAACAGTCTATTCACTCTCTGTCTGAATTACATTCTTTTTCCCCTGAAAAGAAATGTTAAACAGTTTCCTTATGATAGAACCACACAAAAATTCAGGAGGTAATCCCCAAGTGACTTACCCTCCCTAGAAAAAAACTGAGTTCAAAGCCATAGTTAAAAATTTTCTTAAACTTACAGAAAACCTTCGAAAGTTTTCTAAAGAATTGAGGGCCTTAATTGTAACTTTTCAACCTGAAATACCTGACCTCTGCTAACCACACAACATGTTGATGAGACCTGGGGAGTTCCAAAAAGGATAAAAGAGGCAGAATAGTGTTCTCCTGAGAACATTATTAAGGACCCAATTGCAAATGATTTTTTGAAAGCCATTCCCGGCCGGGCACGGTGACTCATGACTGTAATCCCAGCACTTTGGGAGGCCGAGGCAGGCGGATCACGAGGTCAGGAGTTCGAGACCAGCCTGGCCAACATGGCGAAACCCCGTCTCTACTGAAAATACAAAAAAAAAAAATTAGCCAGGCGTGGTGGTGGGCGCCTGTAATCCCAGCTACTCAGGAGGCTGAGGCAGGAGAATTGCTTGAACTCAGGAAGCGGAAGTTGCAGTGAGCCGAGATCGTGCCGTTGTACTCCAACCTGTGCGATGAGAGCAAGACTCTATCTCAAAAAACAAACAAAAAAAAGAAAGAAAGCCATTCCCAAAGTGTTTCAGCTCCGTGGCAATTAACAACTAAGACTGACTTTTAGGCCTGCCCTAGGCCACTTGTCCAATAAGCAACCTATAAAACAACAGTTTCTAAAGAATTTTTGCCATTTGTGCAAACAACCAGTAAATTGGAAAAGGGACTACCCCAAAGTTTTCAAAGAAAGCCCCTGAAAACAGGCTGCTACCCTCTGATAATCTCCGTGATAAACACCAGGACTGAGTGGCCTCCAAGGGAAGCTCCTGCAAGTTTCTATTGGTTATGCTTTGCCCTGTTTGTTAAAGGGCTCAACCTTGAAGTTGGTAATTTAATGTAAAAATAAGCAACATTGAAGTGACCACTATTAAACTGAATGGTCTCCAAAATACAACTTTCTGACATTTATCTAGCTATTTTGAAACTCTTTGTAGAAGATATTTACACCTATAAAGGCAATCTCCATTTGTAAGGGCATTTCACTCTCTGCACCTAAAACACTAGAAACTTTTACAATGGAAAATACATTGATTTAAAATTTATACAACAAACCTTACCTTTCTTTAAAGTACATTTCCTAGTCAGCTTGTCTTAATTGGGCCTTTATCTACACCTTTCTTTTTTCTGCAACTAATAGTGTTTAGATCTGTGTTCTGTAAATTGACTACGTGGTTTCATCTGGGATGTTTGTCTAAAGGAGGGAAACTGAAAAATGACAAAGAATCTTATTGGAGCTATAAGATGTGCATCTGAAACTGCCTTTGAAAAAATTATAACTGAGGAAATTATGACAGTGAAAGAGATCAGACCTAACCAACTATATCTTGCTTCTAACCTTTAAGTTTTCCTTGTTCATTCCTGGATGTAGGCAGAACTAACTTTGGAAAGGAATTCAGTTCATAGTTTGAAACAAAATTGATGATAGCCCTTTCCTGAAAAGAGCTCCTTTTTGTCTTGGGGACTAGTCTGCCTTCTCAGGACTAACAAATTGGCTATGAGATTAGAAATTACAGTTTAGGGGTAATGCAGCCTCTGGCTCCAAGAGTCTTGTAAAACCTAAGAACAGTGATTGAGCTATTTTGCAGACCCTGCACTGGATGGATTATCTGACACCACCCAGGTCAGTAATCTGGCTCAACCAGTTCTGCCATCCTACCCAAGAACGAAAGGGCAAGAAAAACTCACTTCAACCCCCTATGATTCCATCTCCTACCTGACCAATCAGCACTCCCCACTTCCCAAGCCCCTACCTGCCAAATTATCTTTAAAAACTCTGATACCTAAATGTTCAAGGAGACTGATATGAGGAATAGTAAAATTCCTGTCTCCTACACAGCTGGCTCTGTGTGAATTACTCTTTCTCCCTTGCAATTCCCCTGTTTTAATAAATCAGCTCTGTCTCTGCAGCGGGCAAGGTGATTGTGTTGGGCGGTTACACTTCTGCCTGTGTGTCTGTATGTCTACATGTGTTATGTATATGTGATACTTTTCTGCCAAAATGTGTGAGAGAGCTCTAATTAATTTACTTAAAGAAAAAAGTAAGTGCTTAAATAACATGTTTTGCCATAAAAAAGAACCTAACTCAAATGCTTTGGTTCATGTGACTTGGGTAAAATTTTGGTAAATAAGACTGGAAAAGAGCTGTGTCTTCTGATCAGATAACAAAACATATATTTGGCTTTAGGAGGTGGTGACTGCCTAAGCTTTACATGCTGTAAAAAATGGCTAAGAGGTAAATAGGTTAAGATGATGTAAACCAAAAATAAAATTCTAAGATTCCCCCCAACCTACAGATAGATACCCCCTTTAGTCCAAGGGCATTTCAAAGTAAAATTGAAAATCTAGTTCAGGATCTGACATGCCTCATTATACCCTCTTCTCTTTGGAATTCAGGAACAACTGACCAGCATTAACATTAAAACTGAGATCTTAAGACTGACAAAACAGACTTTTTGTAGCAATAAGACACCCAATTCAAGCCTGAATCTAGTATAGCATCACATAACAGAAAGCAAGCCCTGAAAGAAGTAAAGGATTTTACCCTTAAATATATTTCTTTGACATATTTTGAAATGGCCCTGCAAAGCTGTTTCTTGTGAAGAAAACCTACATTCTGTACAGAATCCCCTTTCCTTTCCAGGTCTTTCCTCTGATCCAGGAGAGAATTAACTAAGACTCAGGCAACTTTTTAGGTCTAATTACAGCTCCGAAGACTGCTACCTGGAGGCTTCATTTGCATGATAAAACCTTGGCCTCCAGAAACCCTTATCTTAACCCTTTCTACTGATTCCAACTCTTTAGATAATATCTCTTTCAACTAATTGCCAATCAGAAAATCTTTGAATCTTCCTATGACCTGGAAGCCCCCCACTCCCTGTTTCTAGTTGTTCTGCCTTTCCAGAATTCTGGGCGAACCAGTGTACATCTTACATGTATTGAATGATGTCTTATGTCTCCCTAAAATGTATAAAACCAATCTGTAGCCTAATCACCTTGGGCACGTGTTCTCAGAATCTCCTGGGGCTGTGTTTTGGGCCATTTCTCACTCATATTTGGCTCAGGATAAATCTCTTCAAATATTTTACAGAGTTTGAGTCTTTTTTATCAACAATAATGGCTAGTTTTGTTTCATGTCTCATAAAATTTACCAAAAGAGTTCTAAAATAATTGTTAAAAATCAGTATATTAGGTAAATATAAATGGCATAAACATTTATAAATTCTTCATAATTTAAAAGCGATTTTTTTTTCTTGGTAATGTAAACTCCAAATATCTGAGACAGGTCCCAGTCAATTAGAAAGTTTATTTTGCCAAGGTTAAGGATGCAATCTCAGGAGGTCCTGACAGCATGCGCCCAAGATCGTAGGGGCACAGCTTGGTTTTATACATTTTAGGGAAACATGAGACATCAATATATGTAAGAGGAACATTGGTTCAGTCTGGAAAGCTGGAACAACTGGAAGCAAAGGCAAAGGTGGGACAACTTGAAGTGGGGAGGGTGCCTCCAGATCATAGGTAGATAAGAGAAAAAGGGTTGCATTCTTTTGAGGTTCTAATTAGTCTTTCCAAAGGAAGCAGACAGGTACCCATTTATCTCAGTGAGCAGAGGGATGACTTTGAATAGAATGGAAGGCAGGTTTGCCCTAAGCAGTTCCCGGCTTGACTTCTCCCTTTAGCTCAGTAATTTTGGGTCCCAAGATCGTTTTTCTTTCACAGTACCATGAAATGTTAAAGTGAAATTGAGTAATAGATACTCATTAAATGTCTGGATCATTTTCTAAAAAAGTTAAAATACAAAAACATTTTGATTAAGCCTAAGTGTAAAGTTTATATACTTTGGCATTTTGTTTTTATATGGTATAGAGCAGCTAAATATTAGAGTCTATAAGTAAAGATTTTTAAAAAAATTGTTCTGTGAGGAAGTGCATGTTTCTAAATATTGTAAAATATACATTTAAAAAATGTTGGTTTGATAGAGTTCAAAATTGCTTATTTCCTAGGTTTTCACAAAAATTAAAGTTACTGAGAGTTAAGAATTCTAATTATATATGTAATTAAAACTACTAGAAGTAGGGGGAAATTCTGTATGCAAAGTATAGAAGGAAAGTAAGTTGTGTTTTTGCTGAGAAAAATTGTAAAAAATAGAAGGATATATTTTTGTTTAAAAAGAGCATTTTTTAAATTCAGAGATTATTACAGATTGTTCCAAAATACAGAATTGGGAAGGAAATAGAAACAAGGCAGGAAGGTACTAGTTAGTAGGAGAGATGTGAAAAGAAGTTATAAGTATGAGGAGGCATTATTGGTAAACAGAGGTGAAAAGTGAGAGTAATATTTACTTTTGTATGAGAGAAAACTTTGCATGGTTAAAATGATGGGGAAGAAGGGAAAATAGGTGTTTGTCCTAATATGCCAGGCCAGGTCTCCATTAGCAACCAGAGCTGTCAGCCTTTACCAACACCTTACTGTCACTCTGATGAATGTATAAGTTAAACATTAAAGAACTGGAGAAACTGGTGCCTTAGTACAGAGGCTAGAATGTAAAAACAAGTCCATTACGATACTGTCTGGGCTTTCTCAGACCTTAGAATTTAATTAAAATAATGGAGACATACTTGCACACCGTGTACCAGGACCCACTTTAGATTAAGTAGTTTTTCCAAGTCTCTGAAGTAATCGTCCAGACCCTGTACCCTAGTTAAAGATGAGATAGAGTGAAGCACTTTGGCTTTCGGCTTGTAGGTGCACTGAATGTATATAAGCACTAGGCAAAACTTGTAACTTTGAGTTGGTCTGGTGAGTTACTCCAACCTCCTCCCTGTAACCAGCTGCAGAAACGAACTCCCTTCTTTCCCAGTCTGTCTGCATCTTGTTATTGAACCGTGAGAGCAAGCAGTCGGACCTTGTTCTGTCCAGGAACAAATCTAGCAAGCCAGACAGGAGGGAGCCGCCCTCAGTGGCCAGCCTCTTGCAACGAGGTGGTCACTGGGAGACTCCCAGCACCTGCCAGGTACGGTTTGTCCTGAGGACTCTCGCGATGAGCTTACCTGATGCAAAGACTGCCCATCCTTCTATTGCTGGGTAAAGGCAGAGGTTAGGAGCAAACATGCTTGAAGGATCATTCAAACTGGATTGTAAACGGATTGTAAGCCAGGAGACTATTATTTCCTCTATTTGGGCTCACGTAGCCATTTGTTTTGGTACCATTGAGAAAGCAATATGACTTGTTTGTGTAACTGCTTTGCATTTGTTTGAGGATTCTTTTGCATTTATGTGTGAAAATTTGTTCTGTTTGTCTGATATTTGTTAAGTTTAGAGTACTCACTATGGGCAACACTGCATCTATTCCTACAAATAGTCCTCTAGGGAGAATTTTGTCAGATTAGAAGCACTTTGGTTATCCACCCATGACCAAAAAAATAATCTGTTGTAGCAGAGCTTGGTCAATGTATGTTTTGGGGTCTGTGAAATGGTGGCCAGTTTTGGATCTTTAAATTTTCATACCCTCTATCAATTAGAATTGTTCTGCCGGAGGTCAAGCAAATGAGGCAAAATACATTATGTCCAGGTATTTATGTTACTGTTTAATAAGGATGGTAAAGAAAATGGAAATAAGCTAATGGTGCAGTACACTGCTAAAGTCTGTCCTGACTCCCAAGGGGAGAGAGAGAAAATCTCTGAAATCCAACAGTTAATGAACACTCTAAACCCCATAGTTGCTGCCTTCCCATCTCAGGAAAGAGAAGGAATGTCACTGCCAGAGTACAGGGAAGTAGCAGAGCTACTGTCTTCTTCTCGGACTAACCAAGGTACTAATTTTGGCTGGAGAGTCACCGAGTCCAAAGCAGGGCTATTCCCACTACGATAATACCCAGTAGGAGTCAATCAGCAAGGAGTTCCAGCCAGATGTTATTGGGCCTATAATACCACTATATTTGCTACACAATGTCCAAACCTAAGAAGATGTGCAGGCTCTCCTAAACATTAAGGTATCTGGTTTTAAATAAAGCAAAGGAAGAGGCGCAACATCTTCATAATGAAAATCCAAATGACACTCCAGATCCTGACAGGGCGATTCGCCACATGGACCCAAATTGGGATATTGTAGAGGACGTACATCGCGGTGTAACTAACACGTATACTATGTTCCCTTATTTTCCTGGAGATCGTAAAAGGTTTATACTATTGGATTTAAAAGATGCTTTCTTTTGCATTCTCACAGACACAGAAAGTCAATTGTTGTTTAACTTTGAATGGACAGATCCTGAAGCTGCAATGCAGTTTCAATATTGTTGGACTGTACTCCCACCAGGATTGAAAAACTCTCCGACTACATTTGGAAAAGCCTTCATTTGAAATTTAAGGAGTTTAAGATTGGAAAATGGGATACTGTTACAATATTTGGATAATTTACTAATAGCTACCCCCTGTGAATGGGAATATCACAATAATACTATTAAAACTTTGGACCATCTAGCAACCTGTGGGTATAAGGTTTCAAGTAAAAAGGCTCAAATATGCCAACAAACTGTGCGATACTTAAGTTTTTTCTTACAGAAGGGAACCAGAGCTCTAACAATGGAAAGGTGAAATACAATCACTTCCCTTGCAGCACCCACTACCAGAAGGTTGCTGAGAGGATTTCTAGACGTGGCAGGGTTTTGTCTATTGGATATGGATTCCTAACCATGGACTACTGGTAAAGCCACTATTTGAACTGTTTAAAGGAGCTAACAATAACATCTTTGACTGGGAGCAAAACACCAGCATACATTCAAACAACTGAAACATAAGTTAACCCCCACCCTAGCCCTGGGGCTCCCAAATCCTCAGAAGCCATTTCAACTGTGTATGCATGAGAGACTGGGTCTAGTGCTCGGGGTCCTTATGCAGAAGTTAGGAGAAATAAGACAGCCGGTGGCCTACTTTTCTAAACAGCTGGACACAGTGGCTACAGGCTGCCCCCCCTGTCTGAGAGCACTTGCCACCAACTGCCTATTATTAAAGCAGGCTGAAAAGCTAACCTTGCGAAAGCCTGTTACAATCCACATGCCTCATCAGGTACTAGTGCTACTTTAGCAAAAGGGAGGCTATTGACTGACAGCTGGTGGGTTAGGCAAATACCAGGGCAGACTCTTAGACGACCCTGCTATGAAATTACAAACCACCGGAGCTCTAAACCCAGCTACATTACTACATCCTACCAAGGAATCAGAGGACCCCATGTGTAATTGTTTGGAAATCATTATCAAGTGTTTTCCAGCTGCCCTGATTTAAAGGATATGGACTTGCTGCATGCAGACTGGATATTGTTTGTGGATGGGAGCAGCCTGGTAGCCAATGGGAAAAGAAATGCTGCATATGCCATGGCAACCTTTTCAGAGGTAATAGAAGCAAAGATTGTACCAATAGGAACCTCTGGACAGAAGGCAGAACTGATTATCCTTGTGAGAGACTTGTAGTTGTCCCAAGTATACCAGGCACATGGAATAAATTGGAGACTACATTCAGCATGGAGACCACAATCTTCTGGACAGACTACAAGTATAAATCAAACACTAAAATCAATTATTGCCAAACTGTGCCAGGAAATTCTACCAAGATAGATTCAGGTAGTTGGCATTGCACTGCTCCAGGTAAAAGTGACCCTCAGAAGTAGGACTAAGTTAAGTTTCTATGAAATTATATATTAAGAGAACCTTTGCCGCTAATCTGTCTCTGGTTACTAGGTTACTAGGGTGGCCCTTAATAGAAAGTCAACTATTAAACAGGATGTTACTCATTTGGGACAAATTCTTAACATTTTGCATAAGCTTGCTTCCATCTGGAGCATTGTCTGGTGATCAAGTACTGCTAAAGAATGGAGGGCCCAACTCAACAGCTAAAGGAGAAATGGGAAGGACCCTACAACGTGTTGCTGACCACCAATTCGGCACTGAAACTGGTGGGCATCAAGCCACCACATATGGGTAAAGAAGTTTCTACTAGATGAAACATCCATGACAGAGGCCACCAAGGCCACCAAATGGGAGTTGGAACCCATGGAAGGCCTAAGGTTTCTGTTCAAAAGATGATAAGCTGTTATTTTATAATATTTTTCTTCACTATTCCTCTTGTTGTTTCTGCTTACACCTCTAACCTTTTCCCATAATGGGTACAAGAATATGCAGATAGCCTACAGCAAGACTCTTGCTGGATCTATTACCCCTCTCTAGTACCATGAGACTGCTTTGGTGGGTCTCCCCCCATACAAGGAAAATTGGGTTACTTCCTAGAAAATCATAAAAAATGGGCAGGGTCGTAGGTGAGGGGGATAACTAGAAAAAAAGTATTTCTGAATGGCCTATAAATAAAACTTTAAATAATCCAGGGCACAGGTTCCTTCTTGAGCTATAGTTAAAACTGAATGTTGTATGTATATTCCCAATAACTCAGAAAACATTTATTCTATCTCTTTTTAAGAAACTATTATACAGTTTTCCATAATGACTTTACTAAATTACATTCCCACCAATGGTGTACAAGGATTCCCTTTTCTCCACATCCTTGCCAACATTTATTATCATTCATGTTTTTTATAATATACATTTTCATAGGCATGAGATGATATCTGTATTAGTCTGTTTTCATGCTGCTGATAAACACACACCTGAGACTGGGCAATTTACAAAAGAAAGAGGTTTAACTGGACTTACAGTTCCGCATGGCTAAGGAAGACTCACAATCATGGAGGAAGGCAAGGAGGAGCAAGTCAGCAGCTTACATGCATGGCAGCAGGCAAAGAGAGAGAGGGAGCTTATGCAGGGGAATTCCATTTTTTAAAAACATCTGATCTCGTGAGACATATTCACTATCATGAGAACAGAACAGGAAAGACATGTCCCCATAATTTAATCATCTTCCACCAGGTCTCTCCCACCACACATGGGAATTATGGGAGCTACAAGATGAGATTTGGATGGGGACACAGAGCCAAACCATAATATTCCACCCCGGCCCCTCCCAAATCTCATATCTTCACATTTCAAAACCAATCATGCCTTCCCAACAGTCCCCTAAAGTCTCAGCTCATATCAGCATTAACTAAAAAGTCCAAAGTCTCATCTGAGACAAGGCAAGTCCCTTCCACCTATGAGCCTGTAAAATCAAAAGGAAGTTAGTTACTTCCTAGATACAATGGGGGTACAGGCATTGAGTAAATATAGCCATTCCAAATGGGATAAATTGGCCAAAACAAAGGGGCTACAAGCCCAAGCAAGTTCAAAATCCAGTGGGGCAGTCAAATCTTAAAGCTCAAAAATAATCTGGTTTGACTCGCTGCCTCACATCCAGGTCACACTGTTGCAAGAGGTAGGTTCCTATAGTCTTGGGAAGCTCCGCATTTGTGACTTTGCAGGGTACGGCCTCCCTCCTGGCTGCCTTCATGGGCTGGCATTGAGTGTCTATGGCTTTTTCAGGAGCACAATGCAAGCTGTTGGTGGATCTGCAATTCTGGGGTCTGGAGGATGGTGGCCCTCTTCTCACAGCTCCATGAGGTGGTGCCCCAGTAGGGACTCTGTGTGGGGGCTCTAACCACACATTTCCCTTCCCCATTGCCCTAGCAGAGGTTCTTCATGAGGGCCTACCCCTGCAGCAAGCTTCTGCCTGGACATCCAGGCATTTGGATACTTCTTCTGAAATCTAGATGGAGCTTCCTAAGCCTCAGTTCTTGACTTGTGTGCACTTGTAGGCTCAACGCCATGGGGAAGCTGCCAAGACTTGGGACTTGCACCCTCTGAAGCCATGGCCAGAGCTCTATGTTGGCCCCTTTCAGCCACAGATGGAGTGGCTGGGGCACAGGGCACCAAGTCCCTAGGCTGCACACAAAAGGGGAACCCTGGGCCAGGCCCATGAAACCACTTTTTTTCCTAGTCCTTCAGGCCTGTGATGGGACGAGCTGCTCTGAAGACCTCTGACATACCCTGGAGACATTTTGCCCATTGTTTTGGGGTTTAACATTCAGCTCCTGGTTACTTAGGCAAATTTCTGCAGTCAGCTTAAATTACTCCTCAGAAAATGGGTTTTTCTTTTCTATCAAATTGTCAGGCTGCATATTTTCCAAACTTTTATGCTCTGTTTCCCTTATAAAACTGAATGCCTTTAACAGCAACCAAGTCACCTCTCGAATGCTTTGCTGCTTAGAACTGTCTTCTGCTAGATACCCTAAATCATCTCTTTTAAGTTCAAAGTTCCACAAATCTCTAGGGCAGGGACAAAATGCCACCAGTCTCTTTGCTAAAACATAACAAGGGTCAACTGTGTTCCAGTTCCCAACAAGTTCCTCATCTCTATCTGAGACCACCTCAACCTGGATCTTATTGTCCATATTGCTATCAAGCTTTTGGTCAAAGCCATTCAACAAGTCTCTAGAAAGTTCCAAACTTTCCCACATTTTCCTGTCTTCTTCTGAGCCTTCTAAACTGTTCCAACCTCTGTCTATTACCCAGTTCCAAAGTTGCTTCCACATTTTCCGGTATCTTTTCAGCAACACCCCACTCTACTGATACCAATTTGCTGTATTAGTTCATTTTCATGCTGCTGATAAAGACATACCTGAGACTCACCAATTTACAAAAAAAAAAAAACAAAAACACAAAAAATAGGGATTTGATTGGACATACAGTTCCACATGGCTGGGGGAACCTCACAATCATGGTGGAAGACAAGGAGGAGCAAGTCACATTTTACATGGATGGCAACAGGTAAAGACAGACAAAGAGCTTATACAGGGGAACTCCTCTTTTTAAAACTATCGGATCTCATGAGACTTATTCACTATCATGAGAACAGCACAGGAAAGACCCACCACTGTAATTCAATCATCTCTCACCAGTTCCCTCCCACAGCACATTGAAATTATGGGAGCTACAAGATGAGATTCGGATGGGGACACAGAGCCAAACCATATCAATATCCCATTGTGTTTTAAATTTGCATTTCCTTAATGATTAGTGATGCTGATCATTTCTCATGTCTGTTGGCCATTTGTATATCTTCATTTGAGAAGTGTTGATGTGTACCTGTATTAGTCTCTTGTCACGCTGCTAAAAAGAAATACACAAGACTGGGTAATTTATAAAGAAAAGTGGTTTAATTAACTCACAGTTCTGCATGGCTAGGGACACCTCAGGGCTCTTACAATCATGGAGAAAGGCACCTCTTCACAGGGCAGCAGGAGAAAGATTGATTGCCAGCAGGGTAAATGCCAGATGTTTATAAAACCATCAGATCTCATGAGAACTTCCTCACTATCATGAGAACAACATGGGGGGACCATGCCCATGGTTCAATTACTTCTACCTGGTCCTGCCCTTGACACATGGGGATTATGGAACTACAATTCAAGATGAGATTTGGGTGGGGACACAGCCAATGCATATCAGTACCCCTTGCCCACTTTTAAGTGAGCTTCAGTTTTCTTGCTATTGAGTTGTTTGAGCTCCTTATATATTTTTTATATTACCCCATTATCATATGTATGGCTTGCAAATATTCTCTCCCAATTAATAGATTTTCTTGGCATAGTGTTGATTTGTTTCCTCTGATGTGCAGAGTTTTTTAGTATTATGTAATCCCAGTTGCCTATTTTTGTTTTTGTGGCCTGTGCTTTTAGAGTCGAATCAAAAAAAAAAATTATTGCCCAGATCAATGTAGTATCATTTTACTCCTATGTTTTTTTTTTAGTACTTATAGAGTTTCTGGTCTTGTATTTAAGTCTTTAATAAAACTAGCTATTTAAAATCACATATCTTTTTTGCCAAATGAATTTTATCTGTATATGCATCATATTTGTGAATGTCCTATTAAATTCCTTACTGAATTACAAGTGGTATTGGTGTGTCAATGGAATAATTAAGGATAAAAGAAAATGTTATTTTATTTACCCATTCAACAAATATGTATTTAATGGCTATTGTATGCCAAGTTCCATCTGAGATTGTTCTGGAGATAATGGCTATTGTATTCTGTGTAAGGTAGTTGGTATTTGTCAAGAAGAGTGTTGGAGAACATTAAGTGTAGAGTCCTTTGTATGAGAATGAGATGTATTGCTTGAAGAGATGTGTCAGAGTACACTGGGTTCCTAGAAATTACAATGAACAGATCTTGATGGAATAACCAGATTTAACCTTTTGCACATTTTCATTAATGGATACATTCTCTTTGAGAGAGGTGAATATAGAGGTGCTTGAAAGTAAGGATTTGCAATGTGAACATTTTCCAGTTCTCTCTTAGTATACAGTGATGTATTCTTAATCTTTCTAAATACTTTTTTTGGACCAAATGAATTACCAAGTAAATCAGGAAACAATCTTTCAATGCCTGTCAAAACTGACATCATGAAAGAAACTAGAATTTTTCAGCTAATGAAATAGCATACATAAGATTTACCAATATTTTTATATTTTCAACATTTAAAAATAATAAGGCATTCTAGGTTTTTAAACCATTTACAATAAATTTTGTTTCAATCACAAAGAAAAATCTAAAATTTTCTTACAGTAAATGCACTGATATTTGTCCCCACCCAAATCTCACGTTGAACTATAATCCCCAATGTTGGAGGTGGGGCCTGGTGAGAGGTGTTTGGGTCACATTGGTGGATCCTTCATGGCTTGGTGTTATCTTCACCAAAGTGAGTGAAATATTAGGAGATGTGGTTGTTTAAAAGTTTGTGGCATCTCCTACCACCTCTCACTTTTGCTTACACTATGAGACATGCTTGCTTCCACTTTGCCTTTCACCATAAGTAAAAAGCTCCTTGAAGCTTTCCAAGAAGCCAAGCAGATGCCAGTGACATGCTTATACAGCTTGCGAAACTGTGAGCCAGTTAAACTTCTTTTCTTAATAAATTACGCATTCTCAGATATTCCTTTATAGCAATGCAGGAACAACCTAAGATACCTACATACCCTCCACCTAGATTCTATAATTATAATTTTTTCTACATTCTTTACCATATATATATCTATACTCCCATCAATTTGTCAGTTTATCTTATTTTTACATTGCAGTTCCAAAGAAGTTACATACATCAGTAAATCTTACACCTAAACTCTTTAATATGCATATTATTTACTTGACATCCATATTTATGTTCTTTTTCTTACAATATGAATGAGGTATAATTTATATACAATGAACTACACACATTGAAGTCACACAATCTTACAACTTTTGACATAAGTAGGTATACATGCAGGAATCCAACACTTCAATCAAGATACAGAAAATTTCTTTCATCCACAAAAAAATTTCTCAAATCTTTTTGAAATCCCTCCCTCTCTAATCCCTACATAACCACTGATCTGTTTTTTCAACAGCATGTATTATTGTTCACTTTTTAAAATTTTATATGGATGAAATAATATAGTATCTGACTACTTTTGCTCAGTGTAATGCTTTTGAGATTCATCCACATTGTTATTTTATCAACTTATTTTTCCTTTTTATTGCTGAGTAGTATTTCATTGTACTCAAACATGTTGCTGGGAAAACTGGATATCATTATGCAGAAGAATGAAACTAGACCCCTGTCTGTCAACATATACAAAAATCAAATCAAAATTGTTTCTCTATATTCATACTAGAGTTTATTTACCATGCTCTTGTTGATGAGCAACTTTACTGTTTGAAGTTTGGTCAATAATAAAATTTAATTTTACATTTTAAAATAACTTAAAGACTTTAATTGGATTGTTTGTAACTGAAAGGATAAATGCTTGAGGGGATAGATACCTCATTTTCCATGATGTGCTTATTTCACATTGCATGCCTGTACTAAACCATGTCATGTACCTCATGTTGGAGGCTCAAATGAATAAATCTACTGTTCTTGTATTGCCATTCTTGTACTAGACTTTTGTATTCACGTTTCATTTCCTTGGATGAATGAAATTGGGAAATAGTGTTTTAAATATAATAGTTAAAATACAATATTGATCTTATAAAAACAAAAAATTATTATCTATCATATGTTAATACTGTTTTTTTACAGGAACCTCTGTCACACCCTATGCCTTAGGGATTATTAAAATGTTAAACAAATGTATTATAAACAGTAGCCTTTTAATTTGTCAGTCACTACAATTCTTTGGATGAAGTTACATGTGAACACAATTGTTTTATCATGAATTTTACTTAGTATATATGGGTGTCAGTATAGTTAACAGACTTATTTTCTAATAGTCTAGTGACCATCAAGCTTTTAAAATTTGAATCTAGATGAGATTGTCATAATTCTGTAATTTTTTCCTTCATATTATGGAGTAACAAATTGTTAATTGCTTTAGTGGTGAGAACTGAAAAGCAATGAACAAGTTTAATGGTACATTTCTCTTTTTTGTCCCTCAAAATCACCAAGTATGAGATGATTTTCAGAATGTCTAGATTTTGGAATTATCATCATTGTTGATTATTTGGTTTTACCAATACATTTATTAACCTTTTCAGAAAACAATGTCAATGTTTTTGGTAAAACATTGGATTGATTGTTAAGACCCTCATAAATACACTTACACGTACACATACGTGCAAACACACAGACATGCACAGAAGCATCCATGTGCATACAGAGACAGATAGCATTGTAGTTAGCTAAGACTACTGCCTTTTCTAGAATTGAGGCAGCCACAGATAGCAGAAGTAAAGTATTACCTTTTTGCAATTGCCCTTGGTTCCTAAAATCTCTAAAGAAGGCGTTCGATTGTGTGACATAATGCCCACCGAGGCTTATGCCTTACTTCACTGGAGTAGCTATTTTTTGTTGTATCATTCAGAAATGAAAAAAATAGCCATGATATGAAATATTAAGAGACTTTCAGGAACTGGAACGTTTCTGTTCTCCAGCCAAACTTAGCATCAGCCAGGCTACATTCCCTAGGAAGAAGGAAGACAACAAAATATCCAGATGCACAGTGATATTGTCCAGCTAAATGTCAGGTGATATTGTCCAGAAATCCTCAAATAATATATCTCCATAATTCCAGTATTCCTGAGAACCAAGTTATCTCCCAAAAGATTTGATAATAAAATAATTTAATAGTATGCTTCCTCATTGAATCTTAGGGTGACATCAAAATACTAAAATAACATTACTTTGTAAGAGCAGAAATGTCTTGATTTAGATCTCAGAACTAATATTTGCACTATGAATTACACTCAGTGAAAAAAGGCACTAAATCAAATAACAAAAATCACATTAAGAAACTTGAGAATTATTTCATATATAAAAGCCTCATTCATAGCTCCCACTTGGAACAATTAGGTAAGTGAAAGTACTAAGATTTGAATATTATCTCCCTTTCCATTGTATATTGTGGCAGTTTTAAAAAACAAACCCACAATGTTGTCATTCCTCTCTTCAAGAGAGGGAGCTTAATTCTCCTCTTTTTGAGGGTAGGCTCACTTAGTAACTGTTGTAAATTTTAGAAGTGTTTGCGTGTCACTTCTGAATTTAACTTATTAAAAAAACACAGCTTGCATCTTGGGTTCATTCTTTCTCTCTCTCTCTCTCTCTCTCTCTCATCACTTGCCCTGGGAAGCAGACTGCCATTTATAATGAGCCCTACGGAGAGGCCATGTGGCAAGAAGCTGAGGCTTCCAGAGAGAACCTGAGGCCTGCCAGCAACCACATACATGAGTTTGGAAATTAATTCTTCAGCTTCCTTTGAGTCTTGAGGTAGCTACAGCCTGGCCAGAACTTGACTAAACTTCATGAGGGACACTGAGCCAGAAACACCTAGCTAAGCAAATTCTGGTCTTATGACCCTCAGAAATTGTGTGAAATAATAAATATTTGTTGTTTTCACCATTCACCATAGCGAAGTCATGGAATCAACCTAGGTGCCCATCAACAGTGGATTGGATAAAAACGGTACACATATAATGCATGGAATACTATGCAACCATAAAAAAGAATGAAACCACATCCTTTGCAGCAACATAGTTACAGCTATAGAACATAATCCTAAGCAAATTAACACAGGAACAGAAAAGCAAATATTGCTTGTTCTCACTTATAAGTGGGAGCTAAACATTGGGTATACATGGACATAAAGATGGAAACAATAGATGATTAGGACTCCGAAATGGGGAAAGAATGGGAGTAATGGTTGGAAACCTACCTGTTGGGTACTATGTTCACTATTTGGGTGACAGATTCAGTAGAAGCCCAAACCCTAGCATTATGCAAGTACCCATGTAACAAACCTGCACATGTACCCACTGAATCTAAAATAAACTATATTTGTTGTTATAAGATGCTAAAGTTTGGGATAAGTTGTTCTGCAACAATAGGAGTGTGTGTGTGTGTGTGTGTGTGTGTGTGTGTGTGTGTGTAGAGAGAGAGATACAGAGAGACAGAAGAAAAGTATTTTTGGCAAATAAAACTTGCATATTAATGAAAAGAAAGGATATTTTTGATAAAGTAAATTCTAAAATACAATATATAAAATAATATATATATCTGGATTTAATAGATCAGAGACCATTGTAAAAACAGTGTGCCTATTGCATAAGTATCCCTAATAAAAACTCACAATTCTGTAATAAAATTATTATATATTTTAATTTTGAAAGATGTTTCAAGGCTGAAATATCCAGATGAAAGAGGTGAAATTCACATAATTAGGCTTGAAAGCATATGGTTCTCATTTTTATATTTTTGTAATTAAGTGAAGAAATTAAGAGGCATTCAAGATTTCACCTCTAAGCAGCTCACAGTTTTCCTCAGCTTGGACTAGGTAACAACTCTCTCAATTTCACTCAAAACGTATTTTAGTATAAATTAAGGTTAATCTGTGAATAGATGTCAATAACATTTCCCTATTAAATAAATACTTACAAATACCTTGACTTTAAGATACAAAAAAACTACTTGTCATTTAGTATTTTATATTTTTAACTTGCCAGATTTATATCATAATATAAATGCCAGAATTTTGTCTAGGTGAAATAAGAATCATCTGAAACACATTCATTATTATTTCATCAGAATAAGCTTGAATTATATGTTTGTGTATTTCAGTAAAATTATGATGAGAAAACAAACTACAGAGGCCAAAATATTTCTATTGCTTACTCATTAAAATGTTCGTAAAGATTCAACATTTACATATTGTTTCTCTGCTTTTTCAGTTCTACCTTATAAAACCTATAACTCTCATTACCACAGTACTTAGATACTCTCCCAACAGTCTACTAAAAAACAGACAAAAGCCCAGGTATATCACTGTACTTGAATTTGTATTTTTATTCTGAATAAAAACAATTGACTGATACTCTTTATGTGGAAAAACCATACATTTGATGGACAATAATCTTCCAAAACAGACTTTTTGATCTGTCATGCCATTAAAAGTTCAACACATTTCTATTAAGGGTCTAGAGGCCCTGGTAAAAAGCACATTAATTACATTTGCTGATGACAATAAATTGAAGCATGGATCCAATACTCATAACTACAAAGAATTATACAGACTTAGCAACTTTACAACAAGGAACATTTTGGCAGTATTTTTAACTGTATATTATATTTTTCTTCTTTGAAAGAGTACAGTATGATTTTACTTGACTGAAAGACACAACGAGTATGTGGAAATTCATGAATTTGAGGAAATCTCTCTCTTTAGAATTTTTTTTCACTTTCTTTTCATCCTTTCATGGATAATTTTTTAAATGCTTCTTTTACCCTGTAGGTGGCTTTTAATTACTTTCCCTATTACCACTAGCAGTGCAGGAATCTTACAGGAAATATTTGTGTTTCTGTCTCAGGGTATGAGAAAATATTTGCAAATTAGACTCACATTCTTTAATGACCCTCCCATTACCTTCTTATTGAATTATAAATTGGCTGTGATTCTTTACTTTTATGCCTCACATGATCATTCTTCCTGAATTTCCATTGCAGTTTTGTTCCTTACTGTCTGTTGTTGTTTTGCTCATTTATTCATTCATTCATGATCTATTATTATTTTCGTTCTGTCGACATCTATTTATTGATTCTCATAATGTATCGGATACAGTATAAGTCAAGAAGACAAACATCAATGAATAGGGCACAATCATTATCTTTCATGGCACTTTAGCAACCATTAATCATTATTACAAACCTAATACTTTAATGTCCATTATACTTTGTGCTATAAAGGAAAACGGTAGAACTAAGATTATAATGTTGTGGAAATTATCAAATCTAAAAGGACAGAAAAATCTTCATCATAAAATCCATATTTAGGCAAAGGCAATTGTAAGTAATACAAATTCGTCACAAGTAAGAAGTAAAAAAAAGGGGAGAAATCTAGGCATACAAAGTAACACATGAGAAAACTCTGGAAGGAACAAACTTGTTGGAAATGCTACAAATTGGTAATGTGTCTAGATCATAGCAAGTAAAGGAGAAAATAGTAAGAGATGAAGCTGAAGAGTTGGGCAATAATCAGATTGTGCAATGCTTTGTAGGACATTATAGATTTTGGATTTTATTCTAAGTACAGGTAGTTTGTGTAAGGCTAGAGCAGCACCGAATGATCTAGCTGGTAATTCTTAGATAATTACATGTCTTTCATTGTCTGCTTTAAAGTTGTGATCTTAGGAACTTCCAGTGGCTAGGCATAAAACTAGCTAAGTATTTCTTAGAATCCAAGCTTGAGTTGGTGCCTTGGCACTCATTTCTTAGAGAACAGAGGGCAGATATTTATTTTAAAAGCTTTAAGCAACATTGCATAATATAAGGTTAATATAAACATTTCAGTGCTTTTTAAAGCTACCATTTATAATAGCATACATAAATATTGTGAATAGAGAGGGGTTGTTTTGAGACAGGTCTCATAACAATGTCAAGTATGAATAAGTTTTTTCAAAAATGTGTAAGACAAGTATGGAAAACTATTAAGTATTAAACCATGTAATTTTTTAAGGATATCATGTTTATGGTTTGGAAGGACCAATATTGTAAAAATGCCAATTTTTTTTTTAACAATTTCATGTATACTTTCCATGAACTCCTAATTAAATTTACAAAGACCTTTTTTAGTGAAAACTGAAAAGCTAATTCTTCACTTTATATGAAAATTCGAGCGATGAAGCCTAACAAAAAAAAATGTAGGTGAAAAATAAAATCAGAAGGATTAATTCCACAGGATCCCAAGACTTATTGTAAAACCTCAGCAATTGATACAGTGTATTCTTGGTTCAAGGACAAAAAATACACCAGTGGAATAGTATAGAGAGGCAAGAAACTTTTGGACACTTGCTATATGACAGTGGTTTATGCAGAGCATGAGGAGAGTGGTATATGTCTTTTCTGTTTGTTTTTAAAATAAATGACAGTGGCTTACTTGAAATAAGGGACTTGTATTTAAAATATGTGAAGATTCTTGCAAGTCAATTAAAAAGTCATATAGCACTGTATAAAAATGGTCAAGAGACTTGAACAGGTACTTCACAAACCAGGGAATTCAACTGGACAATAAACATGAAAAGGTGCTCCATGTCATTGTTCATCAGGGCAATTAATATTTAAAACAGTCATTCTTTTTTAGTTTAAGTATCCTGGTGGAAGACTAGCATAAAAGAGTCCACATTCTGTCCCTTGAAGATTCATGTAGAGCACATCTACAAAATAGATTTATCTCATCCTAAGTTCCTCAAAAGTCTCATTATTACAGCATCAACTGAAAGTCCAAAATTTCATTGAAATCTCATCAGCTCAGTAGTCCCACGTCTCATAATTTAATTTATGTAAATCACCTATGGGTGAGGCTCTAGGAGTAATCTGTCTTGGGAAACAATCCTTCTCCATCCCTGGACTTGCATAATTAAAGAATCATGTTACCTTATCCCAAAATGCAATGACAGAAAAGGCATAAGTAATAGTTACAGACATTCTGCTTTAAAACCAGAGAAAACAAAAGAGAAAGGGTTCCCAAAATTTAAAATGTATCTAGGCAAACTCCATCAGCTTTCAAGGCCTTGTAATTATCCTATGTGTTTTTTGCCTCTGACCTTGGGGCTCAAAGCTCCACTCTCTGGACTTGTCATTGATCTTTCCTAGAAAATCTCAACTCTATATTTAACTTTTGCTGAGGTGGCTGAGGGACAGTATTCTTGAGCTTCCTAGATACTGTCTACTTTGATTGGACAGTTCTGTGAGTCACACCCAGAATCTCATAAAAGGGCCTTTTGTGTAAAAATACTGTGACTTTGGGGAGTGATGTCACCAAAATTGCAGAGTAGATGCAATCTGGCTTCACTGTACTTCAAAGAAAACCAAAATGATCTTCAACACTAAGATCATCCCTAGCAATATTCCAGAACTCAAATATGAGGATGAGAGGATTTCTGGGCCATAGAAAATTGAAAAACTCCAACCAGATGAAAAGAGAACAGGAATTCTCCATCCTTGAGGCCTCTCTCCCAATCTGCCAGCACTGCATATTGATCATTGCTTTAGGACTCACAATTTCTTTTTTTTTTTTTTTTAACTTTTGCTTTTTTAAATTTTTGGTTGAGGTTCAGGGATACATGTGCAGGTTTGTCACATAGTTAAATTGCATATTATGGAGGTTTCGTGTACAGATTATTTCATCACCCAGGTAATAAGTGTAGGATACCACAGGCAGTTTTTTGATCCTCTTCCTCCTCCTACCTCTATCCTCAAGTAGGCCCTGGTGACTGTTGTTCCCTTCTTTGTGTCTATTCGTTCTCAATGTTTAGCTCCCACTCTTAGGTGAGAACATGTGGTATTTGGTTGTTTGTTCCTGTGTTTGTTCAATTAGGAAAATGGCCTCCAGCTTCATCCATGTTGCTGCAAAGGAAATGATCTCATTCTTTTTTATGGCTGTGTGGTATTGCATGGTGTATACGTACCATATTTTCTTCATTTAGTCTTCTGTGGATGGGAATTTATGTCTTTGTTATTGTGAATACTGCTGTGATAAATCTACGTGTACCAATGTCTTTATGGTAGAAAGATTTATATTCCTTTGGGTATATACTCAATAATGGGATTGCTGGATCGAATGGTAATTCAACCTGTAGGGGAAAAATCCCCTGAAGACAACTGGAGACAGAGAGGAACCAGGAATGGAAACCCAAGTTTTTGAAGCTCTGCTCTTTATCTCAGCTAAAGGAGGATTCAAATCAGAATGGCTATTCAGCAGCACTGTGCTGTAGCAGCCACACTCCATGGGTCTTCTGGGCATGAATGCATAGCCAGTCTTCCCACACATATTCCTTCTGGTATCCTCCCACCTACCAATCTCAGACAGGCTGTGCTTTAACATTTGTGAGAGTAGAGGCAAACCTGGGTTTATGGTGCCATTTAGGAGGTAGCAGCTTGAGATTATGGAGAATTAGAGGCAATTGCAAAGAACCTGTAAGCAAACATACCCTAGAAAGACTAAAACAAGCGAGACAGTGAAGACTGGAATAAAATTAACTAATACTTCATTGTGAAACCATCGACATACATTCACAAGAAACAACAGGAAGCAAGGGAACTGTGAACTCCCCAAACAGACAAAAATAGTAAGAACAACCCTAATGAGATAGATAGTGATGTGCAAGGTCTTAGATCAAAAATTCAAAATAGCAGTTCTAAAGAAGCCAAGCAAACTAAAAGATAACAAAGAAAATAATTCAGAAATGTATTAGAGAAATTCAACAAAGAGATTGAAATAATAATTTAATAAATCCAGCAGAAATCTTGGAACTGAGAAATATATCTGCTGGACTAAAAATGCATTAGAGGCTCTCAAAAGAGGAATGGATGAAGCAGAAGAAAAAATCAGTAAGCTCAAAGACAAGCTATGTGAAAACAGAAATGAAAAAGGAGACATAACTGATATCACATAAATACAAAGAATCCTTAGCAACTTTATGAACAACCATATGCCAAGAAATTGGAAAACCTAGGAGTGAATGAATTCCTAGACACATGCAACATATCAAGATTGAACCATGAAGAAATAAAAAACCTGAACAGAGCAGTAACAAGTATCAACATCAAAGCAGTAATCAAATGTCTCCCAACAAAGGAAAACCCAGGAACTGACAGTTTCACAGGTGAATTTTACCAACTACTTAATGAAGTGCTAATACCAATTCTACTAACTTTTCCAAAAAATTGAAGAGATGTGAATACTTCCAAGCTCATTTTATGAGGCCAACATTACTCTGATACCAGAATCAGACATGGATCCAGCAACAAAAACATGAAACTACAGGACAATATTCCTGATGAACATAAATGGAAAAATCTTTAACAAAATCCTTAACAAAATAACAAATTTAAAAGATTACTTACCGTGATAAAGTGGTATTCATTCTATGGATGCAAAGTTGGCTGCACATACACAAATAAATAAAGAGATACATCACGTCAACAGAATAAAGTGTAAAAACCATCTGATCATTTTAATAGGTGCTGAAAAAGCATTCAACAAAATTCAACATCACTTTATGATGAAAACTCTCAGCAAACTCGATATATACCTCAAAACAGTGAAGACCATATGTGAGCTAGGTGTGGTGGCTCAGACCTGTAATCTCAGCAGTTTGGGAGGCAGAGGTGGGTGGATCACTTGAGCCCAGGAGTTTGAGACCAGCCTGAGGAGGATCACCTGTGCCTGGGAGAGTGTGGCTGCAGTGAGCCACGATTATGCCACTGCACTCTAGTCTGAGTGACTGGGTGAGATGCTGTCTCAAATAAATAAATAAATAAAAAGACCATATACGACAATGTCACAGATAACATCATACTGAATGGGAGAAAATTAAATACTTTTTCTCCAAGATCTAAAACAAGACATAGATGCCCACTTTCATTACTTTTTTTTCAACATAGTACTGGACATCCTGACCAGAGCAATTAGTCAAGAGAAAAAAATAAAGGGAATCCAGATTGGAAAGGAAGAAGTCAAATTGATCTTGTTCACAGGTAAAATGATACTATATTTACAACAACCTAAAGACATCACCAAAAAACTTTTAGAATTGAAAAGTGAATTCAGTAACATTGCAGGATACAGAACCAATATACAAAAATTGTCATTTATAGATGCCAACAGCCAATGAATAAAAAAATTCAACAAACTAATCCAATTTATAACAGACACAATATATAAAATATCTAGGAATTAATTTAACCAAAGAAGTGAAAGTGCTATACAAGGAAAACTATAAAACACTGATTAGAAAATTAAATGGGACACACAAAAAAGGGAAATGCTCATGGACTGGAAGAATTAATATTTTTAAAAGGTCAGTGATCTACAGATTTAGTGCAATTATTATAAAAATGTCAATGATATTCCTTATAGAAATAGAAAAAAATCATAAAATTAATATAGAACCACGAGTCTCCAAATAGCCAAAATAATCCTAAGCCAAAAGAATAAAGCTGGAGTTATCACACTACTTGATTTCAAAATATACCACAAAGCCATAGCAATAAAAACAGCACAGTACTATAATATAAACAGAAGATGGATCAACAGACCAGAAAAGAGAACCCGGAAATAAATGCATACATTTACAGCCAATTCTTTTTTTTTTTTTTTTTTTTTGGCGGGGGAGGGGGGGGATGGAATTTCACTCTTGTTGCCCAGGCTGGAGTGCAATGGCAGATCTCGGCTCACTGCAAACTCCACCACCCTGATTCAAGCAATTCTCCTGCCTCAGCCTCCCAAGTAGCTGGGATTACAGGCATGCACCACCACACCCTGCTAATTTTGTATTTTTAGTAGAGACAGGGTTTCTCCATGTTGGTCAGGCTGGTCTCAAACTCCCAACCTCAGGTGATCCGCCCACCTCGGCCTCCCAAAGTGCTGGGATTAAAGGCGTGAGCCACCATGCCTGGCCGAGCCAATTCATTTTTAACCAAATTGCCAAGAGCATACATTGTGAAAAGGTAATATCTTCACTAAATTGTTCTGGGAAAACTGGATAAACATATGCAGAAGAATGAAGTTAGAGCATTATTTCTCATCATATACAAAACCAAATCAAATTGGATGGAAAAACTTAAATTGAAGACCAAAAACTGAAACTACTGAAAGTAAACCTTCAGGAAGCACTTTGGGATACTGATCTGAGCAAAGATTTTTGAGCAAGACCTGAAAAGCACAGGCAACAAAAACGAAAGAAGACAAATGGGATTATATCATGCTGAAAAGTTTCTGCAAAGCAAAGGACACAATCAACAAAGTAAAGGGACAACCTACAAAATGGTAGAAAAAAACATTGCAAACTACTTATCTGACAAGGGGCTAATAACCAGAATATATGAGGACTGCAAACATCTCAATAGCAAAAACAATTAAATAAATTTGCTTAAACAATGCGCAAATAATTTGAATAGACGTTTCTCAAAAGAAGAGTGCAAAGGGCCAATAGGTATGTGAAAAATGCTCAGTGTCACTAATCATCATCAGAGAAGTAGAAATTAAACCACAATGAGAGATATTACATCGCTTCTGTTCAAATGGCTTTTATCAAAAAGATAAAAAAGTAATGGAGGCTGGTGAAGATGTAGAGAAAGGGAAATACTTGTACACTGTTAGTGTGAGTGTAAATTAGTACAATCACTATGAAAAAAGTATTGAAGTTCCTCAAAAAATCTAAAAATATATTTACCATATGATTCAGTTATTCTACTGCTGGATATATATTTGAATGAAAGAAAATAAGTGTATTGAAGAGATATCTGCACTCCCATTTTTATTGCAGCACTTTTCACTGTAGCCAAGATATGGAGTTAACCTAAGTGTCCATCAGTGAATGAATGGATAAAGGAAATATGGTACATGCACACAAAGTAATATTATTCAGCCACAATAAAGAATAAAATCCTGACATTTACAGCATTGTGGATGAACCTGGAGGTCATTATGTTAAGTGAAATAAGCCATGCACAGGAAAGCAAATACTGCATGTTCTCACTCATATGTGGGAGCTACAAAAGTGGGTCTTACGGAGATAGGGAGTAGAATAATAGTTAACACTGACTGAGGGGGCTGTGTGAAAAGGCAATGAAAAGAGATTGGTTAATGGGTATCAAGTGAAGTTAGATAGAAGGAATGTGATCTTGAGTTTGATAGTATGGTAGTTTGACCATAGTTAACAATAATTTATTGTGTAGTTCAAAGTAGCTAACAGAGAAAAACTGGAATGTTCCCAACATAAAGAAAAAATAAATCATTGAGGTCATGAATATTCCAATTATTCTGGTTTGATCATTAGACAATGTATGCATTATCACATGTACCCCAAATATTACAACTATTATGTATCAATAAAAAGAATTAATTTAATATGCATGAGTAATAACAAAACATTGTGACCTTGTATTTTACTGATTAAGGTATTAACGATGTGTTAGTCTGTTTTCATGCTGCTAATAAAGACATACCTGAGACTGCGTAATTTTTAAAGGAAAGAGGTTTAATTGACTCACAGTTTCATCTCGTTACGGAGGCCTAACAATCATGGCAGAAGGTGAAGGAGGAGGAAAGACATGTTTTACACTGCAGCAGGCAAGAGAGCCTGTGCAGAAGAACTGCTCTTTATAAAATCATCAGATCTCATGAGAGTTATTCACTATGAAAACAGTATAGGAAAAACCCACCCCATGATTCAATTACCTCCCACTGGGGCCCTCCCATGACATGTGGGGATTATGGGAGCTACAATTCAAGATGAGATTTGGGTAGGTACACAGCCGAACCATATCATTCTGCCCCTGCCCCCTCCCAAATCTTATATCCTCACATTTCAAAATCCATCATGCCTTCCCAACAGTCCCCCAAAGCCTTAACTCATTCCAGCATGGACTCAAAAATCCAAGTCCAAAGTCTCCTCTGAGACAAGCCCCTTCCATCTATGAGCCTGTAAAGTCAAAAGCAAGTTAATTACTTTCTAGATACAATGGGGGTGCAGACATTGGGTAAATATACTAGTTCCAAATGAGAGAAATTGGTGAAAACGAAGGGGGAGGGGGGGCACAGAAGTTTGAAATCCAATAGGGCAGTCATTAAAACGTAAAGTTCCGAAAAAATCTTTTTTGACTCCATGTCTCACATCTAGGTCATGCTGATGCAAGAGGTTGGCTCCCACAGCCTTGGGCAGCTCCGCCCCTGTGGCTTTGCAGAATAAAGCACCCTCTTGGCTGCTGTCATGGGCTGGCATTGAGTGTCTGTGGCTTTTCCAGGTACACAGTGCAGGCTGCTGGTGAATCTACCATTCTGGGGTCTGGAGGACAGTGGCCCTCTTCTCACAGCTCCACTAGGCAGTGCCCCAGTGGGGACTCTGTGTGGGGACTCTAACCCCACATTTCTCTTCCTCGCTGCCATGACAGAGATTCTCCATGAGGACCCTGCCCCTGTAGCAAAATTCTGCCTGCACATTCAGGCATTTCCATACATCCTGTGAAATCTAGCCAGAGGTTCCCAAACCTCAGTTCTTGGCTTATGGGCACCCACAGGCTGAACACCACGTGAAAGTTGTCAAGGTGTGGGGCTTGCACCCCACGAAGCCATGGCCAAAACTGTACCTTGGCCCCTTTAGCCACTGCTGGAGCAGCTGGTACACGGAACACCAAGTCCCTAGGCTGCACATAGCAGGGGTCCCTGGACCTGGCCCAGGAAACCACTTTTCCCTCCTAGGCCTCTGGGCCTGTGATGGGACAGGCTGCCATGAAGGTCTCTGACAGGCTCTGGAGACATTTTCCCCATTGTCATGGTGATTAACATTTAGCTCCTGGTTACTTATGCACATTTCTGTAGCTGGCTTGAATTTCTCCCCAGAAAATGGGTTTTTCTTTTCTGTTGCATAGTCAGGCTGCAAATTTTCAAAACTTTTATGCTCTGCTTCATCTTCAGTGCTTTGCCACTTTGAAATTTCTCCTGCCAGATACCCTAAATCATCTCTCTCAAGTTGAAAGTTCCACAAATCTCTAGGGCAGTGGCAAAATGCTGTCAGTCTCTTTGCATAGCAAGAGTGACCTTTACTGCAGGTTCCAAGAAGTTCTTCATCTCAATCTGAGACCACCGCAGCCTGGACTTTATTTCCATATCACTATCAGCATTTTGGTCAAAGACATTCAACAAGTTTCTAGGAAGTTCCGAACTTTACAACGTTTTTCTGTCTTCTTCTGAGCCCTCCAAACTGTTCCAACCTCTGCCTGTTACCCAGTTCCAAAGTCGCTTCCTCATTTTTGAGTATCTTTACAGCAGCACCCCACTCTACTGGTACCAATTTATTATATTAGTCTGTTCTCCTACTGCTAATAAAGACATACCCGAGACTGTGTAATTTGTAAAAGAAAGATGTTTAATGGAGTCACAGTTCCACATGACTGGGGAGGCCTCACAATAATGACAGAAGACAAAGGAGGAGCAAAGGCACATCACACATATAGCAGCAGGCAAGAGAGTGTGTGCAGAACTGCTCTTTATAAAACCATCAGATCTCATGAGACTTATTCACTGTCACAAGAACGGCATGGGAAAAACCCACCCCCATGGTCCAATTACCTCCCACCGGGTCTCTCCCACAATACGTGGGGATTATGGGAGCTACAATTCAAGATGAGATTTGGGTGGGAACACAGCCAAACCATATCAAGCAAAATGCTGTCTGGCCACACCATTGGCTTTCTATCCAGAATCCATTTTCCTGAAAGTAGATCTCCTAATATTAGTGTCTTTTGCAATCAGGACAGGCCAAAAAGATCCCTAGTCATCAAGACCTGTTTCTTTTTTGCTTAACAGTTAGTTTTTCTCTCAATTTGTCTCCTTCCTTTTGCATTTTACTATAAACAAATCAAGAACAAATCAAGCTGCACCTTTAACACTTTTTTGGAAATCTCCTCAGCTAGGTATCCTAGTGCCTTCTGCTTTTCACATAAATGCAGGGCACAATTCCAATAAGATTTCTGCTTCTATGTGAGAAGAATTCCTTGTTCTCTAGTTTACTGTAATAATTTTATCCCTTTCTTCTGAGCCTTTACTGGAAGCATTCTCCAAGTGTAGATAGACTTCTACAAGCTGTGTGTTCAGGTCAGTCTAGCATTTTCTACATGCTCCTCAAAGTTTTTCCAGCTTCCACCCCCTCCCAGTCATTTAAACATTCCAAAGTTATTTAAACATTTTTAGATAACTAGCACCTCATTTATAATATCAAAATCTGTATTAGTTTCCTAATGCTGCTCTCATAAGTTACTACAAACTTAGCACCTGGAAAAAACCCACTAATTTGTTATTCTAAATTTCTATATGTCACAAATCCTGTACAGGTCTCACTGGGCTATGATCAAGGTGTTGGCAGGGATGCCTTCCTTTCTGTAGATTCTAGAGGGGAAATTTTTTCTTGCTCACTTAGATTGTTCACACAATTAAATTCCTGCGGTTGTGAGACTAAGGTCTGGTGTTCTTGCTGGCTGTAAGCTGAGAATTATTCCCAACTTCTAGAAGTTGTCTACATGTTTTAACTCCTTTCCTCCATTTTCAAGTCCCTCTCATGCTTCAAATGTCTCCTCTCTCGTATACCATTATCACATCTCTCTGACTGACATTTCTTTCTTCTTTCTCTGCTTTTAATTGCCCATGTGACTACATTGGGTTTACCTAGATAACCCAGAATGATCTCACTATCTTGAGGTCTGTTAATTGGAAACTGTAATTTCGTCTTTAGCTTTAACTTCCTTTTCCATTATTATATTCACTGGCATGATGTTAGAGGTTAGGAAATGGACATATTTGGAGTTGGGGACATTATTTTTCCTTACACTTCAAAATTGTTTTTAAATGAGGTTCAATTTATCCAAGATTATTTCTCAACCATTTATGAAATCATGAATAAACCCTCAACTGAACTCTGCTAAAATTATCTCAAAAGTAATTGTGAAGTGGTAGGCCACAAAATTCTATTACCCTTCTTTTTACTTTTGTATTTAGTCACATCCAGTCTCCCTTCATGGAGACACAGAAGTTAGAGGAGAACATCTTTTCCCTTCCTTGGGTTAACAGTTTTATCTGCCTCCATTCAGATTCAACTCAACCTACAGGTCTGAAATCCACCCTACTGCTACAACTCAATCCTATGCACTGACCACTGACTATTGTCTTGATATTCTTCTTTCTTTAGATGAGGGCAAATCAGAAGACACTAAGCTCTAAACTTACATGGGATAGGAAAGTGCATATTATGTTCCTTACCCCCTACTCAACAATGGAGCTATAAACATAGCCATCACATGGAGTACATTGTCTAAGGATTCTGCACTGATTTTTATAGCCTATTTTTCCTATGTCCTGGATTTTTTCATTTTCAGTTATATATTATCATTGTAATCATAATTATTACATTATTATTTGTATTAAGATAACCCAGGATGAGTATGATACACTTCCACATTAACTTCTTTCTTGTTATTGTTTGGTAATGTGTAAGACAAATCTGTAGTGATCAGAACATTCTAACCATTGGCAAAATCTGAAAAAGTAATAGCAATGATGAGTCTTTCAGTTACTGGTAACTAGATAAGTCAAATTTATTTCATTTTTGGGTGGCAGGGGTTTCTTGGAGTACTTGACATCTGTGATATGGTGAAGCGGTGTCATTGTCTGGGGTAACACCTGAGGTTTGTTGTCTCATGGCCATGGAGATTAAGGACGTGGACACCCAAAGGGTGAGGTTTAGAGCAGAAATTTAATAGGTAAGAGAAAGATAATATCTTTTTGCTACAGACAGGGGTCCCAGAAAAAAGGATTGCCTTTTTATAGTTTGGATAGAGAGGCTTTTATAAGAAACCAGTAGGGGGCTGTGTGTCTCATTTGCATAAGGAATGGATTTCTGATAGTTCCACCCCATCCTGGTGTGCATAGGGGCCCTTAGCTTGAGTTACTCCATGTTGCTTTGTTTCCCATTATTGCACATGTGTCAGGGGACAGAATTTTCCATTGCAGGCATGTCTGGGCAAGTCTCCTGTGTAGCCTTTCTTATCCACGTGGCCATGGGGATGTCTTAGGCGAGTCCCCTGGGCAAGGTCCCTTATCTGTGCCTGTAACATTATTTTTCAGGCTGTTCTTTTGTTTGAAAGAATTTAACTGAGGACCCACTGTAAAACCAAAGACCCACGACCCTAACTGTCTGACTAATCGGTTTCTTCCTTTGCCCTCTCTCACTGGTACAAGCTTTGGCCTCCAATATAAGCAAGTGAGGGCAGCTATCAGCAGGATTAGAGGCACACATAGGAAATTATACCTTAATTCAGAAGAAATATGTGTGTGAAAACATGGAAACTAAGCAGTCCTGCCATATAGTATGTATAAAACAGAATAAATTATATTCCTCTACTGTTTAGTTTATTATTGGTTTTATGATATAAATCTACAATAATCTACTCATATTGTTGGTAAACATCTTTTATAATGAGTCATTTTAGAATCCCAACTTTAACAATAAGTATAAATTTAATAAAGCTTTAAATATTAAACATATATCTCAAGTAATTTAATAAAGAAAATGTATCTTGCACAGAGTTTTGTTGACGTAATCATCCTCCAAGAGGACTGTAATATCACTGAAAACACAAAACAGAAGACAGATGAAAGTGAGATGGAGTAGCATCTACTTTAAAAATTGATGGTTATTTTAAAAACTTATTCTTGCAAGGCCTAATTTAACTTGCAGATACAGAAGGTGCAATTGCATACTCCTCTGTGAATCATGAGTTTTTCTTATATCAGTTGTTTATACTTCTAAATTAATTTCACTCGTTTTTTTCAAAGTTCATTCGTTTATTGAATAAGGTTTACTCAAGGGTTTGATGTATTACAGTACTGCAGTAGGCATTAAAGTATTTAAAGTAACATTAGGTAAATATTTAAGAGCTAACACACTGCAATCTTAGTTTCTACCTATTGTTATTTAGTCTTTATTATATGCTGATCTTTCTACTTGTAATAGCATCTCCTTATCCCCTGAGAACTTTTCATTATTTAGAAATTTAGAAAAATATAAACAGAGAGAAATTTTACATGTAAGAGCCAGCTTAAACAAATATTATTAGAGATCACAGAGCATCCCACCAACCTAATTATTTTTATTCTAGAATATGGAAAAAATATTCAGGTTGTAATTATAATATAGATGAATCATTTTGAAAATCAATTATATCATCTGCTAAAAGGATGATATATTTTGTGTTGAAATTTCATAGACTTTTGAGAGAAGATGACAACGATTGATACTCAAAGGTGACACGTGATTTACCATAGATTATTCTTCTGGGTCTGATGTGGGATTTTTTTTGATATATCATAGTTGTACATATTTATGAATTACTCATAATATTTTGATATGTGTTTATAATGTGTAATAAAGCCAAAGTAATAGGGATATCTATCACCTTGAACATTTATTCTTCATCTTGAAATGTTACAATTCTTCTATTCCAGCTATATTGAAATATATAATAAGTTATTGTTGACTATAATTTTCCTACTGTATTATCAAATACTAAAACTTATTCCTTCTAATTGTATTTTTGTACCACTGAAGCAACTTCTCTTCATCTCCCCCATTCATCCTTCCCTTTCCAGCCTCTTATTTTTTTTTATTAAAAGTTTGCTTGTGCACTTAAAAACAGAAGCCAGCATTGTTAATGGCTCCATATTCAATTTTGCAAATAGTTAAATGATACCAGTATATTAGTGATATTATCAAATGAAACATCTGCAAATAGAAAGTCAGTTAAGTTCATCCCTGTGGTATAGTAGTTTAAATTTTTTTTCTAAGTGATGAATTCTTAGTCAAATTCCTGAAAGTTCATTTTCTTGAAGGTGAAATATCTGAAGTTATCATAAATAATTTAAAAAAATCTAAGTACAAATGCAGCAATAAAGGTAATATTAGTTATTAGAAGGGGATAATAGGCAATATAAATCTGTGGAGCAGAAATATGCTTGGAATTGGTTGTAGCATAAAACTAATTCATAACTGTGTCAAAATAAGATGCAGTATTCTACTGTTCAAAATAAAATGTTAAGTGACCAAAATTTAGAAACTGCTTATATACAAGATTAATGTAATACACTTGTTTTTTGTAATGAAACTGAGGTTGAATAGTTAAAATTATTCAGCATAACAGTATTTTCTATCTTTTTTACCTATTATCAATAAGAATGTAATGATATTTGAATTTTTAAAAGCACTACTTTGTAAATCATCTTAGGTATCATACAATGATTGTTGAACTTATTTGTATACACATAAACATATTCTTAAATGTTAGGTGACTTTTGTTCAAAATTATTTGAAAATCTTTAATGAGAGCATTCAATGAATTCAGCACAAAGGACTTCATATCTTGAAGCTATAAATAAAATAAAAAATTATGGTAAACAGAGCTTATACACTTTGTGGTACTGATTCCTACTAAAGCAAGTAGGAAGTAACAAAAAAGCAAAAGCAGACAAAATGAAGGTGCAAATGTCCATGAGTTAATTCTGAAATTGCTACTTTGGAACATCTTAACCAGTGGAATTAATCCTTTGATTAACCATGTATTTTCAACTGGGTACGTCTATACACTGTATTGCATTAGAAGGAGATCACAGGAGTTTGCAGTATCTAAATCTGGAATCCTTCAAAATAGTTGTAAATATACACAATTTGTTTGACAAGTTTTATTTGCAAAAACATTTTTTTTTTTAATTATTGTACTTTAGGTTTTAGGGTACATGTGCACAATGTGCAGGTTTGTTACATATGTATCCATGTGCCATGTTGGTTTGCTGCACCCATTAACTCGTCATTTAGCATTAGGTATATCTCCTAATGCTGTCCCTTCCCCCTCCCCCCACCCCACAACAGTCCCCCGAGTGTGATGTTCCCCTTCCTGTGTCCATGAGTTCTCATTGTTCAATTCCCACCTATGAGTGAGAACATGCGGTGTTTGGTTTTTTGTCCTTGCGATAGTTTACTGAGAATGATGTTTTCCAGTTTCATCCATGTCCCCACAAAGGACATGAACTCATCGTTTTTTATGGCTGCATAGTATTCCATGGTGTATATGTGCCACATTTTCTTAATCCAGTCTATCATTGTTGGACATTTGGGTTGGTTCCAAGTCTTTGCTATTGTGAATAGTGCCGCAATAAACATACGTGTGCATGTGTCTTTATAGCGGCATGATTTATAGCCCTTTGGGTATATACCCAGTAGTGGGGTGGCTCGGTCAAATGGTATTTCTAGTTCTAGATCCCTGAGGAATCGCCACACTGACTTCCACAATGGTTGAACTAGTTTACAGTCCCACCAACAGTGTAAAAGTGTTCCTATTTCTCCACATCCTCTCCAGCACCTGTTGTTTTCTGACTTTTTAATGATGGCCATTCTAACTGGTGTGAGATGGTATCTCACTGTGGTTTTGATTTGCATTTCTCTGATGGCCAGTGATGATGAGCATTTTTTCATGTGTTTTTTGGCTGCATAAATGTCTTCTTTTGAGAAGTGTCTGTTCATGTCCTTTGCCCACTTTTTGATGGGGTTGTTTGTTTTTTTCTTGTAAATTTGTTTGAGTTCATTGTAGATTCTGGATATTAGCCCTTTGTCAGATGAGTAGGTTGCAAAAATTTTCTCCCATTCTGTAGGTTGCCTGTTCACTCTGATGGTAGTTTCTTTTGCTGTCCAGAAGCTCTTTTTTAAGAAAGTTTCTGAATCCTGGCAAAAATCTATGAAAGTACTGGGGCTTAAGTGTTTATATATTTAACTATAGAAATAGAATTGCAAATATCCTCTATATAGCAGAATTTTCTCTAAGCTTATGTTTCCACATTTATAGTTACCATGTTTTCTTAAGAATGTTATGGCATACAAGAACAGTCAATTAAAAGTATAAACATTGTAAATTTGCTAATTATAAAATACAACTTTAAATACTATGATGCCCAATGTTATAAAAAAATTAAAATTACACATCTATATAAAAATAAAATTTTTAGAAACATACTAGTGGTATAATATTAGAGAGGAAATCTAAGAAACTGAATAAAACATGCCAATATTATTTTTAATGTATTGAATTGTATTATTGTAGCATTCAAATAATCCATATGAATACTTTCAAAATATTTTAATTTACTCAATGTTGTATATGTTATTTTTATAAAGTTTTAACTTTGAAAAGTTGTTTGAATAAAACATCTTTTTTTTTTTTTTTGAGATGGAGTCTCGCTCTGTCGCCCAGGCTGGAGTGCAGTGGCGCAATCTCGGCTCACTGCAAGCTCCGCCTCCCGGGTTCACGCCATTCTCCTGCCTCAGCCTCTGCGAGTAGCTGGGACTACAGGCGCCCGCCACCACGCCCGGCTAATTTTTTTTTTTTGTATTTTTAGTAAAGACGGGGTTTCACCGTGGTCTCGATCTCCTGACCTCGTGATCCGCCCGCCTCGGCCTCCCAAAGTGCTGGGATTACAAGCGTGAGCCACCGCGCCCGGCCAAATAAAACATCTTATATGTTCATTGACATAATAAAACAAATTTTCTTGCTGATAATTTTTACTAAAAAATCTCTTTATAGACCCTCATTTATTTTCAGATGTGTTTAATATAATATAGTATGATGAACATACTGATATAGATCTAAGTAACATCTTTGATTGTCCAACAACATAATGAACAAAACAGCCATGCATAAACTTTAGTAGGGATTGGATTTGGGCCCTGATATACCATGAATTTACAACGTAAGGAAGCTTAGTAGAGAGACCTAGTCTAGAAGAGCTGGATTTCTACTTGGCTTAAGGCTTCTCCAGTGGGAATGTATATTGCCAAGTGACACTCACTGAGGGAAGGACCAGTGATCCCCAAAACAAAATCTATAAAACTCTGTAAATACGTATGTGTGACAACACTGTTTTAGTTATTACCTATTGCTAATATTTCCTGTAATTCATGTCCTCTTTTGGTTGAACATTCATGAACACACTGTCCTTAGAAAACCTGAACTAGTTTCTGAAAACTTCATTTATGGTCTAGATTACTCAGACTTAACCTGTTCCTGTGATATTCAAATTAATGCTTTCAGTTTGGTTCTGTGGGTCACCTTGTGTTGTTTAATTGACTTGATAACTGCTGTGCTTGGGCCATATGACTCCTATCTGAACCTACCTTAAGGTACCTGGGAGCTGTCTCTCACAAAGGTCAAATTTGAGGATTTAAAAGATTTTGTACTTATTATACTATATGTATTATATATTTACCATATCCTGAAAAAGCCATGGTCATCTGAGAATTTCATTTGTGGCAGACAAGAGGGACTGACCTCTTTTATAACTTGAGCTTTTCAGTGTCCACTCTGCTAGCTGGCAGAACTAGTATTGGTTTAGCCTCTATATAAAGCTGAGGTCTTTCCAATTCCCAGTTTGTCTTTTCAGACTTAAAGCAGTCTATGTTACATATATTCATAGACTGAGGAGTCATGATGTGGTTGAGTGACCTCTTAACATAGTCCTCAACCTGATTTTATATGAACCTTAGACTGTTCATAGCTGTTAATAAGTGACCTCTAGAGATAAACATCTTTAGGAAATAAACATCCCCAAGATATAGACATCTTTAAGACCTAAGATAAAATCCTAGGTCAGTGATACCGTTTGGCTGTGTCTCCACCCAAATCTCATCTTGAAATGTAGCTCCCATAATTCCCATGTATCATGTGAAAGACTGGGATGGAGGTAATTGAATAATGGGGGTGGGTCTTTCCTTTGCTATTCTCATGATAATTAAGTCTTATGAGATCTGATGGTTTTATAAAGTAGATTTCCCCTGCCCACGCTCTCTTACCTGCTGCCATAAAAGATACGACTTTGCTCCTCATTCACCTTCAGCCATGACTGTGAGGCCTCTTCAGCCATGTGGAACTGTGAGTCAATTAAACCTCTTTCCTTTATAAATAACGTAGCCTCAGGTATGTCTTTATTAGCAGCGTGAGAACAGACTAATACAGTCAGCTTCAGTTCAGTCAAGAGCTTTATAAAGGAATCCGCAATTCTAAATGAAAACCCTCGTGGTCAAATAAAGAACTTCGGTATTTTCTGGTATTTTCCAGATACTACTATTGTTGCACCCCCTCTCCTCTACCCCTGCAGAATTCTCTTATTTACTCTGGATGTTCAAATTTCTGGATATAAAAGCTTTCCTGGACTTTGTGACTTGCTGGGAAGGATTTCCCTTGGAAGATCCTGTCCCCCATTTTCAGTATATGTCTCTCTTCACTTGCTCAAGTGAGGAGAGACATGGGCTTTTTAAATTTAACTGTTATTTTAACTTCTTTATACCTACTCATTACTAAATTTGTCAGTGTTCTAAAAAACAATTAAAAATAAAGCTTCGGGAAATCAATAATGCACTTCGGTTAGTAAGGACAATTCTGTGTCAAATGCCTTACTGTGTTTTGTTGGTAATAGTAAGTTTAAATAATTATTTAAACAAGGTCAGAGAATGATAAATCTACCTGACCACAACTGTAAATATTTATTCGGTTGCTGAGATTTATCTTGTGTCAGGGTTAAAAAGCAAGACTGCTCTTCTAATAGCTTACTGTTATTTTAACATATACATTTAGCTTGTTGCTAAAGAAAGTAGGCTAAAGGATTTTTATTTATTTATTTATTGTACTGCTATTCGACAACTCTAATGGATGCTTCAAGGGAACACTCAATTCCTGCATAAAATTTTGTAGCATATTGTATGAGTTGACACATTGCTTTGAGTAGTAAGCTCAATGTTGTGTGAAGGGCATTGTATGTGTGAGTTCTTTGTGAACTGGAAAGCCATAAAAATCAGTTTATTCCTTTTTTTTAACAAGTGTTTCTGAAAGAAAATACTAATGTTACATTCGGGTAATTTAAACAAAAGCGAAGTTTGCTTTAACGATAGCATCAGCCTTCAAGAAAAAAGACTTATTCACAGATATAATATCTTTGTCAGCTTTATTGATCTTAACTAACAATAACAAAGATAATTTAAGGTTTTTTAGAGTATGAAAAATAAACAGATTGGGGCTGATTTATTTTTTAAATAACTTAAAATTACTTCTGTCATATCATCTGTTCCAGTAAAATTTCTAGTTGACATTTATATTGGAAGTAAATTTTAACCTGTAAAATGTCTCTGAAATCCATTCAGAAATAAAATAATACTGTCTACATTTATTTGGCAATTGAATTTTTGTCGCAATTATAGTGTGATTCCTTAGAACAATGCTATGCAAAATACTTTCAGTTTCTTCAAGGCATGTAGTGCTACACAGTAGGAGGGCTGAAACAATTTATGAACTTGAAAAGTCAAAATACTGAATTAGAAAAACAATGAAGAAAAAGAAAAAGCAAATTAAGGACACAAAGCAACAATCACACCATGAGCTTTTAGTGTAGGGTACACAATAACATACAGCTTTTGGTTTTTGAAAGACAGTCATAAAATAGAGGGTATATAATTAAATCCTAAATCAGGAAAAAACAAGCCATTTTCTATTTATTTGGGATTGTCTTTTCCTTTTATGTTTTGAGTCACATTTCAATACCTTATCAAACAGCAGTATAAACAGTCTGAATTATATAGTTAGCAATACCTAATTGAAAATGCAATTTTATCCATGTTAATAGGATAACATATAAATTAAATACAGGAAATTATTGGGTCTGTTACCCACAAAATATGGAAACACAGGATGATAATCATGTAATTTAGGGTCATAAAAGGCATCTGGTCTCCATCTTCAGCATATAAAGTTATTTAATTTGTTCATTGAAGTCTTGCATTCCTTATTATCTTGAAAATATCTCATTTTTAAATAATTAAAGATAAATAATCCTTCTTATACAAAAAATTAATGTTTAATTTAAAAGAAATGTAAAAGCCATGTGTTCTTTCTAACTAAAAGTTAAGAATATTTTCAAAACAGATCACTTACGAAATTTTATTTTTAAGTAAATGGTATTTTTCTCACTTATAAGTGGGAGCTAAACTACAAGGATGCAAAGCCATAGAATGATATAATGGACTTTGGGGACTAGGGAAGAAGAGGTTGAAGGATAAAAGACTATCTTTTGGGTACAGTGTACACTGTTCTGGTGACAGGTGCACCAAAATCTCAAAAGTCACCACTAAGGAACTTATCCATGTAACTGAAAACCACCTGTATCCCCAAAACTATTGAAATAAAAATTAAAATTAAAGAAAAAGAATAAATAGAAGATTTTGCAAGGTAATAATTTTAAGATCTTTAAGTGTAAAATTTTGATATATTTGTCTTAAAAAAATTCTCTAACAAGCAAACCACAGACATCTACTATTCTAGAAAGGTTTTCTATTTAAGCTGGGGTTTTTTTGTAATTAAAAACTTTACATTTTGATGTTGAATAAAAATAAATACTTCTATTTCATTCAGTAAGCGATTATTAGTCCACATGAGAAATATAGTGTCTTATAATTAATTAAGAGTAGCTTTTAAAAAAGATTTTAAAATGTTTTTAAGGAAGTAAATTAATAACAGTACCAGGCCATTTAAATAAAAATAAAAATTAAATAAAAAGAATAAATAGTAAGCTTTGCATTTTAAGATCGACTGTAATGATATTCAACTTGCCATTTTAATTTTATACTTCTTAATCTTTTTATTCTACGATAATTTTTAACTTACAGAAAACTTGCAAGAATAGAATAAATAATTTTTTTTTCTTTCCAACTTTCATTTTAGGTTCGGGGGTACATGTGCATGTTTGTTACATGGGTAAATTGCATGTCCTAGGATTTGGTGTACAGATTATTTCATCACCCAGGTAATGAACATAGTTTGTTACATGGGTAAATTGCATGTCCCGGGGATTTGGTGTACAGATTATTTCATCACCCAGTTATGAGCATAGTTTGTTGCATGGGTACATTGCATGTCCTGGGGATTTGGGGTACAGATTATTTCATCACCCAGGTAACAAGCATAGTACTCCACTGGTAGTTTTCCAATTCTCACCCTCCTCCCACTCTTCACCCTCATGTAGGTCCCAGTGTCTATTGTTTCCTTCTTTGTGTCCATGTGTACTCAATATATAGCTCCCACTTACAAGTGAGAACATGTGCTATTTGGTTTTCTGTTCCTGCATTAATTTACTTAGGATAATGGCCTCCAGCTGCATCCATGTTTCTGCAAAGGACATGATTTTATTCTTTCCTATGGCTGCACAGTATTTCATGGTGTATATGTACAACACTTTCTTATTTTCCCCCATTTAAAATTCCCTTGTTTTTAACTTTTAAGTCCAAGAGTGCATGTGCAGGTTTGTTACCTAGGTATACTTGTGTTGTGGAAGTGTGTTGTACAGATTATTTCATCACCCAGGTCTTAGGCCTAGTACCCATTAGTTATTTTTCCAGACCTTTGCACTCCTTCCACCCTCCAGCCTCCAATAGACCTCAGCGTGTGTTGTTTCCCTCTATGTGTTCTCGTCATTTAGCTCCCACTTACAAGTGAGAATACGCATGTGGTATTTGGTTTTCTGTTCCTGTGTTAGTTTGCTAAGGATAGTGGCCTCCAGCTCCATTTATGTTCTTACAAAGGACATGACCTCTTTCTTTATTTTCTTTATCCAGTATACCTTTGATGAACATTTAGGTTGATTTCATGTCTTTGCTATTGTGAATAGTGCTGTAATGAACCTACGTGTGCATGTGTCTTTAACATAGAATGACTTATTTTCCTTTGTGTATATATTCAGTAATATGACTGCTGGGTTGAATGGCAGTTCTGTTTTAAGTTCTTTGAGAAATCTCCAAACCACTTTCCACAGGGGCTGAACTAGTTTACATTCCCACCAGCAGTGTATAAGTGTTCCTTTTTTTCCTGCAACCTTCCCAGCATCTGTTATTTTTTTACTTTTTAATAATAGTGGTTCTGACTGGTACTTGCCATTTTAAATATAAACTCTTAAAGATCAATTAAAAATACGTTATTACTTTAAGAATATCTGAAACACCTAAAATTTCCAGTAACTGCTACTGAGGGACAATGACCATTCAATGGCCATAACATTGTGCAAGCATGTTTTTCAGGGACATCTGAATATAGACTCCAATAATTTTCTTACATAAGGATGTTTTCTTGTTGATGCTGAATTTTACTCAAGAACCAGAGAGCCCAGCATTTATTATTGTCAGCATACATTCTGCATTATTTATGTGAGTCCTTTGTGAATGGATATCTAAATGCTAAATATAAAAAGGCGATACAAAAACCATAATTGATCTTTCTAGATCTGGTGAGACACTATTTTGCACATTTACATCACTGGAAACCAGGTTTCTTCTCTTAGGGCCCCTGGTAACCAAAAGAGACTATGCTAAATATCCTGCATCTGTGGCCATCTTCTTTCCAGTTTTAAGTTTATAGAATAAGTATATATCTGTAGTTTTCATGCTAATTCACAGTATTTTTCTCCAAGTGTTGAGTGGATTATACTATAGGGTGACAGCACCCTCCCAATGCAGCTTCTTCATGGTTTGAGTTGAAGCTCAGACTTAGTGAATTTATTGACAATGTGAGAAGTGACAGATATAGTTTACTGGTGCCTCAGACTCTCCATCATTCCCTTATACTTGAATTCTCTGCAGCTGTAGGTCCTTAACCTCTTTATCTACACACTTAATTATACTGAGTAGCTTTCTGATTAAGATAGTAATATTAGTTCATGATCCAAAACAATGAAAATTGGGAAGTAAAACTACATGGAAAGAAAACCAATAACTTGTAAAATGAATGCAGATAGAAAACAAGTTTTTAAATAAGCAAAAACCATACTAACAGAAACAGTAGAATATATTAGCAATATGAGAGAATAAGAAATTATAATTAAAAGGCAAGTATTAATATGAAAATGATATAGTAAGTGATACTACCAGAGCCTAAATAAATGGTAGAATGTATAAAGCAAAAAGAGTATTTTTCAATTTAAAAACCAGGCTGAGAAATAACCACAGAATTAAAGATGGAAATATACATATGTTTATTTATTTATTTATTTATTTGAGACAGAGTCTCGCTGTCGCCCAGGCTGGAGTGCAATGGTGCGATCTCAGCTCACTGCAGGCTCTGCCCCCCCGGGGTTCACGCCATTCTCCTGCCTCAGCCTCTCAAGTAGCTGGGACTACAGGCGCCCGCCACCTCGCCCGGGTAATTTTTTGTATTTTTAGCAGAGACGGGGTTTCACTGTGTTAGCCAGGATGGTCTCGATCTCCTGACCTCGTGATCCACCCGCCTTGGCCTCCCAAAGTGCTGGGATTACAGGCGTGAGCCACCGTGCCCGGCCATATATATATATATATATATATATATATATATATATTTATTTATGAAGAAGAGTTTAAAACATATGGAAGACAGAAGTAGAAATTCCAAAATTCAAATAACAGAAATCCTGGAGAAATAAAAACAAAGAATGAAGAGGTAGAAATATTTGAAGAAACATGGGAGATATAGTTTATAAAATATAATTCAGAAATAAATGTATAGACATTAAAAAATGAGCAATGTCTGATTGAAAAAGTTTATCAAGTGCTATTGAAAAAAATTTATGGGATACAGTTGATTTGGACTAGGCTTTTGCACTAAGGCTAAAAGGCCAAACCAATATAAAGTTAAACTACAGTAGCTGAGCTCTACTTAATTGCAGGAGGCTTTGTACCCAATTAAGCTGTAATTAATTAAGTTGTATTTACACCACACTTTCATTTCCTATAAATGCTGTCAGATCGTGTTATTGGTTGGAGTTTTCTGAACTTGCTTTGATTCAGAGGACTGCCCATTTAAGAATTGTTTATGTTTTGTTTGCTTTGATTTGCTCTGTTTTGTATTGTTTTCCTTTGCTCAAACTCAGTTAAAATTTAAACTCATCTAAGGTATGTTTTCTGTTTACAAGTCCCAAAGAGTATTAAGAAAAATAAAACTTATTATTAAAACTTAGTGAATATGGAAGACAATGGAAAATGTGTAAAGATAATTCAATAAGAAAGAACAGGACTACTACAGAGCATTAGACTTCTTAACTAAAGCACTTTCCAGATGAAATGGAGGCATATTTTTAACTATTTGAAGGATAGAAAAATTGAGGCATATTTTTGATGATTTGAAGGATAGGAAATTTGAAACTTAAATTTAATTTTTAATTAAATCATCATTAAAACATGAGCACATAATTTAAATATTTTTAGGAATTAAAGACCACAAAAGATTTACCACATAAAACATAAAAGTCATAAGCAAAACCTTTTGAGTGAATTATTTAAATACAAAGAGGAAAATACTTCCAGGTAACTTATGAACTTATGTCAGTAAGTTTAAGCAAATATCTTGACAAAATTGGCTATCTAAAAATGCATACGTACATACGTAGGTACATACCTAATAAAAAAGAAAAAAGAGAATGTCTCCATAACAAATCAGCCTTAATATCTATAAAATATTCACATAGCACCAGTAAGAAAGGTGGGTGAGTCCTAGGATACGGACATGAAAAGATAATAAAATTTGTGGTTTTTGAGGATGACATAGATCACTTTTAAGGTATGCTATTTAAAAGAGATGCAAATAAAAGCCAAGAGAATGAAAAATTTGTATGTGGACAGAATAAAGATATAATGAGACAATACCAAGAATGCTGGTGTAGGAATATAGATACAACAACTTTTACACACAAAACTTGTCAGGAAAATAACACAGTTCTGAAAATATATTGTAGTAAATACTGAGTGTGCCAACGATCTTTCATCTTCAATGCTGAAGCACTAAGCATCCTGTTAGAAATATTAGTAGCAAACAACTTGCAGGTGAATTCACCTGATTATTGCCCTCAACTTAAGAGTGTTGCCTTGTCTGAATCCACACCCACAACCAATGACTGGTCAATGCAAAAACAGAAAAGCTTGAAGTCCTTGTCTTAATTTGGGTATACTCTGCAGGGCCCATCCTAGCATCAGAGCTTCTTGTGGACTTGACTGAGGCCTTTGTTATGACCACATCACAGCTACTTGCTCCCTGTGCTAGTGATAATATTAAGAGTAATTCCTGAATGCAAATCTCCATCTCCGAGTCTCCTTCCTATGGGACTTGAACTGCAACAGTTGGTGCCTGGGTTGCTACCAGAAAGCAGATGCTAACATGATACTTTGGAACTGATCACTTGTGACCCAGCAAGCAATAAAAACTCCATCACTGATGGTAGATGGAACCCTGAGGGCACTTGACACATGGTGGCATGCCGATGGTTAAAACATTTACTTCTGGTGAATTAGAATGGTGTACCACAGAAGGGTATGCACTAGCTAGGGCAATGCATCAAGGATATGGTTAGTCTAGGGGCAATAATAGTCACAAGCATAATGGAAATAGGTGGCTGTTTCTGGGGCAATTGATTTTTCAAAAAGATACAATTGATGACAGCAATGGGCCATCCAGGGCAGCTACTACCATTATGCTGACTGCAGCAGAGAGGTGCGAGAGATGATGGCAGAAGTGACTGCAGGAGCAAGGATGGTGTTGTTAGGTGGTGGGACGTTCCCTGTGCCCTACATCCCTGAGGCAGCTGACTGTGCCACTCCCACCCTGTCATGGCTGGGCAGGACCTGTTCCCAGGTCTGGAACCTCCACCATGGCCTCAACCTCACTCCCCACCACATCCTGGAGGCCTGCAAGCATCTGGCCAAAGGTGCAGCCAGGACTCGTGGGGCTGCCCCTGGAAGCATCAAGTTCATTTGTATGGGGTTGGCTGGGGCCACCAAGACACTTGCACCTCGCCCACTGCCCTGGGAGCCGCAGCAATGGAGCCGCAGCAATGGAGCTGAGCCAAGTCACCCGCCAGCAGGGGAGCAGTGCAGTTGTTCACGAAGGGGCAGGCAGTGCAGGGCCCTGAGGTGGAGCTGGGCCTGGGAGGGTGCCATGCTCTGCAGAGCCAGTGGGAGCTGGGAGCAGGCAGGACCCCTGCCCTCCTGGGCATGGCTGCAGCTGCCCAAGTTGCAACTGTGGACCCAGGCATCTCTGCACTCTTGGGGGCCCAGGAAGGTCCCTTCTTGCCCCTGTGGGTTTGGAGATGTCTGCTTCTGCTGCCTGGCCTCTCTCCACTGTCAGTGCTCACTTTGATCACAGAGCAAAGTTGAGGCCAAGCCTGGGTGCTGTTGCAACCTGGCCAGATGTGCACATCCTCAGGGCAGTGCTGATATGCCAGCCCCCTGCCATCTTGGCCCCCTCCAGACTATGGGTACCAAGGAGCATGGGGCGGAGCCTAAGGAGGAGTTGAGGGCAGCTCAGTGCTGGCCTTCAGGTGCCCCTTGGCACAAACAGCCTGGGCGGCACAGATGGCAGCACCCTGGGTGCAATGGGGTGGGTCCCTTGTGAAGCCCCACCTTCAAGCTGGGGAGAGCCTGAAGCCTGGGGGCTGTGCTGCTCGTCCCACAGACCAGAGGGGAAACTTGTGGTGCCTTTTCTGGGCCTACCCATGGCTGCCCGTGGACCAATTGGTGCACTCTTCTTCCCCTCTGAGGCCCATAAAAGTCCCAGATTCAGCCAGACTTGAGGAGATGATGGGACAACCAGCTGCATAGAGGAACTGCCCTCTCTGCAGAGAGCTGGACACTCACTGGGATGACCTGTCCAGTAGAGAGGTGCTATCCCCTCTGCTTAGAGCTGAGGAGACAATGGCCGACCAGCTTCAGAGAGGAACTACCATGTCTGCTGAGAGTTAGACACTCATTTGGATGATCTGCCTAGCAGAGAGGAGCTACCCCCTCTGCTGAGAGCTGAACACTCATTGGGACACCCTGCCTATGGAGAGGAGCTGCCCACTGAGCGTCTCCTCTGAGCTGTTCTATTGCTCAATAAAGCTCCTCTTCTCGCTCATTCTTCCTGGATTCAGGACAAGAACTTGGGAACTGCAGAATGGCAGGGCTAAAAGAGCTATAACACAAACAGGGCTAAAACATGCTCCTTGCCTGCCAGGTTGTGGGTGACAAGAAAAAGAGAAGAGAGAAGGAGAGAAGAGCTGTGGCCTTTCAGGGAGCCCAGACCTATGAGATCCCCAAACCAGGGCTGTGACACCTTCTTTAGGACTTTTCAGTTCCTGGTGTCTCCAAGCTTCTGGGTGCCACATTGTGATCCCCAGTATCAGCTTTGGAAGCTGCTTATAGTATGCCTGGTCAGCCACAGCCTTGCAGGGAGCCAGTGCCCGTGCCCATGCCTGGACCTGCCTGCCCTGCTGCACCTGGCGTGCCTGGCTGTGGGCAGTGCTTGGACCCCATACTTATTCACACACCCGTTGCCACTCTGTACCTGGCTTGCCCTTGGCAGGCATGGGATCCAGGCCAGCAGTGGGAGCTGAGTGCAGGCTGCCAGGCCGAGTGTGTGGAATGAGCCCAATGGGCCAGAGCAGAAACTTGGGCAAAGGCTCCGCTGGCCACAGAGGTTTCTGGCTGGTGAAGCAACACCCTAAGGATCCTGTAACACAATGAAAGGTCAAGGGTAATTAATCACAATTAAAGTATAAGTGTGAAAGATAGAGTGAGAAATACCACTCAAGGAAAGTCTACTTTTTTTCTTTATGAAAAGATATTCCCTTTCTGATGCTTAGTTTTATCCAAGAACAGGGAGAGCACAAGGTTAGTAAAAATGTCCTTAAACAGAAGTGTTTCAACTATTGGTATAAGTTATTTCTGTTTGGTGATTCAAGATCTGAGTCAAAAGAGGAAATTTGATAGTAACAGTTGATCTTACCTTGCACAATACATGTCACCAGCATCTGTGTTCCTCTTGCTAGGGACTCTGGGGACCAAGATAAATTATGCAGAAAATTGATGCATCTAATTCTGCCCTAAGCTGTCACTTCACATCTGATAAGAATTTGTACTTGAAGAAAATTATTTTGGAAAGTTAGCATAACCTTTTACTCTGTGCAAGTGTATAATTTTGCTATCAATCCATAATGTACCTGATACTCTGAGGCTAAAATTTTACATATTACTCATTGAAGTGCTTACTCGGGACTTTGTGTATATTAAGTTAAATTTTATTTTTATACACCCATTTGCAATGAATTCAAGCAAACATTTATAATTACTTGTCTTGTAGAGATCCAAGTGTCCCTCTTTGCCAGCTGTTAACCTCATGCCAGACTAATATAATTAGTTTTGTTAATTACTTCTAGTTCTTCAGGAATAATTGAGATTATTGCATCCTTACTTCACTCTAGAATTAAATTGATGGATTCTTCTCGTGTGAGAACTTGTGACCTTTAAGTCCACCTACTCGCAATTTGTTCTGGAACTAATTAAATATATATATTTTTCAGTCTTCCTTATCTATAGTAAAACATAATAATCAAAATGCTCCTAAGCACACTCAAATGAAAGGTACTCAAGTATGTTACTCACAGTGAGGTCATTAGTTTTAAATATTTCTGTTTTTGTGTGTCTGTGGAGAAAGTTTCTCTCTAAGACATGTGCACATTGATTTATGAAATGCACAGATAGTGATAGCCCTAAAATCCTTAAGTTTTGTCAGTGTCTCTCAGTGTCAGTGCACATGTACTTATGTAAATAACTACAGTTTCAGTTTATATTTCAAATACTCTCTCAAGTCAGTAAGTGTATAATCAGCATTTAACCATAGCTTTGTTAGGATTTTTCCCTCATTATTCTTGGAATTGTGTATAGAAGTATTTAATAACATTGACTTTGATATCAGATATAACTGAGTTTTCTTGTCTCTCTCACTTATTAGATGGATTTCTGTGGACTAGTTGCTTAATCTTGAATCCTCTTATTTTTCATTTAAATAATTGGGATGATGTGTATCATTTTTAACTGACTAAAAAGGATAATCAATATAACTTGGTAATCTAAATGTCAAAAACATCCAAGAAAATATAATAATTCAAAAACAATGATAAGTAGCCTTTATAGAAAATGAAACACTACCATTTGTTGATTTTGGCTTTTGTTGCCATTGCTTTTGGTGTTTTAGACATGAAGTCCTTGCCCACGCCTATGACCTGAATGGTATTGCCTAGGTTTTCTTGTAGGATTTTAATGGTTTTAGGTCTAACATATAAATCTTTAATCCATCTTGAATTAATTTTTGTATAAGGTGTAAGGAAGTGATCCAGTTGCAGCTTTCTACATATGGCTAGCCAGTTTTCCCAGCACCATTTATTAAATAGGGAATCCTTTCCCCATTTCTTGTTTTTGTCAGGTTTGTCAAAGATCAGATAGTTGTAGCTATGCGGCATCATTTCTGAGGGCTCTGTTCTGTTCCATTGATCTATGTCTCTGTTGTGGTACCAGTACCATGCTGTTTTGGTTACTGTAGCCTTGTAGTATAGTTTAAAGTCAGGTAGCGTGATGCCTCCAGCTTTGTTCTTTTGGCTTAGGATTGACTTGGCGATGCGGGCTCTTTTTTGGTTCCATATGAACTTTAAAGTAGTTTTTTCCAATTCTGTGAAGAAAGTCATTGGTAGCTTGATGGGGATGGCATTGAACCTATAAATTACCTTGGGCAGTATGGCCATTTTCACGATATTGATTCTTCCAACCCATGAGCATGGAATGTTCTTCCATTTGTTTGTATCCTCTTTTATTTCATTGAGCAGTGGTTTGTAGTTCTCCTTGAAGAGGTCCTTCACATCCCTTGTAAGTTGGATTCCTAGGTATTTTATTCTCTTTGAAGCAATTGTGAATGGGAGTTCACTCATGATTTGGCTCTCTGTTTGTCTGTTATTGGTGTACAAGAATGCTTGTGATTTTTGTACATTAATTTTGTATCTCATTAAACTAAAGAGCTTCTGCACAGCAAAAGAAACTATCATCAGAGTGAACAGGCAACCTACAGAATGGGAGAAAATTTTTGCAACCTACTCATCTGACAAAGGGCTAATATCCAGAATCTACAATGAACTCAAACAAATTTACAAGAAAAAAACAAACAACCCCATCAAAAAGTGGGCAGAGGACATGAACAGACACTTCTCAAAAGAAGACATTTATGCAGCCAAAAAACACATGAAGAAATGCTCCTCATCACTGGCCATCAGAGAAATGCAAATCAAAACCACAGTGAGATACCATCTCACACCAGTTAGAATGGCCATCATTAAAAAATCAGGAAACAACAGGTGCTGGAGAGGATGTGGAGAAATAGGAACACTTTTACAGTGTTGGTGGGACTGTAAACTAGTTCAACCATTGTGGAAGTCAGTGTGGCGATTCCTCAGGGATCTAGAACTAGAAATACCATTTGACCCAGCCATCCCATTACTGGGTATATACCCAAAGGACTATAAATCATGCTGCTATAAAGACACATGCACACGTATGTTTATTGCGGCACTATTCACAATAGCAAAGAGTTGGAACCAACCCAAATGTCCAACAACGATAGACTGGATTAAGAAAATGTGGCACATATACACCATGGAATACTATGCAGCCATAAAAAATGATGAGTTCGTGTCCTTTGTAGGGACATGGATGAAACTGGAAAACATCATTCTCAGTAAACTATCGCAAGGACAAAAAACCAAACACCGCATGTTCTCACTCATAGGTGGGAATTGAACAATGAGAACTCATGGACACAGGAAGGGGAACATCACACTCCGGGGACTGTTGTGGGGTGGGGGGAGGGGGGAGGGACAGCATTAGGAGATACACCTAATGCTAAATGACGAGTTAATGGGTGCAGGAAATCAACATGGCACATGGATACATATGTAACAAAACTGCACATTGTGCACATGTACCCTAAAACCCTAAAGTATAATTAAAAAAAAAAAAAAAAAAAAGAAAATGAAACACTACAAAAATTAAAAGACAGCCACACGTGGTGGCTCACGCCTGTAATCCCAGCACTGTGGCAGGCCGAGGCGGGCAGATCACTTGAGGTCAGGAGTTTGAGACCAGCCTGGCCAACATGGTGAGACCCCGTCTCTACTAAAAATACAAAAATCAGTTGGGCGTGGTGGTGTGTACCTGTAATCCCAGCTACTCAGGAGGCTGAGGCAGGAGAATCACTTGAACCCAGGAGGCGGAGGTTGCAGTGAGCTGAGATTGTACCAGTGCGCTCCAATCTGGGAGAAAGAGCGAGACTCCATCTCAAAAACAAACAAAAAAATTTGAAAGACAATTTGCTTTATTATTATACAATGCTTAGAAATGGTATTATCCACAAAATTTTCAGCTTGGTGATGTCATGGTGGCACAATCTATGTAATATAAAAAATGATGTTGCAGATCATAAGAGATAATCACTTTAATGTAACAGAGGTCTCACTGAAAGTATGAGATGGAAGTTTTGTTCAACAATTTTTACTTTTCTAAATAATAATGCTCTTAAATATTTAATGGTGTGTGTGTGTGTGTGTGTGTGGTGTGTGATGTTTTGTAGTTATTATCGCTAAGTATCAGAAGGGTTGGGAAACTATGAAAAAAAAACAAGAGTACACGAATTGATTCTTGTTAGTTTGAGAAAGGAAGCTCTAGAGGCTCTAAACAAGCTTAATTTAAGAAAACCCATGGAAATAATTCATATGCAATGGTTTATTGATTTTCAGACTATCACTATCATTACTGAAGTAGAAATGAGAGACCAGTTTGTCATATATCGTGAAAAGCTCACTTGGAAAATATGGGTGCTTGTTAAATGGAAATGGTATGTCATCTTCATTATGAAATCACTCAAAATTATAAGTTCAATACTTTTCAAGTTAAATTCTAAGTATAATGCAATGTCATTTTGAAAATCACAAAATTTTAGATTTGTGGAATTCCATAAATGAATTCTAAATTTCATAAGGCTAATCTAAATGTCTAATAGTAGCTGTGGTCAATTTGTGGAATAATAAGAAATGAGGCTATCCCGCTGTTAATAAGAATTATTATAAAGCTATAGAAACTACAACAGTGTGTCACTGGCACAGGGATTGAAACACTGGGTCAATAGAACAAAATAAAAAGCCTGGAATCAGATCCACAGTGATATGGGAAATCAGAATATCATAGAAGTCATATGGAAATTATTGGGAAAAAATGATGGACACTTCAAACAATGATGGTGGTCAAATTAATTGTACATTTTAGGAAAGAGAGGAACTTTACCTTCCACTATATACAAAAAATATTCCAAAAGTGTAATGACTTAAATGAGGAAAAACTCAACTCTAAAGTCATTAAAAAGCACACAAGAGGCCGGGCACGGTGGCTCACGCCCGTAATCCCAGCGCTTTGGGAGGCTGAGGCGAGCGGATCGCGAGGTCAGGAGATCCAGACCGTCCTGGCTAACACAGTGAAACCCCGTCTCTACTAAAAATACAAAAAATTAGCTGGGCGTGGTGGCGGGCGTCCGTAGTCCCAGCTACTCGGGAGGCTGAGGCAGGAGAATGGTGTGAACCTGGGAGGCGGAGCTTGCAGTGAGCCGAGATCGCGCCACTGCACTCCAGCCTGGGCGACAGAGTGAGACTCCATCTCAAAAAAAATAAATAAATAAAATGAAATAAAATAAAAAAATAAAAAGCACACAAGAGTAGAAATCAGAAGTTTTGGAGTAAAGTTTTAACTCAGCAGTGAGTAAATGTTAAATCTTACCTAATGTTTCAACTCACTAAGCCTCATTTCCTCAATAGCAAAATATGTTTACTTCATTTCTATTGGATTTGAATAAACTAAGAAATCTATAATTATATTTATGAATTAAAAATCAGTAACTTTATTAACTAGTGTTCTATTAACGGAATGAAAGAGAAAACTTACTTTTTATGGCCTTGGTTCGTGAATTTATGTGTGCAAAAGTATTATGACATTTGTTACAGATGGCAAGTGGATGTGCTCATAGACTAAGGGTTAGTTTCTCCCCACCACACTCTAATAGGGTATTCATGTCTTAAGGTACCATGGGGAAAATGTGGATACCCACTTCTGCTGTCCCAGTCAGTGAACAATGACTAATTTTTTTTTTTTTTTTTGAGATGAAGTCTTGCTCTATTGCCCAGGCTGGAGTGCAGTGGCGTGATCTTGGCTCATTGCAACCTCCATCTCCAGGGTTCAAGGGATTCTCCTGCCTCAGCGTCTTGAGTAGCTGGGATTACAGGCACACGCTGCCATGCCTGGCTAATTTTTGTATTTTTAGTAGAGATGGGGTTTCACCATATTGGTCAGGCTGGTTTCGAACTCCTGACCTTGTGATCCGCCCGCCTCAGCCTCCCAAAGTGCTGCGATTACAGGCGTGAGCCATGGCACCTGGCCAACAATGTCCAGTCTTTTTATAGATTTTTCCCATGCTTTCATGACTAACGGACCTTATTATTATAACCTTTATAAAGCTAACAAATTATTCAGCTATAGCTTCTTGTTTTAAAGACAAGTGAATTTCTAGTAAAAATAAATAGCACCAACCTGGGAAAAATGGCAAAACCCCATCAATACAAAAAATACAAAAATTAGCCAGGCATGGTGATGTGTGCCGGTAGTCCCAACTACAGGTACCACAGGTAAGAGGACTGCTTGAGACCTGGAGATGGAAGCTGCAAGGAGCTGTGATGGCAACAGTGCACTCCAGCCTGGGCAACAGAGGCAAACCGCCTCAAAAAATATTAATAAAAATCATTAGCAAAAAATTTGAAGCAACTCTTATAATAATTAGTTGGACATTGGGCCAGATGTGTTGCATGCAATTAAAAGTAACACATTACTATTAATTTTCATAGTAACCCTGTAAGGTAGCATATTTAAAACACAGTTTATAGTTTAATAAACTGAAACAACATAAAAGTTTCAGTATATAACTACATAGCCACCCAAATAAAATGTAGCACAAGTGAAGTTCAACTACAAATTTATGTGTTCTAGATATGATGCTTCAAAGTCTAATCTCTTTCCCTTTCACTATAAAGAAAGAACAAATTTCCCATGATGGCATATACACCATCATTATTCTGATCCAATGACTTTTCTCAGCTATAAACTAGTATCAGATGCTGCAGTAATGCCATAATGTCTACTCATGTCATTTCATGTTTACCTCAAAAGCCATCAATTGCTTTTCCTAAACAGGATTAAGAAATGCTCAATAAAATGCATTAGCCTAACATAAATGTGAACTACATGGTCCATATTATTTTATTATTTATTTTTCATTTTTAATTTTTATGACTACATAACAATTATAGATATTTATGTGGTTATTCAGAAAGATGTAACACTTTCACGGGACAGGTAACCTCCTTTAAACTGAAATGAGAATTACCAAGCTACAGACCAATTAGTGTTTATTGAGTGTATTTTTTCAGCATGGTACTAAGATTGGTGATGAAAGATACAAATATTTGTTTAACATGTACCCATGATGTGTCTTCAACTCCTGTTGTCACGGTCCTTATGATCTATTCCTAAAAATTAATTTCTAATGCATGAAAATATATAATATGTATATCTCCTGCATTGATTTTTACCTAGTAAAAATCTAGTATGTCTAGAGCTAGTATGTCTAGAATAGAGTGATTCACTTGCAGCCCACAAACACCGGCTTTCTCCAGTCGTCTCCAGTTTGTTCAGTTTGAATGCATTTTTATCCGTTGCTCTGTTGGCCTAAAAGCTTGTACTAGATTTAAGTACGTCTGGCCTTATCTTTCACAGCCTGTCTAAAATGTCAGTACCTCAGAGAGTTCTTCCATATCTATATTTTCTAAGTTAGCATCCCATCTGTAGCCAATTTATATAGTATTATGTGCTTTAAAATGTATATTTAAATACCAATTATTATGTAATGTATAATTTATATAACATATTTATATATGATATACAACTTATATAGTATACAATTATATATGTATGTGCATGTATATATGTATATCTATCTGTAACTTTGAAGACAAACACAAAAATTTACAAGGATTCCCAAGATGTTCTATACCCAGATTCACAAGTCATTTACATTTTTCCCATTTGCCTTAATATCTCTGTATAAATGCAGAGGCATCTTATTTTTTCTGAAACTATTTTTAAGTAATTTTGAAATATTTTACCCTTTACTCATAAATAATTGGTTTTTCTGAGGAAATAAAAACTATCTCTTACATAATCACAGTATAGTTATGAAAATTAAGAAATTTAAAAATTAATAAAATACTATTCTAATGGTGTGATGGAGCTGGATGATTATTATTTTTTGTTTTGAGATGGAGTCTCTCTCTCGCCCAGGCTGCAGTGCAGTGGCGCGATCTTGGCTCACTGCAATAGAGCTGGATGATTATTACATATTTAGAAATCTTGTAAGCTCTTCCTTAAAATATTAGTTGCTCGATATCAGTTGTGGTGGAAATAGTTACACGATGAAATGGCAAACACTAACATTTAGTCCTTCTGTCTGGATGAAGTGGCTCAGGCCTGTAATCCCAGCACTTTGAGAGGCAGAAACAGGAAGATCACTTGAGTCCAAGAGTTTGAGGCTGCAGTGAGCTATGATAGCACAAATACACCCCAGGCTATGTGACACAGCAAGAGTCTGTCTCTAATTTTATTTTATTTTTTTGACTTGGGCTTTTATTTTGAAGAGCTCATTTATTAGTACTCTTCTAATATTATCTAACTCAGCACCCATATTCAAATTTTGTCAAATTTCCCAATATTGTCTTTTAGCTATTTATTTTTCTCAGTCCAAGTTCAATTTGGGATCACATATTGCATTCAGTGCCATGCGTTTTTACTCTGGTTTAATCTGGATTATTTTCTCAACATTTTTTTGTGTTTCTTGACCTTGACATTTTGAGAAGTATAATTTCTTTGGTTTATGTATTTGTCTGTATTTTGTAGAATGTAATTCTACATTTCCTTTCTTAGACATAGAATCAGCCATTTCTGTAAGTAATCCTGATAGGTTTTGGAGCATGGAATTTAGAAATCAAGATCTGGGATCTGGGTATACTCATTGCTAATGGTGTGTCATTGTTCTGGGACTCTGTCAAATGGGTACTCATAAGAAATGTAAAATTAGGCTGGGCGCGGTGGCTCATGCCTGTAATCCCAGCACTTTGGGAGGCCGAGGCGGGTGGATCACGAAGTCAGGAGATCGAGACCATCCTGGCTAACACAGTGAAACCCCGTCTCTACTAAAAATACAAAAAATTAGCCGGGCGAGGTGGCGGGCGCCTGTAGTCCCAGCTACTCGGGAGGCTGAGGCAGGAGAATGGCGTGAACCCTGGGGGGCGGAGCCTGCAGTGAGCCAAGATCGCACCATTGCACTCCAGCCTGGGCAACAGCGAGACTCTGTCTCAAACAAAAAAAAAAAAAAAAAAGAAATGTAAAATTATATATATATATGTATATTTATCTACATATATATTTCTCTATGTATATAGCTATATATGACTTAAAAATTTAGTACATGCTGATCTTTCCAACTCTAATTTAACAGCACAGGGAATATTCTAGTCTCTCCCCTTTCTGTGTATATACTTCCCTTTCCTAAGAATGAGAAACATTTGGCCTATCCTTGAGAAGGATCCACATGCTGTGAGGGAGAATGTGTATTATGCACCTGTTGGATGAAATGTTCTGTGAATACCTATTAGGCTCATGTGATTTATTGTGTAGATTAAATATGATATTTCTTTGTTTTCTGTATGGATGATCTGTTCAATTCCAAAAATGGGATGTTGAAGTCTCCACATATTATTCTGTTGGAGTCTATCTCTTTCTTTAGCCCTAGTAATATTTGCTTCATATATGTGGGTACTCCAGGTTGGGTGCATATATATTTAAAATTGTTGTATCCTCTTGCTGCATTGACCCCTTTATAGTTATATAATCACCTTCTTTGTCTCCTTTTATAGTTTTTGTTCTGAAATCTATTTGTCTTATGTAAGTATAGCTAAGTCTGCTCTTTTTTGGTTTCCGTTGGCATGGAATATCCTTTTCAACTCCTTTATTTTTAGTTTATGTGTATCTTTTAATGTGAGGTTGGTTCCTTGTAGACAACAGATTATTTAGTCTTCTTTTTATCAGTTTGGGCCCTCTGCCACTCTGTCTTTTGACTGGAGCATTTAGTCTATTTACATTTAACGTTATTATTGATAAGTAATGACATACTCCTGCCATTTTATTTCTTTTCTGGTTGTCTTGTGGTCTTCTCTTCCTTCTTTCTGTCTTCATTTTAGTGAAATTGATTTCTCTGGTCGTATGTTTTTTCTTGCTTTTACTTTTTGTTTATCTGTTGTTTTTTTTTTCTATTTGAGGTTATCATAAGGCTTGTAAAGAATATATTATAACCCAGTATTTTAAACTGATGATAACTTTACACTGATTGCATAAATAAACAGTAAAACAGATAAAGCCTACTTGATTGCATTTGATTAGCTTTTTGATGTGCTGCCAGATTTGGTTTGCTACTATTTTTTTGAAGATTTTTTCATCTAGGTTCATTAAGGATATTGACCTCAAAGTTTCTTTTTTTGTGTGCCTCTTCCAGGTTTTGTTATCAGAAAGATCCTGGCCTAATATAGTTAATTATGGAGGAGTATCTTTTTCTCAATATTTTGGAACAGTTTCAGTAGTTTTGGTACATGTTCTTCTTTATATGCCTAGAAGAATTTGGCTGTGTATCCATCTGGTCCAATGGTTTTTGTCGTTGGTATGCTTTCTATTACTGATTCAGTATTGGAATTTATCACTGGTCTCTTCAGGGATTTAATTTCTCCCTGGTTCAATTTTGGGAGGTTGTATGTTTCCAGGAATATATCTATTTCTTCTAGGTTTTCTACTTTTTGTGATTTAGAGTTGTTCACAATAGTCTCTAAGGGCTTTTTGTATTTCTTCAGGGTCAGTGGTAATGTACCATTTATCTTTATTTTGTTTATTTGGATCTTCTCTCTTTAAATTCATCTAGCTACCACTTGTTTATTCTTTCAAAGAGCCAAATTTTGGTTTAGATGATCTTTTGTTTGGTTTTTCACATCTCAGTTTCCTTCAGTTCAGCTCTGATTTTGGTTATTTCTTTTCTTTTGCTAGCTTTGGTTTACTCTTGTTTTTCTAGCCCCTTAATTGTGATGTTAGGTTTGTAATTTGGAATTATTGTAACTTCTTGATATCAAAATTAGCACTATAAACTTTTTTCTTAACACTGCATTTGTTGTGTTCCAGAAATTCTCGTATATTGTATCTTTGTTATCATTGGTTTCAAAAAATGTCTTAATTTCAATTTTAATTTCATTGTTTACTCCGAAGTCATTCAGGAACAGGTTGTTTAATTTCTATGTAATTTTATGGTTTTGAGTGATCTTATTAGTATTCTACTTTTATTGCACTACCATCTGAGAATGTGGTTTGTGTAATTTGGGGGTTTGATATTGTTGAGTTTTTTTTAGCTGATCATATGGTCAATTTTTGAGTATGTACCACATGCAGAGGAGAAGAATGTATATTCTGCCGTTGCTGGGTGAAGTGTTCTGTAAATGTTTTATATGTCTATTTGGTTTAGTGTCACATTCAGATCCTGAATATCTTTGTTTATTTTCTGTCTCAATTATCTGTCTACTATTGTCAATGGGATGTTGAAGTCTCCCACTATTATTATATGGCAATCTTAGTTTCTTCATTGGTCACTAATAATTTGTTTTATGAATCTGGGTGCCCCAGTGTTGGATGCATACATATTTAGGATAATTAATTCTTCTTGTTGATTTGAACTCTTTATTAGTATGTAATGCTCATGTCATTTTAGAATCATTGTTGCTTTAAAATCTTTTTTGTCTGAAATTAGAATAGCATCCTCTGCTCTGTTTTGTTTTCCATTTGTTTGTTATATTTTTCCCTATTTCCTTACTTTGAGACTAGGAATATCATTGCATGTGAGTTGGGTCTAAGACAGGATACATTTTGATCTTGCTTCTTTATCCAACTTGCCACTTTATGCATTTTAAGTGGAGCATTTAGCCCATTTACATTCAAGATTAATATTGATTTGTGTAGATTTGGTCATATCATTGTGCTGTTAGCTGGTTGTTATGCAGATTTGACTGTGTATTTGTTTGCAGTGTCAGTAGTCTATGTCCTTAAGTGTATTTTTGTGGTGGCTAGTAGTGATCTTTAATTTCCATGTTTAGCACTTCCCTGTGACTTCTTGTACAGCAAGTCTGGTGGTAATTAATACCATTGGCATTTGGTTGTCTGAAAAGAATGTCATTTCTCATTCACTTATGAAGCTTAATTTGCCTGGATACACAATTCTTCGTTGAAATATATCTTCTTTAAGAATGCTGAATATAGGCCCCTAATATCTTCTGGCTTGTAAGGTTTATGCTGAAAAGTCCATTCCTAGCCTGATGGGATTCCCTTTGTAGGCAACCCACCTCTTCTAAGTAGCTTTCTTTAATATTTTTTCTTTTATGTCCACCTTGGAGAATCTGATGAAAATGTATCTTGGTGGCCAGGGGTGGTGGCTCATGCCTGTAATCCCAGCACTTTGGGAGGTTGAGGCTGGTGGATCACCTGAGGTCAGGAGTTCGAGACCAGCCTGACCAACATGGTGAAACACCGTTTCTACTAAAAATACAAAAATTAGCCAGGTGTTGTGGTGCATGCCTGTAATCCCAGCTACTCTGGAGGCTGAAGCAAGAGAATCACTTGAACCTGGGAGGCAGACGTTGCAGTGAGCTGAGATTGTACCATTGCACTCCAGCTGCCTGGGCAACAAGAGTGAAACTCCATCTCAAAAAAAAAAGAGAAAGAAAAAGAAAAAAAGAAAACATGTCTTCATGATGGTTGTCTTGTATAGTATCTCCCAGGGGTTTTATGCATTTTCTGGATTTTAATATTGGTCTCTCTAGTGAGGTTGTGGAAATTTTCATGGACAATATCCTCAAGTTTTTTTTGTATCGTATTGTACTGTATTGTATTTTATTGTTTTGTTTTCATTGCTTATTCTTTCTCCCTTTCTTTCAGGGATGCCAATGAATTGTAGGTTTGGACTCTCCGTAATTCCATATTTCTCAGAGGTATTTTTTATTCCTTTTATTCTTTTTTCTGTACTTTTGTCTGACTGAGTTAATTCAGAGAACCAGTCTACAAGCCCTTAGATTCTTTCTTTAGCTTCATCTATTCTGCTGTTAATACTTGTGATTGTGTTATAAAATCATTATAGTGAGTATTTTTAGCTCTATCAGTTCAGTTTGATTTTTTTTCTTAAAATGGATATTTCATCTTTAAGGTCTTATATTATGTTATTGAATATTTTGTATTCTGTGGATTGAGTTTTGACTTTCTCCTGAATCTCGATGATCACCATTCCTATCTATATTCTAAATTCTGTCTGTCATTTCAGCCATTTCAGCCTGGTTAAGAACCATTACTAGGAAACTAGGGCAGTTGTTTCTTTGGAAGGAAGAAGACGCTCTGGATTTTTGAGTTGCCAGAGTTCTTGTGTTGGTTCATTTTCATCTGTGTGGGCTGATGTTCCTTTAATCTTTGAAGTTGCTGTTCTTTGTATGGGTTTTTATATTATATGATACCCTTTGGGGTTTGACTGTGGTATAAGGTGGCTTCAGTTGACTAGCTTCATTTCTGGACTATTTCAGGGGTCCAAAGCTCAGGTCAGCACTCCAGGGCTGCATGCTATAACCCTGAATGACTGGTATCAGGTCCCCATATTTGTTCTCTGGCCCCTAGAGGTTAAACGCTTGCTGTGCTGGAGGAGCCAATGAGTTCTCTGTCTGCTGGCCACAACACTCTGATAGGGAGTGCCACCCCAGTGGGTGTGGTGGCATAGCAGAATACAGGCATGTGCTGGTGGGGTGGTGGTGGTGGTGCTTATATAGGGTTGGGGTTGTAGTGTCCACAAATGCGAGTGTATAAACAGCAATGTCAGTTCAGTGGGGTGTGCAGGCATCAGCAAATTTGGGGTGGCAGCATTCACATGTATGCATGTGCCAGTGGCAGCTGTTTGCTTGGTGTATGTGTCAGCAGAGTGGAGCAGTGAGGTGCATGTATGCACACTGGCAAAGCAGTAGGGTGGGACTGTTGGCAAGTGCATACCAGCAAAGTGGTTGGGTAAGGCTGGAGTAGGGGGAGGCTGCAGGTGGTTGGGTGCATGTCCTCAGGGAACCATCTGCTTAAATCCCTGATGGTCCGGTTCAGTCTGTCAGTGAAGGAGCTATGGCAGTGACTGTCAAGATGTACCCTGGTTGGTCATCTGAGGTTGTGCTGCAAATGGGTGCAACCATGCAGGGACCCTAGGAGAAGTCAATAGACAGGGGAGTGCTCAAATCAGACTGGCCCCATTCCATGGGCATGACCACCCTGCTCTGTTGAATTTTGATAGTCAAGCAAAGCCAAAGCCACCTAGAGGAGCAAGGTGAACCTTAGGGTTTGGGCCTCTCTGTCCATGCTCCCTTTTAGCCATTCTCAAGCCAAACTTTATGGGCTCCATGCAGTCTGGAGTACTGTCTTTGCTACATTTCCAAACAGCTTTCCCTGTTTGCAAATTAAATGCAAATTAAAACCACAATGAGATCATCTCACCCTAGTCAAAATGGCTATTATAATGTTTAAAATAACAAATGCTGGTAAGGTTGCAGAGAAAAGGGAGTGCTTATACACTGCTGGTGAGAATGTAAATTAGTTCAACCAATGAAGAAAGCAGTTTGGCAATTTCTCAAAGAACTTAGAAAAGAACTACTTTTCGAGCCAGCAATCCCATTATTGGGTGTATACTCCAAGGAATATAAATTGTTCCACTATAAAGACACATGCACACATAGGTTCATTGCAGTGCTATTTGCAATAGCAAAGGCATGGAATCAACCTAAATGCCCATCAATGGTAGACTGTATAATGAGAAAGTGGTTCATATATACCATGGAATACTACACAGTCATAATAAAAAATGAGCTTATGTTCTATACAGCAACATAGATGCAGCTAGAGGCCATTATCCTAAGTGAAGTAACAAAAGAACAGAAATCCAAATATCACATGTTCTCACTTCTAAGTGGCAGCTAAACATTGAGTGCACATAGATACAAAGAAAGGAACAATAAACACTGGGGCCTACTTGAGGGTGGAGGATGGGAGGAGGATGAGGATCAAAAAGCTACCTATTGATTACTATACTTTTATCTGGGTGATAAAATAATCTGTACACCAAACCCACTCAACATACAATTTACCTGTATACAAACCTGAACACGTACTCCTGAAACTAAAAGTTTAAAAAATTAAATTAGAAAAAAAAAAGAGTAAAATGCTATTTTAAAATATTCAATGTAAGCAAATTAAGATTTTAATGTATATTCTCTATAAATTTAAATAATCAAGGGTGACTTTTTATGTTTATTCTTTGAACCAATGAGACCAAATGCAATTAAGTTGAAAACTGTATTGCAAACATTTCTCAAATCCAAAAATATATTGATACTAGTTCAGTTTTTTTAAAGTTGACACGCTGTTATGGAATTTTAAATAAATTTAATTTGATTAGCATATATAACACACATGCAAATTTTGAAATAACACTGAAATTCAGTCATACACTTTCATCATTTTCAGTGTTATGGATAATCTTACGAGAGAAATAATAGAGTAGATTATTAAGTGGCTTCACTTAATAATCTCGCTTCTATGGTATTAGTACTTTCATCTGCACAGAGCATAATGAGATTTAGAAGTTACAAATGAAATTTATATGCCTGCTGAAGGAAAGCTATCTCATGTGTATAAAATGTACAGCAAGATGGCAAGAAATATTTAAATGAGGGTACTACAAAATCATACTAAAAAGCTTTGAAATTTGAGGACAAACTGTTTAATTGGTTAAAGCAGGATGTCCCCAGGATGTAGTGAATATTTATCAAGAGATCATGATTACTCTAAAATGAAGTTATAAGATTTGGTTTTGTATTTAAGTATTTGAATTATTGATATGGCAGAAATTAATAAAAGTATGTGTCACATATTTCTCTCCCAGATCATAAGCAGAGTATCATTTATTTTGTAAAATAATAATGTTGCTGCTTTTTCACTCCCATAGTTCGGTGAGTGGGAGTGTTACAGCTCTTCTTTTACTCCCATAGTTTGGTGATTTCTGAATTCTTTTTCCATAACCAAGAAGAATGAGGTACACAGACACTAGAGAGTGATTAAGGCAGAGTAGAATTTATTGAACGACAGAAAAGCTCTTGGTAGTGAGAGGGGACCTGAAAGTTGGTTGTCAGCTGTGAGGCTGAGTCTAGGGGTTTTTATGGGTTTAGAATGGAGGAAATCTGTGCTGATTGGTTTGTGGTAGGCTTGGAAAAAACACCATTCAGAAGGAGGCACAAAAGGGTATAGAGCCAATTGGGGGAGGGTAGATATAAGTAAAATAGGTGAAAGATAAGGACCAATCAGGAGGAAGCACACCAGATGGGAATGGGAGTTCTCACTCCAGTCCATGGATTTTATCTGGAGCTGGTAGCTTGGTTTTCAGGCTTTAGATGGTCCTTGGCTTGAAGATTGAGTTTCACCAGAACCCATTCCTGTTTGCCTAGGAATTTGCCTGCCTCCTGTTGCTATCAATAATATCTACTTCAACAAGTATGAAGAATTCAGGTCTATGTACTCCATAGGAATTTACTATGCTCTGACTACTATTTAATGTTTTTCTGCTTTTGTTATGATATAGGATTAGAAACAAAGAAAGTGAATTTTTAGAACATTAAGTTACCAAAATCTTAGATTGCTTGACATTTAACATTATGATTATCTATTTTCATTATGTAGATCAGTGGATATAGAAAACATCAGGAAAAATGAGTTAAATATAATTTAGTCCATGAATTGAAAATATCTGATATCCAAATGTTCTACACATATGCAAGTCCTGCTTATTACTGTTCCCTTTCCTGGGCTATTTTCAGTGGTGATGGTTGGCACAGGAAGTATCTATTGGAACTTTTTCCCTAAAACTGCTTCTGTTATCCCCATCAGAGTAATGATATCCATGGTACTTCTTTATTCAAGTAACACTCTTCACATTTCTTGAAAGAACTGAGTCTGAATTAGGAGGTTATTTTGCTTTGCTTTAATATCAGGTCATTAAGTTTTGAATTTGATCCTGGTAACCTGTTTCTGATCACCCTCTGTCCTGCCTGTTTTGAAATGATTACCTTGTTTGCCTTATAGTACAGATAATGTGTCATACTCTTCTGAATGTCCCAGTAGACTATGCAGTTAATGGCCTGTCTAACAACATTCTGAGTGTTGATACACCAGAATTCACCATCCTTCAACTCCATGCATCTGTCACAAAAAATCTCACTGGTTATATTAGATCCTATAATGTCACCATACTTTTCAGATATAATGAATTTTTATCACCATGATTTGTACTGTACTAGCTGTCCCAGTGCTTTGCCTGTTCTATACAGTAGGTTTACCTGAAAATCTGCCTCTTATTCTGCCATGGGACAAAATGCTGAATTTTGGCAGAGTGCAATCAGGGTAGCAAGAAATTATGAAAACTTATCCATGACATTCCTATAAACTAGAAGAAGCAAATATTATAGAAAAGATTTTTCTCTTTTGTTTACATTTCCTCTTTGAATTTTAAAAACTTCTTCCCACACAATTTTTTTTCAATTATAGTCAACAGCTCTTGGAAATGATATTTGTATCACTGAAAAAATAAATGTATCAGTGAATGAGTAAATAAATTGTTTTGGCTTATGTCACATAAGATACAGACTTTGAAATTACATTGGAGGATTTTTAGGTTAATTTTTCTGCCTTCTATGTGAACTGACATTCAGTTATCACCTTTTCCATCAACAACAGCAATATTCGTGTACTTTTCTATAATTCTGATTGTCAGTTCTCACACATCTCAGCTTCACCCAACTGTCATTTCTTATTTGAACAAATGGTATTTCAATTCTTTTGGAGTTTATTTTAAGTTAGTTTTTATTATGAGCTATAAAATTGAATTTCCCATTTATATTCACGTCTTCATTTCTCTCGCTCACTCAGCTCTATACTTCCTTTTTTTGAGATTTGGTAATACTCTTTGGTGGTGAAAAGCAAATAAGTATAGTTATCAAAGATTATTTTAATACATATAATTCAGTTCTTCCCCTTAATTATTCCTGCTTAATCTAGTGATGAGGTCAAAGCTATTTACACAGATGTAATTATCTATCTATATATAATAATTATAAGTTGAATATGTTATATGTAATCATTGGTATGTGTATATATACAGTCAGTCCTCATTATTTGTGAATTCATATTTGTAAATTTGCCAACTCACTTATATTTCTGTGTAACCTGCAAACAAATACCTGTGATACTCTAACAGTTATTTGTGGACCAGCACAGAGCAACAAAAGAATTGTATCACCCAATGTGCAGATTCTCAGCTGAGGCTGCCACTTTGCCTTCTCCTCTCACCTTTGATACTGTAAATAAGTATTCTTTTTGTGGTCGATTTGGTGCCACCTTTTTCACATATTTGTTGGTGATTTCACTGTTGAAAATGGCCCCAAGAACAGTGCTGAAGTGTTAAAGAAGTCAGGAATAAGGCATAATACAGAATTACAAAAATGTGACAAAACTGTGACCAGGGGATTGCAGTAACCTGACTCTGTATTTTGCCTAGGAGTAATGGTTCAGGATTCCCTATATCCATTTTTAAAGGACTTCATAGACAATAACCACCATGTGTAATGAGGATTGACTGTATATGCAGAGAGAATGAGACAAGGAACTCAGTCTTGGCTTATATCGCTTGCTGTGGATTAATTGAGGGAAAACAAAGCAAATCTGTTTTCTACCTACATACCAAAAATGAGAATGGAAATCTTTAGAAATCTGAGCTTTCCTTACTCCCAGTCTTCCCAACAGCCAGTGAATAGATGTTATATTTTAGGAACATGAAGAGATAATAAATTCTTTCAGCTTTTAGGTGGAAGAGAAGACTAAAATCTTGAGTTTATGGACTTGAAGGGCTCAAATGTAGATGTGGCTTCTGTGATACACATTGGGAAGTGGTCTCTAGTGGAAAGGTATTTTTGCCCAGGTTACACACAACAACCCAGTATGTGGCCAGGTCACTAATGTGATAGTGAGTGAATGCTTGAGGTATGAATACCAACCATCAATGGACCCCAAGAAGGTTCCCATGGTCAAATGTGGCACGGACAGAGTGGAGCTTATTTGTCATTGAACAAATGCTAATGGAAGCTTGGACAAATCATCTCAGAGCAGACTATAATAGCCTAAACATAAGAGACACCTCTTTCTCCAAATTTTAACTTTTGTTGTATTATTTTTACATGCTCCTCAAGGCTTCCAAAACTTCTGTGGGATACCAGTGGTTTCTAGGTTTATTGGAAAATGTTTAGCAAAATTATATACATGTGTACTTGTGTTTCCATTTGTCATTTAACTCCCTGTTTTACAAGGTTATTTTTGTCACATTTCCTTTGGTCTGATCAACTTTAAAGCCAATAAATTTAAAAATCTTTTACTGAAAATATAGGGAATGAGAGCATTTAATAGAACCTCTAAAACTATAATATCTCTTGACTGAGCTCCACACACTGTTATTGTTTCAAGTAGACCAGTTTAAAATCAAGCACTTTAAGTAGATCACACTTCCTCCAGTAAAACAAACAAACAAAAAACACAGTGATGATATGGGTTTCTTGAGATTTTTTTCCTCTTAATTAGACCCAGTCCATTTCCTGGATGGTTTATTTTCTCATGTGACTCTGCCCAGTTTCTTTAGTGACAAACCGATACTGCTCAGTTTTAGCTAATGCACTCTTACTACTGTTTGTGGGCAAATGATTAATGTACGGTTTATAATCCCTATACTATAACTTCAGAAAAATAAATCCTTTGGTTCCTATCAACTGCTAAATTAGAACTATAATGCTTTCAATTACTTTTCATAAATACTTGTTTAGTAGCTACTAAATACAAGGTAATGTAATATAGTTTATTTTCCCTATAGAATATTTTTCATTTTATATTCATTCAGCTTATTTTAGAAATATGAAAACTATATTTGATGTTTTGCTCCTAATCAGGTAATCTCCATTCATTTTATTTTTAATGAATTTGAAATAATTCTACATAAAATAATATATCTTTAAGAATATTGAAAAAGAGTAGCAATAACTATTGAAAAATGATAAATCATGCTTTATTCTAGTACAATGTATTTAAACAATAAAATATATCCACTACTCTTTCAAGCCCTTCAACTTCACAACGTCATAAACCACATAATACACACATATACACAAAGACACACACATGCACACATACACAAACACCAGGTATAGGTTTGAAAAGAAGCAAGATGTTTAACGAAAAATTGTGTTTTCTCATTTTAGTCTATTTATCCAAATGGCAATGCTAATTTTTGCATACAGACTAGTTACTGTATGTGAAAATTCTTCTAAAATGGGCCTATATTTTCTTTAAATATACGTATTTTTAATGTTAGAAGTGAGAATCCCACAGGAAATAATGAGCATTTAGAATAATTATTTCCTCAGAGGCCTTTTGATGTCCTAAGCACTCATGGACCATTTTTTAAAACACTATTGTTTAAGACACTTTCATTAAACATAACAAATATTAATTGTTCAACAGGCAAGTTCTGCAGTCTACTCTCTTTGCTTGACTTTAAGAACTGTTTAAAACATGTTGAGTAATCTTAGAAGTGGTGGGTTATAATAAATTTCCTTAGCTTAATTATTTCATTCATTGTCAGTTTGCATCATTATATTTTAAGATTTAGTTCAATCTTTTTTAGTGACAGTAGAGAGTATTTAATGTCATGATAACCTTAAAACATCCAATTTAGCCATTTTATTTTAATTATTTCACTTATGGGAACATAGGCAATAGGGATAGGGCATCAATCCAAATTGAGACAAGCCAAGCCACAAGACTTAATGCCAATTCTACAGAGATTCATTTCTCTTGGTATGTTGAGGTAAACACACTGTTCTTTTCTATTGGGAAACAAGTCTTATACAAAGCAACTCATCAGACTGATCAAAGTCTTCCCATTATTGCAGAAGTTTATTCTTTTAGCGAGGGGCAAATATTTTAACATATTTAACATAAGCAAATTTTGACATACCTATCACATACATTATAATTATGACATCTTAAAAATTTAATGGATAAACTTAATCCCTGCAAGCCAGGTCTGACTATTTTAATTGCTCTCTTAATTTCAGAATATGATTGTTAAGCAAATAGCAGAGTTATTTAAGACAGCTAATATATGATATTGAAAATAAATGTATATTTATATAACAATCACATCTAAAAATGAAAATAAATCACTTTCTATGAAAAGTATTAATGAAATCATAATTTCTGATCTATAATGCAATTTCATTGTCATGTATATTAACAGTACAAAAGAAGAAAAATATATTCGTGGTGACTTACAATATTATATAAAAATTTTTGCTTTAAAATACACTTTGATTGTTTTTCTCGATTTTTTTTTATTGAATTTTAAAAAATTTATTTGGCATGGTAGTGAAGGGATTGTGACATATCTATAAAGAATGGAAAAATGAAAATTTTAAATCTGTATTTGAATGAATTATGAATGTATTTTTTCAATATTTCTTCATAATTATACTCTAATATTATTTTCATTTAGTTGTAACAATAAAAAATAATGCTTTTTTACATTAATTTCCATGTAAATGTGTATGCTGCTTGGAAAGCACAAATATTTTTTGACACTCCCATGTTGAATGTAGCACTATTCACAATAGCCAATGAATGGAAACCCACCTAAGTGTTCGTCAGCAGACAAATGGATTTGAAAAATGTGGTATATATATACAATGGCGTACTAGTTAGCCTTAAAAAAAAAATTCTGTCACTTCTGACATCATGGATGAACCTAGAGGACATTATGCTAAGTTAAATAAGCCAGGCACAAAGTACAAATACCACATGATCTCACTTATATATAGAGCCTAACAAGTCAAATTCATAGAAGTAGAGAGTAGAATGGTGGTTAGTGGAGGCTGAAGGATGGGGGTACACAGGAAAAAGGAAGATGTTGGTCAAAAGGTACAAACTTTCAATTACACAAGAGAAAAAAATCTGGTAATATATTGGACAACATCGTGATTATAGTTCATGATATTATATTGTAGATCTCAAAATTGGTAGAAGACAGGATTTTAAATGTTCCCACCACAAAGAAATAAGAAATATTTTAGGTGACGAATAGGTTAATTAGCCTGATTTTATCATTCCATAATGTATACATGTATTAAAAGATCAAATTGTAACTTATTAATATATAAAGTTAATATTTGTCAATTGAAAATCAAATAAAACTTAAAACATAAGCACAGAAACTATAGATAATAGTGTCATACAATACTATATTTTAAAATATTTTGATTGCAGACATATACACCTAATAAGCTAAATATGATTTTGCTCATAAAATGTCCTATTTAAATAAATGCCTTAATATTTTCAATTGTATTGAAACTATAAATACATATAAATCTTGGCCGGGCGCGGTGGCTCATGCCTGTAATCCCAGCACTTTGGGAGGCCGAGGCGGGCGGATCACGAGGTCAGGATATCGAGACCATCCTGGCTAACACAGTGAAACCCCGTCTCTACTAAAAATACAAAAAATTTAGCCGGGCGTGGTGGCGGGCGCCTGTAGTCCCAGCTACTCAGGAGGCTGAGGCAGGAGAATGGCGTGAACCCGGGAGGCAGAGCTTGCAGTGAGCCGAGATTGCGCCACTGCACTCCAGCCTGGGGGACAGAGCGAGACTCCGTCTCAAAAAAAAATCTTAGCAATTATTTCATTAAATTTACCTTGTATTTACTTTGTGACTGTGCCAGGACAATTTAGGCAACATGGAACAGTTAGAATTCAATTTGTGAGATGGTCACCTCTTTGAACAAATTTATTCTGTGCAGCACACTTAGGAGTAGGTAAATGCTGGTGCATGGGTTAAGATACAAAAGTGATTATTTTAACAGAATGCAAAAAGTGTTTCCCTGGCTCTGCGGAATTGCATTTTAAAAGCACCAAAAGAGCTTTTCTTTGAGAAATCAAAAGAAATTCTATCAAAGACTTCCCAACTTTCAATGTCTTTAAAGCTAGCACCATTATCAAATATCCCCACAAATATTTTGTATATCTTTATTAAAATGTATTACAATTCAGAAATGATGTTTAATCAAATTAATTTAAATCTTCAGAACAACTTCTGCAGACTCTTTAAAATATTTTTTTTTTTCGTTGTGCCTTTTCCAGGTTTTGGTATTAGAGTGATGCTGGCTTCCCAGAATGAGTTAGGGAGGAGTCTCTCCTCCTTGACTTTTTGAAATAATTTCAGTAGGATGGGTTTCAGCTATTCTTTTTATATCTGATGGAATTTGACTGGGTATCCATCTGGTCTTGGGCTTTTTTTTAGTTAGTAGGGTTTTTATTACTGATTCAATTTAAGCACATGATACTGGTCTGTTGAGGGTTTCAATTTCTTCCTAATTCAGTCTGGGGAGGTTATGTGTTCCTGGTAATTTATTCATTCCCTCTAGATTTTCTAGTTTGTTACATAGGAGTGTGTATTGTAGTCTCTGAGGATCTTTTGTATTTCTGTGGGATTGGATGAAATGTCTTGTTGTTTCTGATTGTGCTTATTTGGATCTTCTCTCTTTTTTGCTTGGTTAATTTAGCTGATGGTCAATCGATCTTGTTTGTTGCTTTATGGTGTTCCATATGTCACATATGATTTGTTCATGCTTTTTAATTCTTTTTTTCTTTATTTTTATCTGTGTTATTTTAAAAGACCTGTCTTTAAGTTCTGAAATTCTTCTGCTTCATCCTAGTAGATTGTTGAAGATCTCAAATTTAACTTTTTATTTCATTAATCAGTTATTTAGTTCAATGATTTCTGTTTGGTTCTTTTTAATATCTCTCTATTTGGTAAATTTCTCATTTGTGTCCTGAATTGTTTTCTAGTTGTTTGTATTATTTGTATTTATTCTTTTTTTATCTCACTCATGTTCTTTAATATCATTGTATTGAATTTTTCCCAGGATTTCATATTTTTATTGGAATCTGTTGTTGGAGAATGATTATATTTCTTTGGAGATGTGATATTTCCTTGTTTTCTCATGTTTCGTATTGTTACAGTCCATCGGCTGTAGCAGTTCTTTCTTCCAGTTTTTTGGACTTGCTTTTGTAGGGTAAGACTTTTTCCTGAAGAAGTATATATGGTGTTGCCTGAGTAGGGCAATTTTGCTTTGGTTATAGGTACATGCAGTAGCGTAGTCGTTGTGTAGTTTTATTTTGTACAAATAGCATCAGTGGTGTCTTTGATTTCCTCAGTGGCTTAGAGTGCAGTTATTAGAGAAGGCTATGGTGAAGTTTTCCTGGTGATTAGGACACCAGGTGAGTCCATCCTTAGGCCCCAGTGGTGGGCCAAGCATGCCTTTTCTTGGGTCCTCAATGGCATACACTGACACCAGTGTTAGTGGATCCAGGCAGGCCAATTCTTGGGTCTCCCAAGCAGCTTGCTCAAGGGAAAACAATGGCAGTAATGTGCTGGTTGGGTGAGCAGTTCATTGATCCCCTAGGCAGTAGGCATGGCATAGGCAATGGTAGCACTAGTGATGGTACACTTCTCTGAAGTGGTTCACACTGGTGTCATTGGTGGCTGAGACAGGCTGGGTGGGCCAGTCTCCAGACCTACAGGTGGCATATGTGGGTGGTTGTCAGCTGTGAGGTAGTGACTGGCTGGCTGGGTCCATTCTCAGGCCCCTGGGATGAGTATTTATGTGCCAATGATGGTGGGCAGGGGTGAGGTGATCTTCAGGCCTCCAGCAGTGGGCTCAGGTGGAGGCTGCAGTATTAGTGATGGGTGAGGGGAGTCTGCCTTCAATTTGCATGCAAGTATTCTGCAGCCCTGCTGCTGGGGAGGACAGGGCTGCTGTCAGTGGAAGCAGCCATAAACCGATGACTGTGGAGCATGCCATTCAGCCCCAGACAGCAGCTGTGCATGGGGGAACCTGTCCTCAGAGCACATGTAAATGAACAGTTGCCCCACTACTGGGGACAATGAGGTCATTGTCAATGGTTCATATTTTAATACCAGCAGCAGCAGCAGAGGTAGAGGTGGCAGTGGGCAGGGTAGCCTTGCCTTAAGGCATATGCAAATGCAAGGTGACCTCATTTTATGGGGTCAGCGTGGTCACTGGCAGTAGCTCAGGCTTCAGCCCTTGTGGCAGCATCCGGCAATCACAGTGACTACAAGTGGGCTATGCAAATAGTGCTCCAAGATTGTGGAGATACCGGCATTGCTGGGCCTCATGGCAGGATTTAGTCTAGTGGGTGCTGGGCTCTCAAAGTGGCCCTGTTCTATAGCTGCTTAGGACTTGGGAGTGTGTAGGACCCAGTGTGAGCTTCTTTTGTAGAACAGTGTGTTTACACAGTCAACAAGGCAGGTTTCTATGTTAGTCTCAGGGCCTGCAAAGGTCAAGGGGCTCTTGCAAGGCTAGGATTTGGGGAGTCTGTGGTGGGGATGTAGATGACTAGGGATTTCTCACTTACTCTTTCCCCACACTGGAAATCCTCTCCTCAAGCTAAAGTTTTGAGTGCCAGATTAAGTTTAGAATCCGAAGTAACAGATGCAATGCCAAATCTGGAAGGAAGTCGGAGAATAATTTGTGAAAAACTAAACGAAGATTGAAAAACTGGATGGGAGTAGAGAGTATAATTCAGATAGAAGAGTGACACTATAGATCATTTTGGATACTTTGAGCTCATGTATAGATTTTGATAAATATGTAGTGTGGTGGTGTATCAGCTGGCTGAAAGAAAAATTTCAAGATAGTCAACCAAATAACTAGGGACAATGATGGGCTGGGTGGACAAGCAGGTCATGGATCATAAAGCTCTTTTTGCTTTACGTTTTATTATTTTCCCTGGGCCCCAAGTTATAGTATTTCCCATGCATAGCTCATCCTTGTTTAAAAAAAGATTTATACAGACCCAAACATAAAGAAAGAATGAGATGAATCTGAGGAAAATAAACATATTATATTTAGAACATACATTTATTATATTACCCATCAATTGTACTCCTGAGTTTTATACCACAGTAATGATTATCCACGTAGAAACCTGTGCATGGTTGTTAATATTGAGCTAATTTGCAATATTCAAAAACTAGAAATAATGACAATGTCCCTGAATGATTGACAAATGATGGTATATTCATGCCACAGAATACTACTCAGACATAAAAATAAATTATTGCTATACTCAACAACTTTAGTGAATACCAAGGATATTATACTGAATGATAAAAGAACCTCAAGAGGTCACATACTGTATTATTTTTCTATATAACATTTTATAAGTGACGAAACTATATAGATGGAAAGCAGGTCAGTGGTTGTCAAGGATTAGCCATGGTGGAAAAGAGAATGGTGGATGTGACTGTAAAAAGATAGGATGAGGTAGATTATTGTGGTGATGGAATGTTCTGTATCTTGATTGTGGTGGTGTTTATACAAATCTACATGTATGACAAAATGACATAGAAGTATATACTCACATTGTATCAAGTTGATTTCCTGGTTTTGATTTTGTATTATATAAGATGTTACCATTATAGGAAATTGGGTGGAGGGTACATGGACCTCTCTGTATTATTTTCAAAACTTCCTGGAATTCTAAAATTATTTCCAAAAAAATTTAGAAGTATTTGTGACAAAGAGTACCTGGATTATGTAAGAGAGTGCAGAGTTTTAATATGGAAATAATTCATCAGAGGACTAAAACTGTACATTTAAGGCAGGATGATTGTGTCTATAGTTACAACTATTTTCTAATATATTGTATTTTAGATGAATTACCAATAGCAAATAATACAAATAGCTGGATCTAAAGAGAATATATAAAGTCAGAACAAATAAATGGTCAGATACCAGAGCCATGGTATTCTGGATCCTTCATATAGTAAAATTAACCTTTTAAGTGTGAATAAATAATCGATTCATCTCTGAATGAGGCAAAGAACCACACAAAGTAAACACCATAATGTTTTCAAGACCTTATGCCTGTTCAGTATTAGAATGACTGCTCATGAATGGAGAGAAAGTGAAGTGGTATTATGGATAAAGCAATAAATAACATAAGGTAAAATAAAATAAGACGAAACAAAACAAGGAAAGCGAGCACTCAGGAAAGATGATAATGTATTGTAAACATCTGAGGTATTATATAGATCAAGTCAACTGTGAAACTAAAGTCCAAAAGGAAAAACAAAGACCAAAAATAAAACAATAAGCACTTGGCAAAGACATGTAATCTTTTAATTTTTTTCTGAATAAATTTACGATGAAGTAAAAACCAGTATCTTTCAGCTGTATGAATACAAAGATATAAGCATTTCTGTGAGCACTACTTTACGTCTTAGGGTCTTCCTTAAAGAAAATAAAGGAACAATTACAGGACAGGGCAGCATAATCAAACATTTTTTTCCTAAGTAAATCTGCAGTTTATTTGTAAAATAGGCAAAAAAAAATCAAGAAGTTGTTAGAGTAAATAACCATTTTTAGTGCTTTTTGTGTTAATATGCAAGGGAGGGAAAACAAACGGAAAACGGACATATGGAACAGATTTGTTGAAGCAGGCCCCATTGGCAAACTCGATTCTATTGCTTTGTTCATTGTCTACATTCAAATCCAAACACATTAGTTTCTCCTTTATAGTGACTTTGTTTCCATGACATCAAAACACTATTCAGTTTAGGGAAAAACAATCTGTACAGCAAGGTGAGAGTCATGAAGTTTATACAGTCCACTCCCTGAATATATAAATGTGGATTTGTGCTTTTGTGAAACCTTGACTGACGTTTCAAATTTGACCTTCTAATCCCGGTAAAATTTTTATTTGAATTTGGTGTTTTCAAGACCGAAAAGAATCTCGTCAATAGTTTGTAACATTTGTGAATACAGATTTAATTTTGTTTAGTCTTTGTTAACTGTTAGTTTAAATTTGCCTTCTTTTCTGACTAGGTTTACCATCAAAAGCACAAATTTGTAAAGAATGTATTCACTTCTTATATATGTTGATGACAGAAGATTGAAAATCCCAATGAATCAAAACCTTTTATGCTTGTAGGATTACTTCTTGCCATCATTGTCTTTTTTTTCCCTGAAGCAGCCAAGAAAATAAAAGTGTTCTGCAACCAATTTACCAATAAATACCCAGAGGTGACTTTGTAGCCAAAAGATATCCACAATAATGTTGCAACTAGGATTTCTCAAACACTGACACACCTGTTAGGATTTTTAACAAAATATTGTAAAGATTGAGAGTTCATTTCAACATTATATGTTGTAATGCATAGATTAGCAATGTTAGACAGAAAAAGTGGATGTTTTGGTTACATATATATTACAACTCTGAGGAAACAATTCTATCTAAAGTTCATTTTCTGAAGGATTTAATATTCACTAATTCAACTCCAATCTTTTCCCTGGATTAATTTATCTTCTCTCCCTCAATATATATTACACTTTTGCCTTTCTAGTCCACACCCAACTCATACTCAACATATATATATATGTACACAACAAATATATATATACACACACACCTGATAGTCATGGATGATAGACGAATAGAGTTGAGTACTTCACTTAAAAAATAGTTTTTAATGTTGCTAAATGTGGATTCATTTCATTGAACCTAACCACTGCATAGTACATTCGCACATGTTATTATATTGATCTATATGCTAATTTTTCTCAGATGTATTTAGATTGGATTGATGTAATGGATTGTATGATGATGTTTCTCAGTTTATTCAGAATAATCTCAGTTTATGCCAATTATCCTAGGACAGTTATGAAGTGTCACAGTTTATATGATAAATTATAGAATCATTCTAGACACGGGATGTGTGTATATTTAATTTAGCTAAGCAGTCTCTAGATTATATCTAATACTTTATACTTCTTTCGGAACATGAGGATTCCTGTTTCAACACATTCTATCAAGATTTACCAGTAGCTGACTTTCAGTTTTCTGCAACTCTGATGGCTATAAGAAGTCTGTCTTTGCAGTTTTAAATTGCATGTTTCTCTAATTGCTACAGAGATTGGTTGTACTTTAATTTATTTAGTTTTAGCCTTTTAAGGTTTTCCACTTGTGAATTAACTACTTATTGCCTATGTGCATTTTATATTGGATGTTCTGTCTTATATTCTAAATATTAACCACTTTTCAATTTTCGATATTATACATACCATTCCTTAGCCTGTTATATATCTGTTAACATTGTACATGATGTCCTTTATTGAATAAAAATCTGTAACTTTTGATGCATTCAATCAAATTAATCAACATTTTGGCCTAAGTTTTCTCCTTTGTGGAATATTATTGAAGAAGTGTATCCCCATTCCAAAATAACAAAGTCATTTTTCTGTAATTTATTTTATTATTAAGTTGACTGTTTACTACATATTAAAATATTTAATTATCTAAAGTGCACTTTGGAATAATAGTAAAGGATTACCTTTATTATTTTGTTTACATATTGATCCAGGTTCCCAAAGCCAACTACTAAATATTACAACATTTCCATATCCGCTTTTGGTGGTCCATTTATAATATATTCATTCCTATGTACATATAGCACTGTCTTTAACCTTGTATTCCACTCCATTGCTCTATTTATTCTTTAGTGCACCAGTGTCAAATTGTTTCATTTTGTGTTTTGCTGTGACTTTGTAGATTGTTGTGAAATATATAGTGGAGAGCCTCTGTTCTTTGAACCTCTGATTTATTCCATACATAGTATTTACATGCACCTGATTTTCAGATACATTCTATAAGATATTTAAGTGCATCGAAACTCCAGCTGTTAGTGTTAGTTAGACATAGAATGGAAGAAGATTGTGGATTGAACAACTTTGCTAAGCTGCATTGTTAGAGCCAATAGTTTGTCTATTGATGCTGTTCAATATTCTGTGTGGATAATTACATCATGTGAGAATTTAACAGTTTTTTTCTCGTTTATTTTTCATAATTCTGTTCCCTATTTCTTCCATCGACCAGGATCTACAGTTCTATATCAAATAGAATAAGTGGCAGCAGGAATCATTTTTATGTTTTAAATCTGAAACTGATTAGGTCTAAAGATTTTAATGTCCCTTTCTTTGTTTTAATATGATTTTTAAATATATAGATGAGTTTTGTTTAATGATAGCTTTTGTTGTGGTAAATTCTCTTTCGGTCATAGTTGTCATTTAAGGAATTGAACATTGAGGTTTTTGTTTTCATTAAGGTAATAAGCATTTATGTGTTTGTTTGAACATGTTAATCTTACGTTAACCTTTATCTTTTTCTGATGAGTATCAGTTTCTAAGAAAAAAATTAAAAATTTCAAGGAAAATTATTAATATATCCGTTCTCTTCATATTTTCTCTGTTGTTTCTTTACTTAATTTGAGGGCATGTTATTGTGTACATATATTCATGATTACTTTCTCATCTCTTCCGGGTTTTTTTGTTTTTTTTTTTTACTGTTTTTCAAATAATTCTCCATTTTTATAAACCTTCCCAACATTTAGTTCCACTAGTACCCAGCAATGCCAGTTTGGAGAATAGAGATGTGTGTGTCAGATTGGTTATCAGGTTCACCCATTGTAACAAAACTAATTGAATTTCCACTCATTCATCTGCTGCTCACCTTTCAAAATTTTGTTGCCTTTTTTAATCTTCTGTGCTCTTCTCTGTTTATATCTTTGAAAAAATTTCTTCATTTTTAGTAGAATGCCAGGAGAATGAAAAATTATATGCATTTGTTTAATACATTATTTTACCAGGATGCTCCCATTAGTATTTTTTCAAAAAGTTCTACTTGTTAACTTGCTGTCATCATTTTTTTTCTGCTTTCTTGGACTTTAAATGCGACGATATCAATGCTCTTAATCTTATCCTCTAGTTATCTTACATACTCTACTTCCCATTTTTATCCTCCTTTATGCCTTCTGAGAGGTATCCTAAAACTGTTCTTCTATTTCTTAAAGTGATTTTTATGTCTCTCTTGTCTTTCATTTGGGAGACTTTTTATTGTTATTTTTATTGCTAATTATCACTGATAGGTTGTTTTATTCTCATTCTTCTCTTCCAACTTTTATTTTAGGTTCAGGGGATTACATGTGCATGTTTGTTACATGGTTAAATTGCATGTTGCTGGGGTTTGGTGTATAAATAATTTCATCACCCAGGTAGTGAGCATAGTACCCAATAGGTAGTTTTCAATTCTCACCCTCCTCTCACTCCACCTTCAAGTAGACCCTGGCGTCTGTTGTTTCCTTCTTTGGGTCTATGTGCACTCAATGTTTAGCCCCCACTTACAAGTGAGAACATGCAGTATTTGTTTTATAGTTCCTGCATTATTTCACTTAGGATAATGGCCTCCAGCTGCATCCATGTTGCTGCAAAGGACATGATTTCATTGGTTTGTATGGCTGTGTAGTACTCCATCATAAATATGTACCACATTATCATTATCCAATCAACCTTGATTGGTATCTAGGTTGACTTCATGTCTTTGCTATTATTAATAGTGCTACAATGAACATACTATATGTCATGTGTCTATATGGTAGAACAATTTAGATTTCTTTGGGTGTATACCCAGTAATGAGATTGCTGATTAAATGGTAGTTTTTTTTTTAATTCCTTGAGAAATTACCAAATTGTTTTCCACAATGGTGAACTAATTTACATTTCCATTAGCAGTGTATAAGCATTCCCTTTTCTCTGTATCCTCACCAGCATCTGTTATTTTTTGACTTTTTAATAATAGCCATTTTGAATGGTGTGAGATGGTACTTATTGTGGTTTTGATTTGCATTTCTCTAATTATTAGTGATGTTGATCTTTCTTTCATATGCTTGTTTGCTGCATGTATGTCTTCTTTTGAGAAGTGTTTGTTCATATACTTTGCCCATTTTTTATTTTACTTATTTATTTATTTTGAGACATTGTCTCACTCTGTCACGCAGGCTGGAGTGCAGTTGTGCCATCTCGGCTTGCTGCAAACTTTGCCTCCTGTGCTCAAGGATCTTTCCACTTCAGCCTCCTGAGTAGCTGGGACTACAGGTGTATACTACCACACTCAGCTATACTCTGCCCATTGTTAATGGAGTTGTTTGATTTTGCTTGTTAAGTTCCTTATAGATTCTGGATATATGACCTTTGTCAGATGCATAGTTTGCAAATATTTCCTCCCATTCTGTAGGTTGTCTGTTTACTCTGTTGATTATTTCTTTTGCTGTGCAGAAGCTCTTTAGTTTAATTAGGTCCCATTTGTCAATTTTTGTTTTTGTTGCATTTGGTTTTGGAGTCTTTCTCATGAAGCCTTTGCCAGGGCCTATGTCCATAACTGTATTTCTTTAGTTTCCATCTAGGGTTTTTTAGTTTTAGATTTTACATTTAAGTCTTTAATTCATGTTGACTTGATTTTTGTATTTGGTGAAAGAAAGGTGTCCAGTTTCAATCTTCTGCATATGGCTGGCCAGTTATCCCAGCACCATTTATTGCATAGGGAACACTTTCCTCATTGTTTGTTGTTGTTGACTATTTCAAAGATCAGATGGTGATGTGGTTTGGCTCTGTGTCCCCACCCAAATCTTACCTTGAATTGTAATCCCCATAATCCCCACATGTCAAAGGTGGGACCAGGTGGAGGTAATTGAAGCATGAAGGCAGTTTTCTCCATGCTGTTCTTGTGATAATGAGTGAGTCTGCCCATATCTGATGGTTGTGTAAGTGTCTGGCATTTCCTCTGCTTGCACTCATACTCTCTCTTGTCTCCCTGTGAAGAGGTGGCTTCCATCATGATTGTAAGTTTCCTGAGGCCTGCCCAGCCATGTTTGCAACTGTGAGTCAATTAAACCTCTTTTCTTTATAAGTTATTCAGTCTTGGGCAGTTCTTTATAGCAGCATGAAAATGGTCTAATACAAATGGTTATAGGTGTGTGGCTCTATCTCTGGGTTCTCTATTTGATTGCTTTGGTCTATGTGTCTGTTTTCGTACTACTACCATGCTGTTTTGTTTACAGTAGCCCTGTGGTATAGTTTTTGAAGTCTGGTAATGTGGTGCTTCCAGCTTTGTTCTTTTTGCTTAGGATTGCTTGGCTATTCAGGCTCTTTTATGGTTGCTTATAAATTTTAGCATAGTTTTTCTAATTCTGTGAAAAATGTAATTGATAGTTTGATAAGAATAGCATTGAATCTGTAAATTTCTTTGGAGAGTATGGTCATTTTAACAGTATTGATTCTTCCTATTTGATCAGTTGTTTTAATTGTTTTCTCTCTTTCAGCTTTCACATATACTTCCATGTCATTTTGAACTCACTTGTTAAACTCATTTTAACTCTTATTGTCTCTGGTCTATTGAATCTGGTATTTCCATTTATTTGTTGTCTTTCTTTCATGATTTCTGGGCTCCTTACACGAATTTCTTCTCGTTTCTTTTGTTTGTTTGTTTTTTCCCGTGGGTATATATATTCTTCACTACTGCTACTTAGTCTGGTAATAAGTAGTTGCAGGGAAGTTAGATAGTACAGGCCCTAACTTGAGGCCCTCTTGGTGAGTTTAGGGGAAAAAAAAATTCTCTTCTGGGCTGTTTTTTATGTTTTAGATTGCATAATCACAAAAAAAATCTGGAAAAATAATAAAAAAAAAGAACATGAGTGCTAATTTGTCTTGTTTCTTGATAATGATTCCTGTGACAACAGATACTCTGGATAGGTCGATTTCTGTGAAGAGGGGGTTATTACATGAAGGAGTCTTGGGATAGTATGCTTTTGAATATAACAATTTTTGTGAGAGTATCTCTCTCCTAGTATCTGCCTTTTCTTGAGACTTTAAATGTGAAAGGATGATTTTTCATTGTTTCAACAAGTTTTGCTGATTTCCTTTTTCCTTTTTTCCATGCCAATCAGAGGAGTACATTCTCATTGTTGTAAACTTGAAAAACTTGGAATGGTTAAAAAAGAAAACATAAAATGATATAAAAGCCATAAGCAGTGATTTGTAATTGAATAAAATACTACATTCCATTTAAAATGATGCCGGCCAGGCGCGGTGGCTCACGCTTGTAATCCCAGCACTTTGGGAGGCCAAGGCGGGCGGATCACGAGGTCAGGAGATCGAGACCACGGTGAAACTCCGTCTCTACTAAAAATACAAAAAAATTAGCCGGGCGTGGTGGCGGGCGCCTGTAGTCCCTGCTACTCAGAGAGGCTGAGGCAGGAGAATGGCGTGAACCCGGGAGGCGGAGCTTGCAGTGAGCCGAGATTGCGCCACTGCACTCCAGCCTGGGCGACAGAGCGAGACTCCATCTCAAAAAAAAAAATGATGCCAATACATTGGACCATTTCTTCTTGGCATTATATTTCTTCAAAATCCCTTTTGTATATATTAATATAAGATCCATAATTTCAAAGAAACGTAACTTATCAACAACCTTATCTGTGGAAATGTAGTTTCTTTTCAGTTTTTGTTATTATAAATAATGTTTTGATAAATGTCTTTGTACATAAATAGCAATGCTCTCATTTTCTTGGGAGACAGTCTTAAACATAGAAGTAGTGTTAAAGTGTATGAGTTATTTTGTAGATTTTTGTTATACCAAAACAATAAACTTTCTTTGCCCTTCAATGCAAATTATAGAAATTGTGATCAAATATGGCATTTTATTTTCAATTAACCTAGATGTCTACTCAGAATTCTTCCCAACACAGCCACTAATCTACTACAAATAAAACATTTAAAAATTATCTTTAGTCTGTATTAGGAATTGAGGATCTAAATTGAGTTTATACAAAATATTCCCCCATTTTTTAACATTTATTAACAACCACATTTCACTTAATTTTTTGATAGTGTTAAGATTATTCAGGTTTTGTACATGTTTAGTAGCATCCCTTTTTGGACCCTATATTATGACTGATTGATTTATCTAGGGACTCCTGCGCAAATGATACCATGCTTCAAATCATTGAGCTTCACAGTATTTTGTAGTGTTAGTTTTACCATATGTTTTTACTCTTCTCTAAAGTAGTCTTGACTTTACTTGCTTATTTTTTGCAAGTAAAATTTAGAAATACGTTGATAATCTAAAAACGGATTCCATTGTTACATTTATTAGACACGATTTAAATGTATGTAATAATTTTGAAAAATTGTCATTTCCTTGTGCCTATTTCCTGCTATGGTTTGGATGATGATGCCGTTCTAAAGTTTATACTGAACGTAATTCCCATTTGGTAGTGTTAAGAGGTGGTGCCTTATGGGGAAGTGATTTAGTCATGAGGACTCTACCTTTGTAAATGAGATTACCACCCTTATAAAAGAGCTTGAGATTGAAAGGAGCACTCTTTTGCCCTTTCCACCCTTTCCACCACGTGAGAACACAGCGTTTCTCCCTTCTGGAGGATGTAGCGACAAAGCACCCTTATGGAATCAGAGAGCCTCACTGCATACACAATCTGCTGGTACCTTGATCTTGCACTTCCCAGCCTTCAGAACTGCAAGAAATAACATTTTTCTTTATAAATTACTCAGTCTCAAGCAAATATTCCCTTATAGCAGCACAAATGGTCTGACACAATTTCCATCCAAGAATATATTTTCTCTCTTTATTCCACTTTTGAGTGCTCAGATGATTTTGTTACCTCAATACATTTTTACAGTTTTATGCATGCAAGCTATGTATATTTCTTTTCCGAAGCAGCATAATTCTGTTCTGCTTTGCTGGTGTAATAAAATAATTATCTATTATATTTTCTAAATGGATAACTTGCATATGTTAAAACTTTCAATTTGGTATATTTATTAAACACCATCAAATAATGGCTCAAGAAGTTCTATACAGCCCACGTGAGATAAGTAAAAACAAATCCCAGCATACAGTATATATTAATCTGCTTTCAAGCTACTGATAAAGAACCAAGACTGGGCAATATACAAAAGAAAAAGATTTAATGGACTTACAGTTCCACATGGCTGGGGAGGTTTCACAATCATGGCAGAAGGCAAGGAGGAGCATGTCATGTCTTACATGGATGGCAGCAGGCAAAGAGAGAGAGAACTTGTGCAGAGAAACTCCCATTTTTAAAAACCATTAGATCTTGTGAGACTTATTCACTGTCACAAGAACAGCATAAGAAAGACTTGCCCCCATGATTCAATTACCTCCCACTGGGTCCATCCCATAACGCATGGGACTCCAAGATGAGATCTGGGTGGGGAACATAGCCAAACTATATCATAGTACATAATAAAAAAATTGCTACAAATAGAAAAAAAGAGAAAATACTAAATTCAGAGAAAAGAGACATGTTACCTTCAATGATGCAACAAATAGAATTATAATTGTCTTCCCAATAAAAACTATACAAACCAGAACACAGTGAGATTGTATACAAGTTGCTTCAACTTACTGAAATAATTTTTTTTAAATTTCCATAGGTTATTGGGGAACAGGTGGTGTTTGGTTACATGAGTAAGTTCTTTAGTGCTTATTTATCAGATGTTCGTGCACTCATTACCCAAGCAGTATACACTGCATCCAATTTGTAGTATTTTATCCCTCACCCCCTTCCCCTGAGTCCCCAAAGTCCACTGTGTCATTCTTATGCCTTTGCATCCTCATAGCTTAACTCCCACTTATGAATGAGAACATACGATGTTTGGTTTTCCATTCCTGAGTTACTTCACTTATAATAAAAGTCTATAATTTCATTGAGGTTGCTGTGAATGTCATTAATTAATTTATTTTTATGACTGTGTAATATTCCATCATATATATATACCACGGTTTCTTTATCCACTCATTGATAGATGGGCATTTTGGTTGGTTCCACAGTTTTGCAATTGCGATTCGTGCTGCTATAAAGATGTGTGTGCAAGTATCTTTTTGTATAATGACTTCTTTTCCCCTGGTAGATACCCAGTAGTGGGATTGCTGGATTAAATGGTAGTTCTACTTTTATTTTCTTAAGAAATCTCCACAGTAGGTTGCAGTGAGCCAAGATTACACCATTGTACTCCAGCCTGGGTGACAGAGGGAGACTCCATCTCAAAATAAAATAAAATAAAATAAAATAAATAAATCTCCCCATTGTTTTCCATAGTGGTTGTACTACTAGTTTACATTCCCACCAGCAGTGTAGAAATGTTCCCTTTTTTGTGTTTGTTTGTTTTCTTTTTCTTTTCTTTTTTTTTGAGATGGAGTCTCACTCTGTCACCCAGGCTGGAGTGCAGTGGTGTGATCTCTACTCTCTGCAACCTCTGCCTCCCAGGTTCAAGCAATTCTCCAGACTCAGCCTCCTGAGTAGCTGGGATTAGAGGCACCTGCCCCCACGCCCGGCTAATTTTTGCATTTTTAGTAGAGTTGGGATTTCACCATCTTGGCCAGGCTGATCTTGAACTCCTGACCTTGTGATCCAACTGCCTCGGCCTCCCAAAGTGCTGGGATTTCAGGTGTGATCCAACTGCCTTGGTCTCCCAAAGTGCTGGGATTTCAGGTGTGAGCCACCACGCCTGGCCTGTTCCCTGGTTTTTATATGATGTCTACAGGGTTTAGCTGCACATACCAAAGGGATAGGGAAAAAATTGTCTATTCTATCTTTTCTGAAACTGAAAGATCCTAAACCTTTCTTTTAACTTCTAGAATTTATTTTTTTCATTTTGCTCAGAAAATGAGACTTGTAACATGTCTGTTTGTAGTATAGTGAAATTTGTTATTGAGTAATTTATCAACATTTTTCCAAATCCTATTAGTACTTCCATTACACATTTTTTTTTTTTTTGAGATGGAGTCTCACTCTGTGACCCAGGCTGGAGTGCAGTGTCACAATCTCAGCTCACTGCAACCTCGGCCTCCTGGGTTCTAGCAATTCTCCTTTCTCAGCCTCCTGAGTAGCTGGGACTATAGGCATGTGCCACCATGCCCAGCTAATTTCTGTATTTTTAGTAGAGATGGGGTTTTGCCATGTTGGCCAAGCTAGTGTTGAGCTCCTGACCTCAAGTGATCTGCCTGCCTCGGCCTCCCAAAGTGCTGGGATTACAGGCATGAGCCACCCCGCCTGGCCCCATTACACATTTTTAATTATCATTTCCATTTGTTATGATATATTTTAGTGAGCTTTGCCGTTTGTCTTTTTATTTATTGACTTTACATAATTTTTGTCATTTATCTCGATATTTCTGAAGACATTTTCTTTAATTACTTATTATAGAATTAATTCACAAATGTATTTCTTGCTTAAACAATATAGACAATATGGAGATATGTACATCAAAATAGAAATGTCTACCTTCACAATACAACTAGAAATAAAAAAATATATGGAATTTCATGGAAGGGCTTTATGTTGTTTAAACTTGGATATATGCTACTTGTTTTCCAGAGGTATATGCTACCATCACCAATATACCTACCAGAAACACGTGGACTGGAGAAGTGCTTTCACCAAGATTGAGTTGTTAATAGACAGAAGTCCAGCATACTTGAACAACAGAGTATTTTTGTAAAATTGATTGCTTGAAGTAAAAATAGTACAAGTGATTTTCACATTTCAAACTTATAGACTCTGTCAGTTCACCTTCCTCAAATGCTTTATCCATTTACATTTCTGTCCAAAATATAAAGAGCATATTCTTCTCTATATCTTTGCAAACACCACACATGTTTAATCTTTTAAAATTGTGTGAATCTATTGCATAAAATTGTCATGGCTTTGTTAACTTTTCATTTTTCTGACTACAAGTTATATTCAAGTAGGTTTGTGAAAGTTTTTCATTTCTATTTCTGTAGTCTTTTATTTTTCCTATTTCTGTCTTTATACTTACAATGATTATTTTATAGAGAATTTCTTCTTGAGGAAAATGCAAACCAGATATTTTTTTTAAATTCAGTCCATTCACTTTGGAAAACTGTTTTTAGATATTTGCTCTTCATCTGAATCTCTATAGAAAAATCTTTCTTTTCTATATATTTTATTAATTTTTCCCCTTACAGTGCTCATCCTGTAGGATTAATACAGATACACAGATCTGAATTATACTTTGCTTATAGAATCTCACTTCCAGGTCAAAACCAAGCACTGAGTTTCCAATATTGAGTGGATTTGCAACTAAAGCTGTTCTGATAAATTATGATGGGCTTGTTTCTTCTTCCAGACAGTTAATTCACGAACTCTTTGAGAGACAGAATATATACAAATTAACATTTACTGCATGCATTTTAATCAGAAATTTCTATATTTTCTCTCGTCTCCAATGCTTGACTTATGGGAACTGTTTCTCCTAGGGTACAATGAATGACTCTGAATACTTCTTCCTCTACTTGTTTTTTGTACTTACAGACACACAAAAGTTTACATGTATTCCTTTTTCTAAGTAACCTACTTTCTGACAGGAAGGTCATGTTTTGGTCATGTTTTGCTAGACTTCTCTTGAATATTGTTATTCCTCCTATAATATGACTGCTATATTCTTAAAATAATGTGCTAAGGATATAATCAAGATATATGGCACCATGTTTGTGTACCTTCCACATATAAATATATTCTCATATATACTCAATATAAGTATATTCTTAGCATATATTTATACAGATGCAAGTGTGCTCATTGTAGAAGAAATGAGAGATGTAGGACCATGGAAGCATAATTCAGCCTCCTCACTATTGTCCTAAGTAATTCTTTGCAATCTCCAAATTTTCATGGTTCACTCATCTAAACAGAAGCCCAATAATCAAGTGAAATCAGTTTTTCCTAAAATCAATTTATTAACTGTCAATTTTTCCTTGCACTTACAGCTTGAAGAGGGTTTACTTTTTTTCAACCTCTATCCTAAATGTCCTGTCAATAATATTTTCAGCCTGATGGATGGCCAGTGTCAAAGAAAACTAAAGCTGGACAGTAGTTAATGTGGTAAAAACAGACTGTTTTCAGGCCTATTGCAATAGGAGAAAAGAGACCACAGTATAGAACTGGGCTCAATTCCAAATATAGCATGGGCAAGTGAGAATTTATAGCCAAGGAGCAGAGTAGAAGTTGGTGGATGGAAAATTACTAGGAGGAAACATTGGGAGTGAGACTGTATTCTGGCCAAAGGAATCTAACAGGATTCTTGTGAAGACAGTCCAGGGTGATCAGATAATTCCTGGGGAATGGTGCAAGAGGAGGGACCTAATCAGATATTGAGGATGAAGATTCTTGCTAAACTAACTTAGCAAGGTTCTTGCAAAATCTAGATTTTACAATGAAATGCACAGATAGGCCTAGGAGAAGGTTTAGAAGCCTGACTAAAGTTTGATCAAGCAAAGAATCTTTGTCATCACATTGATTAAATATTCTCCATATTCTTAACATTTTCAACAATATTTTAGTGATACTAAAGTGCTGTCATCACAGAAACCCACCCACAGGTATCTTTTTATTCCTTAGTAAACATCTGCATAACAGGCAATGAAAAATTGAGGTCTGCCAGGAGGATGACTTAGTACATACAATATTAGCAATCGGTTAGCCTCACCAATGATTTGTTAAAAAGCAATAGAAAATATATTTCCAAATAAAATTGTATGTAAAATTTTTATATGCAATGCAGATAACAAAAGAAGCCATTCCCTGTTATAATTTGGGATGGGGGAAGGTCAGGCATTGGCTATGCCGACCTTACTTATTAAGTTTTTTCTCCCTTCTTACTCAAAACCATTTAAATACTGTATTTCAATTTAGATAACTGTATTCAATTCAAAGTATTTTTTAACATTTTCATTTCATAATAGAATTTTAGCTGTCCTCCCTATTGTCAGTTCCTCCCTTTTGCATCTACCTTGTAAAGTCTCAGAGACTAAACTTCCCAAGGCACAGTTCCTGGCCCGTTTACCTAATCCTTCAATGGCTCCATATCATCTATAAACTTCAATACAAAATTCTCAATATCTCATCCAAGGCTTTCAAAAAGTAAATTTCCAAATTCTCAGTCAGGTTGACTCCCTTTGTTTGGTGACAGTCTCCCTGTATTTCTCTTTGTCCATATTTTTGTTCCTGCTATACCTTCTTTTTTATTATAATTTTATTTCAGATACAGAGGATACATGTTCATGTTTGTTACATGGGCATATTGTGTGATGGTTTGGAGTATGTCTACTGTCACCCAGGTAGTGAGCATACAACCCAATGGATAGTTTTTCAACCCACGCCCCCTCTCTCCCTCACTGCTGTAGTAGTTCTCAGTGTCTATTGTTCTCAAGTCTCTGCTCATATGTGTTCAATATTTAGCTTCCAGTTATAAGTGAAAGCATTCAGTATCTGGTTTTCTGTTTTTATATTAATTCACTTAAGATTATGGTCTCCAGCTGTATCCGTGTTGCTGCAAAGGACTACTTCTTCATTTGTTTTTATTTATATGAACAGACACTTCTCAAGAAAAGGCATACAAATGGCAAAAAGAAAAGAAAAAAATGCTCAGTGTCACTAATAATCAGAAAATGCAAAACAAAACCAAAATGAAATACCATCTCACACCATTTAGAATGACTATTATTAAAAAGTCAAAAAGTAATAGATGCCGGTGAAGCTACGGAGAAAAGGGAACGATTATCCACTGTTGGTGGGAATATACATTAGTTCAACCATTTATTGTGTGATGCTGAGTTTTGGAGTATAGATTCTGTCACCCAGGTAGTGAGCAGACATTGTGGAAGACAGTGTGGCAATTTCTTAAAGAGCTAAAAACAGAACTACAATTCGACACAGCATCCTATTACCAGGTATATATCCAAATGAATGTCCTTCTATCAAAAAGACACATGCACTCACATGTTCATTGCCATGCTATTCAAAACAGCAAGGACATTGAATCAACCTAGGTTCCCATCAATGGTAGACTAAAGAAAATGTGGTACATATACACCATGGGATACCCTGCTGTATATTTCTGATTGGGATGCAATTCTTTCTGACCTACCTCATGATATTATTATGCCTGATGTACTTTGAAGGCATACATTAAATGATACGGACTCTCTGAAATATTTCCTTTTTTCCTAAATTTGGACATAGTCTCTTCTTCAAGTCCCCTCTAGTCGATGCCTACTGCTTTTCCTCTCCATGTTTCCTTCTCCTACTGAGAGAAGTCCCACTTATCATGAGAAGTCGTTTTTCTCACTCTGATTCTACACAGCTTGACAATTGATTCCCAGACCTGATAAATCAGAGCATGATATAATCCTGATCATAGCAATTATGTCTTATGTGGGTACATGAGTGAATTTATGTTAATAAGATTGAATTCGGGGACAAGGATTAGAAAAGATATTCAATCTTTCTGTTCAGATTTCTGAGAGAATGAAATATTAGCCTGATCCTGCTAGCAGTCATGTTGTCACCCTGAGAAAGGAGAAAGTCTGAGATGTAAGCAAAGAGAACCAGCGCAGAGGAAAGCAGATCCTGGGGCTAGAGAACGTGAGAACAAGTAGAGATGATATAATCTGGGCCTTAGTCATTTCTAAAGTCAGCAGTATCTCTAAATGTTCGGGTTTGTACATCATTAAGCTGTGCCTTTTGCTTAATCCATTTTGGTTGATTTTCTGTCAGTAGCAAATGATAGAGTATTCAATGACTTTCTCATACAGCACTTTATTTGTGTTTGTTTCTTGGAATTGTAATTGAATTTGAATCAGCGTTATGGTTAAATTTGCATGTATTTCCTCTTTCATCCCCTCGTGTTTCTACCCTCCCATTTTAGCCTCCCACAACCTATGTAACTTCTTAAAGGACACTATTCATATTTTCTCTATCAATTATTTCAAACATCCTAAAACGTTGTAGACAATTGATGCCTGATTTTAAAAGAAATTGTAGCTAATCCATGTGTCTCTTAGCATGTGAATACAGACTAAAATAGCAATGCTACTCCTCAGTAAAGTGGGGTTTTTTTTAGAATAAAAGACATATTGAATCCATGAGGCCCATTTTCTAGTGATTTTCCCTGCAGAGAAGAAAAATCATTATTTTTGTGACCATGAAAATTCATTATTTTTTGTTTTTTATTCTTCAACTTTTATTTTAGGTTCAGGGGTTATATGTACAGGTTTGTTACATGGGTAAATTGCATGTTACTGAGGTTTGGTGTATGAATAATCCTGTCACTCAGGTAATGAGCATAGTACCCAATAGGTATTTTGTCAGTCCTTGCCCCATTCCCACTATCTCCCAACTAGTAGTCCCCAGTGTCTGTTGTACCCTTCTATATGTCCATGTGTACTATTCTTTAGCTCCCACTTATAAGTGAGAACGTGCAGTATTTGGTTTTCTGTTTCTGCGTCAATTTGCTTAGGATAATGGCCTCCAGCTGCATCCATGTTTCTGCAAGGGACATGATTTCTTTTTAGAGTTTTAAAGACTTTTCAGCACATTGACATCAAATAGATTCAACTTCAAAACTATAACCTGGTAGAAAATTTCCCCTATCCTTTAGAAGTAATCCTAAACATTCACTTACGGTGGATTAACAGTGGTGTGTGCTCCGTACATATTGAAGGAAAACAAAATTAAAGTCAACTATCTCTTTGTGCTTCTGCCCTACAGAATTATGGAGTTGGTGTTTATTTCAAAATAATCATAGATTAAACAAGGAATTGAAGTATTTGGGTCAACAAAGAAATAAACCACTTTTCCTCCTGGAGGAAACAGGAAATCCATAAACATTTTCCTGTTAGATGTGTAATAAGAGAATTAATCATACTTCCTCTATTTCTATTTATACTGTCTGAAACATCAAAAGCAATAAGAGGAAATGATTTAATACAATGGCTCTTCAAAAAAAATGAAATTCTTATTTTTTTAGTAAAAGTTGAATCTGGCCATGTTACTTCATTTGTGAAAACTTTGGAACATTGAAAAACTAACACTCTGTAGTTTATGGCAGTATAATGATACTACCAGCTATAATTATTTTAAAATACAGACCTCTGGATGCCTGTGATCCTTGCTGTTAATAAATAGTGTAAATACTTCATATCTTTGTACATCTTGAGAAAATAAGAATGTCATTTTTAATTCCTTTATTATGATATTTGGAGTAGATTCCATTCAAATATATTAAATAGGACAATGGAATGAAAGCAAAACAAAATGCTCAGCAAAAGGAAGAATTGGCATTGTATTCTCTCTACTCTTTGCTTTTTGTAAATTCTACATTTCACAAGGCATGTGATTTTTCTTTTAGTCGGAGGCGGACTATCAAGGAATTAGCCAACCAGAAAGTGTCTATGAAAACAACAAGAGGGAATTATCTACCTTGTAGACCACAGGGAAGTAATGTTTTTAAAGCTAGGTCAAGAATTAGGCAAAGAAATCTTTACATTTACAATATAGTTGTAATAACTTTGAGCTTTATGATAGCTATAATATTGCACTTATGCTACATCTGCTATTTTATTTTAAATTCCTGAGCCCTTACATGAAAACTCAAGCTAAAATCCTATAATGAAGAGCTGACTAGACATTCAAGTTGTTTTCTTTATTTAAATTCATTGGGATAGTAACATTAATATCCATTCTAAAGCTAGAATACATCAGTGGAAACTTTTGCTTAATGTAAATCAATTGAAACTAATAGAAATAAAGTATCGACATGTTGCCGGTGTGTGGGGGGGATGCTTGGCATACAAGATTCCCCAATATTATGGATTGATACATTATTTAGAAAATTTGTTAAATTTTTTTTTGAAATGATAGTTGAATGAAGAAGGGAGGAAAGAGCCATGTTATTCTTTGAGAATTAGCTCTGGGGAACTGGGGAAGTAAACCTATGAGGGTTTCAATTTGGAGTCGTTTATAGTACAGTATATTACACCAACCAATAGCTTAATTAAAATATGTATCTAGGACAGTAACATTGATCCAAAGGACTTTCGTAGTTCATTTCCTATAAAATAACCACACAAAGAATATTTGTTACCTAAGGCCAAGTTTCTAGAGTCTAAAGCTACAGAAAAACTTGTAACAAACAATAATCGCTTGGTAAATTGATTTTAGTTTAGAGTACTTCACGGGACAAGACAGGTATTACAGTTTCTGTACAGGAACCCTTGGCCTTAGACATGAGCCTGCTTGGGGAGTATCTGAGTACTTTTATTTACCTAATGTGGATCTCTGTATGTTAGAACTTTCTCAGCCAAACCCAGAAATTTTAATCGCCATTTGTTTTGAGAGCTTCTCATTTCATAGTAATGAAACTCATGTTTTCTATCAGTGAAAAAACAAAAGAACCATTTTAAAATTCAGCATTAAGGAATTCTTTATGAGTTTATGATAGGAATGTAAAATATATAAAATCACATTTTATAACTCTGGATAAGGTGTGATATTTTATTCACAATCATATGTACTCCTACATACACATACATTGAACATAATTGTGTGTTAATATAGACTGTATATATAATGTGTAATATGTCTTACATTCAATATACTTATAAATTAAACTTGGCATGCCACAGACGTAAGTATGATGAACCAGTATGTAAGCTAACAACTTTCTTTTCATTGCTTTTTAATTTCCCTCTTAAACATTTCACATATACTTACTATTTAACGTATATCTGTGGGAGATTCCCTAATTTAGAGACATGTTAGATAGCACCTAGAAAGATTTGTATGTGAAAATAGTTACTTGAAATTTTCTCCAATATTTCTGATAATAAAGCCACTCCAAATTTTCTCATATTCTTATAATGAGAAAGCAGTTTTTGTGAATGTAGGATTTTGTTATGGACTAAATCATAATTTTAAAAGTTTTCTTTCAGGACAAAGCATTCTCACTACTTTTTTTATGAGAAGAGTGTTACAAAATGTAAAATTAAAGAAAAATAGTCTGATGTGTGTTTATCACCTGTTAACAAGTAGTGTAGATCTATAAAGATGGTTGCAGCCTTTGAAAGCAACAAATATTAAATTTTATAATTGTGCCAATAGAATAAAAAATGTGTCTGTACATAACCTATAAGATATTACAATCACTTAATTTTAAAAATATTGTATGGAAGGGGTAAAAGAGTAAAAATATCTGAAAATTGTGTTTTAAACCAAGGAATTTATCTGTAAAGGAAGGAGAATCCATCAAATCCAAGAACATTTTGAATATTTAATTTTTTTTTCTGCAAAGGCCCTCCACAAACCACAGAATGTCATAGACTGTGTTTGAACAACTTGAAGGACAGATGTGACAAATTCTGCTAGATCATTCAACTTCAGTTTCGGGTATTGCCAATAGAAAGTTCTTTCTTATACTAAAACAAAATCAGTCCACTAACAGTTTCTGCTCAGTGTTTTCAATTTCAACTTTTATAGACATTGTTCTGTTTCAAGTCCCTACATAGTTGGGTCACTTTGACATGTGCCCAGGTTCTGCATTTACTTCTGAAATTATTACACACAATTTCAGCTCTGGGAATGACTGGGTTGATGGGGAAAAATAATCAACTTTTGTGTTTTCAATTTATACTAATACAGAATATAATGTACCTAATAATATTGTAGCCATATCATATCTGCTTCATATTTAGCTAAACAAAATTTTGATGGAAAAAGAAAATACCCTTATTATTTTTAAATAAAATAAAATAATTAAAATAAGATTTGAAATTAGGTGTTTGATTTGTTGAATTACTGGGAAAACCAAAGGATAGCCAGTTGCAGATTTAAAAAAATCATGCTTTAAAAAAGTCTTGGGAGGCCAAGGCAGGTGGATCACGAGGTCAGAAGTTCAAGACCAGGCTGGCCAAGATGATGAAACCCTGTCTCTACTAAAGATACAGAAATTAGCAGGGCGTGGTGGCAGGTGCCTGTAATCCCAGCTACTTGGGAGGCTGAGGCAGAGAATTGCTTGAACCCGGGAGGCGGAGGTTGCAGTGAGCTGAGATAGCACCACTGCACTTCATCCTGGGCAACAGAGTGAGACTCTGTCTCAAAAAAAAAAAAATCTTAAATTATAATTTTTATAAGTATTTTGCAACGCTAATTTGTTAATATGAAAGAATTCTGACACATTGCAAAGGAAATGGCACAACTACAAAATAGAAATGGCACTGTAATGTGTTATGAAATTTAGTATCATATTTAAATATAATATTAAATTTTAATTAAGTTAAAAATCATTTAAAATGATTGGCAAATTAATTTGATAAAAATGGCAGTATTCATAATCCTGCAATAAAGTGCATTCCTTTTTTTTTTTTAACATAAACAGGCTCCTAAAAATCATCTATTTAGGTAGATCAATTTAGACATTTTAAAACAAACTGATTTTATTAGCTGCTGATGCTTACCAAAATAAAATCTGCTGCTATACAGGTTGTGTAATTTCTGTTTTTGATATTTTGAATTCTGTTTCATTTTGTCTGCAGTGATTTTGTATTAACATATGTATTTTCTTCAGTTTTTAAATTCCATGGCTGTCTTAATCTGTAAGATTGTTTATCAATATATAAAATTGTTTGCCTACAAATACGTCTAAGAGGGTAAAAGATAATCTAGATTGAGAATGGCCAGAAACGAAAAGACATTTGAGGTATCATAGAAGGTCTGGAACAGAAACAAAATAAAGTCACAGAACATTCTTCCTGAAAGAAAAACTCAAGAATATCTTCAGAGATTCCTATTTTAGTCAGGGATATTGACATACAGAGAAGAACATGACTAAAGAAAGTTACTATCTAAAATGTTTTAGGAAACTCTAGTAAGTTTTGTCTAGGAAATTACAACTGGATATGCGTATATACACACACAAAATGCATATATAATATATATATATAATGAAAGCATATGTATACGCACATACATATACATGCATAGCAATTACAAATGGATATATATACACACACACACATACATATAAATATGACATGCATTAGATTATTTTTAAGGTGTACTATCTTTATTTGTTGTTATTTAAAGGTTTCCTTAAATTTTAGCTGTAAAACAAATATATCTACATTTTTAAAGTTTTTAAATTTGTAGTTTGTGTGGGTACATGGTAGGTTTATATATTATTGGATATGAGATGTCTTGATACAGGCATGCAATGTATGAGACTCACATCACAGAGAATGGAGATGCGTCCCCTTAAGCATTCACTCGTTGTGTTACACACAACCCAATTATACTCTTAGTTATTTAAAATGTACAATTAAGTTATAATTGGCTATATTCACCCTGTTGTATATCAAATAGTAGGTCTTATTCATTCTTGCTATTTTTTGTATCTATTAACCATCCCCATCTCTCCCCTCTCTGCAGCCCCCTACTACCCTTCCCAGCCTCTGGTAAGCATCCTATCCTCTATGCCCATGAGTTAAATTGTTTCGATTTTTAGATCCCCAAAATAAGTGAGAACATGAGATGTTTGTCTTTCTGTGTCTGGCTTATTTCACTTAATGTAATGATCTCCAGTTCCATCCCTGTTGTTGCAAATTACCGGATCTCATTGTTTTTTTATGGCTGAATAGTACATCATGCATATGTAAAACATTTTCTTTATCTATTCATCTGTTGATGCACACTTAGGTTTCTTGGCTGCTGTGAACAGTGCTGCAAGAAACAAGGGAGTGCAGATAGCTCTTTGATATATTGATTTCCTTTCTTTGGGGTATATATCCAGCCATGGGATTGCTAGATCATTTGGTGGCTCTATTTTTAGATATTTGTGTAAGCTCCAAAGTGTTCTCTATAGTGATTGTACTAATTTACATTCCCACCAACAGTTTAGGAAGGTTCCCTTTCTCATTGGCGCGAGAATTTGTTATTGCCTGTCTTTTGGAAAAAAAAGCCAGTTTAACTGGGATGAGAAGATATCTCATTTTAGTTTGGATTTGCATTTCTCTGATGATCAGTGATGTTGAGTACTTTTTCATATGCCTGTTTGCCATTTGTATGTCTTCTTTTGGGAAATGTTTGTTCAAATATTTTTCCCATTTTTTGATGGGATTATTTAATTTTTTCCTAAGCCTAGGAATGCCTTACGATTGTACTCTTCCTCCTCCAACACACGGAAGCCCTCTCTGTACCATGCCACAGCTGCAGGGGAGTGAGTGAAGGGTGGTGTCCACAATTCAAGACTTGTTTTTCCTATCTCTTCAGTGCCCTTTTCAATCATACAAAGTTAGAAGCAGGTGTATGAGCGCTAACTTGACTTTTTATTGTTATGAAGGGGATATTTTTTGGTGTGTAGTTAGTTGTTAAGCTGGTGTCCTTGCTAGCTGGAATTGGTGGAGCCTTCTTTTCCACTGTCTTGTTCCACGCCCCTCCTATATCTACATTTTTTAAAAATCTTAAACTTATAGCTAATGTTTAACCTATAGAACCTGGCATTAGAAAAGCTAGCTTGTAGACAGACATCGTCTAACATGTTCAACAGAATTTTCTACTAAGCACACACTAGAATGGCTTTAATAAAATGACTGAAGTATGACTGACACCACCAAATGTTGTCAAGGATTTAGTGCAAACTGAACTCTTATATATTGTTGGTTGGAGTATAAAATTTGAAAATCAGTTTCACGGTTTGTCATAAGGTTAAACATACACCTGGTATATGACCAAGCAATTCGACTCCTATATATTTAGTCAAGAGAAATGAAAGAACATGTACAGAAAAGGACATGTTTAAGAATCTTCAGAGCTACTTCATTTTCAAGAGCTATATTCTCTTTTTTAAACAAAGGCCTGATAGGTTTCTCAAAAAACCATTGCTTGTCACTTTAATAAGAGGAGTAATAATAGTTTACATCTTTATTTTTTTATTGCCCAAGAGATTATAATTATCTCATTTTTTCATAATAGTGTGTCTAATGAAATCAAGGTTCCTTAGCACTTATTATATAAAGAAATAAAGAATTTTTGTATGACTAATCAACATTTATTTCTGTCTTATTACATGACGACTATCTCCCTGGAAACTTGTAGCTATATTGATGCCTAAGTTAATTATCAGTAACATAGAAAATGTGCAAAGAAAAAACCCAGGAGAAAAAAATCAGAAAATATAAATAATCTAATAAAATTTTAAGATTCATAGAAGTATAGTTGTATGCCTTTATTTATCAACAAAAACTAATTATTTAGAAGTAAGTTATATTTTATAGGTTTCTTTGACAGGTGCATTTAGTTTTCAAAATAGAATTATTTTTGTTTTAATTTTCACTTTGAGTAGTTTTAATGTAAAGTGTGATAAATATTCCATCATAGCACAAGTTCTAGCTGGCTCTCATTATGACACCTACATTGAATAAATTATTCTTGCTTTTCTGGATAGAAGTCATAATTGTAAACTGCTTACAATTTGCATTTATATTCCAAGATACTAGGAAAGTATCAGGCACTGCCTTATTAGATTTTATGACACACTTGGGTCTAAGGTAGTCTAGAAGGCAGCAATCATGTGTTGGATTCGGAACTGATTGAAAGCTGGACAAAGAAGTTTAGTTGGATGGAAAAAATGCATACTGTATTATTAATAGGTATTTGAGGATGCATTTAAATTGGGGAGCAAAAAATGTCTTTACAGATTAAGGCAGATTATCTGTTGTCAAAATCAACATATGAGTCCAGATGTTAATAATAAAATACTTTACTCGGGAAGACTATTGCAACAGGGAGATGTTCAAAGCCTAGGCCATAAAAGTCTCAAGTAAAGGGTACATGAGCACAGCTTTTATATACAGAGACCATGAGTATGGAAAGAAGGGTATGCTACCAAAACTGCTAGGAGGATGTCTTGAAATTTAACAAACTGTATCAAATATTGTAATAAGGGGAGGGTTGAGGTGCATAGGGGGGAGTTTGGGCCTGAAATGGAGCAACTAAGATACAGTGCAAAAAGTTCATGTAAAAAGTTTAAGGTCAACTGCCTTTGTCAAGCCAGCTTGAATTTATGTGAAACACAGCATTTGATCAGCCTTGAAATTCCTTTTCATGTTTAAGAAAGGCTCAGAGACATTGTTTTTGAAAAACTCAGGGATTAGGGAAATCCTAAGTAGGGAGTGACTGAGTGAAATATTCATCATAGTCAGATTTTTCTTGGTGATATTATTCCTGAAGGAGCAGTTGTACCCTCTGTTGGACATGCAGTTTGATGGACTGTTATTGGGAGATTCTGTTGATGAAGGATTTGGTCAAGGAAATTCTATAATAATAAATAGAAGGAGAAAAATTAGAGGATGAATGAGAGAGTAAAATCAGTACTTTAGTTTAGGAGGCAACTGTCAAATGGATTCCAAGATATGGGCGCAGAAGACTCTCTTATTGGTGGTATGAGGATGACTATGTTGATGCAATAAATTTTCCATTGTGAAACCCTTCCATAATGGAAGTGGTCCAATGTAATTATCCTGCCACATTGGCTGGCTGACTAACCCAGGGAATGGTCCACTACTGGAGAATCAGTGTTGATCTCTGTTGGTAGCACAGTGGGCACCGAGCAGTGGCTGTAGCCATTTCAGGCTTGACGAGTAGAAATCCACATTTTCAAAGTCCATGAATAACCTCTGTCCCTGAGATCATGCACACTCAGTTCATATGCCATTGGGTGATGACGGGGGTGACCTGGAAAGGAGGCTGGCTGGTATCCACAAATGTGTTATTCAATCCACTTAATTATTGATATCTTCTTCTGATGAGGTTGGTCTTTGGTAAGCATTCATATGGGACACAAATATCCTTATGGTTTTTGCTCCTTCAGAAAGTTCTATCTGCATACATCTTCCCCAAATTTCCCTGTCACCAGTTGTCCAATCAAGTTCCTTTCAAGTTCCTGACTGTCCAGCAAACCATTGGCCACAACCCATGAATTGGTACATAATCACATTTCTCCTTCCAAGCAAAGTGAACAACCAGTGGGATGCTCAAAGTTTTGCCCACTGGGAGAAATTTTTTTCACCACTGTCCTTCAGGGATGTCCCCGAAAGAGATTGTAGTGCTGCTACTATCCACTTTCGAGTGGTACCTGAATATCATGCAGAATCATCTGTAAAGCAGGTCCAAGCCTTTGCTTCTTCTGTCAGCTGATCATAGGAAACTCCCCATGAGTCCATAGATGCAGGCTGGGAAATAGGCGGCAGTGTATTATGAGTGGAGACCATGGGCATTTGTACCACTTCATGTAACCTGTGCATTCAGGGCCCGCTTGGGCTCAGTCTTCTATATACCACATTCAGTTCATGATAGAGCACTGCTGTACACACTCACCTTCATGGTTTGATAGATCAGATAATACCCAGTTCATGATGTTTACCTCAGGTCACAAGGTAACTTGGTCACCCATGGCTAAGTGTTCAGTCTCTGCTAAGGCCCAGTAGCAAGGCAAAAGCTGATTTTTAAGAGGAGGTTAGTTACATACAGAGGATTTCAGGGCCTTCCTTCAAAATACTAAGGGTCTGAACCATGATTCACCTATACAGGTCTGCCTAAAGGTACAAATAGCATTCCTATAGGCTACTAACCATTCAAACACCATTGGATCTGCTGAATCATAGGGCACAATTGTCAGAGCAGCTTGCAGAGAAACCTGGACCTGTTACAGAGCCTTCTGTCATTCTGAGATTCCTTCAAAACTAACAGCTTTTTGAGTCAGTAAATGGGCTAGACTAACACACCCAAATGAGGAATATCATGCCTCCAGAATCCAAAGAGTTTCAACAGATTTCATGGCTCTTTTCTGGTGGTAGAAAGGGCTAGATACAACAACTTATCCTTCACCTTAGAAGGGATATTTCTACAAGCCTTACACCACTGAACCCCTAGAAATTTCACTGAGGTAAAAAGACCCCAGAATTTTGTCAGATTTTCTTCCTACCGTCTGACACACAAATATCTTCCCAATCAGTCTACAGTGGCTGCTACTTAGTTCTCATTACTTCCAGTCAGCATAGTGTCATCAATATAAAGGACTAGTGTGATATCTTGTGGAAGGAAAAGGTATCTCAATTTTTATATGACCTGTCAGCCAGAAGTGACAACATAAATTTACTTTTATCAGAACCTGTAGAGTTTGTAATTGTGGGTAATTGACTGCTTGCTAAGAGCTGGAAGCATAGATAAAGGAGTACAAGGCCTCAAGAGTACATTCACCAAGGCCTTTTAAGAAAGTAACAAAGGGGACTGAATACCTTAAGCTCTCTCTCTTCCATCTTCTGATCTTTTGCCACGCAATCTCAAAAAGAAATAAAATGGCAAAGGAACCTAGATAATAGAATTCACACAACTCAACTTCAAAGGGAATATAGTAGAGTAGAGAAAGATGAACTCAAAGGTCTAAATGGAGACAAGCTAGCATTTTTAAAATGGTATCTTGCTTTCTGTAGTTCTTTGTTTTAGCAAACTAAGTGAATGTCTACAGAGGTGTTTATGCAAAATCTCTAAATACAAATGTACCATAGCTTAGAAGTTATTAGAGTTGTTGCATTTGTCAGAATTGTGGATATTCAAATATTCCTGAAACTGAAAAGGGGTTGTGGCAGACATCCAAGAGGCTAAAATGGGACCTCATTAGTCTTTGGACTAAAAGGGACTCCTGGGCCCATCTAATATGTGCCCTTTAAATCCTTAGTATGCATATATACTATAGAAGTTAATATTCTGTTTTAAATTCCTCATGTATACAGAGATAGGTACCCAATGAAAGATAAATATAAGGGTACGTATATAAGAATGTGTGCATGCAGCACTAAAATTTATCTGGCCATTCTTGCTTGCGTTTCTAAATCATCATTTATAGTTCCACTTCTCCAGAAATGTTCTCTCAAATTCCTGAAACATTGTTATGGCTAATTAAGTATGTAATTCAATTTTTTGTTAATATCATAAAGAAATTAAGTAATAGTGAAGAAGAATAGAAAAAATGGCATATTTTATTAAGTTGGAAGCACTTAAAAATAATTCTGAAATAATATATGACTGAGTATGTAAAGATAAATTAACAATGCCTTTTTGTGCTGCAATATTGTACGGAAATCTTTATAAGTACATATGTACTTTTCTTGCATATGTAATGTGCTTCCAACTCCCATTTGTAGTTCTGATATGATATTGTGGTGCATACTGGTAAAGCTATTGTTTTACCTGACTCTTTGTTGTTGTTGTTATCGTTTTCAACTTTGTTGGGGATAGATTTTTCGAAAGCATAAATTGAAAAATTTCTAGTGAGAGCCTTGTCCTTCAGAGACTTCATGTGTTTCCCTATTTTTATGAACGTATTAGTGGCAGCAAATAACAATAATGTTACTATGTAGTTCATTTCCTCTTAGCCACATTCCCATGACAACAGCTAAGTAATTCACATTTCAGAAAAAAAAATTAGAAAGATAAAAGGAGCATAATTACCTAGAATTTTCTGATCCTATGAAAGACAGAAACCTAATAATAAGACATTACTGAAAAATAAGAATCTATCTCCTACTATTTCATTTCTATAATTACTTATGCATTACCTTATTAATAAGCATTAGTGTTGAGTGATTCTTTTGAAGAAATGTCCACATTTTCCATTAATTTAAACAGTTGCATTTTCTTGTCATATCTGATTGCTACCAACATTACTGAATTTCTTAAATTCATCCCTATATAAACAAATTCAGATAAATACACTGCAAATTTAACAATTTCAATTTTTAAACACATTGAAATTTGTTGCAATGCATAAGTGTTTAAATTTGACTAAATTCAGTTATAGTACAATAGAAAAACTATGGGAAACCAAACAGCAGAGGTTTCTTATCACTATTTAAAAATTGATAGACATTCATTAAGCATTAATTTGGGTCTAATAGTGTTTTATATAATGAAGATACAAAAAATAAAGCACACTTTCTCCCAAAGACAAACAGTTTAGAGAATCCATGAGAAAAGTTTAATACCACATGACAGTTACTCAATTAGTATTATATTCAAAGAACTAGAAAAACATGTAGGAAAGACTTTTCTGTCTAAAATTATTAAGTGTTAACTACAGATAGATCATGCTATTGAAGTACGGTTTTCAGAAAGAAAACTGGAGAATGACGTTATAGGAAGAGGATACAGTATAAACCAAGCTTGGAGCCATAAAATTAGTTCTCGTCTTCAAGAAGTAGGGAATAGTTCAATGTATTTAACATATGGGGTATAATTGAGGTGGTGACTACCAATACAATCTGCAATCAAGTTTTGAAAGAACATGTAGTATTTTTTTTAGTCTATCCTGTGCAAAATAAATTTTATTTTGAAGAATGCATGACTTCATGCGTGGTGTTTTTCCTAGGTTAGAGGCATTGACTTGATTGTATGAGTGGATTTGAGCATGGAAGAGTTTAGAATATTTAGAATAGAAATAGAAATTTAAAAAATCGTACATGAGCCCAGATGGAAGCCATAGGAGAAATTCAGAAGTCCAAAATGAAAACAAGATAGGCATATAGTACAACTGAGCTATAGTTAACTTAAAACGTATACCCCCATAACTTTTATCATCCTCCAACTTGAGTAAACAACGTTCACAGAGACATAAGATGTCACTAAAACCCAGAGAAGCCAGAAGATAATATGAGGATGTGAGGGCCAGTTAATCTGTGTATATATGAGCCACATGAAGCCCATCCTGTCCCATATACTTATTTACACACCGCCTTGGAGAGAAGCGGAGGCTACAGTAGAAATTACCAGAAAATATGAGCTTTACTTAAAAGAATAATTGATGTCTCTATTAACATAAGGTGTCCTATTTACTCTATGAGTTCTTAAACTTTTCTCTGTCTTTGGATTCCAGCAGTTCAACTCTCATACGGCTTGATGTGACCTTTTCATTATTCCTGCTTAGGTGTAACAGTACTTGTTGAATCAACGGATTTGATGGCATTTTCAGTTTTGCAATATTGTGTTCCTCTTATAGATATTTTTCTGCTCTACCGTCCAGTTTATGTATTTTCTATTACCAAGTACAGTAGTTCTTCTTTATCTATGGAAGATACATTTCAAGACCCTGAGTGGATGTCTGAAACTGCAGATAGTTTCAAAGCCTATATATTTTTTTGATCTGATAACTGATAAGGCTACTAAGTGACTAACAGGCAGATAGCTTATATAATGTACATACAATGGATAAAGAAATTATTCATATCTTAGGTGGGATGGCAAGAGATTTTATCGTGTTCCTCAGAATGACATGTGATTCAAATATTATAAGTTGTTTATTTTTTGAATTTTGAATTTAATATTATCACATTGTGGTGGATGGTGGGTAACGGAAACTAAAGAAGGCAAAACCACTGATAAGGGGGGTTCTACTGTATCTCTTCAATTACTCCTTCTGGTCTATCTTCTTTCTCATCGCCTCTTGGAATCCAATTAATTATAAAATAGAAAATTTCATTGCTCCCTGTGCCTTTTAAAAATATTTCCAACCCCTTTCTCTCTGTTCCTCTATAGATACTTTCCTCTGCTCTATCTTCCAGTTTATTAATCCTCTATTCAGCATTTCCTAATCTGCTGTTAAACCATATTGAAGGTCTTGATTTCAATTATTATTTTGTAGTTCATAACATCCTTCTGATCTTATAGTGTATAGTCATTTTCTTCCTTGTCTTTTTAAATTCCTGACCACTTAAGTCATAGCTATCTTAAATTTTCAGTCAGAAGAAGAAAGGTGATTATTAAAAAGTCAAAAAACAGCAAAACTGGCAAGGCTGTGGAGAAAAGGGAACGCTTATGTACTGTTGATGGGGATGTAAATTAGTTCAGCCACTGTGGAAAGTAGTCTGGACATTTCTCGAAGAACTTGAAACAGAGCTACCATTTGATCCAGCAATCCAAGTACTGGGTATATACCCAAAAGAAAATAAATTATTCTCCAAAAGAAACCCACATAAACTCACATGTTCATCACTACACTATTCACAATAGCAAAGACATGATATCAACCCAGGTGCTCATCAATGGTAGACTGAATAAAGAACATGTGGTACGTATATACGATGGAATACAATGCGGCTATTAAAAGTGAAATCATATCTTTTTTGCAGCAACATGGATGAAACTGGAGGCCATAATCTTAAGCAAATTAATGCAGAAACAGAAGATCAAATAATGCATTTTGTCACTTATAAGTGGGAGCTAAATATTGAGCACACGTGGACATAAATATGGAAACAATAGACACTGTGGATTACTAGAGAGTGGAGGAGGTGTTAGTTAAAAAACTACCTATTAGGTACTATCCTCACTACCTGTGGGATAGGATTCTGTATTCCAAACCTGAGCATCATACAATATTCCTGTGTAACAAATCTGCAAATGCACCTCCTGTATCTATAAATGGAAATTAAAAAATCACATTATATACCATAAACAAAATTTCTATTTGTCCATTAAAATTGAAAACAAATTTATCCATTAAAATTAAAATATATTGCTGGTTATATATTCTCAATATCTCAATAATTAAAGTCAAATTAACACAAATATTAAGTCAATAAAAGTAGTACAGTTGAAAAATAAAAAGAAAATTCCTTGAGAAGAAAAGTGACACCATGTACTATGCTCACTTGTCTTGGTTTCTTTGTCATGTGAACAGTAATCTGAAGATTCTTATACTTTACTAGCTTTCTACTCTCTTCAGAATTAAAAAGAAACTATCTAAAGTTTTCTAGTAGTTATCAGTTTTGTGATTAATATGAAAAACCTCTTTCACCATTGTTCTCAGATAAATTTTTGACGAAATAGTCCATCTATGTTTACTTGGCACATGTAACTGTAGTATGAATTAATTGTACAGTCCTATCACAAATGTAGGCTATGGTACTTGCAGCCAGAAAACAAAAACCGATTAAATCTATAGTTTCAAGGGATGATCCTGGTGACTACGTGGAAAATTGATTGCACTGGAGGTAAACTGGAGTAAGCATATCAGAGAGTAAGTTACTGCAAAAAAGTTGATGAGTGTGAATTAGAGCATTCGAAACAGAGATAAGGTAATAGGGACATGTTTTTAGTTGTCTTTATAAAGAATTAACTGATAATTGGAAAAGAGATAAGGTTTTATGTCAGTCCTTACCTTATGGATATGACATGATCCTAAGCTTGAAATATTGAGTACGTGGTGAGACATTTTTTCAAGACAAAAAAAAATTAGTAGGAAAAATAGTCTTTTTCAGGGAAGGTAAAGTGTTGGATTTTGATCTTGTTGAATTTGAAGTTAACAGACTCTTCTGAAAAGTGAATGTAGGGATAAAAAGACAAGTTAATAAGGCATTCTAATACCCCATTTCTGGTTTTCCAATAACCCTTTCAAATTGAAACTCAATGTAATCCCATAATCACTGAAGCCTGTGGGCAATATATTTTGCTGAGAGCTATGGATATAATGTATCTTAGTCTGGTTTGTGCTACTCTTACAGAATACCACAGACTGGGTAATTTATAATGAACAGAAATTTATTTTTCACAGTTCTGAAGGCTGGAAAATCCAAGATTTAGAGGCTAGCATCTGGGAAAGGTCTTGCTGTGTCATTCCATGGTGGGAGGCAGAAAAGCAAGAGAGAGAGCCCACTCACGAAAGCCCTTTTATTAATATATTAAACTCATTTATCAGGGTAGTGCCCTTGTGGTCTAATAATTTCTCAAAGGTACCACCTCTTAATACTGTTACAATGGCAATTAAGTTTCAAGATGAGTTTTGAAGGGGAACAACATTCAAATCATAGCATAATGCATATCTCCAAAATATCCTAAAAATAGTGGGTAGATTTGGAGATACACTTAAAGAATCATAGTAAATTCCACTCTTCTGATTTCTAATTTAGTGCTCTTTACACTATACTATGAAATTTGTGGATGGAAGTTGATGGGTTAGATGCAGTAGACACTAGAAGAGTAAAATCAACATGTTTGCTTACTGAAAGGTTATGAGAAAGAAGTTAGGGCCTTCTGAGGGAGGAAAACCTTTAAAAAATAATTGTGATTTTCAAGGTAATATGAATAGATGAATATTGATGTCAATGTAGGAAGATATCAGAGATTTAAAAGGTGATATACTCTTATCCAGTAATGTTTGATGGACCAAATAAATCTCTACATGAACATTAGTTAGATGAAAAGGGAGATTTATATCTAAAGCTCAGGAAACCATGACTGTATTATAGAACATATGGTCTAGCAGACTATGTAATACTTACAGACCTTGTTTTTGATGCTATTAATATTTATGCAGTTTATATCACTTTTTTGGCAAACGTCACACTGTTCTATTTTCATACAAATAAAACCACTGGATCTCTTTCAAGTTAATAGCTGATAAGTTAATTCTTAAAATATGTGTGCTTGTAAACTTTGGGTTTCTGAACCCGAATGCAGGGCACATAGTATCTCTGCTAAATTTTAAATTGTTAATTTTTTTATTACCAATGTGTTTCTTATTTTTAGAGAAACAGAGTGAAACATTATATCTTTAAGTGTTTGATCATCCCTACAGTCACAAAATCAGTTGATTCTTAAAATATGCCAAAAGTTTTTGCCTCATTTTTAAAAAAAGGTCTTTAATGATAAGGTTACATGTATAGACAAATTTAAAAATAGATGTTGAAACAACAGATACAAGAAACAGAAACTACCATTGGATATGAAAAGGTAAATTTCCAGCACATATATGTAAAACAATGCCACATATATGGTGGGAGGAATGCCCTGATATGCTAATTATTCTATAATTCTCCCAATTCTCGTATGCTTAGATAATGTCAATGGATGATGAAAAACTATCTTTTGGACATTTTGTAACTTAATTCTCTGAAGCATCTGGCTTACACATTTTGTCAATGATCTATCTGAGTGTTCATTGTCTGCAAAAATGGGCATATATTGGCATTTCAATTTTTAACTAATATTCCTAGTCTGCCACTGACTATGGTGAAATATTTCCCAAGCTCATGAATCACTATAAAGATACTTCCTAAAGCCACTTCCTGACCTGCCATGATGGCATGTGCCTGTAATTCCAGCACTTTGTGAGGCTGAGGTAGGTGGATCCTTTGTGATCAGGAATTTGAGATCAGCCTGGGCAACATGGCAAAACCCTATCTCTACAAAAAATACACAAATTAGCAGGGTGTGGTGACACGCTGATAGTCTCAGCTACTCGGAAGGCTGAGGTGCAAGGATCGCTTGAGCCTGGAAGGTTGAGGCTCCAGTGAGCCAAGATCGAGCCACTGCACTTCATCCTGGGAGACGAGTGATACCGTGTCTCGAAAAATAAAAATATAAATAAATAAAATGAATAAAGCCACTTCCCAAAGTTATCTTAATGTTGCATCATTCTGTAGTGACCTGGCCACAAATATTGACATGAAAAAATTAAATGTAAAATATCTATTTCATTTCTAAGAGTAGAAATTATAAAGATCTGTAGTATAGTTTTATGTCCTCTAACTGGTATTTCAGAAAAGCCACGGTGGATTACATGAAACAGTCACTGGCTGAATTCACACTTTCCTTTTTCATCTTAAGTAGTTTAATTTTTATATAAAATGAAAACTCACAAATTCATAAGTGTTTTAAAAACAAAGTTGCATATATAAATCAAAATATTAGGTTAACAAAAAGTACATAAACTCATATAATATTAAAGGTTGCCTAAAAGAGTATTTTGAAATTATATTAGTTGGAAGAGAAAATTATTCTAGGGTTAAGTGTTAACAAAGAGAGTTTCACATAATGACAAGATTTTATCTTGCAACATGGTAAAGAGTTGTTGCTCAGAAACAAAATAGGAAGAGGGAAAGTTATAATAATCTGGAGCAAGTTCCTGTGAGAATAAGAAAGAGTCTAGAGAAGAAGGAAAGGGAAGTAATACCTAGAGAAGGAGGAAAGGGAAGTGATTTAAGGGATGTGCCAGTGATTTCCTTAGAGACAATGAAAAAGTTCACGTTTCTATTGCTATTTTACAAAGGTCGAGAAAGAAGTGAGGATCTAAGGGTTTGAAGAAAGGAAGAATAAAACAGATTTAAGAGAGTGAGGCACAGAGTTAGACACATGAAAAGAAAAACAAAAAAGACATAAGAGTCAAGAAATAGAGATAGAAACCTAAGAACAAAAGTGAGATTAAAAAGTTTGAATCTCTCAATGTAAAACTAATCCCTTAGAGGAAAGAATACATACTTTTGATGCAGGCAAATCATAGGCTTAATTGATCATAGCAAAGTTAATAAGCCTCTGAGCTTAAGTTCTCTCACATATATAATGGTATTATAAAAACCTACCTTACAGAATCATTATGAAGATAAAAGTATGTCAAGTAATTGTAAGTGTATATGTTATAAAACTGATGAAATCTAAATCAGTTCTGTAAATTGTAAATTTTCTGGGTTTTATGTTGTACTGTATTTATGCAAGATTTAACATTAGAGTATACTTCTTTAAAACTTCCAGTGCATCTATAATTATTTCAAAATAAAATATTTGTAAAAGTAGGCTGGGTGGTAATAAGTTGAAAAAACGTTGTTTTTTTTTTTTTTTTAAAGCATAGGGATTCGATTCATGGAGATTCTAATTCCTGGAGACAAATAGAGCAGTATAACTTTAAACCCAAGCCATCTCATTTTATTTAACAGCTGTACTAACAAACTCTTTCCATACATTAGAAAATGATGCTATTACAGTTTTATTTATATCTTCCACCGAATTTCTGACTGTCTTGCTGCATGATTCCAGCTTTGCCTCTTGGGCCACTTTTAGAGAATCCAAGTGTCATGACACTGAGAGGTATAATTATAGTTAAATAAAAGTATTACCTACTGAGAAAATAAGGAGAATTATTCTCCAGAGGCTAGCACTAGGGGATGGTGGTGGAAGATGATGGTTGAAATTATAAGAAGAGATATTTTAGCTATACTTATATAAAACATTTCAAAATTTGAATTGAAAAATGAGAGATAGTGCTGTTTGGCATGGTGAATAGGCATCGCTGGGCATTTTGACGCCAAAGTTGAAACACTCCCAGTTTTTGCTCACTGATTTATCTTCATCACTTTGCATATGGCGTATCACTTAGTAAGGGTGAAAAATATTTCTTACTAAAAGAACATATGACTAATGTAATGACTGAGTTACAATGAATGAAATAATTTGTGCAAGAGATTCCTACAAGAGAAGACAATGGCAGCAGGCAGCTTCTACAGTCCCCTGTAACTGTGAGGTTTTATGAGTCAACATAGGTGGGAATAACCCATGTGTGAAATCTGGACAGAAACTTGGGTTCCAAATCCTTGATACTAATAGCTTCATCAAGTTAGTCCTAGACTGAGTTTAAAATATGGGACATGTTGGAAGAGAAATAGAGTCATGTGACAAGGATAGAGATGCAACTATCATAAAGATAACAAAAATTAGATAACTTTTCCGAGACTAGCATTACTTTTTCATTCTTTGTCAGCAGCAAGTTTTCCAAGCCCATGATGGAAAATGAAGCTTAAGGCAGTACTGAAACAATGGTAGTGAGGCCAGTAGAGAGTATTTTCCTACATGAGAATTATTCTGTTGGGTCTGGTTGAATAGTGCTTTCTCTCTTACACAGAACATAAATTCTAACAGAGAACTAAAGTTTGAAGTAAGATTGAACAGTAGAAACAATCAGATTCTTGTTCCAGGTCTTTATTTGTCAGAAAGAAGGACTTCACCTGGGGACATGAACAAGAAAGGAACCTCACCTCTGCCTCAAATGAACTTTATATAAGCTGTCACTCCCTAATCACAAGTAGAAATAGACCTGAAAAATAACTGTGGGAGGAATCAACTTGGAACAGCCAATGTCACTTAAATAATCAATCTAACACTGAACTACTTCCTTCCTAAAGAGACCTGGCAACGAATGTGTTTACAGCATCACTAAAAGTCTTGACAACGAACAGCCACTCCACAACAAAAATGAGACCTTTTTTTTTTTTACTGTAATAAAAGAAAAATGTATGTTCTCTATTGAAAAATATATATTGCCAGTATATGTTTTCTTTACAAAACCATAGGAGGTAGTCACAGATATTTCAAGAATGGTCTACTATATTTGAAATTATTTTCCATAACTAAGTTAATCTCTAGTTTCCTGTTTATCTCAATAGAATCTCTGGTGATTTTACCTATGTGTTCCAGAGTCAAATTTTATTTTTCTCTCACTATGGTCATCTATTGACAAGTATAATATAATATTTAATGTTTACAATACTCCTGTGAAGTCATTACTCCTATTTAATATATGTGGAAACAGAGAATCACTGCTTAAGATCAAGTTGATAATAAATGGCAGGAACTTCCACTTTTAACCAAGGACTATCAGGGATCAGCTTTACTTTCTTCTCTGAAGCACATACAAAATAGAAAACTATATAAACTGACAATTTTCACAACACTGATTATCAGGCAAAAAATGACATTGATCCCATTGAAATGGAACTCAAACACAGTAAGCCGTGATTACCTCAGATTATTGCCTTAAAAGAGTTTCATGAACACAGTGTATGGAGGCAGCATGCAGGCTGAGCTCAGCATACTGGCTGAGGTGAACAGAAAAGTGGGAAGACGAAGGCAGCTATAGTTCACAGTGCAAAGTAAGAGAGAAGAGAAGAGCTTCATAAGAGAGAACTCCAGAGATTTGCAGTATTCATTTGAGAAAAGAATTCTCAAGTGAACACTCAAGTATTCAGCTGAGTACTGATTAGCACACATGTGTGAGGAAACAATTGGAGATTCAGAAAAAAACAACCAACAGTATTGACAGAAACAGAACCTGTTTCTCAAATAGGGCTTGGAATAGTGCCTTTTCCATTTTCTTTTTAACTTTTATTTTAAGTTCAGGGGTGCGTGTGCAAGATGTGCAAGTTCATTACATAGGTAAATGTTTGTCATGGGGTTTTGTTGTACAGATTATTCCATCACCCAGGTATTAAGCCTAGTATCCATTAGTTATTTAATACTACATTTTCCTATAAGCAACATAGAAAAACATCATGACTCATGGGATATTGAGAGAGTACCCAAAGGTGTCTTATATCAATGTGAGTTTATGCTAGGGCAGCCATAAAGAAATTCACAGACTGGGTGGCTTAAACAAGACACATTTAATTTCTCACAGTCTGGAGGATACAATTCCATGATCAAGGTTCCAGCAAACTTGGTTATTGGTGAGGGCTTTCTTCCTGGCTGGTAGATGGCCACCTTCTCACTGTGTCCTCACCTGGCCTTGCCTCTTTATTTGCACGAAGAGAGAGAGAGAGATCTCTGGTGACTCTTCTCCTTCTTATCTGTTCTTCCTCTTCCTCCTCCTCCTCCTCCTTCTTCTTCTTTCCTCCTCCTCCTCCTTCTCCTCCTTCTTCTTCTTCTTCCTTTTCTTCTTCTTCTTTCCTCCTCCTCCTTCTTCTTTCTTTTTCTGTCTTTTCCACTAATTTTATTGGATGATCTCTCCACCCTTAGGTGCTCATTTAACCTTAATTACCTCCCTAAAGGCCCTATCTTCAACTATAGGGCCATTGAGGATTAGAGCTTTTCTATAGACTGAATATTTTTGAGCCCCATCAAATTCATATGTTGAAATTTAATCCCCAATGTGATAGTGTTTGGAAATTTACCCTTTGGGAGGTGACTAGGTCATGAAGGTGGAGCCCTAATGAATGAAATTAACTCCCTTATAGAAGGGGTCCCAAAGAGCTCTCTTACCCCATCCACCATGTGTAGACACAGCAAGAAGACTTTTGTTTATGAGCCAGGAAGTGGGCCTTCACTAGATGGTAGATCGGCTGGCACCTTAATCTTGGACTTCTCAGCTTTCAGAACTTTAAGAACTAAATTTCTGCTGTTTACAAGCCACCTGGCTTATGATATTTTGTTATATCAGCCTGACCAAGCTGAGACAGGCTTCAACATACGAAAGGGGGTGGGGAGGTGACACAATTCAGCCCATAACAGTGGGGAATATTTAACCCTAAACTGTGCAGTGATCTGGACTCATCTAGACTTCTTTTCCTTTTAATAATAGCATCCTTTTACTTATTTAGCTACTTATTTATTTTTATTTTTAAAATTTGAGTTTTTCATGTCAAGAAATTTGCTTATTTATTTTTTAGTTGAAACGAGGTAATTTTGCATATTTATAGTTCATAGACTTCTTAAAAGCAAAACCCAGAGGAATCAAAATATTTTCAAGTATCATAATTGAGTCCTAAAATAAAATTCAAGAACATGTCTAAAGATACAGAAAATCCAGTACCCAGTAAGATAAAATTAATAATGTTTGGTATCCAATAAAAATTCATCAGGCATGCAAAGAAACAGGAAAGCATAACTCATGATAAAGAGATAAATCAATCAAAACCTATTCATTAATGAATGACATCAGTGAAAACAGTAGAGTAGGGAATGCCAAGGTTCCAGCCCTCTACAGAAACACCAAAAAAATGGAGTAAAATCTAAATCAACTTGGAACTCTGGAAAATTGTCAAGTGCTTACAACAACAAAGCAAATGCTCAGTTAAAACATAGGTGATTGAAACTTGATAAAGAACCTTATGATGTTTTTAATTACCCTTTTTCCCATTCTTCTCTCTTGCTTGGTGGCAATTTTGAAGGTAGAAGCCCACATTCCTGAATGGGTCCCTAAATGTAGAAGATTTAGAATATAATTGTTCTCAAGGAATTATGTCTGTCTGTTTGGATCTGTCCAGAGGCTCCCTCCTGAAGTATTGATGTAAGAGGCTTGCCTTTGTTTCACCTACCCAGGATGTTTCTCAGAGTTGAAAAGCAGCTACACAGAGGGCATGCCTAGAAAACATTAAAAGGCAAATAAACAAGTCCCTGCCACCTGGGCAAAAGATAAGAGTTTTGTCAAATAATAGACACACTGAAAGCCTGGGGAAAATAAGCTGGGCAATGAGATAATGTGGGAGATAAAAATTTTAAAATATCCTACCTATACCATTGAATCTAGGAAGCCACACATACCCATCACGTGATGTATGCTCAGAAAAGACCTGATAATATCCTAAGCTTTTCCATCTGGCTCATCTTTAGGCTCATGGAAAATAGGAAGCAAAAGATAAGGTAGTGTTGTAAACAGACTAGCTAAGCATAAAAGAAGCTATTCAACATAGAACCAATTAGCACAGTCCAGGAAAGTGTTTTATTTTATTTACTTTGCTCCACGTGTTCAAGGAAATTTATCAGACCACTAGCTTTTCACTAAGCTAAAAGAAGAGAGATTTCAGAGATCACACGCAACACAGAATGTATTTTTAACAAAAGTCATTTGGAAAAGTCAATGAACAACAACAACACAACCTAACAACCACAAAAAGCAGCAACAACAAGCACTGGAGAGGGAGAGAATCTGATCTCCATAATTACTGTGTTATAACATTAAAAATTTACAGTTTTCAACAACAACAACAACAAAGTTATGGGACATGTAAAAAAAACCTAAACACACACACACACACACACACACACACACACACACACACACACACACACAAAAGTATGGCCCAAACACGGAAAAAATAAATTAATGCAAACTGTCCCTAAGGAAGCTCACACATTGAACTCAGTAGACAAATACGTTAAATCAACTGTCTTCATGTCCTTAAAAAGAAAAAGGAAACCATGAACTAAGGAATAAAAGAAATGGGGATAGTACGAGTCTGAGATGAAAAAAGAGGGAGAGAAAAGGGAAGCAAGAATTTTTAAAGAAATAATGGCCCCAAACTCACCAAATTTGATTTTAAAAACACAAATAAACACATCCAAGACACTCAATGGTCTCCAAGTAAGATAAACACAAAGAAATACACACCAAGACACATTATAATCAAACTGTTAAAAGCAAAAGACAGAGAGATTCTTGATAGCAGAAAAAGAGAAGTGGTTTGTCCCGTTTAAGGCTATCCTCAGATTAACACCTGATTTTCATAGAAAACCTTAAAGAACTCACAAAAAATTATTAGAGCTAATATGTAAATTAAGCAGAGTAGCACAAGATACAAAATTAATATGCAAACAACAGTTATATTTATGTATATTAGCAAGGAACAATCTGAAAAGAAACTAAGAAAATAACTTGAATGCCAATGACATCTAAATGAATAAAATATTTAGAATTAACCAACGAAATACAAAACTTGCATACTGGAAACTGTAATATTTAACTATAAGAAATCTGAGAAGATTTAAAAAATGAAAAGACGTTTCATGTTTATGTATTAGAAGACTTAATATTGTTTACATGACAATACTTTACAAAGTGATTTATAGATTCAATGCAATCACTATCAAAATCACAGTGGCCTTTTTTGAAAAAAATTGTCAAGCTTGTCCTAAAACTTATATTGCATTCCAAGGGACACAGGTAGCCAAATTCATCATGAAAAATAACAAAATTAGAGGACTTACAATTCCAAATTTCAAAACTTACTACAAAGCTATAGTAATCAAAACAGTTTAGTAACTATAATAAGGATAGATGTTTAGCTTAACGAAATAGAGTTGAAAGTCCAGAAATTAAGTTATATCTACAGTCATATGATATTTGGCAAGGGTGCCAAATCATTTAATGGAGAAAATAGTCTTTTCAAAAAATATTTCTGGAACAACTATGTGTCTACATATAGAAATTTGAAGTGAGACCATCTGTCTCCTCACACCATATATAAAAGTTTATTTGAAACAGAGGAAAAATCTAAATGTAAGTGGTAAAACTATAAAACTCTTGGAAGAAAACATATGGTTAAAATTCATTTTTTAAAATTAGGTAAAAGATTGTTAGATATCATACCAAAAGTTCAAGCAATGACAACAAACTTTAAAAAGTAAATAAATTGAACATCAATAAAATTTAAAAAATAACTTTTGTTGCATTAAAGGACACTATCAAGAAAGTGAAAAGACAACCTAAATATTGGGAGAAAATATGCTATATATGAAATATCTATTATTCCATTAATATAGACTGTGATAAGTTAAAGATAATAAATCGTAAATTGTTCACTTGAACCCATATTTCAGTACCAACCCTGTTCTTCCTGTGTTATTTCCACTGTATTAGGGCTAGTGCTAGTTTTGGAGCCACTCTATCTCCTGTTATGCCACATTTTTTTTTCTCTGATTAATAGTAACCTACAATTTCCAGGTTGTCACTTATCTGTCCAGGCATTCAATAGGAATTATACTGTGTTTTCTTTGACCCTAGCTCAATGGGGGTGGGGGTGGGGGGCTCTGAACAACTGTTTCCTGCTGTCCGTGATTAATCAAGCTATGCAGAAAAATCAGTCCACACAAAAGCCAGTTTCAATGTACAATGTGTAGAAAGAAAAGGAGGAAAAGCAGTAACCCATTCCATCCATTAAAACAGTGGACTCACATGTGATACGCTTCGAGAGGCTTTTGCCTGTTTTTCAAAGTGATGATTCTTTAGTGCCAGAATGGTCTGGGTGATACCAGGGGGATGTAGAACAGCTAATATTATTCTTTACAAGGTTATTGGTACTACACTTCTAATCTCCCATTTTTACAACAGATGCTGGATGTTGCTGACACTGGAACGGCAGAATAAGAAATGCAAAATAGTAGTATTTCATTATACCCTTTAATTGCACTTTACAGCACTATGCAAAAGATTTCCTTTATAGGCCTGAAGGCACAACAATGCATTTAAATAAAAAAAATACATGCTGGTGTGTCAAATTAGAATGCCACTTTTTGCCTGTGCCCGACAATTTATTTCTGTGCTTTTTTGTTGGTTTGTTTGGCCCACCTCCTCTATTAAACTACAGTTTAGCTTCAAAATTAGTAAGACACAGGCACTAAACATATGCTTAAATGTCTACATAAATCTTATTCTCAAAAGATTAATACCATCTGTTGATTCTGTTTTCTAAGTTAGCCTTGACAGATTTAACAATGGACAAATGATTAGTTTCTAGAGATCCTTCATTTATTTTCTATGTGTTTGACTATAAAAGCTTTTGTTTTCTGCTGATAATAAAGTATATCTATAGTAAGTACCTATTTAGAGGTTGAGCTAGAATTTTCAGCTTAGGAAGTATCTTATAGACTAGATGTACTATAGTTACCATGAAAAATGGTGAAATGGAAAACATTATAAAGTGGTTTTCATTGCTTTTTTATTGATATATATTAATAGGAGTATTACATATTTAGGGGGTATATGTGATATTTTAATACCTGTAGAGAGTGTATAATGATCAAATCAGGATAATTTCAATATCCATAATTTCATTTAATTGCTCTCATTTATTTTTTTGATTTTTTAAATTTTAATTTCAACTTTTAGATATAGGGGGTACATGTGTAGGTTTGTTACATGAGAATATTGCGTGATAGTGAGGTTTGAGGTATGGATGCTGTCACCTAGGTAATGAGCATGATACTCAGTAGGTAGTTTTTCAACCCATTCCCCCTCCTACCTTCCCCCCCTAGTAATCTGTAATGGCTGTTGTTCATTGTTCCCATGTTTATGAGTGTGTGCGTTCAATGTTTAGCTGGCACTTATAAGTGAAAACGTGCAGGATTTGGTTTTCTGCTCCTGCATTGACTTGCTTAAGATGAAGGCCTCCAGTTGCATCCATGTTGCTGCAAAGGACATAATTTCATTCTTTTTTATGGCTGTGTAGAGTTCCATGGTGTATATGTACCACATGTTCTTTATCCAATCTTCCACTGATAGGCACCTGGGTTGACTCCATATCTTTGCAGTTGTGAATAGTGCAGTGATAAACATGTGAATGTATTTTTGGTAGAATGATTTATTCTCCTTTTGGTATGTAACCAGTAACAGGATGGCTGCATCAAGTGGTAGCTCTATTTTAAGTTCTTTGAGAAGTCCCCCAACTACTTTCCACAGTGGCTGGGCCAATTTACATTCCCACCAACAGTGTATAAGTGTTCACTTTTCTCTACAGCCTCACCAACATCTTTTGTTTCTTGACATTTTAATAATTGCCATTCTGAATAGTGTAAGATGGTATCTCATTGTGGTGTTGATTGTATTTCTCTAATGATTAGTGATATAGAGCATGTTTCCATATGTTTTTTGGCTGCTTGTATGTCTTCTTTTGAGAAGTGTTTGTTCGTATCTTTTGCTCATTTTTAGTGGGGTTCAAGGAGAAATACAAAACGCTGCTGAAATAAATCAGAGACAGTAAAAATAGACGAAAAAACATGCCATGTTCTTGGATTGGAAGAATCAATATCAAAAATGGCCATACTACACAAAGCAATCTACAGATTCAATGTTATTCCTATCAAACTACCAATGCCATTTTTCACAGAATTAGAAAAAAAAAAAAGCTACTCTAAAATTCCTATGGAGCTGAAAATGAGCTCGAATAGCCAAAATAATCTTAAGGAAAAAGAACAAAGCTGGAGGAATCACACTATCCGACTTCAAACTACAATATAAGGCTATAGTAACCAAAATAGCATGGTACTGGTACAAAAACAGACATGTAAACCAATGGAACAGAATAGCCCAGAAACAAAGCTAAAAAAAGAAGAAGAAGAAAAAGAAACAAAGCTTCACACCTGCAACCATCTGATGTTCAACAAGGTCGAGAAAAACAAGCAATGGTGAAAGGGCTCCCTATTCAATAAATGGTGCTGGGATAACCTGCTAGCCATATTCAGAAGATTGAAACTGGACCCTCCCTTTCATCATGCACAAAAATTAACTCAAAATGAGTCAAAGAATTAAATATAACACCTCAAACTATAAAAAGCCTAGAACACAACCTAGGAAATATTCTTCTTGACATTGACCTTGGTAAAGAATTTTTGGGTAAGTCCCCAAAAGCAATTGCAAGAAAAACAAAAATAGGCAAGTGTGACCTAATTAAACTAAAGAGCTTCTCCACAGCAAAATAAACTATCAACAGAGCAAACAGATAATCTACAGAATGGGAGAAGATATTATCAAACCATGCATCTGACACAGGCCTACTATCTAGACTCTATAAGGAACTTCAACAAATCATCAAGCAAAAATAATAATAATCTCATTGTTTTTAAATTACACTTGTAAGCAGGTTAAAACTTAGAAATATTAATCTCTGCCAATAAATTAAATATATAGTTCCAAGCTTAGATGGAGTGGGAATTGACACGTGAGACACAAGTTGAATGAAAATAAAAATGCTATGATGTTAACTGAGGTTTTCTCAATTATATTAAGACATTGACGTTATAACAGGAAAACTTGATACAAATTAAATTTAACAGAGTTTAATTAAGCAAAGAATGATTCACAAGTAGGGCACTCCCCTGAACCAAAATAGGTTGAGAGAGACTCCAGCACTACCACGTGTTTGGAGAGAATTTATGGACAGAAAAAGGAAAGTGACTTACAGAAAACTGAAGTAAGGTACAAAAATAGCTGGACTGGTTTCGGCATGGAGTTTGCCTTATTTGAACATGGTGTGAGCAGTTGGCCACCTTTGACTGGCTGAAACATGATGATTGGCAAAAGAGTAGGTTACAGTCTGTATTCATGTCCAATTAGGTTACAGTTCACTATGTGTGGAGAAAACTTTATGCCAAACTTATAAGGAGGCAGCTTTAAGTTAAACTTGATTTAACAATATTCAAATATAGTAATATATTGAAGGATGGTGAAGTACATATCTCACTGCTAGTGAAAAATATTGGATAGTTGAAATTTCATCGCAGTTCTACATTTTTATGAATGAATTACAGTCTTCATTCTTCATTTGTTGAATATTATTGATTATTCATTACATCCTATTTGTATGTCATTATATGTCAATCTAAGTTCTAATAAGCTCAGAGCTTTAAATGTGAACCAGTATGAAATCTAATTTTAAACTTTCAGCTTTCTTTTTATTCTTTTTTAATAAAACATTGGGTTAAACCAGGACATCCATTTTAGAATTCAATGAAAACAATTTTAAAAAGAAAGACTATAACTTACACTGGGTTCTTCTTCCAACACATTAAATTCCAAAACATATGCATTCTGAAATGTAAACCTCTTGTGTTTTTAACTTACAAACATTTCAAGTTTCAAATTTCAGCATATCACTGTCAGCCATTCTTTATTTTATCTATACAGAATTATTTTACAGATTTTGAGCACGGCCTACAGTAAGAAATACTTCATACATAATGATTTTCACACACATACATTTATTTCTTTAAATGGAAGAAAATTGTAAATGATTTCCTTACTATGGCCAAGAACTTTAATATTGTCTTCTACTCCACTCTATTAATGGGTCTTGCAGTTGAAAAACTCATTTAATAAATATTGTTGAAAATAGGCTAGATTAAATAGAGAATAAAATTTATGAAGACAAATATTTTCTTTGTCTTCTATGGAGGAAATTCTTCATATTCTCACTAAATCATTGATAAAATAGCACCCTCTTAATTCGTTGTTTCACCAATTGCTGTGAAATATGGCCCGAAATATACTTTCATTGAAACGGACTTAATTTCTCAGTAGTTTGAAAATAAAGCAAGTAGATATTGAGGACTTCCGTTACGACTGTGTTTGTGCTAACTATCTAATGTCACTTGGAAAATTGCACTAAAACAAGTTGGTTGGTGAGTTTTAAATGTCTGACTATTTTCACCTACTTTCTATGAGATCATGGGACCCTGTGTCTAGGAGTAATTACCTGTGAGTTAGTGGCTGGGTCAAAAGTTTTTGTTTGTTTGCTAGTTTTCTCATCACCTAGGCTGGAGTGCAGTGGGACAATCTTGGTTCACTGCAAACTCCGCCCCCCTGGCTCACCCGCACTCCACCAGGCCCAGCTAATTTTTGTATTTTTTGTAGAGACGGGGTTTCACCATGTTGCCCAAGCTGGTCTAGAACTCCTGAGCTCAAGTGATCCTCCTGCCTAGGCCTCCCAAAGTGCTGGGATTACAGGTGCGAGCCACTGCACCCAGCCTGGGTCAAAAGTTATAGGAAAACTGCTATACTTAATATTTCAGGAGAGGTCATAAATTGAGTGAAATTGTTAAAAAGAGTTTTTATATTTCATCTGCACGTGCAACTCTTACGGATTACTATATTATCCATCATCTGTCTATCTATCTATCTATCTATCTATCTATCTATCTATCTATCTATCTATATTGGTTAACCCCCTTTTTCACTTACAACAGAGAATTTCAATCTTTAAAAAGTGTATTTCAAGTACTTCAAGTAATTTGTTTAAAAGTTAGACATTTTAAACAAATTATAATAGAAAAACATCTTGCAAAATTTCTATATCATCCAGACTTCTTGCTTCTTGTATGTGTGTGTGCATTTGTGTGATTATAATATATACAGTATTTGGTTATGATATTTTACTTCTTGTAACAAGCAATATGAATTTGAAGCACTCTTTTCTTACGATAATACCAAGCTATTTCAATTACTTTTTAGATTTTTATACCTTTCATTTTATTTCTTTCTTTTGTTTTAAGGAGAATAAAAAGTGTTACTGACGGATAGGAAGAGAAATGGAGTCAACCCTATAGAGGGTTCATATAAACTTTTATAGCAATATCAATTAAAGTTTATTAGAGGGAAATATGGATAGAAATGCTATTTTAGGATTGCTGAGTAATTTGTTGATTCATACTCCCATCCTAGTAAACTCAGCTAAGCACTGATTATCACAAATATGCACTTCATCACCATAGTCTTTATTATTGTTCATGATCACCAATCATTTACTGATCAGTTCTGGAGTGTTAGAAAGCAAATGGAATATCCTTGTTTTGCGAAGTGTTGAAGCACAAAAGGGTATTGATCTGTTGCCACGTTATATTGCCGATTCATGTCTAGTCTGTGATTCAAAACTGTTCCTCATTTTCTTGCAGAATTATTTTTTGTAGATGTTTCCTCCTAACCAAAACTTTGTATGTGTTTTATTAATGGTTCTCAAGTGTAGCCCTTTTTACTTCTTTTCATGTAACTTCCCTGTCCTCTATGCCTAATATAAAATTAACATTTATGTGCGAAAAAGGCTATATTCACCCACAAAAAAGTTCTCATGTCAGAAAGTTTTAGAATTATAAATGACTCAAAAGTTCTCATGTCAGAAAGGTTTAGAATTATAAATGACTCAGCAGGACTTTTAAACTTCAACTCTTCAAAGCACTATTCTTGGTGGTGTGAAGAATCAGGGCTAAGACATAGCTGTTGCCCTCAAGGTGCTCATAGTCTACAGTAGCTAGGGGTTCAAGTGCCAGCTCTGCAATTTCCTATCTGAATACAGTTATGTTCTTCAAACTGTTTTTTGTGAGTCAATTATACTTTGGCAAGTCAATTTAGTGGGTCATGATCAACTTAAAAAATACCAGGACATAAGTAGATAGAATATGATATAATAGAAAAAAAATCTGAGTTCATTGCATGCAGGAATACTATTAGGGCTTAAAAAGAATATAATTCTGTAATTTGCAGCAACATTAATGGAACTGGAGCTCATTAATTTAAATGAAATTAATTCATATACTTTACATATAAAGTATATGAATATACACATTGGATAGTGAAATAAAATGTATTTTATACTTTTCATTGCAATCACATCAACCTACATGTCAACCTGAGTGTCCTAATCAATCAAAGTGTCCATCAGTGGATAAATGGATAAAGGAAATGTGGTATATATACACAAAGAAATACCCTGACATGATCACTACATATTATATGCATATATCAAAATATCACATTTAATCCATAAATATGTATACATATTATACATCAATTTTTTTTTAATTAAAAGTGTGAGAAACACTGATTTGAACTATTTCTTTTCTCTCATGGAGCTTCAGATCTCTTATCTATATAATATTTGCTTTGTGAAACATTTGTCTCACATATAAAGTATATGAATATACACATTGGATAGTGAAATAAAATGTATTTTATACTTTTCATTGCAATCACATCAACCTACATGTCAACCTGAGTGTCCTAATCAATCAAAGTGTCCATCAGTGGATAAATGGATAAAGGAAATGTGGTATATATACACAAAGAAATACTATTAGGGCTTAAAAAGAATATAATTCTGTAATTTGCAGCAACATTAATGGAACTGGAGCTCATTAATTTAAATGAAATAAGCTAGGCACAGAAAGACAGATATTGCATGTTCTCACTCATATGTTGGGGCTAGAAAAGTCGATCTCATGGAGGTAAAGAGTAGAATGATGGTTACCTGAGGCTGAGAAGGGTAGGGGTTCTGAGATGATGAAGAGAGTTTGGTTAATGGATGCAAACATACAGTCAGAGAGGAGGAATAAGTTCCAGTGTTTAACAGCACAGTAAAGTAACTAAGTTAACAATAATATATTGTGTGTTTCAAAATAGCTAGAAAATAATATTTGAAATATTCCCAATACAAAGAAATAATAAGTGTTTGAGGTGATAGCTATCCCAAATACCCTGACATGATCACTACATATTATATGCATATATCAAAATATCACATTTAATCCATAAATATGTATACATATTATACATCAATTTTTTTTTAATTAAAAGTGTGAGAAACACTGATTTGAACTATTTCTTTTCTCTCATGGAGCTTCAGATCTCTTATCTATATAATATAAATAAAAATAACAACAAACAATGTGCATGTGCCTACTTTGGTAAACCCTTTAGTAGAATAATTCATTTAATTTTCACAATAACAAAAAGATACACATTTAACATGATTTATATAACTTGCCAATGCTGAAATTAAAAATTGATAGGACCAAGATTGGAAATAAGGTTGACTACATAAAAGGTGGACCTAAATTACAGAACTGATAAAGGATAAATGATATGAAAAGTGTTAAATACTATACAAATGTAAAATATTATTTAGACAAGAAAAGTACAAATTCAATTTTCATCGTAATATAAAGTTATGATTTAACCCAAAGAAAACTGTTGATACTTATATATTTTATTATAGAACAATTTTCTACTTATGTTATTTTACCTAGTCTGTTTTCATTTTAATTTTTTGAAGTATTTTGCACATATCTAAATTTTTTATTATCATATTTCAATTTTAAGGTAGTCTAGATAGAAGTTCACAGCATTCACTCACTTTTAAAGTAGATTGATTTTTTGAGAATAATCTTTATTGTATATAGTATAGTCAAAATAATCAATGAACTTCCAAAATCGGTAGCAAATTTCCACATATTAACAACCTTTATATTTTGAGTCTCATAGAACTAATCTGGCATATTTGAAAAATAATAGATGATTAACTATATAAAATTATTTCAACAAGTAATTATATTTTAGATGTATTTAAAATAGCCTGTATTTATCTCGCTCAAATTCAAGAATGCATGTCGAAAGCGAAACAAATCCTGTTCATTCCTGAACTGACTTACAGTAATAAGAAACTAGAAGTGGACTTAGAAGTTGAAATTTAATGATACATTTTACATTTAGGTGAATATGGCTTAAAAAAGAATGGATACCAATTTCTGTAGAATTAACAAAAACACACAAAGATATTCAAAATGTGTTATACTCCTCCCAAACAAGATATAATGATACCGATTTAAATAACTTTACAGTCACAAATATCAATACAATAAGATTATTTATATAGTAAGTTTTCTTTAAAGTAGCTGATCATTTTAACTCTTTGTCATGCAAACCTTTAAGCTCATAAGCATGGATTCTTATCAGCCTTCCTCAAGTCTTTACACTTGCCATAATCCATATTTTTTCTTCGCAAGAGGTTCCCTATGAAGTTTGTCTACTTTTTAATGCATGGTGTGCAAGAAGAAAACGATAATATGAAATACATTTGTAAATTATAAATTTGTCATTTATTTAAATATCACTATATCCTGTACCAGGTGTAAAAACTTTTGATAAATCTTTTTGAGTTGTCAGGATCATAACAAAATTAATTCAAAACAATTGTACATGATAGGCAGTAAATAAATCTGCCAGATTGTGAGTTTTAAAAAAATAGCATCACTGTGCTTCATTCTTTTGACTTGACAAGTAATGGAAAGACCTTCATTAGGAGACCATTTCACAGAATTTGATGAATAACTTAAAGACAAATTAAAGATTGTAAGACTGTAAGATAAATAAGGAGAAAATGAAGAGCACTGTCGTTTGCCAAATGCATGACATATTTAACTAATACTCTCAAGGAAGTTTCGACTTTTCACAAAGGAGGTTTACATATTTTCAAGTGTTTTCTCAAAGTATCTGCACAAAGGATCTGCATCAGATTCATCTTCAACTCTTGTTAAAAAAGCTGAAGCTGAGATTTTTAAACCCCACTTGAGTCCTACTAAGTTAGACTCTGTGAAGGTTAGAATATAAGATCTTTAATTATAACCATCTTCTGTGGTTAATTGTATTCATAGGAATCTAAGAAACATGCATTTTACACCAGAGCAGAATCCAAATCCTGAGTGGATTTATTTAGAGTGGAGTTCTGCCACCTAGAGTTTTGGAAATTTTCAGGAAAATTTTGGTTGTCATAATGATTCGGGTGCACTATGACTGGCATTGAGATGGACAGAGCAGGACAGTCCTGCACTATACACAACCATCCCACATCCTTGCAACTTTTGATTATTGTACTTGGTATTCATAAAAGTGAAAACTGTTGTGATGGTTAATATTAGGTGTCTACTAGATTGCATTGAAGGATGCCTAGAGACCTGGTAAAGTATCATTTCCGGGTGTGTCCGTGAGGGTGTTGTCAGAGGAGATTGACATTTGAGTCAGTGGACTGGGAGAGCAAGACCACGTTCCGTGTGGGTGGGCACCATCCAATCAGCTTCCAGTGCAGCAAAAACAAAGCAGATGGAAGAAAGTGAGATAACGTGGCTTACTAGGTCTTCTAGCTTTCATTTTTCTCCTGTGCTGGATGCTTTTCATAAAGGAGGTTTACATATTTTCAAGTGTACATATTTTCAGACTCCAGGTTCTTCAGCCTTTGGATTCTTGGACTCACACCAGTGGTTTCCAGGTGCTCTGAGGCCTTCAGCCACAGACTGAAGGCTGCTCTGTTGGCTTCCCTGCTTTTAAGGCTTTGGGACTCAGATTGAGCCACTACTGGCTTCTTCCCCAGCTTGCAGACAGCGTATCCTGGGACTTCGCCTTGTGATCGTGTGAGCCCATTCTCCCTACTAAACTCCCTTTTATGTAAACATATATCCTATTAGTTCTGTCACTCTGGAGAACTCTGACTAATACAATCATATTTATAATCATCTGATAACAGAGACCACTTCTGTTTTTGATATAAACAAAACTTCTTTGCAAGGTTCTAATACACTAGGGTTTTATTTCGGAATCACTACTGTATAAATTTAAAGAAGGCTGTACATTGTTTGGTTTAGAATTTTATCAAGTTGTGTGCTATTTTTGAAAACTGCATCAGTTGTGGTAATGCTGCCCACATATTTGATTTGTCAATACAGTGCTCCTCTCTCAGGCTGCATTTGTAGCTGTTGCATTTATGGTGATTCCGTGTATAGGTGAAAGCCTGTAAATGCTTCATTAGATCTTCTGGTGTAATCAGGCCTGAGCATCAACATACTGAAATACATATCATTAATATTATCAGTTACTTTCCTTTTATTTATCATTAATATTATAGTTAAAGCTTTTTAACTTCTCATTTATTTTTTGAATTAAGGATTATAAAGAAAATATTACAAAATGTTTTCATGAAAGATTATATTAGGTGTGACAAAGATAAGAAACGTTGAGAAAGAATTATCTTAGACCATTCTAGGTGAGAACTTTTTTTGTAAGATGAATTTCAAAACTTCCTTCTAGAAAGGAATTTCGATTCCTGATACAATGCTTGAGCATCTTTCTGTTGCCTCTAAATGAGATTAAGAATTTATAAGGCCCAAGATTACCCAATTTACTGGCTGAATAGCCTAAAGATTGATTTTTCTTATATTTAACCAAATGCTTAAATCACCTCAATCAAGAGTGATATGGTTTGGCTGTGTCCCCACCCAAATCTCATATTGAACTGTATTTTCCATAAACCCCATGTGTCATGGGAGGGACCCAGTGGGAGGTAATTGAATCATGGAGACAGTTACCTCCATACCATTCTCATGATATGTAGTGAGTTCTCATGAGATCCAATGGTTTTAGAAGGGGCTTCCCCCACCTTTGCTCTGCATTTCTCCTTGCTGCTGCCATGTGAAGAAGGACATGTTTACTTCCTGTTCCACCATGATTGTAAGTTTCCTCATGCCTCCCAGTCCTGTGGAGCTGTGAGTCAATTACACCTCTTTCCTTTGTAAATTATCCATTCTCAGGTATGTCTTTATTAGCAGTGTGAGAACAGACTAATACAAGGGGTGATTTTGTCCCCCAAGGGAAATTTGACCATATCTGTAAATAGTTTTGGTTGTCACAACTGTGGGGTGCTACTGGCATTTCATGGGTAGATGCTAGGGAATCTGTTAATATATTAGGTTTGTGCACAAGTCATTGCAGTTTTTGCCATTACTTTTAATGCCATTACTTTTGATGGCAAAAACTGCAATTACTTGTGCACCAACCTAATACTATAATGCCCACCCCACCCCCACAAAACAAAGAATTATCTAGTAGAAAATTACCCAGTACAAAATGTCAAAATGCCAAGGCTAAAAGTTTCTACTTTAGACAGTCTCTTTTTTGGTAATATGTTCATCCAAAAAGGGAATTTTTGAAATAGTCCACTCTGAGACCTCTTTCCTTAGTGCTGGCTTGAAAAAAATTTGACACAAGCTTGTACATAATGTAGTTGAAAAGCTTTTTTTTTTTTTCCCTTTTATACTATTTAAAGTAACTAGCCCTGAGGAAGCTAAATAAAAAGACAAGATAAAATATGTTATAGAGTTGTAAAGTTTCTAGTTATTTCTATGGACTTATTTTTTAATGTACAGTGAGATATAAGAAATCATCACAAAATATTTATAAATTATGCTAGGGCTATAAGAAAGTTAATAAATAGGAAATTATACTAAGCCATGTTAAAAAAGAAAATAAGGCTTAGAATGAGATAGAAATAAAGAGGTAAATATTTAGAAAATGTTGAGCAGGAGAAATTGTTTAAATTTCTAACCAAGTGCCTATGAGAGAATTTGAAAATAATGCTAATATTCTAAGTTTTTCATTGGCAATAACAATGCTAAAAGGCTTTAAAAGAAAGATTTGGCACCCTCTTCTGATTACATTTAAATTTAAGAATTCTACAGTTCATATGGAACTAAAATAGAACTTAAATAGCCAAAGCAGTCCTAAGCATAAGAACAAGCTGGAGGCATCACATTACCTTACCTCAAAATTTTTTTTTTTTTTTTTTTGAGATGGAGTCTCACTCTGTCACCCAGGCTGGAGTGCAGTGGCGCAATATCGGTGCACTGCAAGCTCCGCCTCCCAGGTTCACACCAACCATTCTCCTGCCTCAGCCTCCCAAGTAGCTGGGACTACAGGTGCCCACCACCACACCCGGCTCATTTTTTGCATTTTTAGTAGAGACAGGGTTTCACCGTGTTAGCCAGGATGGTCTCGATCTCCTGACCTCGTGATCCACCTGTCTCGGCCTCCCAAAGTGCTGGGATTACAGGCGTGAGCTACCACGCCCGGCCACCTTACCTCAAATTATACTACAAAGCTACAGTGACCAAAACAGCATGGTACTGGGATGAAAATAGACACACATTTCAATAGAACAGAAGAAGGAACCCAGAAATAAAGCTACATATTTATAGCCAAATAATCTTTGACAAAGCCAATAAAAGCCCCCCAACATGAGGGAAGGACATCCTTTTCAATAAATGATGCTGGGTAAATTGGCTATCTATATGCAGAAGAATGAAGCTGGATACCGATCTGTCACCACATAACAAAAAATTACTCAAGATGGATTTAAGACTTAAATGTAAGACCTGAAACTATACAAATACTAGAAGAAAATCTAGGGAAAATTCTTGTGGACATTGGTCTAGGCAAATAATTCGTGACTAAGACCTCAAAAGCACGAGCAACAACAAAAAATAGACAATTGGGACTTAAATGAAAAAGCTCCCTAACAACAAAATACATAATCAACAGAGTGAACAGACAACCTACAGAATGGGAGAAAATATTTACAAACTATATGTCCCACAGGGGACTGATAATCCCTAATTTACAGGGAACTCAATAACAACAACAACAACAACAACAAACAAATAACCTCATTATAAAGCAAGCAAATGACATAAATAGACATTTTTCAAAGGAAGATATGCAAATGGTCATCAAACATATGAAAAAGTGATAAACATTACTAATCATCAGAGAAATGAAAACTAAAACCACAATGAGTATTCATCTTACCTCAGTCAGAATGGCTGTTATTTAAAAGGTCCAAATGTAACAGATGATGGTGAGACTGCAGAGAAAAAGAAACACTTAGACACTGTTGGTGGAAATATAAATCAGTATAACCTCTATGGAAAACCTCTATGGACAGTTCGCAAGTAACTAAAAATTTAACTTCCGTTTCACCTAACAATCCCACTACTGGATATAACGCCAAAGGAAAAGAAATTATTATATTAAAAAAAACTGTATTCATATGTTTATTGCAGCACTATTTACAATAAAAGAGATATGGAATCAACCCAAGTGTCCATCATCAGATGAATAAAGAGAATGTGTTCTGGAATGATGATGGAATATGTCCATCATCAGATGAATAAAGAGATTGTGTATGCACGTGCATGTGCACACACACACACACACACACACCAGAATACTACTCAGCCATAAAAAAGAATGAAATCATGTATTTTGCAGCAACTGGATGGAACTGGAGGTTACTATCTCATGTGAAACAGTTCAGAAATAATAAGTCAAATACTGCATGTGCTCACTTAAAGTGGAAGCTAAATAATGTTTACACGTAGACATAGAGGATGGAATAATAGATATTGCATACTTGCAAGGGAGGCAGAGGGAGGAGGTGTGAGGGATGAGAAATTGCTGAATGGATATAATGCACATTATTCAGGTGACGGGTATACTAAAAGTCCAGATTTCACTACTATGCAATATACCCATCTAACTCTATGTACCCTCAAAAATAAAAAATTAAAAACTAAAAAATTGCACTTGTGTGCCTTAAATTTATACAAATAATAGGTTATTAGTTATCCAAAATAAGAGAAAGCTCAAAAATAAGCCCAAGTATTTATGGCCAATTGATTTTCCACAAAGGCACCAGTAACACACAAGGGGGAAAGAACAGTCTCTTCAATAAGTCGTGTTGGGAATACTAGAAGTCCACATGAAGAAGAATGAAATTGGACTCTTATCTATACAAAACCCAACTCAAAATGGACACAAGACTTAAATGTAAGACCTGAAATTCTAAAGCTTGTAGAAGAAAACATAGGGCAAAACGGCACAACATTGTGGTAAATATAAATATGGTAAATATAAACAATGGAATACTATACAGCCTTTAAAAATAAAGTAATTCTGTCATCTGCAACAATATGGATGGAACTGGAAGACATTATGCTAAGTGAAATATGACAGGCACAGAAAGACAAATACTGCATGATCTCACTTCTATATGGAATGTAAAATTGTCCATCTCATAGAAACAGATAATAGAAAGGTTACCAGAGGCTTGGGTTAGGAAGAGGGATGGGGAAAGGGAAGGTGTTGATGAAAGTATACAACATTTCAGTTAGACTTGAGAGATTAATTTTAGTTACCTTTTGCACTGCATTGTGATCACAGTTAATAATAATAAATTGTATACTTCAAAACTGCCAAAAAGAACACATTTTTAACCTTCCCACTAGAAAAAAAAAATGATGAATTTTGTAGGGTGATGGATATGTTAAGTAGCTTGAGTCTTTCTGTAATGTATATACATAGATCAAAACATCACATTTTAACCCATAAACATACACAATTATTATTCATCAAGTATAAATAAAGTTAAAAAATACATAAAATAATGCATTTTCCCTAATTTTAAATATCCAGGCTAAAGTGTCCTTCTTAGTGCTAAGCAAAACCAAATTTCTTTCTACCAACTGGGATTTATGGGGGAGGCCAGCCTCACACAAGCCTTCCAAAGAGCAGAGAGTAAAGAAGGAAAAAGACAGCAGCCTTTTTCTGGGGTTATGAAAATATTCATACGCTGTTCAGCTATAAAAAAATAAAGTTAGTCAAGTTTAAAAATAAATATGGGAACAGCAATATATAAATTGGAAAATTGCTTAGACATTCTTATGAGATGAAAATTACCTTTCTAGAATTTTAAGATTAGCTTACTCAGACATATAAACATTCCCTGCTAGTTGCAAATGCACATATTATAATAGCGAGTTCCCAAGTTGCACACTAAATTTATTTGAAATCTTCAATGATTTCGTATGTGTATGTTGACATCTACTGGACCATAATTCTAGTTTTGTTCCTTTTTTTCAATTGTGAGAGACACGTAATGTAGTTCAAATAATAAAGCCTCTCAGTTCAGAGGGAGCACACACACAAACACACATACAGACACACACATGAATCTGTTACCATGTCCTAAATTCCTCATCGATCATTGTGAAGCATGTGTGTTCTTATATCAGATTTAAAGTAGCACAGGAGATATGTACAAATCGAGAATAATCTCTTGGGTTTCAAATTTAGAATTGTCGTACTAAATCATGTAACATGTTTCCACTTCTAAATCCCATATCAAAGTTACAGAGGGATTCATGATACCTAAATCCAGGCAATTTTGGCATTTACCTTCAGAAAAGTTGAGGAGATATTTAGCAAGCTAAAGTGGTTAAAGATATGATAATTCAATGCAGTGCGTGATCTTGAATTCAGTCCTGAATTGGAAAAATGCTAAAAATTATAATGTTGAGGCAATTTGTAAAATTTGAACATGGACTCTACATTTTATAATAATATTGTATCAATTTCAAATTCCTGACATTGATCATTGTGGTGTTGTAATGCAATATAATCTCCTAGATATTAGGAGATTCATAATGAAGATTTCAGGAATAAAGAATCTGCATATTTGCAATTTACTCTTAAATGGTTACCAATAGTAGTAATAACTTAATTACTGTTATTATTTTTACTGTTGTTATTATTGTTGTTATGTACTATAGTAATAATAGTATATGCAGTGGATGCTGTGGTGTCTTCTGGGTCAAGGCTGTCTTCCACCATCTGCTAAGAATATCAGCTGCCAACTCACACAGCTACATAACTCACTGGAAAATGTACTCAACTTTAGGGAAATGGCTTGTGCAAAATTAGATCCCTGCTCAGGAAACACCCCTTGGCCAATGACTGGTTAATGTAGTGATAAAAAATGTTCTGGCTTTCCTCCTTCAATTTATGACAATGCTGAAGTATCATCTAGCTTTAGAGCTCCTTATAAAATTGACTGAGGCTTCAGTTGCCATGGAATTATGGGTCACGTTATCTCTCTACCTAGTCCTTCCTTCCACAATTGCCTCACAGGAAAATCTTCCTAAGAGCATCTCCTTAAAGTATGCCTTAATAAATCTGCTCATAATTAACCTTGTAAGAGTCTGTTTCCTAGGAACTATCTCAAATACAATTTGTACCAGGTGTGGTCCTTGGGAGCAAATGTTAAACAGGAATTTGAGGAATATGTTACTTGCTGGCCAGCAGGCGAAAAGATCCAGACATTGATAATAAGTAGAGTATGGTTACTTCCTGACATACACTGGAGTGGTACATTTGTTAAAATATTCACCAATGATGGACATAAATGTGATACTGGTATAAAAGAACAATCTGGCAGATGAAATATCTCTGATGTTTAAGAGGTGTAAAGAAAAAATTCCATAAATATAGAATTGAATGGCTGCTGCTATGCATCAACTATTCCTAGAAGAGAGATAATATCAGTCTGAGAGAGATTAATCACCAATTCAAGGCAAAACCTGAAAGTCAGATGATATCCTTGGAAGTATTTAATGAGACCTTAATCTGCTGCCCCCCAAAAATAGACAAAGCAGAGGAACAGGCTCTAAACTGAAATCTGTGAGTCATGGAGCTTCTGAAAGTGTAGAATTCTCAGCCTCAACAAGTGTCTTACGTCAAAGTCAGGGCCCTTGTAGAAATTATATGGGTTCCAGATGAACTTGAATATAGTTCTACTCCCCTATGTTAGAAATTACTGCACACCTTGTCACCCTTTAATTTAAGGGCATGAAAAAGCAATGAAAAGGAAATCTGCCTCTCTCATCAACCTCCCTTGTCACCTCTCTTCCCGGAAAGCACACAAGAACAAGGGTGAAATTCCAGCGTAACTTGTCTGGAGATGTGCTAAGCTTGATAGGAGCAGAGAAGAACTATATGTGGAAGCAGCTGGCTGGTATGTACTGGAAGGAGCAAGGGGAATGTGTATGGAACTGGATGCTGAGGGTTCTAGATTAAAGGAGCAGAAAATAGAGTTGGTTAATGGACGATGTATAGATATGTAAGTTCTTTCTCATGATACAGGATTTTAATACCCTAGCAAGGACTCCAAGTGAAGGCATTAACATGCTTTGGAGATGGCTCTTGGAATCTTGGGAAAAGTGAAGGACCACACTAAACAAAGTAAAAATACATGAAATGCTGTGACAGACAGTGAGGCAGATGATTAAAAAGCTCAGAGAAGTGGACATGCTAGATGAATATCTTTAATGTTGGAAAACTTATAAGATGACCGTGATTCAAAAGAAAGCCTGAAGTATCTTCAATTGACTAAGGTGATAAAGAATATACTGGTAAAATAAACAAGGATATCACTGAGAAATTCGGTATTTGCCATCTTCTTTGGGCAGGGCTAATGGTAGAAGATTCTGTTACAGAACTCAGTTCTCTGAGAGCAATGATGAAGATAGGAATACAAAACATCAGAGGCAAGTTTGAGGTCCTCACCTGTTACAAGTGGGCACAATTATTGTGATAAATGTCAACATCAGAGTGGCTTCCAGGAGAGCTAAGAAGATGTTTAATAAAATATGATAGTCCTAGTCTGAAGATATATAAATAGCCCATGAGATTATTGGTAAATATATGCAATCAAAAGAAATCCAAAATGGATTATTAGGAGTCTGAGGGCAGTTGTCCATCCAAAAATTCACAGTCCTTTGTGACTTTTCTGGAGCCGAACCAATTCTCAAAATTGATACTCACTGCTGAGGGAGATACTATGTCCATATGTGAAGTAGTCCATCCTGAAGCACCCTAATAAGTGTATCCATTAGCAATTTCCCCAGTCTTTCCCTAAGGCTAACTGTTATCGTGTAGTAAGGTAATTATACATTGGGGAAAGGGGATGCCAAAATCTTTCAAGGATGATTGGATATAGGATAGTAGACAGGGACCCAAAGTGCCAAGATTGGACTAATCTGTATTAGTTATTTATTGCTGCCAACGAAATCACCAAAAACTCAATGACTTAAATCAATAATATTAATTTATCTTATGGTTTCTGTGGGTTAGGTATTCACAAGTAGCTTAGGTAGGTGGTTTGGCTCAGGATTTACTATGAGTTAGCTGGGGGTCACGTTATTTCAAGACATTACTGGATCTGGAGAATTCACTTCTTAGTGGTGACTGTATTAGTCCATTCTGTCTGTTATAACAAAAAATCCATAGACTAGATGGCTTAAATACCAAATTTTATTTCCCCCAGTCCTAGAAGCTAGGAAGTCTAAAATCAAGTCACCAGCAGATCCAGTCTGTTGAGGGCTGGCTTTCTGGCATGTGGAGAACCACATTTTTGCTGTGTCCTTACATAGCAGAGAGAAAGAGAGAAAGAGAGACAGAGACAGAGAGAGCAGGAACAAGCTCTCCTGTGTGCCTCTTCTTCTAAGGGCACTCATCTCATCATGGGGGCTTAACCCTCATGACCTAATTGCTTCCCAAAGGCCCCACCTCCAAATATTTTACTATTGGGAGTTATGGTTTCAACATATGAATTTTAGGAAGGGCGTACCCAAACATGGGTACGTGACTAATTCACATGACTAGTAAGTTAGTGCTAAGTGTTGGTGGGAGGCCTCAAACATTTCCCTGGTGGATCTATTCCAGGACTGCTTAAATGACCTTAAAACATACTGGCTGGCTTTACTCAGAGAGGGAGATCCAAGTTGCCAAGGTGGAAGTGGCAATGTCTTTTGTGATTCAGCCTCAGAAGTCACACATCGTCACTTCCACCATATTTTATTTGTTAGACGCAATTCATTAAATTGAACCCCTATTCAAAGGAGAGAAATTAGGCTGTACTTTTTGAAGGGAAGAATGTCAAGTAGTATGTGGACATATTTAAAAACTGCCACAGCCCTTTTAGCATGGGGCACAGTGAGAGCTAGGTAATAAATGGAGTCCATAGACTCAACTGGTGGTCATTTTCCTGGTCTCAAAATATATAACTGAAATGAACTTACTTTGTAGTAGGGACACCCCTCATATTAGTTCCATGATTTGTGAAGTAAAATCTATTTTATTGAGAGGGTGCCAAGTAGGCATCTATGATATAATCAACCTATCAGCCAATACAACCAATCAAAATAATACCTCATCCCAGAAAAAATGGCAGAAATTAGTGGCACATTCAAATACAATTTAATTAACATAGCACATACAACAAGGAACGATTCATGAACTTAAGCAAGTAGGAAATTAAGTTGCAGCTCTTGGACCAGACATGGCATTTTTGCTAGAGAAAATTAGCATGGATTCTAATGTGTGTTATGGGGTTCCTGCTTTCAAAAATGCATTTTTACCATTCCTATCACAAAGGAAAATCAGAAACAGTTCATATTCAGTTGGGGCTGGAATGAATATATGTTAACAATCTTGCCTCAGAGGTTGGGTTAACCAGAATTCCCTGGTTTAATTTAAGTAATGATATTTAAACTGAAATGACTTGGAACATTTGAACATTGTGCAAATCATTGCATTAGTCTAATATGTTAGGTATTATTTGCCCCCAGGTACCACAGATTCATCTCGAATACATCATTCCACTACCTTTTGTTATGACAGTAGTTTCTAGTTGATGATATCCATGGTAGGAACATTGGGTTCCATGGTTATGTGATCATGGTGTACCTAATTTGCTGTACCGTGGGTTCCTTGGTTAAAGGTTAAGTTATTTGATATATCATACCTGGAAATAATATACCTTATAAATCCTCATAGTAGTGATAGCTTAAGTCCTGCAGGTAGATAAAGTAAAACCATAGTTGTGGTGAAGGTCTTGGTTCCCAGAGGGTATTTCCAACATAAGACACAATAAGAGTTTCATTGAACTTTTTGCTATGGCTCCTATTTGAAGATTTTTGGCTCCTTCTGCTAAAAGAGCAGGGGGCAAAGAAGGTAGCCACCATACTGGCAAGGGTAATTACCCTGAAATTAGGAGGAGATAGGTTGCTGCTACAACAATACTCGTAGGAAATAATAAGTTGAGTGCTTGGATGATTCACTGGAGATCTCTTGTGTTTCCATGCCCAATTTTAACTATAAAAGTGCAATAAGGATGGTCTGAGAATGGTGTAACAATGAGTGGCTCAAACCATGTCTGCAGTCCCCACCACTGGTAGATAGGGGTCTAGGTGATCAAATCAGGCAAGCCTTCTCATCCAGTGGAATTGCCTGTGAGGGTGAGGAAAATGTAGAACAAATAGTGGAAGGGGAAGACATGTATTAGTTATGGATTCAGGACCAACAATAACAGTGAAGGATTTAGTTTAGCCCACTAATCATCCTCTTATAAATTTATCCAGGAATAGTGACTATATGGACAGCTCTACCTAGAAGGAGTCAATTTGAATTGAAAAACAAATGGATCTGTGCAGTACCATTGTCAAAGGGTAGAGTCTAGTAGTTGCCATTTGGTGCCCTACCAGAGCCAATTTCCTAGATTAGTAGACCTCAGCTGCTGTGAATGTTGGCTCCCCATTAATGTCTTACACCTGCAAGCTTTGCTTGAGAATTGTTCTGGGCTGGTGGGAGCTCATCTTTCCTTTGAAAGGTTATGCCTCTCCATTACCTTCTCCCCTTTGTAAATAGCCAATGATTAACTGATATAAAGATACATAAAGCTGGCCTCCTTGCTTCAAGGCAGGCCGCCCATTTGGTATGATTTATGTCCCAGAGATACCTCATCACTCCACTTCAGCAGATCTGGCTGAGCCAAGATTTCGAGGCAATACTGTATCCTTGATGGGTTGTTTCTTTTTCATTATCCTGCTTGTTTAACTTCTCTTACAAGTCTTTCCTCAAGAGCACACCTTCAGTAAAACACATACATCTGAGATCCTGCCTCAGCCTATGCTTCTGAGGAATGCAAACTAAGACCCTGATAGACATTTAATATTTTTGCTTCTTGGTTTGTTTATTTTGGCAAAACACGTGAATGAATGAGTAAATGAATTTGACATACCACTAAAAGAATATAAAAAGAAACACAGTGAATGCAAATATGACATAAAAACTGCTTTCGTTTTAGCTGTAGAAAAATGCAAGTTGAAACAAGTCCATTAGGTAATATCTTCAAGAAAAGTATAAAGAATTTTTAATCTGATTGAAAAAGGGCAAGAATTGGAATGGCAAAATTGTGAGTCTAGGAAATTAAGTTCTATTTAATTACTGCAGAAAAAGGGGTGCATGTTTTATTCAATAGTGCACTGGGGGCACTATTATTACTTTATAAATATTAATCAGTAGACAGGGTAACCAGAGATATTTTAAATGATTTATAATAAAACTGTAACTTTGATGACTCTTTAGTCACATTATTTAGTTTAAAGCATCATATGTAAGTGATTACATTTCCTTGTTAATTTGGATTATTTTTCTTTACTTTTATTTTTTAAGAAACATTAAATTTTAGAGCTTGAAGGGACCTTAGAAGTCACATAAACCTACCCCATAATTTTACAGATAAGAAAAAAAACTAGAAAGATCGTTTACTATTAAATTTACATAAATGTCATGTAATCCATTATCCTTATGTTTTCATATTATTTGAACAATTTGTCTCATGTGATTTATATATAAAATATTTTTTTAACCACCAGACATTCAAACTACGCATATCCTGTCCATGGTAATTCACTATTTAATATACTCTAAGAGCTTTCAAAGACTCTTCTTCAATAACAAGTATATTGGCTTTTTCAGATCACTGATTATATAACAATGTACTGTTAGCTAGTTGTTCCTCTCGCTGAAGATCAGGCCAAAGGTGGGCCTTTCTTCAAAGAAAAATGATGCCTGGGTCAGGGTGTTATTTTGTTTTAGAATGGTAAGAGCAATTGCTCATTGAATCTTTCATCAAATTATCCACAAGGCATACAATCAAGAATAAGCGACTTTTAGAAATTTTAACTTGTAAATATAAGTATATATTTCCCGTCAGCCCTGTTGTATCTCTAGGTCTGAGTGTTAGAATTATGCTAATTAACTAATTGTCTACCAAACACAAGCTCTGAATTATCACATAATAAATAATTTGTAGGCCTTGATTCCTGTGCTAAACTGTTGATCTGTGGAGAGAATTAAACACATCGTTGTGTTTACTCAGAAGACAATACATTGCTTGGCTACTTTTTAAAATTCATTTTTATTTCTTACATATATCAGGCACTCAGAAAGTGATGCAAAATATTGTGTTGTAAATTAAGGACATAACATAGTTCACAGAACACCTGGCAAAATAGATATGAGTATATTCAAGGCAGTAATGAGGATAAAAGAACTCTTCAAAAGTAAAAACATAAAATAATTTAAAAAGAAGATAAAAGAATATTTCCATCTTGCAGACCTCTTTTGAGTAGTAAAATTAGCTTCTTTGTAGGTAGCAACTAACAGCTCAAACAATGGTTAAGTTTGATTTGATTATGAGACAGCCAGGTGGGAAGTGCTCCCTGGCAGAACCTCCAACCATCCTGCATGCTGGAAGGAATGTGCACTCAGGTAGAGCCACAGGAGCTTGCAGCAGGAAGGAACCAGGGCCTCCTTTTCCTGAGTGGAACCTGGGATTCAGTGTGCAAAGTGGGAAGTACTCTAGCAGGACTCTGGCTTTGCAGAAGTTCCCTGTTTCCATTTTTTCCCCTTTTTGCCAAATAAATTCAACTTTTCTCACCCTTCAAAGTGTGAGCCTAATCTCTCATGACTGTGTGACAAGAACCCAGCTCTTAGCTGAACAAAGGAAAAAGTCCTGCAACAGCTTTGGTGCCCAGAAGATAAAGCTTGAGAAGGGGTGAGTGAAATGGAGAATCAAAACCTCTCACTGTCAATTCTAAGCGTTTTCATCCTCAGACTTCTGAGGGTAAGGGAAACCCCTGTCGCTCCCAGGGGTCGGTGGCCTTTCCATGGCCTTTTCCTTCCATTTTTGGGACAGACAGGTGAGTGGCAGCTCCTCGCTCCCCCTCTCCTGGCTGGGGCTGGTGAACATGATGTGTCCCTGGCATCTTCCCCTTCCCTGGACAAGGGGCTCAGCTCTTTGGGACAGCAATTAAGTTTTTCTCCCTGGTGGAGGAACATTTGCATAAGAATAAGAGGTTCTTCTCCCAGGCATCCTTTTTTCCTCTTCACCCCATCAGCGGTTAACTCTTAAATGGGTTTGTTTTCCTTTTGGAAGATGTTTTACTAAGCTAGGAATGATAAGGATCACTGTTTATATTCTCTGTAAAGTTTTGGTTGTGATAAGGGATCTTGTGGGGACTGGGTTTTCTCCCATCTGTGTAGTTGTATGTGTGTTGAGTGTGTAACGTCTATAAAAAGAGCTTTAATTAATTTGGCCTAAAGGAAGACAAGCACTTGGATCAAATATTTTTTAAAGGGAATATAAAGGCTATAGTACCTTTCAGTTCATGTGACTTTAATCTTTCAGAAATAAAAACAGCCTTAAAGATTATTGGTAAAATGCAGATGCCATCAAAATGTAAACAGGTCAACTAAATTTTGCAGGTCAGATGCAAGGTTTGCTAAGTGTTTTAAGGTTATAAACTGCTTTTTGGGTTTTGAAAACTATTTGACTTGCTGGCTTCACAGCTGGTACATAAGGGGACATACAGAATTAAGCACACCCTTAATTATGCTGAAAGGAGTCAAACCTTGGTCGCACTTAGTATACAATTAACACAACTTACCAGATTTTACATTAACGTTAAGAATTGGTAGGAGTTACCATTATAGCATGTAATTGAAACTACTGGAAATAGATTTACATGTGAGGTGCATAAAAACAGTAAAATGTGTTTTTTTAGTAAAAGATTATAAAAAGGCCTAAAGATATAAGTTCTTGCCTATTATTAAAGGACTGTTTTAAATTAGATAAGATAAAGGTAAAAAAACAACTGGTGGAAGGATCGTAAGAACTAATCTTGTAAAAGAAATTCTGTGTGTGAACACTGACTAAATTAAAGAGGGTATTATATGGTTTTTCTGTAAATTGAACATTGAAATAAAAGCACAACAAGGTTTTCTTTTTTTTTTTTTTTTTTGAGACAGAGTCTCGCTGTCGCCCAGGCTGGAGTGCGGTGGCGCAATCTCGGCTCACTGCAAGCTCCGCCTCCCAGGTTCACGCCATTCTCCTGCCTCAGCCTCTCCGAGTAGCTGCGCCTAATCTGCTCTTATAACAAAATTTGTAAAAGGCTGTAAAAGGATTTTGCTTTTTTAAAATTTCTGAGTCATCATTTAGGCAAAATAAATAATTTATGGTAACCTGGAATTCTATTTCATAAAATCAAGTGTTTTAAACCTTTAACATATGTAACAGGCTTCCCAAAATCAAACTTCAGTTTCAGAATTGTCTTTCTTGACACCTGACTTTTTGGAGGCTCCAGAAGGGCCCCTGGAATGTCCAGAAAAGAGGCAAACAGGATTATTTTGCATGTTTAGGTACATGGGATTGCCAAAATGTTGTTCAATCTTCTTTAGATTATATTTTTGTGAATAATAGTAATCTATGTTCCAAAATTTTATGGGATTTCTAAAATTTGAATGTCTGAGTATATGCTGTCAATCATAATTAAGGTTGTTAGTTTAAGTTATTGTATAAACCATGGAGGTAATCAAACTTCTTTGTCAATTGTGTTTGTAACTGTAATTACCCTGGACATTTTGCTATTCACAGACAATTGTCTTGTTTAAATCTTTTTAAAAGGAAGGTTTATAATCAGCTATAGAACTTTGACAGGTGCTCTCAACTACAGGCTTCTGATAACTTTGGAGATTGTGACATTCAAATAAAGAAAAATGTACGGGACTCATGAAGAGCTGAAATGTTAACAAATATCAAGCAAAACGAGTTAACTAAGAGAACTGAACTCAGGAAACTAAAGCAAATCTTTTTGACTTTTGCTTGAAATATTGCTGATCCTTGTCTTTCTTTTTTTCAGAGTCAAGAAAACTTATTTTGAACTATTTATGACCTTTAATAATTGAGTAAGGTATACTCCTGTGAACAAAATTTGGTGCATGTTTGTTTCTCTCTGCCTGGTTCCTCTAGAATTTGAAAACTATCTGAGTATTCATAACTTATGGCAATATAGTTGTTTGCATCAGTGCAGTAAGAATCCATTTTTCTTTTGCAACAGAATGTAATTAGAGAAACTTGTTACTTTGCCAAGGCTTTGACTGGAAGGATATGCTCCCCTTTAAGGGGTCAGTCTTGACTCGCAGAGCTGATAAAAGCCCCTTGGGGAGACTGGCCTCATACCCTTACCTATGCAATCCCTGCATAGGGTTCCTGACTTGTGCTTAGTAAAGAATGTCACTTTCTCAGAGGTCCAGGAGCTCCAACTTTATCTTGGGACCTTAAGAGGAGAGGAACACCCAATTCACAGGTATCTGAGTATATATCCATGACTGGGCTCAGCCTTAAAAGGTCTTATCTGAGAATCCTTGTGGAACAGAGTTCCTTCAAAGCCAACCCAAAAGGCCTATGTAGAAATAATTATTCTTGCTGCAATTTATACAAATAATCAGGTCAAGTGTAAGACTAAAGTCTATTTTGCAAACCACTCAGTCTTATGATGATTTGTTTTCTTTTGACAAAAATGAGCACTGGAGAGAGATAAGTTACATTTCAAAAGTTATCATACATTTTTCATTAAATTCTAGACTCATTAGTTGCTTTTAAATTTTACATTTTTAGACTAGCCCTGCTTGTACATGTGAACCAACCAGCAATCTCTGGCTGCAGCTCAGAAAGAACAAGGGAGATGGGTAATGTAAAAATCTGGATCAATATTCTAGTTTTGAGCAATTATCCTGCAAATGCTGCCAGGTGATGACAATAAATAGAGTGCCCATCACTCGGAGGTTTCCTTTTTGGGAAAGTAAGGCCAAGGGAGCTCACCAAAGCCAAGTACCATGCACCCAAATCCTAGTGAGCAGAAATAGAGCCACCAGTTATCTGGGTGTGTCACAAGACACCCTTTTCTCTCCCTTGTTGGAGGATGACTCAATTCCACAGCTTCGCCTTAGCATTTGTCTTATGATAAAGAGTCCAGGCAACCCCCGCCAAGACACATTTTTGTCCCAAACTCAATTCTAAGCTTCAGGTCAAAGCCCTAGGAAGGAAAACTTGATCTAAGGCATCCAGAGGCAAACAATAACAGAGGAAAAAAGGCACAGTGCAAGTGAACATGGCTAATTCCTGCCTATTAAGCCAAGCCTCCTCTTTCATGGATAAAGGTTATGCTAGTATCCATGGCATAAATGAGGTCTAGGGAACACCAAGGCTACTGACAGTAGGTGGGATAGAGACATAGGTGAGAGTGGATAATTTCTATTTTCCAGGCCCTCCCTGTTTCATAGGTGCAAGCCACTTTGGCATCCATGGTGGCACCTGCCAAGGTCGCCAGGACTCAGAGTTACAAGGATGAAAGAGGGAAACAGGATGCTCTTCCTTCTCTCCCCTACCTACTCTGGGTATCTGCTAGGAAGAGAAAGGAACCAGGGATGCCTGCTCCCCTCTTTCTAGATGGGTAGCCATTCATCTTCAGGCTATACCCCTTTCAAATGCATCCTGAACCCCTGGGACTCCTTTGAAAAAATGCCTTCTTTTTCCTTTCTCCTCCTCTGTCCTCTCTTCACTGATAGGTAATTATGTCTTCATACTACAGGACAATCACCTGAGATGCATCCTCCAAACTCACAAAAGTTTATTTTCCAAACTTTAAACTGGTTGGCTTAGGATTGGGCTCAGGGGAAAGGAACTCAGAAACCCAACATACTAGCAAAACGGTAAAGTTTATTACGGGTTGGGCTTTTGGCCTCCCTCTACCTGTGCAAAGTCATAAAAGGCCTTGGGATTTTTGAGCTTTCCTTACCCCTCCCCTTATTTCATTTTGATAAATGTTTTCTAATAACCCAGTTGGTCTCTTCTTGCCTTCATGCCCTCAAACTTCAAACAGTCATGCAACTGGAGCCTTGGAGTATTGCCCTTTCTGCTAGGGACCCTTAGATAGGCCTCTGAGGGAGATCTGACTGCCATTTTCCCCCAAAACAGCACCCCCTATCAGTAGGAAGCAGTTAAGATCAGTCTTCACCCTTATTCATATCCTTATTCTAACAAGAGTTAGATGTACTTCTTTAGAGGGGAGAATGAGACAGTCAAGTGGGAATAGCTCCCTGGCAGAACCTCTGACTGACCTGCACACTGGGAGGAATGTGCACTCAGGTGGAGCCACAGAAATTTGCAGTGTGGAGGAGCCTGGCCCCTCCTCTTCCTGGGTGGAACCTGAGATTCAATCTGTGAGGCAGGAAGCACACTAGCAGGACTCTGGCTTTGTGGAATGTTCCTGTTTTTCCTTTTTGCCCTTTTTGCCCAAATAATTCCATTTTTTTCACCATTCAAAGTGTCTGCGAGCCTAATCTCTCATGGCCATGTGATAAGGACCTGGCTTTTAGCTGAAAAAGGAAGACGTCCTACAAATTAGAAATACATTTATTGGAGATATTGGTTAACATACTGAATTTAGAGACCTAGTCTGTGAAAGACTGGTAACTCAGATACATTTTAACTCTCGATAGTTTTATTCACACACTACAGTAAGGCAGCACATAGTTCTAGTTCAAAAACCTCAAGGACAACATTTAGGGTTGAGTAACTTGTGTGTCGCACAACTCTGTGTGTTACCAATCACTTGATTGTTCATAGAATGATATCTTCCAGATAATTTTTTAGGACCCAACTTGCACAGTTACACTTGGTGATCTTGTAAGTCACAACAGTTTGACACTATTGAGGTAGGGTGAGTAAAATTATAAATTGGATGGAGAGATTTTTCTAATGAGGAAAGGCAAAAAGCAACTCTAGAACGCTAAAATCTGAGAATGATTTGATTTAGAAAATCATGAGTTGTGGCTAGAATAACAAAATGGATATTAGCCACCAAATTTCAGAACATTTAAAATAGATGTTAGACCATGAAGATAAATGTTCACTTGAGACAAATACAGAGTTGATAGGATCAAGCAAAAGTGATATACATGTCCAGTGGAAACATTATGAAAGATTTAATAATTTTTCTAGTTTATAATTTATTACTGTGGAAGAAAATTATTACTCTTACACTCTTGTCTTTGGAGTCTATACTAGAGTCAAACCTCTTGCTAATATGGAAATTCTTGTATTTATTGAATATTTCAAATTATAATTGAGAAGTAATGCCAGTAAGGGTTATCTAGTTTAAAATTCCCAATAATGTTGTAAACTATAGGTTAGGGAAAGAGCATTTTCAATTTGGGGAATGAAAAATCTGCTTGAGCTAGACTTAGACCTTGTTAAATGAGTATGATTTAAAATGTCAGAGAAGATAAGGGTGTAGGACATTTTACAGAAAAAAAAGCAAAAGCAAACACAGAACAATAATTGTCTATGTCATGTCTTTGTAGGGACATGGATTAAACTGGAAACCATCATTCTTAGTAAACTATCGCAAGGACAAAAAACCAAACACCGCTTGTTCTCACTCATAGGTGGGAATTGAACAATGAGAACTCATGGACACAGGAAGGGGAACATCACACTCGGGGGACTGTTGTGGGGTGGGGGGAGGGGGGAGGGACAGCATTAGGAGATATACCTAATGCTAAATGACGAGTTAATGGGTGCAGCACACCAACATGGCACATGGATACATATGTAACAAACCTGCACATTGTGCACATCTACCCTAAAACTTAAAGTATGATAATAATAATAATAAAAAAGAAAAAAGAAGAATGCCAATGCTAGAATCAACGGGCAATACCTAATCAGGACAGAATAGTAGATCTGATCTGAACATCCTAAATCTGGCCCAGTTGTAGCGAAATACACATACAATTGCCTTTAGGAAAGAATGATCAGTGCTTAGCCTTTGCAATCAACTCAGAAGAGTAATTCATACTGACCTCCTTAACCAAGGAGTCATCCACTGGGACATTAAGCTATTCACAGATTTTAAAGAACATGCCTCTGTGTACATATCCTGAAGCTTCCTTGTCATAAATTTGAAATGCCTCACGAAAAAAAAAAAACAACAATAATTGTCTATGTAAAGAATTGCTCTAGTTTCCATAAAGGAAAATGTGTGTTTTAATTAATCTAATATATATGTATATGTTTATATAAATTGTATATGTATTTCAGATAGTAATATTTGGGGGGAAATGATAAAACTACACGTTGATTTAAAAACTACCATATTTCTTCTATGTTTTTAGAGATTGAAGTTCAACTATTCCTTTTTTTTTTCTTTTGAGATGGGATCTTACTCTGTTACTCAAGCTCACTGCAGTATCATGATCATAGCTTGTTGCAGCCTCAACCTCCCAGGCTCAAGCAATTCTCCTGGCTTAGCCTCCTGAATAGCTGGGACTACAGGCATGCACCACCATGCAGCACCACCAGCTAATTTTTTATGTTTTTGTAGAGACAAGGTCTCATTATGTTGCTCAGGCTGGTTTCAAACCCCTGGACTCAAGCAATCCTCCTGCGTCAGCCTCCCAAAGTGTTGGGATTACAGGTGTAAGCCACTGCACCCAGTCCTCAACTATTCCATAATTTTGTTAAAGACATAAAAATAAATCTTTTAATAAATATTTTCTTTATGCAATGTAAATGTGAATCAGCAATGCTATTTTGTATGTCATGACATTGAGTTGTCAGGCAAATCTTACTAATTATGTTGAAGACTCTGCTTTATGACCATCTTGCAAGTTCAGTGAAACAAAACCTGGAGACTGAAACAAGAATTAAAAGAAGAGGAGAAATAAACTGCCATAATTCCCCGAGCCAATAGAGAGACAACACAGCTAACTTCTCTCTCAAATGTTTGGAAGCTCCTGAAGGGAAAGGAGGAGAAATCTAGGTAGAGTTCCAGAGTGTGGAATTAGCAAGAGTCCAAGGACCCTCAAGAATTCTCTAAAAGGAGAGTCATAAAGATGTGAATAATCACACAATGTATCTTCTAACAAGGGAAAGGGTTCAATGGGAGAAAGTGTCCCTCAGGAAGAACAGCAGTTGCTTTAATTCCGCTGCATGGAAATAAGGAATCTAAGTTTACTTCAGCTTGTGAAGAAGAATGGGTTATATTCAATAGTAGACTAGGCAAATCAGTCATTCTGTCTGATCAACTACGACCTTCTATCCATTACACAAATCCTAAAAGTGATGTCCATTATGGCACAGGAATATGTGCACTTGAAAAAGTCAGTTCTAGGGTAGAAAAACATCCAGTTAAAAGCTGCCAGAGGTGTGCACCTACTTAGAGAAGAAGACTTGAAGACTCCTTTGTTGGGGAGAAAATATTTGATTTATACAAATGTAAGGCAAATATTCTATTCTGAAATAGTGAGGATCCAGGCAATAGAGTGTGCTATTCTACAAAATAATGTGTAATGGCTCTCAAATTTGGCATGAGTGAGAATCACGTGGAAAATTTGTCAAAAATACTGGCACCTGGCATTCTGATTCATTAGACAGGAATTGACATCAGACATTGGAATTTAAAAACAGAAAAGCCTGCTCTGATGATTCAAATTCATGTCAATGCCTAAGAAAAAAATCCCAATATATTTTTTCTTCATTATTTGCAAAGGGAGGTTTTCTAAAGCCTTGCAATTATATTTCCATTTTGAAATGTAAATGATATTTTTTCCTTTGTTCTTGTCTAAGGTTTGAACTGAAGACTTCTCTTTCATATGGCAGAAGCAAATTATTTCTATAGTGCTGTGTCAAACCAAAAGTTAATGTTAAAGAGATGTATTTAGGAAATGTGTAGAATCCCTTGCTCTATGTATTTGAGAAGGAATCACACCTAATATATAGTTTTAACTTATCCCCATTTTTTGTGGTAGTGGTGGTGGTGTTGATATCCCCGAGCATTCAATAAGGTTTTAGATACTGTTACATTTTATAGCTCTGCTCTGAGAAATAAAAAGATGGGCTTGTGTCCATGGATGGAGAAAAGTTATAGGATAGGTGTCATAACAGACCAGGGAAAACCAGTATGAAGGAAAGAAGTAATATGAAAAATAGAGAAAGAGGAGTCCAAAAAACGAGCTAAAGTGACAATCCAAAATCAGGATGTTTTTGTGGAACATGCAATACTTTTGGGATACCTAGAAAAATACTGCAAAGAGAATTTGGGAAAAGCCTGGAATTCCAAAGTCAAGTGTCATGAGGACTCAACTACAATTTGGGCATTCTGTGGTGCTATGAATGTTGAAGCCTGGAAAAATCAGGAAAATCTGCATAACATTTCTAATGCCTCCATTTCATGCTAATCAGTGAAGGCCAGATATAAATTGAGTAAAGAAGTAAAGAAAATGTCACAACTTTCGTTTAGGGTGTCATCAATCCCATAATGAATAAACTCGAACTTTTGGGAGATGCACGTGGCTTTTGGAATCACTATATCCATATGACCTCACATTTCCTCAGCCTGACCACCAGTAACATAAGTCCAGCTGCTTTGGTGTTTGGGAGGTGACAATCCAAATCAATGTTAAGGGTAAAAGTATAGCAATAACTGACTTAAGTTCAACCACTCAACCAGCTCTTTTTCCAAAGCAGAAGGATACTCTCTCTGCCTCTATTGAAATGTTGACATGGGCCTTTTTCATATACCATTGAAAGGAAATACAAGAAAATAATATGACTTTCAAATGCAAAACTGACATCAGCACGGCAAACCAGAGTGATTTCACAGATTTATATTTTTAGGAAAATCAGTTTTCTAATTTTATCAGTTTATAAGACACTGGCATTATTAAAATGATATTCTTAGTCACCATTGAACATAATGCTTCCCATGTAGGAGAACATAGTTCCAATCCTCAAGTAATTATCAAATAACTACTTCAAGGAATATTCAATATGATTCCACATATGTACACATATAATAATTAGAGTAAGATATTTGTGGTTGTCTGAAATTATTATAATGAGATATATTTCAGGATTTCCCCAAATCAAATGTGCTTGTTTAATTGCAATAGAACTGAGGATTATATTTTTGGAAACTTTTCTCTTATTAAGCACTCTCCACCCTTTGTTATCTTTGGTCTTTTCTAGTATCATAGTTGTACCCTGATCTCAGATGTATACCTCCAGCTTAGACTTTGGACCTTTCTTATGAACAGCAGTCTTATGTATTCAACTGACTCTTCAACATCTACCTTTGAATAACTAATGGGCATTTTTTTTTTTTTTTTTTTTTTTTTTTTGAGACGGAGTCTTGCTCTGTCGCCCAGGCTGGAGTGCAGTGGCGCAATCTCGGCTCACTGCAAGCTCCGCCTCCCGGGTTCACGCCATTCTCCTGCCTCAGCCTCTCCGAGTAGCTGGGACTACAGGCGCCCGCCACCACGCCCGGCTAATTTTTTGTATTTTTAGTAGAGACGGGGTTTCACTGTGGTCTCGATCTCCTGACCTCGTGATCCGCCCGCCTCGGCCTCCCAAAGTGCTGGGATTACAAGCGTGAGCCACCGCGCCCGGCCCACTAATGGGCATTTTTAAATCAACAAGTACAAAATAGAAGTCTTGATCTTCCCCCTTCTAAACTGATTCTTTCACAGTCCTTCCATATCTGTTAATAGCAACTTCACATTAAGTTATTTAGCCCTGAAATCTTGGAGTCATCCTTGACTCCTACTTGTGACTGTTTACAGCCTGTCAGTAAATCCTGTTGCCGTTCCTGGACTGAGCCACCATCATCTTTCTGGACCTTGTCAATTGCCTCCAAATAGTATGTGTATATGTGTTTATGTTCAAATCATATAACTAGTATCTATGATGATATATATTTTCCATATTTTTAAGTCAGTTTGTACCAGCAACCAGTTGTCTACAGCCAGTTATATTGTTATTCAAATTGCATGGAACACCCTAAAAAGATGATCTGTTCTATTTCATCTAACATTCAAATTTTATGTAACCAGATAGAAGAATTCTAGATTCTATATTATATGATATTTATATTGTATAATGCCACATAAAAAGTGAGGAAAAGTAATTGAAGTAGTTACTTTTACTTCTTCTACAATTTACTCTCAGTACGGAGTTATCCTATTGAAACCTTAAAAGCAAGTGAAATCTCTGCTTAAAAGCCTACTCGTAGCTTTAATCTCACTCAGAATAAAAAACTAAGGCCTTGCAAGGATTTTACAAGGCTCTCACAGTTTACAACCTATATGTCTTTTACCTCATTTTGTATCGCTGTCTCCCTTACCTACCTTTTTTCCAGCCACACTGGTTTCCTTGATGAATTCTGTCAAACCAGGATGTTCTAACCCCCAGGCTTCTATACTTTTAGTTTTCTCTGTCATGAACTCTCTCTGCTTAGTTATAAAGTGGTTTGTTTCCTCATTTCCTTTGGATTTTGCTGAAATATCACCTCCAAAAGGTTTCTCTGATCACCCTATTCTAAATTTAATACCTCTTCTATTTCTTCTTGTTTTCTTGTTCACTGTAGCACATTCTATATTTTACTTAAATGTTTTATTTGCTATCTTGTCTTCACAGAAATGCAAGCTCCTCATGAATTTGTGCTTGATTTTTTCATTGCTATAACCGTCTATTTTAATTGCCCCGGCACATATTTGTGGCTTAAAAAATAAATATTTGTTGCTGAGTCAATTAATGAATTCAGTGTTGAGCAATATTTTTCTGTATACCACTGCCTTGATTGCTGTGAAAATCTTAGAATCCAAGAGAATTAGTTGAAAATGTACGATTACCACATTATGTTTTGTTCCTTTCTTTTGTGTTTCCTATTGGGTAAATCTAGTTTCTGTTTGTAATGATGTTTTATTCATTTGAAACAATATTCCTTCCCAATTTTTAATGGAATGTGAACTTCATGAAGATGCATTAGCAGTTTTCTTTCCCATTTTGAAATTTCTTTCTCAGATTACACAAAATTGTGCAATTTGGCACTGTTAAGAATTTTATAGAGCTGTCTAGGCTGGTTTGAAGTGATTTTCCCTCATCACCCCTTGACTAGTATTCCACCGTTTAATTCACATGACAAATTGAACAAAAGAGCAGATAGAGTTACAACCTGTAGATCTTTAACTAGTGTCTTCATTATCCAGAGGCACATATTTATAATCCTCTAGAGTCCTTGCTATGATGTATAGAAGATGGTTGGCTAAATCTGATGAGTTAATATACTCAGATACTGTTATTTTCCTCTAAACTTATTTTTTTACCCCCAAAATAAGACAGTATTTTGTATATTTTACTTCTTGATATAAAGACAGGAGGATATGTGTAAGCAGAATATAATTGCTTACCTTTAATAAAACAATTCCAATATGTTTTCAGGTTTCAGTACAGAAACATTAAGATTGTTGATACATAATATAATTATGGCATCAGACCATTGATTCTGGGAGGTGTCATTTGTTCATGCTTAAAATTACAGTTGCACAGACAATCCTAGTACTAGTCAATCATTTGCAGTTATTTTTTTCTATATTTCTGTGTTTATATATTCATTTTAATATTTTATTTATTCTGATAGCTATACACATTAACATTTAGACCATTCAGCTGACTTTTTAAAAACAATGAAACAGATGTCATTTAATTTTTTTACCGATATTTCCATGAAGGTTTCAATATTGCTCTTTTGTCTGAATTTTTGTTATAAATATGAAAATATGTTTCCCATGAGTAGATATTATTTTGTAGAAAAAATCAGTAAACTAGTTTATGAACTCTTATATATAACAAAATCAAACAATTTTATGGACTGTAATGTTTACTCCATTTCTACTACATTTTTGTGTGCTTTATACGTTTCTATTATAGTACTTACCTAAATTATATATTCATTTGCATGTCTTTCTCTTGTATCTATAGACTTGTGCCTAGGATTCTGCTTGATCTTAAAACTTACTCATGAAGATTTTTAAATAAATGGTATTATCATCATGGGTGAATGTATGATGAATCTACTTTGTGCTAAATAGTTTTCTTTGTAAATCTTATGCTAGTTTTTACAATTTATAGAGTATTTTTCTTTTTGAGGGATATACACTTCTTTGGTCTTCTTCGTTTCCAGATTCAAACTGGAAATATGTTCATAATTTCTTTAATTCTATTTTATAGTCATCAAGGAAAATGGGGGTGTTCATTTTATGTACTAGTTTGTTTCCTATTAGTAAATTTTAGTAATTGCTCTTATTTATACATCTAGAGCATTTCTCTTGTTGTTGGTTAAATGTACTAGATCCTCACCAAACTGCTCTAACATAATAATACCTTTCTCTTGTGCCAAGCATATACTGTATTCATTTTCCCTTTCCTATATATAGAGGCTTCATTCTCTTTTTCACTATTGTAGTAAGGACACTTAACATGAAATCTATTTTTTAAAAAAACTTTTAAGTGTACGATAGAGTATTGTTAACTACAGGTACAATAGTTTTTTTTTTTTTTTTTAACCGGAAACATAGTACAGAGTTAGTACACATCTCGCCACAATCTATTTTATTGTATTGGCCCATAGTGGAAGTTTTGATTCATATAATAAAATACATTTTAAAATTGCAATAAAAGATCCAGGGTGTTAATCTTCTAGCTGGTAAAAACAATTACAAATTCTGTATTTGTTAATATTTTATTGGTTATTGCCACTTTTCCTTGAATTGAAAGGCCTAAAAGATAGACAGACAAATATTGCCAAATGCTTTATTTTGAGATGTAATTTTTTAACCTCATGACTGAGGAGAGAGCTGAAATTTCTCACATAAGGTGCAGCACAAATTTGATTTATGTTCAATATAATCTCTTATAACTCTGACTGGAAAGAAAATACACAGTTATGAATTTGTTAGTGCCTAGAGAAACAGTATCTTTAAAGTCAACAGGAGTGGATAAAAAGAAAATATTATGTGCTTTGTTGATATTCCAGTAACTGACCACAGTGTTAAGTATATTCAATAGGCCAAATGTGTTTAAAATTTGGTTTTGGAAAAGAACAGAAATAGACGATTTAACTATATAGAGTCTAAAAGTGCTTAAAAAGATGTCCTTCATTGCTTTCTGTTAAATAAAATCTTGGTGATTTATTGATGTCATTACACCATGTTACACACTCAGCACTCCTCCTCCAACGTTTCCCAGAAAAACAAAATAAATGGCAAGGAAAAGAATCTGCTATTCTTTTTTGGCTTATCTTAGAGCCTAAACCCTAAGACAAAGAACACTGGGTCAGGAGGAGTTGAATCTTAAGATCCTACTGCCTATAGATATGTACCTACTTTTTGCTTCTTCTGCTAATTTAATTTACTTCACAATAAAGCTCACAATTGATCAGAGGTGTGGCTTATACATTCCAGGGTGCCGATGATGACAGGGTAGATGATGATTCTATTTTCTGCCTTAGACTTCTTTGAATCTGTTTATACTGACTTCTAGATGAGATTTCTGCTTTGTATCAGATGGGAAATCCAGTTGTTTCTTGTTCAAAGCCTGGTAATTCCCTCAACATTCCCTATGCTCTGCTTATTTTGCTGTTCTAGTATTCCTCTACACTTTGCTTTGTGGGATTTCTCATATTGAGAAATATAGAGACATAAATGTTGGGTTTGCTAAAGGTATCCCACAGATCATTTGTCTTCCAACCGTCAACTGGCTCCGTAGAGTAATTGTATCCACAATGTCTTATACCATTCTTACTCCAATCTCGAAACACATAGTGAGTTAATTAATTATGATATTGCCTGTTAACACTTTAATAAACCTTATCTTCTCTGTGACCAACCTTAGAGTTATTACTTCCCTAGCATTTTCCTCATAGCATGGACTACTATCATCTAAAATTGCTCCAACACTTTCAAACTTTTGATTAATGCCTGAAGTATCTTGTACTGAATTTCCTTGTCTTACCTTCAAGTATATTCATAATTTCTTTAATTCCATTTTATAGTCATCAAGGAAAATGGGGGTGTTCGTTTTATATTCTAGTTTGTCTCCTATTAGTAAATTTCAGTAATTGCACTTATTTATAAATCTAGAGCATTTCTCTGTTTTTTGTTAAATATACTAGCTCCTCACCAAACGTCTCTAACATAATAATACTTTTCTCTTGTGCCAAGGATATACTGTATTCATTTTCCCTTTCCTATATGTAGAGGCTTCGTTCTCTTTTTCATTATTGTGGTAAGGACACTTAACATGAAATCTATCCTCCTTTAAAACTTTTAAGTGTACAATAGAGTATTGTTAACTATAGGCACAATGTCATACAATAGATCTCTAGAATTTACTCATCTCGTATAACTGAAACTTTACACTCATTGAGGAACAACTTCCCATTTCCACCTGGCGACCACCGTTCTACTCTCTGTTTCTATGAATTTGACTATTTTAGATGCCTAATGTAAGTAGAATCATGCAGTCTTGTCTTTCTGTAACTGCTTCATTTTACTCAGTATAATGTTCTCCAGGTCCATTCATATTGTCACATGTGGCAGGATTTCATTCCTTTTTTAAGGCTGAATATTATTCCATTGTATGTATATATCACATTTGATTTATCTATTTATCTATTGATGGGCATTTAGGTTGTTTCCATATCTTGGTTATTGGGCAAATTACTTGAATAGATATTTCTTCAAAGAAGACATACAAATGGCCAACAAGTATATGACAAGACACTCAGCATCATTAATCATCAGGAAAATGAAAATCAAAATCACAGTGAAATATCACCTCAGACCTCTTAGGCTGTCTATTATATATATGAAAAAGATAGCTGTTGGTGAAGATGTGGAAAAAATGGAACCCTTGTACACTGTTGGTGGGAATGTAAAATTGTTTAGCCACTATGGAAAATAGTATGGAGATTCCCTGAAATTTTTAAAAATAGAAATACCATATGATCCAGTGAAACTACTTCTGGGTATTTATCCAAATAATTGAGATTAGAATTTCAGACATCTGCATTCCCATATTTATTGAGGCCCTCTTCTAAGAACACAAATCTTCCACAAATAATCTACTTTCTTCCTTCAGCTCAAGCTATTTAGTAGTTTCCAATTTCTACTTCTGAAGGGAAATTGTCCTTGGAGCAGCATTATTTCTCTTTATTTATTTATTTATTTATTTGAGACAGAGTTTCACTCTTGTCGTCCAGGCTGCAGTGCACTGCCGCGATTTCAGCTCACTGCAACCTCCACCTCCTGGGTTCAAGTGATTCTCCTGCCTTAGCCTCCCGAGTAGCTAGGATTACAGGCATGTGCCACCACGCCTGGCTAATTTTGTATTTTTGGTAGAGACAGGGTTTCTCCATGTTGGTCCGGCTGGTCTCGAACTGCCAACCTCAGGTGATTCGTTTGCCTTGGCCTCCCAAAGTGCTGGAATTACAGGCGTGAGCCACCGCACCCAGACCTCTTTATTTAATATACTTTATAATCTCTCTAGAGAAAAAAATGACAAACTATTTTCATGGTAACTTTATCTACCTGATAACCAAACCAACAAATTCCTGGAATATGTTCCTTTAGTAATGTTTTTCTGGAGAAATTTATGTTATTTAATTTCAGTTTTAAAATTTTGTCTCCATTTTAATTTTTTTATTTTACATTTCCAATCTTCTTTCCCATTCATAGGAAATACTTATAATGTGTTACATACACTTTTGTTTGTTTTCCTGAAAAATGTGCTTTATATTTTATGTGCAAGTAGTTTTAATATGCAAAACTGTTACTGCATAATATATCTCATTCTATTTTTTACTGGTTATCATGTATTGCATTATTGTTCAAAGCATTTGCTGCCCTTTGCTGTATGAGGATTATACTTCCCTTCTCCATTAATATCAGACTTGACTAGGGGACCTTGTTTGGCCAATGAAATGTGATGAGTGGCATGTGTCTTTCTTTGGTTTGTTTTTTTCATATCTCTATCTCAACTAGACGTAAGGCGTTTCATTGCCAGTTTGAAAGTAAAACGTTGTATTTCTCATTGCTGCTATCTTAAGACCAATCTCATGTATAATTAGCCCTATGGATAGTTTAAACCCACAAAATTCACATTTTCCTATAAAAATCACAAATATTTTCCTAAACTTCCTGTTTTTTCATTCTTCATCATGTCTACTCCTATAGTTTGGACATTGTCCATGATTATAGTTCCTCGTTGTTGAGGATAAATGCTTTCTTCAGTGTTAGATTTTAAAAAAACAAAACAAAACTCTTACCAATGTCTTGTATAACTTATGTTTAGCATCTTTTGCTGCAACTTTGAGATTTATTTATCCTCCTAAGCAACTCCTCTAAATGTGTTTACAACTCTATTTCATTATTTCAAAAAATGGTGTTTTCAACACATTTGGGGTCTTTTTAAGAAAACTCTCTGAAGCATCTCTTATAATACCTGACCTTTGCATTTGAATGACAGTTTAGTTGGATATAAAATTCGGGTTACAAAATATTTTCCTTCAATTAAAAGAATATTGTTCTGTTGTCTGCTAGAATCTCACTTTGTGTTGAGAAGGCTCATTCTTATTTTGTATTTTTCTGTCTGAAAGTTTTGAACTTTTAATAATTTTTAATTTTATATCTTTTCGGTTTAACAATCCATGACATGAGTTATTTCATCTTTCTTTATTTCTAAGAGTTTTATTTTGACCATTACTTAAAAATTATCCTTCTGTCTGTTATTATTTTCTGCTCTATTGAAGACTATAAGTATCTGAATATTGATAATGCTATTCAAATTCCTCTTTTTCTCTTTTAGTCTAGCTTCTATTTTTGCATGATTTCTTGGTACTTTTGGAAAAATTCTTCATTCAGATCTTCCATTATACTACATTTTCCATCTGTTTCTTTAAACTACACATGATCCAATCGATTTGGTTATTGATTTTAATGATTATAATTTTCTTACCTGATTTTTATAATTTCTAAAAATATTTTTATGTGTATATCACTAATATATTGTCATATAAATTAGCATTATCTGTTTATTTTTAATTACTTAACTGTTAGTTGAAATAATTCTGCTATTGATGTTGTATGTTTTAATTTTGGATTTTCCCTCAAAATAAATATAAATGATGTTGGATGTTTTGCTTTTGAGTTAATGTTCCCCTTAAGATATCAGATAAATGCTTCATAAACAGATAAAGGAATATTCCCTAGGGAGATGTCAAAAACCAGAAATTAATTTTTGTTAATTCAATTTGGTCTAATTAGAGGAGAGTATAAAATTTCCAGGTAGAAAGGCTAATGAAAGGCAAATAAGCTAGACACAAAATAATACATATATATTCTTCCATTTAAATGAAAGTAAGAAATGCGCACACCAAGTTTATGATGGGAGAGGTCATTGCACCTTTTGAAGTTAGCATCTTCTTTCAACTATTTTAGAATGTAAACTTTGTCAAAATTCAAGCAACCACATATAAAAAGATCTGTTCCTGGATTTTCTATTATATTGCACTGTTCTGTTTTTCTATCTTTATATAAATAACACACTGTTTTAATCACTGTAGCTGTGTAATAAATCTTGATATTTGACAGTGTTAGTGTGCCAGCTTTACTTTTATTTTTAAAATTGTCTTAGCTAGTTTTGCCCTTTGCATTGAGATATATAGATGGCAATATATATATAAAAATACTTCTTAATTTACACATATGTGCACACATTCACTTAACAAGTTGCTCTAATTTTGACTGGTATTGAATTTACAGATGAACATTTAGGGATGATCACATCTTACCATAATATGTCTTCTAATTCTTGAACCTGGACTATTCCTCCACGTACTTAGGTCTTCCTCAATTATTTGAAATAGTGTTTTATATTTTTCATCTTATAGACATTGCACATACTATTTTTAATTTATAAATATATATTGGTGTGGTTTATGCTACACTCGATATCCTTTTTAGCATTCCTTTTTCATTTGTCTGTTGCTGCTGCGTAGAAATATGATTAAATACTATATATTGACATTGTATCGGTGAACTTTCTAAGTTCACTAATTAATTTCAAATATTTGTACACTATTTTGAATGTTATGCATTCACAATTATGCCATCTTCAGTTAATGAGTATTTTGTTTCTTCCTAATTGCTAAAATTTTCATTCTAAATATACTTAATCAGACCACCAGAACTATGCTGAATAGAAGTAAATATAAAATATATCTTCTTGTTTTTGTTCTTCAAGGAAAACAATTCAGCTTAATTTCATTACATATGATACATGCTTTAGTTTTCCCAAGTAACTTTTTTCAAAATAAAAAAATTGTTTTGTCAAAAAAGATTGTTTTGTTCTTCGTTTGCCAATAGATTTTATCATGAGTGGATATCATTAATTCATATTGAATTTCATTAAATGCTTTTTTCTGAATCCATTATGCTAATCATGTGATATTCCTTCTATTTCTCTTGTAATGTGAATTGTATTGATTGATTTTTAACTTGTTGATATTTATTTAGAACTTAGCATATGTATTCATGCGAGAAATGTATCTGTTGATTTATTTTCTTTCAATGCCTTTGTGAGGTTTTGTTATTTGGGTTATGTAGACCTCATAAAATGATTTGATATGTACCTCTACCACCTTTTGATTACCTGGATGAGTATGAATAATGTTTGATATTAGTTCTTACATAAATGTTTGAGAGTATTAACCAGCAAAGCCATTTGACCTAGAGTTTTCTTTGTACAAAAGTCTTTATTTACAGTTTTAAATTATGTAATAGATATGAATGAAACTGTTCTGATTTTGTATTTTTTATTGTGCCAGTCTTAACAAGTTATGTTTCTGGGACTATTTCCTTATACAAGTTTTTCTTTTTATTGACATAAAGTTGTCTATAAATGTTCTTATTTCATCTTTAAAATCTGTAGAATCTTTATTTATACCCCCTTTTCATTCCCGATATTATTTTTGTTCCTTCTATTTTTTTGTTTTGTTGAAAAAAAAGCTCTCTTTGCAGTCAATATTTTTATTTTTTCTGATTGTTCTCTTTGACTTTGACTTTCAGTAGTTCTATTATAATATGCCTAGATGTGGCTTTCTTTGTGTTTGCCCTACTTTGAGTGTAGAATTTCTTGAACTTGTGTTTTGATATCATTAATCAGTTTTGGAAAAAATCTCAGCCATTATCTTTTGCAATATTGCCCTGCACTTTTCTCTCCTCTCTCCTTCATGGCTCTCATTTGCATTATACTAGTCATTTTCACTGTGCCCCATATGTTTCTCATGCTCTTTTTCTGTACTTGTCATTGTGTTTTCTCTCTGTGTTTCAGTCTGAATACTGGCAAGATAGTGTCAATAACTGCGACATCTCTTGGTTTGTTTCCATTGTCTGTCATATTTTTCTTTTGGTCTTTTTTTATACTTGTAAAGTTTCTGTTAAATCCAATACATTGTTTTGAGTCTATTAAGTTTCTAAGTAATGGTATTTTTTTCTAGAGTTGGTTTACTCCATATACCTTGGTAAACTAAGGGTCGGTTGATCTTAAATCAAATAGGGACTCAGCCAACTAAGCCTTATAGGTTCATTCTACTTTTGATTCTTATCTGCTCTTCAAAATTAGTCCTCCGACTTCCAAATGAAAGATTAGAACATTTACTAAGATCCTTTTTTCCTTGGTGTGTTTTGGACATCAGTTGTGTCACCTCAGAATAAAGAGATTGTTGAAACCTCTACTACTTGTCTTTTAGAAGTTTTCAATTTAGTTTTTCTGCTTTTTACCCTGAAGCGGTTTAATAATTTAGCAAATGCCTTCAAGTGAAACTTGACTTCACACTCTGCCCCTTTTTTCTCATGTTGGTCTTTCAAGTCTTGTCTGTCTTGGCAGCCACATACTTCAATTTTTGTACCTTCTGCTTTGTGAGTTTGCTAAAAAGCTCTTTTGGCTTTTCTGCCTCTAAGCAGTAGCATTTTACTAGATTTGCAGCATCTCACTCCATGCCAAGAGTTGGCAAATGTTCCTAGGAAAATTCAACTCATAGAATATTTGCTCACTTGTTTGCCGTTCACTTCTTTTGAGAAATTTGACTACTCAAATTCTGTGGGGTTCAATTTTAATCTGATGGAATGCCTTTAAAGGCATGTATGTAAGGATAGATTATTTTCCTTAATCTGGCTCTTTAAATTTTATAGCAGTAATATTGGTTTTTCACAAGCTACTTTATCGTAGTCAGGAGCTTAATTCCCATCAAGGCACCTCCGATTAATTTTTTTGGCTACCACTCCCCCAGGAAATAGACATAGTCATTACATTCACCTTTACAGCCTTCAGAGGAATCAGCATTGGAAATAGGCACACTCCCTGGTTTTCAGGAAAGTGATGAGATAAAAAACATCCCTGGAACCCCTTTACCTGTGCTCATAAATTTCTTATCTCAGTAGGTCTTTTTCATTGTCCATGTTATACCTCAGACAGCAGCACTAGTGGCCCCACTGATGTGAGCCATTTCTCAGCCAAAGAAACATGTTAAAATTGTCCCAAGGCAATGAGTGTCAGCAACAGGGGCAGAATTTTTAAAGTTCTTTAATTCCAAATTTTTCTGGTATGGTCAACCTCAGTTTCTCACCAGCTTAGCTCCTTGATTAAAGATGAATCTGGGTATCCTTGAGGAAAGACCCTGCTAAGCTGCCAAAAATTTAAACCTATAATGTCTCTTAGCCTTTTCCAAAGGGACCTATGGCATTTTACCAGAGAGATTGTACACAGAGGAAATAGAAATAATAAGATGTTTGATGATTACTGAACACTGAACTGACCCTAATTATAAAACTCAAAATATCACTGTGTTCTGCCAATCAGAGTAAGACCTATAGAAGTTAGGTAATGGAATTTTAGCTCAGATCCTTCTCACACTGGGTCTAGTTGGTCCCCAAACACATCCTGTAGTTATTTCCATACTTCTAGAATACAGAATTGGAGTAGTTACACTCAGCAACTGGTAGAATACAAATATAAGTTTCCTGAGCTGTGGTGTGAGGGATATTATGGTAGGAAAGCCCAAGTGGAAACCACTAGAACTTCTTCTACTGAGGAAAACAGTAAGTCAGAAGAAATAACACATTCCTGGAGAGTTGGCAGAGATTAGTGCCACCAATCAGGACTAGAAGGATGCAAGGGAGATGATTCCCACAACAACCCCGCTAAATTCACCTATTTGGCCTATGTAGAAAACAGATGAATCTTGGAAAATGACAGTGGATTATCATACATATAACCGGGTGGTGACTCCAATTGCAGCTACTGTTCCAGATATGGTTTGGTTGCTTGAGCAAATTAACACATACCTGATATCTAGTATACAGCTAATAACGTGAAAAATGCTTTTTTTCCCTAAACTTGCTACTAAAGCCCACCAGAGCAGTTTCCTTTCATTTGGCAAGCCAACAATGCATCAGTCTCCTAACTCAGGGGTATATCAACTCCCTGGATCTATGTTATTAAGTTTAGTCCACCTTGCTTACCTTTCCCTTCCACAAGACATCATCAGACTGGTTCATTAATTTGATGACATTATGTTAATTGGACCCAGTAAGCAAGAACTATCAGCTACTATGGACTTATTGATAGGGAATTTGTTTGTCAAATGATGGGAAATACATCCAACAAAAATTCATGGGTCTTACACTTCAATTACTAGGTACTTAGTGGTGGTGACAATTTTGTTATATCCTAGATTTCTAAGTGGTTGTGTCTGGTTCTACCACCGGAAAATGAGATCCAACATCTAGTGGGCTTCTTTGGATTTTGGAGGCAACACGTTTTTCATTTGGTTGTGCTTCCCCATCCCATTTATTGCATGATGAAAAAAGTTGCAGTTTTGAGTGGAGCCCAGAAAAAGAGAAGGTTTGGAAACAGGTTCCAAGCTGCTGTGGAAGTTGCTCTGCCACTTGGACCATATGATTCAGCAGATCCTATGGTGCTTGAAGTTTCAGTGGCAGGTAGAGATGCTGTTTAGAGCCTTTGGCAGGCCCTATAGGTAAATCAT